>NC_086448.1:319749186-321031686 GCF_028390025.1 Pseudophryne corroboree | reverse complement strand
GCCTGGTGCAAAAAAAAATACGGGGGACAAAAAGAGTAGGGGTCCCCCGTATTTTTTACACCAGCATCATGATAGTAAAACTTTATTTCACACATGTCGACACACACATACTTACCTATGTTCACTTGTACAAGTAGAATCCACGTGTACCTGTGAATAAAATTATACTCACCTCAATCCAGTGTCCAGATTATAATCCACGTACTTGGCAAAAAAAAAAAAAAACGAACACCCGAACCAGGTGGACTGAAAGGGGTCCCATGTTTACACATAGGACCCCTTTCCCCGAATGCAGAGACCCCCCCCCGTGACTGCTGTCACAGAAAGGTCTCTTGAGCCAATCAGGAAGCGCTACTTCGTGGCACTCTCCTGATTGGCTGTATGCGCGTCTGCTGTCAGACAGCGCATCGCACGGCTCCCTCCATTAGTATCAATGGTGGGAACTTTGCGGTCAGCGGTGGGGTTACCCGCGGTCAGCCGCTGACCGCGGGTGACCTCACCGCTGACGCAAAGTTCCCACCATTGAATATAATGGAAAGGCTTTGCGATGCGCTGTCTGACAGCTCAGACGCGCATACAGCCAATCAGCAGAGTGCCAGGACGTTAGCGCTCACTGATTGGCTGAAGAGACCTTTCTGTGACAGCAGTCACGGGGGGGTCTCTGCATTCAGGGAAAGGGGTCCCATGTGTAAACATGGGACCCATTTCAGTCCGTTTGGTTCAGGTGTTCGTTTTTTTTTTTAGCCAAGTACGTGGATTATAATTTAGACACTGGATTGAGGTGAGTATAATTTTATTCACAGGTACACGTGGATTCTACTTGGACAAGTGGACAGAGGTCGGCGTGTGAACATACGTAAGTATGTGTGTGTCGACATGTGTGAAATAAAGTTTTACTATCACGGTGTGCGTGTCCTGTTTTTATTTGGGTATTTTTTTCCCAGTAGAACTACAGGTACCAGCGGGCCCGTTTTTCTCCCGCATGCTGGCACTTGTGGTTCTCCAAGTACCAGCTTGCGGGGGGAGGCTTGCTGGGACTTTTAGTACTACGGGGAAAAACAATATTCTTTCAATTTTCTCAAGGCTATCAGCCCCCCATCCGCAGCCCTTGGATGGGGGAGACAGCCCCGGGCTTCACCCCCTGGCCCTTGGGTGGCTGGGGGGGAACCCTTGATTGAAGGGGTCCCCACTCCCCCAGGTACCCCGGCCAGGGGTGACTAGTTGGATATTTAATGCCACGGCCGCAGGGCGCTATATAAAAGTGACCCCCGGCTGTGGCATAATCTGTCCAGCTAGTGGAGCCCGATGCTGGTGTAAAAAATACGGGGGACCCCTACTCTTTGTCCCCCGTATTTTTTGCACCAGGCGCAGAGCCCGGTGCTGGTTTTAAAAATACGGGGGATCCCCTGTCATTTCCCCCCCTGGATTTTTAGAACCGGGACCGGCTCGAAGAGCCCGAGGCTGGTTATGCTTTGGAGGGGGGACCCCACGCAATTTTTTTCCGTTTTTTTTACAGTTTTTTCAAAAATCGGATCAAAATCCGTCAAATCGGCCGTTTTTTTGACAGCGGGACTGTCGAATCCGTTTTTTATTGAGTATGTTGAATTCCGGCACCCACTTGCTGGAATTCGACGGTTGAATTGTGTCGAATTAAAAAACGGCCGAAAAATTGCAGCGATTCATCGCTAATTGCATATACCCCTATAAGACTTTGAATGGGTGTGAACTGGCTCATCCATCTATGCCCCTCCTCCAGACCTGTTATAGGAACTGTGCCCAGGGAGACGGACATTTCGAGGAAAAGGATATTTGTTAAACCAAGGGCGAGATACATACCAGCTCACACCACAACACACCGTACAACTGGATTACCAGGAATACCAGATAACAGTATGAACAACAGCAACAAGCTGAATATAACGGATACACAACCTTTGTGTAACCGAAAACAACAAGTATCAATACAACTGCAAGTAACAGTCCGCACTGGGATGGGCGCCCAGCATCCTCTACGGACTAGGAGAAAATAAGATTTTACTTACCGGTAAATCTATTTCTCGTAGTCCGTAGTGGATGCTGGGGACTCCGTAAGGACCATGGGGAATAGACGGGCTCCGCAGGAGACATGGGCACTTTAAGAAAGAATTTAGATTCTGGTGTGCTCTGGCTCCTCCCTCTATGTCCCTCCTCCATACCTCAGTTAGAGAAACTGTGCCCGGAAGAGCTGACAGTACAAGGAAAGGATTTTGGTAATCCAGGGCAAGATACATACCAGCCACACCTATCACACCGTATAACTTGTGATAACCTTACCCAATCAACAGTATGAACAACAACAGAGCATCAGATCAACCCTGATGCAGCTATAATATAACCCTTATTGAAGCAATAACTATATACAAGTATTGCAGAAGTCCGCACTTGGGACGGGCGCCCAGCATCCACTACGGACCACGAGAAATAGATTTACCGGTAAGTAAAATCTTATTTTCTCTAACGTCCTAGTGGATGCTGGGGACTCCGTAAGGACCATGGGGATTATACCAAAGCTCCCAAAACGGGCGGGAGAGTGCAGACGACTCTGCAGCACCGATTGAGCAACAATAGGTCCTCATCAGCCAGGGTATCAAACTTGTAGAACTTTGCAAAAGTGTTTGAACCTGACCAAGTATCAGCTCGGCATAGTTTTAATGCAGAGACCCCTCGGGCAGCCGCCCAAGAAGAGCCCGCGTTCCTAGTGGAATGGGCTTTAACTGATTTTGGCAGCAGCAATCCAGCCGTAGAATGAGCCTGCTGAATCGTGTTACAGATCCAGCGAGCAATAGTTTGCTTTGAAGCAGAAACACCCAGCTTGTTGGATGCATACAGGATAAACAGCGACTCCGTTTTCCTGACTCTAGCCATTCTGGCTACATAAACCTTCAAAGCCCTGACCACATCCAGTAACTCGGAATCCTCCAAGTCACGAGTAACCACAGGCACCACAATAGGTTGGTTCATATGAAAAGATGACACCACTTTTGGCAGAAATTGTGGACGGGTCCGCAATTCTGCTCTATCCATATGGAAAACCAGATAGGGGCTTTTATGTGACAAAGCCGCTAATTCTGACACACGCCTAGCCGAAGCTAAGGCCAATAGCATGACCACCTTCCACGTGAGATACTTTAGCTCCACGGTCTTAAGTGGCTCAAACCAGTGGGATTTCGGGAAACCCAACACCACGTTGATATCCCAAGGTGCCACTGGTGGCACAAAAGGGGGCTGAATATGCAGCACTCCCTTAACACACGTCTGAACTTCAGGAAGAGAAGCCAGTTCCTTTTGAAAGAAAATGGATAGGGCCGAAATCTGGACCTTTATGGACCCCAACTTCAAGCCCATAGTCACTCCAGACTGTAGGAAGTGCAGGAACCGGCCCAGCTGGAATTCCTCTGTAGGGTCCTTCCTGGCCTCACACCAGGCAACATATTTTCGCCATATACGGTAATAGTGTTTTGCGGTCACGTCCTTCCTAGCCTTTATCAGCGTAGGAATAACTTCATCCGGAATGCCTTTTTCCGCTAGGATCCGGCGTTCAACCGCCATGCCGTCAAACACAGCCACGGTAAGTCTTGGAACAGACAGGGCCCCTGTTGCAACAGGTCCTGTCTGAGAGGCAGAGACCATGGGTCCTCTGTGAGCATTTTTGCAGTTCCGGGTACCAAGTCCTTCTTGGCCAATCCGGAACAATGAGTATTGTTCTCACTCCTCTTTTTCTTACGATTCTCAGCACCTTGGGTATGAGAGGAAGAGGAGGAAACACATAGACCGACTGGAACACCCACGGTGTTACCAGTGCGTCCACAGCTATTGCCTGAGGGTCTCTTGACCTGGCGCAATACCTTTGTAGCTTTTTGTTGAGACGGGATGCCATCATGTCCACCTGTGGCAGTTCCCATCGATCTGTAATCTGAGTGAAGACTTTGTGATGAAGTCCCCACTCTCCCGGGTGGAGGTCGTGCCTGCTGAGGAAGTCTGCTTCCCAGTTGTCCACTCCCGGAATGAACACTGCTGACAGTACTTGCACGTGATTCTCCGCCCAACGAAGAATCCTGGTGGCTTCCGCCATCGCCACTCTGCTTCTTGTGCCGCCCTGGCGGTTTACATGAGCCACTGCGGTGATGTTGTCTGAATGAATCAGCACTGGTTGGTTGCGAAGCAGAGGCTCCGCTTGACTCAGGGCGTTGTATATGGCCCGTAGTTCCAGGATATTTATGTGCAGACAAGCCTCCTGACTTGACCACAACCCTTTGAAGTTTCTTCCCTGAGTGACTGCCCCTCATCCTCGGAGGCTCGCATCCGTAGTCACAAGGACCCAGTCCTGTATGCCGAACCAGCGGCCCTCGAGAAGGTGAGCACTCTGCAGCCACCACAGAAGAGACACACTGGCCCTCGGGGACAGGGTGATCAGCCGATGCATCTGAAGATGCGATCCGGACCACTTGTCCAACAGATCCCACTGAAAGATCCTCGCATGGAACATGCCGAAGGGAATGGCTTCGTATGATGCCACCATCTTTCCCAGGACTCGCGTGCAGTGATGCACCGACACCTGTTTCGGTTTTAAGAGGTCTCTGACTAGAGTCACGAGCTCCTGAGCCTTCTCCGCCGGGAGAAACACCTTCTTCTGATCTGTGTCCAGAATCATGCCCAGAAAAGAGGATTTTGGTACTTACCGATAAATCCATTTCTCTGAATCCTCTAGGGGACACTGGAGTCCTATACAGTAGGGGTGTGAAGCTTGCAACCAGAGGTGTGGCACAATCTAAAATTAGCATTGTCTGCACAGCCGGCTCCTCCCCCTTCACATCCCTCCTCCCTCAGTTTTGAAAATTTGACTGAGAGAATAAGACATGATACTATAGCACATGGCGAGGAACCGAACCGTACAACATATCAAACAGCACCCAAGAACTCTTAACTGGAAAATCAACGTTGTTTGGTCAAACTTTGTAAAATCCATATTAGGCACAGAGCCACAATGTGATTTGATCCTATTACCTTGTTTGTGAAAGTCCAGGGACTAACTACGTGAGTCACAAGAGTCCTTTGAACAGGAAGTGTGAACCCAGCAGACTGACAGCACCGAGGCGGGCGTCCAGTGTCCCCTAGAGGATTCAGAGAAATGGATTTATCGGTAAGTAACAAAATCCTCTTTTCTCTTTCATCCACTAGGGGACACTGGAGTCCTATACAGTAGGGGACGTCCCAAAGTTATCCCCCAGGGAGGGAGTGCTGTCGGTGGCCTGCAAGACTAAACGTCCGAACTTAGAGTCTCCGGACGCAAAAGTATCAAACTTGTAAAATTTCGCGAACATGTGGGCTAAGGACCACGTCGCCGCTCTGCAAAGTTGAGTAGTGGAAGTACCGCTGCCAGCCACCTATGAGGCACCCACTGATCGGGTGATATTGAGCACCCGTCTGAACCGGAACCTGTTTGCCACAGGAATATATAAGCTTGCCGAATGGTAAGTCTAATCCAGCTAGACAAAGACTGCTTAGATGCTGGCCAAACCTTCTTAGGCCCTTCATAGAGAACAAACAAATGGTCCGACCTTCTGAAGGACGACGTAACTTGTACGTATTCCAGTAAGGCTCGGACAACCTCCAAGGACACGTCCCCATCTGTGAGACCCTGGAAAGATGGGACCCCAATTGGCTGGTTTACATGAAACCCTGAAACAACCGTAGGTAGGAAATCTGCCCTCGGACGGAGTTCTGCCCTACCCCCATGAAAAATTAAAAAGGGACTCCTATACGATAAGGCTCCCAACTGAGAAACCCTCCTGGCCGAAGCCAAGGCAAGCAACAGTGAGACCTTCCAAGAGAGACATGTCAGGCCTGTTCTTGCTAACGGCCCAAAAGTTGGTGATCTCAAAAATACCAACACCAAATGTAAGTCCCCCGGCGCAGTGGGAGAACGAAAAGGGGGCGGACTCCTCAGCACCCCCTGTAAAAAGGTTTGAATCTCCTGCAAGGATACTAACCTCTGTTGAAACAGGATGGAGGGAGCCGAAATTTGAGCCTTCAGAGAGCCCAGCTTCAGTCCTACATCTAGCCCGGCCTGAAGGAAAAGGAGAAATCTGGATACGTGGAAGTGAACTCAACCCACGTTCCTGACACTCTTCCATGTACGTCTTCCCAATCCTGTAGCAGTGCATGGCTGTGACCTGCTTCCTAGTGGCAAGCATCGTAGGAATGGCCGTTCCAGGTATCCCTCCGTTCCGTAAGATCCGGGTTTCAATAGCCACGCCGTTAAACGCAGCCTGTTTAGGTCTGGGTGAGGGAATGGTCTCCGAGACAGCAGGTCCTCACTCTGAGGCAACTGCCAAGGATCTGCCGCTAGTAACCCCCGCGGGTCGGAGTACCCACTAAATGCGGGGTCCATTTGGTGCAATCCGAATTGCCCACACTCGTTCTCGTTTCACCCGTTTCAGAACCCTGGGTATGAGTAGGAAAGGTGGAAAATGTAAACCCTCCCTGTAACATCAAAGACGTGTTAATGCGTCCACTCCTTCTGCTGCTGTATCTCTTGTCCTGGACAATGATTTGGGCAGCTGATGGTTTTGTCGCGACGCCATTAGGTCTACTTGAGGTAGACCTCATCTCCTCACCACCATGTCTAAAATCCGTTGATGTAATCACCACTCTCCCGGATGCATGGCCTGGCGACTGAGATACTCTGCTTCCCAGTTCTCCACACCTGGAATGAACACTGCCGAGAGGATGATGTTCTGCCTCTCTGCCTACAATAAGATATGGCTTTCTTTAACGCCCTCCTGCTCATTGTTCCTCCTTGACGGTCTATGTAAGCCGTCGACATGACATTGACCGACTGTATCCTTAAGTGTTGACTCATGACGGGGTCTTCGGCTAAGAGAGAGAATGTTTATGGGTAGGCTGTTTTCCAGTAACGTCCATCTGCCTTGAAACTGATGTTCCTCTAAAATGGCACCCCAACTTCTGAGGCTGGCGTCCGTTGTTAGGATCCTCCAATCCCAAATGCCGAATCTCTTGCCTGCTGCGAGATTCCTGTGCAACGACCACCAAATTAAGGAGGTTCGCATGCGCGGTGTAAATCGGATTCTTCGATGCAGAAGCCAATGCGAAACCGCTCCCTGAGCAATGAGGTTCATCTGGAATGGTCGAGAACGAAGTCTGCCGTACTGGAGAGCTTCGAACGACGCCACCATCTGCCCGAGAAATTGCACACAGAGGTTTAGAGAAATCGTTTGTGTCCTTAGTACCTGAGCCACTACTCTCTGTAGGTCCTGGACCTTGTGATCAGTAGATAGTCTAGATAAGGTATAATCGTGATCCCCAACAGTCTCAATCCTGCAACCATGATTGCCATGATTTTCGTAAAGATTCTTGGGGCCGATGATCGGTCGAACGGCAAGGCCCAGAATTGGTAGTGATCCGTCACCAGTACGAAACTTAAGTAAGCCTGGTGAGGAGTCCAGAGTGAGATATGCAGATATGCATCCTTTATGTCCATGGATACCATGAATTCGCCTCGTTCCAAGCCTGCAATGACCAACTGGATTGTTTTCATCCTGAATTTGCAGCTCCTTAGAAACTGGTTTAAAACTTTGAAATTGAGTATCGATCCGACCGTCCCGTCTGGCTTTGGCACGACAAAAAAAGTGGAATAGAAAAGCTTTCCTCTCTGCGAGGCGGGAACTGAGATAATGACCTCTGACCATAGCAATTTCTGAAGTGCTGTTAGTAGTGCCTTCTTTCTGAGGGCACCGAGGCAATCCTGTTGTAATCAAACTGACTGAGGCCTCTGTTGAAAATCCAGTTTGTACCCCGGGAAATTATCCAAAGTTCTGGTGAGGTCTTGGACCAGATGTCCCGAAACCCTTCCAGACACGCGCCCATTAAGGGGGGATCCCAGAAGAGATGGGAGGCCGTCATGCCACGGTCTTGTCAGCAGGTTTATCCTGCTTTCTGGTATTTGACTGTGAGCGGCCTTTACCTCTGCCTCCATGTGCTTGTGTACCGAAACCTCTTCCTTAGACTCGAAAGGACTGTGATCTAAATGAATTAGACATTGGTCCCGAATAACCTCTCGTAACTTGTGGAGTGGTTCTCGTATAAGGAGTAATTATAAAAGGTGGGCTTCCCTGCTGCAGCTTGCGAAATCCACTTGTCCAACTCTGGACCGAAAAGCATTTGATTCCCAAAGGGGATGGGTTCTACCGCCTTCTTGGTGTCAGAGTCTCCATGCCATTCTCGTATTTATAAAATCCGTCTAGCAGATATGGCCGATGCAGAGATGCGCAATGCTATCCTGCTAATATCCTTTGAGGCTTGACACAGGTATGCAGCGGATTCTGGAATATGTTCCGCCAGTTGGGTAATATCTGCCAAGCTATCCTCCTCTTCAATAGCCTGTACAATACGTCCAGACCATGCTCCCATGGCCTTGTTAACCCAAGCACAGACGATCTTAGGTCTCCGTGTCTCCTCTGCTGCTACGAAAATTCACTTTAAAGCTGTCTCAACTTACAATCGGAAGCATTTTTTTTTTTTGAAAGCCGTGATATTAGGTATTGGTAAGATTGTCTTCCTTGACAACCCTCCTAGGGAAGCATCCACTACTGGTGGAGTCTCCCACGTATCCATTACACCGTTAGGTGAAGGGTAAGTACCCTGAAACCGCTTTGGAAATGTAAAGTGTTTATCAGGTTGCTTTCAAGCCTCTGAGATTGGAGAGATGTAGGAATGGGAAACACCGCTGAATGCGGTTTTTTTTTTTTTTTTTGGAATTTGATTAATTCGAAATCCTCTAGCTCCTTAACTTTTTTCACTTTAAAGTTTAGGATCTCTTCTACCACGTCAAAGTGAGGAATCAATACCCACGATTGCCGTGTCCTCTTCTGGAGAATCGGCATCTAGGTTAGATTCAATCATCCTCTGATTCTCGTACAATAGGAGGAGGTCTTTTAACTACCTTGCGCACATTTGTTTCTGCTTGTGCGGGCGGTGTTAATCTGATGAGAAATTCTTTCATCGTTCTTGAGAGCCCCGCAGCCCATTGTGATTGGTGCTTGCGTGATTCCGCCATCTCCTTGGAGATTTTATCTGCAAGGTCTTTCACCTATGACCTAGACTGAGCACTGCTCCCAGGTGTAGCGTCCTTGTCTGCAGTCGCACACCCCGGAGCTGCCAACATGCGTGCTCATTTTGTTATCTTTCGTACAAACATAACAAGTCTGTTTAAACCCCCTACCAGGGTACTACGCAGTGCTTTTCCCTTTAAACTAGGAAAAGAAAGACTGCGGTAGATGACGGAAGCAAGGGTATCGGATCTGGCTGGAATTACTCTTCCCTCTCTTGTATTGCAAAAAGGAATAGGACAAGAAGAAATAAATTTAAAAATAAAAATAAGAATTTACTTACCGATAATTCTATTTCTCATAGTCCGTAGTGGATGCTGGGGACTCCGTAAGGACCATGGGGAATAGCGGCTCCGCAGGAGACTGGGCACAAAAGTAAAAGCTTTAGGACTATCTGGTGTGCACTGGCTTCTCCCCCTATGACCCTCCTCCAAGCCTCAGTTAGGATACTGTGCCCGGACGAGCGTACACAATAAAGAAGGATATTGAATCCCGGGTAAGACTCATACCAGCCACACCAATCACACCGTACAACCTGTGATCTGAACCCAGTTAACAGCATGATAACAGAGGAGCCTCTGAAAAGATGGCTCACAACAATAACCCGATTTTTGTAACAATAACTATGTACAAGTATTGCAGACAATCCGCACTTGGGATGGGCGCCCAGCATCCACTACGGACTATGAGAAATAGAATTATCGGTAAGTAAATTCTTATTTTCTCTAACGTCCTAAGTGGATGC
This sequence comes from Pseudophryne corroboree, assembly GCF_028390025.1. Lineage (NCBI taxonomy): Eukaryota > Metazoa > Chordata > Amphibia > Anura > Myobatrachidae > Pseudophryne > Pseudophryne corroboree. The sequence continues at coordinate 321,021,774 of NC_086448.1, read as the reverse complement.
TGGGGACTCCGTAAGGACCATGGGGATTATACCAAAGCTCCCAAACGGGCGGGAGAGTGCGGATGACTCTGCAGCACCGAATGAGAGAACTCCAGGTCCTCCTCAGCCAGGGTATCAAATTTGTAGAATTTAGCAAACGTGTTTGCCCCTGACCAAGTAGCTGCTCGGCAAAGTTGTAAAGCCGAGACCCCTCGGGCAGCCGCCCAAGATGAGCCCACCTTCCTTGTGGAATGGGCATTTACAGATTTTGGCTGTGGCAGGCCTGCCACAGAATGTGCAAGCTGAATTGTACTACAAATCCAGCGAGCAGTAGTCTGCTTAGAAGCAGGAGCACCCAGCTTGTTGGGTGCATACAGGATAAATAGCGAGTCAGATTTTCTGACTCCAGCCGTCCTGGAAACATATTTTCAGGGCCCTGACTACGTCCAGCAACTTGGAGTCCTCCAAGTCCCTAGTAGCCGCAGGCACCACAATAGGCTGGTTCAAGTGAAATGCTGAAACCACCTTAGGGAGAAATTGAGGACGAGTCCTCAATTCTGCCCTGTCCGTATGAAAAATTAGGTAAGGGCTTTTATAGGATAAAGCCGCCAATTCTGAGACACGCCTGGCTGAAGCCAGGGTTAACAGCATTACCACCTTCCATGTGAGATATTTTAAGTCCACAGTGGAAAGTGGTTCAAACCAATGTGATTTTAGGAATCCCAAAACTACATTTAGATCCCAAGGTGCCACTGGAGGCACAAAAGGAGGTTGTATATGCAGTACCCCCTTGACAAACGTCTGTACTTTAGGAACTGAAGCCAGTTCTTTTTGGAAGAAAATCGACAGGGCCGAAATCTGAACCTTAATGGACCCTAATTTTAGGCCCATAGACAGTCCTGTTTGTAGGAAATGCAGGAAACGACCCAGTTGAAATTCCTCTGTAGGGGCCTTCCTGGCCTCGCACCACGCAACATATTTACGCCAAATACGGTGATAATGTTGTACGGTTACATCCTTCCTGGCTTTGATCAGGGTAGGGATGACTTCATCCGGAATGCCTTTTTCCTTCAGGATCCGGCGTTCAACCGCCATGCCGTCAAACGCAGCAGCGGTAATTCTTGGAAGAGACAGGGTCCCTGCTGGAGCAGGTCCTTTCTTAGAGCTAGAGGCCACGGGTCCTCTGTGAGCATCTCTTGAAGTTCCGGGTACCAAGTCCTTCTTGGCCAATCCGGAGCCACGAGTATAGTCCTTACTCCTCTCCTTCTTATGATCCTCAGTACCTTGGGTATGAGAGGCAGAGGAGGGAACACATACACTGACTGGTACACCCACGGTGTTACCAGAGCGTCCACAGCTATTGCCTGAGGGTCCCTTGACCTGGCGCAATATCTGTCTAGTTTTTTGTTGAGGCGGGACGCCATCATGTCCACCTTTGGTTTTTCCCAACGGTTCACAATCATGTGGAAGACTTCTGGGTGAAGTCCCCACTCCCCCGGGTGGAGGTCGTGTCTGCTGAGGAAGTCTGCTTCCCAGTTGTCCACACCCGGAATGAACACTGCTGACAGTGTTATCACATGATTTTCTGCCCAGCGAAGAATCCTTGCAACTTCTGTCATTGCCCTCCTGCTTCTTGTGCCGCCCTGTCCGTTTACGTGGGCGACTGCCGTGATGTTGTCCGACTGGATCAGCACCGGCTGACCTTGAAGCAGAGGTCTTGCTAGGCTCAGAGCATTGTAGATGGCTCTTAGCTCCAGGATATTTATGTGAAGTGATGTCTCCAGGCTTGACCACAAGCCCTGGAAATTTCTTCCCTGTGTGACTGCTCCCCAGCCTCTCAGGCTGGCATCCGTGGTCACCAGGACCCAGTCCTGAATGCCGAATCTGCGGCCCTCTAGAAGATGAGCACTCTGCAACCACCACAGGAGAGACACCCTTGTCCTTGGAGACAGGGTTATCCGCTGATGCATCTGAAGATGCGATCCGGACCATTTGTCCAGCAGATCCCACTGAAAAGTTCTTGCGTGGAATCTGCCGAATGGAATCGCTTCGTAAGAAGCCACCATTTTTCCCAGGACCCTTGTGCATTGATGCACTGACACTTGGCCTGGTTTTAGGAGGTTCCTGACTAGCTCGGATAACTCCCTGGCTTTCTCCTCCGGGAGAAACACCTTTTTCTGGACTGTGTCCAGAATCATCCCTAGGAACAGCAGACGTGTCGTCGGAATCGGCTGCGATTTTGGAATATTTAGAATCCACCCGTGCTGTCGTAGCACTACTTGAGATAGTGCTACTCCGACCTCTATCTGTTCCCTGGACCTTGCCCTTATCAGGAGATCGTCCAAGTAAGGGATAATTAGGACGCCTTTTCTTCGAAGAAGAATCATCATTTCGGTCATTACCTTGGTAAAGACCCGGGGTGCCGTGGACAATCCAAACGGCAGCGTCTGAAACTGATAGTGACAGTTCTGTACCACAAACCTGAGGTACCCTTGGTGAGAAGGGCAAATTGGGACATGGAGGTAAGCATCCTTGATGTCCAGAGACACCATATAGTCCCCTACTTCCAGGTTCGCTATCACTGCTCTGAGTGACTCCATCTTGAATTTGAACCTTTGTATGTAAGTGTTCAAGGATTTCAGATTTAAAATAGGTCTCACCGAGCCGTCCGGCTTCGGTACCACAAACAGCGTGGAATAATACCCCTTTCCCTGTTGTAGGAGGGGTACCTTGATTATCACCTGCTGGGAATACAGCTTGTGAATGGCTTCCAATACCGCCTCCCTGTCGGAGGGAGACGTTGGTAAAGCAGACTTCAGGAACCGGCGAGGGGGAGATGTCTCGAATTCCAATTTGTACCCCTGAGATACTACCTGCAGGATCCAGGGGTCCACTTGCGAGTGAGCCCACTGCGCGCTGAAATTCTTGAGACGACCCCCCACCGTACCCGAGTCCGCTTGTAAGGCCCCAGCGTCATGCTGAGGACTTGGCAGAAGCGGGGGAGGGCTTCTGTTCCTGGGAAGAGGCTGCCTGCTGCAGTCTTTTTCCCCTTCCTCTGCCCCGGGGCAGATATGAGTGGCCTTTTGCCCGCTTGCCCTTATGGGGACGAAAGGATTGAGCCTGAAAAGACGGTGTCTTTTTCTGCTGAGAGGTGACCTGGGGTAAAAAGGTGGATTTCCCAGCCATTGCCGTGGCCACCAGGTCCGATAGACCGACCACAAATAACTCCTCCCCTTTATACGGCAATACTTCCATATGCCGTTTGGAATCCGCATCACCTGACCACTGTCGCGTCCATAACCCTCTTCTGGCAGAAATGGACAGCGCACTTACTCTTGATGCCAGAGTGCAAATATCCCTCTGTGCATCTCGCATATATAGAAATGCATCCTTTAAATGCTCTATAGTCAATAAAATACTGTCCCTGTCCAGGGTATCAATATTTTCAGTCAGGGAATCCGACCAAGCCACCCCAGCACTGCATATCCAGGCTGAGGCGATTGCTGGTCTCAGCATAACACCAGTATGTGTGTATATACTTTTTAGGATATTTTCCAGCTTTCTATCAGCTGGCTCCTTGAGGGCGGCCGTATCCGGAGACGGTAACGCCACTTGTTTTGATAAGCGTGTGAGCGCCTTATCTACCCTAGGGGGTGTTTCCCAACGCGCCCTAACCTCTGGCGGGAAAGGGTATAATGCCAATAATTTTTTAGAAATTAGCAGTTTTTTATCGGGGGAAACCCACGCTTCATCACACACCTCATTTAATTCATCTGATTCAGGAAAAACTACGGGTAGTTTTTTCACACCCCACATAATACCCTTTTTTGTGGTACTTGTAGTATCAGAAATGTTCAAAACCTCCTTCATTGCCGTGATCATGTAACGTGTGGCCCTACTGGAAAATACGTTTGTTTCCTCACCGTCGACACTGGAGTCCGTGTCCGTGTCTGGGTCTGTGTCGACCATCTGAGGTAACGGGCGCTTTAGAGCCCCTGACGGTGTTTGAGACGCCTGGACAGGTATTAACTGTTTTTCCGGCTGTCTCATGTCGTCAACAGTCTTTTGTAAAGTGCTGACGCTATCACGTAATTCCTTCCATACGACCATCCAGTCAGGTGTCGACTCCCTAGGGGGTGACATCACTATTACAGGCAATTGCTCCGCCTCCATACCATTTTCCTCCTCATACATGTCGACACAACGTACCGACACACAGCACACACACAGGGAATGCTCTGATAGAGGACAGGACCCCACTAGCCCTTTGGGGAGACAGAGGGAGAGTTTGCCAGCACACACCAGAGCGCTATATATATATATATATATATATATATATATACAGGGATAACCTTATATAAGTGTTTTTCCCTTATATAGCTGCTGTATTATTAATCTGCCAAATTTAGTGCCCCCCCTCTCTTGTTTTACCCTGTTTCTGTAGTGCAGGACTGCAGGGGAGAGTCAGGGAGCTTCCCTCCAACGGAGCTGTGAGGGAAAATGGCGCTTGTGTGCTGAGGAGATAGGCTCCGCCCCCTTCTCGGCGGCCTTTCTCCCGCTTTTTTAAGGAAAAACTGGCAGGGGTTAAATGCATCCATATAGCCCAGGAGCTATATGTGATGTGTTTTTATTGCGTCTCAGGGCGCCCCCCCCCCCCAGCGCCCTGCACCCTCAGTGACCGGAGTGTGAAGTGTGCTGAGAGCAATGGCGCACAGCTGCGGTGCTGTGCGCTACCTTATTGAAGACAGGACGTCTTCTGCCGCCGATTTCCCGGACCTCTTCAGTCTTCTGGCTCTGTAAGGGGGCCGGCGGCGCGGCTCTGGGACCCATCCATGGCTGGGCCTGTGATCGTCCCTCTGGAGCTAATGTCCAGTAGCCTAAGAAGCCCAATCCACTCTGCACGCAGGTGAGTTCGCTTCTTCTCCCCTTAGTCCCTCGGTGCAGTGAGCCTGTTGCCAGCAGGTCTCACTGAAAATAAAAAACCTAAAACTAAACTTTTCACTAAGCAGCTCAGGAGAGCCACCTAGTGTGCACCCTTCTCGTTCGGGCACAAAAATCTAACTGAGGCTTGGAGGAGGGTCATAGGGGGAGGAGCCAGTGCACACCAGGTAGTCCTAAAGCTTTTACTTTTGTGCCCAGTCTCCTGCGGAGCCGCTATTCCTCATGGTCCTTACGGAGTCCCCAGCATCCACTTAGGACGTTAGAGAAATAAAATAAATAATAATTAAAAACACCAGCCGACCAAGTTGTATCAGCCTGCTTCCTTGCATTTTCTACAGGATCTTTGTAATAGAAGTCCGTTTGAAAATATAAATGTAAAGTAAAAGTATTTGTTCAGGGGATCCTCAGTATTTTTCGCAATATCTACTTTCCCCAGCAGAGGGAGCTATTGCAACATTATAACATCTCTCTTGGTACCTATACGAGGGGGAAAGGATGGCGCCACTTAGAAATAATTAAAATGTCCGTCACTGAAGAACTTTGGGAACTTCCTTTCTATGCCTAGGTAAACTTATCAGTAATGCAGCCTGTTACCAATATATATATATAATGCTGCTATTGTAACGCTTGTTACATGTGCACTGCAGAACGGCATCAGGAAACACTAACCTCCGCAGTGTCAGACCAGTCCCCACTGTCGCACTTCCACTCGACGATGCAGTGGCAATACTAAAAGGCAGGCGTTCTGTTGGCTGCAGCAGACAGTCTCTCACACGGCTGAGAGATCTCCCCAGCCGTGCGGAATTCACTGCAGCGTCTCTGCCCCCCGCCGAGCGCGCTCCGGGACCGCTGTGATTAAGTACCGTAGCGGCGCTTTGCTAGTGTCTCCCCACACATGCTGCATGATCTGGCTCTACTTCGGGATCGCTAGCGACGCTTGTCAGAGGCTGTTTAGTGTGGGAGATTAGTCATACCCCTCTCCCCCCCCCCCCCCCCTCCCCCGGCGCGCTCTTCCAGCCCCGCTCAGTCTCTGCTTGCTGGTGACCGCTGCGCCGCTGTGGTGACCTAATGATTATTTGACCGGGGGGAAAAAAATAAATAAATAAAAACCTAACATGGGCCTTTTATCATACAACCAGGACTCACTGTGCCTGGATTAGAGGATCTCCTGTAGAGAGATGCAGATCCCTTCAATAGGGATCATTGTCTCTCCCATATTAAGCAGCCTTGTCCCCCTTTTGTTAGGTTGACGCAGCCCTTATAACAGATTTTTAGAGTTTTTAAGTCAGGAGCTCAGAGCTCCATGTGCTACCTCCTAGCACAATTTTCAAAACTGAGGGAGGAGGGATGTGAAGGGGGAGGAGCCGGCTGTGCAGACAATGCTAATTTTAGATTGTGCCACACCTCCGGTTGCAAGCTTCACACCCCTACTGTATAGGACTCCAGTGTCCCCTAGTGGATGAAAGAGAAAGGGTAGGAATCAGCTGCGACTTTGGGATATTCAGAATCCAGCCATGCTGCTGCAACACTTCCTGAGAGTGTGCTACGCTGATCAGCAACTGCTCTCTGGACCTCGCCTTTATGAGGAGATCGTCCAAGTATGGGATAACTGTGACTCCTTGCTTTCTCAGGATCACCATCATTTCTGCCATTAGCTTGGTAAATATTCTCGGTGCCGTGGAGAGCCCAAACGGCAACGTCTGGAATTGGTAATGACAGTCCTGTACCACAAATCTGAGGTACTCCTGATGAGGTGGATAAATGGGGACATGCAAGTAAGCATCCTTGATGTCCAGAGACACCATAAAATCCCCCTCTTCCAGGCTTGCAATGACCGCTCTGAGCGATTCCATTTTGAACTTGAATCTTTTCAGATAAATGTTCAGGGACTTAAAATTCAATATGGGTCTGACCGGACCGTCCGGTTTCGGTACCACAAACATTGTGGAATAGTATCCCCTTCCCTGTTGAAGGAGGGGAACCTTTACCACCACCTGCTGGAGATATAACTTGTGAATTGCCGCTAACACTACTTCCCTTTCCATGGGGGAAGCTGGCAGGGCCGATTTGAGGTAACGGTGAGGGGGCATCACTTCGAATTCCAGCTTGTATCCCTGAGACACAATCTGTATAGCCCAGGGATGCACCTGGGAGCAAACCCACTGGTGGCTGAAATTTCGGAGACGCGCCCCCACCGCTCCTGGCTCCACCTGTGGAGCCCCAGCGTCATGCGGTGGATTTAGTGGAAGCCGGGGAGGACTTCTGTTCCTGGGAACTAGCTGTATGGTGCAGCTTCTTTCCTCTACCCCTGCTTCTGGCAAGAAAGGATGCACCTCTGACTTTCTTGCTTCTTTGTGATCGAAAGGACTGCATTTGGTAATACGGTGCTTTCTTAGGCTGTGAGGGAATATATGGCAAAAAATTTGACTTCCCAGCCGTAGCTGTGGAAACTAGGTCCGAGAGACCGTCCCCAAACAATTCCTCACCCTTGTAAGGTAAAACCTCCATGTGCTTTTTGGAGTCGGCATCACCTGTCCATTGCCGAGTATACAGGACCCTTCTGGCAGAAATTGACATTGCATTTATTCTAGAGCCCAGTAGGCAAATGTCCCTCTGGGCATCCCTCATATATAGGACAGCGTCTTTTATATGTCCCAGGGTCAGTAAAATGGTATCCTTGTCTAAGGTATCCAGTTCCTCAGACAGATTATCTGTCCATGCTGCTACAGCACTACACATCCAGGCCGACGCAATCGCCGGCCTCAGTAGAGTACCTGAATGTGTATAAACAGACTTCAGGAAACTTTCCTGCTTCCTGTCGGCAGGATCCTTTAGAGAGGCCGTATCCTGTGACGGCAGGGCCACCTTCTTAGATAAACGTGTCAGAGCTTTATCTGCCCTAGGGGAGGATTCCCAGCGCATCCTGTCCGTTGGCGGGAAAGGGTACGCCATAAGTAACCTTTTGGAAATCAGCACTTTCCTACCGGGGGAATCCCACGCTTTTTCACATAACTCATTTAACTCATGTGAAGGGGGAAAAGTCACCTCTTGCTTTTTCTCTCCATACATATAAACCCTCTTGTCAGGGACAGACTGATATGTGCAATACATCCTTCATTGCTATAATCATGTAGCGGATGGCTTTAGCCATTTTAGGCTGCAATTTTGCATCATCGTCACTGGAGTCAGAATCCGTGTCGATATCTGTGTCAACAATTTTGGATAGTGGGCGCTTCTGAGATCCTGACGGCCTCTGCGCTGTAGGATCAGGCATGGGCTGAGACCCCGACTGTCCCAAGGCATCAGCTTTATCCAACCTTTTATGCAAGGAGTTTACATTATCATTTAACACCTTCTACATATCCATCCAATCAGGTGTCGGCGCCGTCGGCGGAGACGTCATTCATCTGCACCTGCTCTGCCTCCACATAGCCCTCCTCGTCAAACATGTCGACACACGCGTACCCACACACACACAGGGGATGCTCTATATGAGGATAGGACCCCCACAAGGCCTGAGAGAGAGAGAGAGAGAGAGAGAGAGAGAGAGAGAGAGAGAGAGAGAGAGAGAGAGTATGCCAGCACACCCCCCAGCGCTATATGACCCAGGAATCACACAGTAACTTAGTGTTTACCCAGTAGCTGCTGTATATATTATTATTGCGCTAAATTTATGTGCCCCCCCCCCTCTCTTTTTACCCTCTTTCTACCGTGAGTCTGCAGGGGAGAGCCTGGGGAGCTTCCTCTCAGCGGAGCTATGGAGAGAAAATGGCGCTGGTGAGTGCTGAGGAAGAAGGCCCCGCCCCCTCAGCGGCAGGCTTCTGTCTCGCGATTTTGTGTAAAATGAATGGCGATGGCTCATGCATAATACAGTGCCCAGCTGTATATATGCTGCTTTTTTGCCAGGAGGTAATAAATTGCTGCTCAGGGCGCCCCGCCCTGCACCCTACAGTGACCGGAGTGTGTGGGTTAGTGTGGGCGCAATGGCGCACAGCTGCAGTGCTGTGCGCTACCTCATATGAAGACAGGAGTCTTCTGCCGCCGATTTTGACGTCTTCTTGCTTCAACCCGCCGGCTTCTGTCTTCTGGCTCTGCGAGGGGAACGGCGGCGCGGCTCCGGGAACGGACGACCAAGGTTAGGTTCCTGTGTTCGATCCCTCTGGAGCTAATGGTGTCCAGTAGCCTAAGAAATGCAACCTAGCCGCAGTTAGTAGGTTTGCTTCTCTCCCCTCAGTCCCACGTAGCAGAGAGTCTGTTGCCAGCAGAAGCTCTCTGAAAATAAAAAACCTAACTAAAATACTTTCTTATTAGCAAGCTCAGGAGAGCTCACTAAAATGCACCCAGCTCTGTCCGGGCACAGATTCTAACTGAGGTCTGGAGGAGGAGCCAGTACACACCAGTAGTACTAAATCTTTCTTAGAGTGCCCAGTCTCCTGCGGAGCCCATCTATTCCCCATGGTCCTTACGGAGTTCCCAGCATCCACTAGGACGTTAGAGAAAATAACAGTAAAATTTTAGCGAATGTGAATGGAATCAGAAGACTTACTCCTTGGCACAAACAAAATATTCAATTATGTTTTCTTAAGTTATAATGCAAAAAGCACACAACACAAAACTGTATTCTAGACCAGGGATGGGGAACCTTCGGCCCTCCAGCAGTTGTTGAACTACACATCCCAGCATGACCTGCAACAGTTTTAGCATGGTCAAATAGCAAAACTGTAGCAAGGCATGCTGGTATGTGTAGTTCAACACCAGCTGGAGGGCCGAAGGTTCCCCCATCCCTGTTCTAGACCATGATAATATGGTGCTCTATAATTGATGACAAACCTATACATCTCGTACATATACACAATGAGCTCCATGGGAGTCTGAGTGCTAATGAATACTTACTAGCTACTAGAAGCAATCGCTCAGCTTCCGCTTCTGTTTGCGATCCTTTTCCATGCTCCTCGTCTATACAGCAATTAAGAGCCTGGCTAGCTTGATGAATCACAGTTTGCTGCATATTTATCTCATTATTCAGGACCTACAGAAATGACAAAAAGTAATGTGTTGGGTTGTATGTAAAAAATGTCACATTTCAAGAAACCAATCAACGTATTTGCCCTATTGTCATTTGATCCGGAAGCCACTTTGTTCCTGCAGAGATTACAAGGTGCTTGTTAACCTGACTGCTAAAAAGCCCTTTGGAGAAGGGCTCAACATTTCCTGGATGCCGGGTTACTATAGCGACTAAGATTTTACACTTGGCAACTGGAATTGCATAGACCCTGAACAGTAAGTGAAGAGAGTGATGTTGCATTTATAAACAACTCAAAATGTGCATGGGTCCTGCAGGATGCACTGCAACGCCGGCAAGAGTATCCAAACCATGGCCTAGCTCTCCTCACAGCTTTGGCGCAGTCTCGCCTTCCTGTACCCACATTCATTTCAATTATACACACACACACACACACTGAAACATTTTGGAGGCAGTACAGCGTGGCATACTGTGCACCAGAGAAACGCATGTACTTGAGTTCTAACAGCATATAAGGACAGAATATATTCCTTAAAAGTTTTAATATATTTTGGCTTGTGGATCACAGTTTGGCACCTAACTGTTTAAGCTGACTCCTAGGTTTTCTAATAATTTGTCGCGCCTGTCTTAGGACAGAATACGGCTAGACTGCTTTGGAGTTTAAGGAAAGTAAATTTTTCTATTTTTGCTGTAGAAGTACAGTTTAACAACTACATAATTAAAGAATTCCTTTAAAATAGTTACTATGTAAAACCATGGACCTGCTTTTAGTCATACTTAAGCCTGAGAAGAACTATGTCTTGCTGCTTAGGCCACATATAGCAGCCAAGCGGGTCCCGCTGAACGTGATTCGCTTGGCCGGAGGGAGGTTATGTGTTCACACGGATCATGTTCTGCGGGATACCGCAGAAAAGGATCCGGCCTGTGACACTCAGGATTTTAATGCCGCACTGTGTGAACACATACATTGAAAATGTGTGTGTTCACATTGAAATCCCATTGTCCTGCCCAACCGGTCGGACCCGGCAGTGGAGAGACTACCGCACATGTGTGGGCGCCTGCATGTGCACTCTCCTTCCGTCCCAGCGGGTCCTGCTAAACGGGACACGCTTGGCCGCTATGTGTGGGCGTTGCCTTAGGGATAATACGGACTACGAGAAAAGGATTTACCGGTAGGTAATTCAAAACAAGATTTATGGTAAAAACTTACAGTTGTTAAATCTTTCTGCGAGGTACACTGGGCTACACAGGGAATGACATTGGGGTGTAGAGTAAGATCTTGATCCGAGGCACCAACAGGCTCAAAGCTTGACCTTCTTCCCAGAATGCATTGTGCCGCCTCAATAACCCCGCCTCCGTGCACAGGAGCTCAGTTTTTGTTAACCAGTCCAATGCAGTAGCAGGCAAGAGAGATGACAACTGTTAGCAGCCACATACACCACATTCTCACGACAGGAGAAAGTGTCAGCGGCTAATACCATACCAACCCAAAGAAGCTAAGTGCGTCAGGGTGGGCGCCCTGTGGAGCCCAGTGTACCTCCCAGAAAGAGATTCAACAACGGTAAGTACTTACCATAAATTTCCTTTTCTGCTGTGGGGTACACTGGGCTCCACAGGGAATGATATTGGGGATGTCCTAAAGCAGTTCCTTATGGGAGGGGACGCACTGTAACGGGCACAAGAACCCGGCGTCCAAAGGAAGCATCCTGGGAGGCGGAAGTATCAAAAGCATAAAACCTTATGAACGTGTTCACCGAAGACCACGTAGCCGCCTTGCACAATTGTTCAAGGGTCGCACCACGGCAGGCCGCCCAAGAAGGTCCAACCGACCGAGTAGAATGGGCCTTTATGGTAGCAGGAGCTGGAAGGCCAGCCTGTAGATAAGCATGTGCAATCACCATTCTAATCCATCTGGCTAGGGTCTGCTTGTGAGCAGGCCAGCCACGTTCAAACAGTACAAACAGAGAATTCGACTACCTAATGAAGGAAGTTCTCTTCACGTAGATACAGAGAGCCCGTACTACCATCCAAAGACCACTCTTTGGAAGACAATTCAGGAGAGGCAAAGGCCGGAACCACAATCTCCTGATTAAGGTGGAAAGAAAACACCACCTTAGGTAAATACCCAGGACGTGTTCTAAGAACCGCCCGATCACGGTGAAAAATCAGATATGGTGACCTACAAGACAAGGCATCTAAATCCGACACCCGTCTAGCAGAGGCAATGGCTAGCAGAAACAGTTGAACAGAAAGCCACTTCAGGGCAGCCGATTCAAGGGATTCAAAAGTCCCAAGGAGCAACAGGCGGGACATAAGGAGGTTGAATCCGCAACACAACCTGAGTGAAGGTATGAACATCAGGTAAAGTTACAATTCTCCTCTGGAACCAAACTGAAAAGGCAGAAATATGACCCTTGATGGAGGCCAGACGAAGGCCTAAGTCCAGGCCCTGTTGCAGAAAGGCCAAAAGTTTGGCCATACTAAACTTGTAAGCATCATGATTGTTAGATGCGCACCAAGCAAAGAATTCCAGACCCTATGGTAAATCAGAGCAGAAGCCGGCTTACGGGCCTTTAACATAGTTTGAATGACCGCCTCAGAAAATCATTTGGCCCTCAAGACGGAAGCTTCAAGAGCCACGCCGTCAAAGCCAACCGGGCTAAATCCAGATATACATAGGGGCCCTGAACAAGGAGATCTGGGCGCTGCGGAAGTAGAAGGAGACACTATCGAGAGACCCTAAAGGTCTGAGAACCAATGCAGTCTGGGCCATGCGGAAGCGATCAGAAGTAGGATTCCTCCTTCTTGCTTGAACTTCCTTATTACTCTGGGCAGGACTGACACCGAAGAAAGTTACATGGAATTGCTAGTGCGTCCACCAATGCTGCTTGAGGATCCCTTGTCCTTGCTCCGAAGACCGGAACATTGTGATTGTGTCGAAACGCCATCAGGTCCACATCTGGAAGGCCCCACCTGTCCACGAGGAGCTGAAGCACTTCTGGATGGAGGCTCCACTCTCCAGCGTATACGTCCTTACGACTGAGATAGTCTGCTTCCCAGTTCAGGACGCTCGGAATGAACACTGCGGATATGGCCGTCAGATGGCGCTCCGCCCACTGAAGAATTCTGATACTTCCCTCATTGCCATACGGCTTCGAGTGCCGCCTTGATGATTTATGTATACCACCGTGGTGCCGTTGTCCGACTGTACTTTAACAGGTCTGTCCAGGAGAGAGCCGCAACTTACCCGCACGCCTGAGGCTGTTTGCCGTTACAGCGGACTGAGATATTCCGGACATCTCAGTGGTGAAGCACAGCCTGTTTGGGAGCGGGTATGCGTTCCGTGTTCTTCTTTTTAAAGAAAAATTTGTTACGTCTTTGTGAATAAATTCCCTAAGGGGTACTTCTTTTTATCCATTTGTGATTGGTCTGTTGGAGTCCTGAATCCTGAAGACACCAGATGGGACTAAGGAATATAAAGATACCTTTCAGTGAACGGTATTGGTTTCTTTAAAGTGAGTGTCAGTTTCATAGTGAGCACAGCAAAAAAACGGAGATTCTGTTTAAACCGATCTCACTACTGACAATCAGCTGGATATCAAGTTAGCATAACGATCACCAACTGTTTTAATCAATACTCTCTATATTATCTACTAAGATATCTATTAGTACTCTTATGATTGTTCATTTTTATGTGCAAAGGATAGAACAATTTTTATTGTGTTGTATATATATACATTATCCGGATTTAAGGGGTTTTTAGCGCTGTACACTCCTCTCCAAACCTTTTTTTGTGCTCTGTCCTGTATTAGATGCGGGGCCATTGTCAACGCATTGAACACTGCCCGCAGTTCCAGAATATTGATTGGGAGCAGAGACTCCTCCTTGGTCCACCGACCCTGAAGAGAGAGTTGTTCCAACACCGCGCCCCAACCTCTCAGACTAGCATCCGTCGTCAGAAGGACCCAGTTGGATATCCAGAAGGGACGGCCCCTGGTCAATTGTTGGTCCTGAAGCCACCAGCTCAGTGACAGGCGGACCTCTGGAGGCAAGAAGATCATGCGAGATCTGATCCGGTGAGGCAGGCCATCCCACTTGGTCAGAATTAACTTCTGCAGAAGGCGAGAGTAAATTGAGCATACTCCACCATGTCGAAAGCAGACACCATGAGACCCAGCACTTGCATTGCCGAATGTATCGACACTTGCGGACGAGATAGGAAGCATCGAATCCTGTCCTGAAGCTTCAGGACTTTCTCCTGAGACAGGAAACAACCGTTGGTTGTAAGTGTCCAATAATGCTCCCAGATGTAACGTGCTCCGAGCAGGAACTAGGGAGGATTTCTTCTAGTTGATCAGCCACCCATGGGTTTCATGCAGTGGACCGTCAGATCGAGATGACACAGGAGAAGTTCTGGGGAATTTGCCAAGATCAATAAATCGTCCAAATACGGTAGGATCCTGACCCCTTGACGGCGGAGTGTAGCAGTCATGACCGCCATAACTTTGGTGAAAACTCGGGGAGCCGTTGTCAAACCAAAGGGTAACGCCCGAAATTGGTAATGAAGGTTGCCCGCCGCAAACCTCAGGTATTGTTGATGAGATACTGCAATAGGAATATGTAGATAGGCATCCTGTATGTCCAGGGAGACCATATAGTCCCCAGGCTCCAAGGCCAGAACAATAGTGCGCAGCGTTTCCATACGAAACTTGGAGATCCGCACATGCTTGTTCAAGGACTTCAGATTGAGAATGGGCCGCGAGGACCCATTCGGTTTTGGGACTAGGAACAGCGGTGAATAGTACCCCTTGCCTCTATGAGCCAGAGGCACCCGTACTACCACTCCTGTGGTCAGGAGGGAACGTACCACCGAGTGCAAAGTATTTGCTTTTGCCGGATCCAGAGGCACATCTGTCAGGCAAAATCGATGAGGGACGATTCTTGAAGGGTATGGCGTAACCTTGAGCGACGACTTCCCTCACCCAGGTATCTGAAGTGGTCTTCAACCATTCCTGGACAAAACCTAGAAGTCGGCCCCCCACCCTGGGATCCCCCAGAGGGAGGCCCGCCCAGTCATGCTTGTCAGTTTTGGAAGCTGGCTGACTGGCGGACCAGGCACGCTTCAGACTGGGCTTGGCAGGTCTGGAAGCACGAGCTTGCTTTGGGTACGCCTGACCTTTTGCTTTTCCTGGAGGACGAAAGGGCAGAGGGAAAGTACTTTTAGCCTTCTGTGTGGGAGGAGCTGTACTAGTTAGGCAAACTGTTTTAGCAGTGGCCAGATCAGCCACAATCTTATTGAGGTCTCCAAAGAGAATGTCTCCCTTGAAAGGAAGCACCTCCAGATTTTTCTTGGATTCCATATCCACCGACCAGTATCTCAACCAAAGAATACATCTGGCCAAGACGGACGTAGTAGCAGCCTTGGCCGCGAGACCCCGGCATCGGAGGCCGCCTCCTTAAGGTACAGAGAAGCCGTGGTAGTATACGAGAGACATTGTCGAGCATGCTCAGATGTGTTGGAAGGCAGTTCCACCTCAAGCTGCTGAGCCCACGACTCAACAGCTTCAGCTGCCATTGTTGCTGTAATGGTTGGTCTATGCACAGCCCCCGTTAGGGTATAAATCGATTTCAAACAACCCTCCACATGTCTATCAGTCGGTTCCTTCAGAGAGGTGACGGTAGTTACTGTCAGAGCAGAGGAAACAACCATACGCGCCACATGAGAATCTACAGGCGGAGGAGTTTCCCAATTCTTACATATCTCCGCAGAGAGAGGATAGCGAGCCAACAGTCTCTTATTCTGTGTGAATTTTGACCCTGGATTTTCACAGGATTCCTGACGTATGTCAACCAGGTGTTCAGAATGAGGTAAAACTTATTTAACCACCTTATTACGTTTAAACCTATCCGGTTTGTTGGAGACAGCCTCAGGCTCAGGATCATCAGACACCTGAAGAATGAGCCTAAATTGCTTCAATCAAATCCGGGACATCCACCAATGACTTCCCTTCCTCATCAGAAACATCTGTGTCAGTGTCTGTGGGATCAGTATATGCACCATCCTCCTCAGAGGACGTGTCTGGGATAGCAGTGGATTGGGAGGAGGTAATGGCCTGTTTAGAGGACGACTCAGTCTTAGGTGGGCGAGAGTGACACTTAGATTTAGTCAGTGACCGGTTCAAATGCTGTAACCAAGTGGAGATTTGATCTGCCCATGGCGGATTAATAGCAGGGACCATAAACTGCTGCATTGGCACAGGTGGTCCCACAGGGGGCACCAATTAAGTTACAAGCGTGTTTAACAGCGTGGAAAAGGTAGCCCAAGGTGGGTCATTAGTTGCCCCCCGGTGCTACAAACCCACTGGGAGGTAAAGAACACCCTGAACCTGAACTCTCTGCTGCCATATCCTCCAAAACATCTGTGGCATCACCACCACGTAATGTGGGAGAAGCCCCAGCTCCGTCGCCTCGTGTAGTCGACACAACAGTAAGCACAATATTGGGCGACCTGGTACAATACTTAGCAGCGATATACCTAGCAAGAACTCCCAGTGAAGTGTGACTGTCAGCACGAACCGGGAAATTAAAGAGATATATGGCGACTATAAATCACAATGAAAAATACACAGCATGTATAACTTGTGAAAAAAATAAGAATTTACTTACCGATAATTCTATTTCTCGTAGTCCGTAGGGGATGCTGGGAACTCCGTAAGGACCATGGGGAATAGCGGCTCCGCAGGAGACTGGGCACATCTAAAGAAAGCTTTAGGATCACCTGGTGTGCACTGGCTCCTCCCCCTATGACCCTCCTCCAAGCCTCAGTTAGGATACTGTGCCCGGACGAGCGTACACAATAAGGAAGGATTTTGAATCCCGGGTAAGACTCATACCAGCCACACCAATCACACTGTACAACTTGTGATCTGAACCCAGTTAACAGCATGGTAATAGAGGAGCCTCTAGAAAAGATGGCTCACTACAACAATAACCCGAATTTTTTGGTAACAATAATTATGTACCAGTATTGCAGACAATCCGCACTTGGGATGGGCGCCCAGCATCCACTACGGACTACGAGAAATAGAATTATCGGTAAGTAAATTCTTATTTTCTCTGACGTCCTAGTGGATGCTGGGAACTCCGTAAGGACCATGGGGATTATACCAAAGCTCCCAAACGGGCGGGAGAGTGCGGATGACTCTGCAGCACCGAATGAGAGAACTCCAGGTCCTCCTCAGCCAAGATATCAAATTTGTAGAATTTTACAAACGTATTTGCTCCTGACCAAGTAACTGCTCGGCAAAGTTGTAAAGCCGAGACCCCTCGGGCAGCTGCCCAAGATGAGCCCACCTTCCTTGTGGAGTGGGCATTTTAAGATTTTTGGCTGTGGCAGGCCTGCCACAGAATGTGCAAGCTGAATTGTACTACAAATCCAACGAGCAATCGTCTGCTTAGAAGCAGGAGCACCCAGTTTGTTGGGTGCATACAGGATAAACAGCGAGTCAGATTTTCTGACTCCAGCCGTCCTGGAAACATGTATTTTCAGGGTCCTGACCACGTCAAGCAACTTGGAATCCTCCAAGTCCTTAGTAGCCGCAGGTACCACAATAGGTTGGTTCATGTGAAATGCAGAAACCACCTTAGGTAGAAAATTTGAGGACGAGTCCTCAATTCTGCCCTTTCAGAATGAAATATTAAGTAAGGGCTTTTATATGATAAAGCCGCCAATTCTGACACCCGCCTGGCTGAAACCAGGGCTAACTCGTCACTTCCATG
The DNA here is from genome assembly GCF_028390025.1 of Pseudophryne corroboree. Lineage (NCBI taxonomy): Eukaryota > Metazoa > Chordata > Amphibia > Anura > Myobatrachidae > Pseudophryne > Pseudophryne corroboree. The sequence continues at coordinate 321,004,052 of NC_086448.1, read as the reverse complement.
TGAGATATTTTAAGTCCACAGTGGTGAGTGGTTCAAACCAATGTGACTTTAGGAAACTCAACACAACATTGAGATCCCCAAGGTGCCACTGGAGGCACAAAAGGAGACTGTATATGCAGTACCCCTTTTACAAATGTCTGAACTTCAGGCACTGAAGCCAGTTCTTTTTGGAAGAAAATCGACAGGGCCGAAATTTGAACCTTAATGGACCCTAATTTTAGGCCCATAGACAGTCCTGTTTGCAGGAAATGGAGGAAACGACCCAGTTGAAATTCCTCTGTAGGGGCCTTCTTGGCCTCACCCCACGCAACATATTTTCGCCAAATGCGGTGATAATGTTTTGCGGTTACGTCTTTCCTGGCCTTGACCAGGGTAGGGATCTTCAGGATCCGGCGTTCAACCGCCATGCCGTCAAACGCAGCCGCGGTAAGTCTTGGAACAGACAAGGCCCTTGCTGGAGCAGGTCCTTTCTTAGAGGTAGAGGCCACGGTTCGTCCGTGAGCATCTCTTGAAGTTCCGGATACCAAGTCCTTCTTGGCCAATCCGGAACCACGAGTATAGTTCTTACTCCTCTCCTTCTTATGATTCTCAGTACTTTTGGTATGAGGGGCAGAGGAGGGAACACATACACTGACTGGTACACCCACGGTGTTACCAGAGCGTCCACCGCTATTGCCTGAGGGTCCCTTGACCTGGCGCAATATCTGTCTAGTTTTTTGTTTAGACGGGACGCCATTATGTCCACCTTTTGTTTTTCCCAACGGTTTACAATCAGGTGGAAGACTTCTGGGTGAAGTCCCCACTCTCCCGGGTGAAGGTCGTGTCTGCTGAGGAAGTCTGCTTCCCAGTTGTCCACTCCCGGAATGAACACTGCTGACAGTGCTATCACATGATTTTCCGCCCAGCGAAAATCCTTGCAGCTTCTGCCATTGCCCTCCTGCTTCTCGTGCCGCCCGGTCTGTTTACGTGGGCGACTGACGTGATTTTGTCCGATTGGATCAATACCGCCTGACCCTGAAGCAGGGGTTTCGCTTGACTTAGGGCATTGTAAATGGCCCTTAGTTCCAGAATGTTTATATGAAGAGATGTCTCCAGGCTTGACCATAAGCCCTGGAAATTCCTTCCCTGTGTGACTGCTCCCCAGCCTCGCAGGCTGGCATCCGTGGCCACCAGGACCCAGTCCCGAATGCCGAATCTGCGGCCCTCTAGAAGATGAGCACTCTGCAACCACCACAGGAGGGATACCCTTGTCCCTGGTGACAGGGTTATCCGCTGAAGCATCTGAAGATGCGACCCGGACCATTTGTCCAGAAGGTTCCACTGTGCGTGGAATCTGCCGAATGGGATTGCTTCGTAGGAAGCCACCATTTTTACCCAGAACCCTTGTGCATTGATGCACTGAGACTTGGCTCGGTTTTAGGAGGTTCCTGACTAGCTCGGATAACTCCCTGGCTTTCTCCTCCGGGAGAAGCACCTTCTTTCTGGACTATGTCCAGAATCATCCCTAGGAACAGAAGACAAGTCGTCGGAACCAGCTGCGATTTTGGAATATTGAAAATCCAATCGTGCCGCAACACTACCTGATATAGTGCTACACCGATCTCCAACTGTTCCCTGGATCTTACCCTTATCAGGGAATCGTCCAAGTAAAGGATAACTAAAATTCCCTTCCTTCGAAGGAATATCATCATTTCGGTCATTACTTCAGTAAAGACCCGGGGTGCCGTGGACCATCCCTACGGCAGCGTCCGAACGGATACAGTTCTGTACCATAACCTGAAATACCCTTGGTGAGAAGGGTAAATTTTGACATGAAGGTAAGCCTCCTTGATGTCCCGAGACATCATGTAGTCCCCTTCTTCCAGGTTTGCAATCACTGCTCTGAGTGACTCAATTTTGAATTTGAACCTCTGTATGCAAGTGTTCAAAGATTTTAGATTTTAGATTTTAAAATCGGTCTCACCGAGCCGTCTGGCTTCAGTACCACAATAGTGTGGAATAATACCCCGTTCCCTGTTGCAGGAGGGGTACCTTGATTATCACCTGCTGGGAATACAGCTTGTGAATGGCTTCCAAAACTGCCTCCCTGTCAGCGGGAGACGTCGGTAAAACAGACTTTTGGAAACGGCGAGGGGAATACGTCTCGAATTCCAATTTGTACCCCTGAAATATTATCTGAAGGATCCAGGGGTCTACTTGCGAGTGAGCCCACTGCGCACTGAAATTCATTGAGAACGGGACCCCACCGTGCCTGAATTTGTAAAGCCCTAGCGTCATATTGAGGGCTTGGCAGCGGCGGAAAAGGGTTTCTGTTCCTTGGAACTGGCTGATCTCTGCAGCCATTTTCCTCTCCCTCTGTCACGAGCAGAAAAGAGGAACCCTTTTGTCCGCTTGCCAACCAGAACTGCGCCTGATAATACGGCGTCTTATTTTGAGAGGCGACCTGGGGTACATCCCCTCTTTTAAGGCAATACTTCCAAATGCCGTTTGGAATCCGCATCACCTGACCACTTTACTGGAATAATTGGACAACGCACTTATACTTGATGCCAGTCTGCAAATATTCCGCTGTGCATCCTGCATATATAGAAATGCATTTTTTAATTGCTCTATAGGCAATAATATACTGTCCTTATCTAGGATATTATATTTCCAGTCAGGGAATCCGACCACGCCAACCCAGCACTGCACATCCAGGCTGAGGCGATTGCTGGTCGCAGTATAACACCAGTATGTGTGTAAATACATTTTAGGATACGCTCCTGCTTTCTATCAGCAGGATCCTTAAGGGCGGCCATCTCAGGAGAGGGTAGAGCCCTTGTTTTTACAAGCGTGTGAGCGCTTTATCCACCCTAGGGGGTGTTTCCCAACGCACCCTAACCTCTGGCGGGAAAAGGTATACTGCCAATAACTTTTTAGAAAATATCAATTGTTATCGGGGGGAAACTCACGCATCATCACACCCCTCATTTTATTTCTCAGATTCAGGAAAACTACAGGAAGTTTTTCCTCACCAAACATAATACCCCTTTTTTTTTGGTGGTATTCATATTATCAGAAAAGTGTAAACTTTTTCCATTGCCTCAATCATGCAATGTGTGGCCCTATTGGAAATCACGGTTGTCTCTTCACCGTCGACACAGGAGTCAGTACCCCTGTCGGCGTCTGTATCTGAGGTAACGGGCGCTTTAGGGCCCCTGTATGAGACGTCTGGACATGCACAAGCTGAGTAGCCGGCTGTCTCATGTCAACCACTGTCTTTTATACAAAGCTGACACTGTCACGCAATTTCAACAGTACATCCACTCAGGTGTCGACCCCCTAGGGGGTGACAACACAATTTCAGACACTCTACTCCGTCTCCTCATCATTTTTCTCCTCATACATGTCGACACCAACGTACCGACACACAGCACACACACAGGGAATGCTCTGATAGAGGACAGGACCCCACTAGCCCTTTGGGGAGACAGAGGGAGAGTTTGCCAGCACACACCAGAGCGCTATATATATACAGGGATAACCTTATATAAGTGTTTTTCCCTTTATAGCTGCTGTATTGTTATATACTGCGCCTAATTTGTGCCCCCCTCTCTTTTTTAACCCCTTTCTGTAGTGTAGTGACTGCAGGGGAGAGCCAGGGAGCTTCCCTCCAACTGAGCTGTGAGGGAAAATGGCGCCAGTGTGCTGAGGAGATAGGCTCCGCCCCTTTCTCGGCGTCCTTATCATCCTTTTTCTGTATGTTTTGGCAGGGGTTAAATGCATCCATATAGCCCAGGAGTTATATGTGATGCATTTATTTTAGCCATATAAGGTTTTTTTATCGATTTATTGCGTCTCAGGGCGCTGCCCCCCCCAGCGCCCTGCACCCTCAGTGACCGGAGTGTGAAGTGTGCTGAGAGCAATAGCGCACAGCTGCGGTGCTGTGCGCTACCTTATCTGAAGACAGGATCGTCTTCTGCCGCCGATTTTTCCGGACCTCTTCGCTCTTCTGGCTCTGTAAGGGGGCCGGCGGCGCGGCTCCGGTGACCCATCCAGGCTGAACCTGTGATCGTCCCTCTGGAGCTAATGTCCAGTAGCCTAAGAAGCCCAATCCACTCTGCACGCAGGTGAGTTCGCTTCTTCTCCCCTTAGTCCCTCGATGCAGTGAGCCTGTTGCCAGCAGGTCTCACTGAAAATAATAAACCTAAACTAAAACTTTCACAAAGAGCTCAGGAGAGCCCCTAGTGTGCACCCTTCTCGTCGGGCACAGAAATCTAACTGAGGCTTGGAGGAGGGTCATAGGGGGAGGAGCCAGTGCACACCAGGTGATCCTAAAGCTTTCTTTATATGTGCCCAGTCTCCTGCGGAGCTGCTATTCCCCATGGTCCTTACGGAGTTCCCAGCATCCACTAGGACGTCAGAGAAATAAGAATTTACTCACCGGTAATTCTATTTCTCGTAGTCCGTAGTGGATGCTGGGGACTCCGTAAGGACCATGGGGAATAGACGGGCTCCGCAGGAGACTGGGCACTCTAAAGAAAGATTCAGTACTATCTGGTGTGCACTGGTTCCTCCCTCTATGCCCCTCCTCCAGACCTCAGTTAAGGAAACTGTGCCCGCAAGAGCTGACACTACAAGGAAAGGATTTTGGAATCCAGGGTAAGACTCATACCAGCCACACCAATCACACTGTACAACTTGTGATAAACTTACCCAGTTAACAGTATGAACAACAACTGAGCATCACTCAACCGATGCTACATAACCATAACCCTTTATTAAGCAATAACTATATACATGTATTGCAGAAAGTCCGCACTTGGGACGGGCGCCCAGCATCCACTACGGACTACAAGAAATAGAATTACCGGTGAGTAAATTCTTATTTTCTCTAACGTCCTAGTGGATGCTGGGGACTCCGTAAGGACCATGGGGATTATACCAAAGCTCCCAAAGGGGCGGGAGAGTGCGGATGACTCTGCAGCACCGAATGGGCAAACACCAGGTCCTCCTCAGCCAGGGTATCAAACTTGTAGAATTTTGCAAATGTGTTTGAACCCGACCAAGTAGCAGCTCGGCAAAGCTGTAATGCCGAGACCCCTCGGGCAGCCGCCCAAGAAGAGCCCACCTTCCTTGTGGAATGGGCTTTCACTGATTTTGGATGCGGCAATCCAGCCGCAGAATGAGCCTGCTGAATCGTGTTACAGATCCAGCGAGCAATGGTTTGCTTTGAAGCAGGAGCACCCATCTTGTTGGATGCATACAGGATAAGCAGCGAGTTGAGTCAGTTTTCCGGACTCCAGCCGTCCTGGCAACATAGATCTTCAAAGCCCTGACTAAATCAAGCAACTTGGAATCCTCGAAGTCACGAGTAGCCGCAGGCACCACAATGGGTTGGTTCAAATGAAAAGATGACACCACCTTTGGCAGAAACTGCGGACGAGTCCGCAATTCTGCCCTATCCATATGGAAAACCAGATAGGGGTTTTACATGACAAAGCCAATTCTGACACACGCCTAGCTGAAGCCAAGGCCAACAGCATGACCACTTTCCACGTGAGATACTTTAGCTCCACTGTCTTAAGTGGCTCAAACCAGTGGGATTTCAGGAAACCCAAGACCACGTTAAGATCCCAAGGTGCCACTGGTGGCACAAAAGGAGGCTGAATATGCAGCACTCCCTTAACAAACGTCTGAATCTGGACCTTTATGGACCCTAATTTTAGGACCATAGTCACACCTGACTGTAGGAAGTGCAGGAATCGACCCAGCTGGAATTCCTCTGTAGGGGCCTTCCTGGCCTAACACCAAGCAACATATTTTCGCCATATACGGTGATAATGTTTTGCTGTCACGTCCTTTCTAGCCTTTATCAGCGTAGGAATAACTGCATCCAGAATGCCCTTTTCTGCTAGGATCCGGCGTTCAACCGCTATGCCGTCAAACGCAGCCGCGGTAAGTCTTGGAACAGACAGGGCCCCTGTTGCAACAGGTCCTGTCTGAGAGACAGAGGCCATGGGTCCTCAGAGCATTTCTTGCAGTTCCGGGTACCAAGTCCTTCTTGGCCAATCCGGAACAATGAGTATTGTTCTCACTCCTCTTTTTCTTACGATTCTCAGTACCCTGGGTATGAGAGGAAGAGGAGGAAACACATAGACCGACTGGAACACCCACGGTGTCACCAGTGCGTCCACAGCGATCGCCTGAGGGTCTCTTGACCTGGCGCAACACCTCTTCAATTTTTTGTTGAGGCGGGACGCCATCATGTCCACCTGTGGCAGTTCCCATCGATTTACAATCTGCGTGAAGACTTCTTGATGAAGTCCCCACTCTCCCGGGTGGAGGTCGTGTCTGCTGAGGAAGTCTGCTTCCCAGTTGTCCACTCCCGGAATGAACACTGCTGACAGTGCTTGCACGTGATTCTACGCCCAACGAAGAATCCTGGTGGCTTCCGCCATTGCCACCCTGCTTCTTGTGCCGCCATGGCGGTTTACATGAGCGACTGCCGTGATGTTGTCTGACTGAATCAGCACTGGTTGGTCTCGAAGCAGAGGCTCCGCTTGACTCAGGGCGTTGTATATGGCTCGTAGCTCCAGGATATTCATGTGCAGACAAGTCTCCTGACTTGACCACAGCCCTTGGAAGTTTCTTCCTTGAGTGACTGCCCCCCACCCTCGGAGGCTTGCATCCGTGGTCACCAGGACCCAGTCCTGTATGCCGAATCAGCGGCCCTCGAGGAGGTGAGCACCTTGTAGCCACCACAGAAGAGACACACTAGCCCTGGGGGACAGGGTGATCATCCGATGCATCTGAAGATGCGATCCGGACCACTTGTCCAGCAGATCCCACTGAAAGATCCTCGCATGGAACCTGCCGAAGGGAATGGCTTCGTATGACGCAATCTTTCCCAGGACTCGTGTGCAGTGATGCACCGACACCTGTTTTGGCTTTAGGAGGTCTCTGACCAGAGTCACGAGCTCCTGAGCCTTCTCCTCAGGGAGAAACACCTTCTTCTGGTCTGTGTCCAGAATCATGCCCAGGAAGGGCAGACGCGTCGCAGGAATCAGCTGCGACTTTGGAATGTTCAGAATCCAGCCGTGCTGACGCAACACTTCCTGAGAGTGTGCTACGCTGATCAGCAACTGCTCCCTGGACCTCGCCTTTATGAGGAGATCGTCCAAGTATGGGATAATTGTAACCCCTTGCTTCCGAAGGAGCACCATCATTTCCGCCATCACCTTGGTAAAAACTCTCGGTGTCGTGGACAGGCCAAACGGCAACGTCTGGAATTGGTAATGACAGTCCCGTACCACAAACCTGAGGTACTCCTGATGAGGCGGATAAATGGGGACATGCAAGTAAGCATCCTTGATGTCCAGAGACACCATAAAATCCCCCTCTTCCAGGCTTGCAATGACCGCTCTGAGCGATTCTATTTTGAACTTGAATTTCTTCAGATAAATGTTCAGGGATTTTAAATTTAAAATGGGTCTGACCGAACCGTCCGGTTTCGGTACCACAAACATAGTAGAATAGTAGCCCCTTCCCCGTTGAAGGGGGGGAAACCTCTACCACCAACTGCTGGAGAAAAAGTTTGTGAATTGCCGCCAACACTATCTCCCTTTCCATGGGGGAAGTTGGTAAGGCCGATTTTAGGTAACTGTGAGGGGGCGTCACCTCGAATTCCAGCTTGTATCCCTGAGACACAATTTGTATAGCCCAAGGATCCACCTGTGAGCGAACCCACTGGTGGCTGAAATGTCGGAGACGCGCCCCCACGGCTCCTGGCTCCGCCTGTGGAGCCCCAGCGTCATGCGGTGGATTTAGTGGAAGCCGGGGAAGACTTTTGTTCCTGGGAACTAGCTGCATGGTGCAGCTTTTTTCCTCTACCCCTGCCTCTGGCAAGAAAGGACGCATCTCTGACCTTCTTGCTCTTCTGAGAACGAAAGGACTGCATTTGGTAATACGGTGCTTTCTTAGGCTGTGGAGGGACATAAGGCAAGAAATTTGACTTCCCAGCCGTAGCTGTGGAAACTAGGTCCGAGAGACCGTCCCCAAACAATTGCTGGCCTCAACAGTGTGCCAGAATGTGCATAAACAGACTTCAGGATAGCTTCCTGCTTTCTATCCGCAGGATCCTTTAGGGCGGCCGTATCCTGAGACGGCAGGGCCACCTTCTTAGACAAGCGTGTCAACGCCTTGTCTACCCTAGGGGAGGATTCCCAGCGTAACCTGTCCGTTGGCGGGAAAGGATACGCCATTAGTAATGTCTTGGAAATTATCACCTTCCTGTCAGGGGAATCCCACGCTTTTTCACATAGTTCATTTAATTCATGTGAAGGGGGAAAAGTCACTTCATGCTTTTTCTCCCCATACATATAAATCCTCTTGTCAGGGAGAGGATTTTCCTCAGAAATGTGTAATACATCCTTCATTGCTACAATCATGTAGCGGATGGCTTTAGTCATTTTAGGCTGCAACTTTGCCTCATCGTCATCGACACTGGAGTCAGATTCCGTGTCGACATCTGTGTCAACTATCTGGGATAGTGTGCGCTTTTGAGACCCTGACGGCCTCTGCGCTGTAGGATCAGGCATGGGTTGAGACCCTGACCGTCCCAAGGTTACAGTTTTATCCAATCTGTTATGCAAGGAGTTTATATTATCATTTAACACCTTCCAAATATCCATCCAATCAGGTGTCGGCACCGTCGGCGGTGACACCACACTCCGCTGCACTTGTTCTGCCTCCACGTATCCTTCCTCATCAAACATGTCGACACAGGCGTACCGACACACAGCACACACACAGGGAATGCTCTGACTGAGGACAGGACCCCACAAAGGCTTTTGGGGGGGGGAGAGAGAGAGAGAGTATGCCAGCACACACTCCAGCGCTATATAACCCAGGGATTACACTGTACCTTAGTGTTTACCCCGTAGCTGCTGTTAAATATATCTCTACGCCTAAATTTATGTGCCCCCTCTCTCTTTTTTACCCTTTATTGCACCTGTATACTGCAGGGGAGGAGCCTGGGGAGCGTCCTTCCTGCGGAGCTGTGAAGAGAAAATGGCGCTGGTGTGCTGAGGAAGAAGGCCCCGCCTCCTCAGCGGCGGGCTTCTGTCCCGCTTTAATGTGTAAAAAATGGCGGGGGCTCGGGCATATATACAGTCCCAGACTGTATATATGTCTATTTTTGCCAAAAAGGTAATTAACTGCTGCCCAGGGCGCCCCCCCCTGCGCCCTACAGTGACCGGAGTGTGCGGTGTGCTGTGAGAGCAATGGCGCACAGCTGCAGTGCTGAGCACTACCTTAAGTGAAGACAGGAGTCTTCAGCCGCCGATTTCGATGTCTTCATGCTTCTGTACTTCTGGCTCTGCGAGGGGGACGGTCCCTCTGGAGCCAATGGTGTCCAGTAGCCTAAGAAGCGCTACCTAGCTGCCGTGAGTAGGTTTGCTTCTCTCCCCTCAGTCCCTCGTAGCAGAGAGTCTGTTGCCAGCAGAAGCTCTCTGAAAATAAAAAACCTGACAAAATACTCTAACTGAGGTCTGGAGGAGGGGCATAGAGGGAGGAGCCAGTGCACACCAGATGGTACTGAATCTTTCTTTAGAGTGCCCAGTCTCCTGCGGAGCCTGTCTATTCCCCATGGTCCTTACGGAGTCCCCAGCATTCACTAGGACGTTAGAGAAAACTATATTATACAGAAAACCTGATACACTTAGCCCTCTCAGATTATGGAATATAGGAGTAGCACGCTGAGTGAAATACCCGATATGGCAACCACGCAGCAGCTACATGAATAAATTATATATATATATATATATATATATATATATATATATATATATATATATATATATATATATATATATATATATATATATATATAGTCACAAGCATACCATGCAGAAATTATACACCATAAAACTGCACTGGACTAGCAATACAAAGTAATAATCAGTATAGCTATATATGTTAACAGATATAACAAAGCACAGTAGATACTGGATGTATATCACAGGGCGTTTGTACCACACAACCCTGAATGTATGCACTCTTTCTTAACTAACCCTGTCCCAGTGACAGGTAGAATACTTAAGTGTCCTGTAAAATGCACAACGCTGGCGATCAGGCAGCTTTACAGAGTAGGGAGCATTCACAGAAATGGCACCCTGGGGCTGGGGGAGGGGCTACAGGCTAGGCCCTCTCCCCCTGCTGGCATCCCCACCGGGCGATGCCGGCTTTGAAAATGGGGTTAATGTGAGCAGAAACCCCCAAACCTGTACCCAATGTCCCTGGTGGCTAGTGGAGCGGCTGCCCAGTAAGTGTCCACGCCAGCGCGGCCGCCGCGCTGGATCGCAGTAAAGTGTGGCCAAAGCGACCCCTTACCTCTTCCATACCTGCGGCCACGCGATCCAGGAGGACTTCGGTGTGTTTGACTGACTGCTGGAAAGAACCGGAGCCTCCGCTGCAGTAACCCGGCAACCAGGGCACGGGAGTATACAGCACCGCTGGGAGTGATGGAGCTGCAGTCAGAAAAGTCTATGTGACTTTACACACTGCAGCCCTGAAGTCTTGTAAAAGTATTCTTCTTCAGATTTATTCAAATAAAGCTATCAATAGACTGCAAAAAGCAGCCCTCCTGTTATGTATCTGCTTACTGCATGGCACCAACTTACAAACTGAGCTCCTGTGCACAGAGGCGGGGATAGAGAGGAGGCAGCGCCTTGCATCTTGGGAACAGTCAAAAGTTTTGAGCCTGTTGGTGCCTCGGATCAAGATCCTACTCTACACCCCAATGTTAATCCTTGTGGAGCCCAGTGTACCCCGCAGTAGAAATTAGCTTTACTTAGGGCTGCAGGAGGAGCCCCCCTGTTGATATGCCTGCTTACTGCATGGCACCAACTTACAAACTGAGCTACTGTGCACGGAGGCGGGGTTATAGAGGCGGGGGCGCTGTGCATCTTGGGAACAGTCAAAGCTTTGAGCCTGTTGGTACCTCGGATCAAGATCCTACGCTACACCCCGATGTCAAGCCTTGTGGAGCCCCGTGTACCTCGCAGCAGAAATCTCAGTATAATGCAGACTAATAAAGAAATTCAAATATTGGCTTTATTTGCACTTTAACTTACACTACTAAAGTTTATAGGATCACATGGCACACTAGCAGTTTACAAAATCTTTAACACTGCATTTAGCATTTTTACCTTATGGACAGAATGTTGCTAAAAATAAAGATACTGAAAAGAATTGAAAACTTTTTTTGTCTGCCGGAGTTTGAAGCCGTAGTAAGTAGCATTAACATAAGTGCTTGACAGTCAGATGACCAGTCAATTGTTGTGCACAGGCACTTGAAGTTATGCCATGACACCTGGGATTGTAACACTGTATGAGAAAACTAATTAGGCATACTATATGCCTGGTGTCTTGTCACTAAACCCTAGTTAACGCAAATAGCTTGCAGCTGGAACATAGGTACTGATTTAACAAATCACAAATCTGCTGTTATATTTTTATCAAATCACCATACTAAAATCTTTGCAGGGAATACATTTATTGAAGTGTGTAATACTACCTTCATTTTTTGTTTTATGTTTACAGGTCGCGGAGATGCAGATTTTTTATCCTCCATTCGGGTAGAAAGGTCTTCTTTACGGACAATTGTTTGCACCACTGGAGGGCGCTCCGACTCTTTGAATCTTTGAGATCTATATGCATCAATGCTGTAAAAGAAAATGCATTTCATCTTTAAGATAATGAGCAAACCAACTAATCTTTTCAGATCAATTATTTACTACACAATCACTAAAAATCAATATTTAATCTTTGTATCTTTACCTGTACAAGAGATTTTGATTTTCCTCCGTGGATACAAAACTGTCCTTGGATTCCGCTCTGGGGACTCTGGACCTCTGGAACTTTACAGATCGGGGACTATCACTTGCATCTCTCTCAACAGAAACTTTGGCAGAAGACAGAAGTCCCTGTTTAATAAATAAAAAATAGTTACAAAATGCCAAATCACTGCTGTACATATCAAGTGTATAAATCATTTGTTCCTGTTAAACATACTTCTGGACTTCCAACACCAACAGTCTCTGCTAATGGATTTAGCAAAGACATTGATGAAATGTTAAGTGCATCCTCTTCATCTTCAAAATCCTCTCTTTCCCCATCATTCTCAACATCACTGACTTTTTCCACTTGCTTTGGTGATCTTATAGTTACTTCATCATCCTCATCTTCAAGAGCATCGGTAAATGCATTAGTGATTATTTCTGAACTGTTAATCTCATCAATATCTCCATCCACACTCATCTCAATCTCTTTTACCAGTTCCACTATAAAACAGAAGAAAAAAATATAAGAAAAAAATATATATCAAATGATAACTATACAAATGTACAGTACTAACTTCTGGCTTATAGAAGCAGCGGGGTAACTGAGGGTAACTCAGATATCCGATGGTCTCGCAATTGATCCGATGTGTCTTTGGACACAGCATCGGATCAGAGAGACCAGCAGTGGTAGTATTTTTAATGATGATGCTCCTGTGGATTTTCCATATATTAGCATAACCACTGTGTGCTAAAATACAAAGTATTGGCTGTTCTATAGCGTCCATCTCTTAACCAAGCCCTTTGTTGTAATGTTTTCAACTTCACTGAGGAGTGCATATAGTGGTACTTCATAAAAAGAATTTCCCTTTGTATCTGGTGGAATGAAACTTTGTACACAATGCTTAGGCGGCAATACATTTGAAATCATAGCACCCACAGGACCCAGTGTAGGTTGAGCAGGGAAAAGGTCACTCAGACCTTCCTTCTACCCTGAAGGGCAGAAAGGACTGCTTAAAAGTGCTGGAAGCATACTGTCTAGAATACAGTTGAAGGCTAGGGCCACACAGAGACCAGGACCCACTTGCCCGGTTGGAGACTGCACATGGGTGCCTCTTTTTTGGACCATAAAATCAAGTTTATCACCAAAAAGGGTCTTCAAAAGATAGTATTGACAAATGATTATGCAATTGTACAGTTCAAAAGGAAATGTGAAGTTTCTTGAGACCGCTTACCATTGTCCTATCCATAGTCTCTTTTAATGGACCTCCTAGGAATAGTGGTCTTGGCTGAGACTGGATACAGCAGCATAAACTTAAGGCACAAATCTCCACTTAGAAGCCTCATCATCATGGACTACCCCAACCAAGTCTCTTCAGGTTTCAATGATCCATGTCTAGTAGTTGCCATTAATTATGAGCTTTTTAGAAGAATAATAACTTTCCTATGATAATCTTGAAAAATGGATTCCTGAAGGGTAGCAGGGTATTGGGTGCTGTCAATACCCAGGATTCTATTAATATGTTTAAAGACGATATCTAAAATGGTTTCTACGGACTCCTTGCTAGAGGATCAGTGAGAGAACCCAAGGAACCCCAAGGTGGACCAGGCAGAAAATCACCCAGATGCACACTAGCTCTCACTATCAGGGAAATGAATGTATTGAATTTTTTCCGAAGGCTGAGTAGTGGCTACTGCGGCCAGGAATAAGCAGACTGAATAATAAGATCCTAAACAATTTTCCAGCAAAGGCTTGTTACATGGGCCACATAAACGTAACATAAGATAAAAAGCACTTGTATGCAAGGGATTACCCAGAAGAGGTAAACTTCAGTTTTTTTTGTGGTGCCAGGCTCTAGTGCAGGGGTGTCCAAACGTTTTGCAAAGAGGGCCAGATTGTGTGGGGGCCGACCATTCATCCTGACATTCTTTGAACCATTAATCACCTCAGAAGACTAAAGAAATAACTTGTCTTACCTGCTCTAATGTGAAGGGCAATCGAGATCTCGACTGCAGTAAATAGGCCAGGTCTGGCTCAAAGACAGTGGTTTTGATGTGCAAGATGTCACGCAGGTGAGAGTCACTTAGTCTTGCCCTCACACGGTTTATGTTAGGGTTCATAACAGAGAGCGTCTTCTCGCACAAGTATGTCGAGCCAAACAAGCTCAGCATTTTCTTAGCAAATGTTTGAGTCTCTCGGAACCAGCCTTTATCCAGCTGGCAGTAAAAGTTGACAAGAGGGAGCTGTTGGTACAGACTGCGATACTCTGTGTCACACTGCAGCTCAATGAGCTCCAGCTGCAGGTGGTCTAGTGCGTTATCAGGAACCATGGAGAAAGGAGAGGAAAAAAGTGTGATCTCCTTTTCAATAGCTGCAAAATCCTGAAAGTGTTGTTGAAACTCCTCAGCCAGAGATGAGATATCTGCTGCTTACCTCCTCATTTGCGTACTGATATTGTTCTCTGGAAAACTGGTCATTATTTCCTGCAGCGATGGGAAATGTGTGGTATTGGGCTGCATTTGTAACAAATGTCCTTGGAAAAGTTGCAACTTGGTCCCAAAGGCAAGAGTGAAAAGACAGGAAAAAACACTAGCGAGCAGATGTATTAACCTGGAGAAGGCATAAGGAAGTGATAAACCAGTGACATGTGCAAGGTGATAAAGGCACCAGCCAATCAGCTCCAATATGTAAATTAACAGTTAGGATCTGATTGGCTGGTGCCTTTATCACCTTGCACATATCACTGGTTTATCACTTCCTTATGACTTCTCCAGGTTAATACATCTGCTCGCTAGTGTTTTTTCCTGTCTTTTCACTCTTGCCTTTGGGACCAAGTTGCAACTTTTCCAAGGACATCTGTCAGGTTAATACATCTGCCCCAGGGTGTCATCCGGTGCCTGGTTATTATGGTCAGAGTGCCTGGATGGTACAGCATATATTTATAACATGTAAATAAGGGCTGGCACTGCTCAGTTACAAAGGATCCAGATATAGCACACACCTATCCAGATATAGAAGAGGGGGTCCCAGTAATAGTGCACCTTGATAGAGATATATATATATATATATTTTTTGTGTTTTGTATATATATATATATATATATATATATATATATATATATATATATATATATATAAACACAGTAGTATCTTTATCTCGCGCCAACCTGGAAGCGGCACCACGGGAGAGATCTTTGTTGGGAGACCTCAAAAGCATACAAGAATAAACACAAATTCCCAAGTGCGCTAAAGTGGAATGTAATTACACAGTTCTTCCAGCGTTATTTTCGTCAGAATGTAGACTGGAGGGTATTTAAATCTGGGGACCTGTAACAGACTCCCCTCACCAAATAGTCACCCAAACAAGAGGCCAACAGGCCAATTAGTAAAAAGTTATTTTAATAACGTATACACAGTTCAAAGTATAAAATTGTGTCAATAAAATGCAACTAAAAGAGTACACAGCCAACACGTTTGTAAGGTGGAATCTAGATATCCCCTCACCTTTTGCAAGGTGCGAGCTCGACAGGGAGTATCTTTACAGACTAGGTTGTGATTCTCTGACTGAGGGTTTGTCAGTCAGAGAATTCAGGAGCGGCTTGACAAGAGGAATAAAACATTTCAAGCCCATGTCCAGGATCCGTCTGAGTGTGGTGGCTCTTGATACACTAACTCCAGCCTCACTCCCTTCCTTATGAAGCTCCCCCACACTTTTGAATGGCCTTTTCCTGACAAGAAAATAAGAACTGGACTGTTGTGCAGTGACTCAAAGTCCTCTTTTCTGATGAGAGCAAAATTTGCATCTCATTTGGAAACCAAGGTCCCAAAGTATGGAGGAAGAATGGAGAGGCACACAATCCAAGATGCTTAAAGTCCAATGTGAAGTTTCCACAGTCTGTTGATTTGGGGAGCCATGTCATCTGCTGGTGTTGGTCCACTGTGCTTTCTGAAGTCCAGAGTCAATGCAGCCATCTACAAGGACATTACAGAGCACTACATGCTTCCTTCAGCAGACCAGCTTTATGGAGATGCTGCCTTCATTTTCCAGCAGGACTTGGCACCTGCCCAAACTGCCAAAAGTACTAAAACCTAGTTCAATGACCGTGGGATTACTATGCTGGATTGGCCAGCAAACGTGCCTGACCTGAACCCCATAGAGAATCTATGAGGCATTGCCAATACAAAGATGAGAGACATAAGACCGAACAATGCAGAAAAATAAGAATTTACTTACCGATAATTCTATTTCTCGGAGTCCGTAGTGGATGCTGGGGTTCCTGAAAGGACCATGGGGAATAGCGGCTCCGCAGGAGACAGGGCACAAAAAAGTAAAGCTTTACTAGGTCAGGTGGTGTGCACTGGCCCCTCCCCCTATGACCCTCCTCCAGACTCCAGTTAGGTACTGTGCCCGGACGAGCATACACAATAAGGGAGGCATTTTGAATCCCGGGTAAGACTCATACCAGCCACACCAATCACACCGTACAACTTGTGATCTAAACCCAGTTAACAGTATGACAACAGAAAGGGCCTCTTAAAGATGGCTCCTTAACAATAACCCGAATTAGTTAACAATAACTATGTACAAGTATTGCAGATAATCCGCACTTGGGATGGGCGCCCAGCATCCACTACGGACTCCGAGAAATAGAATTATCGGTAAGTAAATTCTTATTTTCTCTATCGTCCTAAGTGGATGCTGGGGTTCCTGAAAGGACCATGGGGATTATACCAAAGCTCCCAAACGGGCGGGAGAGTGCGGATGACTCTGCAGCACCGAATGAGAGAACTCCAGGTCCTCCTTTGCCAGGGTATCAAATTTGTAAAATTTTACAAACGTGTTCTCCCCCGACCACGTAGCTGCTCGGCAGAGTTGTAATGCCGAGACCCCTCGGGCAGCCGCCCAAGATGAGCCCACCTTCCTTGTGGAGTGGGCTTTTACAGTTTTAGGCTGTGGCAGGCCTGCCACAGAATGTGCAAGTTGAATTGTGTTACAAATCCAACGAGCAATCGACTGCTTAGAAGCAGGTGCGCCCAACTTGTTGGGTGCATACAATATAAACAGCGAGTCAGATTTTCTGACTCCAGCCGTCCTTGCAATGTATATTTTTAAGGCTCTGACAACGTCCAACAACTTGGAGTCCTCCAAGTCGCTAGTGGCCGCAGGCACCACAATAGGTTGGTTCAGATGAAATGCTGATACCACTTTAGGGAGAAAATGCGGACGAGTCCGCAGTTCTGCCCTATCCGAATGGAAGATTAGATAAGGACTTTTATAAGATAAAGCCGCCAATTCAGATACTCTCCTGGCAGAGGCCAGGGCTAGTAACATAGTCACTTTCAATGTGAGATATTTCAAATCCACCTTTTTCAATGGTTCAAACCAATGGGATTTGAGGAAATCTAAAACTACATTTAGATCCCACGGTGCCACCGGAGGCACCACAGGAGGCTGTATATGCAGTACTCCCTTGACAAAAGTCTGGACCTCAGGGACAGAGGCCAATTCTTTTTGGAAGAATATTGACAGGGCCGAAATTTGAACCTTAATGGATCCCAATTTGAGACCCATAGATAATCCTGATTGCAGGAAATGTAGGAAACGACCCAGTTGGAATTCCTCCGTCGGAACCCTCCGATCCTCGCACCACGCTACATATTTTCGCCAAATGCGGTGATAATGTTTCACGGTGACTTCCTTCCGTGCCTTAATCAAGGTAGGAATGACTTCTTCTGGAATGCCTTTCCCTTTTAGGATCTGGCGTTCAACCGCCATGCCGTCAAACGCAGCCGCGGTAAGTCTTGAAAAAGACAGGGACCCTGCTGTAGCAGGTCCCTTCTCAGAGGTAGAGGCCACGGTTCGTCCGTGAGCATCTCTTGAAGTTCCGGATACCAAGTCCTTCTCGGCCAATCCGGAACCACTAGTATTGTTCTTACTCTTCTTTGCCGTATGATCTTCAATACCTTTGGTATGAGCGGCAGAGGAGGAAACACATACACTGACTGGTACACCCAAGGAGTTACCAGTGCGTCCACAGCTATTGCCTGTGGATCTCTTGACCTGGCGCAATATTTGTCCAGTTTCTTGTTGAGGCGAGACGCCATCATGTCTACAATTGGTCTTTCCCAACGGTCTATTAACATGTTGAAGACTTCTGGATGTAGACCCCACTCTCCCGGATGAAGATCGTGTCTGCTGAGGAAGTCTGCTTCCCAGTTGTCCACGCCCGGGATGAACACTGCTGACAGTGCTATCACGTGATTCTCCGCCCAGCGAAGAATCTTGGCAGCTTCTGCCATTGCACTCCTGCTTCTTGTGCCGCCCTGCCTGTTTACATGGGCGACCGCCGTGATGTTGTCCGACTGAATCAACACCGGCTTTCCTTGCAGGAGAAGTTCCGCCTGGCTTAGAGCATTGTAGATTGCTCTTAGTTCCAGAATGTTTATGTGAAGAGACTTTTCCAGACTCGTCCATACTCCCTGGAAGTTTCTTCCTTGTGTGACTGCTCCCCAGCCTCTCAGGCTGGCGTCCGTGGTCACCAGGATCCAATCCTGAATGCCGAATCTGCGGCCTTCTAATAGGTGAGCCTTCTGCAACCACCACAGAAGTGACACCCTTGTCTTTGGTGACAGGGTTATTCGCAGGTGCATCTGCAGATGCGACCCTGACCATTTGTCCAACAGATCCCTTTGGAATATTCTTGCATGGAATCTGCCGAATGGAATTGCTTCGTAAGAAGCCACCATTTTTCCCAGGACTCTTGTGCATTGATGTACTGACACTTTTCCTGGTTTTAGGAGGTTCCTGACCAGATCGGATAACTCCTTGGCTTTTTCCTCTGGAAGGAAAACCTTTTTCTGAACCGTGTCCAGAATCATTCCTAGGAACAGCAGACGAGTTGTCGGGATTAAATGGGATTTTGGAATATTCAGAATCCACCCGTGTTGTCTTAACACCTCTTGAGATAGTGCTAAAGCTGTCTCCAGCTGTTCTCTGGACCTTGCCCTTATTAGGAGATCGTCCAAGTATGGGATAACTAATACGCCTTTTCTTCGAAGAAGAATCATCATCTCGGCCATTACCTTGGTAAAGACCCGAGGCGCCGTGGACAATCCGAACGGCAGCGTCTGAAACTGATAGTGACAGTTTTGAACAATGAACCTGAGGTACCCCTGGTGTGCGGGGTAAATCGGAACGTGTAGATACGCATCCTTGATGTCCAAGGATACCATAAAGTCCCCTTCTTCCAGGTTCGCTATCACTGCTCTGAGTGACTCCATCTTGAACTTGAACTTTTTTATGTAGAGGTTCAAGGACTTCAGATTTAGAATAGGCCTTACCGAGCCATCCGGCTTCGGTACCACAAATAGAGTGGAATAATACCCCTTTCCTTGTTGTAATAGGGGTACTTTGACTATCACCTGCTGAGCGTACAGCTTGTGAATGGCTTCCAACACCCTCTCCCTTTCGGAAGAGACGGTTGGTAAGGCAGACTTCAGGAAACGATGAGGAGGATCCGTCTCTAATTCCAACCTGTACCCCTGAGATATTATCTGCAGGATCCAGGGGTCTACCTGCGAGTGAGCCCACTGCGCGCTGTAATTTTTGAGACGGCCCCCCACTGTCCCCGAGTCCGCTTGAGAGGCCCCAGCGTCATGCTGAGGTTTTTGCAGGAGCCGGGGAGGGCTTCTGTTCCTGGGAAGGAGCTGCCTGTTGGTGTCTCTTCCCTCTTCCTCTGCCTCGTGGCAGGTACGACAAGCCCTTTGCTCTCTTATTTTTGTAGGAGCGAAAAGGCTGCGGTTGAAAGGTCGGTGCCTTTCTCTGTTGGGGAGTGACTTGAAGTAAAAAAGTGGATTTCCCGGCAGTAGCCGTGGCCACCAAGTCTGATAGACCAACTCCAAATAACTCCTCCCCTTTATACGGCAAAACCTCCATGTGACGTTTTGAATCCGCATCGCCTGTCCACTGTCGTGTCCATAAGGCTCTTCTGGCTGAAATGGACATAGCACTCACCCGAGATGCCAGTGTGCAAATATCCCTCTGTGCATCACGCATATAGATAAATGCATCCTTTATTTGTTCTAACGACAGTAAAACATTGTCCCTATCTAGGGTATCAATATTTTCAATCAGGGATTCTGACCAAACTACTCCAGCACTGCACATCCAGGCAGTTGCTATAGCTGGTCGTAGTATAACACCTGCATGTGTGTATATATTCTTTTGAATAACTTCCATCTTTCTATCTGATGGATCCTTAAGTGCGGCCGTCTCAGGAGAGGGTAACGCCACTTGTTTGGATAAGCGTGTGAGCGCCTTGTCCACCTTAGGGGGTGTTTCCCAGCGCGCCCTAACCTCTGGCGGGAAAGGGTATAATGCCAATAACTTTTTTGAAATTATCAACTTTTTATCAGGAGCAACCCACGCTTCATCACACACGTCATTTAATTCTTCTGATTCAGGAAAAACTGTTTGTAGTTTTTTCACACCATACATAATACCCTGTTTTACGGTATCTGTAGTATCAGCTAAATGTAACGTCTCCTTCATTGCCAAAATCATATAACGTGTGGCCCTACTGGAAAATACGTTTGAATTTCTACCGTCGTCACTGGAATCAGTGCCCGTGTCTGGGTCTGTGTCGACCGACTGAGGCAAAGGGCGTTTTACAGCCCCTGACGGTGTTTGAGGCGCCTGGACAGGCATTAATTGATTGTCCGGCCGCCTCATGTCCTCAACTGACTGTTTAAGGGAAGATAAACCATCACGTAATTCCACAAATAAAGGCATCCATTCTGGTGTCGACCCCCTGGGGGGTGACATCTGCATATTTGGCAATTGCTCCGCCTCCACACCAATATCGTCCTCATACATGTCGACACCACGTACCGACACACACCGCAAACTCACAGGGAATGCTCTAATGAAGACAGGACCCACTAGCCCTTTTGGGGAGACAGAGGGAGAGTCTGCCAGCACACACCACAAAGCGCTATATATACAAGGGATATCCTTATATTAAGTGCTCCCTTATAGCTGCTTTAATATATATATATATAGCCATTAATGTGCCCCCCCTCTCTGTTTTACCCTGTTTCTGTAGTGCAGTGCAGGGGAGAGACCTGGGAGCCGTTCTGACCAGCGGAGCTGTGACAGAAAATGGCGCCGTGTGCTGAGGAGATAGGCCCCGCCCCTTTTTCGGCGGGTTCTTCTCCCGCTATTTTTCCAGTCAGGCAGGGGTTAAATATCTCCATATAGCCCCTATGGGCTATATGTGAGGTATTTTTAGCCTTGTATAAGGTTTATATTTGCCTCTCAGAGCGCCCCCCCCCAGCGCTCTGCACCCTCAGTGACTGCCCAGTGAAGTGTGCTGAGAGGAAAATGGCGCACAGCTGCAGTGCTGTGCGCTACCTTATGAAGACTGAGGAGTCTTCAGCCGCCGGTTTCCGGACCTCTTCACGCTTCGGCATCTGCAAGGGGGTCGGCGGCGCGGCTCCGGGACCGGACTCCAAGGCTGGGCCTGTGTTCGATCCCTCTGGAGCTAATGGTGTCCAGTAGCCAAGCAGCAAATCCACTCTGCATGCAGGTGAGTTTACTACTTTCCCCCTAAGTCCCACGTTGCAGTGATCCTGTTGCCAGCAGGACTCACTGTAAAGAAAAAAACCTAAACTAAACTTTCTCTAAGCAGCTCTTTAGGAGAGCCACCTAGATTGCACCCTTCTCGTTCGGGCACAAAATCTAACTGGAGTCTGGAGGAGGGTCATAGGGGGAGGGGCCAGTGCACACCACCTGACCTAGTAAAGCTTTACTTTTTTGTGCCCTGTCTCCTGCGGAGCCGCTATTCCCCATGGTCCTTTCAGGAACCCCAGCATCCACTTAGGACGATAGAGAAAGCTGAAGGCCGCTATTGAAGCATCCTGGTCTTCCATAACCCCTCAGCAGTGCCACAGGCTGATAGAATCCATGTCATGCCGCATTGTGGCAGTAATTCATGCAAAAAGGGCCCAAACCAAGTACTGAGTACATATGCATGATTATACTTTTCAGAGGGCCGACATTTCTGTATTTAAAATCCTTTTTTTTTTTATTGATTTTATGCAATGTCCTAATTTTCTGAGATTTTGGATTTGGGGTTATTTTAAGCTGTAAGGCACAATCATCACAATTATAACAAATAAAGGCTTGAAATATCTCACTTTGCATGTAATGAGTCTATATAATAAACTAGTTTCACCTTTTGAGTTGAATTACTGAAATAAATGAACTTTTGCACGATATTCTAATTTTCTGAGTTTCACCTGTAATTCATGCAGTTTAAACGGTGGTCAACTGATAATACACACCAAAGCTCCACTAAATAAAACTCCCATTATCTACAATCTGCCACTGTATCCCCCTCCTCATTACCGCTACCCTCTCCAAGTCCCAGTAGATTAGTGGAACCACAAGGCCTGCCCTTGCCTAAATCCATTAATAAGCACATTTGCCCAAGTGGGTGTCTTTGGACACCTTTCCCTTCTACAATCCCTTCCTTCTTAATTTATAATTACTAAAAATGTAATAACTGCCCAGTTTCCTTCCCTTGCAATACGCAGTGCACATTAACTTCTTTACTACAAGGACAATACTATGTGCCTGCTAGTGTGGGGAGCTAGTAAAAAGAAGAAGTCCCACAGATTTCAAGGCAATGGAGTTGTGGGACTTTAACCCAATTAAAATAAACCTCTAGGAATTGAATGCATCAATGCTATGCTAGGGACAACACTGCTTTAATATACTTGAACGGTATATCTTTTTCATTCCATAATAGTATAGGTAAAATGATAGAATAGATGGTATCAAAGTTACCACCCATTAATATAAAAAAATAATAAGAAACAAACCTTTATTATGCTGTGCATCTGATGCAGACTTCTCCAAGGCAACAGCAGAAGGCTGTACCCTTTTGTCAGGGAAGGAAACATGCTCTGCCATTTTCGGATGGGATACACCTACATTTTAGAAGAAAAAATAAATGGTTCCCATTTCCACCAAATTATGAAGAATAAAGCAATAAACATATGCATGAACTGAATGAGCTTTCAGGTTACATAAAAATGAAACAGAATATTGCCATCTTTTGGCCTTGCTCAGAGTTATTGGAGCATATGGTAAAACTCTATTCTCTTCACCTTCCTTCTGCACTTAAAATATCCCCTAAATATATATAAAAGCAGGTGCAAATATTACGGAGAATTTTACTAGTAAACGATGCTCTTGTGCTAGACAGCACCCAGATGTTGGGGTAAAAAAACAAAAAAAAAAAAACACTGTGTATCAGACATTTAATTCAGCGCTAACACTAATGGATCATCAAATCCAGTCAAATACAGGCCATCTGATAAGATGTGAATATCAAGGACAAGGTTATTGGTCATTACTATTACAGGTGGCTTACTGATTGGCATTACTCCTACTAGTGCTTTTGAAATATCATATGGCATTTCTTCCAATTGTGATTCAATACTGCAAAATACGGTTACTAGGATCAAAAACCATGCACTAAGCGTGGCTATTCTGGGATGGCAAATTTGATAAGTAGCCAAGAGAACCATTGCACAGGCCTTATAGCAATTCTGGGTTGGTACTCTCAGAGCACACATACAAGAGCCGTGCTAATGCAGCCCCTGTAATGTCTTACAATTTCCATAGCAGAGTTCCATAACCAGACACTACCCAATTCATTTCAGTTGATGTAAACAAGAAATTCTTGATGTCATGGGCGACACACACACACACACACACACTAAGACCCCACAAAATCAAGGAAGATCTAGCTACATTCAGACAGTTATAAATTATTTTGAATAGTGTGTGTTCTTAAATGGCTGCATTAAATCTATGTAAAGTCTTATCTCAAATCTGCCAGATTACAGTTACGCCTGTAAAATATGTCCTCATATAGTGAACAGTAATGTCACTTCTCTAATTACCACAATTCACAAAAGCTACACAAATCTCTGAATTTCAAATCAAATTTCCTCTCTAAATTAAGGCTCGTTTAATCAGGAGAATTGTAATCAACAGGGGGCATGAGTGAAAATTTACAAGGTGGTGTAACTTAATGGATTAAATATAGTGATATATATTTGACAGTTTCATAAACTCCGCAATTACAGTCCAGGTTTTAAGGATTTCCATGCTTGAGCACAGATTACTTAATTAGTATCTCCATTAATTTCATTTAACCATCTGGACTCAAGTATGGACTTAAAGCCTGGACTGTAATGGCAGAGTTTGGAAAACGCTGCTTTTAGAAAATAGGAAACTTCAAAATTATAATCAATTACATCTCATGGACTGGGAAACCTGGATACAATTTAAATTCTGGGACAAGAAATGCATAAAAATGTGATAATTATAAATAATGTGCAATGAACATACCGCACATTTTCATTTACTTCTTTATATGCAAATGTGCAGGTTATGCCAGATTTCTGCCTCAGATATGCCCAAGAAAATTATAGAAGGTAAAGAATAGACTATTTGTTGATAAAATACAATTCACACCCAGTGGAAAGTCACTACCTCTCCCAAATTAGCATTCTCCCAGAGTACCCTTCCCGCACATTAGCATTACTCCCTGAATAAAATCTCCAGTAACTAAAACGAACAACCACCACCATAACTCAATCTAGATGAAGAGTAGTCTTTCTGCCTTGTCCAAGGCATACAAACTATATGAACACTAAGTGATTAATTGCGCCCTACAGGTGCTCTTCACACAGTCGTAAGGGAAGTAGAAGGGGACACTCTAGCGAGAGGCGCCGGGGGTCTGAGAAACAGTGCCGTCTGGGCTACGAGAAGCAGAAGTCTTCCTTCCTGCTTGAACTTCCGTATTACCCTGGACAGGAGTGACACCGGAGGGAACACGTACGGCAGCCAAAAATTCCACGGAACCGCCAGCGCATCCACAAACGCTGCTTGAGGATCCCTTGTTCTTGCTCTGAAGACCGGAACCTTGTGATTGTGTCGAGATGCCATCAGGTCCACGTCTGGAAGGCCCCACCTTTCCACTAGGAGTTGAAACACATCTGGATGGAGGCCCCACTCTCTGGCGTGTACGTCCTGACGACTGAGAGAGTCCGCTTCCCAATTCAGGACCCCCGGAATGAATATTGCCGATATGGCCGATAGATGGCGTTCCTCACATTGAAGAATCCGTGATACTTCCTTCACTGCCAAGCGGCTTTGAGTGCCGCCTTGATGATTTTTGTAAGCCACTGTGGTGGCGTTGTCCGACTGTACCTGAACAGGTCAGTTCTGTATTAAATGCTGGGCCAGTTTCAATGAGTTGAAAACCGCCCGCAATTCCAGAATGTTGATCGGGAGGAGACTCCTCCTTGGTCCACCAACCCTGAAGGGAGTGTTGCTCCAACACTGCGCCCCAAACTCTCAGACTGGCATTCGTCATCAGCAGGACCCAGTAGGGTATCCAGAAGGGACGATCCCTGCTCAATCGTTGGTCCTGAAGGCACCAGCTCAGTGACAGACGGACCTCCGGTGTCAAGGAGATCAATTGAAACCTGATCCGGTGAGGCAGGCCGTCCCACTTGGCCAGAATCAGCCTCTGGAGGGGGCGAGAATGAAATGGAGCATACTCCACCATGAGGCCTAGCACTTGCATCGCCAAATGTATTGACACTTGCGGACGAGATAGGAAGTATCGAATCCTGTCCTGAAGCTTCAGGACTTTCTCCTGAGACAAAAACAACCGTTGGTTGCGAGTGTCCAATAACGCTCCCAGGTGCACCATGCTTTGAGCAGGGACCAGGGACGATTTCTTCCAGCTGATTAGCCAACCTGTGGGCTTGCAGAAACCGGACAGTCAGATCCAGATGACTTTGGAGAATTTCTGGTGAATTTGCCAGGATCAACAAGTCGTCCAGGTACAGTAGTATCCTGACCCCTTGACGGCGGAGTACAGCCGTCATCACCGTCATGACTTTGGTGAAGACTCGCGGAGCCGTGGTCAAACCAAAAGGTTACGCCCGAAATTGGTAATGTAGATTGCCAACCGCAAACCTCAGGTACTGCCGATGCGACACTGCTATAAGGATATGCAGGTAGGCATCCTGTATGTCCAGGGAGACCATATAATCTCCAGGTTCAAAGGCCAGGACAATAGAGCGAAGAGTTTTCATACGAAACTTGGATACCTTCACAAATTTGTTCAACGCCTTGAGGTTGAGAATGGGCCGGGAGGACCCATTCGGTTTCGGGACTAGGAACAGCAGCGAAGAGTACCCCTGGCCCCACTGAGCAAGAGGCACCTGTACTACCACTCCTGTTTCCAGGAGGGTCTGTACCACCGAATGAAGAGTCTTTGCCTTTACTAGATCCGAAGGAACGTCTGCAAGGCAAAATCGCTAAGAGGGGACGGGGTTTTGAAAACGACGGCGTAACCCCGAGTGACGACTTCCCGTACCCAGGCATCTGAAGTGGTCTTCAACCATTCCTGCGTATACCCTAGAAACCGGACCACCACCCTGGGGTCCCTCAGGGGGAGGCCCACCCCGTCATGAGGCAGGCTTATCGGTCTTGGAAGCTGGCTGACGGGCAGCCCAGGCACGTTTGGGCTTTGGCTTGCCAGATTTGGAAGTGCGACCCTGTTTGGTGTACGGTAAGTAATTAAAATCCTATTTTCTCTTACGTCCTACAGAATGCTGGGGTCCACATTAGTACCATGGGGATGTACCAAAGCTCCCAGAATGGGAGGGAGAGCGCGAAGGATTCTCAAGGAGCAGTTGACCAAACTTTAGGTCCTCAGAGGCCAAAGTATCAAACCTGTAGAACTTTGCGAACGTGTTCGACCCCGACCAAGTAGCTGCTCGGTAGAGTTGTCAAGCAGAGAGACCCTGGACAGCCACCCAGAAAGAACCCACCTTACGAGTAGAGTGGGCCTTAACCAACGTAGGACACAGCAAGCCTGCCATAGAATATGCATGCTGGATAGTGTACCTGATCCAGCGATAGATCGTCTGCTTAGAAGCAGGACACCCAAGTTTCTTGGGATCATACAGGACAAATAGAGTCCGATTTTCTGTGACGAGCAGTCCTCTTCACATAGATTTTTAGAGCCCTTACAACATCCAAGGACTTTGATGAAATTGAGGAGTCAGTCGCAACTGGCACCACAATAGGTTGGTTGATATGAAATGCTGACACAACCTTCGGAAGAAACTGCTGACGTGTCCGAAGCTCAGCTCTATCTTCATGGAAGATAAAGTATGGGATTTTACATGAGAAAGCCCCCAACTCCGACAGACGTCTAGCAGAGGCTAAGGTCAACAAAGTGACAGCTTTCCACGTGAGAAACTTGATCTCAGGCTCCTGCAGAGGCTCAAACCAGTCCGAATGGAGGAACTGCAACACCACGTTGAGATCCCAGAGAACCGTAGGCGGCACAAAGGGAGGTTGGATGTGCAGAACTCCCTTCAAAAAAAGTCTGAACCTCAGGGGAGGGCAGCCAACTGTTTCTGGAAGAAAATGGATAGGGCCGAAATCTAGACCTTTATGGATCCTAACCTCAGGCCCATACCCACACCTGCTTGCAGGAAGAGGAGAAAACGTCCCAGTTGAAACTCCACCACAACTTCTTGGACTCGCACCAAGATACATATTTTTTCTAGATACGATGGAAATGTTTTGAGGTTACGCCTTTCCTAGCCTGTATCAGGGTAGGAATAACCTTGTTCGGAATGCCCTTCAGAGCTAGTATCTGGCGTTCAACCTCCATGCCGTCAAACGTAGCCATGGTAAGTCTTGATAGGCGAACGGCCCCTGTTGCAGCAGGTCCTCCCGAAGAGGAAGAGGCCTCGGCTCTTCTATCAGTAGATCCAGAAGATCCGCGTACCAAGCCCTTCTTGGCCAGTCCGGAGCAATGAGGATTGCCTGAACTCTTGTTCTCCTTATGAGTGTGAGAACTCTTGGAATGAGTAGAAGTGGAGGAAACACGTACACCGATTGAAACACCCACGGAGTCACTAGGGTGATTACCGCCACTGCTTGCGGGTTCCTCGACCTGGAACAATACCGCCGAAGCTTCTTGCTGAGACGAGAGGCCATCATGTCGATCTGGGGTATGCAACAAAGATCAGTTACCTCCTGGAACCCCTCCGGGAGGAGACCCCACTCCCCTGGGTGGAGGTCATGTCTGCTGAGGAAGTCCGCTTCCCAGTGGTCTACTCCCGGAATCAAGATTGCTGACAGCACCAACGTGTTTTTCTGCCCGGAGGATGATTCTTGTTGCCTCTGACATTGCAGCTCTGCTCTTCGTTCCGCCCTGTCGGTTTATGCAAGCCACTGTCATTACATTGTCCCACTGCACTTGAATGGCCCGATTTCTCAGAAGATGGGTCGCTTGGAGAAGACCATTGTAGACGGCTCTTAGTTCTAGAATGTTTATCGGCAGGCCGGCTTCCAGACTTGACCACCTTCCTTAGAAGGTTTCCCCTTGAGCGACCGCGCCCCAGCCACAGAGACTTACATCTGTGGTTCAAAGGATCAAGTCCCGAATCCCGAACCTGCGGCCCTCCAGAAGGTGAGGTAATTGCAGCCAGAGGAGCGAAATCCTGGCGTTTGGCGACAGACTTATTCTCTGGTGCATGTGAAGATGGGATCCCGACCACTTGTCCAGGAGATCCAGTTGGAAGGACCGAGCATGAAACCTCCCGTACTGCAGCGCCTCGTTATAGGCCATCACTGATAAACAGACACCCGGGCTGGCTTCAGGACATCCCGGACCATTGTTTAAATGACCAAAGCTTTGTCCTCTGGAAGGAACACCCTCTGCACCTCCGTGTCGAGGATCATTCCAAGAAAGTACAACCTCCTGGTTGGTTCCAAATGTGATTTTGGAAGATTCAGGATCCAACCATGTTCCCTGAGAAGCTGGTTCGTGAGTGCTATGGACCGTAACAGCTGCTCCTTGGACGATGCCTTTATCAGCAGATCGTCCAGATATGGAATTATGTTCACCCCATGTCTGCGGAGCAGAACCATCATTTCCGCCACCATATTGGTGAAAACCCTCAGTGCTGTGGAGAGGCCGAATAGCAGGGCCTGGAACTGAAAATGATAGTCCTACAGTGCGAATCGGAGATAAGCTTGATGCGGCAGCCAAATCAGAATGTGGAGGTACGCATCCTTGATATCCAGGGATATCAGGAATTCCCCCTCCTCCAGACCTGATATCACTGCCCTTAGAGACTCCATTTTGAACTTAAAATCACTAAACCCCTTTCTGAGGGAGTTCAAGTTCAAAATGGGCCTAACCAAACCATCCGGTTTTCGGCACCATGACGTGACTAAAATGCCCGAGTCTCGCCTCCACCGGCCCTACCTCCAGGCCGCGCTGTCCACAGTCATGCGGAGGACTTTGGCATATCTGAAGCAGGCTTCTGTTCCTGGGAACCCGCCGCAACAGGTTTCTTGGATTTCGGCCGGCCACTTCTAAAGAAGGTGTTGGACGGTTTGGCCTTTCTTGGTTTAGTAACCCGAAAGGACTGTGATGCAGGTGAAGAAAAAGGTTTCTTCGTAGCAGGAGCTGCTGAGGGTAGAAAAGGGGACTTACCCGCTGTAGCCTTGGAGATCCACGCATCCAACGATTCCCCAAAGAGAGCCTGACCTGTGTAGGGTAGGGTCTCCACACCTCTTCTGGATTCCGCGTCGGCAGACCACTGGCGCAGCCACAGTCCTCGACGAGCTGAGACAGACATGGAAGATATTCCTGCAGCCATTGAAGCCAGGTCTTTCATGGATTCCACCATAAAACCTGCAGAACCCTGAATGTTACGTAAAACCAATTCAACGTCACTTTTACCCATTGTATGCAAATCCTCAACTAATGTGCCGGACCACTTTACTATAGCTTTGGAAATCCATGCACAGGTAAATAGTAGGCCATAGTATCGCCCCCGAGGCCGTGTATATCTATTTGAGCATTGCATCAATTTTGTGATCAGCCGGTTCCTTTAAGGCGGTAGACCATGGAACCGGTAAAACCACCTTTTGAGAGTCTGTATACAGACGCGTCCACTATGGGTGGGTTTTCCAATTTCTTTCTATCCTCCTCCGGGAAGGGGAAAGCAACCAGAACCTTTCTAGGGATCTGACATTTTTTCTCTCTGGGTTTTCCCATGCTTTTTCAAAAAATAAGAATTTACTCACCGGTAATTCTATTTCTCGTAGTCCGTAGTGGATGCTGGGTACTCTGTAAGGACCATGGGGAATAGACGGGCTCCGCAGGAGACTGGGCACTCTAAAAGAAAGATTAGGTACTATCTGGTGTACACTGGCTCCTCCCTCTATGCCCCTCCTCCAGACCTCAGTTAGGGAAACTGTGCCCGGAAGAGCTGACACTACAAGGAAAGGATTTGGAATCCCGGGTAAGACTCATACCAGCCACACCAATCACACCGTACAACTCGTGATAACTATACCCAGTTAACAGTATGAATAACAACTGAGCCTCACTGAACAGATGGCTCATAACAATAACCCTTTAGTTAAGCAATAACTATATACAAGTATTGCAGACAATCCGCACTTGGGACGGGCTCCCAGCATCCACTACGGACTACGAGAAATAGAATTACCGGTGAATAAATTCCTATTTTCTCTGACGTCCTAGTGGATGCTGGGGACTCCGTAAGGACCATGGGGATTATACCAAAGCTCCCAAACGGGCGGGAGAGTGCGGATGACTCTGCAGCACCTAATGAGCAAACTCAAGGTCTTCCTCAGTCAGGGTATCAAACTTGTAGAATTTTGCAAACGTGTTTGATCCCGACCAGGTAGCAGCTCGGCAAAGTTGTAAAGCCGAGACCCCTCGGGAAGCCGCCCAAGAAGAGCCCACCTTCCTCGTGGAATGGGCTTTGACCGATTTAGGATGCGGCAGTCCAGCCGCAGAATGTGCAAGTTGAATCGTGCAACAGATCCAGCGAGCAATAGTCTGCTTAGAAGCAGGAGCACCCAGCTTGTTGGGTGCATGCAGGATAAACGGCGAGTCAGTTTTTCTGACTCTAGCCGTCCTGGAAACAGATTTTCAGGGCCCGGACTACGTCCAGCAACTTGGAAGCCTCCAAGTCCCGAGTAGCCGCAGGCACCACAATAGGTTGGTTCAAATGAAACGCTGATACCACCTTAGGGAGAAATTGTGGACGAGTCCTCCATTCTGCCCTTTCCATATGGAAGATCAGATAGGGGCTTTTACATGACAAAGCCGCCAATTCTGACACACGCCTAGCCGAAGCCAAGGCCAAAAGCATGACCACTTTCCACGTGAGATATTTCAACTCCACGGTCTCAAGTGGCTCAAACCAATGTGATTTTAGGAAATCCAACACAACGTTGAGATCCCAAGGTGCCACTGGGGGCACAAAAGGGGGCTGAATATGCAGCACTCCCTTAACAAACGTCTGAACTTCAGGCAGTGAAGCAAGTTCTTTTTGAAAGAAAATAGACAGGGCCGAAATCTGGACTTTAATGGATCCCAATTTTAGGCCCATAGTCACTCCTGACTGTAGGAAGTGCAGAAATCGACCCAGCTGAAATTATTCTGTTGGGGCCTTCATAGCCTCACACCAAGCAACATATTTTCGCCATATGCGGTGATAATGTTTTGCGGTCACATCCTTCCTAGCTTTTATCAGCGTAGGAATGACTTCAACCGGAATGCCCTTTTCCATCAGGATCCGGCGTTCAACCGCCATGCCGTCAAACGCAGCCGCGGTAAGTCTTGGAACAGACAGGGCCCCTGCTGTAGCAGGTCCTGTCTGAGAGGCAGAGGCCAAGGGTCCTCTGAGATCATTGCTTGTAGTTCCGGGTACCAAGTCCTTCTTGGTCAATCCGGAACGACGAGTATAGTTCTTACTCCTCTCTTTCTTATTATCCTCAGTACCTTTGGTATGAGAGGAAGAGGAGGGAACACATAAACCGACTGGTACACCCACGGTGTCACTATAGCGTCCATAGCTATCGCCTGAGGGTCCCTTGACCTGGCGCAATATCTTTTTAGCTTTTTGTTGAGGCGGGACGCCATCATGTCCACCTGTGGCCTTTCCCAACGATTTACAATCAGCGAAGACTTCTGGATGAAGTCCCCACTCTCCCGGGTGGAGGTCGTGCCTGCTGAGGAAGTCTGCTTCCCAGTTGTCCACTCCCGGAATGAACACTGCTGACAGTGCTATCACGTGATTTTCCGCCCATCGGAGAATCCTTGTGGCTTCTGCCATCGCCATCCTGCTTCTTGTGCCGCCCTGTCGGTTTACATGGGCGACCGCCGTGATGTTCTCTGACTGAATCAGCACCGGCTGGTTTTGAAGCAGGGGTCTTGCCTGACTTAGGGCATTGTAAATGGCCCTTAGTTCCAGAATATTTATGTGTAGGGAAGCTTCCTGACTCGACCATTGTCCTTGGAAGTTTCTTCCCTGAGTGACTGCCCCCCAACCTCGGAGGCTTGCATCCGTGGTCACCAGGACCCAGTCCTGTATGCCGAATCTGCGGCCCTCGAGTAGATGAGCACTCTGCACCCACCACAGCAGAGACACCCTGG
Organism: Pseudophryne corroboree; assembly: GCF_028390025.1. Classification (NCBI taxonomy): domain Eukaryota; kingdom Metazoa; phylum Chordata; class Amphibia; order Anura; family Myobatrachidae; genus Pseudophryne; species Pseudophryne corroboree. The sequence continues at coordinate 320,971,636 of NC_086448.1, read as the reverse complement.
CCCTCGGGGACAGGGTGATCAGCCGATGCATCTGAAGATGCGATCCGGACCACTTGTCTAACAGATCCCACTGAAAGATCCGTGCATGGAATCTGCCGAATGGAATTGCCTCGTAAGAAGCTACCATCTTTCCCAGGACTCGCCTGCAGTGATGCACCGACACCTGTTTTGGTTTTAGGAGGTCTCTGACCAGAGATGACAACTCCTTGGCCTTCTCCTCCGGGAGAAACACCTTCTTCTATTCTGTGTCCAGAATCAAACCAAGGAACAGCAGACGCGTCATAGGAACCAGCTGCGACTTCGGGAAATTCAGAATCCAGCCGTGCTGTTGTAGCACTTCCTGAGATAGTGCTACTCCGACCAACAACTGCTCCCTGGACCTCGCCTTTATAAGGAGATCGTCCAAGTACGGGATAATTATAACTCCCTTCTTTCGAAGGAGTATCATCATTTCGGCCATTACTTTGGTAAATACCCTCGGTGCCGTGGACAGACCAAATGGCAACGTCTGGAATTGGTAATGGCAGTCCTGTACCACAAAACGGAGGTACACCTGGTGAGGTGGGTAAATGGGGACATGTAGGTAAGCATCCTTGATGTCCAGTGATACCATGTAATCCCCCTCTTCCAGGCTTGCAATAACCGCCCTGAGCGATTCCATTTTGAACTTGAACTTCCTTATATAAGTGTTCAAGGATTTAAAATTTAGAATGGGTCTCACCGAACCGTCTGGTTTCGGTACCACAAACATTGTGGAATAGTAACCCCGTCCCTATTGAAGGAGGGGAACTTTTATTATCCCCCGCACTCTGCTGGCTGTTAGTAAGAAGAACTATATACTATGTAATAATAGGAAATTTAGAGCTCTTCGTTACATAGGTTTTGTATTTCTTGTCTAGAGTAACCCCCTCCCGCAGCACCTGGGGATTGTTACCAGCTTGATTAGAGCAGTTTTCCACTATTTATTGCAGTTAAGAGAGGCATAGATGGAGCCAGCATTAGGAGGGCATGCTGGGTCCTGTAGTGCCATTTGGAGGATACAGGGGTGCCTCCAGGTAAACTAGCTCTCAATCTGGATATGTTCTGTATGTGCCATTATCATGTGGCCATATATTAAGCAATTGTATGACCCATAGTGGATGTTATTATTATTATGCTGTGTATGGGTTTGGGGAGTGGTACCCCCCGGGTCTGGTGGGGCTGGGCCACCTTGGGGTAGCATGCCATATTATTTATTTAGCACTTATGTAACACTCCTATTTTTTCACTAATATTACTCTTTTGAGTATTTTATTAACACCCTTATTTTTGTAGCACTTTCTAACCCATAGCTTCTGCTTCTTTCTTAACACATATTAACACTTTAGTATTTCAATGGTGTGCTGCCCTGGGGTGGTCGGGCCTGGGCCGACTTTGTGGGGTCCAAGCCTTGGACCTATGCTTAGTTAGGGACCTCCAGCAATAGAGCAGCCGTGAAGTGGCCTGGAGGCTTATCATATCTTTTGCAAAAATAAGAATTTACTTACCGATAATTCTATTTCTCGGAGTCCGTAGTGGATGCTGGGGTTCCTGAAAGGACCATGGGGAATAGCGGCTCCGCAGGAGACAGGGCACAAAAAAGTAAAACTTTTACCAGATCAGGTGGTGTGCACTGGCTCCTCCCCCTATGACCCTCCTCCAGACTCCAGTTAGGTACTGTGCCCGGACGAGCGTACACAATAAGGGAGGCAATTTGAATCCCGGGTAAGACTCATACCAGCCACACCAATCACACCGTACAACTTGTGATCTAAACCCAGTTAACAGTATGATAACAGAAAGAGCCTCTTAAAGATGGCTCCTTAACAATATAACCCGAATTTGTTAACAATAACTATGTACAGTATTGCAGATAATCCGCACTTGGGATGGGCGCCCAGCATCCACTACGGACTCCGAGAAATAGAATTATCGGTAAGTAAATTCTTATTTTCTCTATCGTCCTAAGTGGATGCTGGGGTTCCTGAAAGGACCATGGGGATTATACCAAAGCTCCCAAACGGGCGGGAGAGTGCGGATGACTCTGCAGCACCGAATGAGAGAATTCCAAGTCCTCTTTTGCCAGGGTATCAAATTTGTAGAATTTTACAAACGTGTTTTCCCCCGACCACGTAGCTGCTCGGCAGAATTGTAATGCCGAGACCCCTCGGGCAGCCGCCCAAGATGAGCCCACCTTCCTTGTGGAATGGGCCTTAACAGATTTAGGCTGTGGCAGGCCTGCCACAGAATGAGCAAGTTGAATTGTGTTACAAATCCAACGAGCAATCGTCTGCTTAGAAGCAGGGGCACCCAACTTGTTGGGTGCATATAGTATCAACAGCGAGTCAGATTTTCTGACTTCAGCCGTCCTTGAAATGTATATTTTTAAGGCTCTGACAACGTCCAACAACTTGGAGTCCTCCAAGTCGCCAGAGGCCGCAGGCACCACAATAGGTTGGTTCAGGTGAAACGCTGATACCACCTTAGGGAGAAAATGCGGACGAGTCCTCAGTTCTGCCCTATCCGAATGGAAGATTAGATAAGGGCTTTTATAAGATAAAGCCGCCAATTCAGATACTCTCCTGGCGGAAGCCAGGGCCAGTAACATAGTCACTTTCCATGTGAGATATTTAAAATCCACCTTTTTCAATGGTTCAAACCAATGGGATTTGAGGAAATCTAAAACTACATTTAGATCCCACGGTGCCACCGGAGGCACCACAGGAGGCTGTATATGCAGTACTCCTTTAACAAAAGTCTGTACCTCAGGAACTGAGGCCAATTCTTTTTGGAAGAATATTGACAGGGCCGAAATTTGAACCTTAATAGATCTCAATTTGAGACCCCTAGACAATCCTGATTGTAGGAAATGTAGGAAACGACCCAGTTGAAATTCCTCCGTCGGAACACTCCGATCCTCGCACCACGCGACATATTTTCGCCAAATGCGGTGATAATGTTTCGCGGTGACTTCCTTCCTTGCCTTAATCAAGGTAGGAATGACTTCTTCTGGAATGCCTTTCCCTTTTAGGATCTGGCGTTCAACCGCCATGCCGTCAAACGCAGCCGCGGTAAGTCTTGAAAGAGACAGGGACCCTGTTGTAGCAGGTCCCTTCTCAGAAGTAGAGGGCACGGGTCGTCCGTGACCAACTCTTGAAGTTCCGGGTACCAAGTCCTTCTTGGCCAATCCGGAGCCACTAGTATTTCTTACTCCTCCTCACCGTATAATCTTCAATACCTTTGGTATGAGAGGCAGAGGAGGAAACACATATACTGATTTGTACACCCAAGGTGTTACCAGTGCGTCCACAGCTATTGCCTGTGGATCTCTTGACCTGGCGCAATACTTGTCCAGTTTCTTGTTGAGGCGAGACGCCATCATGTCTACCATTGGTCTTTCCCAACAGTTTATTAGCATGTGGAAGACTTCTGGATGAAGACCCCCCTCTCCCGGGTGTATATCGTGTCTGCTGAGGAAGTCTGCTTCCCAGTTGTCCACGCCCGGGAAGAACACTGCTGACAGTGCTATTACGTGATTCTCCGCCCAGCGAAGAATCTTGGCAGCTTCTGCCATTGCACTCCTGCTTCTTGTGCCGCCCTGTCTGTTTACATGGGCGACCGCCGTGATGTTGTCCGACTGAATCAACACCGGTTTTCCTTGCAGGAGTGGTTCCGCCTGGCTTAGAGCATTTTAGATTGCTCTTAGTACCAGAATGTTTATGTGAATAGACTTTTCCAGGTTCGTCCATACCCCCTGGAAGTTTCTTCCTTGTGTGACTGCACCCCAACCTCTCAGGCTGGCGTCCGTGGTCACCAGGATCAAATCCTGTATGCCGAATCTGCGGCCCTCCAATAGATGAGCCTTTTGCAACCACCACAGAAGATATACCCTTGTCCTTGGCGACAGGGTTATTCGCAGGTGCATCTGAGGATGCGACCCTGACCATTTGTCCAACAGATCCCTTTGGAAAATTCTTGCATGGAATCTGCCGAATGGAATTGCTTCGTAAAAAGCCACCATTTTTCCCAGGACTCTTGTGCATTGATGTACAGACACCTTTCCTGGTTTTAGGAGGTTCCTGACAGGTCGGATAACTCCTTGGCTTTTTCCTCGGGAAGAAAAACCTTTTTCTGAACCGTGTCCAGAATCATCCCTAGGAACAGCAGACGTATCGTCGGAAAACAGCTGCGATTCTTGGAATATTTAGAATCCAGTCGTGCCGTCGAAGAACTACTTTAGATAGTGCTCTTCCGACCTCCAACTGTTCTCTGGAACTTGCCCTTTTTAGGTCGTGCAAGTAAGGGATAATTTAGATGCCTTTTTTCTTTGAAGAAACATCTTGTCGGCCATTACCTTGGTAAAAAGGCCCGGGGTGCCGTGGATAATTCAAACGGCATCGTCTGAAACTGATATTGACAGTTCTGTACCACGAACCAGAGGTACCCTTGATGAGAAGGACAAATTTTGGACATGGAGGTAATCCTTGATGTCCAGGGACACCATATAGTCCCCTTTTTTCCGGTTCGCTATCACTGCTCTGAGTGACTTTATCTCGATTTGAACCTTTTATGTAAGTGTTCAAAACATTTTAGATTTAGACTATGTGTCACCAAGCCGTCTGGCTTCAGTACCACAATATAGTGTGGAAAAATAATACCCTTTTCCTTGTCGTAGGAGGGGTACTTTGATTATCACCTGCTGGATATACAGCTTGTGAATTGTTTCCAATGCTGCCTCCCTGTCGGAGGGAGCCGTTGGTAAAGCAGACTTCAGGAAGCTGCGAGGAGAAGATGTCTCGACTCTCCAATCTTTACCCCTGGGATAATACTCGTACGATCTAGGGGTCAACTTGCGAGTGATCCCACTGCGCCCTGAGACTCTTGAGACTACCCCCCCACCTTGAGTCCGCTTGCACGGCCCCAGCGTCATGCTGAGGACTTGGCAGACGCGGTGGAGGGCTTCTTCCTGGGAAAGGGCTGCCTGCTGCAGTCTACTTCCCTTACCTCTATGTCTGGGCAGATATGACTGGCCTTTTGCCTGCATGCCCTCATGGGAAAGGAAAGATTGAGGCTGAAAAGACGGTGTCTTTTTTAGCTGAGATGTAACTTGGGGTAAAAAAGGTTGGATTTCCCAGCTGTTGCTGTGGTCCCCAGGTCCGATGGACCGACCCCCAAATAACTCCTTCCCTTTATACAGCAATACTTCCATCTGCCGTATGGGATCTGTATCACCTGACCACTGTCGTGTCCCTGACATCTTCTGGGAGATGTGGACAACGCACTTATCTTGATGCCAGAGAGCAAATATCCCTCTGTGCATCTCACATACATATATATAGAATGCATCCTATTAAATGCTCTACATGAATAAAATATTTTCAGTCAGGGAATCCGACCAAGCCAACCCAGCACTGCATCTCCAGGCTGATGGCGATCGCTGGTCGCAGTATAACCACCGTATGTGTGTATATACTTTTTAGGATATTTTTCCAGCTTCCTATCAGCTGGCTCCTTGAGGGCGGCCGTATCTGGAGACGGTAACGCCACTTGATAAGCGTGTGAGCGCCTTATCACCCTAAGGGGTGTTTCCCAACGTACCCTAATTTCTGGCGGGAAAGGGTATAACGCCAATATTTGCTATCGGGGTAACCCTACGCATCATCACACACTTCATTTTATTTTATCTGATTCAGGAAAAACTACAGGTAGTTTTTTCACTCCCACATAATACCCTTTCTTGTGGTACTTGTAGTATCAGAAACACGTAACACCTCCTTCATTGCCCTTAACGTGTGGCCCTAATGAGAAATACGTTTGTTTATTCACCGTCGACACTGTATTCAGTGTCCGTGTCTGTGTCTGTGTCGACCGACTGAGGTAAATGGGCGTTTTTAAAACCCCTGACGGTGTTTCTGAGACGCCTGGACCGGTCCTAATAGATTGTCGGCCGTCTCATGTCGTCAACCGACCTTGCAGCGTGTTGACATTCTCACGTAATTCTCTAAATAAGCCATCCATTCCGGTGTCGACTCCCTAGAGAGTGACATCACCATTACAGGCAATTTCTCCGCCTCCTCACCAACATCGTCCTCATACATGTCGACACACACGTACCGACACACAGCACACACACCGGGAATGCTCTGACAGAGGACAGGACCCACTAGCCCTTTGGGGAGACAGAGGGAGAGTCTGCCAGCACACACCAAAAACGCTATAATTATATAGGGACAACCTTATATAAGTGTTTCTCCCTTATAGCATCTTTTATATATATACAATATCGCCAAAATCAGTGCCCCCCCTCTCTGTTTTAACCCTGTTTCTGTAGTGCAGTGCAGGGGAGAGCCTGGGAGCCTTCTCTCCAGCTTTTCTGTGAGAGAAAATGGCGCTGTGTGCTGAGGAGATAGGCCCCGCCCCTTTTTCGGCGGCCTCGTCTCCCGCTATTTTTGAAGTTAGGCAGGGGTTAAATATCTCCATATAGCCTCTGTGGGCTATATGTGAGGTATTTTTTGCCTCTAACAAGGTTTTTATTTGCCTCTCAGAGCGCCCCCCCCAGCGCTCTGCACCCTCAGTGACTGTTGTGTGAAGTGTGCTGAGAGGAAAATGGCGCACAGCTGCAGTGCTGTGCGCTACCTTTATGAAGACTCAGGAGTCTTCAGCCGCCGATTTTGGACCTCTTCTCTCTTCAGCGTCTGCAAGGGGGCCGGCGGCGCGGCTCCGGTAACCATCCAGGCTGTACCTGTGATCGTCCCTCTGGAGCTAGTGTCCAGTAGCCAAGCAGCAAATCCACTCTGCACGCAGGTGAGTTCACTACTTCTCCCCTAAGTCCCTCGTTGCAGTGATCCTGTTGCCAGCAGGACTCACTGTAAAGTAAAAAACCTAAGCTAAACTTTCTCTAAGCAGCTCTTTAGGAGAGCCACCTAGATTGCACCCTTCTCGTTCGGGCACAAAATCTAACTGGAGTCTGGAGGAGGGTCATAGGGGGAGGAGCCAGTGCACACCACCTGATCTGGTAAAAGTTTTACTTTTTTGTGCCCTGTCTCCTGCGGAGCCGCTATTCCCCATGGTCCTTTCAGGAACCCCAGCATCCACTTAGGACGATAGAGAAACATATGTAACGAAGAGCTCTAAATTTCCTATTATTACATAGTATATAGTTCTTCTTACTAACAGCCAGCAGAGTGCGTGGGAAAAATCCCTTTTGTATTTCTTGTCTAGAGTAACCCCCTCCCGCAGCACCTGGGGATTGTTACCAGCTTGATTAGAGCAGTTTTCCACTATTTATTGAACTTTTATTATCACCTGTTGGAGGTACAGCTTGTGAATTGCCGCCAGTACTACCTCCCTGTCCTGGGGAGTAGCTGGCAAGGCTGATTTGAGGTAACGGCGAGGGGGAGACGTCTCGAATTCCAGCTTGTATCCCTGAGATACCACTTGTAGAACCCAGAGATCCACCTGTGAGCGAACCCACTGGTCGCTGAAGTTCCGGAGACTGGCCCCCACCGCACCTGGTTCCACCAGTGGAGCCCCAGCGTCATGCGGTGTACTTAGTGGAAGCAGGGGAGGATTTTTGTTCTTGGGAACTGGCTGTATGGTGCAGCTTTTTCCCTCTACCCCTGCCTCTGGGCAGAAAGGATGCGCCTTTAACCCGCTTGCCTTTCTGGGGCCGAAAGGACTGTACCTGATAATACGGTGCTTTCTTAGGTTGTGAGGGAACCCGAGGTAAAAATGTCGACTTCCCGGCTGTTGCTGTGGAAACGAGGTCCGAGAGACCATCCCCAAACAATTCCTCACCCTTGTAAGGCAAAACCTCCATGTGCCTTTTAGAATCCGCATCACCTGTCCACTGCCGAGTCCATAATACTCTCCTGGCAGAAATGGACATTGCATTAATTCTAGATGCCAGCCGGCAAATATCCCTCTGTGCATCTCTCATATATAAGACGACGTCTTTAATATGCTCTATTGTTAGCAAAATCGTATCCCTGTCGAGGGTATCAATATTTTCTGACAGGGTATCGGACCAAGCTGCTGCAGCACTACACATCCAAGCTGAAGCAATTGCAGGTCTCAGTATAGTACCCGAGTGTGTATATACAGACTTCAGGATAGCCTCCTGCTTTCTATCCGCAGGCTCCTTTAAGGCGGCCGTATCCTGAGACGGCAGTGCCACCTTTTTTGACAAGCGTGTGAGCGCCTTATCCACCCTCGGGGATGTCTCCCAACGTAACCTGTCCTCTGGCGGGAAAGGGTACGCCATCAGTAACTTTTTAGAAATCACTAGTTTCTTATCGGGGGAAGCCCACGCTTCTTCACACACTTCATTCAACTCATCTTATGGGGGAAAAACCCCTGGTTGCTTTTTCTCCCCAAACATGACACCCTTTTCAGTGGTACCTGGGTTAATGTCAGAAATGTGCAACACTTTTTTCATTGCCGTAATCATGCAACGGATGGCCCTAGTGGAATGTACATTAGTCTCATCCTCGTCGACACTGGAGTCAGACTCTGTGTCGACATCTGTGTCTGCCATCTGAGGTAGCGGGCGTTTGAGCCCCTGATGACCTTTGAGACGCCTGGGCAGGCACTGGCTGAGAAGCCGGCTGTCCCACAGCTGTTATGTCATCGAACCTTTTATGCAAGGAGTTGACACTGTCGTGTAAAACCTTCCACATATCCATCCACTCTGGTGTCGACCCCGCAGGGGGTGACATCACACTTATCGGCACCTGCTTCGCCTCCACATAAGCCTCCTCATCAAACATGTCGACACAGCCGTACCGACACACCGCACACACACAGGGAATGCTCTGACTGAGGACAGGACCCCACAAAGTCCTTTGGGGAGACAGAGAAAGAGTATGCCAGCACACACCACAGCGCTATATAATCAGGGATTTACACTAACACAAAGTGATTTTTTCCCTATAGCTGCTTTACATATACAGTTTGCACCTAAATTTAGTGCCCCCTCTCTCTTTTTTACCCTTTGAGCCTGGAAACTGCAGGGGAGAGCCTGGGGAGCCGTCTTCCAGCTGAGCTGTGAAGAGGAAATGGCGCCAGTGTGCTGAGGGAGATAGCCCCGCCCCCTTCTCGGCGGACTTCTCCGCTCTTATATTTATATTATGGCGAGGGATTTTTGCACATATATAGCTTTTTAGACTATATTATGTGCTGCTTTCCAATGTAAGGTACTCTAATTGCAGCCCAGGGTGCCCCCCCCCCCCCCCCCAGCGCCCTGCACCCATCAGTGACCGGAGTATGTGGTGTGCATAGGGAGCAATGGCGCACAGCTACAGTGCTGTGCGCTACCTTAATGAAGACCGGAGTCTTCAGCAGCCGATTTCCAGGATGTTCTTCTTGCTTCTGGTTCTGCAAGGGGGACGGCGGCACGGCTTCGGGAACGGACGACCGAGGCTGGGCCTGTGTTCGATCCCTCTGGAGCTAATGGTGTCCAGTAGCCTAGAAGCCCTAGCTAGCTGCAAGCAGGTAGGTTCGCTTCTCTCCCCTAAGTCCCTCGTAGCAGTGAGTCTGTTGCCAGCAGATCTCACTGAAAATAAAAAACCTAACAAATACTTTCTTTACTAGAAGCTCAGGAGAGCCCCTAGTGTGCAACCAGCTCGAGCCGGGCACAGATTCTAACTGAGGTCTGGAGGAGGGGCATAGAGGGAGGAGCCAGTGCACACCAGATAGTACCTAATCTTTCTTTTAGAGTGCCCAGTCTCCTGCGGAGCCCGTCTATTCCCCATGGTCCTTACGGAGTACCCAGCATCCACTAGGACGTCAGAGAAATAGCATTTAGTTCTTTGGACGCACGGAAGGTTAGCAATGTTTTCTTATTATCAGTGAAGTAAGCCTCCTCAACCTGCTCAGGAGTTGTGTCAGCAACATTCAACACATCTCTAATAGCCTCTATCATCAACTGCACCCCTTCTGCAATAGATGCAGCCCCCCTGAGTACATCCCCATCACCGTCTGCCGTGTTAGAGTAGGTAACTGTGTAGTCTTGCATAATCTGGGCAAGAGCATGTTTATGGGAACCTACAAAGGGGGGTCCAGAGGTAACCGAACCGGACCAAACTGCCACAGAAATCTGTAAAACCGGAGTTGCAGATTTATTCTGAGCAACCCTAGTAGAAATCTGAGAAATCATAGAGGATAACCACTCCGGCTCCCTTGCTGGTATCTGCGCTACAACAGTGCAATCCTGATTACATGGGATGAGATCATCCTGGGAGGACATATCATCAGCCGCATATGACACAGAGTCCCTGGACATAGCTAACTGGAGACCCCCAAACCCACACACACAGGGGAGGCTAAACAGAGTTTCCCACTTGAGTATGGCAAGAGACACAGAGATTGGAGCCAACCCACACAGAGCGCTGTTTAGATAAAGGACACCCCTTAGCAGCACCCACTGTGTACTGTAATAGTTACACAGAACGAATTCACTGCCCCCCCCCCCCATCTACAACCCCCTGGTACCGCACAGGATAGCTGGAGTTGCTTGGAGGGACAGCTCTGTCAGCGTCTGTGTACAGAAACTGCAGGCAGTAAAATGGCGCTGAACGCTGCTGGGTCCGCTCTGAGGAGAAGCTCCGCCCCTTGAAGACGGCGCGCCTTCCCGCACAAATTCTTTATACTGGCCTGAGGATTCCGTCGCTAGATGGGGGATTCTGTCTCAAGTGAGCGTCTGAGTACGGAGGATTCTGACACTAGCCTGGGGATTCAGTCTCCGGTTAGCGTCTGTGACCAGTGTAGGGTATTAAGACGCTGGCTCAGGACGCCCCTCATAGTGCCAACACTGTGCTGCTGGGCATTCCCGGAGCGCGATCTCTCTAGCTGCGCTCCTACCCTTGTGACGCCATATCTCGCCATTTTCTGATCTTCTGGCTCTGTAAGGGGGTAGCAGCATGCTGCCGGGGTGAGCGATGCCCTGTGGCGGGGAACGTTCAATCCCCTCAGGAACTCATTGTCCTGTCAGCGGAGATAGTGGCTCAAACCCGGCAGGGCGGACACTACTCCCCCCTAAGCCCCGCAAAGCAGGGAGGCTGTTGCCAGCAGCCTCCCTGTAAAATAATAAAATCTAAAATAAACTTTTACTAAAGCAGCTCTGGAGAGCTCCCCTAGTTGTGACCGGCTCCTCCGGGCACATTTTCTAAACGGAGTCTGGTAGGAGGAGCATAGAGGGAGGAGCCAACCCACACTTTCAAACTCTTAAAGTGTCAATGGCTCCTAGTGCACCAGTCTATACCCCATGGTACTAATTTGGACCCCAGCATCCTCTAGGACGTAAGAGAACGTACGTTTGGGTGTCCTTTTGCCTTCATTCAATAGGTAGTGGCAGATAATAGGAGTCTTTGGGTGCGGGAGGATTGATTCAGCCAATGTTTACCCTGTGTGAAAGGTAATGGCAAGATTGATTGCTGAAACCTGTGTAGCTGCGGTGTTCCTGACAGAAAAGCATGACTCAGGATCCATTCAAGCAAACTCTTTAGTTTCAAATGGGTGTAAAAAAAAAAACCCACACAAAAAAGTGGGAAAAACAAAAATTCAAAACATCATGAAATAAAAAGGATGTTAGAATTTTGTGACTCCTAACAAATGTGTGCTTTCATACCATCATAAAAACCCAACTGTGACCATTATTGCAAGGCACCCATTGATAGAGATCCATTGTTTTGATAACCAAAATTGCATATTTCCCCCAGCCAAGTCTAAACAGCATTTGAATGCCAATGATGTCAACACAAATTTCTTAGTTATACCAAACATAGAAAATAACACATACTAACTAGAAACAAATGAGACATATTTAAGGTACAGCCAACATGATTTTTGCATGTGGACTTGAAGCTTTAAATATGTAATTAAACATACATCTTTTACCTTTTGTGACCTCTGGTATTTCAGGTACAATCTCCACTGCTGGCCGGGAGGTTACATCTGGCTTTGGTGGCTTGAGAGAGGTGGCAGGATGAGTATGAATGTCCTACAATATATGATAAGGGGAAATAAAAAACACAACGACTCCTATGTCAATTGCACGCATGTAAGTTCAGTACACTCTATGCACATTTCTCATTCAGCTATTTGGAGTGGGATGAGGCTGAAGGGACACAGGGTACTTAATAACAAAACTTCTCTGCTAGTTTTACATCATCTATATCACCTTCTCTTTCATCCATACTGGAGTACACGGCTGTAGGGTTCACTACGATATGCCGGCGGTCGGGCTCTCGGCGACCAGCATACCGGCGCCGGGAGCCCGACCACCGGCTTACCGACAGTGTGGCGAGCGCAAATGAGCCCCTTGCGGGCTCGCTACGCGCGCCACACTATTTTATTCTCCCTCCAGGGGGGTCGTGGACCCCCACGAGGGAGAATTAGTGTCGGTATGCCGGCTGTCGGGATCCCGGCGCCGGTATACTGTGCGCCGGGATCCCGTCAGTCGGCATACAGAAGACCACCCACGGCTGTACGTTGGATTACAGACATGTTGGTCTCTGACTCTTCCACAACTATCCCCTGTGTCTGTGCGGTAGGGCAGAGTCTTTCTTCTGTGTAGGCTTTTATTTTAATTTTATTCACTACATACATAAGCATGTATATAATATAGAATGAACAAATAACAGTCAATCTACATGTTTTCAAAAGTAATGTTATATAACCATCAGCATTTGATAAAACAGGATTACCCGCTGTGTGTCCTGCTGTTTTATTTTAGACTCGTCCTCTTTGTTTGGATTCCATACACTGCCCTTATCAAACCTGCCACGTAGGGCTGCAAGTTCTCGCTCACGTTCCTTGACAAGTACACAAAAGGAAAAAATAAATACAACACACTTAGCAGCATTTTCGATCGTCATACAGGGACCAGATATCCCAAGAGCCTCATTGTCATCCCCAGAGCCTCTCTCACGAACGCACCATGTTGTATTTTCCCCGTACCGCCCAGCTATCATCCCGGTCCAAAGTCCATGATTGACAGCAGAGGATAGTGGCAGCCCTCCCACCCACTGTCCTCCCAACTCATTAGATCCCTCCTGCCGCTCATTAAGTCCCTCCAATGCACTGTCTGTCCCACTCAATTACTCAGAGTGATGCAGGATTAGAATGCCATAAACACTTCAGTGCAGCCGTGCTCTATATACCACAATCTGTAAAACCATTTTTGCTGCTTCAAGTGCAAAATTACATCAGCGGTGCCATGTTTTTACTCAGTCCTCCCAGAGTTTCTGTACATTGTTCCACCTGCATAACTTTGTGGCTCACTATTCATAGGATGGTATCCAATTAGCCTCGTAAGCCAGCCCTTATTGGGGGGTTGGGGTACGTGTGCCTCAGGCATGCAAAGGAAGCGGAATCCCCAATAAGCAGCCACAGAAGACCTGTTTTTTGGCAGATAACACGAGTCCAGGAACTTATCCTGGATACAAAGTGTATTCGTCCGTTTTTTTAACGCACAATAAAAATGGTCTGTAATTGGATAGCCCGATAATACTGGGATAAAAGACCTGCTTTTTACTGTGCAGTAAATTACTACATACGAAAGGATACTGACAAAAATATTTCAGGACTAAACTCAAGTTTAGTTGACACAGACTTGAAGTAACACCTCATCTGGGCTACTATACATTACACCTGCACAAACTGTATTGCGCTCTTACACATTTCACGCAATACCCTCCAGTGTCTTTATAATTAATGTAAAAGTATTCAGCGCTGCCACCAAGTGGACATTAACTACAGAGTATGTAATTAATATTCAAGTGTTCCGTATGTCCCCAGCCGTCTATTTCATAATCGCCCCCAAGATGGAAACATTATCTGGGGAGAACACTGAACCTCACTGTACCTTTTTCTGCTGTTGTGTTAAACTAGCAGTACTGGAAACATCATTTTGCTTTAATAGTCTTTCATGGATACTTTTAGTGGTTGGAGTCAACACAACCGATTTTAAGGCAGGATTTGCAGGTGCTGGGCTGCGTTCTTGACACTTCTCTCCAAAACGCTCAAGAAATGATTTAATTCCTGGTCCACCTGTACCATAAAATAGGAAGGAATAAGCATGATTTCACAAAGATTCTCTACAGGAAGAACTTGCTTGTGAGATTGATCTGTAAATGTAAAAGCAATGGGAGCCTGTGGAGTTTAGATTGAAGTAAAATATATAATATGGCAAAACTTCAAGATGGCTGCCATAACGGTGACATACCCTAAAATGTTTTCCCTCAGTCCCATATCATGTGTGTAAACACTGGAATACTATTTCCTTACTCATGTCCTTTTTATAAAAGGAGGTTTCCCTACTTACAAACCAGTGTGTGTATATGTATATGTAAGTGTATGTATATATATATATATATATATATATATATATATATATATATATACACATATACACACACACATACATACATATATATACATATATATATATATATATACACATACATACATATATATATATATATATACATATATATATATATATATACATATATATATATATATATATATATATATATATATATATATATACATATATATATATATATATATATATATATATATATATATATATATATATATATATGCGATCGATAGATATATTATTATAGTTTACTTACAATCCAGGGGGGGGTGGGGGGGGGGGATTAAAAACATTTTGGAGTGGATTTCCATTAGCCCAGTAAACGTTTTGTATTTTGTGCGCGCAAAAAACAAAGAAACAGAACTTGACTTCGCGATTTTTCACAATGTTTTGGGTTCATGCTATTTAAATTAGAGCCCACCAAATTATCTAGTATCAGGAGAAAACTAATCGAATACGTGATAAATCCACAGACCTACAGTATGCTTTTTCGCTACCATGATCTTGGCCCCATTTTAAAGGGACTTTTTCACCTGCCTCATGTGCAGGTAAGAGGCTAATTGGATAGTCCTAGGAGATCAATTAGCCCGCAGCTCTCTAACACGGATAATGGAGTCCCCCCTTTATATTAAAAACATTAATTAGAACTACCGGTAAATCTTTTTCTCGTAGTGCGTAGAGGATGCTGGGGACTCCGAAAGGACCATGGGAATAGACTGGCTCCGCGGGAGACATGGGCACTTTAAGAAAGACTTTAGGTCTGGGTGTGCACTGGCTCCTCCATCTATGCCCCTCCTCTAGACCTCAGTTAGAGAAACTGTGCCCAGAGGAGATGGACAGTACGGGGAAAGGATTTTTGTTAATCCAAGGGCAAGATTCATACCAGCCACACCGTATAAATTGTGTATCAATTAAACAGTTAACAGTATGAAAAAATAACGTAGCATCAGTCCAACCTGATGGAACTATAACATAACCCTTATGTAAGCAAAACTATAAACAAGTCTCGCAGAAGTAGTCCGCACTTGGGACGGGTGCCAAGCATCCTCTACGGACTACGAGAAAAAGATTTACTGGTAGGTTTAAAATCTTATTTTCTCTAACGTCCTAGAGGATGCTGGGGACTCCGAAAGGACCATGGGGATTATACCAAAGCTCCAAAACAGGCGGGAGAGTGCGGATGACTCTGCAGCACCGAATGAGCAAACCTTAGGTCCTCCTCAGCCAGGGTATCAAACTTATAGAACTTTGCAAAGGTGTTTGAACCCGACCAAGGAGCAGCTCGGCACAGTTGTAGTGCCGAGACCCTTCGGGCAGCCGCCCAAGACGAGCCCACCTTCCTAGTGGAATGCACCTTGACCGATTTTGGTAACGGCAATCCAGCCGTAGAATGCGCCTGCTGAATCGTATTACAGATCCAGCGAGCAATAGTCTGATTCGAAGCAGGGGCGCCAACCTTGTTGGCTGCATATAGGACAAACAGTGCTTCCGTTTTTCAGACTCTAGCCGTTCTAGCCACATAAATTTTCAAAGCCCTGACTACATCAAGGGACTCCGAATCCTACAAATCTTGTGTAGCCACAGGCACCACAATAGGTTGGTTCATATGAAAAGATGACACCACCTTAGGCAAGAATTGAGGGCGAGTGCGCAATACCGCCCTATCCATATGGAAAACTAGATAAGGGCTTTTATGAGACAACGCCGCCAATTCCGACACTCGCCTAGCCGAAGCCAAGGCTAATAACATGACCACCTTCCAAGTGAGATATTTTAACTCCACCGTTTGAAATGGTTCAAACCAGTGCGACTTAAGGAAACTCAACACCACGTTAAAGGTCCCAAGGCGCCACCGGAGGTATAAAAGGAGGCTGAATATGCAGCATTTCCTTTACAAAAGTCTGTACTTCTGGGAGAGAAGCCAATTCTTTTTGAAAGAAAATGGATAAGGCCGAAATCTGAACCTTAATGGATCCAAACTTTAGGCCCAAATTCACTACAGTCTGTAGGAAGTGAAGTAAACGGCCCAGATGGAATTCTTCCGTAGGAGCATTCCGGGCCTCACACCAAGAAACATATTTCGCCATATACGGTGATAATGTTTAGCTGTCACGTCCTTCCTAGCCTTTATCAGAGTAGGAATGACCTCATACGGAATTCCCTTTTCCGCTAGGATCCGGCGTTCAACCGCCATGCCGTCAAACGCAGCTGCGGTAAGTCTTGGAACAGACATGGCCCCTGTTGTAACAGGTCCTGTCGTAGAGGAAGAGGCCACGGATCGTCTGCGAGCATTTCCAGCAGATCCGGATACCAGGTCCTTCGTGGCCAATCTGGAACAATGAGAATTGTTCACTCCTCTTTTTCTTATTATTCTCAACACCTTGGGTATGAGAGGAAGAGGAGGAAACACATAGACTGGCGCAATACCTCTGTTGCATTTTGTTGGGGCGGGATGCCATCATGTCTATCTGGGGCAGTCCCCACCGACTTGCAATCTGTGCAAAGACTTCCCGATGAAGTCCCCACTCCCCTGGACGCAGGTCGTGTCTGCTGAGGAAGTCTACTTCCCAGTTGTCCACTCCCGGAATGAACACTGCTGATAGTGCGCTTACATGATTTTCTGCCCAGCGAAGAATCTTGGTGGCTTCCGCCATTGCCACCCTGCTCCTTGTGCCGCCTTGGCGGTTTACATGAGCCACAGAGGTGATGTAGTCTGACTGGATCTGAACTGGTTGGTCGCGAAGCAAGTTCTCCGCTTGACGTAGTGCGTTGTATATGGCACTCAGTTCCAGGATGTCGATGTGAAGACAAGTCTCTTGACTTGTCCAAAGTCCTTGGAAGTTTCTTCCCTGTGTGACTGCTCCTCACCCTCTGAGGCTCGCGTCCGTGGTCACCAGGATCCAATCCTGAATGCCGAACCTGCGTCCTTCCAAAGGTGAGCACTCTGCAGCCACCACAGGAGAGATACCCTGGCCCTGGGGGACAGGGTGGTCCGCTGATGAATTTGTAGATGTGACCCGGACCACTTGTCTACTAGGTCCCATTGGAAAGTCCTTGCATGGAACCTGCCGAAGGGAATGGCCTCGTATGTTGCCACCATTTTTCACAGGACTTGAGTGCAATGATGCACAGACACTTATTTTGGCTTCAATAGGTTCTTGACTAGAGTCATGAGTTCCTGAGCTTTTTCTATCGGGAGAAAAACCTTTTTCTGGTCTGTGTCCAGAATCATACCCAAGAAGGTCAGACCAGGAACCAGCTGTGACTTCGGGATATTGAGAATCCAGCCGTGTTGCTGTAACACCTTCAATGAAAGTGACACGCTGCTCAGTAACTTCTCTCGTGATCTCGCTTTTATGAGGAGATCGTCCAAGTACGGGATAATTGTGACACCCTGCTTGCGCAGGAGCACCATCATTTCCGCCATTACCTTGGTGAAAATCCTTGGGGCCGTGGAAAGCCCAAATGGCAACGTCTGAAATTGGTAATGACAATCCTGTACCACAAATCTCAGGTACTCCTGATGAGAGGGATATATGGGGACATGAAGGTATGCATCCTTTATGTCCAGGGATACCATAAAATTCCCCCCTTCCAGGCTTGCGATGACCGCTCTGAGCGATTCCATCTTGAACTTGAACCGTTTTAAGTATAGGTTCAGGGATTTTAAATTCAATATGGGTCTGACCGAACCGTCAGATTTCGGAACTACAAACAGGGTGGAGTAGTATCCCTTCCCTCTCTGAAGCAGGAGAACTTCGACCACCACTTGTTGGAGACACAATTTGTGAATAGCATTTAACACTATCTCCCTTTCTAGAGGAGAAGTCGGTAGAGCCGATTTGAAAAACCGGCGAGGAGGCACCTCTTCGAATTCCAGCTTGTATCCCTGAGAAACAATTTCTATTGCCCAGGGATCCACCTGTGAGTGAACCCAGATGTGGCTGATAAGTCGAAGACGTGCCCCCACTTGGGCGGACTCCCTCAGCGGAGCCCTAGCGTCATGCGGTGGATTTTTCAGAGGCCGGGGAGGATTTCTGTTCCTGGGAACTAGCTGTGCAGCTTTTTACCTCTGGCAAGAAAGGACGATCCACGTACTCTTTTGCTTTTATTTGAACGAAAGGACTGCATTTGATAACGTGGCGCTTTATTAGGTTGTGAGGGAACATAAGAGAAAAAATAAGATTTTACTCACCGGTAAATCTATTTCTCGTAGTCCGTAGTGGATGCTGGGGACTCCGTAAGGACGATGGGGAATAGACGGGCTCCGCAGGAGACTGGGCACTCTAAAGAAAGATTTAGTACTACCTGGTGTGCACTGGCTCCTCCCTCTATGCCCCTCCTCCAGACCTCAGTTAAGGAAACTGTGCCCGGAAGAGCTGACATTACAAGGAAAGGATTTTGGAATCCAGGGTAAGACTCATACCAGCCACACCAATCACACCGTATAACTCGTGATAAACTTACCCAGTTAACAGTATGAACAACAACAGAGCATCAAACAACAGATGCCAACATAACCCTTTTATTAAGCAATAACTATATACACGTATTGCAGAAAGTCCGCACTTGGGACAGGCGCCCAGCATCCACTACGGACTACGAGAAATAGATTTACCGGTGAGTAAAATCTTATTTTCTCTAACGTCCTAGTGGATGCTGGGGACTCCGTAAGGACCATGGGGATTATACCAAAGCTCCCAAACGGGCGGGAGAGTGCGGATGACTCTGCAGCACCGAATGGGCAAACACAAGGTCCTCCTCAGCCAGAGTATCAAACTTATAGAACTTTGCAAAGGTGTTTGAACCCGACCAAGTAGCTGCTCGGCAAAGCTGTAATGCCGAGACCCCTCGGGCAGCCGCCCAAGAAGAGCCCACTTTCCTTGTGGAATGGGCTTTCACTGATTTTGGATGCGGCAAACCAGCCGCAGAATGAGCCTGCTGAATCGTGTTACAGATCCAGCGAGCAATAGTCTGCTTTGAAGCAGGAGCACCCAGCTTGTTGGATGCATACAGGATAAACAGCGAGTCAGTTTTCCTGACTCCAGCCGTCCTGGCTACATAAATCTTCAAAGCCCTGACTACATCAAGCAACTTGGAGTCCTCCAAGTCACGAGTAGCCGCAGGCACCACAATAGGTTGGTTCAAATGAAAAGATGACACCACCTTCGGCAGAAATTGCGGACGAGTCCGTAATTCTGCCCTGTCCATATGGAAAACCAGATAGGGGCTTTTACATGACAAAGCCGCCAATTCTGACACACGCCTAGCCGAAGCTAAGGCCAATAGCATGACCACTTTCCACGTGAGATACTTTAGCTCCACGGTCTTAAGTGGCTCAAACCAGTGAGATTTCAGGAAACCCAACACCACGTTAAGATCCCAAGGTGCCACAAAAGGGGGCTGAATATGCAGCACTCCCTTTACAAACGTCTGAACTTCAGGAAGCGAAGCCAGTTCGTTTTGAAAGAAAATGGATAGGGCCGAAATCTGGACCTTTATGGATCCTAATTTTAAGCCCATAGTCACTCCTGACTGTAGGAAGTGCAGGAACCGGCCCAGCTGGAATTACTCTGTAGGAGCCTTCCTGGCCTCACACCAAGCAACATATTTTCGCCATATACAGTGATAATGCTTTGCTGTCACGTCCTTCCTAGCCTTTATCAGCGTAGGAATAACTTCATCCGGAATGCCTTTTTCCACTAGGATCCGGCGTTCAACCGCCATGCCATCAAACACAGCCGCGGTAAGTCTTGGAACAGACAGGGCCCTTCTTGCAACAGGTCCTGTCTGAGAGGCAGAGGCCATGCGTCCTCTGAGCATTTCTTGCAATTCCTGGTACCAAGTCCTTCTTGGCCAATCCGGAACAATGAGTATTGTTCTCACTCCTCTTTTTCTCACAATTCTCAGCACCTTTGGTATGAGAGGAAGAGGAGGAAACGCATAGACCGACTGGAACACCCACGGTGTTACAAGTGCGTCCACAGCTATCGCCTGAGGGTCTCTTGACCTGGCGCAATACCTTTTAACTTTTTGTTGAGACGGGACGCCATCATGTCCACCTGTGGCAGTTCCCATCGATTTGCAATCTGCGTGAAAATCTTCTTGATAAAGTCCCCACTCTCCCGGGTGGAGGTCGTGCCTGCTGAGGAAGTCTGCTTCCCAGTTGTCCACTCCCGGAATGAACAATGCTGACAGTGCTAGTACGGGATTCTCCGCCCAACGAAGAATCCTGGTGGCTTCTGCCATTTCCACCCTGCTTCTTGTGCCGCCCTGGCGGTTTACATGGGCCACTGCAGTGATGTTTTCTGACTGAATCAGCACTGGTTGGTTTCGAAGCAGAGGCTCCGCTTGACTCAGGGCGTTGTATACGGCCCTTAGTTCCAGGATATTGATGTGCAGACAAGTCTCCTGACTTGACCACAGCCCCTGGAAGTTTCTTCCCTGAGTGACTGCCCCCCCCCCATCCTCGGAGGCTTGCATCCGTGGTCACCAGGACCCAGTCCTGTATGCCGAACCTGCGGCCCTCGAGGAGGTGAGCACTTTGCAGCCACCACAGAAGAGACACCCTGGCCCTGGGGGACAGGGTGATCAGCCGATGCATCTGAAGATGCGATCCGTACCACTTGTCCAACAGATCCCACTGAAAGATCCTCGCATGGAACCCGCCGAAGGGTATGGCTTCGTATGACGCCACCATCTTTCCTAGGACTCGCGTGCAGTGATGCACCGATACCTGTTTTGGTTTTATTGAGGTCTCTGACCAGTGTCACGAGCTCCTGAGCCTTTTCCTCCGAGAGAAACACCTTTTTCTGGCTTGTGTCCAGAATCATGCCCAGGAAGGGCAGACGCGTCGTAGGAATCAGCTGCGACTTTGGAATATTCAGAATCCAGCCGTGCTGTCGCAACACTTCCTGAGAGTGTGCTACGCTGATCAGCAACCGCTCCCTGGACCTCGCCTTTATGAGGAGATCGTCCAAGTATGGGATAATTGTAACCCCTTGCTTCCGAAGGAGCACCATCATTTCCGCCATCACCTTGGCAAATATTCTCGGTGCCGTGGACAGGCCAAACGGCAACATCTGGAATTGGTAATGACAGTCCTGTACCACAAACCTGAGGTACTCCTGATGAGGTGGATAAATGGGGACATGCAAGTACGCATCCTTGATGTCCAGAGACACCATAAAATCCCCTTCCTCCAGGCTTGCAATGACCGCTCTGAGCGATTCCATCTTGAACTTGAATTTCTTCAGATAAATGTTCAGGGATTTTAAATTCAAAATGGGTCTGAACGAACCGTCCGGTTTCGGTACCACAAACATAGTGGAATAGTAACCCCTTCCCTGTTGAAGGAGGGGAACCTTCACTACCACCTGCTGGAGATATAGCTTGTGAATTGCTGCCAACACTACCTCCCTTTCCATGGGGGAAGCTGGCAAGGCCGATTTTAGGTAACGGTGAGGGGGCGTCACCTCGAATTCCAGCTTGTATCCCTGAGACACAATTTGTATAGCTCAAGGATCCACCCGTGAGCGAACCCACTGGTGGCTGAATTTTCGGAGACGCGCCCCCACCGCTCCTGGCTCCGACTGTGGAGCCCCAGCGTCATGCGGTGGATTTAGTGGAAGCCGGGGAGGACTTTTGTTCCAGGGAACTAGCTGCATGGTGCAGTTTTTTTCCTCTACCCCTGCCTCTGGCAAGAAAGGATGCACCTCTGACTTTCTTGCTTTTTTGTGAACGAAAGGACTGCATTTGGTAATACGGTGCTTTCTTTGGCTGTGAGGGAATATATGGCAAGAAATTTTACTTCCCAGCCGTAGCTGTGGAAACTAGGTCCGAGAGACCGTCCCCAAACAATTCCTCACCCTTATAAGGTAACACCTCCATGTGTTTTTTTTTAGAGTCGCCATCACCTGTCGATTGCCGAGTCCATAGGACCCTTCTGGTAGAAATCGACTTTGCGTTTATTCTAGATCCCAGCAGGCAAATGTCCCTCTGGGCATCCCGCATATATAGGACAGCATCTTTGATATGCCCTAGGGTCAGTAAAATAGTCTCCCTGTCCAGGGTATCTAACTCCTCAGACAGAGTATCTGTCCATGCTGCTACAGCACTACACATCCAGGCCGAAGCAATTGCTGGCCTCAGAAGAGTACCAGAATGTGTATAAACAGACTTCAGGATACCTTCCTGCTTCCTATCCGCAGGATCCTTTAGGGCGGCCGTATCCTGTGACGGCAGGGCCACCTTCTTAGATAAGCGTGTCAACGCTTTGTCTACCCTAGGGGAGGATTCCCAGCATAACCTATCCGTTGGCGGGAAAGGATACGCCATAAGTAATCTTTTGGAAACCAGTACTTTCCTATCAGGGGAATCCCACGCTTTTTCACATAACTCATTTAATTCATGTGAAGGGGGAAAAGTAACTTCTTGCTTTTTCTCCCAATACATATAAACCCTCTTGTCAGGGACAGGGTTTTCCTCCGATATGTGCAATACATCCTTCATTGCTATAATCATGTATCGGATGGCTTTAGTCATTTTAGGCTGCAACTTTGCATCATCGTCATCGACACTGGAGTCAGAATCCGTGTCGACATCTGTGTCAACCAACTGGGATAGTGGGCGCTTTTGAGACCCTGACGGCCCCTGAGCTGTAGAATCAGACATGGGTTGAGACCCTGACTGATTATCCAACCTTTTATGCAAGGAGCTTACGTTATCATTTAACACCTTCCACATATCCATCCAATCAGGTGTCGGCGGCGACGCCACATTCAATTGCACTTGTTCTGCCTCCACGTAACCGTCCTCCTCAAACATGTCGACACAAAAGTACCGACACCGCACACACACAGGGAATGCTCTAATTGAGGACAGGACCCCACAAGGCCTTTTGGGGAGACAGAGAGAGAGTATGCCAGCACACACCCCAGCGCTATATAACCCAGGGATTACACAGTAACTTAGTGTTTACCCAGTAGCTGCTGTTTATGATAATTTGTGCCTAAATTTATGTGCCCCCCCTCTCTTTTTACCCTTTTTCTACCTGGAGTCTGCAGGGGAGAGCCTGGGGAGCTTCCTCTCAGCGGAGCTGTGAAGAGAAAATGGCGCCGGTTAGTGCTGAGGAAGAAGGCCCCGCCCCCTCATCGGCGGGCTTCTGTCCCGGGTCTGTGTAAATAAAATGTCGGGGGCTCGTACATATATACAGTGCCCAGCTGTATATGTATGTATGTATATATGTATGTGTATGTGTGTATGTGTGTGTGTGTGTATGTGTGTATATGAGTGTGTACGTATGTGTATATATATAGTAATGTATGTATGTATGTATGTATGTATGTATGTATGTATGTATGTATGTATGTATGTATATATATATATATATATATATATATGTATGTGTGTGTCTTTTTGCCTAGAGGTATCCTAATTGCTGCTCAGGGCGCCCCCCCCTGCGCCCTACAGTGACCGGAGTGTGTGGGTAGTGTGGGTGCAATGGCGCACAGCTGCAGTGCTGTGCGCTACCTCATGTGAAGACAGGAGTCTTCTGCCGCCGATTTCGATGTCTTCTTGCTTCCGCCTGCTTCTGTCTCTGCGAGAGGGACGGCGGCGCGGCTCCGGGAACGGACGACTAAGGTTAAGATCCTGTGTTCGAACCCTCTGGAGCTAATGGTGTCCAGTAGCCTAAGAAGCGCAACCTAGCCGCAGTTAGTAGGTTTGCTTCTCTCCCCTCAGTCCCTCGTAGCAGAGAGTCTGTTGCCAGCAGAAGCTCTCTGAAAATAAAAAACCTAACTAAAATACATTCTTATTAGCAAGCTCAGGAGAGCTCACTAAAAGCACCCAGCTCTGGCCGGGCACAGATTCTAACGGCAGTCTGGAGGAGGGGCATAGAGGGAGGAGCCAGTGCACACCAGGTAGTACTAAATCTTTCTTTAGAGTGCCCAGTCTCCTGCGGAGCTCGTCTATTCCCCATGGTCTTTACGGAGTCCCCAGCATCCACTAGGACGTTAGAGAAAATTCGATTTACCTGCCGTAGCTGTGGAGACCAGGTCTGAGAGACCTTCCCCAAACAAGTCCTCACCCTTGTAAGGTAAAACCTCCATATGTCTTTTTGAGTCGGCATCACCTGTCCACTGCCGGGTCCAGCAGAGCAGAGATCGACATAGCGTTTATTCTGGAACCCAGTAAACTAATGTCTCTTTGAGCATCTCTCATATATAAGACAGCATCCTTTATATGGCCTAGGGTCAATAAAATGGTATCCTTATCTAGGGTCTCAATCTCCGCCGATAAGGAATCTGTCCATGCTGCTACCGCGCTACAAACCCAGGCCGACGCAATTGCCGGTCTGAATAATGTACCAGAATGTGTGTAAATGGATTTCAAGGTAATCTCCTGCTTGCGGTCAGCAGGATCCTTCAGGGTAGCCGTATCTTGGGATGGCAGCGCTATCTTTTTTGACAAGCGTGTCAACGCTTTGTCCACCTTAGGGGAGGATACCCTCCGTATCCTGTCCGTCGGCGGAAAAAGGATACGCCATAAGAATTCTTTTGGGAATCTGCAGTTTTTTGTCTGGAGATTCCCACGCTTTTTCACATAATTCATTCAACTCCTATGAGGAGGAAAAAAAGTTACCTCAGGCTTCTTTCCCTTATACATGTGTACCCTCGTGTCAGGGACAGGGGGTTCCTCTGTGATATGCAACACTTCTTTTATTGCAATAATCATATATCGAATACATTTAGCCACTTTTGGCTGTAACTTTGCATCATCGTAGTCGACACTGGAGTCCGAATCCGTGTCGGTATCAGTGTCTGCTATTTGGGATAGTGGGCGCTTCCGAGACCCTAAAGGTCCCGGCGACATAGGGACAGACGTGGGTTCACTCCCTGACTGTTCCTTAGCTTCAGCTTTGTCTAATCTCTTGTGCAATAAGTTCACACTAGCACTTAAAACATTCCACATATCCATCGTCAGGTGTCGGCACCGCCAACGGAGACCTCACATTCATACGCTCCCCCTCCTCCCTAGGTGAGCCTTCTACCTCAGACATGTCGACACACGCGTACCGACACACCACACACACAGAAAACCTCTTATCTGAAGACAGTTTCCCCACCAGGCCCTTTGGAGAGACAGAGAGAGAGTATGCCAGCACACACCCCAGCGCTATATGACCCAGGAAAAAAAAATACAATAATTAAATGTTTACCCAGATAGCGCTGTTTACATATACAATATGCGCCTAATTTTGTCCCCCCCCCCCTCTTCTTTAAAACCCTCTTTCTACCGTGGTATAAGCAGGGAAGAGTCCGGGGAGCTTCCTCTCAGCGGTGCTGTGGAGAACAATGGCGCTGGTGAGTGCTGAGGGAGAAGCCCCGCCCCCTCGGCGGCAGGCTTCTGTCCCACTTAAAACAGTAAAATTTGGCGGGGGACGGACGGCGAGGGTGAGACCTGCGTTCCGATCCCTCTGGCAGAGCCTTGAAACTCACAGAAGTAGGTCTGCTTCTCTCCCCTCAGTCCCTCGATGCAGGGAGTCTGTTGCCAGCAGGCTCCCTGAAAATAAAAAACCTAACAAATATACTGTCAGGAAACTCAAGAGAGCTCCCTGAAGTGCACCCATCTCCTCTGGGCATAGTATCAAACTGAGGTCTAGAGGAGGGGCATAGAGGGAGGAGCCAGTGCACACCCAGACCTAAAGTCTTTCTTAAAGTGCCCATGTCTCCTGCGGAGCCCGTCTATCCCCATGGTCCTTTCTGAGTCCCCAGCATCCTCTAGGACGTTAGAGAAATAATAAAGAAGGGAAACAAAACAAAAACATGTGAACGTAACCCCTGGTTGAATTCAGTTAATAGGGGGTCATGTGGGATATTGGGGAAGTATATACAGTATTTAGTGCAGCTTTCGGTAGGGGACTGTGTAAATAAGACAGTTTCCCCTGTTTTAGGTATTAATATAATAAGATTTTACTCACCGGTAAATCCATTTCTCGTAGTCCGTAGTGGATGCTGGGGACTCCGTAAGGACCATGGGGAATAGACGGGCTCCGTAGGAGACTGGGCACTCTAAGAAAGATTTAGTACTACTGGTGTGCACTGGCTCCTCCCTCTATGCCACTCCTCCAGACCTCAGTTAAGGAAACTGTGCCCGGAAGAGCCGACATTACAAGGAAAGGATTTTGGAATCCAGGGTAAGACTCATACCAGCCACACCGTATAACTTGAGATAACTTTACCTAGTCAACAGTATGAACAACAACAGAGCATCAAACAATGGATGCCACCATAACATAACCCTTTATTAAGCAATAACTAGATACACTTATTGCAGAAAGTCCACACTTGGGACGGGCGCCCAGCATCCACTACGGACTACGAGAAAATAAGAATTTACTTACCGATAATTCTATTTCTCGGAGTCCGTAGTGGATGCTGGGGTTCCTGAAAGGACCATGGGGGATTAGCGGCTCCGCAGGAGACAGGGCACAAAAAGTAAAGCTTTAGGATCAGGTGGTGTGCAATGGCTCCTCCCCCTATGACCCTCCTCCAAGCCTCAGTTAGGATACTGTGCCCGGACGAGCGTACACAATAAGGAAGGATTTTGAATCCCGGGTAAGACTCATACCAGCCACACCAATCACACTGTACAACCTGTGATCTGAACCCAGTTAACAGTATGATAACAGCGGAGCCTCTGAAAAGATGGCTCACAACAATAATAACCCGATTTTTGTAACTATGTACAAGTATTGCAGATAATCCGCACTTGGGATGGGCGCCCAGCATCCACTACGGACTCCGAGAAATAGAATTATCGGTAAGTAAATTCTTATTTTCTCTATCGTCCTAGTGGATGCTGGGGTTCCTGAAAGGACCATGGGGATAATACCAAAGCTCCCAAACGGGCGGGAGAGTGCGGATGACTCTGCAGCACCGAATGAGAGAACTCCAGGTCCTCCTTAGCCAGGGTATCAAATTTGTAGGATTTTACCAACGTGTTTGCCCCTGACTAAATAGCCGCTCGGCAAAGTTGTAAAGCCGAGACCCCTCGGGCAGCCGCCCAAGATGAGCCCACCTTCCTTGTGGAATGGGCATTTACATATTTTGGCTGTGGCAGGCCTGCCACAGAATGTGCAAGCTGAATTGTATTACACATCCAACTAGCAATAGTCTGCTTAGAAGCAAGAGCACCCAGTTTGTTGGGTGCATACAGGATAACAGCAAGTCCGTTTTCCTGACTCCAGCCGTCCTGGAACCTATATTTACAGGGCCCTGACAACATCTAGCAACCTGGAGTCCTCCAAGTCCCTAGTAGGCGCAAGGCACCAAAATAAGCTGGTTCAGGTGAAACACTGACACCACCTTAGGGAGAGAACTGGGGACGAGTCCGCAGCTCTGCCCTGTCCAAATGGACAACCAGATATGGGCTTTTTTGAGAAAAAAACCACCAATTTGACACTCGCCTGGTCCAGGCCAGGGCCAAGAGCATGGTCACTTTTCATGTGAGATGCTTCAAATCTACAGATTTGACTGGTTTTAAACCAATGTGATTTGAGGAATCCCAGAACTACGTTAAGATCCCACAGTGCCACTGGAGGCACAAAAGGGGGTTGTATATGCAATACTCCCTTGACAAACTTCTGGACTTCAGGTACTGAAGCCACTTCTTTCTGGAAGAAAATCGACAGGGCCGAAATTTGAACCTTAATGGACCCCAATTTGAGGCCCATAGACACTCCTGTTTGCAGGAAATGCAGGAATCGACCGAGTTGAAATTTCTTCGTGGGGCATTTCTGGCCTCACACCACGCAACATATTTTTGCCACATGTGGTGATAATGTTGTGCGGTCACCTCCTTTCTGGCTTTGACCAGGGTAGGAATGACCTCTTCCGGAATGCCTTTTTCCCTTAGGATCCGGCGTTCCACCGCCATGCCGTCAAACGCAGCTGCGGTAAGTCTTGGAACAGACATGGTACTTGCTGAAACAAGTCCCTTCTTAGCGGCAGAGGCCATAAGTCCTCTGTGAGCATCTCTTGAAGTTCCGGGTACCAAGTCCTTCTTGGCCAATCCGGAGCCATGAGTATAGTTCTTACTCCTCTACGTCTTATAAGTCTCAGTACCTTAGGTATGAGAAGCAGAGGATGGAACACATACACCGACTGGTACATCCATGGTGTTACCAGAACGTCCACAGCTATTGCCTGAGGGTCTCTTAACCTGGCGCAATACCTGTCCCGTTTTTTGTTCAGACGGGACGCCATCATGTCCACCTTTGGTATTTCCCAACGGTTTACAATCATGTGGAAAACTTCCCGATGAAGTTTCCACTCTGCCGGGTGGAGGTCGTGCCTGCTGAGGAAGTCTGCTTCCCAGTTTCCATTCCCGGAATGAAACACTGCTGACAGTGCTATCACATGATTTTCCGCCCAGCGAAAAGTCCTTGCAGTTTTTGCCATTGCCCTCCTGCTTCTTGTGCCGCCCTGTCTATTTACGTGGGCGACTGCCGTGATGTTTTTCCCACTGGATCAATACCGGCTGACCTTGAAGCAGAGGTCTTGCTAAGCTTAGAGTATTATAAATTTACCCTTAGCTCCAGTATATTTATGTGGAGAAAAGTCTCCAGACTTGATCACACTCCCTGGAAATTTTTTTCCTTGTGTGACTGCTCCCCAGCCTCTCGGGCTGGCCTCCGTGGTCACCAGCATCCAATCCTGAATGCCGAATCTGCGGCCCTCTAGAAGATGAGCACTCTGTAACCACCACAGGAGAGACACCCTTGTCCTTGGATATAGGGTTATCCGCTGATGCATCTGAAGATGCGATCCGGACCATTTGTCCAGCAGATCCCACTGAAAAATTCTTGCGTGAAATCTGCCGAATGGAATTGCTTCGTAGGAAGTCACCATCTTTACCAGGACCCTTGTGCAATGATGCACTGATTTTAGGAGGTTCCTGACTAGCTCGGATAACTCCCTGGCTTTCTCTTCCGGGAGAAACACCTTTTTCTGGACTGTGTCCAGAATCATCCCTAGGCACAGCAGACTTGTCGTCGGGATCAGCTGCGATTTTGGAATATTTAGAATCCACCCGTGCTGTTGTAGCAGTATCCGAGATAGTGCTACTCCGACCTCCAACTGTTCCCTGGACTTTGCCCTTATCAGGAGATCGTCCAAGTAAGGGATAATTAAGACGCCTTTTCTTCGAAGAAGAATCATCATTTCGGCCATTACCTTGGTAAAGACCCGGGGTGCCGTGGACAATCCAAACGGCAGCGTCTGAAACGGATAGTGACAGTTCTGTACCACGAACCTGAGGTACCCCCCTTAGTGAGAAGGGCAAATTTTGGACATGGAGGTAAGCATCCCTGATGTCTCGGGACACTATATAGTCCCCTTCTTCCTGGTTCGTTATCACTGCTCTGAGTGACTCCATCTTGATTTGAACCTTTGTAAGTGTTCAAATTTTTTTTTTTTTAGATTTAGAATAGGTCTCACCTAGCCTTCTGGCTTCAGTACCACAATATAATGTGGAATAATACCCCTTTTCTTGTTGTAGGAGGGGTAATTTGATTATCACCTGCTGGGAATACAGCTTGTGAATTGTTTCCCATACTGCCTCCTTGACGGAGGGAGACCTTGGTAAACCAGACTTCAGGAGCCTGCGAAGGGGAAACGTCTCGACATTCCAATCTGTACCCCTGGGATACTACATGTAGGATCCAGGGGTCCTGTACGGTCCCAGCGTCATGCTGAGAGCTTGGCAGAAGCGGTGGAACGCTTCTGTTCCTGGGAATGGGCTGCCTGCTGCAGTCTTCTTCCCTTTCCTCTATCCCTGGGAAGATATGACTCTTATAGGGACGAAAGGACTGAGGCTGAAAAGACGGTGTCTTTTTCTGCAGAGATGTGACTTAGGGTAAAAACGGTGGATTTTCCAGCAGTTGCCGTGGCCACCAGGTCCGATGGACCGACCCCAAATAACTCCTCTTCCTTTATACGGCAATACACCTTTGTGCCGTTTGGAATCTGCATCACCTGACCACTGTCGTGTCCATAAACATCTTCTGGCAGATATGGACATCGCACTTACTCTTGATGCCAGAGTGCAAATATCCCTCTGTGCATCTCGCATATATAGAAAATGCATCCTTTAAATGCTCTATAGTCAATAAAATACTGTCCCTGTCAAGGGTATCAATATTTTTAGTCAGGGAATCCGACCAAGCCACCCCAGCTCTGCACATCCAGGCTGAGGCGATCGCTGGTCGCAGTATAACACCAGTATGTGTGTATATACTTTTTATGATATTTTCCAGCCTCCTGTCAGCTGGCTCCTTGAGGACGGCCCTATCTATAGACGGTACCGCCACTTGTTTTGATAAGCGTGTGAGCGCCTTATCCACCCTAAGGGGTGTTTCCCAACGCGCCCTAACTTCTGGCGGGAAAGGGTATACCGCCCATAATTTTCTATCGGGGGGAACCCACGCATCATCACACACTTCATT
The DNA here is from genome assembly GCF_028390025.1 of Pseudophryne corroboree. Taxonomy (NCBI): domain Eukaryota; kingdom Metazoa; phylum Chordata; class Amphibia; order Anura; family Myobatrachidae; genus Pseudophryne; species Pseudophryne corroboree. The sequence goes on along the minus strand of NC_086448.1, from coordinate 320,940,728 downwards.
TAATTTATCTGATTCAGGAAAAACTACGGTAGTTTTTATTACATCCCACATAATACCCTCTTTTGTGGTACTTGTAGTATCAGAAATATGTAACACCTCCTTCATTGCCCTTAACGTGTGGCCCTAATAAGGAATACGTTTGTTTATTCACCGTCGACACTGGATTCAGTGTCCGTGTCTGTGTCTGTGTCGACCGACTAAAGTAAACGGGCGTTTTAAAACCCCTGACGGTGTTTGAGACGTCTGGACCGGTACTAATTGTTTGTCGGCCGTCTCATGTCGTCAACCGACCTTGCAGCGTGTTGACATTATCACGTAATTCCCTAAATAAGCCATCCATTCCGGTGTCGACTCCCTAGAGAGTGACATCACCATTACAGGCAATTGCTCCGCCTCCTCACCAACATCGTCCTCATACATGTCGACACACACGTACCGACACACAGCACACACACAGGGAATGCTCTGATAGAGGACAGGACCCACTAGCCCTTTGGAGAGACAGAGGGAGAGTTTGCCAGCACACACCAAAAACGCTATAATTATATAGGGACAACCTTATATAAGTGTTTTCCCTTATAGCATCTTTTATATATTTCTAACGCCAAATTAGTGCCCCCCCTCTCTGTTTTAACCCTGTTTCTGTAGTGCAGTGCAGGGGAGAGCCTGGGAGGCTTCCCTCCAGCCTTTCTGTGAGGGAAAATGGCGCTGTGTGCTGAGGAGATAGGCCCCGCCCCTTTTTCGGCGGGCTCGTCTCCCGCTCTTTAATGGATTCTGGCAGGGGTTAAATATCTCCATATAGCCCCCGGAGGCTATATGTGAGGTATTTTTAGCCAAAAAAGGTTTTCATTTGCCTCCCAGGGCGCCCCCCTCCCAGCGCCCTGCACCCTCAGTGACTGCCGTGTGAAGTGTGCCGAGAGGAAATGGCGCACAGCTGCAGTGCTGTGCGCTACCTTAAGAAGACCGAGGAGTCTTCTGCCGCCGATTCTGGACCTCTTCTCGTTTCAGCATCTGCAAGGGGGCCGGCGGCGAGGCTCCGGTGACCATCCAGGCTGTACCTGTGATCGTCCCTCTGGAGCTAATGTCCAGTAGCCAAAGAAGCCAATCCATCCTGCACGCAGGTGAGTTCACTTCTTCTCCCCTAAGTCCCTCGTTGCAGTGATCCTGTTGCCAGCAGGACTCACTGTAAAATAAAAAACCTAAGCTAAACTTTTCTAAGCAGCTCTTTAGGAGAGCCACCTAGATTGCACCCTTCTCGGCCGGGCACAAAAATCTAACTGAGGCTTGGAGGAGGGTCATAGGGGGAGGAGCCAGTGCACACCACCTGATCCTAAAGCTTTACTTTTTGTGCCCTGTCTCCTGCGGAGCCGCTAATCCCCCATGGTCCTTTCAGGAACCCCAGCATCCACTAGGACGATAGAGAAATAGATTTACCGGTGAGTAAATTCCTATTTTCTCTGACGTCCTAGTGGATGCTGGGGACTCCGTAAGGACCATGGGGATTATACCAAAGCTCCCAAACGGGCGGGAGAGTGCGGATGACTCTGCAGCACCGAATGGGCAAACACAAGGTCCTCCTCAGCCAGGGTATCAAACTTGTAGAACTTAGCAAATGTGTTTGAACCCGACCAAGTAGCTGCTCGGCAAAGCTGTAATGCAGAGACCCCTCGGGCAGCCGCCCAAGAAGAGCCCACTTTCCTTGTGGAATGGGCTTTCACTGATTTTGGATGCGGCAATCCAGCCGCAGAATGAGCCTGCTGAATCGTGTTACAGATCCAGCGAGCAATGGTTTGCTTTGAAGCAGGAGCACCCAGCTTGTTGGATGCATACAGGATAAACAGCGAGTCAGTTTTCCTGACTCCAGCCGTCCTGGCTACATAGATCTTCAAAGCCCTGACTACATCAAGCAACTTGGAATCCTCCAAGTCACGAGTAGCCGCAGGCACCACAATAGGTTGGTTCAAATGAAAAGATGACACCACCTTCGGCAGAAATTGCAGACGAGTCCGTAATTCTGCCCTGTCCATATGGAAAACCAGATAGGGGCTTTTACATGACAAATCCGCCAATTCTGACAAACGCCTAGCCGAAGCTAAGGCCAATAGCATGACCACCTTCCACGTGAGATACTTTAGCTCCACGGTCTTAAGTGGCTCAAACCAGTGTGATTTCAGGAAACCCAACACCACGTTGAGATCCCAAGGTGCCACTGGTGGCACAAAAGGGGGCTGAATATGCAGAACTCCCTTAACAAACGTCTGAACTTCAGGAAGAGAAGCCAGTTCCTTTTGATAGAAAATGGATAGGGCCGAAATCTGGACCTTTATGGACCCCAACTTCAAGCCCATAGTCACTCCAGACTGTAGGAAGCGGCCCAGCTGGAATTCCTCTGTAGGGGGCTTCCTGGCCTCACACCAGGCCACATATTTTCGCCATATACGGTGATAATGTTTTGCTGTCACGTCCTTCCTAGCCTTTATCAGCGTAGGAATAACTTCATCCGGAATGCCTTTTTCCGCTAGGATCCTGCGTTCAACCGCCATGCTGTCAAACACAGCCACGGTAAGTCTTGGAACAGACAGGGCCCCTGTTGCAACAGGTCCTGTGAGAGGCAGAGGCCATGGGTCCTCTGTGAGCATTTCTTGCAGTTCCGGGTACCAAGTCCTTCTTGGCCAATCCGGAACAATGAGCATTGTTCTCACTCCTCTTTTTCTTACGATTCTCAGCACCTTGGGTATGAGAGGAAGAGGAGGAAACACATAGACCGACTGGAACACCCACGGTGTTACTAGTGCGTCCACAGCTATCGCCTGAGGGTCTCTTGACCTGGCGCAATACCTTTGTAGCTTTTTGTTGAGACGGGATGCCATCATGTCCACCTGTGGCAGTTCGCATCGATTTGTAATCTGAGTGAAGACTTCGTGATGAAGTCCCCACTCTCCCGGGTGGAGGCCGTGCCTACTGAGGAAGTTTGCTTCCCAGTTGTCCACTCCCGGAATCAACACTGCTGACAGTGCTTGCACGTGATTCTCCGCCCAACGAAGAATCCTGGTGGCTTCCGCCATCGCCACTCTGCTTCTTGTGCCGCCCTGGCGGTTGACATGAGCCACTGCGGTGATGTTGTCTGACTGAATCAGCACTGGTTGGTTTCGAAGCAGAGGCTCCGCTTGACTCAGGGCGTTGTATATGGCCCTTAGTTCATGTCCATGCTGCTACAGCACTACACATCCAGGCCGACGCAATAGCCGGCCTCACTATAGTACCGGAGTGTGCATAAACAGACTTCAGGATACTTTCCTGCTTCCTATCTGCAGGATCCTTTAGGGCGGCCGTATCCTGTGATGGCAGGGCCACCTTTTTAGATAAGCGTGTCAGAGCTTTATCTACCCTAGGGGAGGATTCCCAGCGCATCCTGTCCGTTGGCGGGAAAGGGTACGCCATAAGTAACCTTTTGGAAATCAGCACTTTCTTATCGGGGGAATCCCATGCTTTTTCACATAATTCATTTAACTCATGTGAAGGGGGAAAAGTCACCTCTTGCTTTTTCTCCCCATACATATACACCCTTTTGTCAGAGACCGGGTTTTCCTCAGATATGTGCAATACATCCTTCATTGCTATAATCATGTATCGGATGGCTTTAGTCATTTTAGGCTGCAACTTTGCCTCATCGTCATCGACACTGGAGTCAGAATCCGTGTCGACATCTGTGTCAACTAACTGGGATAGTGGGCGCTTTTGAGACCCTGACGGCCTCTGAGCTGTAGAATCAGACACGGGTTGAGACCCTGACTGATTATCCAACCTTTTATGCAAGGAGCTTACGTTATCATTTTACACCTTCCACATATCCATCCAATCAGGTGTCGGCGCCGACACCAGTGTCACTTGCACTTGTTCTACCTCCACGTAACCGTCCTCGTCAAACATGTCGACACAAACGTACCGACACACCGCACACACACAGGGAATGCTCTAATTGAGGACAAGACCCCACAAGGCCTTTTGGGGAGACAGAGAGAGAGTATGCCAGCACACACCCCAGCGCTATATAACCCAGGGATTACACAGTAACTTAGTGTTTACCCAGTAGCTGCTGGTTATGATAATTTGCGCCTAAATTTATGTGCCCCCCCCTCTCTTTTTACCCTTTTTCTACCTTGATACTGCAGGGGAGAGCCTGGGGAGCTTCCTCTCACCGGAGCTGTGAAGAGAAAATGGCGCTGGTTAGTGCTGAGGAAGAAGGCCCCGCCCCCTCATCGGCGGGCTTCTGTCCCGGGTCTGTGTAAATAAAATGGCGGGGGTCGTACATATATACAGTGCCCAGCTGTATATGTGTGTCTTTTTGCCAAGAGGTATCCTAATTGCTGCCCAGGGCGCCCCCCCCTGCACCCTACAGTGACCGGAGTGTGTGGGTAGTGTGGGCGCAATGGCGCACAGCTGCAGTGCTGTGCACTACCTCATGTGAAGACAGGAGTCTTCTGCCGCCGATTTCGAAGTCTTCTTGCTTCTGCCGGCTTCTGACTTCTGGCTCTGCGAGGGGGACGGCGGCGCGGCTTCGGGAACGGACGACAAGGTCAGGTCCTGTGTTCGATCCCTCTGGAGCTAATGGTGTCCAGTAGCCTAAGAAACGCAACCTAGCCGCAGTTAGTAGGTTTGCTTCTCTCCCCTCAGTCCCACGTAGCAGAGAGTCTGTTGCCAGCAGAAGCTCTCTGAAAATATAAAAAAAAAAACTACTAAAATAAGATTTTACTTACCGATAAATCTATTTCTCGTAGTCCGTAGTGGATGCTGGGACTCCGTAAGGACCATGGGGAATAGCGGCTCCGCAGGAGACAGGGCACAAGAATAAAAGCTTTAGGATCAGGTGGTGTGCACTGGCTCCTCCCCCTATGACCCTCCTCCAAGCCTCAGTTAGGATACTGTGCCCGGACGAGCGTACATAATAAAGGAAGGATATTGAATCCCGGGTAAGACTCATACCAGCCACACCAATCACACCGTACAACTCGTGATCTGAACCCAGTTAACAGTATGATAACAACGAAGGAGCCTCTGAAAAGATGGCTCACAACAACAATAACCCGATTTAGTTACCAATAACTATGTACAAGTATTGCAGACAATCCGCACTTGGGATGGGCGCCCAGCATCCACTACGGACTACGAGAAATAGATTTATCGGTAAGTAAAATCTTATTTTCTCTGACGTCCTAGTGGATGCTGGGACTCCGTAAGGACCATGGGGATTATACCAAAGCTCCCAAACGGGCGGGAGAGTGCGGATGACTCTGCAGCACCGAATGAGAGAACTCCAGGTCCTCCTCAGCCAGGGTATCAAATTTGTAGAATTTAGCAAACGTGTTTGCCCCTGACCAAGTAGCTGCTCGGCAAAGTTGTAAAGCCGAGACCCCTCGGGCAGCCGCCCAAGATGAGCCCACTTTCCTTGTGGAATGGGCTTTTACAGATTTTGGCTGTGGCAGGCCTGCCACAGAATGTGCAAGCTGAATTGTACTACAAATCCAACGAGCAATAGTCTGCTTAGAAGCAGGAGCACCCAGCTTGTTGGGTGCATACAGGATAAACAGCGAGTCAGACTTTCTGACTCCAGCCGTCCTGGAAACATATATTTTTAGGGCCCTGACAACGTCAAGTAACTTGGAGTCCTCCAAGTCCCTAGTAGCCGCAGGCACCACAATAGGTTGGTTCATGTGAAAAGCAGAAACCACCTTAGGGAGAAATTGAGGACGAGTCCTCAATTCTGCCCTGTCAGAATGAAAAATTAAGTAAGGGCTTTTATATGATAAAGCCGCCAATTCTGACACACGCCTGGCTGAAGCCAGGGCTAACAGCATCGTCACCTTCCATGTGAGATATTTTAAGTCCACAGTGGTGAGTGGTTCAAACCAATGTGACTTAAGGAACCTCAAAACATTGAGATCCCAAGGTGCCACTGGAGGCACAAAAGGAGGTTGTATATGCAGTACCCCTTTTACAAATGTCTGAACTTCAGGTACTGAAGCCAGTTCTTTCTGGAAGAAAATCGACAGGGCCGAAATTTGAACCTTAATGGACCCTAATTTTAGGCCCATAGACAGTCCTGTTTGCAGGAAATGGAGGAAACGACCCAGTTGAAATTCCTCTGTAGGGGCCTTCTTGGCCTCACACCACGCAACATATTTTCGCCAAATGCGGTGATAATGTTTTGCGGTTACATCCTTCCTGGCTTTGACCAGGGTAGGGATGACTTCATCTGGAATGCCTTTTTCCTTCAGGATCCGGCGTTCAGCCGCCATGCCGTCAAACGCAGCCGCGGTAAGTCTTGTAACAGACAAGGCCCCTGCTGGAGCAGGTCCTTTCTTAGAGGTAGAGGCCACGGGTCTTCCGTGAGCATCTCCTGAAGTTCCGGGTACCAAGTCCATCTTGGCCAATCCGGAACCACGAGTATCGTTCTTACTCCTCTCCTTCTTATGATTCTCAGTACTTTTGGTATGAGAGGCAGAGGAGGGAACACATACACTGACTGGTACACCCACGGTGTCACCAGAGCGTCCACCGCTATTGCCTGAGGGTCCCTTGACCTGGCGCAATATCTGTCTAATTTTTTGTTTAGACGTGACGCCATCATGTCCACCTTTGGTTTTACCCAACGGTTTACAATCAGGTGGAAGACTTCTGGGTGAAGTCCCCACTCTCCCGGGTGAAGGTCGTGTCTGCTGAGGAAGTCTGCTTCCCAGTTGTCCACTCCCGGAATGAACACTGCTGACAGAGCTATCACATGATTTTCCGCCCAGCGAAGAATCCTTGCAGCCTCTGCCATTGCCCTCCTGCTTTTCGTGCCGCCCTGTCTGTTTACGTGGGCGACTGACGTGATGTTGTCCGATTGGATCAATACCGCCTGACCCTGAAGCAGGGGTTTCGCTTGACTTAGGGCATTGTAAATGGCCCGTAGTTCCAGAATGTTTATATGAAGAGATGTTTCCATGCTTGACCACAAGCCCTGGAAGTTTTTTCCCTGTGTGACTGCTCCCCAGCCTCTCAGGCTTGCATCCGTGGTCACCAGGATCCAATCCTGAATGCCGAATCTGCGGCCCTCTAGAAGATGAGCACACTGCAACCACCACAGGAGAGACACCATTGTCTTTGGTGACAGGGTTATCCGCTGCTGCATCTGAAGATGCGAACCGGACCATTTGTCCAGTAGATCCCACTGAAACGTTCTTGCATGGAATCTTCCGAATGGAATTGCTTCGTAAGAAGCCACCATTTTTCCCAGGACCCTCGTGCACTGATGCACTGACACCTGGGCTGGTTTTAGGAGGTTCCTGACTAGCTCGGATAACTCCTTGGCCTTCTCCTCCAGGAGAAAAACCTTCTTCTGGACTGTGTCTAGAATCATTCCTAGGAACAGAAGACGTGTCGTTGGAATCAGCTGCGATTTTGGAATATTTAGGATCCACCCGTGCTGACGTAACACTATCTGAGATAGTGCTACTCCGACTTCTAACTGTTCCCTGGACCTTGCCCTTATCAGGAGATCGTCCAAGTAAGGGATAATTAATACGCCTTTTCTTCGAAGAAGAATCATCATTTCGGCCATTACCTTGGTAAAGACCCGAGGTGCCGTGGACAACCCAAACGGCAGCGTCTGAAACTGATAATGACAGTCTTGTACTACAAACCTGAGATACCCTTGGTGAGAAGGGTAGATTGGGACGTGGAGATAAGCATCTTTGATGTCCAGAGACACCATATAGTCCCCTTCTTCCAGGTTCGCTATCACCGCTCTGAGTGATTCCATCTTGAATTTGAACCTTTTTATGTAAGTGTTCAAGGATTTCAGATTTAAAATTGGTCTCACCGAGCCGTCCGGCTTCGGTACCACAAACAGCGTGGAATAATACCCCTTTCCTTGTTGTAGGAGGGGTACCTTGATTATCACCTGCTGGGAATACAGCTTGTGAATGGCTTCCAGAACTGCCTCCCTGTCGGAGGGAGACTTTGGCAGAGCAGACTTCAGGAACCGGCGAGGGGGAAACGCCTCGAATTCCAGTTTGTACCCCTGCGATACTACCTGTAGAATCCAGGGATCCACTTGCGAGTGAGCCCACTGCGCGTTGAAATTCTTGAGACGGGCCCCCACCAAGTCTGAGTCTGCTTGTAAAGCCCCAGCGTCATGCTGAAGACTTGGCAGAAGCAGGGGAAGGCTTCTGATCCTGGGAAGCGGCTGCATGGTGCAGTCTTTTTCCCCTTCCTCTGCCCCGGGGCAGAAAGGAATGGCCTTTTGCTCGCTTGTATTTATGGGAACGAAAGGACCGAGTTTGAAAAGACGGTGTCTTTTTCTGTTGATGTGAAGTGACCTGGGGTAAGAAGGTGGACTTTCCAGCCGTTGCCGTGGCCACCAGGTCCGAAAGACCAGCCCCAAATAACTCCTCCCCTTTATACGGCAATACTTCCATATGTCGTTTGGAATCCGCATCCCCTGACCACTGACGCGTCCATAACGTTCTTCTGGCAGAGATAGACATAGCACTTACTCTTGATGCCAGGGTGCAAATATCCCTCTGTGCATCACGCATATATAGTAATGCATCCTTCAAATGCTCTATAGTTAACAATATATTGTCCCTATCCAGGGTATCAATATTTTCAGTCAGGGAATCCGACCACGCGACTCCAGCACTGCACATCCAGGCTGAGGCGATTGCTGGTCGCAGTATAACACCAGTATGTGTGTATATACTTTTTAGGATATTTTCCAGCCTTCTATCAGCTGGTTCTTTGAGGGTGGCCGTATCAGGAGACGGTAACGCTACTTGTTTAGATAAACGTGTGAGCGCCTTATCTACCCTAGGGGGTGTTTCCCAACGTGTCCTAACCTCTGATGGGAAAGGATATAGTGCCAATAATTAGAAATTAGCAGTTTTTTGTCGGGAGAAACCCACGCTTTATCACATACCTCATTCAATTCATCTGACTCAGGAAAAACTATTGGTAGTTTTTTCACCCCCCACATAATACCCTTCTTAGTGGTATTTGTAGTGTCAGAAATGTGCAATGCTTCCTTCATTGCCGTGATCATGTAACGTGTGGCCCTACTGGACATTACGTTCGACTCAACACCGTCGACACTAGACTCCGTATCTGTGTCTGGGTCTGTGTCGACCCACTGAGGTAACGGGCGTTTTAGGGCCCCTGACGGTGTCGCCTGGACAGGCACTAATTGATTTGCCGGCTGTCTCATGTCGTCAACAGTTTTTTGCAAAGTGTTGACATTATCACTTAATTGTTTGAACACGATCATCCAGTCAGGTGTCGACTCCCTAGGGGGTGACATCACTAACGCAGGCAATTGCTCCGCCTCCACATCATTTTCCTCCTCATACATGTCGACACACACGTACCGACACACAGCACACACACCGGGAATGCTCCGATAGAGGACAGGACCCCACGAGCCCTTTGGAGAGACAGAGGGAGAGTCTGCCAGCACACACCCAGCGCTATAGCTATATATATATATATATATATATATATATATATATATATATATATATATATATATATATATATATATATACACACACACACACACACACACACACAGGGATAACCTTATGTAAGTGTTATTCCCTTATAGCTGCTGTTTATATTGTCATTTGCTGCCAATAGTGCCCCCCCTTCTCTTTTTTACCCCGATTCTGAAGCAGGACTGCAGGGGAGAGTCAGGGAGCCGTCCTTCCAGCGGAACTGTGAGGGAAAATGGCGCTTGTGTGCTGAGGAGATAAGGACGTCGTGAAGGGGCGGAGCCTATCTCCCGCTTTTTTGTGTAAAAATGGCAGGGGTTAAAATACATCCATATAGCCCAGGAGCTATATGTGATGTATTCTTTTGCCACCTAAGGTATTATCATTTATATTGCGTCTCAGGGCGCTCCCCCCCAAGCGCCCTGCACCCTCAGTGACCGGAGTGTGAAGTGTGCTGAGAGCAATGGCGCACAGCTGAGGTGCTGTGCGCTACCTTAGTCTGAAGACAGGATTGTCTTCTGCCGCCGATTTCACCGGACCTCTTCGTCTCTTCTGGCTTTGTAAGGGGGACGGCGGCGCGGCTCCGGTGACCCATCCAGGCTGTACCTGTGATCGTCCCTCTGGAGCTAATGTCCAGTAGCCTAAGAAGCCCAATCCACTCTGCACGCACGTGAGTTCGCTTCTTCTCCCCTTAGTCCCACGATGCAGTGAGCCTGTTGCCAGCAGGACTCACTGAAAATAAAAAAAATAAATTAAACTTTTATTCTAAGCAGCTCAGGAGAGCCACCTAGCCTGCACCCTTCTCGTTCGGGCACAAAAATCTAACTGAGGCTTGGAGGAGGGTCATAGGGGGAGGAGCCAGTGCACACCACCTGATCCTAAAGCTTTTATTCTTGTGCCCTGTCTCCTGCGGAGCCGCTATTCCCCATGGTCCTTACGAAGTCCCAGCATCCACTAGGACATCAGAGAAAATACTTTATTAGCAAGCTCAGGAGAGCTCACTAAAAGCACCCAGCTCTGGCCGGGCACAGATTCTAACTGAGGTCTGGAGGAGGGGCATAGAGGGAGGAGCCAGTGCACACCAGGTAGTACTAAATCTTTCTTTAGAGTGCCCAGTCTCCTGCAGAGCCCGTTTATTCCCCATGGTCCTTACGGAGTCCCCAGCATCCACTAGGACGTTATAATACCCCTTTAGAAGTTAATGGGCCAATGACATAATTTTTGGGGTTAAAAATTGCGAAATTATGGAAAGTGGGGTACAAGGTATGGGACAGGTATATTGGGTTGCTTTATGAGTGGAACAAGTGTTTTTAGGCTTGCATGTGGGGGTTATTTTTTGGGGGGAAGTTTACTGAAAGTGGCTTACAAAATTATCCAAATAAATACTTATACCCATTTTTGTACTCCATTAATTTGAGCACGTATTTTGCTAAAAAAAAAAAAAAAAAAAAACACTTGCTTTCTATCATTTTGACACTTACAAAAAAAAAAAAAAAAAAAACACTGCATATTACAAATATTTGACCCAATTTAAGTACTCCAAATCTTTTTATTATGACAACTAATAGACTTCTATACTGTTTTCCTATAGTAGTTTGGCTTGTTTTAGGTACAGGCAGATTTACCCATTTTCACCTACACTTTTTTCTGGTTTTGTCAACACATTTTTTTCGCACAAATCGCATTTTTGCACATTTGCAATTGAATAGGTTGAATCACAAGAGCACTTTTCAGTACAATAGCTGCAAAAAGTTTGATCGCTGTAAATTACCAGATGTCACACCTAATTAAATTCCCCCCTAAATCTTCATTTTATGCCGACATACCATTTTGTAACCTTAATATTCCCATTACATACATCACTTTGCTTATAGCACGTCTTACCTGGTGTAGCAGTCTTGTCCTGTTGTAAAGGTGTCACCCTACCAATCTCCTCTCTCGACACCACTTGATGTGCTGGGAAAATCTTTGAGGTTGGCCGCTCTATCTTTTGTGAGGTAGTTACATTAGTGGACAAGGGTTTTACAACTTGTGCTGGTGGTAAGTCCTGCTCTTTAAGCTTGGAAGGAGCAATGCTTGATGGCTTAACCTCCAATGGCTTTAATTTTTCTGTAATATTTGATGACGCAATAGTGGAACTTGATGATTTTGCCTCTGAATGTGTACTCTAAGAAAGACAGACATACTCAAGATTAAAACTTAAGATGCAGCAACATTCCTCTAAAAAGCAATATCACAATAAGATTGAACAAGCAACAAATACCAAACTATTACAGAAATCTAAATTTCCCTAAATGTTTCTAACTAAAAGATGACAAATGCATATGTTACATACCAATGTGCCAGAGGCTGCTGCCTTATTCACAGAAGGTCTTTCAGAACAGGACACAGCTTCCTGCCTTACACTGTGACTATTGATGCCGGCAGATGCTGAACTGGCAGTGGACACTTTTGATAAACAAGCAGTGCCAGGCTTTTCTTGTGCATTGTTTGGTTTAACACATGGATGACTTAGGTCATCTTCCCAGGAGCAAACTGTTGCAGCAAGGTTGGCTAACCGTCCTCGACGGCCTACAGGGGTGTGCAAGTTGACTGCATCTGGTTTTGGAGGGGAAGGCACAGTTTCCTTAGGTAGGTTGAAAAGCGGTGGAGAATTTGGTGGACTACCTATAAACCAAAATAAAATAAAAAAAGAATTAAAAACAATTTAAAAACGCAGCAGGAAAAACAAAACATATCTAGATACTAGCTCTTTTAAAAGAAAAATAAGGAGAACAGTTGCCAGGCAATAAAGGAGATTTCTAGTTCAAAAGCAGTTTACAGCAAATTGCTTGCAGCATATTAATGGACATCTAGTTACATAAATGTATTAATTCATTTCCTTACCATCATTATCCCAGTAATTCCTCTGTTCTGCCAGCTTCTGCATACGAGACTTCATTGAGGAAGCAGTACGGTCTTCAGAATTCGGTCTCTGTGGCTCTTTATTGGAAAGATATGAGCTTGGTGGAGTCTGAGGTGTGGCCTTTACAGGCGAATGAGATATAATCTCAGAAGGGTGTATATTATCTTTAGACATTTCTGGGCTTTTTGGCTCTTTGTTCTCAGCACCCGATGTGTGCGTTTCAATGTTATCAGAACAGCGTTTCTTTGATGGAGACGGCTTTGAGCATGGTTTAGCTAAAATGAGAACAACGGTTTTATTGCAGGGACTTGACATAAAATGTGGTGAGAAAAAAATAGGATTTTAATACCTACCGGTAAATCCTTTTCTCTTAGTCCGTAGAGGATGCTGGGGTCACTTCAAGAACCATGGGGTATAGACAGGATCCGCAGGAGACATGGGCACTTTAAGACTTTCAAAGGGGTGTGAACTAGCTCCTCCTCCAGACTCCAGTTATAGGAACTGTGCCCAGGGAGACTGACATTAAGAGGAAAAGTATTTATTGTTAAACTAAGGTGAGATACATACCAGCTCAAACCTCAAGCACGTCGTACAACATGGCATTCAATGGCATGAACAACATCAGCAACAGGATGACTATAAACATAACACGTGTGTAACCATAACTAATAACTGCAGATACATTACGCACTGGGACGGGCGCCCAGCATCCTCTACGGATTAAGAGAAAAGGATTTACCGGTAGGTATTAAAATCCTATTTTTCCTCATACATCCTAGAGGATGCTGGGGTCACTTCAAGAACCATGGGGTTTATACCAAAGGTCTAGAACAGGCGGGAGAGTGCGGATGACTCTGCTGCACAGATTGACCAAACATGAGGTCCTCATCAGCCAGGGTATCAAACTTGTAGAACTTCGCAAAGGTGTTTGAACCCGACCAAGTAGCCGCTCGGCAAAGTTGTAATGCAGAACCCCCCTGGGCAGCCGCCCAAGATGAGCCCACCATCCTGGTAGAATGGGCCTTCACCGACTTCGGTAACAGCAATCCAGCCGTAGAATGAGCATGCCGAATCGTATTACAGATCCAGCGTGCAATAGTCTGCTTAGAAGCAGGAGCCCCAATTTTGTTGGGAGCATACAGGATAAACAGAGAGCCTCCGTTTTCCTAATCTGAGCCGTTCTGGCGACATAAATTTCAAAGCTCTGACTACATCGAGAGACTTCGAATCAGCCAAGGCTTCAGTAGCCACAGGCACCACAATAGGTTGGTTCATGTGAAACGAAGAAACCACCTTTGGCAGAAATTGTTGACGAGTTCTCAATTCCGCTCTATCCACATGGAAGATCAAATAGGGGCTCTTGTGAGACAAAGCTGCTAATTCCGACACCCGCCTTGCGGACGCCAAGGCCAAAAGCATGGCCACTTTCCAAGGGAGAAATTTTAACTCAACCTTTCGTAAATGTTGAAACCAGAGTGACATAAGAAACTGCAACACCATGTTAAGGTCCCATGGTGCCACTGGGGGCACAAATGGAGGTTGGATGTGCAGCACCCCTTTCACGAAAGTCTGAACCTCTGGAAGAGCGGCCAATTATTTTTGAAAGAAAATTGATAAGGCCGAAATCTGCACTTTAATGGAGCCTAACTTTAGGCCTCATCCACACCTGCTTGCAAAAAAAATGGAGAAAACGACCCAGCTGAAATTCTTCCGTAGGAGCCTTCTTTGATTCACATCAAAACAAATATTTTCTCTAAATACGGTGATAATGCTTCGCCGTTACTTCCTTTCTAGCTTTAAGTAGAGTGGGGATGACTTCACCAGGAATACCCTTTCGAGCCAAGATTTGCCGTTCAACTGCCACGCCGTCAAACGCAACCGCAGTAAGTCTTGAAACACACACGGCCCTTGCTGTAACCGGTCCTCTCTTAGAGGAAGAGGCCAGGGATCTCCTATGAGTAATTCCTGAAGATCCGGATACCAGGCCCTCCGTGGCCAATCTGGAACAATGAGTATCGCCTGAACCCTTGTTCTTCTTATGATCCTCATCACCTTTGGAATGAGTGGAAGTGGAGGGAACACATATACCGACTGAAACACCTATGGTGTCACCAGGGCGTCCACTGCACTGGCTTCAGGGTCCCTCGACCCGGAATAATATCTCTGAAGCTTTTTGTTGAGGCGAGACGCCATCATGTCTATTTGAGGAATTCCCCAATGAGTTGTCACTTCTGCAAAGTCTTCTTGATGAAGACACCACTCTCCTGGATGGAGATCGTGTCTGCTGAGGAAGTCTGCTTCCCAGTTGTCTACGCCCGGAATGAAGACCGCTGACAGAGCGCTTGCATGTTTTTCTGCCCAGCGGAGAACTTTTGTGGCCTCCGCCATCGCCACTCTGCTCTTTGTTCCACCCTGGTGGTTTATGTACGCCACTGCTGTTATGTTGTCAGACAATCAGGATGGGCAGACCGCGAAGATGTTCCGCTTGTAGAAGGCTGTTGTAGATGGCTCTTAATTCCAGAATGTTTATGTGCCGACAAGCTTCCTGGCTTGACCATTTTCCCTGGAAATTTTCCCCGTGTGACTGCTCCCCAGCCCCGGAGACTTGCATCCGTGGTCACCAGGACCCAATCCTGGATCCCGAACCTGCGTCCCTCTAGGACAGGCATTCCCAACCACGGTCCTCAAAGCACACCAACAGTGCAGGTTTTAGTGATATCCAGGCTGCAGCACAGATGGTTAAATCAAACTAACTGAGCTACTAATTAAGTCACCTGTGCTGAAGCCTGGATATCACTAAAACCAGGACTGTTAGTGTGCCTTGAGGACCGTGGTTGGGAATGCCTGCTCTAGGAGGTGAGAACTTTGGAGCCACCACAGGAGAGATACTCTGGTCCTGGAAGATGGGCTTATTTTCCGGTGCATGTGCAGGTGAGACCCGGACCACTTGTCCAACAGGTCCCACTGAAACACCCTGGCATGGAGCCTGCCAAACAGAATGGCTTCGTAGGCTGCCACCATCTTCCCCAGCACCCGAGTGCATTGATGAATCGACACTCTTGCCGGTTTCAGAATCTCCTTGACCATGTTCTGGATTTCCAGAGCTTTTTCACCTGGGAGAAACACTCTCTGCAGTTCCGTGTCCAGGATCATGCCCAAGAATGACAGCCGTGACTGTGACTTTGGCAAATTTAGGATCCAACCATGTTGTTGCAGGACTATCAGGGAGAGCGCAACGTTTCTTAGTAACTGCTCCTTTGATCTCGCCTTTATCAGGAGATCGTCCAAGTACGGGATAATTGTGACACCCTGCTTGCGCAGGAGCACCATAATTTCCGCCATTACTTTGGTGAAAATCCTCGGAGCCGTGGGAAGACCAAACGGCAACGTCTGATATTGGTAATGACAATCCTGAACAGCAAACCTCAGGTAAGCTTGATGTGGAGGATATATTGGGACATGTAAGTAGGCATCTTTGATGTCGACTGACGCCATAAAATCCCCCCTTCCAGACTGGAGATCACTGCTCGGAGAGATTCCATCTTGAACTTGAATCTTTTCAGATATAAATTGAGGGATTTTTAGGTCAGAATCGGTCTGACTGAGCCATCCGGCTTCGTGACCATGAACAGGCTTGAATAAAAGCCTTCTCCCCATTGTGACGGGGGGACCATGACAATAACTTGCTGCAGACACAGCTTTTGTATCGCAGCGCATACTACTTCACTTTCCGGAAGAGAAGCTGGTAAGGCCGATTTGAATAATCGGTGAGGGGGCACGTCTTGAAACTCCAGTTTGTACCCTTGGACCACTATTTCTAGCACCCAAGGATCTAGGGCCGAACGAGCCCAGACCTGACTGAAGAGTTGTAGACGTGCCCCCACCGATGCGGACTCCAGCAGCGGAGCCCCAGCGTCATTCGGTGGATTTGGTAGGGGCCGGGGAGTACTTCTGCTCTTGGGAGCTTGCCACAGCCGGCGACTTTTTTCCCCTTCCCCTACCTCTAGCAGCAAGGAAGGAGGACACTCGTCCTTTTTTGAATTTATTAGACCGAAAGGACTGCATCTGATAAAGAGGCGTTTTCTTTTGTTGTGCAGGGACATACGGTAGAAAAGATGACTTACCCGCGGTAGCTGTAGACACCAGGTCCGCGAGGCCCTCACAAAACAAAAAACACCACCTTTATACGGCAGAGACTCCATAGCCTTCTTAGAGTCAGCATCACCATTCCATTGATGAGTTCATAATGCTCTCATAGCCGAGATTGCCATAGCATTGGCCCTTGATCCCAAGAGGCCAATATCTCTCACAGCCTACTTTAGATAGACTGCAGCGTCCCTGATATGACCCAGTGTCAAGAGAACGATATCCCTATCCAGGGTGTCCCATTCAGATGACAAGTTATTTGCCCACTTTTCAATTGCACTACTCACCCATGCCACGGCAGGTCTGAGCAGCGCACCCGTAGTGACATAAATAGATTTCAAAGTAGTTTCCTGCTTACGATCCGCAGGAGCCTTTAGGGCCGCTGTGTCAAGGGACGGAAGCGCCACCTTCTTGAACAGCCGTGCTAGAGCCTTGTCCACATTGGGGGCTGACTCCCACTTTTCCCTATCCTCAGAGGGGAACGGGTATGCCATAATAATTCTCTTGGGAATCAGCAACTTTTTGTAAGGAATTTCCCAAGCCTTTTCAAAAAGAGCGTTCAGTTCATGAGGGGGGGGAAACGTTACCACAGGTTTCTTTCCTTTAAACATACAGACCCTTGTCTCAGGAACAGCAGGGTCTTCTGTGATATGCAACACGTCTTTTATTGCCACAATCATGTACTGAATGCTCTTAGCCAGTTTAGGATTCAATCTGGCATCTGTGTCTGCTATTTGGGTAAACGACCGTTTCTGTGACACTGAGGGAGTCTGCGTTTGGGAAAAAGCATCTTCTATGGATTGTCTCCATGTTTGGTTCTGAGCCTCAGATTTATCCAAATTCTTAATTAGTAAAGCCACATTTGCATTCAAGACACTCCACATATTTACCCAATCAGCAGTCGGCAGTGCCGACAGATTCACTCCCCCACTCTGTTCTGTCCCCACTCAAGCCTCCTCCTGGTAAGAGCATTCAGCATCACACATGTCGATACTCGTACCGACACCCACTATAACACTGGGCTAAAGGGGACAGACCCACAATAAGGCCTATTAGAGAAACACAGAGGGAGTTTGCCAGCTCACACCCAGCGCCTATCCCGGACTGAAAGTATATATAATGCCCCAGACCTGTCAGCGCTTTTTATAAATAATAATTCAACACCAAATCTGCTGTGCCCCCCCCCCCACCCCGTTTAGCACCCTGTTACTTGTGACAGAAGTGTAGGAGGCCAGGACCAGCGTCTCTGCAGCTCACTGAAGAGAAAATGGCGCTGATTAGAGCTGGGAGGATCAAGTCCCGCACCCCTTAATGGCGCGCTTATGTCCCGCTATTTTTTTTATACCGGCGGGGGTCCGTATACAGTGCCTATGCACTGTATATCACTTTTGCCAGGCTGAAATTGAGGTTTTATTGCTGCCCAGGGCACCCCCCCTGCACCCTGCACCCATGTAGTGCTGCTTGTGTGTGGGAGCAATGGCGCGCTGCGCGGTACCTCGGAGACTGAAGTCTTCTGCCATCTTTACTGAAGTCTTCTGTACTTCGGTTACTCACCCGGCTTCTTTCTTCTGGCTCTGTGAGGGGGACGACGGCGCGGCTCCGGGAACGAGCAACTAGGCTATACCAAGTGATCAGACCCTCTGTGGCTAATGGTGTCCAGTAGCCTAAGAAGCAGAGCCTTTAACTCACAGAAGTAGGTCTGCTTCTCTCCCCTCAGTCCCACGAAGCAGGGAGCCTGTTGACAGCAGTGCTCCCTGAAAATAATAAACCTAAATGAAGTATTTTCCAGAGAAACTCAGGAGAGCTCCCTGTTGTGTGTCAAGTCTCTCTGGGCACAGAATCTAACTAAGGTATGGAGGAGGGGCATAGAGGGAGGAGCCAGTTCACACCCATTTAAAGTCTTAAAGTGCCCATGTCCCCTGCAGATCCCGTCTATTTCCCATGGTCCTTTTGGAGTCCCCAGCATCCTCTAGGTCAGACAGGCACATGGAGGCCACACACACTACTGAGCCTCATTTTGACTTGTTTTAAGGACATTACATCAAAGTTGGATCAGCATGTAGTGTGTTTTTCCACTTTAATTTTGAGGGTGACTCCAAATCCAGACCTCCATGGGTTAATAAATTTGATTTCCATTGATAATTTTTGTGTGATTTTGTGGTCAGCACATTCAACTATGTAAAGAACAAAGTATTTAATAAGAATATTTCATTCATTCAGATCTAGGATCTGTTATTTTAGTGTTCCCTTTATTTTTTTGAGCAATATATATATATATATATATATATATATATATATATATATATATATATATATATATATATATATATATATATATATATATATGTGTGTGTCTATATCTACTATGACAAATTCCATTAGATTACTAGATGTATGTGGAGGAAAACAGACAAGTGTGAGGTACTGCCTAATGGATGGTTGTAAAATGAGCACTGAATGATATGACATTGGTAACTAGGCCTAAACCACCTGCATTACTAGCCTTGTATGCATGCAACAGGTATTTTAACGCTGCACAGAGCAGTCAGTGATTTCATGGTCATTGCGAGCAGCATTAATAGAGCAGTAAAGCTCCACCCATAACATTACCATAAAATGTACAAACTGGACTTTCATATGTATGGACATGTCAACCGGAGGTGGTGCAGTGGCCAAGAGATCAAAAATGTAGGGGATGCTTGTTGTATGCAGTCCACAAGCTATTACAATGCAGCACACCTCACCAAAATGTTATGACAGCACCTTAAGAGATTTTGGACAAGTCACAAAACTGTGACAACTTTCTGGTGATATAACATATCCAAGAATTACTATACAAAGATAATGTGGTAAGGTACCATGTGTGCATTATGCTTGCTCCCAACAGAAGAAAGATGTAGGCAGTGTACACTCTCATATTAGGGCATTGTACTTGCTAGGCTAATTTCACCTTCTTCAGTTGCTGTAGGAGGCTGAAGATTTGTCTCTGCAAGTGGCTCTCTTGGCCTTTTGGGTACTGCTGCTAACCGTGCACCAGCTGGGGGTCTATCAGCCATCTTCTTCTGTAGATTCTCCCTCCTGGCTCGTGTTCTTTCAAGCAATTTCTAATTTAAAAAAAAAAAACAATTTAAATAGGATTTTAATTACTTACCAGTACATCCTTTTCTTGTAGTCCATAGGGGATACTGGGAATCCAATTTAGTACCATGGGGTATAGACAGGTCCACTTGGAGTCATGAGCACTATAGAAGTTTGATAATGTGTGCTGGCTCCTCCATCTATGCCCCTCCTACCAGATTCAGTCTAGGAAACAGTGCCTGAGGAAACGGACATACTTTGAGAGAAGGAAATAAATAAGGAAAGTGGTGAGATTTCAAACCAAGTGGTGAGATCCCAAGGTGCCGTGGAAGGCACAAAGGGAGTTTGGATAAGAAGAACACCCTTCAAGAACGTCTGGACCTCAGGGTAAGAAGCCAATTGTTTCTGAAAGAAAATAGACAAGGCCGAAATCTGAACTTTGATGGAACCTAGGTGTAGGCCCACATCAACTCCCGACTGCAGAAAAGCAGGAAACATCCCAGATGAAATTCCACCGTAGAATATAGTCTGCTCTCACACCAAGAGACATACTCCTATACGATGGTAATGTTTTGATGTTCACAGAAGGAGTAGAGCTCTGGCTCTGCGTTCACTTTCATGCGGAAAGCTTGAGGACTGCGATGCCTGGAAGACAGGCAGGTGGGAGCCTGGCTAAAATTCTTCAATCACATCTGGACAAGATATTGCCAGGTTTCCTGGGTCATAGACCTTATATCCCAGGGCTACAGGCTGGAGTTCCAGGATCTCCCACCTCAAATTCTTCAAATCAGGCTTACCAGTTTCGCAGGAGGCAAGAGTAACTTTAAAAGACGCCATTCAAAAACGGTTACCCTTCCTGGCCTTGATCATAGTCTGGATGACCTTGTCAGGAATCCCTCTCCTGGCCAGAATCAGCAGTTCCAACTTCTATACCGTCAAACGTAGCCGTGGTAATTCTAAATAAACTAACAGGCCCTGTTGCAGGAGATCCTCGCAAAGAGGAAGACGCCACAGATCTTCTATTAGCATCTCGAGAAGATCCGCATACCAGGCCCTTCGCGGCCAGTCAGGAGTAATGAGTATTGCTTGAACTCTTTCCCTTGGGATCAGAGGAATAGGAGGAAACAAGTACACCAGCTGGTAGACCCACGGAGTAGTCAGGGCGTCGACCGCTACAGCTCGCAGGTCCCTCAACCTGGAACAGTACCACTTGAGCTTCTTGTTGAGTCGAGAGGCCACCATGTTGATTTGTGAATACCTGCACCAACGTGTCAGCCACTGGAACACCTCCGGGTGGAAGCCCCATTACCCAGGGTGCAGGTCGTGTCTGCTGAGGAAACTGCTTCCCAGTTGTCTGCAATCTTCATTCCGGGTGTAGACAACGCCACAGCGTGTTTTGCCGCCCAGGAGAAATTTTGACACCTCCAAGATTGCGGCTCTGCTTTTCGTTCCACCCTGCTGGTTTATGTACATCTCCGCTGTCACGTTGTCCGACTGAACTTGAATGGCCTGATTCGGAAGAAGAGATGAGGCCTGCAGAAGAGTGTTGTAAATGGCCCAGAGTTCTAGAATGTTTATTGGAAGAACAATTTCCTGACTTGACCATCTTCCTTGAAACTGCACCCCAACCTCTGAGGCTTGCGTCTGTGGATAGTAGAATACAATTCTGAATCCCGAACCTTCAACCCTCCACTAGGTGAGAAGTTTGTTGCCCCCACAGGAGGGAGATCCTGGCTGTTGGCGACAGACGAATCCTCCGATGCACGCGAAGATGTGATACGGACCATTTGTGCAACAGATTCAGCTGGAAGGACCTTGCATGAAACCTTCAGTATTGAATTGCTTAGTAAGACACCACCATTTTCCCCAGAAGGCGGATGCACAGATGTACTGTACTGCTTCAAGAGATTACCATTGCCTTTCCCAAGGAAAGGAACACTCTCTGAGCCTCTGTGTCCAGTATCATTCCCAGGAAATTAAGCTTCCGTGTTGGTTCTAGGTGAGATTTTTAAGAATCCACCCATGATCCAGGAGTAATCTGGTTGTGAGTCCAATGTTCTCCAACAATCGCTCGCTGGACGCAGCCTTTATCAGAAGATCGTCCAAGTAAGGAATTACATTCACTCCCTGTTTGTGGGCAGTAATGTCATCTCTGCCAACACCTTGGTGAACACCCTCGGTGCCATGGAGAGACCAAATGGCAGGGCCTGAAACTGGTAGTGACAGTCATGCAGTGCAAACCGTAGATAAACCTGATGAGGCAGCCAGATTGGAATGTGAAGGTACGCATCCTTGATATGCAGAGACACTAGGAATTCCCCCTCTTCCAGACCCGAGATCACCGCTCTCAGAGACTCCATCTAGAACTTGAACATTCGTAAGTATGGGTTCAATGACTTGAGGTTCAGAATCGGTCCTACCGAACTGTTCGTTTCGGTACTACAAACAAGCAGGAATAGTAACCCTTGTTTTGTAGATGAGATGGAGCTGGAACAATGACCTGGGTCTGAAACAGTTTTTGAATGGCATCTTGTAAGGTTACTCTTGCCTCCTGTGAAACTGGTAAGCCTGATTTGAAGAATCTGAGGTGGGAGATACTGGAACTCCAGCCTGTAGTCCTGGGATATAAGGACAATGACCCAGGGATCATGGCAAGATCTTGTCCAGATGTGACTGCCGGGCTCCCATCTGCCTGTCTTCCAGGCATCGCAGTCCACCTTCATGCGGAAAGCTTGTGGAGGCAGAGCCAGAGCTCTGTTCCTGTGAACCAGCAGCCGCTGGTTTGCGTGGTTTACCTCTAGCACCGGTAGAAGAACCTCTGGTCTTGCACCAAAACTTTGCAGTCCGAAAGGTCTGTAAGCTGGGCCCTGGGTAGGTCTTTCTAGCTGGCAGAACTGCAGAAGGTAGATATGTGGACTTACTCGCAAAATCCACTTGTCGAGTTTGTCGCCAAATAAGCCCTCACCTGTGAAATGCAGGCCTTCCACACCTTTTTTGGAGTCTGCGACAGCAGTCCACTGACGTAGCTATAATCTCCTGCGTGCCAACACTACCATAGCTGCAGTGCGTGCATTAAGCAAACCTATTTCCTTAATAGCTTCCACCATGAAGTTTGCAGAATCTTGGATGTGTTGCAGGAGTAAAACAATTTCCTCTTGAGGCAAGGTGTCTAACCCCTCAATTAAATTACCAGACCATTTAGCAATGGCTCGCGTAATCCACCCACATGCTATAGTGGGTCTCTGGGCCACCCCTGCAGCAGAATACAAAGATTTGAGTGTAGTCCCAATCTTGCGATCAGTTGCATCCTTTAGGGAGGCAGCACCAGGAACCGGTAACACTATTTTACGTGAAAGCCTGGAAACGGACACATCCACTATCGGTGGATTTTCACATTTTTTCCTATCCTCAGGAGGAAAGGAAAAAGATGATAACAGACTAGGGATTTGAAATTTCTTATCTGGATCAACCCACGGTTCCTCAAACAGGGTATTTCATTCCTTTGACACAGGAAAAGTGGCTGAGGATTTTTTCTTCACAAAAAAAAAAAAAAAGAAGAAGATTCCTCGCACACCTCTGTCACCTTAACAGGAATATTTAGGACTTCCCTGATAAAGTCTATGAGAGCCTCAACACCTTGCGACAGAGTACCCTCCCCTACCTCTATGTCCACCTCACCTTCTTCCATTTCAGACCCTTCATTATCAGAAACAGAATGCAGGATATGGGCCAAAGTACGTTTTTGCAGACAAGTAGTAAAGGGCTGAGATGCTGGTCTGAGTCCTGATCCTTTTACATAAACTCAGTCATAGACTGCCTTAAGTATTGTGTCTCCTCATTACGAGATAATTTAGTAAAAATGGATGAAATCATCCCCCGAATGGAGTCCAGCCATATTGGCTCCGCCCCAATAGCCTGAGAGGGCATACTACACTGAGTACACACTAGTGAACTCCCTGGAGAAGAGGAACACTGTGCCATGCATGATACACACTCTTTGCCTGACATACAGCAGTAGTAACAGCACACACACAGGAAAAGTTTAAAAGCACAATTAACCCACAAAGAGCCCTTCCCAAGAGACACAGAGGGGATATAAGCAGCACACGGCACCCTTAACGCTAAAGCCAAGCTTAGCAAGGTCGCAGACTAAGTACTTAGATTAGGGAATTAGTACACAAGTATAACGCTCCCCTGCTATGACCCCCTGGTACCGCTGAGGTAATCTGGAGGCTCTCCGGAAGAGCTGCACGTCCCTGCAGTAAGCGTCTGTGTAGCTGCAGTAGGGTAAAATGGCACCTGTGAGCTGCTGGATCCGCTCATAGTGAAGCTCCGCCCCTTCAATGGCGCACGGTCTTTCCGTTCTTCTTTATACTGGCTTTATGTGTCTGACAGCCTAAAATGGAGTAAGCCCCTTTTTAAGCTGTAATGCCAGTCTGGGTACTGTGTACTAAGTCTGGCGACTCAGTCCAGCCCGTTAGAAGCCGTGCGTTTCCATACCCTGCGCCGCCATAATGGCCGGCAACCCGCTAACCGGGACGCCGGCTTAGTACTCACCACTCTTCTTTCTTCTCTCTGTTAGGGGTGGCGGCGTGCTGCGTGAAATGTACGCTTGCCGTGGTGGGGCTTGCGAATAGTTCCCTCAGGAGCTAGCATCCTGTCAACGGGGAACGGGACCATTAACCCTCAGTGGGATGGGGTTGGGCCATTCCCCCCTCCTCTCCAAGTCTCACGAAACAGGCAGGCTGATGTCATCCAGTCCTGCCTGAAAATAAACTCAAAAAAAAATGCAGAAATCTCTGCAGGAGCTTCCAGAGATGTGACCAGCTCCATCGGGCACATTTTCTAAACCGAGTCTGGTAGGAGGGGCATAGAGGGAGGAGCCAGCACAAACTTCTACAGTGCCCATGGCTCCAATTGGACCAGTCTATACTCCATGGTACTAAATTGGATTCCCAGTATCTCCTAGGACGTAAGAGAAATAGAATTAGCATTTTTTTTAGGACTTAAACCGTATAACAATAATAGTTTGACATTGGAGAATTGGGGCACATATCCTACAAGGAACTTTAAAAATACTTGCTAGGTTTTTTTTGTTTGTTTTTTAAATAGGTTATTACTACACTGACTCAAACATTAACAGTACTAATAACTGCATGTTCTCTTTAATGGTATATGCATAATCACCAATTTACTAGAACTAATAGAATATTCTATGTTAATAATTCTGCATAACAATAAACAAAAACAAAAACTATGGGGATAATTCAATTAACTCGCCCTCACACACAAGGAGAAGTTGCCGTTGCAACGGTATATAAAATGACAGCAACAGCTTCAGAACTCTACCCAACAGCTTGGACTTGCACATTGGGCTATAAGGCTGCTAGCACAAATCCACAAAACCAGTGGTACCATAAGTGTGGAATACAGCCAAACTTACTCACAAGTGTGAGAAAATCACTCTTAATTGAATTCCACCCACTGCGTTAACAATATATTTTCAAATAGATAAAACGGAAGTATTAACTTAAGTGCATTTAGCACATTTTCCTACTGTTTGCACATCCAGTGACTGGACTTCTATGCGATAAGCTGGCTGAAGGAAAGTCTGAATGTTTAGAGATTAATTGGGCGCCATATTACAAAAAGGATATCCTGGAGCTAGAAAAGGTTCAGAGGCGGGCGACCAAACTAATCAAGGGCATGGAGACGCTGGAATACGAGGAAAGGCTTGCAAGGCTAGGCATGTTTACATTGGAAAAGAGGAAACTAAGAGGGGACATGATCAACATCTACAAATATATAAGGGGTCAATACACAGAGCTCGGGAGGGACCTGTTTTCTATAATATCAGCACAGAGGACACGTGATCACTCGCTTAGGTTAGAGGAGAGGCGTTTCCGCACATTGCGGCAAAAAGTTTTACTCACAGTAAGGACAATATGTGTTTGGAATTCCCTGCCTGAGAGAGTAGTAACAGCGGACTCAGTCACACCTTTAAGAATGGGTTAGATAAATTCCTACTAGATAAAGATATTCAGGGTTATGGTGCGTAGGCACGCATTATAGTTAATATAATAAGAATTTACTTACCGATAATTCTATTTCTCGGAGTCCGTAGTGGATGCTGGGGTTCCTGAAAGGACCATGGGGAATAGCGGCTCCGCAGGAGACAGGGCACAAAAGTAAAGCTTTTACAGGTCAGGTGGTGTGTACTGGCTCCTCCCCCTATGACCCTCCTCCAGACTCCAGTTAGGTACTGTGCCCGGACGAGCGTACACAATAAGGGAGGATTTTGAATCCCGGGTAAGACTCATACCAGCCACACCAATCACACCGTACAACTTGTGATCTAAACCAGGTTAACAGTATGATAACAGAGGAGCCTCTGAAAGATGGCTTCCTAAACAATAACCCGAATTAGTTAACAATAACTATGTACAAGTATTGCAGATAATCCGCACTTGGGATGGGCGCCCAGCATCCACTACGGACTCCGAGAAATAGAATTATCGGTAAGTAAATTCTTATTTTCTCTATCGTCCTAAGTGGATGCTGGGGTTCCTGAAAGGACCATGGGGATTATACCAAAGCTCCCAAACGGGCGGGAGAGTGCGGATGACTCTGCAGCACCGAATGAGAGAACTCCAGGTCCTCCTTTGCCAGGGTATCAAATTTGTAAAAATTTACAAACGTGTTCTCCCCTGACCACGTAGCTGCTCGGCAGAGTTGTAATGCCGAGACCCCTCGGGCAGCCGCCCAAGATGAGCCCACCTTCCTTGCGGAATGGGCCTTAACAGATTTAGGCTGTGGCAGGCCTGCCACAGAATGTACAAGTTGAATTTTGTTACAAATCCAACGAGCAATCGACTGCTTAGAAGCAGGTGCACCCAACTTGTTGGGTGCATACAGTATAAACAGCGAGTCAGATTTTCTGACTCCAGCCGTCCTTTAAATGTATATTTTTAAGGCTCTGACAACGTCCAACAACTTGGAGTCCTTCAAGTCGTCTGTAGCCGCAGGCACTACAATAGGCTGGTTCAGGTGAAACGCTGATACCACCTTAGGGAGAAAATGCGGACGCGTCCGCAGCTCTGCCCTATGTCGAATGGAAAATTAAATAAGGGCTTTTATAAAACAAAGCCGCCAGTTCAGATACTCTCCCGGCCGAAGCCAGGGCCAGTAACATAGTCACTTTCCATGTGAGATATTTCAAATCCACATTCTTTAGTGGTTCAAACCAATTGGATTTGAGGAAATCTAAAACTACATTTAGATCCCACGGTGCCACCTTAGGCACCACAGGAGGCTGTATATGCAGTACTCCTTTGATAAAAATCTGGACCTCAGGGACTGAGGCCAATTCTTTTTGGAAGAATATTGATAGGGCCGAAATTTGAACCTTAATAGATCCCAATTTGAGACCCATAGACAATCCTGATTGCAGGAAATGTAGGAAAACGACCCAGTTGAAATTCCTCCATCGGAGCACTCCGCTGCTCGCACCACGCAACATATTTTCGCCAAATACGGCGATAATGCTTCGCGGTGACTTCCTTCCTTGCCTTTATCAAGGTAGGAATGACTTCTTCTGGAATGCCTTTTCCTTTTAGGATCTGGCATTCAAACGCCATGCCGTCAAACGCAGCCGCGGTAAGTCTTGAAAAAGACAAGGACCCTGCTGAAGCAGGTCCCTTCTCAGAAGTAGAGGCCACGGATCGTCCGTGACCATCTCTTGAAGTTCCGGGTACCAAGTCCTTCTTGGCCAATCCGGAGCCACTAGTCTTACTCCTCTTTGCCGTATAATCCTCAATACCTTTGGTATGAGAGGCAGAGGAGGAAACACATATACGGACTGGTACACCCAAAGTGTTACCAACGCGTCCACAGCTATTGCCTGCGGATCTCTTGACCTGGCGCAATAACTGTCCAGTGTCTTGTTGAGGCAAGACGCCATCATGTCCACCATTGGTTTTACCCAACGGTTTAATAGCATGTGGAAAACTTCTGGATGAAGTACCCACTCTCCCGGGTGAAGGTCGTGTCTGCTGAGGAAGTCTGCTTCCCAGTTGTCCACGCCCGGGATGAATACTGCTGACAGTGCTATCACGTGATTCTCCGCCCAGCGAAGGATCCTGGCAGCTTCTGCCATTCTGTTTCTTGTGCCGCCCTGTCTGTTTACATGGGCGACTGCCGTGATGTTGTCCGACTGGATCAACACCGGTCTTCCTTGAAGCAGAGGTTCCGCCTGGCTTAGAGCATTGTAGATTGCTCTTAGTTCCAGAATGCTTATGTGAAGAGACTTTTTCAGGCTCGACCACACTCCCTGGAAATTTCTTCCCTGTGTGACTGCTCCCCAGCCTCTCAGGCTGGCATCCGTGGTCACCAGGATCCAATCCTGCATGCCGAATCTGCGGCCCTCCAATAGATGAGCCTCCTGCAACCACCACAGAAGGGATACCCTTGTCCTCGGCGACAGGGTTATCCGCAGGTGCATCTGAAGATGCGACCCTGACCATTTGTCCAACAGATCCCTTTGCATGGAATCTGCCGAAAGGGATTGCTTCGTAAGAAGCTACCATTTTTTCCCAGG
Source organism: Pseudophryne corroboree (assembly GCF_028390025.1). Taxonomy (NCBI): domain Eukaryota; kingdom Metazoa; phylum Chordata; class Amphibia; order Anura; family Myobatrachidae; genus Pseudophryne; species Pseudophryne corroboree. Next base: position 320,912,476 of record NC_086448.1, on the reverse strand, counting down.
ACTCTTGTGCATTGATGTACAGACACCTTTCCTGGTTTTAGGAGGTTCCTGACCAGGTCAGATAACTCCTTGGCTTTTTCTTTGGGAAGAAAAACCTTTTTCTGAACTGTGTCCAGAATCATCCCCAGGAACAGCAGACGAGTTGTCGGCATTAATTGGGATTTTGGAATATTCAGAATCCATCCGTGCTGCTTTAGCACCTCTTGAGATAGTGCTAAACCCATCTCTAGCTGTTCTCTGGACCTTGTCCTTATTAGGAGATCGTCCAAGTATGGGATAATTAATACGCCTTTTCTTCGAAGAAGAAATATTATCTCGGCCATTACCTTTGTAAAGACCCGAGGTGCCGTGGACAAACCAAACGGCAGCGTCTGAAACTGATAGTGACAGTTTTGTACAACGAACCTGAGGTAACCCTGGTGTGAGGGGTAATTGGAACGTGGAGATACGCATCCTTGATGTCCAAGGATACCATAAAGTCCCCTTCTTCCAGGTTCGCTATCACTGCTCTGAGTGACTCCATCTTGAACTTGAACTTCTTTATGTACAGGTTCAAGGACTTCAGATTTAGAATAGGCCTTACCGAGCCATCCGGCTTCGGTACCACAAAAAGAGTGGAATAATACCCCTTCCCTTGTTGTAGAAGAGGTACCTTGACTATCACCTGCTGAGAATACAGCTTGTGAATGGCTTCCAAAACCGTCTCCCTTTCTGAGGGGGACGTTGGTAAAGCCGACTTCAGGAAACGGCGAGGTGGCTCTGTCTCTAATTTCAACCTGTACCCCTGAGATATTATCTGCAGGATCCAGGGATTTACCTGCGAGTGAGCCCACTGCGCGCTGTAATTTTTGAGACGACCGCCTACCGCCCCCAAGTCCGCTTGCGAAGCCCCAGCGTCATGCTGAGGCTTTTGTAGAAGCCGGGGAGGGCTTCTGTTCCTGGGAAGGAGCTGCCTGTTGCTGTCTCTTCCCTCGTCCTCTGCCTCGTGGCAGATATGAATAGCCCTTTGCTCTCTTATTTTTAAAGGAACGAAAAGGCTGCGGTTGAAAAGTCGGTGCCTTTTTCTGTTGGGGAGTGACTTGAGGTAGAAAGGTGGATTTCCCGGCCGTAGCCGTGGCCACCAAATCCGATAGACCGACCCCAAATAACTCCTCTACGCATCGCCTGTCCACTGTCGTGTCCATAAAGCTCTTCTGGCCGAAATGGACATAGCACTTACCCGTGATGCCAGTGTGCAGATATCTCTCTGTGCATCACGCATATAAAGAAATGCATCCTTTATTTGTTCTAACGACAGTAAAATATTGTCCCCGTCCAGGGTATCAATATTTTCGATCAGGGACTCTGACCAAACTACCCCAGCACTGCACATCCAGGCAGTCGCAATAGCTGGTCGTAGTATAACACCTGCATGTGTGTATATACCTTTTTGGATATTTTCCATCCTCCTATCTGATGGATCTTTAAGTGCGGCCGTCTCAGGAGAGGGTAACGCCACTTGTTTTGATAAGCGTGTTAGCGCTTTGTCCACCCTAGGAGGTGTTTCCCAGCGCTCCCTAACCTCTGGCGGGAAAGGGTATAAAGCCAATAACTTCTTTGAAATTAGCAGTTTTTTATCGGGGCACCCCACGCTTCATCACACACGTCATTTAATTCTTCTGATTCGGTAAAAACTACTGGTAGTTTTTTCACACCCCACATAATACCCTGTTTAGTGGTACCTGTAGTATCAGCTAAATGTAACATCTCCTTTATTGCCAAAATCATATAACGTGTGGCCCTACTGGAAAATACGGTTGATTCGTCACCTTCACCACCGGAATCAGTGCCTGTGTCTGGGTCTGTGTCGACCGACTGAGGCAAGGGGCGTTTTACAGCCCCTGACGGTGTTTGAGGCGCCTGGACAGGCACTAATTGAGTGTCCGGCCGCCTCATGTCGGCAAACGACTGCTTAAGCGAGTTGACGCTATCCCGTAATTCCACAAATAAAGGCATCCATTCTGGTGTCGACCCCCTAGGAGGTGACATCCTCATATTTGGCAATTGCTCCGCCTCCACACCAATAACGTCCTCATACATGTCGACACACACGTACCGACACACAGCAGACACACAGGGAATGCTCTATACGAAGACAGGACCCACTAGCCCTTTGGGGAGACAGAGGGAGAGTCTGCCAGCACACACCAAAAAACGCTATATATGACAGGGATAGCCTTATGATTAAGTGCTCCCTTATAGCTGCTTTTATATTGATATATTGCCATTTATTTTGCCCCCCCTCTCTGTTATACCCTGTTTCTGTAGTGCAGTGCAGGGGAGAGACCTGGGAGCCTTCCTGACCAGCGGAGCTGTGACAGAAAATGGCGCCGTGTGCTGAGGAGATAGGCCCCGCCCCTTTTCCGGCGGGCTCGTCTCCCGCTATTTAGTACATTTAGGCAGGGGTAAATATCTCCATATAGCCTCTGGGGCTATATGTGAGGTATTTTTAGCCTTTTTAAAGGTTTTCATTTGCCTCCCAGGGCGCCCCCCTCCCAGCGCCCTGCACCCTCAGTGACTGCCGTGTGAAGTGTGCTGAGAGGAAAATGGCGCACAGCTGCAGTGCTGTGCGCTACCTTAAGAAGACTGCAGGAGTCTTCAGCCGCCGATTCTGGACCTCTTCTTGCTTCAGCATCTGTGAGGGGGCCGGCGGCGTGGCTCCGGTGACCATCCAGGCTGTACCTGTGATCGTCCCTCTGGAGCTTCATGTCCAGTAGCCAAGAAGCCAATCCATCCTGCACGCAGGTGAGTTCACTTCTTCTCCCCTCTGTCCCTCGTTGCAGTGATCCTGTTGCCAGCAGGAATCACTGTAAAATAAAAAAACCTAAGCTAAACTCTCTAAGCAGCTCTTTATGAGAGCCACCTAGAATTGCACCCTTCTCGGCCGGGCACAAAAATCTAACTGGAGTCTGGAGGAGGGTCATAGGGGGAGGAGCCAGTACACACCACCTGACCTGTAAAAGCTTTACTTTTGTGCCCTGTCTCCTGCGGAGCCGCTATTCCCCATGGTCCTTTCAGGAACCCCAGCATCCACTTAGGACGATAGAGAAAACTAGTTCTAACATAAAAATAACTAGTCCTATAATAAGACTGCATAGGAGACCACAAATAGGTAGAACTCAATGGACAATTGAAATATAAGTTTATTGGGGGAAAGTGTGTCAATGTGGCGCAAAGCAGCTCAGTTTGTTCAGGTCCAAATAATAAATGTCACCACATTAAAAACACAATTTCACACAACACAAATTTTGGACCTGTATAACATACGGTGCGCTTAATAGGAAAGAAGCTAATACATCCCTTTTTAGGAGAGGTGCAGAGAATTTCTCGTATTGGATAATTGAGTTAGTCAACCTTAGTTACTATGTTACGAATTCAATTAAGGCATGGAACACAGTAGGCTGACAAATCTGAAAATTGGTAAGTGCATAAACACTTACCGATCATCAGCCCTGACGTCACAACTGCGCAGGCATATACATGTGCCCGCCCAATTGAGATTTCAGTCACTGTCGGCCCCGGCAGCAAGTGTACAGTGAAACATAGCAAAATGTGCGGATATATCTGTAGATATATCCGCCATTGCCTGAGCTGCAGGGCCTATGCAATATGTCTGTGAACATCGTCGTTTACAGACATATCGTTTGTACACACCGACCAATAACTTCAACTGCACTGCTGATATATCGTCCAGTTTCTACTCAGTATAAGTGCTAGTGGGTCAACAGCATGAAAATACTGCCAAGTATGGATTTACCATTAAGTGTGGTATATAATCGCACTTACACAGAATCGCATGGCTAAATTGAATTAACCCATCTGAGGTTGAATCAAGCACTACTAAGAAAATGCAAATATATGTACTCATACACTTCAAAAAATAAGATTTTACACTTACCGGTAAATCTATTTCTCGTAGACCGTAGAGGATGCTGGGACTCCGTAAGGACCATGGGGAATAGACGGGCTCCGCAGGAGACATGGGCACTTTAAGAAAGACTTTAGACTCAGGGTGTGCACTGGCTCCTCCCTTTATGCCCCTCCTCCAGACCTCAGTTAGAGAAACTGTGCCCAGAGGAGATGGACAGTACGAGGAAAGGATTTTTGTTAATCCAAGGGCAAGATTCATACCAGCCACACCAATCACACCGTATAACTTGTGATAAACTACCCAGTTAACAGTATGAACAAACAACAGTCTCGGTCCAAACCGATGAACTATAATATAACCCTTATGTAAGCAATAACTATGTACAAGTCTTGCAGAAGAAGTCCGCACTTGGGACGGGCGCCCAGCATCCTCTATGGACTACGAGAAATAGATTTACCGGTAAGTGAAAATCTTATTTTCTCTAACGTCCTAGTGGATGCTGGGACTCCGTAAGGACCATGGGGATTATACCAAAGCTCCCAAACGGGCGGGAAACTTATAGAACTTTGCAAAAAAGTGTTTGACCCCGACCAAGTAGCAGCGCGGCACAGCTGTAGTGCCGAGACCCCTCGGGCAGCCGCCCAAGACGAGCCCACCTTCCTAGCGGAATGGGCCTTAACCAATTTCGGTAACGGCAATCCTGCCGTAGGATGCGCCTGCTGAATCGTGTCACAGATCTGGCGAGCAATAGTCTGCTTTGAAGCAGGGCCGCCAACCTTGTTGGCTGCATACAGGACAAACAGTGCTTCTGTTTTTCTGATCCTAGCCATTCTGGCCACGTAAATTTTCAAAGCCCTGACCACATCAAGGGACTCGGAATCCTCCAAGTCACGTGTAGCCACAGGCACGACAATAGGTTGGTTCATATGAAAGGATGAGACCACCTTAGGTAGGTAATTGAGGACGGGTCCACAACTCCGCTCTATCCATATGGAAAACCAGATAGGGGCTTTTATGTGATAAAGCCGCCAATTCCGAAACTCGCCTAGCCGAAGCCAAGGCTAACAACATGACCACCTTCCAAGTGAGATATTTCAACTCCACTGTTTTAAGTGGTTCAAACCAATGTGACTTAAGGAAACTTAACACCACGTTAAGGTCTCAAGGCGCCACCGGAGGTACAAAAGCAGGCTGAATATGCAGTACTGCCTTCACAAAAGTCTGTACTTCAGGTAAAGAGGCCAATTCCTTTTGAAAGAAAATGGATAAGGCCGAAATCTGAACTTTAATGGAGCCTAATTTTAGGCCCAAATTCACTCCAGTTTGTAGGAAGTGAAGAGAACGGCCTAGATGGAATTCTTCCGTAGAAGCATTCCTGGCCTCACACCAAGAAAAACATTTCGCCATATACGGTGATAATGTTTAGCTGTCACGTCCTTCCTAGCCTTTATTAGCGTAGGAATGACCTCATCCGCGGGTGGTCTTCAGTATGCCGGCGGTCGGGCTCCCGGCAACCAGCATACCGGCGCCGGGAGCCCGACAGCCGGCATACCGACACTTATTCTCCCTCGTGGGGTCCACGACACCCCTGGAGGGAGAATAAAATAGTGTGGCGCGCATAGCGCGCCACCGTGCCCGTAGCGTGGCGAGCGCAGCAAGCCCGCAAGGGACTTATTTGCGCTCGCAACACTGACGGTAAGCCGGCGGTCGGGCTCCCGGCGCCGGTATGCTGGTCGCCGGGAGCCTGACCGCCGACATATCGTAGTGAACCCCTCATCCGGAATACCTTTTTCCGCTAGGATCCGGCGGTCAACCGCCATGCCGTCAAACGCAGCCGCGGTAAGTCTTGGAACAGACAGGGACCTTGTTGTAACAGGTCCTGCCTTAGAGGAAGAGGCCACGGATCTTCTGTGAGGATTTCTTGCAGATCCGGATACCAGGTCCTTCGTGGCCAATCTGGAAAAAATAAGAATTTACTTACCGATAATTCTATTTCTCATAGTCCGTAGTGGATGCTGGGGACTCCGTCAGGACCATGGGGAATAGCGGCTCCGCAGGAGACAGGGCACAAAAAGTAAGCTTTTAGGATCACATGGTGTGTACTGGCTCCTCCCCCTATGACCCTCCTCCAAGCCTCAGTTAGGTACTGTGCCCGAACGAGCGTACACAATAAGGAAGGATCTTGAATCCCGGGTAAGACTCATACCAGCCACACCAATCACACCGTACAACTTGTGATTTGAACCCAGTTAACAGTATGATAACAACGAAGAAGCCTCTGAAAAGATGGCTCACAACAATAATAACCCGATTTTTGTAACAATAACTATGTACAAGTATTGCAGACAATCCGCACTTGGGATGGGCGCCCAGCATCCACTACGGACTATGAGAAATAGAATTATCGGTAAGTAAATTCTTATTTTCTCTAACGTCCTAGTGGATGCTGGGGACTCCGTCAGGACCATGGGGACTATACCAAAGCTCCCAAACGGGCGGGAGAGTGCGGATGACTCTGCAGCACCGAATGAGAGAACTCCAGGTCCTCCTTAGCCAGAGTATCAAATTTGTAAAATTTTACAAACGTGTTCTCCCCTGACCACGTAGCTGCTCGGCAAAGTTGTAATGCCGAGACCCCTCGGGCAGCCGCCCAAGATGAGCCCACCTTCCTTGTGGAGTGGGCATTTACAGATTTAGGCTGTGGCAGGCCTGCCACAGAATGTGCAAGTTGGATTGTGCTACAGATCCAACGAGCAATCGTCTGCTTAGACGCAGGAGCACCCATCTTGTTGGGTGCATACAGGATAAACAGCGAGTCAGATTTTCTGACTCCAGCCGTCCTTGAAATATATATTTTCAATGCTCTGACAACGTCCAGCAACTTGGAGTCCTCCAAGTCGCTATTAGCCGCAGGCACCACAATAGGCTGGTTCAAGTGAAAAGCCGAAACCACCTTAGGCAGAAACTGAGGACGCGTCCGCAGTTCTGCCCTGTCCGAATGGAAAATCAGATATGGGCTTTTGTACGATAAAGCCGCCAACTCTGATACTCTCCTGGCTGAAGCCAGGGCCAGTAGCATGGTTACTTTCCATGTAAGATACTTCAAATCTACCGATTTGAGCGGCTCAAACCAATGGGATTTGAGAAAATCCAAAACTACGTTGAGATCCCACGGTGCCACTGGAGGCACAATCGGGGGCTGTATATGTAGTACACCTTTGACAAAGGTTTGTACTTCAGGCACTGAAGCCAATTCTTTCTAGAAAAAAATCGATAAGGCCGAAATTTGAACCTTAATAGACCCCAATTTGAGGCCCATAGACAATCCTGCCTGCAGGAAATGTAGGAATCGACCCAATTGAAATTCCTCCGTTGGGGCCTTCTTGGCCTCACACCACGCAACATATTTTCTCCAAATGCGGTGATAATGTTGTGCGGTCACTTCCTTCCTGGCTTTAATCAAGGTAGGAATAACTTCCTCTGGAATGCCCTTTTCTTTTAGAATCCGGCGTTCAACCGCCATGCCGTCAAACGCAGTCGCGGTAAGTCTTGGAACATACAAGGTCCCTGCTGAAGCAGATCCCTTCTTAACGGTAGAGGCCACGGCTCTTCCGTGAGCATCTCTTGAAGTTCCGGGTACCAAGTCCTTCTCGGCCAATCCGGAGCCACGAGTATTGTTCTTACTCCCCGTAGCCGTATAATTCTCAGTACCTTTGGTATGAGAGGCAGAGGAGGAAACACATACACGGACTGGTACACCCACGGTGTTACCAGAGCGTCCACAGCTATTGCCTGAGGGTCTCTTGACCTGGCGCAATATCTGTCCAGTTTCTTGTTGAGGCGGGAGGCCATCATGTCCACCTTTGGTTTTTCCCAACGGTTCACAATCATGTGGAAGACTTCTGGATGAAGTCCCCACTCTCCCGGGTGGAGGTCGTGTCTGCTGAGGAAGTCTGCTTCCCAGTTGTCCACTCCCGGAATGAACACTGCTGACAGTGCTATGACATGATTTTCCGCCCAGCGAAGAATCCTTGCAGCTTGTCATTGCTCTTCTGCTTCTCGTGCCGCCCTGTCTGTTTACGTGGGCGACTGCCGTGATGTTGTCCGACTGGATCAACACCGGCTGACCCCGAAGCAGCGGTTTTGCCAGGCTTAGAGCATTGTAAATCGCTCTTAGCTCCAGTATATTTATGTGAAGAGACGTCTCCAGGTTTGACCACACGCCCTGGAAGTTTCTTCCCTGTGTGACTGCTCCCCAGCCTCGTAGGCTGGCATCCGTAGTCACCAGGACCCAGTCCTGTATGCCGAATCTGCGGCCCTCTAACAGATGGGCACTCTGCAACCACCACAGAAGAGACACCCTTGTTCTTGGTGACAGTGTTATCCGCTGATGCATGTGCAGATGCGATCCGGACCATTTGTCCAGCAGATCCCACTGAAATATTCGTGCGTGGAATCTGCCGAATGGAATTGCTTCGTAAGAAGCCACCATCTTTCCCAGGACTCTTGTGCATTGATGTACTGACACATTTCTGGTTTTAGGAGGTTCCTGACAAGTTCGGATAACTCCCTTGCTTTCTCCTCCGGGAGAAACACCTTTTTCTGAACAGAGTCCAGAATCATTCCCAGGAACAGCAGACGTGTCGTCGGGGTCAATTGAGATTTTGGAAGATTCAGAATCCACCCGTGTTGTTGAAGCACTACTTGGGTTAGTGCTACTCCGACTTCCAGCTGTTCTCTGGACCTTGCCCTTATCAGGAGATCGTCCAAGTAAGGGATAATTAATACGCCTTTTCTTCGTAGAAGAACCATCATTTCGGCCATTACCTTGGTAAAAACCCGAGGTGCCGTGGACAAACCAAACGGCAGCGTTTGAAACTGATAATGACAGTTTTGTATCACGAACCTGCGATACCCTTGGTGTGAAGGGTAAATTGGGACATGCAGATAAGCATCTTTTATGTCCAGGGACACCATGAAGTCCCCTTCTTCCAGATTCGCTATCACTGCTCTGAGTGACTCCATCTTGAACTTGAATTTCTGTATGTACAGGTTCAAGGATTTCAGATTTAGAATAGGTCTTACCGAACCGTCCGGCTTCGGTACCACAAATAGTGTGGAATAATACCCCTTTCCCTGTTGTAGGAGGGGTACCTTGACTATCACCTGCTGAGAATACAGCTTGTGAATGGCTTCCAATACCGTCGCCCTTTCTGAGGGAGACGTTGGTAAAGCAGACTTTTGGAACCGGCGAGGGGGAGACTTTTCGAATTCCAACTTGTAACCCTGAGATACTACCTGCAGGATCCAAGGGTTCACCTGTGAGCGCGCCCACTGTGTGCTGAAAATCTTTAGTCGACCCCCCACCGCCCCTGAGTCCGCTTGCACAGCCCCAGCGTCATGCTGAGGGCTTTGTAGAAGCCGGGGAGGGCTTCTGTTCGTGGGAAGTAGTTGCTTGCTGCACCCTCTTACCCCTTCCTTTGCCTCTGGGCAAATATGACTGTCCTTTTGCCCGCTTGTTCTTATAGGAACGAAAGGACTGCGGCTGAAAAGACGGTGTCTTTTTCTGTTGGGAGGTGACCTGAGGTAAAAAAAGTGGATTTTCCGGCTGTTGCCGTGGCCACCAGATCCGATAGACCGACCCCAAATAATTCCTCTCCTTTATACGGCAATACTTCCATATGCCGTTTGGAATCCGCATCACCTGACCACTGTCGCGTCCATAAACTTCTTCTGGCAGATATGGACATCGCACTTACTCTCGATGCCAGAGTGCAAATATCCCTCTGAGCATCTCGCATATAAAGAAAAGCATCCTTTCATTGCTCTATAGTCAATAAAATACTGTCCCTATCCAGGGTATCAATATTTTCAGTCAGGGAATCCGACCACACCACCCCAGCACTGCACATCCAGGCTGAGGCTATTGCTGGTCGCAGTATAACACCAGTATGTGTGTATATACTCTTCAGGGTAGTTTCCAGCCTCCTATCAGCTGGATCCTTGAGGGCGGCCGTATCAGGAGACGGTAACGCCACTTGTTTTGATAAGCGTGTGAGCGCCTTATCCACCCTAGGGGGTGTTTCCCAGCGCGCCCTAACCTCTGGTGGGAAAGGGTATAATGCCAATAACTTCTTTGAAATTAGCAGTTTTCTATCGGGGTTAACCCACGCTTCATCACACACGTCATTCAATTCCTCTGATTCTGGAAAAGCTACAGGTAGTTTTTTTACACCCCACATAATACCCCCCTTTGAGGTACCTGCAGTATCAGAGATATGCAAAGCCTCCTTCATTGCCGTGATCATATAACGTGTGGCCCTATTGGAAAATACGTTTCTTTCTTCACCGTCGACACTAGATTCATCTGTGTCGGTACCTGTGTCGACTGACTGAGGTAAGGGACGTTTTACAGCCCCTGACGGTGCCTGAGACGCCTGGACAGGTACTAACTGGTTTTCCGGCCGTCTCATGTCGTCAACTGACTTTTGCAGCGTGCTAACATTATCACGTAATTCCATAATTAAAGCCATCCATTCCGGTGTCGACTCCCTAGGGGGTGACATCACCATTACCGGCAATTGCTCCGCCTCCACACCAACATCGTCCTCATACATGTCGACACACACGTACCGATACACAGCAGACACACAGGGAATGCTCTTATCGAAGACAGGACCCCACTAGCCCTTTGGGGAGACAGAGGGAGAGTTTGCCAGCACACACCAAAGCGCTATAAAAATGTATATAAACAACCCTAAAAGGTGTTGTTTCTGTTATATGCGCTTAATATATAAAAATATCGCCAAAATATGCCCCCCTTCTCTGTTTTACCCTGTTTCTGTAGTGCAGTGCAGGGGAGAGTCCTGGGAGCCTTCCTCACAGCGGAGCTGAGCAGGAAAATGGCGCTGTGTGCTGAGGAGAATAGGCCCCGCCCCCTAAAACGGCGGGCTCTTCTCCCGGAGTTTGCGATATATGGCAGGGGTTAAATACATCCATATAGCCTCAAGGGCTATATGTGATGTATTTTAGCCATAGAAAAAGGTATTATACATTGCTGCCCAGGGCGCCCCCCCCAGCGCCCTGCACCCTCAGTGACCGCTGGTGTGAAGTGTGCCGACAACAATGGCGCACAGCTGCAGTGCTGTGCGCTACCTTATGAAGACTGAAAGTCTTCTGCCGCCTGTTTCCGGACCTCTGGACCTCTTCAACTTCGGCATCTGCAAGGGGGGTCGGCGGCACGGCTCCGGGACCGGACTCCATGGCTGGGCCTGTGTTCGATCCCTCTGGAGCTAATGGTGTCCAGTAGCCTAAGAAGCAAATCCATCCTGCACGCAGGTGAGTTCACTTCTCTCCCCTAAGTCCCTCGTAGCAGTGAGCCTGTTGCCAGCAGGACTCACTGAAAATAAGAAACCTAAAAAACTTTTTCTAAGCAGCTCTTTATGAGAGCCACCTAGATTGCACCCTGCTCGGACGGGCACAAAAACCTAACTGAGGCTTGGAGGAGGGTCATAGGGGGAGGAGCCAGTACACACCATGTGATCCTAAAAGCTTACTTTTTGTGCCCTGTCTCCTGCGGAGCCGCTATTCCCCATGGTCCTGACGGAGTCCCCAGCATCCACTAGGACGATAGAGAAATGAGAATTGTTCTCACTCCTCTTCTTATTATCCTCAACACCTTGGGTATGAGAGGAAGAGGAGGAAACACATATACCGACTGGAACACCCACGGTGTCACTAGGGCGTACACAGCTACCGCCTGAGGGTCACTTGACCTGGCGCAATACCTTTGTAGCTTTTTGTTGAGACGGGATGCCATCATGTCTATTTGGGGTAGACCCCACCGACTTGCAATGTGCGTGAATACTTCCTGATGAAGTCCCCACTCTCCCGGATGCAGATCATGGCTGCTGAGGAAGTCTGCTTCCCAGTTGTCCACTCCCGGAATGAACACTGCTGACAGAGCGCTTACATGATTCTCCGCCCAGCAAAGAATTCTGGTGGCTTCCGCCATTGCCACTCTGCACCTTGTGTCGCCTTGGCGGTTTACATGAGCTACTGCGGTGATGTTGTCTGACTGGATCAGAACTGGTCGATTGCGAAGTAAGATCTCCGCTTGACGTAGGGCGTTGTATATGGCCCTTAGTTCCAGGATGTTGATGTGAAGACAAGTCTCTTGACTTGACCAAAATCCTTGGAAATTTCTTCCCTGTGTGACTGCTCCCCAACCTCGGAGGCCCGCGTCCGTGGTCACCAGGATCCAGTCCTGAATGCCGAACCTGCGGCCTTCCAGGAGGCGAGCACTGTGCAGCCACCACAGGAGAGAAAACCTGGCTCTGGGAGACAGGGTGATCCTTTGATGCATTTGTAAATGAGACCCGGACCATTTGTCCAGTAGGTCCCATTGAAAAGTCCTCGCATGGAACCTGCCGAAGGGGATGGCCTCGTACGATGCCACCATCTTCCCCAGGACACGGGTGCAGTGAAGCACTGAAACCTTTTTTGGCTTTAATAGGTTCCTGACCAGAGCTATGAGCTCCTGAGCCTTTTCCATCGGAAGAAAAACCTTTTTCTGTTCTGTGTCCAGAATCAGGCCCAAAAAGGTCAGACGCGTTGTAGGAACCAGCTAGGACTTCGGAATATTGAGAATCCAGCCGTGCTGTTGCAACGTCCTCACTGACAGTGACACGCTGTCCAGTAACTTCTCTCGAGATCTCGCCTTTATGAGGAGATCGTCCAAGTATGGGATAATTGTGACACCCTGCTTGCGCAGGAGCACCATCATTTCCGCCATTACCTTGGTGAAAATTCTCGGGGCCATGGAAAGCCCAAACGGCAACGTCTGAAATTGGTAATGACAGTCCTGTACCGCAAATCTCAGGAACGCCTGGTGAGGAAGAAAAATCGGAACATGAAGGTAAGCATCCTTTATGTCCAGGGAAACCATCCAATATCCCCCCTCCAGGCTGGCGATGACCACTCTGAGCGATTCCATCTTGAACTTGAACTTTTTCAAGTACAGGTTCAGGGATTTCAGATTCAAAATGGGTCTGACCGAACCGTCTGGTTTCGGAACCACAAACAGGGTTGAGTAATATCCCTTTCCTTGCTGGAGAAGAGGAACCTTGACTATCACCTGTTGCAGGTACAGTTTTTGAATTGCAGTTAACACGAACTCCTTTTTTGACGGAGAAGCTGGCAGAGCCGATTTGAAAAACCGGCGAGGAGGCATCTCTTCGAATTCCAGCCTGTATCCCTGAGAAACAATCTCTATTGCCCAGGGATCCACCTGTGAGTGAACCCAGACATGGCTGAAAAATCGAAGACGTGCCCCCACTTGATCTGCCCCCCCCCCAGGGAAGCCCCAGTGTCATGCGGTGGATTTTGCAGATGTAGGGGGGGGGACTTCTGCTCCTGGGAACTAGCTGTGTGCAGCTTTTTTCCCTTGCCTTTACTTCTGGCAAGAAAGGACGATCCCCGTACCTTTTTGCTTTTATTTGAACGAAAGGACTGCATTTGGTAATGAGGTGCCTTCTTAGTATGTTGTGGGAGAACATGAGGTAAAAAATTTGATTTACTAGCCGTAGCAGTAGAGACAAGGTCCGAGAGGCCTTCTCCAAACAACTCCTCCCCCTTGTAAGGCAACGACTCCATATGCCGCTTTGAGTCGGCATCTCCGTCCACTGTCGGGTCCACAAGAGTCGCCTAGCAGAAATAGACATAGCATTTATTCTGGAGCTTAGTAAACAAATGTCTCTTTGAGCATCCCTCATATATAACGCAGCATCCTTGATATGCTCTAGGGTCATTAGAATGGTATCCTTATCTAGGGTCTCAATCTCCGTAGACAAGGAATCTGTCCATGCTGCGACAGCACTACAAACCCAGGCCGATGCCGTAGCCGGCCTAACAATAGTACCAGAATGTGTGCAAATGTACTTCATGGTAACTTCCTGCTTACGATCCGCAGGATCCTTGAGGGTAGCAGTATCCTGGGAAGACAGTGCCACCTTCTTGGATAAGCGTGTCAACTCCTTGTCTACTTTAGGCGAAGATTCCCATCGTATCCTGTCCTTTTGTGGGAAGGGATACGCCATAAGAATCCTTTTGGGAACTTGTAGTCTCCTGTCTGGAGATTCCCAAGCCTTTTCGCACAATTGGCTTAGCTCAAATGAGGACGGAAAGGTGATCTCAGGCTCTCTCTCTTTATACATGTGTACCCTCGTGTCAGGGACAGGGGGTTCCTCAGTAATATGCAAAACCTCTTTAATAGCAATGATCATGTAACGAATACCTTTAGCCACTTTTGGCTGTAATTTTGCATCCTCAGTCGACACTGGAATCTGAATCCGTGTCGGTATCAGTGTCAGTGATCTGGGATAAATGTGCGTTTCTGAGACCCAGAAGGTCCCGGTGCCACTGGGACAGGCATGGTCTGACTACCTGACTGATCCCTAGCCTCAATCTTGTCTAATCTCTTATGCAATAAATTTACATTAGCATTCAAGACATTCCACATATCCATCCAGTCCGGTGTCGGCGTTGCCGACGGCGACCTGACAATCATGCACTCCCCCTCCTCCTTAGGCGAGCCTTCATCGTCAAACATGTCGACACACGTGTACCGACACACTCCACACACACAGGGAAACTCTTTTCTGAAGACAGGTTCCCCTTTAGGCCCTTTGGAGAGACAGAGAGAGAGTATGCCAGCACACACCCCAGCGCTATATGACCCCGGAGAAAAACAATGTTTACCCAGTAGCGCTGCTGTAATGTATAATCGCCAATTATGTGCGCCCCCCTCTACTTTAAAACCCTCTTTCACCGTGTGTCAAGCAGGGGAGAGTCCGGGGAGCTTCCTCTCAGCGTTGCTGTGGAGAGAAAATGGCGCTGGTGAGTGCTGAGGGAGAAGCCCCGCCCCCTCGGTGGCGGGCTTCTGTCCCGCTCAAACTTAATAAAATATGGCGGGGGCTCTTTTATATACATGTACAGTGCCCACCTGTACATGTATATAGTCATTTGCCATAGGAGAGGTATTCTATTGCTGCCCAGGGTGCCCTCCCTGCGCCCTGCACCCTTACAGTGACCGGAGTGTGTGAGGTGTATGGGAGCAATGACGCACAGCTGCAGTGCTGTGCGTTACCTCAGTGAAGCACCCGAGGGCTTCTGCCGCCTCAGTAGTCTTCTTTCTTCGTTTCTTCCGGCTCTGTGAGGAGAACGGCGGCGCAGCTCTGGGATGAACGCCCAGGACGAACCTGTGTTTCACTCCCTCTGGAGCGAATGGTGTCCAGTAGTCGAGAAGCAGAGCCTATCATTTAAGTAGGTCTGCTCCTCTCTCCTCAGTCCCTCGATGCAGGGAGTCTGTTGCCAGCAGAGCTCCCTGAAAATAAGAAAAAAACCTAACAAAATGCTTTCTTAGCAGGAAACTCAGGAGAGCTCCCTGCAGTGCACCCATCTTCCTCTGGGCACAGTCTAAAACTGAGGTCTGGAGGAGGGGCATAGAGGGAGGAGCCAGTGCACACCCAGAACCTAAATTCTTTCTTAAAGTGCCCATGTCTCCTGCAGAGCCCGTCTATTCCCCATGGTCCTTACGGAGTCCCAGCACCCTCTAGGACGTTAGAGAAATATATATTAAAAATATGAAGGGATGTGTCAATATGTATCCATTACTTTGCTCCTTATATACTTGCCGTTTACATATTGCTTTTGGGAGTCATTGGGGTCTATTTTAAACACAATGGTAACAGCATCGGGAAGGAGCTACCGGTGTTATTCAATTGGCCACATCACTAATCGGAGATGCCAGTTCTTGCGCCTCAAGCCGGGTGCTAAGTCGCGAGAACCAGCATTCTCTGACTTGCTTGCATCATGCTTAAGGCAGGAAACAGCATTGCGGCACTAGTTTAGTCGGATTTCTGCTGGCACGTCAGTAGGGGTGTGAACAGATATCGTCTGGCCGGACTTAATAGTGCAGCTAATTGAATAGCTCAAGTACCGCCTTCCTTCCTTAAACACAATTAACATTGTGTTTAATTAAATTGACCCCATTTTTGTTGATATAAATATATATGCTCTGGCTCCTTTTTGAATAGGAGTTTCGATAGGAAGAGAGAGTAAGGCCGGGAGCAAAGGCAGGGTTACTCAAAAAGGAGGTGTGAGGGCCAAAATCTGAGGAAACAATAGACTTCCGCTGCAACCATATCCAAAGGGAAAGTGTAGGGGAAATAGTCGGTCGAGGGCTAGAGAGTTTGGGTAAGATCAGGAGCCACAGGAAAATTTCAGGGTATTGATGAACACACAATCCCTCCAAAACCACCCACTGCTTGGCTTCCTGATGCCTGGTCCAGTCCAAGATCCTGCCCAACAGAATTGCGTGATAATACATTTTAATATCTGGGAGTTGGAATCCACCCTGTCGATGCGAGCGCGACAAGATGGATCTGTTAATCCTGGGTCATTTTCAAAACCATATGAATTGTTAGATCAAGGATCGTATGGAGCTGAACCAAGCATCCGGGATACGGATCGTAATCCTTGGAGAAGATTGGGCAGGGTGTTCATCTTCACAACGTTAATTCTACCAAACCAGGATATACTGTTATAATGCCATCTACAATAGTCTTTTTTTAACCGATTGGATTAAAGGGTAAAAGTCAGGGACAATAAAACGCGATAGGTCGCAGGGGAGTTGGACCCCTAAATATGTTATATGAGAGTCCTTACATATAAACGGGTAAGCAGTTTTTAAAGGTAACTAATGTAGAGGAAGGAGTGGAAATATTAAGGGCGTATGATTTGGACGTATTGATCGTAAAGTTAGAAAGTGAGCTGAAAGTGTCTAGTTCACGCATTAGGTGCAGAAGGGAATGAGAGGGGCGCGTGAGAATTGACAAATTGTCGGCGAATAAGGCTAGTTTATAATTGGCATCACCCACTTGTAGGCTTGTGACGTGGATAGTTAGCCCTAACAGCCATAGCCAAACCTTCAATACAAAGTATGAATATCAGGGGGGGGGGGAATAAGGGGCATCCTTGTCTTGGCCCATTACTTATAGGAAAAGTATCAGACAGAACCCCATTAACCCGAACTGATGGCCGGGTGTAAAGAGAACACTCTATGAAGTGCCTCTGGACCGAACACCGAATGTGCTCCAGTACAGCCCTCATGAAATCCCAGTTGACCCTATCAAAGGTCTTTTCAGCATCCGTTGATAGTAATATGGTGGTCACTAAGTGTATAAAGCGGAGGATCTTTGTGGTGTGGTCTTTCGCCTCACGGCCTGGGACAAACCCCACTTGATCACTGTGAATAAGGGAAGGGAGAAATTCATTCAGCCTATGAGCCATCAACTTTGCAAACAAGTTAAGATCCACATTAAGCAGGAAAATGGGTCTATAACTGGAGCACACTGAGGGGTCCTTCCCCTGTTTGGAAATCACCGCGATTTGTGCTCCCAGGGATAGATTGGAAAAACGGGTATCAGCCAAGATGGAGTTTAAGGCCTGCAAGAGCCTGGGGGCGAAAATAGGATTTTAATACCTACCGGTAAATCCTTTTCATTTAGTCCGTAGAGGATGCTGGGGACTCCAAAAGGACCATGGGGTATAGACGGGATCCGCAGGAGACATGGGCACTTTAAGACTTTAAAAGGGGTGTGAACTGGCTCCTCCCTCTATGCCCCTCCTCCAGACTCAAGTTAAAGAACTGTGCCCAGGGAGACGGACATTTTGAGGAAAGAATTTATCATTTAAACCATGGTGAGCGACAAACCAGCTCACGCCTCCAGCATGCCGCAGAACGTGGCATTCAATAGAACACCAGTTGACGGCATGAAAAAATATGCAGCAATATGCTGCCAGAAAACGTAACCCAACCTGTGTGTAAACACCACCAACAGCAGCATAATGTATGCCACGGCATGAATAACGTCAGCAACAGGCCGACTGAAAAGTAACAGCATGTGTGTAACCAAAACTAATAACTGCAGATACAGTACGCACTGGGACGGGCGCCCAGCATCCTCTACGGACTAAGAGAAAAGGATTTACCGGTAGGTATTAAAATCCCATTTTCTCATACGTCCTAGAGGATGCTGGGGACTCCAAAAAGGACCATGGGGTTTATACCAAAGCTCCAGAACGGGCGGGAGAGTGCGGATGACTCTGCAGCGCCGATTGACCAACATGAGGTCCTCATCAGCCAGGGTATCAAACTTGTAACCCTCGCAAAGGTGTTTGAATCCGACCAAGGAGCCTCTCGGCAAAGCTGTAATACCAAGATCCCTCAGACAGCCACCCAGAACGCGACCACCTTTCTGGTAGAATGGACCTAGACTGATTTCGGTAACGGCAATCCAGCCGTAGAATGAGCCTGCTGAATCGTATCACAGATCCAGCGTGGAATAGTCTGCTTGGCAGCAGGAACTCTAATCTCGTTGGGAACATACAGGATAAACAGAGCGTCTGTTTTCCTAATGAGAGCCATTCTGGCAACAGAGAGTTTCAAACTTAGACCACATCGAGATATTTCGATGTCGCCCAGGCGTCAGTAGCCACCGGCACCACAATAGGTTGGTTCATGTGAAGCGATGAAACCACTTTTGGCAGAAAGTGCCGACGAGTTCTCAACTCTGCTCTATCTTCATGGAAGATTAAACAGGGCTCTTGTGAGACAAACCGCTAATTCAGATACCTGCCTTGCCGGAGGCCAAAACCAACCGCATGACCACTTTCCAAGTGAGGAATTTTCACTCACCCTTCTTGAACAATTCAACCAATGAAATTGCAGGAACTGCAACACCACGGTAAGATCCCCTGGTGCCACAGGGGCACAAGGGAAGATGGATGTATAACATTCCTTTCACGAAAGTTTGAACTTCTGGAAAAGGAGGCTTAATTGTTGTAGGAAGAAGCCCGATAAGGCTTAAACTGAACCTTAACCGAGCCCAACTTAAGATCCGCATCCACACGATCTTGTAAGAAAAGAATGGAGAAAACGACCAAACTAGAATACTTCCGTAGGACCTTTCTTGGATTCACACCAAGACACATACTTTCTCCAAAAATGGCGGTAATGTTGTAACGTTACTTCTTTTCTGCCTGAAGAGTAGGGATGACTTCACTGGGAATACATCTTCGGGTTGGGATCCGGCGTTCAATCCCTAGGCCGTCAATGGAAACCGCGGTACATCCTGGAACATAAACGGCCCCTGCTGTAACAGATCCTCTCTCAGAGGAAGAGGTCCGAGAACTCCTATGAGTAATTCCTGAAAATCCGGATACCAGCCCTCCGTGACCAGTCTGGAAGAATGAGAATCACCTGAACCTTTGTTCTTCGTATGATCTTTTAGCATCTTTGGAAAGAGTGGAAGTGGAATGAACACATAGACCGACCAAAACACCCACGGTGTCACTAGGGCGTCCCCCGCTATCACTTGAGGGAACCTCGATCTGGAACAATATCTCTAAATTTTCTTGTCGAGGCGAGACGCCATGTTGTCTATTTGTGGAATTCCCCAAAACTTGTCACTTCTGTGACACTCGCTTGATGAAGACTCCACTCTCCTGGCTGGAGAATGTGTCCACTGAGGAAGTTTGCTTCCCCGTTGTCCACTCTTGGAACGAACATCGCTGACAGAGCGCGTAAACGTTTGACGCCAAGCGACAAAGCTTTCTGGCTTCTGCCATTTCTTCTCCGATCTTTGTTTGTAGAAAACCGTTATAAACGGCCCTTAACTTTAGACCGTTATCATGGTGTCAAGTATCCTAACTTGACCCTTGTCCTCAGTGAGAATTGCGCCGCTACCACAGGAGTGATATTCTGGTCTTGAAACCGTGACTATCCCAGGTGGGAACCGGACCACTTGTCCAACAGGTCCCGCTAACACTCTGGCATGCAAGCTGCCCACTGAATGGCCTCGTAGGCCGCAACCCTCTTTTCCAGTAACTGAATGTATTGAAGGATTGACCAGACTCTGAATCCTCAGGGTTTTTTTTTTTTTATACTGGAAGCAAATAATATTTCCCAAGCCGACCACCGCGTCGTTTGAACCAACAGGGATTTTGGCAAGTTCTGCTGTCGAAGAACTGTCAGGGAGAAACAACGTTTTTTCACCATTTGGCTTCTTGATCCCTCCGTAATCCGGAGAGCGATCCAGTACAGAATAATTATGTCTCCTTCCTATCGGAGGAAACCCAGCATACCGCCATTACTCTGTTGAATTGGTAACAACAATCCTGAAATCGCATACCTCAGGTAAGCCTAATGCGAAAGAAACCGTAATTAGGCCTCCTTTCTCCATTTTCAGAGTAGAGAAACCTGCCATGAGAGAATCCCTCATGGATTTTAAGTAGGAAATTTGAGATTTCAGAAATAGGATTTGGTCTGACCGAGCCGTCTGGCCTCGGAAGCACGAAAAAGCTTGAATAACAGCTTCTCCTCTTTTTTTTTTGTGTGACCGGGACAGCAGGACAATGACCTGATCCTGACGCAACTCTTGTATTGCGTCAACTACCTTCCTGTCCAGAGGAAAATTGGTCAAATCTATTTGAAAAAAATCAGTGAGGGGAAACAACTGGAAAAACTCCCGTATGTCCCACTAGGGACTCTATCCTTAACTCACTGGTCCATGTCCTTTCCAGGACTGACTGAAAAGTTTTAGACGTGGTCCCATCGGTGTGGGCTCCTGCAAGATAGACCCAACGTCTTGGAGATCGTCCAAGTACGGGATAATTGTGACTCCTTGCTTGCGCAGGAAAACCACAATTTCCGCCATAACTTTGGTGAAAACCCTCGGAGCCGTGGACAGACCAAACGGCAATGTCTGAAATTGGTAATAACAATCCTGAACGGCAAACCTCAGGTAAAAGCCTGATGTGGAGGAAATATGGGGACGTGTAAAGTAGGCATCCTTTATGTCGACCGGCACCATAAAATCCCCTTCCTCCAGACTGGAGATCACTGCTCGGAAAGACTCCATCTTGAATTTGAATCTTTTTAGATAGAAATTGAAGGATTTTAAGTTCAGAATAGGTCTGACCGAGCCGTCTGGCTTCAGGACCACGAACATGCTCGAATAAAAGCCTTCTCCCTGTTGTGACGGGGGCACCGTGACAATGACTTGATTTTGACATAGTTTTTGTATAGCACCGCATACCACCTCCCTGTCCGGAAGAGAAACTGGTAAGGCTGATTTGAAAAATCGTCGAGGGGGCACGTCTTGAAATTCCAGCTTGTACCCTTGGGACACTATTTCTAATACCCATGGGTCTAGGGTCGAACGAACCCAGAAATGACTGCAGTGTCGGAGACGTGCCTCCACTGGTGCGGACTCCCGCAGAGGAGTCCCAGCGTCATGCGGTGGATTTGGTAGAAGCCGGAGAGGACTTCTGCTCTGGGGAACCTGCCACAACCGGTGACCTTTCCCTGTCCTCTTCCTCTAGAAGCAAGGAAGGAAGACACTCGTCCTTTTTTGTATTTATTGGGCCGAAAGGACTGCATCTGATAGTGGTGCGTTTTCTTTTGTTGTGCAGGAACATAAGGTAAAAAGGATGACTTACCCGCAGTAGCCGTAGATACCAGGTCAGCGAGGCCGTCACCAAACAAGACACCACCTTTATACGGCAGAGACTCCATAGCCTTCTTAGAGTCAGCATCAGCATTCCATTGATGTGCCGTGACAGAGCTTTATCCACAGTGGGGGGTGACTCACACTTTTCCCAGAGGGGAACGGATATGCCACCGGAATTCTCTTGTGAATCTGAAACTTCTTGTCAGGATTTTCCCAAAACCTTTTCAAAAAGAGCGTTCAGTTCATGAGAGGGAGGAAACGTTACCTCAGGTTTCTTTCCTTTAAACATACAGACCCTTGTATCAGAAAACAGCAGGGTCCTCCGTGATATGTAACACGTCTTATTGCCACAATCATGTACTGAATGCTTTTAGCCAGTTTTGGATTTAATCTGGCATCACTATAGTCGACACTGGAGTCAGTCCATGTCGGTATCTGTAATCTGGGTAAAAGAATGCTTTTGTGACCCCGAGGGGGTTCTCAACTTGTGACAACACATCCTCCACGGATTTCTTCCATGCCTGGGTCTGAGACTCAGACTTATCCAATCTCTTATTTAATAGAGCCACATTCGCATTCAAAGCACTCAAAACATTTACCCAATCAGGCGTCGGCGGCGCCGGCAGGGTCACTCCCACAGTCGTTTCTTTCCCTAATCCAGTCTCCTCCTGGGAAGAGCACTCAGCCTCAGACAAGCCGACACACGTGTACAGACACCACAAACACACTGGGCATATAGCGGACAGACCCACAGTAAAGCCTGTCAGAGAAACACAGAGGGAGTTTGCCAGCTCACAACCCAGAGCCTATCCCGGTACTGAAACGTTTTATACAATGCCTCAGACCGGTTAGCGCTTTCATTATTATTATTAAAACAGCACCTAACTAACTGTGCCCCCCGTTTTGCACCCTGTTACTTGTACAGCAGTGTAGGAGGACAGGACCAGCATCTCTGCAGCCCTGTGAGAGAAAATGGTGCTGATGAGAGCTGTAAGGGCTAAGCCACGCCCCCTTAATGGCGTGCTTCAGCCCCGCTATTTTTCAAACCGTTATACTGGCAGGGGTTCAGATTCAGTGCCCAGGCACTATATACCACTTTTGCCAGTTACTTAAATGAGGATTTATGCTGCCCAGTCCCCCCCCCCCACCCCCCTTCCTGCACCCTGTAGTGCCGCTGTGTGTGTGGGAGCATGGCGCGCAGCGCTGCCGCTGTGCGGTACCTCAAAGCCATCACTGAAGTCTTCTGATCTTCTTCTACTCACCCGTCTTATGACTTCTGTAAGGGGGGTGACGTCGGGCTCCGGGAACGAGCATCTAGGCGTACCTAGCGATCAGACCCTCAGGAGCTGATGGTGTCCTGTAGCCTAAGAAGCAGAGCCTTGAAACTCACAGAAGTAGATCTGCTTCTCTCCCCTCAGTCCCACGATGCAGGGAGCCTGTTGCCAACAGGTCTGCCTGAAAATAATAAACCTAACATAAGTCTTTTTCTGAGAAACTCTGGAGAGCTCCTCAGTGTGCATCCAGTCTCACTGGGCATAGATTCTAAACTGGAGTCTGAAGGAGGGGCATAGAGGGAGGAGCCAGTTCACACCCCTTTTAAAGTCTTAAAGTGCCCATGTCTCCTGCGGATCCCGTCTATACCCCATGGTTCTTGAAGTGTCACCAGCATCCTCTAGTACGTAAAGAGAAAATAAAAAAAAATAAAAAAAGTCTAAGCTATTAAATATACAGGTGTAGCCATGCTCCTCATTGCTGCAATGCAGCATGCCAGGCTGCGAAGTCACAGCCTGGCAGGCAAACTGCTGCAATTCAGCATGCGGCATCGCAGTAAGATAAGCATGGATACAACTGTATATATAGAGTGACCAGATTATCCCTTTTACCTGGGACGCTCATGGATTACACAGGTTCTGTGGTTGATTAAAACCATCTGAAATGTAGGCTTGAAGTCAGCCAGCCACAGAACCTGTGTAATCCATGAGCATCTCAGGTAAAAAAGGGGATAGATAGATAGATAGATAGATAGATAGATAGATAGATAGATAGATAGATAGATAGATAGATAGATAGATAGATAGATAGATAGATAGATAATTTACTCACCGGTAATTCTATTTCTCGTAGTCCGTAGTGGATGCTGGGACTCCGTAAGGACCATGGGGAATAGCGGCTCCGCAGGAGACTGGGCACAACTAAAAGAAAGCTTTAAAATACTGGTGTGCACTGGCTCCTCCCACTATGACCCTCCTCCAGACTTCAGTTAGGATACTGTGCCCGGAAGAGCTGACACAATAAGGAAGGATTTTGAATCCCGGGTAAGACTCATACCAGCCACACCAATCACACCGTATAACTCGTGATACAATACCCAGTTAACAGTATGAGAACAACTGAGCCTCTCAACAGATGGCTCAACAATAACCCTTTAGTTAAACAATAACTATATACAAGTATTGCAGACAATCCGCACTTGGGATGGGCGCCCAGCATCCACTACGGACTACGAGAAATAGAATTACCGGTGAGTAAATTCTTATTTTCTCTGACGTCCTAAGTGGATGCTGGGACTCCGTAAGGACCATGGGGATTATACCAAAGCTCCCAAACGGGCGGGAGAGTGCGGATGACACTGCAGCACCGAATGGGCAAACTCAAGGCCCTCCTCAGCCAGGGTGTCAAACTTGTAGAATTTAGCAAAAGTGTTTGACCCCGACCAAGTAGTTGCTCGGCAAAGTTGTAGAGCCGAGACCCCTCGGGCAGCCGCCCAAGAAGAGCCCACCTTCCTCGTGGAATGGGCTTTCACGGATTTAGGATGCAGCAGTCCAGCCGCAGAATGTGTAAGCTGAATCGTACTACAGATCCAGCGAGCAATAGTCTGCTTTGAAGCAGGTGCACCCAACTTGTTGGGCGCATACAGGATAAATAGCGAGTCAGTCTTTCTGACTCCAGCTGTCCTGGAAACATAAATTTTTAGGGCCCTGACTACATCCAACAACTTGGAAGCCTCCAAGTCTTTAGTAGCCGCAGGCACCACGATAGGTTGGTTCAGGTGAAAGGCTGATACTACCTTTGGGAGAAATTGGGGACGCGTCCTCAATTCTGCCCTATCCATATGGAAAATCAGATAAAGGCTTTTACATGACAGAGCCGCCAATTCTGATACCCGACTGGCCGAAGCAAAGGCCAACAACATGACCACTTTCCACTTCCACGGTTTTAAGTGGCTCAAACCAATGTGACTTTAGGAAATCCAACACCACGTTGAGATCCCAAGGTGCCACTGGAGGCACAAAAGGGGGCTGAATATGCAGCACTCCCTTAACAAAAGTTTGAACTTCAGGTAGTGAAGCCAGTTCTCTCTGGAAGAAAATCGACCGAGCCGAAATCTGGACCTTAATGGAACCCAATTTTAGGCCCATAGTCACTCCCGACTGTAGGAAGTGCAGAAAACGACCCAGCTGAAATTCCTCTGTTGGGGCCTTCCTGGCCTCACACCACGCAACATATTTTCGCCAAATACGGTGATAATGGTTTGCGGTTACTTCTTTCCTGGCTTTTATCAGCGTAGGAATGACTTCCTCCGGAATGCCCTTTTGCTTTAGGATCCGGAATTCAACCGCCATGCCGTCCAACGCAGCCGCGGTAAGTCTTGGAACAGACAGGGCCCCTGCTGTAGCGGATCCTGTCTGAGCGGTAGAGGCCATGGGTCCTCTGATATCATTTCTGTAAGTTCTGGGTACCAAGCTCTTCTTGGCCCATCCGGAACCACGAGTATCGTTCTTCCTCCTCGTTTTCTTATTATTCTCAGTACCCTTGGTATGAGAGGCAGAGGAGGGAATACATAAACCGACTGGTACACCCACGGTGTCACTAGAGCGTCCACAGCTATTGCCTGAGGGTCCCTTGACCTGGCGCAATATCTAGTTTTTTGTTTAAGCGGGACACCATCATATCCACCTGTGGCCTTTCCCAACGGTTTACCAACAGTTGGAAGACTTCTGGATGAAGTCCCCACTCTCCCGGGTGTCGGTCGTGTCTGCTGAGGAAGCCTGCTTCCCAGTTGTCCACTCCCGGAATGAACACTGCCGACAGTGCTAAGACGTGATTTTCCGCCCATCGGAGAATCCTTGTGTCTTCTGCCATCGCCATCCTGCTTCTTGTGCCGCCCTGTCGGTTTACATGGGCGACTGCCGTGATGTTGTCCGATTGGATCAGTACCGGCTGGTTTTGAAGCAGAGGCCTTGCCAGACTTAGGGCATTGTAAATGGCCCTCAGTTCCAGAATATTTATGTGTAGGGACGACTCCTGACTTGACCAAAGTCCTTGGAAGTTTCTTCCCTGTGTGACTGCCCCCCAGCCTCGAAGGCTGGCATCCGTGGTTACCAGGACCCAGTCCTGTATGCCGAATCTGCGGCCCTCTTGAAGATGAGCACTCTGCAGCCACCACAGTAGAGATACCCTGGTCCTTGGAGACAGGGTTATCAGCCGATGCATCTGAAGATGCGATCCCGACCTGTTCAAGAGGTCCCACTAAAAGGTTCTTGTATGGAACCTGCCGAATGTAATTTTGCTTCGTAAGAA
Organism: Pseudophryne corroboree; assembly: GCF_028390025.1. Taxonomy (NCBI): domain Eukaryota; kingdom Metazoa; phylum Chordata; class Amphibia; order Anura; family Myobatrachidae; genus Pseudophryne; species Pseudophryne corroboree. Next base: position 320,886,412 of record NC_086448.1, on the reverse strand, counting down.
GCTACCATTTTTCCCAGGACTCGTGTGCAGTGTTGCACCGATACCTGTTTTGGTTTCAGGAGGTCTCTGACTAGAGATGACAGCTCCTTGGCTTTCTCCTGCAGGAGAAACACTTTTTTTTTTTCTGTTCTGTGTCCAGAACCATCCCCAGGAACAGTAGGCGTGTGGTAGGAACCAGCTGTGACTTTGGAATGTATAGAATCCATCCGTGCTGTTGTAGCACTTCCCGAGATAGTGCTACTCCGACCAACAACTGCTCCTTGGACCTCGCCTTTATAAGGAGATCGTCCAAGTACGGGATAATTTAAACTCCCTTTTTTCGAAGGAGTATCATCATTTCTGCCATTACCTTGGTAAAGACCCTCGGTGCCGTGGACAGTCCAAACGGCAGTGTTTGGAATTGGTAATGGCAATCCTGTACCACAAATCTGAGGTACTCCTGATGAGGATGGTAAATGGGGACATGTATGTAAGCATCCTTGATGTCCAGGGATACCATGTAATCCCCCTCCTCCAGGCTTGCAATAACCGCCCTGAGCGATTCCATCTTGAACTTGAATTTTTTAATGTATGTGTTCAAGGATTTCAAATTTAAAATGGGTCTCACCGAACCGTCCGGTTTCGGTACCACAACCAGTGTGGAATAGTAACCCCGTCCTTGTTGAAGTAGGGGCACCTTGACTATCACCTGCTGGGAATACAGCTTGTGAATTGCCTCTAGCACAGCCTCCCTGCCTGAGGGAGTTGTCGGCAAGGCAGATTTGAGGAAACGGCGGGGGGGAGACGCCTCGAATTCCAGCTTGTACCCCTGAGATACTACTTGAAGGATCCAGGGATCCACCTGTGAGCGAGCCCACTGATCGCTGAAATTTTTGAGGCGGCCCCCCACCGTACCTGGTTACGCCTGTGGAGCCCCCGCGTCATGCGGTGGACTCAGAGGAAGCGGGGGAAGAATTTTGATTCTGGGAACTGGCTGACTGGTGCAGCTTTTTCCCTCTTCCCTCGCGTCTGTGCAGAAAGGAAGCGCCTTTGACCTGCTTGCTTTTCTGAAGCCGAAAGGACTGTACCTGATAATACAGTGCTTTTCTTAGGCTGTGAGGAAACCTGGAGGTAAAAAAATTTCATCCCAGCTGTTGCTGTGGATACGAGGTCCCAGAGACCATCCCCAAACAATTCCTCACCCTTATAAGGCTCTATGTGCCTTTTAAAGTCAGCATCACCTGTCCAGTGTCGGGTCTCTAATACCCTCCTGACAGAATGGACATTGCAATAATTCTGGATGCCAGCCGGCAAAATATCCCTCTGTGCATCCCTTATATATAAGACGACGTCTTATGTTAGCAAAATAGTATCCCTGTTTGAAAGGGTTACAGACCACGCTGCAGCAGCACTAACTGCAGGTCTCAGTCTAGTACCTGAGTGTGTAAATACAGACTTCAGGATAGCCTCCTGCTATTTATCAGCAGGTACCTTCAAAGTGGCCGTATCCTAAGACGGCAGTGCCACCTTTTTTGACAAACGTGTGAGCGCCTTATCCACCCTAGGGGATATCTCCCAGCGTAACTTATCCTCTGACGGGAAAGGGTACGCCATCAGTAACTTTTTAGAAATTACCAGTTTCTTATCGGGGGAACCCACGCTTTTTCACACTTCATTCACTCATTTGATGTGGGAACAAAACACTGCCTGCTTTTTCTCCCCATACATAAAACCCTTTTTTAGTGGTACTTGGGTTAATGTCAGAAATGTGTAACACATTTTTTATTGCCGGGATCATGTAACGGATGTTCCTAGTGGATTGTGTATATGTCTCAACCTCGTCGACACTGGAGTCAGACTCCGTGTCGACATCTGTGTCTGCCATCTGAGGGAGCGGGCGTTTTTAAGCCCCTGATGGCCTTTGAGACGCCTGGGCAGGCGCGGGCTGAGAAGCCGGCTGTCCCATAGCTGTTACGTCATCCAGCCTTTTATGTAAGGAGTTGACACTGGCGGTTAATACCTTCCACCTATCCATCCACTCTGGTGTCGGCCCACAGGGGGCGACATCTCATTTATCGGCATCTGCTCCGCCTCCACATAAGCCTCCTCATCAAACATGTCGACACAGCCGTACCGACACACCGCACACACACAGGGAATGCTCTGAGGACAGGACCCCACACAGCCCTTTGGGGAGACAGAGAGAGAGTATGCCAGCACACACCGGAGCGCTATATAATGTAGGGATAAACACTATCACTGAGTGAATTTTCCCCAATAGCTGCTTGTATAAACAATATTGCGCCTAAATTTAGTGCCCCCCCTCTCTTTTTAACCCTTTGAGCCTGAAAACTACAGGGGAGAGCCTGGGGAGCTGTCTTCCAGCTACACTGTGAAGAGAAAATGGCGCCGGTGTGCTGAGATGGCTCCGCCCCTTTTTCGGCTGACTTTTCTCCCGCTTTTTTCTGTATTCTGGCAGGGGTAATTACCACATATATAGCCTCTGGGGCTATATATTGTGGCTATTTTGCCAGCCAAGGTGTTTTTATTGCTGCTCAGGGCGCCCCCCCCCCCCAGCGCCCTGCACCCTCAGTGACCGGAGTGTGAAGTGTGTATGAGGAGCAATGGCGCACAGCTGCAGTGCTGTGCGCTACCTTGGTGAAGACTGAAGTCTTCTGCCGCCGATTTTCCGGACCATCTTCATGCTTCTGGCTCTGTAAGGGGGACGGCGGCGCGGCTCCGGGAACGAACACCAAGGACGGGTCCTGCGGTCGATCCCTCTGGAGCTAATGGTGTCCAGTAGCCTAAGAAGCCCAAGCTAGCTGCAAGCAGGTAGGTTCGCTTCTTCTCCCCTTAGTCCCTCGATGCAGTGAGCCTGTTGCCAGCAGGTCTCACTGTAAAATAAAAAACCTAATTTAAACTTTCTTTCTAGAAGCTCAGGAGAGCCCCTAGTGTGCAACCAGCTCGGGCCAGGCACAGAAATCTAACTGAGGTCTGGAGGAGGGGCATAGAGGGAGGAGCCAGTGCACACCAGATAGTACCAAATCTTTCTTATAGAGTGCCCAGTCTCCTGCGGAGCCCGTCTATTCTCCATGGTCCTTACGGAGTTCCCAGCATCCACTAGGACGTCAGAGAAAATAAGAATTTACTTACCGATAATTCTATTTCTCGGAGTCCGTAGTGGATGCTGGGGTTCCTGAAAGGACCATGGGGGGAATAGCGGCTCCGCAGGAGACAGGGCACAAAAGTAAAGCTTTCCGATCAGGTGGTGTGCACTGGCTCCTCCCCCTATGACCCTCCTCCAAGCCAGTTAGGTACTGTGCCCGGACGAGCGTACACAATAAGGGAGGAATTTTGAATCCCGGGTAAGACTCATACCAGCCACACCAATCACACCGTACAACTTGTGATCTAAACCCAGTTAACAGTATGATAACAGCGGAGCCTCTGAAAAGATGGCTCACAACAATAATAACCCGATTTTTGTAACTATGTACAAGTATTGCAGATAATCCGCACTTGGGATGGGCGCCCAGCATCCACTACGGACTCCGAGAAATAGAATTATCGGTAAGTAAATTCTTATTTTCTCTATCGTCCTAGTGGATGCTGGGGTTCCTGAAAGGACCATGGGGATTATACCAAAGCTCCCAAACGGGCGGGAGAGTGCGGATGACTCTGCAGCACCGAATGAGAGAACTCCAGGTCCTCCTTAGCCAGGGTATCAAATTTGTAGAATTTAGCAAACGTGTTTGCCCCTGACCAAGTAGCTGCTCGGCAAAGTTGTAAAGCCGAGACCCCTCGGGCAGCCGCCCAAGATGAGCCCACCTTCCTTGTGGAATGGGCATTTACATATTTTGGCTGTGGCAGGCCTGCCACAGAATGTGCAAGCTGAATTGTATTACACATCCAACTAGCAATAGTCTGCTTAGAAGCAAGAGCACCCAGTTTGTTGGGTGCATACAGGATAACAGCAAGTCAGTTTTCCTGACTCCAGCCGTCCAGGAACATATTTTCAGGGCCCTGACAACATCTAGCAACTTAGAGTCCTCCAAGTCCCTAGTAGGTGCAAGGCACCACAATAAGCTGGTTCAGGTGAAACACTGACACCACCTTAGGGAGAGAACTGGGGACGAGTCCGCAGCTCTGCCCTGTCCGAATGGACAAACAGATATGGGCTTTTTTGAGAAAAAACCACCAATTTGACACTCGCCTGGTCCAGGCCAGGGCCAAGAGCATGGTCACTTTTCATGTGAGATGCTTCAAATCCACAGATTTGACTGGTTTTAAACCAATGTGATTTGAGGAATCCCAGAACTACGTTGAGATCCCACAGTGCCACTGGAGGCACAAAAGGGGGTTGTATATGCAATACTCCCTTGACAAACTTCTGGACTTCAGGAACTGAAGCCAATTCTTTCTGGAAGAAAATCGACAGGGCCGAAATTTGAACCTTAATGGACCCCAATTTGAGGCCCATAGACACTCCTGTTTGCAGGAAATGCAGGAAACGACCGAGTTGAAATTTCTTTGTGGGGCCTTCCTGGCCTCACACCACGCAACATATTTTCGCCACATGTGGTGATAATGTTGTGCGGTCACCTCCTTTCTGGCTTTGACCAGGGTAGGAATGACCTCTTCCGGAATGCCTTTTTCCCTTAGGATCCGGCTTTCCACCGCCATGCCGACAAACGCAGCTGCGGTAAGTCTTGGAACAGACATGGTACTTGCTGAAGCAAGTCCCTTCTTAGCGGCAGAGGCCATAAGACCTCTGTGAGCATCTCTTGAAGTTCCGGGTACCAAGTCCTTCTTGGCCAATCCGGAGCCATGAGTATAGTTCTTACTCCTCTACGTCTTATAATTCTCAGCACCGTAGGTATGAGAAGCAGAGGAGGGAACACATACACCGACTGGTACACCCACGGTGTTACCAGAACGTCCACAGCTATTGCCTGAGGGTCTCTTGACCTGGCGCAATACCTGTCCCGTTTTTTGTTCAGACGGGACGCCATCATGTCCACCTTTGGTATTTCCCAACGGTTTACAATCATGTGGAAAAAACTTCCCGATGAAGTTTCCACTCTCCCGGGTGGAGGTCGTGCCTGCTGAGGAAGTCTGCTTCCCAGTTTCCATTCCCGGGATGAAACACTGCTGACAGTGCTATCACATGATTTTCCGCCCAGCGAAAAGTCCTTGCAGTTTTTGCCATTGCCCTCCTGCTTCTTGTGTCGCCCTGTCTGTTTACGTGGGCGACTGCCGTGATGTTTTTCCCACTGGATCAATACCGGCTGACCTTGAAGCAGAGGTCTTGCTAAGCTTAGAGCATTATAAATTTACCCTTAGCTCCAGTATATTTATGTGGAGAAAAGTCTCCAGACTTGATCACACTCCCTGGAAATTTTTTCCTTGTGTGACTGCTCCCCAGCCTCTCGGGCTGGGCTCCGTGGTCACCAGCATCCAATCCTGAATGCCGAATCTGCGGCCCTCTAGAAGATGAGCACTCTATAACCACCACAGGAGAGACACCCTTGTCCTTGGATATAGGGCTATCCGCTGATGCATCTGAAGATGCGATCCGGACCATTTGTCCAGCAGATCCCACTGAAAAGTTCTTGCGTGAAATCTGCCGAATGGAATTGCTTCGTAGGAAGCCACCATTTTTACCAGGACCCTTGTGCAATGATGCACTGTTTTTAGGAGGTTCCTGACTAGCTCGGATAACTCCCTGGCTTTCTCTTCCGGGAGAAACACCTTTTTCTGGACTGTGTCCAGAATCATCCCTAGGCACAGCAGACGTGTCGTCGGGATCAGCTGCGATTTTGGAATATTTAGAATCCACCCGTGCTGTTGTAGCAGTATCCGAGATAGTGCTACTCCGACCTCCAACTGTTCCCTGGACTATGCCCTTATCAGGAGATCGTCCAAGTAAGGGATAATTAAGACGCCTTTTCTTCGAAGAAGAATCATCATTTCGGCCATTACCTTGGTAAAGACCCGGGGTGCCGTGGACAATCCAAACGGCAGCGTCTGAAACTGATAGTGACAGTTCTGCACCACGAACCTGAGGTACCCTTAGTGAGAAGGGCAAATTTGGGACAGAGGTAAGCATCCCTGATGTCCCGGGACACTATATAGTCCCCTTCTTCCTGGTTCGTTATCACTGCTCTGAGTGACTCCATCTTGATTTGAACCTTTGTAAGTGTTCAAAAAATTTTTTAGAATAAGTCTCACCTAGCCTTCTGGCTTCAGTACCACAATATAGTGTGGAATAATACCCCTTTTCTTGTAGTAGGAGGGGTAATTTAATTATCACCTGCTGGGAATACAGCTTGTGAATTTTTTCCCATACTGCCTCCTTGTCGGAGGGAGACCTTGGTAAAGCAGACTTCAGGAGCCTGCGAAGGGGAAACGTCTCGACATTCCAATCTGTACCCCTGGGATACTACTTGTAGGATCCAGGGGTCCTGTACGGTCTCAGCGCCATGCTGAGAACTTGTCAGAAGCGGTGGAACGCTTCTGTTCCTGGGAATGGGCTGCCTGCTGCAGTCTTCTTCCCTTTCCTCTATCCCTGGGCAGATATGATCTTATAGGGACGAAAGGACTGAGGCTGAAAAGACGGTGTCTTTTTCTGCAGAGATGTGACTTAGGGTAAAAACGGCGGATTTTCCAGCAGTTGCCGTGGCCACCAGGTCCGATGGACCGACCCCAAATAACTCCTCTTCCTTTATACGGCAATACACCTTTGTGCCGTTTGGAATCTGCATCACCTGACCACTGTCGTGTCCATAACATCTTCTGGCAGATATGGACATCGCATTTACTCTTGATGCCAGAGTGCAAATATCCCTCTGTGCATCTCGCATATATAGAAATGCATCCTTTAAATGCTCTATAGTCAATAAAATACTGTCCCTGTCAAGGGTATCAATATTTTTAGTCAGGGAATCCGACCAAGCCACCCCAGCTCTGCACATCCAGGCTGAGGCGATCGCTGGTCGCAGTATAACACCAGTATGTGTGTATATACTTTTTATGATATTTTCCAGCCTCCTGTCAGCTGGTCCTTGAGGACGGCCCTATCTATAGACGGTACCGCCACTTGTTTTGATAAGCGTGTGAGCGCCTTATCCACCCTAAGGGGTGTTTCCCAACGCGCCCTAACTTCTGGCGGGAAAGGGTATACAGCCCATAATTTTCTATCGGGGGGAACCCACGCATCATCACACACTTTATTTAATTTATCTGATTCAGGAAAAACTACGGTAGTTTTTTCACATCCCACATAATACCCTCTTTTGTGGTACTTGTAGTATCAGAAATATGTAACACCTCCTTCATTGCCTTTAACGTGTGGCCCTAATAAGGAATACGTTTGTTTATTCACCGTCGACACTGGATTCAGTGTCCCTGTCTGTGTCTGTGTCGACCGACTAAAGTAAACGGGCGTTTTAAAACCCCTGACGGTGTTTTTGAGACGTCTGGACCGGTACTAATTGTTTGTCGGCCGTCTCATGTCGTCAACCGACCTTGCAGCGTGTTGACATTATCACGTAATTCCCTAAATAAGCCATCCATTCCGGTGTCGACTCCCTAGAGAGTGACATCACCATTACAGGCAATTGCTCCGCCTCCTCACCAACATCGTCCTCATACATGTCGACACACACGTACCGACACACAGCACACACACAGGGAATGCTCTGATAGAGGACAGGACCCACTAGCCCTTTGGAGAGACAGAGGGAGAGTTTACCAGCACACACCAAAAACGCTATCATTATATAGGGACAACCTTATATAAGTGTTTTCCCTTATAGCATCTTTTTTATATATTTCTAACGCCAAATTAGTGGCCCCCCCTCTCTGTTTTAACCCTGTTTCTGTAGTGCAGTGCAGGGGAGAGCCTGGGAGCCTTCCCTCCAGCCTTTCTGTGAGGGAAAATGGCGCTGTGTGCTGAGGAGATAGGCCCCGCCCCTTTTTCGGCGGCCTCGTCTCCCGCTCTTAACGGATTCTGGCAGGGGTTAAATATCTCCATATAGCCTCCGGAGGCTATATGTGAGGTATTTTTAGCCAAAATAGGTATTCATTTGCCTCCCAGGGCGCCCCCCTCCCAGCGCCCTGCACCCTCAGTGACTGCCGTGTGAAGTGTGCTGAGAGGAAAATGGCGCACAGCTGCAGTGCTGTGCGCTACCTTTAGAAGACTGAGGAGTCTTCTGCCGCCGATTCTGGACCTCTTCTTACTTCAGCATCTGCAAGGGGGCCGGCGGCAAGGCTCCGGTGACCATCCAGGCTGTACCTGTGATCGTCCCTCTGGAGCTGATGTCCAGTAGCCAAGAAGCCAATCCATCCTGCACGCAGGTGAGTTCACTTCTTCTCCCCTAAGTCCCTCGTTGCAGTGATCCTGTTGCCAGCAGGACTCACTGTAAAATAAAAAACCTAAGCTAAACTTTTCTAAGCAGCTCTTTAGGAGAGCCACCTAGATTGCACCCTTCTCGGCCGGGCACAAAAATCTAACTGGCTTGGAGGAGGGTCATAGGGGGAGGAGCCAGTGCACACCACCTGATCGGAAAGCTTTACTTTTGTGCCCTGTCTCCTGCGGAGCCGCTATTCCCCATGGTCCTTTCAGGAACCCCAGCATCCACTAGGACGATAGAGAAATATTGTATTAAATGACCTTCAGGCTGTGTGTATAAGGTGTATATGAAACATAAATAAATTGTGTGAATGTAGACAGACTTTGTTTAATGCACAAAGTTATATAAAATATTGGCTAAAATTGACTTCAGGCTGTGTGTATAAGGTGTATATGTAACATAAATGCATTCTGTGCTTAGACTTAGGTCCCATCGCCATTATATCTCATTATGGTATGCAATTATTCCAAGATACGGAAAAATCAAATATCCAAAATACCTCTGGTCCCAAGCAGTATCTTTATCTTGCGCCAAGTTCAAAGCAGCACAACGGGAGAGGTCCCTGTTGGAGGACCTCAATAGCATACAGAATAAAAAACAGTTTCCCAAGTGCGCTAAATAAGTCTGTATCTATAATGATTCTTCCAGTGTTGTTTCCATAAGTCAGAATTGAATACTGGAGAAGATTTGTATCTGGGAACCTGTAACGGACACACACTACTGAGCCTCATTTTGACTTGTTTTAAGGACATTACATCAAAGTTGGATCAGCCTGTAGTGGTTTTTTTCCACTTTAATTTTGAGGGTGATTCCAAATCCAGACCTCCATGGGTTAATAAATTTGATCTCCATTGATAATGTTTGTGTGATTTTGTTGTCAGCACATTCAACTATGTAAAGAACAAAGTATTTAATAAGAATATTTCATTCATTTAGATCTAGGATGTATTATTTTAGTGTTCCCTTTATATTTTTTTTTGAGATATATATATATACAGGTTGAGTATCCCATATCCAAATATTCCGAAATACGTAATATTCCGAAATACGGACTTTTTTGATTGAGAGTGAGATAGTGAAACCTTTGTTTTTTGATGGCTCAATGTACACAAACTTTGTTTAATACACAAAGTTATTAATAATATTGTATTAAATGACCTTCAGGCTGTGTGTATAAGGTGTATATGAAACATAAATGAATTGTGTGAATGTAGACAGACTTTGTTTAATGCACAAAGTTATAAAATAAGATTTTACTCACCGGTAAATCTATTTCTCGTAGTCCGTAGTGGATGCTGGGAACTCCGAAAGGACCATGGGGAATAGCGGGCTCCGAAGGAGGCTGGGCACTCATAAATCTTTCTAGACTACCTGGTGTGCACTGGCTCCTCCCACCATGACCCTCCTCCAAGCCTCAGTTAGGACACTGTGCCCGGACGAGCTGACATAATAAGGAAGGATTTTGAATCCCGGGTAAGACTCATACCAGCCACACCAATCACACCGTACAACTCGTGATACTATATCCAGTTTGACAGTATGAAAACAACTGAGCCTCTCAACAGATGGCTCAACAATAACCCTTTAGTTAGCAATAACTATTTACAAGTATTGCAGACAATCCGCACTTGGGATGGGCGCCCAGCATCCACTACGGACTACGAGAAATAGATTTACCGGTGAGTAAAATCTTATTTTCTCTGACGTCCTAGTGGATGCTGGGAACTCCGAAAGGACCATGGGGATTATACCAAAGCTCCCAAACGGGCGGGAGAGTGCGGATGACTCTGCAGCACCGAATGAGAGAACTCAAGGTCCTCCTCAGCCAGGGTATCAAATTTGTAGAATTTTGCAAACGTGTTTGCCCCTGAGCAAGTAACAGCTCGGCAAAGTTGTAAAGCCGAGACCTCTCGGGCAGCCGCCCAAGATGAGCCCACCTTCCCTGTGGAATGGGCTTTCACTGATTTAGGATGCGGCAGTCCAGCCGCAGAATGCGCCTGCTGAATCGTGTCACAGATCCAGCGAGCGATAGTCTGCTTAGAAGCAGGAGCACCCAGCCTGTTGGGTGCATACAGGATAAATAGCGAGTCAATTTTCTTGACTCTAGCCGTCCTGGAAACATAATTTTTCAAGGCCCTGACTACGTCCAGTAACTTGGAATCCTCCAAGTCCCTAGTAGCCGCAGGCACCACAATAGGTCGGTTCAAGTGAAAAACTGATACCACCTTAGGGAGAAACTGGGGACGAGTCCTCAATTCTGCCCTCTCCATATGGAAAATCAGATAAGGACTTTTATATGACAAAGCCGCCAATTCCGATACACGCCTGGCCGAAGCCAAGGTCAATAACATGACCACTTTCCGCGTGAGATATTTTAGATCCACGGTTTTTAGTGGTTCAAACCAATGTGATTTTAAGAAACTCAACACAACGTTGAGATCCCAAGGTGCCACCGGAGGCACAACCGGGGGCTGAATATGCAGCACTCCTTTTACAATGTCTGAACTTCAGGCACTGAAGTTAATTCTTTCTGGAAGAAAATCGACAGAGCCGAGATCTGTATCTTAATGGAGCCTAATTTTAGGCCCATAGACACTCCTGCTTGTAGGAAATGCAGAAATCGACCTAGTTGAAATTCCTCTGTTGGGGCCTTTTGGGGCCTCACACCAAGCAACATATTTCCGCCATATGCGGTGATAATGTTTTGCAGTTACATCTTTCCTGGCTTGAATCAGCGTAGGAATGACTTCCTCCGGAATGCCCTTTTCCTTTAGGATCCGGCGTTCAACCGCCATGCCATCAAAACGTAGCCGCGGTAAGTCTTGGAACAGACAGGGCCCCTGCTGCAGCAGGTCCTGTCTGAGCGACAGAGGCCATGGGTCCTCTGATATAATTTCTTGAAGTTCTGGGTACCAGGCTCTTCTTGGCCAATCCGGAACTACGAGTATCGTTCTTACTCCTCGCCTTCTTATTATTCTCAGTACCTTTGGTATGAGAGGCAGAGGGGGGAACACATAAAACGACTGGTACACCCCCGGTGTTACCAGAGCGTCCGCAGCTATCGCCTGAAGGTCCCTTGACCTGGCGCAATATCTTTTATAGCTTTTTGTTGAGGCGGGACGCCTTCATGTCCACCTGTGGCCTTTCCCAATGGTGTACAATCCTTTGGAAGACTTCTGGATGAAGTCCCCACTCTCTCGGGTGGAAGTCGTGTCCGCTGAGAAGATCTGCTTCCCAGTTGTCCACTCCGGGAATGAACACTGCTGACAGTGCTAACACATGATTTTCCGCCCATCTCTGCCATCGCCATCCTGCTTCTTGTGCCGCCCTGTTGGTTTACATGGGCGACTGCCGTGATGTTGTCCGATTGTATCAGGACCGGCCTTTTGAAGCAGAGGCCTTGCCTGACTTAGGGCATTGTAAATGGCCCTCAGTTCCAGAATATTTATGTAGGGAAGTCACCTGACTTGACCAAAGTCCCAGGAAACTTCTTCCCTGTGTGACTGCCCCCCAGCCTCAAAGGCTGGCATCCATGGTCACTAGGACCTAGTCCTGTATGTCGAACCTGCGGCCCTCTTGAAGATGGGCACTCTGCAGCCACTACAGTAGAGATACCCTGGTCCTTGGAGACAGGGTTATCAGCCGATGCATCTGAAGATGTGATCCGGACCACTTGTCTAACAGGTCCCCCTGAAAAGTTCTTGCATGGAACCTGCCGAATGGGATTGCTTCGTAGGAAGCTATCATTTTTCCCAGGACTCGCGTGCAATGATGCACCAATAACTGTTTTGGCTTCAGGAGGTCTCTGACTAGAGATGACAGCTCCTTGGCTTTCTCCTCCGGGAGAAACACTTATTTCTGGTCTGTGTCCAGAACCATCCCCAGGAACAGTAGACGTGTCGTAGGAAACAGCTGTGTCTTTGGACTGTTTAGAATCCAACCGTGCTGTGTAGCACTTTCCAAAATAGTGCTACCCCGACTAGCAACTGCTCCTTGGACCTCGCCCTTATAAGGAGATTGTCCAAGTACGGGATCATTAAAAACTCCCCTTTTTCGAAGGAGTATCATCATTCCGGCCATTACCTTGGTAACACCCTCGGTGCCATGTACAGTCCAAACGGCAGAGTCTGGACTTGGTAATGGTAATCGTGTACCACAAATCTGAGGTACTCCAGGCGAGGATAGTAAATGGGGACATGCAGGTAAGCATCCTTGATGTCCCGGGATACCATGTAATCCCCCTCGTCCAGGCTTGTAATAACCGCCCTGAGCGATTCCATCTTGAACTTGAATTTTTTTATGTATGTGTTCAAGGATTTTAAATATAAAAAAGGGTCACACCGAACCATGCGGTTTCGGTACCCCAAACCGTGTGGAATAGTAACCCCGTCCTTGTTGAAGTAGGGGCACCTTAAGTATTACCTGATGGGAATACAGCTTATTAATTGCCTCTAGCACAGCCTCCCTGCCTGAGGGAGTTGTCGGCAAGGCATATTTGAGGAAACGGCGGGGGGAAGACATCTCGAATTCCAGCTTGTACCCTTGAAATACTTTGAATGAAACAGGGATCCACCTGTGAGCGAGCCCACTGATCGCTGAAATTTTTGAGACGGCCCCCCACCGTACCTGGCTACACCTGTGGAGCCCCCGCGTCATGCTGTGGACTCAGAGGAAGCGAGAGAAGAATTATGATTCTGGGAACAGGCTGACTGGTGCAGCTTTTTCCCTCTTCCCTTGTCTCTGTACAGAAAGGAAGCGCCTTTGACCCGCTTGCTTTTCTGAAGCCGGAAGGACTGTACCTGATAATACAGTGCTTTCTTAGTCTGTGAGGAAAACTGAGGTAAAAATATTTCTTCCCAGCTGTTGCTGCGGATACGAGGTCCCAGAGACCATCCCCAAATAATTCCTCACCCTTATAAGGCAGAATTTCTATGCGCCTTTTAAAGTCAGCATCACCTGTCCAGTGACAGGTCTCTAATCCCCTCCTGACAGAATGGACATTACATTCATTTTGGATGCCAGCCGGCAAAATATCCCTCTGTGCATCCCTCATATATAAGACGACGTCTTTAATATGTTCTCATGTTAGCAAACTAGTATGTTTGACAGGGTCACCGACCACGCTGCAGCAGCACGCTCTGCAGGTTTCAGTCTAGTACCTGAGTGTGTAAAAACAGACTTCAGGATAGCCTCCTGCTTTTTATCAACAGGTACCTTCAAAGTGGCCGTTCCTAAAACGGCAGTGCCACCTATTTTGACAACCGTGTGAGCGCCTTATCCACCCTAGGGGATATCTCCCAGCGTAACTTATCCTCTGGCGGGAAAAGGTACGCCATCAGTAACTTTTTAGAAATTACCAGTTTCTTATCAGGGGGAACCCACGCTTCTCACACACTTCATTCATTCATCTGATGGGGGAACAAAACACTGCCTGCTTTTTCTCCCCAAACATAAAAACCCATTTTTAGAGGTTAATGTCAGAAATGTGTAACACATTTTTTATTGCCGGGATCAAGTCACGGATGTTCCTAGTGGATTGTGTATATGTCTCAACCTTGTCGACACTGGAGTCAGACTCCGTGTCGACATCTGTGTCTGCCATCTGAATGAGCGGGCGTTTTTGAGCCCCTGATGGCCTTTGAGACGCCTGGGCAGGCGCGGGCTGAGAAACCGGCTGTCCCACAGCTGTTACGTCATCCACTCTTTTATGTAAGGAGTTGACACTGTCTGTTAATACCTTTCACCTAACCATCCACTCTGGTGTCGGCCCCACAGGGGGCGACATCACATTTATCGGCATCTGCTCCGTCACTATATAAGCCTCCTCCTCAAACATGTCGACACAGCTGTACCGACACACCGCACACACACAGGGAATGCTCTGACTGAGGACAGGACCCCACAAAGCCCTTTGGGGAGACAGAGAGAGAGTATGCCAGCATACACCAGAGCGCTATATAATGTGGGGATTAACACTATTACTGAGTGAAATTTCCCCAATAGCTGCTTGTATATACAATATTGCGCGTAAATTTAGTGCCCCCCCTCTCTTTTTAACCCTTTGAGCCTGAAACTACAGGGGAGAGCCTGGGGAGCTTTCTTCCAGTTGCACTGTGAAGAGAAAATGGCGCCAGTATGTCTGAGGGAGATAGCTCCGCCCCTTTTCCGCGGCCTATTCTCCCACTTTTTCCTGGATTCTGGCAGGGGTATTTACCACATATATAGCCTCTGGGGCTATATATTGTGGTATTTTTGCCAGCCAAGGTGTTCTTATTGCTGCTCAGGGCGCCCCCCCCAAGCGCCCTGCACCCTCAGTGACCGGAGTGTGAAGTGTGCATGAGGAGCAATGGCGCACAGCTGCAGTGCTGTGCGCTACCTTGGTGAAGACTGATGTCTTCTGCCGCCGATTTTCCGGACCTCTTCTTGCTTCTGGCTCTGTAAGGGGGACGGCGGCGCGGCTCCGGGACCGAACACCAAGGACTGGGCCTGCGGTCGATCCCTCTGGAGCTAATGGTGTCCAGTAGCCTAAGAAGCCCAATCCGGCTGCAAGCAGGCGAGTTCGCTTCTTCTCCCCTTAGTCCCTCGCTGCAGTGAGCCTGTTGCCAGCAGGTCTCACTGAAAATAAAAAACCTAATTCTATACTTTCTAGAGGCTCAGGAGAGCCCCTAGTGTGCATCCAAATTCGGCCGGGCACAAGATCTAACTGAGGCTTGGAGGAGGGTCATGGTGGGAGGAGCCAGTTAACACCAGGTAGTCATAAATCTTTCTAGAGTGCCCAGCCTCCTTCGGAGCCCGCTATTCCCCATGGTCCTTTCGGAGTTCCCAGCATCCACTAGGACGTCAGAGAAAAAATATCATCTAAAATTACTTTCAGGCTCTGTGTATGAGGTGTATATGTAACAAATGCATTCTGTGCTTAGATTTAGGTCCCATCACCATGATATCTCATTATGGTATCTAATTATTCCAAAATACGGAAAAATCCCATATCCAAAATACCTCTGGTCCCAAGCATTTTGGATAAGGGATACTCAACCTGTATAATAATATATATATATATATATATATATATATATATATATATATATATATATATATATATATATATATATATATATATATATATATACACACATATATACACACACACACACACATGCATAGACTCTCTCTCTTAGCCAGCTTGAACAAGTCATTGATCCACCTTATCCACATTTCAGCTTGCAGCCTGCTGAGGTGCGAGCAAAAATGTGCCAAAACACTGGTTTGTGCGCCCTAACCTAGTGTCTGTGCAGCTAAACTCTGTACCTATAGGCATGCACACCCCGAAAAGGGGGGGTAACAAGAGGGGAATTTTCCATTGCTAAAATATAAATAATACAAAATGCCCTTATACCTGACTTAATGGTAAATGACTTACTTCCTACTATTTCTCATTGCTGTGGGGGCTAAAAAAGACAACGTACTCATTTTTATTTGAGCTGACCAATAGTAAGATTTCTACCAAGTTTTTACATTACAGTTGTCTGAACACTTCCAACCTTTGGCTGATTATATAATTTAGTCATGCTGTAGCTTGCTAAAGCAATCACGTAGAACATTTTTTCCTAACTATTTCTTGGAATCCTGCCCATTAACCGACCACATCTTTTCCACAGCTGCAATAGAACTTACATCCTACCAATTATGGATAAAAGGATGAGACATCAGAGAATATTACGAAACTCAACAGACAGCATTTGAACTTTCAAAAAACAGGAGCTTCCTACTTTGCAGCTGAAGAGAGGGAGAGATCTATAGGAAATTGAACATTCCAGATTAAGGGCAAACCAAGTTCTTTAACTTATTCCTTTTTTACCATATATTATTGTAATATTTAAAAAATATATATATATTTTTCAAAATTTCTATTTAGTTTGGAGAGCAGATTTTCAGTAAGAGAATAAGAAACCTAACGAAGCAAATAGTCTCTGGTTAGTACTACCGCCAGTATTGCTGAGGAGCAGAGCATTTTTTTTTTGTTTTTTGTTAAAGAATCTCAAAAAAAATTGTCTATTAGCACGAATATCATCAATATAAAATGTTTGTGATTTCTACAGGCATATTTGATAAATAGGCCCCTAGAATTGCAAATGAATTGATTTCCCTGTTTGTACAGGGGGGTAAAGGCACACTGAAACAACTGAATCTCCCCCTATGGATCACATTTAGTGCACATACTCCAACCTAGCAAAACCTCAATTCTATGTGCAATGAAACTAATGGGGTGTAGTACGTTATGCAGGCACTTGGGATCCCAGCACTCAGCATACCGGCGCCGGGATCCTGACCGCCGCCACGCAGGCAGCGGGGTGAGCGCAAAAGAGCCCCTTGCGGGGTGTCGTGGACAAACCATAACCGGCTGCTAAATGCCCACGGTAAGTTCAGCGGCTAATTGAATACTGCATTACTGAAAAACTTAACATTTTTTTTTTTTTTTTTAACACATAGTGCTCGATTCAATTCTAAGAGAGTTGAATAGTGCCAGGAATTAGCTCCCGGTGCTATTCAATACAGCACCCTGTGATACCCGACAACAGGATTTCTTCATGGCACCCCAGGAGGTACGATGCCGATTTCTGCCCTTAGTACGGCGGTAACATCATTGCGAGAATGCCGGTTCTCCCGAGAAAACACCCTGTTTAGTCAGGGGAGAACGGGCATTCTCCAACTTACCACTGCGCTGTATTGAACAGCCCTGTGAGCTAATTCCCGGTGCTATTCAACTCTCTCAGAATTGAATCGTGCCAAAAACACTTCGTTTGCAAATATCCAGTCTCCTAAGGATCACGTGTCACTGTGTGCCAGCATATTTAAAGCGTAAAAACAAATGACTGCATGTAAAGTTCCTGTCACATATATGCTCTTCCAAAGCTACTTGCACAATTACATAACTCTCCTATTCACTTGTGATGGCTCTTATGCTGCCTATACACAAAAAGATCTAATCATTCCCACATATGAAAGTTGATCAGATGTTTGACAGTGAGCACATTGAGACGCCAATTGTCCTGGTGTGACGAGAGCGAGGACATCAGACATTATGAATAAAGGTTAAACCTATCTGGGAAGCTTGTGGTACTTCCAAGCTGTTTCTTAAATGCAACCATGTTACATCTAGTTTGTAGTCTATAGAAAATTTCAATGGTTAAATATTCAAAGTATAGCTATTGGCAGAGTAATTGACATCTTGCAATTCTAGGTACTTACCCTTACAGGACCAACTGTTGGCACTGGCGCCACATCCACTAGTGACCAGCAAGGAACCAGAAGCAACACTAGTCAGTATTTTCACACTTCCCAAAAATACTTTATTTTTATTTTTGCAGGGGGAGGGTATTATAGTTTATTTAAATGGCACCACATGGGATCCACACCGCACAATTACAGAGTAAACAAATAAGCAAAACATGAAGACAGTAACTTACAGTTAAATACAATATGGGACCAAGTACATGGCATATAAACATAGCTGCGTCAGTACAGGGCATTGAAATAAGTACCAGGGTGGCAGAAAACAGAAGGATTTGGTGCAATCAAAGGGAGTATTAAAAAGAAGAAAGGTTAAGTAAGGGACATAAAAGCACATGAAGAGGACCCTGCTCTTGAGAGCTTACATTCTAAAGGGGAGATGCACACAGACAGGGGTGACAGATCAGGTAGAAAGTGAGCATGGGCCAAAGAGGGCTTAGGACGAGAGATGGCAGGGTTTGGTGAAGAAGTGTGTCTGGAGAGCTTTTTTTGTAGAGAGGTGGGGAGAGAGGTAGAGATTCCAGAAAAAGGGAGCAGCATGTGCAAAAATCTTGGCGGTAGGAGTGGGAGGTGGTAATCAGAAGCCAGGAGAGGCGGCATGCATTAGCAGAGCGAAGAGGACGGGCGGAAGTGTAAAGGGAGATAAGGTCAGAGATGTAACTGGGAGAGGAGTGGGTGAGAATTTTGTAAGCGAGTGTGAGAAGCTTGAAATGGATTCTGAAGGGGAGCCAGTGAAGGGCTAATAAAAGAGGGGAGGTGGATGTAGTGCGTTTGGTGAGGAAGATGATCCGGGCAGCAGCATTGAGGATAGATTGGAGTGGAGAGATGTATGTGTTAGTTATGTCAGTCAGGAGGAGATTACATGGGATCAGTACGTAATCCCGCTGGACGGGATCCCGGCGGTCGAAATCCCGACCACACAATCGCTTCGCTCGGCACACTATTATATTCTCCCTCTATGGGTGTCGTGGACACCCACGGAGGGAGAATATGACGGGATTGTGGCGGTCGGGATTCCGGCGTCTGTATTTCGACCGCCGGGATACCGTCCAGCGGGATGTTGACCGCATCCCGATTACATTAGTTCAGTCTTGAGATGACCAGTGAGTGGATAATAAGAATTTACTTACCGATAATTCTATTTCTCATAGTCCGTAGTGGATGCTGGGGACTCCGTAAGGACCATGGGGAATAGCGGCTCCGCAGGAGACTGGGCACATCTAAAGAAAGCTTTAGGACTATCTGGTGTGCACTGGCTCCTCCCCCTATGACCCTCCTCCAAGCCTCAGTTAGGATACTGTGCCCGGACGAGCGTACACAATAAGGAAGGATTTTGAATTCCGGGTAAGACTCATACCAGCCACACCAATCACACCGTATAACCTGTGATCTGAACCCAGTTAACAGCATGATAACAGAGGAGCCTCTGAAAGATGGCTCACAACAATAATAACCCGATTTTTGTAACAATAACTATGTACAAGTATTGCAGACAATCCGCACTTGGGATGGGCGCCCAGCATCCACTACGGACTATGAGAAATAGAATTATCGGTAAGTAAATTCTTATTTTCTCTAACGTCCTAAGTGGATGCTGGGGACTCCGTAAGGACCATGGGGATTATACCAAAGCTCCCAAACGGGCGGGAGAGTGCGGATGACTCTGCAGCACCAAATGAGAGAACTCCAGGTCCTCCTCAGCCAGGATATCAATTTTGTAGAATTTTACAAACGTATTTGCTCCTGACCAAGTAGCTGCTCGGCAAAGTTGTAAAGCCGAGACCCCTCGGGCAGCCGCCCAAGATGAGCCCACCTTCCTTGTGGAGTGGGCATTTACAGATTTTTGGCTGTGGCAGGCCTGCCACAGAATGTGCAAGCTGAATTGTACTACAAATCCAACGAGCAATAGTCTGCTTAGAAGCAGGAGCACCCAGCTTGTTGGGTGCACACAGGATAAACAGCGAGTCAGATTTCCTGACTCCAGCCGTCCTGGAAACATATTTTCAGGGCACTGACAACGTCTAGCAACTTGGAGGCCTCCAAGTCCCTAGTAGCCGCAGGCACCACCAATAGGTTGGTTCAGGTGAGACGCTGAAACCACCTTGGGGAGAAACTGAGGACGAGTCCTCAATTCCGCCCTGTCCGAATGGAAAATCAGATAAGGGCTTTTTCAGGATAAAGCCGCCAATTCTGACACGCACCTGGCCCAGGCCAGGGCCAACAGCATGACCACTTTCCATGTGAGATATTTTAACTCCACAGATTTAAGTGGTTCAAACCAATGTGACTTTTGGAACCCAAAACTACATTGAGATCCCAAAGTGCCACTGGAGGCACAAAAGGAGGCTGTATATGCAGTACCCCTTTTACAAACGTCTGAACTTCAGGGACTGAAGCTAGTTCTTTTTGGAAGAAAATTGACAGGGCCGAAATTTGAACCTTAATGGACCCCAATTTCAGGCCCATAGACACTCCTGTTTCCAGGAAATGTAGGAATCGACCCAGTTGAATTTCCTCCGTCGGGCCTTACTGGCCTCGCACCACGCAACATATTTTCGCCAATTGCGGTGATAATGTTTTTGCGGTTACATCCTTCCTGGCTTTGATCAGGATAGGGATGACTTCATCCGGAATGCCTTTTTTCCTTCAGGATCCGGCGTTCAACCGCCATGCCGTCAAACGCAGCCGCGGTAAGTCTTGGAACAGACAGGGTCCTTGCTGGAGCAGGTCCCTTCTTAGAGGTAGAGGCCACGGATCCTCCGTGAGCATCTCTTGAAGTTCCGGTTACCAAGTCCTTATTGGCCAATCCGGAACCACGAATATAGTGCTTACTCCTCTCCATCTTATCAATCTCAGTACCTTGGGTATGAGAGGCAGAGGAGGGAACACATACCCTGACTGGTACACCCACGGTGTTACCAGAGCGTCTACAGCTTATTGCCTGAGGGTCCCTGGACCTGGCGCAATACCTGTCGAGTTTTTAATCATGTGGAAGACTTCTGGGTGAAGTCCCCACTCTCCCGGGTGGAGGTCGTGCTGAGGAAGTCTGCTTCCCAGTTGTCCACTCCCGGAATGAATACTGCTGACAGTGCTATCACATGATTTTCCGCCCAGCGAAGAATCCTTGCAGCTTCTGCCATTGCCCTCCTGCTTCTTGTGCCACCCTGTCTGTTTACGTGGGTGACTGCCGTGATGTTGTCCGACTGGATCAACCCCGGCTGACCTTGAAGCAGAGGTCTTGCTAAGCTTAGAGCATTGTAAATGTCCCTTAGCTTCAGGATATTTATGTGAAGTGATGTCTCCAGGCTTGACCATAAACCCTGGATATTCCTTCCCTGTGTGACTGCTCCCCAGCCTCGCAGGCTGGCATCCGTGGTCAACAGGACCCAGTCATGAATGCCTAATCTGCGGCCCTCTAGAAGATGAGCACTCTGCAACCACCACAGGAGGGACACCCTTGTCCTTGGTGACAGGGTTATCCGCTGATGCATCTGAAGATGCGATCCGGACCATTTGTCCAGCAGGTCCCACTGGAAAGTTCTTGCGTGGAATCTGCCGAATGGGATTGCTTCGTAGGAAGCCACCATTTTACCCAGAACCCTTGTGCATTGATGCACTGAGACTTGGCTCGGTTTTAGGAGGTTCCTGACTAGCTCGGATAACTCCCTGGCTTTCTCCTCCGGGAGAAACACCTTTTTCTGGACTGTGTCCAGGATTATCCCTAGGAACAGAAGACACGTCGTCGGAATCCGCTGCGATTTTGGAATATTGAGAATCCAATCGTGCTGCCGCAACACTACCTGAGATAGTGCTACACCGACCTCCAACTGTTCCCTGGATCTTACCCTTATCAGGGAATTGTCCAAGGAAGGGATAACTAAAATTCACTTCCTTCGAAGGAATATCATCATTTCGGCCATTACCTTGGTAAAGACCCGGGGTGCCGTGTACCATCCATACGGCAGCGTCTGAACTGATAGTGACAGTTCTGTACCATAAACCTGAGGTACCCTTGGTGAGAAGGGTAAATTTTGACATGAAGGTAAGCATCCTTGATGTCCCGAGACATCATGTAGTCCCCTTCTTCCAGGTTCGCAATCACTGCTCTGAGTGACTCAATCTTGAATTTGAACCTCTGTACGTAAGTGTTCAAAGATTTTAGATTTAGAATCGGTCTCACCGAGCCGTCCGGCTTCGGTACCACAACAGTGTGGAATAATACCCCGTTCCCTGTTGCAGGAGGGGTATCTTGATTATCACCTGCTGGGAATACAGCTTGTGAATGGCTTCCAAAACTGTCTCCCTGTCAGAAGGAGACATCGGTAAAGCCGACTTTAGGAAACGGCGAGGGGGAGACGTCTCGAATTCTAATTTGTACCCCTGAGATATCACCTGAAGGATCCAGGGGTCTACTTGCGATTGAGCCCACTGCGCGCTGAAATTCATTGAGACGGGCCCCCCACCGTGCCTGATTCTGCTTGTAAAGCCCCAGCGTATACTGAGGGCTTGGCAGAGGCGGGAGAGGGTTTCTGTTCCTGGGAACTGGCTGATTTCTGCAGCCTTTTTCCTCTCCCTCTGTCACGGGGCAGAAATGAGGAACCTTTTGCCCGCTTGTCCATGAAAAGACTGCGCCTGATAATACGGCGTCTTCTCATGTTGAGAGGCGACCTGGGGTACAAACGTGGAATTCCCAGCTGTTGCCGTGGCCACCAGGTCTGAAAGACCGACCCCAAATAACTCCTCCCTTAATAAAGCAATACTTCCAAATGCCGTTTGGAATACGCATCACCTGACCACTGACGTGTCCATAACCCTCTACTGGTAGAAATGGACAACGCGCTTAGACTTGATGCCAGTCGGCAAATATTCCGCTGTGCATCACGCATATATAAAAATGCATCTTTCAAATGCTCTATAGGCAAAAATATACTGTCCCTATCTAGGGTATCAATATTTTCAGTCAGGGAATCCGACCACGCCAACCCAGCACTGCACATCCAGGCTGAGGCGA
This sequence comes from Pseudophryne corroboree, assembly GCF_028390025.1. Lineage (NCBI taxonomy): Eukaryota > Metazoa > Chordata > Amphibia > Anura > Myobatrachidae > Pseudophryne > Pseudophryne corroboree. Next base: position 320,863,717 of record NC_086448.1, on the reverse strand, counting down.
TTGCTGGTCGCAGTATAACACCAGTATGTGTGTAAATACCTTTTAGGATACCCTCCTGCTTTCTATCAGCAGGATCCTTAAGGGCGGCCATCTCAGGCGAAGGTAGAGCCCTTACAAGCATGTGAGCGCTTTATCCCCCCTAGGGGGTGTTTCCCAACGCACCCTAACCTCTGGCGGGAAAGGATATAATGCCAATAACATTTTAGAAATTATCCGTTGTTATCGGGGGAAACCCACGCATCATCACACACCTCATTTAATTTCTCAGATTCAGGAAAACTACAGGTAGTTTTTCCTCACCGAACATAATACCCCTTTTTTTTGGTGGTACTCGTATTATCAGAAATGTGTAAAACATTTTTCATTGCCTCAATCATGTAACGTGTGGCCCTACTGGAAGTCACATTCGTCTTTTCACCGTCGACACTGGAGTCAGTATCCGTGTCGGCGTCTATATCTGCCATCTGAGGTAACGGGCGCTTTAGAGCCCCTGACGGCCTATGAGACGTCTGGACAGGCACAAGCTGAGTAGCCGGCTGTCTCATGTCAACCACTGTCTTTTATACAGAGCTGACACTGTCACGTAATTCCTTCCAACAGTTCATCCACTCAGGTGTCGACCCCCTAGGGGGTGACATCACTATTACAGGCAATCTGCTCCGTCTCCACATCATTTTTCTCCTCATACATGTCGACACAAAAGTACCGACATACAGCACACACACAGGGAATGCTCTGATAGAGGACAGGACCCCACTAGCCCTTTGGGGAGACAGAGGGAGAGTTTGCCAGCACACACCAGAGCGCTATATATATACAGGGATAACCTTATATAAGTGTTTTTCCCCTTATAGCTGCTGTATAGTTAATACTGCGCCTAATTAGTGCCCCCCTCTCTTTTTTTAACCCTTTCTGTAGTGTAGTGACTGTAGGGGAGAGACAGGGAGCTTCCCTCCAACGGAGCTGTGAGGGAAAATGGCGCCAGTGTGCTGAGGAGATAGGCTCCGCCCCTTTTTCGCAGACTTTTCTCCTGCTTTTTTATGGATTCTGGCAGGGGTTAAATGCATCCATATAGCCCAGGAGCTATATGTGATGCATTTTTTTGCCATCCAAGGTGTTTTTATTGCGTCTCAGGGCGCGCCCCCCCCCCCCCTGCACCCTCAGTGACCGAAGTGTGAAGTGTGCTGAGAGCAATGGCGCACAGCTGCAGTGCTGTGCGCTACCTTGTTGAAGACAGGACGTCTTCTGCCGCCGATTTTCCGGACCTCTTCTGCCTTCTGGCTCTGTAAGGGGGCCGGCGGCGCGGCTCTGGGACCCATCCAAGCTGGGCCTGTGATCGTCCCTCTGGAGCTAATGTCCAGTAGCCTAAGAAGCCCAATCCACTCTGCACGCAGGTGAGTTCGCTTCTTCTCCCCTTAGTCCCTCGATGCAGTGAGCCTGTTGCCAGCAGGTCTCACTGAAAATAAAAAACCTAATCTAAAACTTTCACTAAGAAGCTCAGGAGAGCCCCTAGTGTGCACCCTTCTCGTTCGGGCACAGAGATCTAACTGAGGCTTGGAGGAGGGTCATAGAGGGAGGAGCCAGTGCACACCAGATAGTCCTAAAGCTCTCTTTAGATGTGCCCAGTCTCCTGCGGAGCCGCTATTCCCCATGGTCCTTACGGAGTCCCCAGCATCCACTTAGGACGTTAGAGAAAAGGGTCTTAGTAGCATCCTGGATGAGAAAGGGTCTAATCCTGGAAATATTTTTGAGATGAAAATGTCAGGTTTGTGATAAGTGCTGAGTGTGTGGTTTGAAGGAGAGGAAGGAGTCAAGTATTACTCCAAGACAGCGCACTTGGGGGCTAGAGGAGATAGTAGAGCCATCAATAGATAATGAAGTTGTGGGAGGAGAGGGTGGGAAGATGATCAGCTCAGTCTGTTAAGTTTAAGAAAGCACTGGGACATCCAAGGGGAATATGTCCAGTACACAAGTTTTCCTCTCTGTGCTCAGTCATCCAGAGGGGTTCCCAGATAACATGCGACCAAGGGTCCAAGCCATAAGATAATCACCAACATGGGCTGACATAATAATTAACAGTCCAGATCCAGTCTAAAGTATTACCCAGAAATCCCTACTATGAGGATATTCGCATTGGACAATTAGAGGGGTAATAAAGAGACTTGTGCTTACTGTAATAAGTGATGACTACACTTCTCTATGGACTAGTCAGAAGCAGGACTGTGAATAAGATTTTAAACCTACCGGTAAATCTTTTTCTCCTAGTCAGTAGAGGATGCTGGGGACTCCGTAAGGACCATGGGGTATAGACGGGCTCTGCAGGAGATATGGGCACTATAAAGAACTTTAGAATGGGTGAGCACTGGCTCCTCCCTCTATGCCCCTCCTCCAGACCTCACTGTGCGCAGAGGAGATGGACAATATGAGGAAAGGATTTTGTTAATCTAAGGGCAAGATTCATACCAGCCCACACCAATCACACCGTATAACCTGGAATATATGCAACCAGTTAACAGTATGAACAAAAACCAGTATCAGCTAAAGACTGATCTCAACTGTAACATAACCCTTATGTAAGCAACAACTATATACAAGCCTTGCAGATTTCGTCCGCACTGGGATGGGCGCCCAGCATCCTCTACAGACTAGGAGAAAAAGATTTACCGGTAGGTTTAAAATCTTATTTTCTCTTACATCCTAGAGGATGCTGGGGACTCCGTAAGGACCATGGGGTTTATACCAAAGCTCCAGACCGGGCGGGAGAGTGCGGACGACTCTGCAGCACCAACTGAGCAAACACAAGGTCCTCATCAGCCAGGGTATCAAACTTATAAAACTTTGCAAAAAAAGTGTTTTAACCTGACCAAGTAGCTGCTCGGCAAAGCTGTAAAGCCGAGACGCCTCGGGCAGCCGCCCAAGAAGAGGCCACCTTCCTAGTGGAATGGGCCTTTACTGAATTTGTTAAACAGCAATCCCGCCGTAGAATGAGCCTGCTGAATCGTGTTACAGATCCAGCGAGCAATAGTCTGCTTCGAAGCATGTATGGCTGCATGCATACAGGACAAACAGTGCTTCTGTTTTCCTAATTCGAGCCATCCTGGCTACATAGATTTTTAAGGCCCTGACTACATCCAGGGACTTGGAATCCTCCAAGTCACCCGTAGCCACAGGCACCACAATAGGTTGGTTCATATGAAATGAAGAAACCACCTTAGGCAAAAATTGAGGACGAGTCCTCATCTCTGCTCTATCCACATGGAAGGTCAAATAGGGGCTCTTGTGAGACAAGGCCGCCAATTCGGACACCCGCCTTGCAGATGCCAAGGCCAACAACATGACCACCTTCCAAGTGAGAAATTTCAATTCAACCATTTGAAGAGGTTCAAACCAGTGAGACTTCAGGAACCGTAACACCACGTTAAGGTCCCAGGGTGCCACTGGGGGTACAAAAGGAGGCTAGATGTGCAGCACTCCCTTTACAAAAGTCTGGACTTCTGGGAGAGAAGCCAATTCCTTCTGAAAGAAAATAGACAGGGCCGAAATCTGTACCTTAATGGAGCCTAATTTTAGGCCCATATCCACTCCTGTCTGTAGAAAGTGGAGAAAACGGCCCAGATGGAAATCTTCCGTAGGAGCATTCTTGGCTTCACACCAAGAAACATATTTCCTCCAGAAACAGTGATAATGTTTTGCAGTCACCTCCTTCCTAGCCTTTATCAGAGTAGGGATGACCTACTCCGGAATACCTTTCCCAGCTAGGATTCGGTATTCAACCGCCATGCCGTCAAACGTAACCGCGGTAAGTCTTGGAACACGCAGGGCCCCTGTGTAACAGGTCCTCCCTGAGAGGAAGAGGCCATGGATCTTCTGTGAGCATCTCCTGAAGATCTGAATACCAGGCCCTTCGAGGCCAATCTGGAACAATGAGGATTGTTCTCACTCTTTTTTGTCTTACGATTCTCAATATTTTTGAGATGAGAGGAAGAGGGTCGAACACATAGACCGACTGAAACACCCAAGGTGTCACCAGGGCGTCCACCGCTACAGCCTGAGGGTCCCTTGACGTGGCACAATACCTCCGAAGATTCTTGTTGAGGCGTGACGCATTCATGTCTATGTGAGGAATTCCCCAAAGACTTATCTCTGTAAAAACGTCTTGATAAAGTCCCCACTCTCCTGGATGGAGATCGTGTCTGCTCAGGAAGTCTGCTTCCCAGTTGTCCACTCCCAAAATGAAGACCGCTGACAGAGCGCTTACGTGATTTTCCGCCCAGCGCAGAATCCTGGTGGCTTCCGCCATTGCCACTCTGCTCCTTGTCCCGCCTTGGCGGTTTACATGAGCCACGGCTGTGACGCTGTCGGATTGAATCAGAACCGGTAGGTCGCGAAGAAGATTCTCCGCTTGTCGTAGGCCATTGTATATGGCCCTCAATTCCAGTACGTTGATGTGTAGACAAGCCTCCTGGCTTGACCATAGGCCCTGAAAACTTCTTCCTTGTGTGACTGCTCCCCATCCTCGGAGGCTCACGTCCGTGGTCATCAGAACCCAATCTTTAATGCCGAACCTGCGACCCTCTAGAAGGTGAGCACTTTGCAGCCACCACAGGAGAGACACCCTGGCCCGGGGGGGGACAGGCTTATCTTCTGATGTATTAGTAGATGGGACCCTGACCACTTGTCCAGGAGGTCCCACTGAAATGTCCTTGCATGAAACCTGCCGAAGGGGATGGCCTCGTAGGCTGCCACCATTTTCCCCAGAACTCGAGTGCATTGATGAACAGACACTCTTTTTGGTTTTAGCAAGTCTCTGACCATGTTCTGGAGTTCCTGGGCTTTTTCCATCGGGAGAAAAACCCTCTTCTGTTCCGTGTCCAGAATCATGCCTAGGAATGACAGTCGAGTCGTTGGAATCAATTGCGACTTTGGCAGATTGAGAATCCAACCGTGTTGTTGTAGTACTCTCAGGGAGAGCGACACGCTCTTCTGCAATGGATCTCTCGATCTTGCTTTTATCAGGAGATCGTCCAAGTATGGGATAATTGTGACTCCCTGCCTGCGCAGGAGCACCATCATCTCCGCCATCACCTTGGTGAAAATCCTCGGGGCCGTGGAAAGCCCAAACGGCAACGTCTGAAACTGGTTATGACAGTCCCGTACAGCGAATCTCAGGTAAGCCTGAAGAAGAGGATATATGGGGACATGAAGGTATGCATCCTTTATGTCGAGTGACACCATAAAATCCCCCCCTTCCAGACTGGAGATCACAGCCCGGAGCGATTCCATCCTGAATTTGAACTTTTTCAAATACAGGTTTAGGGATTTTAGATTTAAAATGGGTCTGACCGAACCATCCGGCTTCGGACCACGAACAGGGTCGAATAGTACCCTTTCCCCTGTTGAACTAGGGGAACCTTGACAATCACTTGCTGTTGAGACAGCTTTTGAATTGCAGCTAACACTACTTCCCTCTCTGGGGAAGAAGCTGGCAAGGCCGACTTGAAAAATCGGCGAGGGGGCACCTCTTCGAATTCCAGTTTGTAGCCTTGGGATACAATATCCATCGCCCAAGGATCCACGTCTGACAGAACCCAGACCTGGCTGAAGAGTCGAAGACGTGCCCCCACCGGTGTGGACTCCCTCAGTGGAGCCCCAGCGTCATGCGGTGGATTTAGTAGAAGCCGGGGAGGACTTCTGCTCCTGGGAACTAGCCGGAGCAGAAGCTCTTTTTCCTCTACCCTTACCTCTGGCGAGGAAAGATGAGCCCCGACCTCTTCTGGACTTATGCGACCGAAAGGACTGCATCTGATATTGTGGAGTTTTCTTTTGCTGCGGGGGAACAAAAGGCAAATTTACCCGCGGTAGCTGTGGTAACCAGGTCCGCGAGACCTTCCCCAAATAAAACTTCACCTTTGTATGGCAAAACCTCCATATGCTTCTTTGTCAATAAAATGGTATCCCTATCTAGGGTATCAAGGTCAGCTGACAAGGTATCTGTCCAAGCTGCAACTGCGCTACATACCCATGCCGATGCTATTGCCGGTCTGAACAAAGCACCTGTATGCGCATAAATAGACTTTAAAGTAGTTTCCTGTCTGCGATCAGCAGGATCCTTGAGGGCTGCCGTGTCCGGAGACGGTAGCGCCACTTTCTTGGACAGGCGTATTAAAGCCTTGTCCACCCTGGGTGAGGATTCCCAACGTACCCTGTCCTGTGCAGGGAAAGGATACGCCATAAGAATCCTCTTGGGAATCTGCAGTTTTTTTATCTGTAGTTTCCCAAGCTTTTTCAAATAACTCGTTAAGCTCATGGGATGGGGAAAAAGTTACCTCAGGTTTCTTTTCCTTATACATGCGCACCCTCGTGTCAGGGACCGAGGGGTCATCTGTGATATGCAAAACATCTATTATTGCAACAATCATATAATGAATACTTTTTACCACCCTTGGGTGTAACCTCACTTCTTCGTAGTCGACACTGGAATCAGAGTCCGTGTCGGTATCAGTGTCTGCTATTTGGGATAGGGGACGTTTTTGAGACCCAGAAGGGCCCGGTGACCCAGCCGAAGCCGTGGATTGACTCCCTGCTTTGTCCCTGGACTCTACTTTGTCCAATCTCTTATGTAATAATGTCACTTTTGCATTTAAAACATTCCACATGTCCATCCAATCATTAATCGGCGTTGCCGACAGACACCACAATCATCTCCACCTCCTCCTTAGCTGAGCCTTCCACATCAGACATGCCGACACACTCGTACCGACACCCACACACACACACACAGGGATATAGTTATAAGGAGACAGTTCCCCAATAAGGCCCTTTGGAGAGACAGAGAGAGTATGCCAGCACACACCCAGTGCCAACTGACACTGGAAAATAAACTTCCAGAAAATAGCGCTTTTATATTAATTACTGTGTTAATACACTCACTGCGCCTTACAAGTGCCCCCCCTCCTCTTTTCAGCCCTGTGTCACAGTGTTCGCAGGGGAGAGACCGGGGAGCCAGCTTCTCTGCAGATCTCTGTGGAGAAAATGGCACTGGTTAGTGCTGAGGGACCAAGCTCCGCCCCCTCCAGCGGCAGGCTTCCGTCCCGCTCAAAGTATCTCAAAACTGGCGGGGGATTCAAAGAATTACTGCCTCTGCAGTGTCCAACCTAATAATGCCAGATATAGAGGTTTTATTGCTGCCCAGGGCACCCCCCCTGCGCCCATCAGTGCGTGTATTGTGTGGGAGCAATGGCGCGCAGCGTTACCGCTGCGCGCTTACCTCGGTGAAGATCTGAAGTTTTCTGCCGCCATGCAGTCTCTTTTCTTCTTATACTCACCCGGCTTCTATCTTCCGGCTCTGCGAGGAGGACGGCGGCGCGGCTCCGGGACGAACAGCGAGGGGAGAGCTGCGTTCCGACTCCCTCTGGAGCTAATGGTGTCCAGTAGCCTAAGAAGCAGAGCCTATCACTTAAGTAGGTCTGCTTCTCTCTCCTCAGTCGCACGATGCAGGGAGCCTGTTGCCAGCAGTGCTCCCTGAAAATAAAAAAACTAACAAAATTATTTATCAGAGAAACTCAGGAGAGCTCCCCTGTAATGCACCCAATCTCCTCTGGGCACAGGATCTAACTGAGGTCTGGAGGAGGGGCATAGAGGGAGGAGCCAGTGCACACCCATCTAAAGTTCTTTAGTGCCCATATCTCCTGCGGAGCCTGTCTATACCCTATGGTCCTTACTGAGTCCCCAGCATCCTCTAGGACGCAAGAGAAAATGGCTATAGCCATTTCAGCAATAAAAAATATTTTGATTTGCACATTTGTGAAAGGGAACATGACATATGTGGAAACGTGGCGAAAAACTATTGTTACAGTAATAAAATATTTTTGAGCATTGTATTAAAAAAAAAAAAAAAAAAAAAAAAGTATAAAAATGTTTGCTTTGTGTACAGAGGATCAGCCATGTATTCCTCAGAAAGGAATACGTTTGTAATATTGTATAGATCTATTTCAAAGCTATGGGGAAATTCCGGTTTCAGAAGAAATGAGCCCTGTATGCAATTAGGGATCCAATTATGACAATACAGTATCTGAAACCCAATTCTGAATACATCTGCACTAGTTTCAGCAATAAGAAGCTAAACCTATTGCTCACTGTATTATTACTTATAGATGTTCCGGGGGTATGCAATCACCATCCCGGAGATCAGGATACCGATGACAGCCGGGGTCACATACTGATTGCGTCCCAGGAAAGGTCTTTTCACAGGTACACTGTCAGGTACACAAATGCTACTGTATTGTGCAAAGATTGAGCAATACAGTTCTCAGGGACCAATAACAGTGTACTAAACCAAGTACAATGACAGTCACCAGACAAACTACACTCCAAGCCAGAAAGGAACTACACTGCTGTACACACACATGTATGTTACAAAACTCACAGAAAACGTTTATTAGGAATCTTACAGAATATTATTCTATGTAAATACAATCTGGCTTTATTCCAGACACAGGGATCAGGGAATACAATGGCCTGTACAAGACCTCCTGAGCCTTCTGCTGATACTACCGAGGCAGTGGCTGAGCACAATGAGGCAGCCGGGTGCTATCAGTGTGTGACACGCAGCGTGCCGGCCCTGTGCAGCAGAGTACATAAGGGTGCAGCACACATTTTGCACAGGAGCCGCAGCTGTACTCCCCACCATGGGCTCAGGAGAGCGTCGATCACACACACAGTATGCGCATCAGGACACTGTAGGAGGAGGACCTGCAGAGATCACAGTGCCGTAGTCAGTAATAGCACCCGGCGGGCTGTCCACACACAGCCTGCAGGCTCCGCTCTCAGCACATGAACCATGACCGACAGTGCGGGGCGAAGCGGCTACAGGATGGAGGAGGTAAGAGCTACACAGCACTCACCTCAGTAAAGGGATCCATGTCGCTTTGTGCCCGCGGTCACTATGGTACGATGCCCGGCAGCTCGGTGTCTCCCTGTCAGACAGCAGCGCTCAGTCAGTCACTGCACACAAACGGCTCAGCAATTTTGAATTTCACCCGCCGTGCCGCCCTCACCGGTCACATGACTCGGGTGGTTCTCTGGGAGCGGCGACGCGACACTCTGATTGGCCGGCAGTGGAAGTCATGGCAGCTTCCGCTCTAGCACGGAGTGCGCCGCGTCACGTGATGTGTGTGGGGCGTTGTGTATGCTGATGAGATCTTGAGTTTATGAGACTGATCCACACGACGCAGGCCACTGCAGTGCTCTGTGTTATATTGCTGTTACTGTATGTGTATGAGTTCTCTCTGTGGGTAGGGTGACCAGACTATCCCTTTAACCTGGGCCACTCATGAATTACAACAGGTTCTGTGGCTGGCTGATTACAAGCCTGCATTTCACCTGGTTGTAAGCAGCCACAGAACCTGTGTAATTCATGAGTGTCTCAGGTTAAAGGGATAGTCTGGTCACCCTATCTGTAGGGGTAATTCAGACCTGGTCGCTAGGCAGCAATTTTTGCAGCCCTGCGATCAGATAGTCGCCGCCTACAGGGGGAGTGTATTTTCACTGCGCAAGTGTGCAAACGCATGTGTAGCAGAGCTGTACAAACTGATTTCGTGCAGTCTCTGCGCAGCCCTGGACTTAGCTGCTGCGATCACATCAGCCTGTTCGGACCTGTTTCAAACGCTTGGACACGCCTGTGTTTTTTCAGACACTCTCTAAAAATGGTCAGTTGACACCCATAAACGATCCCTTCCTGTCAATCTGCGAACGCCCGTGCGAATGGATCCTTTGCACAAACCCATCGCTGACCGGCGATCCCTGTTGCAGCCGTGCGACGCATCAGTGCAGTACGGTGCATAGGCATGTGCAGTTCGGATCTGATCGCCCACTGCTAAAACGCAAAGCAGCGATCAGATCTGAATTACCCCCTGTGTTCCTTACAGTGCACACTAGTAGTCAGCAGTCGCAGTGTTAGGCCGGTGTGTGATACTACACATACGCAGCTGTTTATTTATGCACTATAGTAATGTGGCAGCGGGAGATGTATTAAGCCTTGAAAAGTGATAAATTGCACAGTGATTAGAGTACTATCCAATCAGCTTCTAACAGTCATTTCACAGGCTGGGTTAGAAAATGACAGTTAGGAGCTGGTTGGTTGGTATTTTATCACCGTGATTTGTATCACTTTCAAGGCTTAGTGCAGCTGGGCCAGAATGAGAAAATAATGTCAGTTTTCGGAATTTATCGTTATAGGCGGCCAAGGGCCGGCTTGTGTTTGTGGCTGACCGCCTGCTCCCTCACTGTCCCTGCCCAGGCTGCGTGTCACCGGCCCACTCCCTGCCTGCGTTGTGTATAGAATCAGTGACAGGCATGGCATGATATGAGCAGGAGACAGCATCACTTCTCACGTTTGGCAGACCAACACGTGACGTTATAGAGCGCTGTTGTTCTTTGGGTGGCGATAATGGCGCTCAAATAAGCCAAAAAGCACCATGTTTAGCCATGCAAAGTGGCTAAAACCATCGAAACTAATGGGCACAACATAAAACGCACATTTCAGGAAGCAGCACAGAAATGGCATCATTGGCACGCACGCTCCATAACTGAATTGCTCCACAACAGCACCTATTAAATAGTGCCGTGATAAAAACAATTGAATTCCCCCCTTAACCATTTATCTTGCAGTCAGAAAACATGCGACCGCGCCACTCAGCTGTGTCCCCCAGTTTTTGACAAAGAGATCCATTCTGCAAAAGTGCATAATATAATATTTAAATATAATTTTTTTTAAATACAGTACTTTTTAAACTATATTAAATAAAAAAAAAGTAAAAACAATGGGGGTCATTCCGAGTTGTTCGCTCATTGCTGATTTTCGCTATATTGCGATTAGTCGCTTACTGCTCATGCGCAAGGTTCGTAGAGCGCATGCGCTTAGTTATTTTACACAAAAGTTAGGTATTTTACTCACGGCATAACGAAGTTTTTTCATCGTTCTGGTGATCGTACTGTGATTGACAGTAAGTGGGTGTTTCTGGGCGGAAATTTGCCGTTTTCTGGGCGTGTGCGAAAAAACGCTGGCGTTTCTGGGAAAAACGCGGGAGTGTCTGAAGAAACGGGGGAGTGTCTGGGCGAACGCTGGGTGTGTTTGTGACGTCAAACCAGGAACGAAACTGACTGAACTGATCGCAATGGCTGAGTAAGTCTCGAGCTACTCAGAAACTGCTAAGAAATTTCTATTCGCAATTCTGCTAATCTTTCGTTCGCAATTCTGCTATGCTAAGATACACTCCCAGAGGGCGGCGGCTTAGCGTGTGCAATGCTGCTAAAAGCAGTTAGCGAGCGAACAACTCGGAATGAGGGCCAATGTGATGAATGGTTTTGAAGGGAAAAATTGTAAGTTAAGAGTCTATTCAATTGGTGTCGGATCCTCTCTGGCGTTTTAGACAGGTTAAGCCCGTTTTTTACAATGTCGATCCTACTTTTTTTAAAGTAGATTCAGCACTGTTGAAAACGGACCAAAAAGCTGTAAAAAATGCTAATCCGCCAATCCACGTGTTTTCCGACAAGTCGGAATTCCGACAGTAATTGAATAGATGCCTATTATAATAATAACCTGTCTCCATCATGCGCAGTGGGAGCAGGGGTAGGTGCCTCCATAGTTATGGAGAAAGGTCAGACCACATGGTGGGGTCGCGGCAAGTGCCAAGTCCAAATTATTTTACAATTAATTACCTTGACAATACAACATGAACAGTGATAAAGTACAGTCAAAATGAAGAGGGTAAAAGTTGGATCCATACTGTACTTAGCCTTAGTAAATATACAGAAAAAGCCAGATCCATACCCCAAAAAAGCGTACATATACAGAAAAAGCCAGATACATAGAGGAAGCTGGATCCATAGAACCAAAGAAAAGTCAAATGCATACTACAGTAGTACACAGAAAAATCCAAATCTCTTGTTTGCACAAAAATGTATTCATTTAATGTGGATTTCATTGTGTGTGTGTGAATTTAGCCTGATCCGAGTGGTTCTATGTGGATCATTCAGATGATTTGTGTGAATTTTGAGTAGATCAGGCTTTTTGTGTTTGTTTAGTTTGTAGAGATCTGCTTTTTCTGTATAGCTATGGGTGTGGATCATCAAATCGACAGTATCTAGGTCGACAATGTTTAGGTCGACCACTATTGGTCGACAGTCTCTAGGTTGACAGGGGTAGAAGGTCGACAGGGTTTCTATGTCGGTAGGGGTAGAAGGTCGACAGGTCAAAAGGTCGACATGGGGTTTTTTGGGTGTCGTTTTCTTGACCGGGAACCCCACTTAGTGCACCGCTTCGCTCGCCATGCTTCGGGCAAGGTGCCTCGCTTCGCTCGGCTCAGATTGCCGTTCCAATCGTAGTCCACGTGGATCATTAAGTATGAAAAAGTTTTTTTTTTAAATGTGAAAAACTCATGTCGACCTTTTGACCTGTCGACCTAGCACACGTCGACATAGAGACCCTGTCGACCTTCCATCCCTGTCGACATAAACATTGTCGACCTTCAGACCGGATCCCATAGCTATATAGGGGTCTATTTAGGGCAGTACGGATGGTGTAATGGTTAGCATTACTGCCTCACAGCACTGAGGTCATGGGTTCGATTTCCACAATGGCCCTAACTGTGTGGAGTTTGTATATTCTCTCCGTACTTGCGTGGGTTTCCCCTGGGTACTCCGGTTTCCTCCTACAATCCAAAAATACACTGGTAGGTAAATTTGATCCCAACAAAATTAACCCTAGCGTGAATCTATGTGTGTGTACATGTAATAGGGAGGACTGATGTGAATGGCCAAGTATTCTCTGTAAGGCGCTGCGGAATATGTGTGTTCCATATAAATAACTGGTAATAAATAAATATTTATCAATAATTGCATGCTTAATGCAATGTGGGTGTGATATTTGTGCCCAGAATCACATTGTAGTATGCAATTACACCAGGCAGATGTATAAAGGAAAGGTGGCAGGGACAGGTTCTCTGAAAGGAGTCGATCCCTCCCATGTGTTTAGTGTGGTTGCACGATTCGGGGGGCCAAGCTCGGGAATGCTTTGTGTGTGCTCAGTATTGATCTGGTTTTTCTGTGGATCCAACTTTTCCTGTGTATTTAATATGGATTCAATAGAATCAGGAGCATACCCACACTCTAGTCAAAATAATATATGCAATTTGTCAAATTCAGCATATGACATCTTCATGTATACACGTACAAACAGAATTATACCCCGTTCAGACATACCGTAAGCAAAAAACAGGTGTTTTTTTTCCGGGGCACGCGCATTGACTCTGGTCCTGCTTATGCCTGAAAAGGTCTGACCCGGTTTGACAGTCTTGGGGGTAAATTTACTAAGATGGGAGTTCTATTTAAGATGGGAAGTTGCCCATAGCAACCAATCAGATTCCAGGTATTATCTTCTAGAAGGGTCTAGATAAATGAGAAGTAGAATCTGATTGGTTGCTATGGGCAACATCCCATCTTAAATAGAACTCCCATCTTAGTAAATTTACCCCTGGGTCTGCGAACCTGAACCCACCAGGGTTATTCCCGGGACTTGTGACCCGGTCAGTGCCCCTGCTTGTGTGTGAAAGGCATGACCCAGGTTTTGAGGACCCGGGTCATGCCTAAAAGAAATTAATTGGAGGCAGTAGCACTTGGAGATTACATCATCTCCAGGTGTCCCCTGTAAGATTGAAGACCTGGTTCGGTGTGAAGGGCGATAACCCAGGTCAGCACCCATGTGGGAACAGGGACCTTGTCAGAAAGCCCCAGGTTCAGCACGTGCTCAGTGTCCCTGGTCTGGGCCGGATGTAATGCATACATGCCTACTTTTGAAAAGTAGTTTCAGGGAGATTATAGATTGCACTCTAATGAGCCTTGCGGAACGCCGCTGAGGGGGCGTGTCACATTCTACCCAAGGCGCGTGTTTATCTCCACCTATGGGTGTATCTATTGTCACACAGGGTGTGTCCTGCAGTGGCAGGTGAAAACTAAAGTACAATGCACAGTACTGGCTAAACACTGACATCACACCTACATTACAAAGGAGGGCTACATACCGACAGCACACCTATGTTACACAGCAGAGCTACCCAGCAAAAACACACCCACATTACACAGCAGAGCTACATACCGACATCACACCTATGTTACACAGCAGAGCTACATACCGACATCACACCTATGTTACACAGCAGGACTACATGCCAACAACACACCTACGTTATACAGCAGGGCTACCCACCAACATCACACCTACATTACACAGCAGGGCTACTGGCTGACATCACACCTATGTTACACAGCAGAGCTACATACCGACATCACACCTATGTTACACAGCAGAGATACATACCGACATCACACCTATGTTACACAGCAGGGCTACATGCCAACAACACACCTACGTTACACAGCAGGGCTACCCGCCAACATCACACCTACATTACACAGCAGGGCTACTGGCTGACATCACACCTACATTACACAGCAGGGCTACACGCTGACATCACACCTACGTTACACAGCAGGGCTACATGCCGACATCACACCTACATTACACAGCAGGGCTACACGCTGACATCACACCTACGTTACACAACAGGGTTACATGCCAACATCACACCTACGTTACACAGCAGGGCTACATGCCAACATCACACCTACATTACACAGCAGGGCTACACGCCGACATCACACCTACATTACACAGCAGGGCTACTGGCTGACGTCACACCTACGTTACACAGCAGGGCTAAATGCTGACATCACACCAATGTTACACAGCAGGGCTACCCACCGAACACACACCCACATTACACAGCAGAGCTACATACCGACATCACACCTTTGTTACACAGCAGAGCTACATACCTACATCACACCTATGTTACACAGCAGGGCTACTGGCTGACATCACACCTACATTACACAGAAGGGCTACACGCCGGCATCACACCTACGTTACACAGCAGGGCTACACGCTGACATCACACCTACGTTCTACAGCAGGGCTACACGCCGACATCACACCTATGTTACACAGCAGGGCTACTGGCTGACATCACACCTACATTACACAGCAGGGCTACACGCCGGCATCACACCTACGTTACACAGCAGGGCTACGCGCTGACATCACACCTACGTTACACAGCAGGGCTACACGCCGACATCACACCTACGTTACACAGCAGGACTACACGCTGACATCACACCTACGTTACACAGCAGGATAACCCGCCGACATCACACCTACGTTACACAGCAGGGCTACATGCCGACATCACACCTACATTACACAGCAGGGCTACACGCTGACATCACACCTACGTTACACAACAGGGTTACATGCCAACATCACACCTACGTTACACAGCAGGGCTACATGCCAACATCACACCTACATTACACAGCAGGGCTACACGCCGACATCACACCTACATTACACAGCAGGGCTACTGGCTGACGTCACACCTACGTTACACAGCAGGGCTAAATGCTGACATCACACCAATGTTACACAGCAGGGCTACCCACCGAAAACACACCCACATTACACAGCAGAGCTACATACCGACATCACACCTTTGTTACACAGCAGAGCTACATACCTACATCACACCTATGTTACACAGCAGGGCTACTGGCTGACATCACACCTACATTACACAGAAGGGCTACACGCCGGCATCACACCTACGTTACACAGCAGGGCTACACGCTGACATCACACCTACGTTCTACAGCAGGGCTACACGCCGACATCACACCTATGTTACACAGCAGGGCTACTGGCTGACATCACACCTACATTACACAGCAGGGCTACACGCCGGCATCACACCTACGTTACACAGCAGGGCTACGCGCCGACATCACACCTACGTTACACAGCAGGACTACACGCCGACATCACACCTACGTTACACAGCAGGACTACACGCTGACATCACACCTACGTTACACAGCAGGGCTACATGCCAACATCACACCTACATTACACAGCAGGGCTACACGCCGACATCACACCTACATTACACAGCAGGGCTACTGGCTGACGTCACACCTACGTTACACAGCAGGGCTACATGCCGACATCACACCAATGTTACACAGCAGGGCTACATACCGACATCACACCTATGTTACACAGCAGGGCTACTGGCTGACATCACACCTACATTACACAGAAGGGCTACACGCCGGCATCACACCTACGTTACACAGCAGGGCTACACGCTGACATCACATTACACAGCAGAGCTACATACCGACATCACACCTTTGTTACACAGCAGAGCTACATACCGACATCACACCTATGTTACACAGCAGGGCTACTGGCTGACATCACACCTACATTACACAGAAGGGCTACACGCCGGCATCACACCTACGTTACACAGCAGGGCTACACGCTGACATCACAGCTACGTTATACAGCAGGGCTACACGCCGACATCACACCTACGTTACACAGCAGGGCTACACGTTGACACCACACCTGCGTTACACAGCAGGGTTACACGCCAACATCACACCTACATTACACAGCAGGACTACATGCCAACATCACACCTACATTACGCAGCAGAGCTACACGCCGACATCACACCTACATTACACAGCAGGGCTACTGGCTGACATCACACCTACATTACACAGCAGGGCTACACGCCGACATCAAACCTACGTTACACAGCAGGGCTACATGCCGACATCAAACCTACGTTACACAGCAGGACTACATGCCAACATCACACCTACATTACACAGCACGGCTACATGCCGGCATCACATTTACGTTACACAGCAGGTCTACATGCCAACATCACACCTACAACACAGCAGGGCTACACGCCGACATCACACCTACATTACACAGCAGGGCTACTGGCTGACATCACACCTATGTTACACAGCAGAGCTACATACCGACATCACACCTACGTTACACAGCAGGACTACACGCCGACATCAAACCTACGTTACACAGCAGGGCTACATGCCGACATCAAACCTACGTTACACAGCAGCGCTACATGCCAACATCATACCTACATTACACAGCAGGGCTACACGCCGGCATCACATCTACGTTACACAGCAGGGCTACACACTGACATCACACCTACGTTACACAGCAGGGCTACACGCCGACATCACACCAATGTTACACAGCAGGGCTACACGCCGACATCACACCTACATTACACAGCAGGGCTACTGGCTGACATCACACCTACATTACACAGCAGGGCTACACGCCGGCATCACTCCTACGTTACACAGCAGGGCTACACGCTGACATCACACCTACTTTACACAGCAGGGCTACACGCCGACATCACACCTACGTTACACAGCAGGGCTACACGCCAACATCACACCTACGTTACACAGCAGGATAACCCGCCGACATCACACCTACATTATGGGTGTGGTATGCGTGACCGGGGGTCAGGAGACCACCAGTCAACATACCGACGTCGGGATCCCGGCAGCGGAATCCTGGCGGGGGATGACAAGTGTAGCAAGCCACGCTTCTGGCTCGGTGGTGACCTACGGCCGCCACAGTTTCTATTCCTACTCTATGGGTGTCGTGGACACCCACGAGTGGCAATAGTCCCTGTTTGTTGGCATGCCGACCGTCGGGATTGTGAGGGAGCGGGATGTAGGGGGTCACCTGACCGCCGGTCACATATCTACATTACACAGCAGGGCTACACGCCAACATCACACCTACGTTACACAGCAGGGCTACATGCCGACATTACACCTACGTTACACAGCAGGGCTACATGCCGACCTCACACCTATGTTACACATCAGGGCTACCCACCAACATCACACCTACGTTACACAGCAAGGCTACGCGCCGACATCACACCTACGTTACACAGCAGGGGTACACACTGACATCACACCTACATAACCAGCAGGGATACATACTGACATTGCACCTACATCATTATACACATACAGCATATGTGACACACATACACATGTGGCAGACATTATTCCTGCCCTGGTGGTAACTACTACTTTAAAGTTCAAAGTTTAATGTTCTTACATTAACCACTTAACTGATGATTTATTTTGCCAAAAACCGCTCCAAAATTGTCGAGTTTTTTTATGAATTAGGTGAAGAACATGAATTTAACCCTATCCCAAATGATTTTAGTTAAATATATATATATATATATATATATATTTTATTTTTATTTTATTTATTTTTTTGAAAATTGGTTTCCACACACTCCAGGTATAGAGGGGGGGGAGGGGTCTGGGGGTGGCTTGGGAGGGTTAATTTACACTCCCCAGCGCTGCCATTGTCTGCAGCCGCTGGAGGGCGGGTCCTGCCGTGCTGATCGATCAGCAATGATCGGCAGCACGGCAGACACAGGGGGAGAGTGCAGGGAGGCAGTGCTAACACTCTCTATCTGACTGGTCGCATCCTGTGCGACCAGGTCAGATACAGCACTTGCAGGCATGGTCGTATCTTATGCGACCATGCCAGGCAAGTGGTTAAAGGCCACTTCTACCACTCCTGCTGCTGCTGAGAAACAGCCTTGACCATTGTGCCAGCGCTAGTGTGATAGGCAGCCACCACTACTCACAACCCTGCGGTGGTGGCTGGCCTTTAAACAACATGATGTCTCCCCATCAGGTCCCGCCCTCCCAGGAGGTGGGGGGGGGGATTGGTGCAGACAGTGGAAATCCAGGAGCTGTAATGGTTGCAAAGGTTAGCGCACTAATTGGTGGATAGGGGTATGTGTTGGGTGTGTGATGGTCTGGGTGAGATTTGTAGATCACGTGGATGTGTGTATTAATGATAATCACTCTTAGCTAATAATTGCCATGTGCTTTTATTTTTGTTTGTAATGTCCAATGCAGTATGAAGGTTGTCCTTAATGGCAGCAACCTCTGATAGTTTAATAATCAAGGACAAGACCTGAAACAGAGATTCATAGATAGGAAATATAACAAGGAGATTGTACACAAAGCATACAAGAAATTGGAGGACACAGATAGACAAGATCTATTGAAATACAAGGAGAGGCGAGAGAAACAGCACAACAACGACATTTACTTCGTAACACAATACAACACCGGAGCAGGTAGGATGAAACAGAGCATAATGAAACACTGGGCCATTTTAATGCAAGATGATACGCTAGCGAAAATACTACCCCCACAACCAAAAGTAGTGTACAGGAAGGCCCCAGACCTAAGGGAGAAATTAGTACATAATCACATCCCACCATCAAGAACACTACAGACCACATTAGATGGTACCAAGAGAAGGAGAGGTTTCCACCACTGTGGGTCGTGTTTAGGGTGCAGAACAACAAACTCCAGAACAACACAGAACACCACAGGATTTTGCTCGCACACTACCGGTCAAAAATATGAGATTAGAGAGGAACTCACGTGTCACACAAAAGGGGTGATATACCTTATCACATGCCCATGCGGACTCCAATATGTGGGACGCACCATCAGAACACTAAAGATCAGGATCTCTGAGCACATACAGAACATAAAAAAGGGATATGAGAAACATAGTGTTTCACAGCATTTTAAGGAGACTCACATGCAGGACCCGTCCAAACTACATTTTTTGGCCATAAAACAGATAACCAACAACTGGCGAGGGGGAGACTACTTGAAAAAAATCAATAGGGAGGAACTCAGATGGATCTACAACTTGAAAACCCTTACACCAAGGGGACTCAACATAGACTACAACATTGCCGCAGCCCTTTAACAGTTATGGGTATAGATACATCATAGTCACTAGCAAAATACCCACCCTACACACCCTTTCCCCCCCCCTCCCCCCCACCCTTTTCAACCCCCCCCCCCACCTCCCCCTCATGTTGTAGGCTCGCATAGGCCAAAAAAAAAAAAAAAAAAAAAAAATTTACCTTGCCCCGATCCCCGACCCCGTACTGACGGGACAGACCACCCACATCAACCGTCCACCTGACCCTGATATCCACTACAATATAGTGACATCCCCATATCGCAATTCATCACCATTTAACTATGCAATCACTCACAGACTGCTACCTAGAGGCGCATATAGCTGGGTAAATTCTGCATCATTTAACACTGACATTGTAATCAATGTTAGAATTGAGATCTGCATTAAAAGTAAGAGCAAATTCATTAAAACACAGACGACACGACGTAAGTGATTGACAGGTGGAGATTTACCACATCCAATCACAGTGGAGGGTGTTAACCAAAGACAATCTGAATGGACCTATCAACAGAGCGATTGCATGATATAATGGCCACAGGAACATATGCTTGTAACCCTAGACAAAGGCATCCGTGCTGAAACGCGTTGGGACTTAATCAACATCACACTCATTTACAGATTTACAGCCTCGCAGATTCCCCTCTCCGGCCGGAGAAGGGAACACGGCAATTTGAACTTTGCACCAAAAGAGCGCTCACGTGGTACTGAACGTGACGCGCGAACCCGGAAGCGACAGGACGGGACACAGACGAGGAGGAGACGGAGGAGACCAGCTGCCGCTAGGCAGAGCGCGCAGCAAGGGAGACGGAGGAAACCACGGAGGGGACCGGCTGCCGCTGGGGAGAACACACACCAAGGGAGACGGAGGAAACAGAGGACTGACAGCCTGAGGGGGGAACAGCAGAGACGCGGCTCACCGGCGGCAGGCAGCAATACCTGCCCCCGGCGGTAAGTGTTAGTTCACACAGCCCACTCTTCCACACCTCAGTGCTATACACAGAAGCTGTATGACAGGCGGGACGCCGCACTGATCATACACTACAAACACCATCCAACACCCAGGCTCAGAGGGAACATAGGTACTCACCACCCCTATGGTAAAGGTGACCCGCAGGGTACACCTGACATTTACCTGAACTGGGGTCCATCCTGTATACCATTAGGAAGGTATACTGTATTAAAGGGTAGTCTGCAGGACACACCTGAAAGTGGTGGACAAACAACTGAAAGGAACCATTATTAAACTATCAGAGGTTGCTGCCATTAAGGACAACCTTCATACTGCATTGGACATTACAAACAAAAATAAAAGCACATGGCAATTATTAGCTAAGAGTGATTATCATTAATACACACATCCACGTGATCTACAAATCTCACCCAGACCATCACACACCCAACACATACCCCTATCCACCAATTAGTGCGCTAACCTTTGCAACCATTATTCCACGAAAGGAGGTAGGACGCCTTCAGGTTTAGCAGCACAATTGGCACCCCATCCCTGTGAGCGCAGCTTCCATCCCTTTCCAATTAACGAAATCCAGGAGCTGCAAGTAAATTTGCGGGCCAACGGTGGTGCAGTGGATGAGGGCTAAGGATGTGCAGGAGAGGTGAACCAGTGTGTGGTGTGTGGGGGTAGGATTGGAGCTGTGAGGAGAGAGAGCGAGCAGGAGAGGGGAATCCGGGTGGGGCACAGGGGGCGGAGGTGCCATGGATGGAGAAGGTGGGAGGGTTTGGAGCTGTGAGGAGAGAGAGCAAGTAGGAGAGGGGAATCTGGGTGAAGGACAGGGGGTGGGGGTGCCGTGGATGGAGAAGGGGGGAGGGGTTGGAGCTGTGAGGAGACATCATGAGTAGGAGAGGGGAATCTATGTGGGGTACTAGGGTTGGGGGCTGCGGATGGGGAAGGCAGGGAATTTGGAGCCGCAGGGGAGATAGAGTAATCGTGGGTACACACTGCTCGATATATCTGCAGATAAATTGATCTGCAGATATATCTAAAGCTGGTTCGGGCAGTGTGTTGTGCATACACACTGCCCGATCCGTAGTGAGTGACGTCACAAACCGCCCAGTTTTCATCCAGCTGCTGCAGCATGTGATATATACGGGCAGTCGGCTGACCGCCCGTACACACACAATAATGGTGGTCATTCCGAGTTGTTCGCTCGCAAGCTGCTTTTAGCAGCTTTGCACACGCTAAGCCGCCGCCTACTGGGAGTGAATCTTAGCATATTAAAATTGCGAACGAAAGATTAGCAGAATTGCGAATAGACACTTCTTAGCAGTTTCTGAGTAGCTCCAGACTTACTCGGCATCTGCGATCAGTTCAGTGCTTGTCGTTCCTGGTTTGACATCACAAACACACCCAGCGTTCGCCCAGACACTCCTCCGTTTCTCCAGCCACTCCCGCGTTTTTCCCAGAAACGGTAGCGTTTTTTCACACACTCCCATAAAACGGCCAGTTTCCGCCCAGAAACACCCACTTCCTGTCAATCACATTACGATCACCAGAACGAAGAAAAAACTTTGTAATGCCGTGAGTAAAATTCCTAACTGCATAGCAAATTTACTTGGCGCAGTCGCACTGCGGACATTGCGCATGCGCATTAGCGACTATTCGCTCCGTTGCGACAAAAAAATAACAAGCGAACAACTCGGAATGACCCCCAATATACCAATATATCTGTAGATATATTGGTCATCGTGTGTGCTGCAGGGCCTACGTGATATGTCTGTGAATGACAGTGTTCTCAGACATATTGTTGGTACACACTGGCCAACGGGGCAGCCATATATCGGCCGTTCAATAGAGCTTACTCACTGACAGGGGACCAGCTTGTAATAGGGGCAGTAATAGAGGTTCCCACATTTGTACCCCAGTGGCAAATCCAGGGTTTTATTTTGTGGGGGGGTCCGTATGATTACATACACATATATAATACAGAATACACCATACATACACACATACATATATAACTCACACACCCACACAGACATACCTCCCTACTCACCAAGCAGGGGATCAGCTTAATCCAGGACAAGGCACCATTCTATTAGGGCCCGCCCCCAAAATGCCGCGATTCAACCTTTTGGATGATAGGACCACTGCGGCTCTGCTGCCTGTCACTGACTGTGGTGCTGGCACCTCTGAGTGGATGCCGAGGATTGGTGACTGGAGGAGATTGCACAGACTCCTCCAAACTGCAGGCCTCTGTCAGGTGCAGGCGGGCTGTCTAAAAGCATGGTGAGTGACGTGCTACTGGGGGCGGGACCACATATAGCATTCAGTCCCTCTGTTCTACTGGCCCCTCCCCATTTAATTCCGGTAAGAGAGAAGGGGGCGCGTGCAGTGGGAATCCGGGAGTTGCACTTCAGTTTGCGGGGCAGCGGGGGACCCTGGCAAAATACGGGAGCCAAGTAGGCAAGTCCGATATAATGGCGCTCGAGTTCGGTGGCCATGCGGGATGCCGGCCGAACTCAGACGTTTTTTTAATGGGGCAATCACTTACAGGACATGGTGGATGCCGGCCGAATTCGGCCGTTTTTTTAATGGGGTAATCACTTACAAGCAGAGCCGGCCTTAGCTTTAGGCAGGCTAGGCATTTGCCTAAGGCATCCAAGCATGTCTAGGGGCATCCAAGCATGTCCCTGCAGTATCTCATGCTGGGAGGGACAGTCCGCAAACTAACTGTTACTTTCCAAATGTATTCAATCAGTACTTGTATACACTGCTGTTTACATTTGTAAAAAAAAATGCACACTGTGCCTTAAACTTCCTCTGACATGCTTGAAAGCCCCTGACTTGTGAGACCTCAGACAGACAGCAGAAGCCAAGTAAATGCAATTCCTGGACCTGTGACATTTTCACTGACTATATAAGGTTATTACTGGATGGCTTCTATAACACATGTGTATTTTGGAAGACTGCTTCACAGAAACCTGACATCACCTATACTGCTTGTGCACATAGGGGAGGGGGACCCTGTTATCCTGTATCCCTTATCCCTGTGCAATCCCCAGGTGTCTGCAGGGACATAACATGGGCAATGTTCTCCCCACACTTTATTTCCTAGTCAGTCCATGCCGTAAAATTCCCCTGCCACCCAGCACTGTAACGTGGTCAGTAAGTTGCGTTGTGCTTTTCTATATGAAACATCAGTGCAGCATGACTTCCGGACACATCAGACTGGACGGCAGAGCATATCACTCCCACAGTATAAAGTAAAGGGCATGCAGTAACAGACACCAGCAAACACACTGAATAGTGAAGAGAATGGACAGTTTCTACATGTTTGATACTGGTCTTTTTGTATAACCAGCAAGTGTGGCAGTATCTGTGGCAGTATATGTGTATTATGGGCATTACTAATGTGGGGCATATGTGTAAGGTACATTACTGTGTGGCATTATGTGTATTATGGGCATTACTAATGTGGGGCATATGTGTAAGGTTCCTTTACTGTGTGGAATTATATGTATTATGGTCATTACTGTGTGGCATTGTGCAGAGATGAACTGGCCCACAGGGTAACCCCCCGGTGGGCCCCACTACCTGAGCGTTGCAGGTACAGATGCAGAACTAGCGGCGGAGCTAGGGGGCACCAGACAAAATTTTGCCTAGGGCATCAAATTGGCTAGGGCCGGCTCTGCTTACAAGGTATGGTTTTGTCTTGTAAGTGATTGCCCCTTTAAAAAAATGTCTGCGTTCCATCAGCATCCTGCACGTCCGCTGAACTTGGGCGTCATTACATCCAGCCCCATAACCAGATTAAAGCCGGGTTTACTGTATGTCTGAAAGGGGCGTCGCATTATTTTTTAAAAGAGCAGTTTCTACCGTACATCCTGTGATAGAGAGGTGTTGATGACTGTTCTGTGTTACACAATGAGTGACTGGAGGGCCTGGCCTCTAATGAGCTGAAAGACAACATCCTGCTATTGTGTGAAATATCTTACAAGTATTCTAGTGATCCCAGATTAAACAATAGAATACTATGTATCCATACAATGTGCTTTGGAATTAACAGACTCCCATAGAATTGTATGAACAGCTTGTATACCTTTCTTGAGACATCACTATGTGATTACATTTTATTCTGTTTGTATATCGTAGTCTGTATATTTATGATATGTTTCAAACATGGGGCCTGATTCAGACCTGATCGCTGCTGTGCATTTTCGCACAGCGGCTGATTATTGAATGAATGCGCATGCGTATGCACCGCAATGCACATGCTTGTCGCCAAACAGCGACAGGATGGTGCAAAAATTTCGATCGCACGGGCGTTCGCAAGGTGATTGACAGGAAGAGGCCGTTTGTGGGTGGTAATTGAACGTTTACTGGGTGTGTCCGTAAAAACACAGGCGTTCCCAAACGTTTTCTGGGAGGGTGTGTGACCTCAGCTCCGGTCCCGATCAGCCTCTTCTGATCGCACTGTAGGAGTAAGTCCTGGGCTGCGCACAGACTGCACACACTGGAAAAACCATTCGGTGGTGAGTGAGTTGCGAACGGATTTGCAGCTGTCCGCTGACTGAGGGACATTTTTGCACTGTGTACACATATGATCGCACACTTGCATGGGGCAAATTTACACTCCCCCAGGGAGGCGACTATCTGATTGCAGGACAGTAAAATTTGCAGCACAGCGATCAGGTCTGAATTACCCCCCATAGTCCAATATTCGATTCCTAGGAATGAACAGTTGCAAATTTCACATATGCTCATCCACAAGAATGATGGTATTCCAGCATCGCATATACAGTATTCATGCACACCCATATAAGTACAAGAAAAAAAAAATACAATACTGGTGGCTGTGAGGTGCTGGAGAAGGGCTCCCAAAAAGTTGGTGTACATAGCAAAGGACCATAGGTCATGACCACTTACCTGGGCATGTTCAAAGTTTAATGTTACTGTATTTGAAGTACTCCTTCAATAAATATTAATGTATGCATTCTTAAAAAATAATAGGAAACTGCTAATAGAGCCGAGCATTAAGAATAAGATGCATTACATTGTGCAGTTGGTCTGTACTTCCAACCACAAGCATTATTAGGGACAAACCCTTTAATGCAAACTGGAAGGACATCACCTGTGTCATCAACTGACCTGCCATATTTGCTACAGTCTGGGTCCCTTAACGTGATTATTATGTAATATTGCTGGTAGCAAGACCATTGAGACTGAACGACTACACGGTCACATTGGGCCTGATTCAGGTGTGGTACCAATATACAGTACTTTGGGCATGTGCTGGATGGGTCCTGCTACATAGGACGCAGAGCAGCAGCAGACTGTCAGTGATTGATAGTTGCTGCCATCTCGGGGTGGGAATTGGGCAGCAACAGCCTCCATTTGTGAAAATGGAGACGTGATGCCGATATTTAGCAGGTGGGAAGAGATCTGGGATCTTCTCTGTGACCGGTGACTTGAGCGGTACCAAGGGGCCATAAGCCGCCCGACGGTGACTTCGATGCTGTGTCCCAGGATGCAGGACAGATCACTGCTGCAGCAGGAGGCAATTGCTTGTAATAGACACCTCCTGCTGCATCAACATATAGTGTGCCCCCTAGGATTAGTGCAGGGCTGGGTGCATAGGTGCCAAGCATGTGTGCTTAAAAAGGGGACACAACAGGCTGAGGAGGGGGTGCGGCCCCGCCTGCATCACTATTGGAGGGCAGTCTGCCCCCTCAACATCACTAATGGGGGGGTGTCCCAGCAGTGATGTCACTGATGGGGGTGTGTCCAGCACCTGCACAGGTGCTAGGCTTCCCCCAAGCACTCCCTGTAATGTGAATAGATATTGTGCGTGCGCGCGGCATCTATTCATGCAGTGCAGCAGGGGGCGGCTGTTTTAGTAGGGAACTGTTAAAGGGGGAGGACACATTTTGCCCTTTAAAAATCAGGCAGGGCACGGCACTAACCATACAGCGTAAGGAAGCAGCGGTGATATAAACTCCAACCACATCTGAATCAAGCCCACTTTGTGTCACTCCTTTCCCCTTTCCCAGTCTTTCCTCACTAACACCCCACCCTCCTTCACCTTGAGCACAGGAACGTGCAGTGAGGTAAATGGCTCAGAAGGCGCTGGGTAGTACCAGAGCCAGATTTACACACAATGTATGAGCCATGTGGGCATTATACACAGGTGCAGCAGTATATACTGCTGGAAATTTGGTGAGTTTTGATCAGAGATGTGCGGAAAAGGTAGGAGTGCCTCACCCGCCATAGACTTTTTACTCCAAAGCTATGATTAGAATAGAACAAAGAAAATATTTATAATATATTCTTTGTATTTTTCATATACTTTATATAGTAAAATCTCTGGCATATACGTTAGTATGACAGGAAAGGCTCTGCCTCACCCCGCGGCATGACACTGCTGAAGCAATCTCTTTTCGGCTGACTTCCGGTGGTCGGGCCAAAGAGAAATATGCCGTTTTATTGAGCTCCCGGAGCTCCATACTACGTAGCAGTACAGCGTGGTGTGTAGAAAGACGGACCCGACAACAGCAAAGGGCCGGCCGGGATAAAGCAGGAGAAGGGGACGCAATAGTAGCAGCGCTCGGCTCCATGCAAGGGAGTCAGGACGTGGTAGCACACGGCGACGCCCTTGGTCGGAGAGACGACCGGGCACACAAGTCTGCACAGACCGAAGCTGACAGGCAAGGCAAAGCAGCAGGGGGAAGCGGTGGGTGACAGCCCCGTTCAGGGTAAGAAGCGGCAAAAAAAGCCGCAGGAGGGACGCTGGATGCAAATGTACAACGCAGACCCATACACAGACCCAGCGCTGCAATAGCCCTCATCTATGGAACATCCCACTCCCCTGCACGTATTATACACCAAGTATGTACTGTTGAGACATAGTAAGCATATGGTGACGGGGAAGAAATATATGATTGAAAACAGACCCTAGCAGGCTCTAGATGGTGGAGAAGCGAGCTAAGTAGAGAAAAGTGAGCAGATGGTGGTGAATGCTGCTTGTAGCAGCCACAGTTTGTGATCGGTGTGGCTTTAGGGTGAGACTCTAAAACCAGTGAATACTGGGGATATATCCTGCTGCTAGCATATGTAAGAGAAGCGGAATAGTATAGACCCCCTTTCCCACAGCGATCTACATCTGTTTACAGGCATGCTCAAACTTGAAAATTATATTATTGAAAATCTCTGGTTAACTAGGTACAAGTCGAAAGCAGCTACCCATATGTGAACTGCTTTAAGTGACTGTTGAAATATATATGTTATTCATGTAATTGGAGAGAAAGGCGAAAGCCCATGCTGTGGAAGTGAAAGAAAGACCGTCTGTGAGAAAAGCTGGTCACAGCCAATAAGCAGACCCCTCTCCATAGACAAACAGCTGGTGAACGCTGGCCTTAGACAGACCAGTGCTGTCCTAGGGAGAGACGTTAAAACCAGTGAAGGTTGGGGATATATACTGCAACTAGCATATGAAAGAGAACAGGTACAGCGAAATAGCATATACCCCACCCCCCACTGTGATTTATATATGTGTAGAGGTCAAGCTCAAACCTGAAAATCATATTATTGAAAATCCATGGTTAACTGGGTACAAGTCGAAAGTAACTACCTTTATGCGAACTGCCTTAAGTGATTGCTGAGATATATGCTTTTCATATAATTGGAGAGAAAGGCGAAAGCCCATGCAATGGCAGTGAAAGAAAGACGGCCTGTGAGGAAAGCTGGTCATAGCCACGAAGACATAAAACTCTTAACAAAAGCTAGAAAAAAATGGACAAATACGTGGCAAAACAACAACAGAAAGAAAACAAGAGAGTCCAGATGGCAAGAGTGAAGGATAAATCAATGTCACTAGTGACACCACCCAGCTCACCAGCCCCAGGCCAAGCTAAAAATCAAGGAGATAAAGATAGAACACCAGAAAAGGCAAAAATGGATACAGTGGCTAAAGTACAAGAAATATTTGAACTGATATCTCCCATATTAGATTAAAAAAACTGGCAAGAGTGAAAGAATCCCTGGATGCCATATTGGCACAATTAAAACAGCATGGGAAAAGAATAGAAGAAGTAGAACAACGTGTCTCAAATCTAGAAAATGAGCATGAAAAGGAAACAAATCCATTTAAATCACAACAATCTGAGATTCTGGCGCTACAAGAAAAAATAGAAGAAATGGAAAACAAAAATTGCGCAATAATTTGAGGATAGTAGGACTCCCAGAAGCAGTGAAACAAAAAGATCTAAATGATAGAGTAACAATCTGGCTCCCATCTGAATGAAAATGTGCTGGCCTAAACGGCTAATTGACCATAGAAAGAGTACACCGTATAGGACAAGAAAGAACCGAAACACAACGGCCACGCCAAGTGATCTTAAGAGTCCTAAACTACATGGACAAAGTCACACTGATGGAGGCATACAGAAGATCAAAAGGAATTGAGTATCAAGGGCAAAGGCTACTGATATTTCAAGACTTTTTGCATCAAGTGGCCATGAAAAGGAAGGTGTTTGTACCAGCATGTAAGGCACTGCATGAACTGGGAATAAGATCTGTTTTGATGTACCCAGCTAAACTAAGAGTGAGTTTAATGGAAAACAGCATATGTTTGAAAAATCAAAACTAGCGAAGAATTTCGTGGACTCAATTAAAGGGACACCTCCCACTAGTGGGAAGGAGACTTAAAATGTGTAAGATTGCTAAAATAGAAAGACGAGAAATGTGATCTAAATAACAGGCAAAATATGTTTTGTATATGCCTGCAGCTAATAGGGGTTTTTATAATATCTTTCTTTAAAGATCGCATAGTTCTAAAACTTGAGGTTAAAATAGGCAGAAAATTGAAAATACAGGTTGAGTATCCCATATCCAAAATGCTTGGGACCAGACGTATTTTGGATATCGGATTATTCCGTATTTTGGAATAATTGCATACCATAATGAGATATCATGGTGATAGGACCCAAGTCTAAGCACAGAATGCATTTGTGTTTCATATACACCTTATACACACAGCCTGAAGGTCATTTTAGACAATATTTTTAACAACTTTGTGCATTAAACAAAGTGTGTGTACATTCACACAAATCATATATGTTTGATATACACCTTATACACACAGCCTGAAGGTCATTAAATACAATATTTTTGATAACTTTGTGTATTAAACAAAGTTTGTGTACATTGAGCCATCAGAAAACAAAGGATTCACTATCTCACTCTCACTCAAAAAATTCCGTATTTCGGAATAATCCGTATTTCGGAATATTTGGATATGGGATACTCAACCTGTATATATATCACACACTAGGGTGGGGAAAAGCAGAAAAAAAACAAGACTATATGATATTAGAAAGAGTGAAAAGGTACATAATATAGATCAGAGGTTCCCAAACTGTGTGCCGTGGCTCCCTGGGGTGCCTCGGGACACTTGCAGGGGTGCCCTGGGTTGGTGGTCCAGGACCAATTCAAATTATTCATGGTCAGTATAATAGGTAAAACCAGGGCTGGTGGCTGCCAGTCATAAAATATGTGGCCAAACAGAAGCAAATCTTGTCCCTCACCACACAACTGACCCTAAGGATGACATATAAACGCGATCTACTTAATGTAATATTTCTTTCTTAATTTCTCAATACGAAATTTTTGGCCTAGGGGTGCCGTGAAAAAAATTCTGATATTCTACGGCGCCGTGATTCAAAAAAGTTTTGAAACCACTGATATAGATAGTAAACAGGTACATGTAAACCATCATGTTGGAAAATATGAAAAAATAACACCCAATTGCTGGGACGGGACGGGTGTGAGAAGGATTATATATAACATGGCTATAGAAAAGAAAGATAATAGGGTATAATGAGTACTGTGTTATAAAATGGAGAAAACATAAAAAAAGAACTATATCAAGTTTTTAACATGGAATGTTGAAGGACTGAATACACCAATGTAAAGGAAAAAGATTACACAAGAACTTAAAAGGTTAAAACCTGACATAGCAGTAATACAGGAGACACACTGGAAGAAAGGAGATAACA
Organism: Pseudophryne corroboree; assembly: GCF_028390025.1. NCBI lineage: Eukaryota > Metazoa > Chordata > Amphibia > Anura > Myobatrachidae > Pseudophryne > Pseudophryne corroboree. The sequence goes on along the minus strand of NC_086448.1, from coordinate 320,832,915 downwards.
ACATATTAAGAGATAACTTGATCGGAGAATTCAAAACTGCCTGTTTTGATATGAAAAAAAGAGGGGTTATGATTATATTTAATAAAACACTGAAATATGATATCATAGATATAAAAGTACATGAAGAAGGAAGGTTTCTATTTGTGAAATTAAATTTGGAAGTAGTAACATTGTATGCCCCACAGGAACTAATAATGTTTGGGTTTTTTTTGCAGATATACATATGAAATTGCAGGAATGGGCAGAAGGTGCAATAATGATCGGAGGAGATTTCAACGCCACCGAAGCACCTGAAATAGACAGGACGGGATATAAAAGTGAGCAGAGGGGTAGCACGTCATCAACTTTACGATTAATGATAGAATTATTTTCACTTGTGGATCCTTGGAGACATTTATACCTAATAGAAAGGGAATACACATTTTATTCACACCTGCACCACTCATCAAATAGAATAGATTACTGGCTGGTAAGCAGTACATTAATACCTAGGATACAAAAGGCACAGATAGAAAATATAATGATATCAGATCATGCCCCCACATGGTTTAATCTACAATTAATAACTCCAAGAACGCTTTCATACAACTGGAGATTCCGGGATATATGGCAATGTCTGAGGGGTTTAAATATTATTTGGTAGAACAATTTAATAACTATGAGCAGGACAATATGGTACATAAAGAATATATAGTAATGTTCTGTGCAGCATCAAAACCAGTAATAAGAGGACAGATAATCTCATTCATGACACAGAAGAGTCAATTGAATAAAAAAAAGTAACAAAGGAACAAAGTAGTGAAGAATTGTCAAATTCTATCAAACAATGTTACAAAATAATAATGAAGAAAACAGACAAATATATTTAACCAAGAAAAAAATATATGACACATTATGAAGTGAAAAAGCACAACTTTATTTAGATGAACAGACACATAGATATTATAAATGGAGTAATAAATCAAGTAGATTACTGGCGAATATGGCTCGAATTCAAAGAACATCACCATAGATTGTACAGTTAATAGATCAGGATAACTCAGTGTATAAAACACAAGATATAACCAAAATATTTTTAAATTATTACAAAGAACTATATGGAGAACAGGAAGAGGATCCAGAACGAGGAATAAGATATTTAAGGGAAGCGAATATGCCTACCATTTCAGAGGAAGATAAAAAGAGATTAATGGCAACGATATTAAAAGAGGAAATAATAACAGCTATAAAATCCCTTAAAAATAATAAATCACCAGGGTCAGATGGATATAGCTCAGAATATTATAAAATATTAATAACACAGATTACACCATACTTAGAAGCACTATATAATCATATCATGAAGGGAGGTAATTGTCGAAGTAAAAAATATTGCAGCCATACGCACCAAGTACAAACACCACACAGATGTCCTCCGTGCGCGTACTTGTTCTGCCGTGCGTGCACATACTCGCAGGTTGCGTATGACCGCTCACGCGGTGGTGCGTATTAGCGTGTTGTATGAGTAATTATGGTATCATTTGTAATCACATGGAAAAGCCACACAGACACATTTCATATTTCTCTGACGTCCTAGTGGATGCTGGGAACTCCATAAGGACCATGGGGAATAGCGGCTCCGCAGGAGACTGGGCACAAAAGTAAAAGCTTTAGGACTACCTGGTGTGCACTGGCTCCTCCCCCTATGACCCTCCTCCAAGCCTCAGTTAGATTTTTGTGCCCGGCCGAGAAGGGTGCACACTAGGGGCTCTCCTGAGCTTCTTAGTGAAAAGTTTAGTTTTAGTTTTTTTATTTTCAGTGAGACCTGCTGGCAACAGGCTCACTGCATCGAGGGACTAAGGGGAGAAGAAGCGAACTCACCTGCGTGCAGAGTGGATTGGGCTTCTTAGGCTACTGGACACCATTAGCTCCAGAGGGACCGAACACAGGCCCAGCCTCGGAGCTCGGTCCCGGAGCCACGCCGCCGGCCCCCTTACAGAGCCAGAAGCAAGAAAAGGTCCGGAAAAATCGGCGGCAGAAGACATCAGTCTTCAACAAGGTAGCGCACAGCACTGCAGCTGTGCGCCATTGTTACTCAGGCACACTTCACACTCCGGTCACTGAGGGTGCAGGGCGCTAGGGGGGGCGCCCTGAGCAGCAATGTAAAACACCTTGGCTGGCATAAATACACCACATATAACCCCCAGGGCTATATGGGTGTATTTTAACCCCTGCCAGAATTACCAAAAAAGCGGGAGAAAAGGCCGCCGAGAAGGGGGCGGAGCCTATCTCCTCAGCACACGGTCGCCATTTTCCATCACAGCTCCGCTGGAAGGACGTCTCCCTGACTCTCCCCTGCAGTCCTGCACTACAGAAAAGGGTAAAAAAGAGAGGGGGGGCACTAATTTGGCGCAGTTTTATATTAACAGCAGCTATAAAGGAAAAGCACACTTGATAGTGGCATTCCTGTATGTATATATATAGCGCTCTGGTGTGTGCTGGCATACTCTCCCTCTGTCTCCCCAAAGGGCTAGTGGGGTCCTGTCCTCTATCAGAGCATTCCCTGTGTGTGTGCGGTGTGTCGGTACGATTGTGTCGACATGTTTGAGGAGGAAAATGAGATGGAAGCGGAGCAATTGCCTATTATACAGTTGTCACCCCCTAGGGAGTCGACACCTGAGTGGATGAGCTTGTGGAAGGAACTGCGTGACAGTGTCAGCTCCTTACGACAGACAGTTGACGACATGAGACAGCCGGCTAATCAGCTTGTGCCTGTCCAGGGGTCTCAAACGCCATCAGGGGCTTTAAAACGCCCGTTACCTCAAATGGCAGACACAGACACGGATACTGACTCCAGTGTCGATGATGAGGAGACAAACGTGACTTCCACTAGGGCCACACGTTACATGATTGAAGCAATGAAAAATGTATTGCATATATCTGATAATACAAGTACCACTAAGAAGGGTATTATGTTTGGTGAGAAAAAACTGCCTGTAGTTTTTCCTGTATCCGAGGAATTAAATGAAGTGTGTGATGAGGCGTGGGTTTCCCCCGATAAAAAACTGATAATTCCTAAAAGGTTATTGGCATCGTACCCTTTCCCGCCAGAGGATAGGGCACGTTGGGAAACACCCCCTAGGGTGGATAAAGCGCTCACACGCTTGTCTAAACAGGTAGCAATACCCTCTCCTCATACGGCCGCCCTAAAGGAACCTGCCGATAGAAAGCTGGAGAATATCCTAAAATGTATATACTCTCACACGGGTGTTATACTGCGACCAGCAATAGCCTCAGCCTGGATGTGCAGTGCGGGCCTGGCGTGGTCGGATTCCCTGACTGAAAATATTGATACCCTTGATAGGGACAGTATATTATTGACTATAGAGCATTTGAAGGATGCATTTCTATATATGCGTGATGCACAGAGGGATATTTGCCGACTGGCATCAAGAGTTAGCGCGCTGTCCATTTCTGCAAGAAGAGGTTTATGGACGCGGCAGTGGTCAGGTGATGCGGATTCTAAAAGGCACATGGAAGTATTGCCTTATAAGGGGGATGAGTTATTTGGGGTAGGTCTATCAGACCTGGTAGCCACGGCAACTGCTGGAAAATCCACATTTTTACCCCAGGTAGCTTCTCAACCTAAGAAGACGCCATACTATCAGGCGCAGTCCTTTCGGCCCCATAAGGGCAAGCGGGCAAAAGGCGCCTCATTTCTGCCCCGTGGCAGAGGGAGAGGAAAAAGACTGCAACAAACAGCCAGTTCCCAGGAACAAAAGCCCTCTCCCGCCTCCGCAAAGTCCTCAGCATGACGCTGGGGCTTTACAAGCTGACTCAGGCACGGTGGGGGCCCGTCTCAAGAAGTTCAGTGCGCAGTGGGCCCACTCGCAAGTGGACCCCTGGATCCTTCAGGTGGTATCTCAGGGGTACAAATTGGAATTCGAGACGTCTCCCCCTCGCCGTTTTCTAAAGTCTGCTTTACCGACGTCTCCCTCAGACAGGGAGGCAGTATTGGAAGCCATTCACAAGCTGTATTCCCAGCAGGTGATAATCAAGGTACCCCTCCTACAACAGGGAAAGGGGTACTATTCCACACTATTTGTGGTACCGAAGCCGGACGGCTCGGTGAGACCAATTTTAAACCTGAAATCCTTGAACACTTACATACAAAGGTTCAAATTCAAGATGGAGTCACTCAGAGCAGTGATTGCAAACCTGGAAGAAGGGGACTATATGGTGTCTCTGGACATCAAAGATGCTTACCTACACGTCCCAATTTACCCTTCTCACCAAGGGTACCTCAGGTTTGTGGTACAGAACTGTCACTATCAGTTTCAGACGCTGCCGTTTGGATTGTCCACGGCACCCCGGGTCTTTACCAAGGTAATGGCCGAAATGATGATACTCCTTCGAAGGAAGGGAGTTTTAGTTATCCCTTACTTGGACGATCTCCTGATAAGGGCAAGATCCAGGGAACAGTTGGAAGTCGGGGTAGCACTATCTCAGATAGTGCTGCGCCAGCACGGTTGGATTCTCAATATTCCAAAATCGCAGCTGATCCCGACGACACGACTTCTATTCCTAGGGATGATCCTGGACACAGTCCAGAAAAAGGTGTTTCTCCCGGAGGAGAAAGCCAGGGAGTTATCTGAACTAGTCAGAAAGCTCCTAAAACCAGGCCAAGTCTCAGTGCATCAATGCACAAGGGTTCTGGGAAAAATGGTGGCTTCTTACGAAGCAATCCCATTCGGCAGATTCCACGCAAGAACCTTCCAGTGGGATCTGCTAGACAAATGGTCCGGGTCGCATCTTCAGATGCATCAGCGGATAATCTTGTCTCCAAGGACAAGAGTGTCTCTCCTGTGGTGGTTGCAGAGTGCTCATCTTCTAGAGGGCCGCAGATTCGGCATTCAGGACTGGGTCCTGGTGACCACGGATGCCAGCCTGAGAGGCTGGGGAGCAGTCACACAGGGAAGAAATTTCCAGGGCTTGTGGTCAAGCCTGGAGACATCACTTCACATAAATATCCTGGAGCTAAGAGCGATCTACAATGCTCTGAGCCTAGCAAGACCTCTGCTTCAGGGTCAGCCGGTGCTGATCCAGTCGGACAACATCACGGCAGTCGCCCACATAAACAGACAGGGCGGCACAAGAAGCAGGAGGGCAATGACAGAAGTTGCAAGGATTCTTCGCTGGGCAGAAAATCATGTGATAGCACTGTCAGCAGTGTTCATTCCAGGAGTGGACAACTGGGAAGCAGACTTCCTCAGCAGACACGACCTCCACCCGGGGGAGTGGGGACTTCACCCAGAAGTCTTCCACATGATTGTGAACCGTTGGGAAAAACCAAAGGTGGACATGATGGCGTCCCGCCTCAACAAAAAACTAGACAGGTATTGCGCCAGGTCGAGGGACCCTCAGGCAATAGCTGTGGACGCTCTGGTAACACCATGGGTGTACCAGTCAGTGTATGTGTTCCCTCCTCTGCCTCTCATACCCAAGGTACTGAGGATCATAAGAAGGAGAGGAGTAAGGACTATACTCGTGGCTCCGGATTGGCCAAGAAGGACTTGGTACCCGGAACTTCAAGAGATGCTCACAGAGGACCCGTGGCCTCTACCTCTAAGAAAGGACCTGCTCCAGCAGGGACTCTGTCTCTTCCAAGACTTACCGCGGCTGCGTTTGACGGCATGGCGGTTGAACGCCGGATCCTGAAGGAAAAAGGCATTCCGGATGAAGTCATCCCTACCCTGATCAAAGCCAGGAAGGATGTAACCGTACAACATTATCACCGTATTTGGCGTAAATATGTTGCGTGGTGCGAGGCCAGGAAGGCCCCTACAGAGGAATTTCAACTGGGTCGTTTCCTGCATTTCCTGCAAACAGGACTGTCTATGGGCCTAAAATTAGGGTCCATTAAGGTTCAGATTTCGGCCCTGTCGATTTTCTTCCAAAAAGAACTGGCTTCAGTTCCTGAAGTACAGACGTTTGTCAAGGGGGTACTGCATATACAACCTCCTTTTGTGCCTCCAGTGGCACCTTGGGATCTCAATGTAGTTTTGGGATTCCTAAAATCACATTGGTTTGAACCACTTTCCACTGTGGACTTAAAATATCTCACATGGAAGGTGGTAATGCTGTTAGCCCTGGCTTCAGCCAGGCGTGTCTCAGAATTGGCGGCTTTATCCTATAAAAGCCCTTACCTAATTTTTCATACGGACAGGGCAGAATTGAGGACTCGTCCTCAATTTCTCCCTAAGGTGGTTTCAGCATTTCACTTGAACCAGCCTATTGTGGTGCCTGCGGCTACTAGGGACTTGGAGGACTCCAAGGTGCTGGACGTAGTCAGGGCCCTGAAAATATATGTTTCCAGGACGGCTGGAGTCAGAAAATCTGACTCGCTGTTTATCCTGTATGCACCCAACAAGCTGGGTGCTCCTGCTTCTAAGCAGACTATTGCTCGTTGGATTTGTAGTACAATTCAGCTTGCACATTCTGTGGCAGAAAAAAAAAAAAAAAAAGGGGAGTTTTTGGGAACCGCACAAGTCCTCAAATAGATTAGTAGTATAATTAGTAGCCTCTGAAAAACTGAATTATCTCGAATTGCTTCTAGATATAGCAACAAGGGGTATGGATAGTCAATCTTGGCCCCACCTGGTTGTTGCTTTCAGTGGTGCTCCGATATAAATATGGGGAAAGGATACAGATCTTGGACTATATGAACTGTCTAACTGAAGGGGTCATTTACTGCCTCAGATGCAGGTGTAACCAAAAGTATATAGGCATGACAACGCGTCCTCTCAAACAGCGGATTCTAGAGCATATAGGATCCATTCGCAATGCCGCCTCAGATAAAGCCAAGATGAAACAACTAACATCTGTCGCCCGTCATTTCCACACATATCATGAAAGCAAGTGGGAGGAATTAAAAGTTTTTGGCTTGGAGAGGATAAGACTCGGGATCCGAGGCGGTAATCTCACCGAAAGTTTACTTAGAAAAGAAAGTGAGTGGATTTTCAAGCTCGGTTCCACTCATCCAGCAGGGATGAATGAAAACATAAATTATGGAGTATTTTTGAACTGAAACTTTTTATTTTTATTTTTAACATTATTTATGGCAATAAGTATCAAAATCCACCATCATCTTCTTAGCATACCTATTCATTCAAACACATCATTTGCACACATTGCATTCACCAGTCCAGTTTAACATATGCACTTTCTTATCCACTCAACCCGAATTAATCTGATTATCAATTTAGTTTTTATGGGCTCTTCATGTCATTTTTTAATATGCCCTCGCATTTCACATAAATTAACACACTTGCCAACACCATCATTTTATCATAATTTAGTCATACACATTTCACCCAGTTATACGCACTATTTCTTCTATTTCATTTCACCTATACTCTATGTTACTCCTTATTAGTGCCACTTTCCCCATACCTCTTTTCAATTTTTAATTCACGACCCCACATACACTATATTATATTCATCATAACTCACACCCCTTATTAATTAATTTTAAATTACTACACTTCAACCCACTACACTATCTTCTCTTTCTTTTTCTCCTAAACATATAATCATAACAATACTATTTTTCACTCAATCCTGGGCCAATATAACAAGCCTATATACGTAATGAATAACACACACACTAGAATTGGAATCAATTAGTACCTATATAATTCATTACATGCAGCATAGCAATATAACAAATTTATTACATATTATGTACTGCCACACAAATTAGCCTATTAAGATAACAAATGGCATAACATCATTATTATTCATTTATCCTAATTAGATCACTACGTATACTATTTTGATCAAACATCTTTAATTGCCATTTTATAAGGAACATCCATTATCCATAATCATGCAATCAAATGATCCTATGTGGGCTGACTCAGAGCTAATTAACTACTGGTCCAATCAATCACCAACACTCTCGTTTAAAAACTGTAACTCTCTGCTAATACAGCACATCCTGTGATCAAGCACTGAATGCGAAACGTACGTCAGGAGGAAGTACAGCGATCACGTGATGCGCACACGTGATCGCACTAGCCGGAATCCCGAGAACGATCACCATGGAAACGGCCGCAAGCTCCGTCCTCTGAACGAGGAGACCTCGACCACACGCCATTGCAGCCCCTGAAACCTTAGGAGCACGGGCACGGCAGGAGTCGGGTCCAACAGGGACACTACCCAGTCCGGAGCTGGTATCGTATACCCTGCCCTTTTTTCACTGCAATCTGCACTGACAAGAGCCTGTCAGCAAACAAAAAAAGTTTCTCTTTTCACTCTTCTCTTTTCTTTCTTCCCTCCTTTCTGTGAATTAACAGCAGCTACCACAAGTGACAATTTAGTTATCAGTCTTATCATCATACTATGCTAAAGAACAACATAGGATCAATTGTCCCAATTAGCAATACCATATGGATTGTATACCTCCAGTATCAAGGCCTTCAATTGGGAAATTCCTCATTAGCTATAGACATCAATAGCAAGCTGATATCAATTCTACAATTATCACTGACTGTTTTCTTTTCCTTTTGAAATATAAGAATGGCTAATTGCAGCAAATGCTCAGAACTTTGAACATATTATGCTCAAGCACATCAACACATGTGCAAACGAATAATAAGCACCTATTTCTAGCCTGCTTTTCCACAATACATGCAGGTATTCATTAGAGGCTCTATGCATCAGGCACCTCTAATCTATTGCTTGGTCAAGTGCGAATAGGGTATACCACAAATTAACCCATCTCTGTGCAGCATAATTATATCCTGCACCTATAAAATTATTTGTGGTCCGACCGTTTATGGCGTTCTTAGGGCTTTTTCTGGAGTGATGGGCCAGTCCTAATTGTGGACATTGTGTGGTGTTTAGAAATTATACCCACACAATAGACCTTCACTCATGTGTATATTGTTACCCGTGGCTGATTGTTACAGGGTGAATAAGCCAGGTGGCTACATATTATCCCAATTTTTTATTGCACCTTATGTATATATGGAGTGATGGGCCAGTCCTAATTGTGGACATTATGTGGTGTTTAGAAATTATACCCACACAATAGACCTTCACTCATGTGTATATTGTTACCTGTGGCTGATTGTTACAGGGTGAATAAGCCAGGTGGCTACATATTATCCCAATTTTTTATTGCACCTTATGTATATATAACTTGCTACTTTTTGACAATTATAATATAATTTTTTGGATGATTGAGGAGGGTGAGTATAATATTTGCGGTCATACCTCACTGGAAATGCCCAATCTCTTCCGATCTTGGAAGCTAAGCAGTGAAAGGCCGGGTCAGTAAAAGGATGGGTGACCACCTTTGAACACCCAGGTACTGCAACAATTTTACTCCCCTATATTGCCATCCACACCCAAAACATTGGGCACTTTGGAACTCCTATAACAAAGTGGCTGCACATTTTTTGGTGATCTTAGAGGGAGAGTACAATATTTGCGGTCATACATCACTGGAGATGCCCAATCTCTTCTGACCTTGGAAGCTAAGCAGTGAAAGGCCGGGTTAGTACTAGGATGGGAGACCACCTCTGAACACCCTGGTACTGCAATAAATTGACTCCCCTAGAAAGTGTCACCCATATATAATTACATATATACATACTACGGGGCACCTGACTTTCATATGACCTATGATTTAATTCTCAGCATCTACTGTAATCCACAATGGATACTTGCTGAATAAATGATGGTCATACATTACATAAATCTTAATGTGCAATGATGTATGAACTCTGTAACCACAGTCATTAATTTCCGGCAACCGATACACTGTGATACGGATATCACGTACCAATTATAATGTGTTTTATATTTTCGCAAAGCTTCTAATTTTTCACGCAAATACTCCTAAAAATATTTTTTAATGTATAATCTAATAAAAATGGTTTTACCAGTATTAATTAATTAATTATATTTCTACCCTCTGAATTAGAGTGCTCCCAAAAAAGAGTCTACTTTCTAAACACTTTTTTCTGTACATTCTGTGGCAGGCCTGCCACAGCCAAAATCTGTAAAAGCCCATTCCACAAGGAAAGTGGGCTCATCTTGGGCGGCTGCCCGAGGGGTCTCGGCTTTACAACTTTGCCGAGCAGCTACTTGGTCAGGGGAAAACACGTTTGCTAAATTCTACAAATTTGATACCCTGGCTGAGGAGGACCTGGAGTTCTCTCATTCGGTGCTGCAGAGTCATCCGCACTCTCCCGCCCGTTTGGGAGCTTTGGTATAATCCCCATGGTCCTTACGGAGTTCCCAGCATCCACTAGGACGTCAGAGAAAATAAGAATTTACTTACCGATAATTCTATTTCTCGTAGTCCGTAGTGGATGCTGGGCGCCCATCCCAAGTGCGGATTGTCTGCAATACTTGTACATAGTTATTGTTACAAAAATCGGGGTTATTATTGTTGTGAGCCATCTTTTCAGAGGCTCCTCTGTTATCATGCTGTTAACTGGGTCCAGATCACAGGTTGTACGGTGTGATTGGTGTGGCTGGTATGAGTCTTACCCGGGATTCAATATCCTTCCTTATTGTGTACGCTCGTCCGGGCACTGTATCCTAACTGAGGCTTGGAGGAGGGTCATAGGGGGAGGAGCCAGTGCACACCAGGTAGTCCTAAAGCTTTTACTTTTGTGCCCTGTCTCCTGCGGAGCCGCTATTCCCCATGGTCCTTACGGAGTTCCCAGCATCCACTACGGACTACGAGAAATAGAATTATCGGTAAGTAAATTCTTATTTTAATCCACATAGTGCACGATTTACACATAGCCTACATGCACCACACCAGCGAGTTACACTTGCTTAAAAGGTACAGTAACAAAGGAATTCACCTTTACAGGATATGAAGGGACAGAATTAGGTTAGGAGGTAGTGTTTGGTATCCAGTTGTACAGTATTTTAAGAGCAATATTCCGGTAGCAGTTTGCTGAAGATATCACGCTCCTGCGCATAGATATGCGCAGGAACAGAATATTAATATTACACTGTATTTACTGTACTTTGATATTCGGCGGGAACCCAGTGGAGACCATCTGCAAGTGCACCTGAGCCAGGCATCGCCCACCTATTCAAACCGACCTATGACCCCTCCTGTACTGTAAATGACCAGCCCTGTGACCTATGGGTGAAGAGATTACAGTTTCTATTGTATCATGAAATGGACAAATGTATAAAAAGGCAAGCTGCCTGGCCGGCCACACATTCTCTGAAAGTCATCTATCTTGATTGACCGAGGACAGGGACCGGGTGACGCTTGCCGTAGCTTATTACAGTCATTATAGATCTGTGTGAAATTGGATACATTTATTTGTTATATAGAATATATTTGAAATAGTGTGTTAAGGGTGTAATCGTAAAACATAAAACGCAGCTCCGGCCTGGTCGCTTAGGTTTATATGGAAACAATTGTGTGTTGTGTTAGTGAGCGATAGTAGTTTGTATTGCTCACATTTATAGAGATTGTGTGGTTTATTGAGTTGCGGACGCACGTTTGTACACGTGGTACGGACAAAATACAGGAGCGCACATGTGGTGTAAAGGCACGCACGGTCGCGTGGTTACGCAAAGTTGCGTAGGTTTGCGGACGCAAAGTACAAATCACGCGATAGTTGTTCAAGTAAAGGCAGGATAGTATTTTTTAATACAATAGCACATAACTATCCGATTTCAAGAGCAGATTAATATAATATTTTGTTTAAACTGTACTACCTCTGGGGTAAAGTAGCCGGTCACAGGGAGTGATATTTTCTGTACAGAAAAGAAAAACAATTGTGTATTTGAGTGAGTGAAAGTAGGAGTGAACGGTTGTCGAACCCCGGAATTCGGGATCCAGTAGGTGACACTAAGTAAGCGGAGGCTTGGTGGCGTGGGGCGGCTGACTTACGTTAATACATAGAGAAATACGCAAATCGTGAGGAGATTTGCAGAGGAGTGTGATATAGAATTGTGCATTGAGAAGTATAGAATTGTGAATTGAAGTAAAGGTTTTGTGTTACGCTTCGGCTGAGGAGCGCAGCTTGTGTATTCGACTCCAGTGGTCGTAGGGCGGATAGATAACAAGTACCTATACGCTGTGCGATTGGGCCACGCGTTTGTACGTGCGATACGTGGCGCAACATGATACTATTTTTGCGAGCTTTTGCGCAAACCGTGGTATCATTAGCGCCGTGTAGAGCATACGCAAGCGTGATTTGTGTACGTCAAAAAGGGAAGTTTTCGCTGGTCTCTCTCAGGAAAATCTTCAACGGTAGATATTCACTGGAAATGGTAAGTTATTCCTAAAAGTTCCAGTGAATAGAAACCAGTTAGGGTCCTCACTGGGTACGCGGTGGTCACTATTGGAGTGAGTCGTGGTACGTCAGCGGAGAAGGAGCGAGTGAAAGCGCTAGGTGCCTTTCACCGTCTATTTGTGTTGTGCATTGGGGATTGCGTTAGCAAGCAAAAAGTCCGCGATGGGATCCAATTGCACAAGCGGTGGTCGTTTGATAGCCAGGGTTCAGGCTGGAGAGCCGCGGTTTATTATGTGTGAGAAATGTGGTCCACACACCGAGGCTTTTTGCAATGAATGGGTGCGTATGACTGCTGAAGATAGGGCATCATTCCCTAGGGTGGGCAGCTTTGAATCAGAGGTATTGCAGAACATAAGGATTACAATATGTCTGATCAAATCTAGAAAACAAAGGATCAGACATGCAGACTGTTTAAATTTGTGGCAGCAAGAGGGGGAATTGCAAAGGGAACTGGCTCACACAGCAAGTTCCAAACCTAGCGGGAAAGCGATTGCGAGTGCACCACCACCGCCATATGGTGACGGGGAGAAATTGGCTACAAACAATGGTGCATTGGTAAAGGATAAGAAAGTGATTAATCAATTGTTATGCACACCAGTGCCTGCAGGAATGTACTGGTGTATGAACGGATAGGTATGCAAAACAAATGGACTCACAGACAGACTGGGGAATATGACATAATGTACACAGAAGGTGATAGGGTAACAAAATACACACAAAGTGAACAGAGAAGCCCAGAGGCTAAGGAACTGGGTATCTCCCTTGTATTAGAAATGCTTAGATGGGAAAAGCAAGATGTTGTGTTTTAATACGTAGAGAACCCGAAATGCTGTTGCTAAGGGCAACAGCAAAACCCTAAAGGGTTACCAACGGGTGTGGCAGTAAACTCCTTGGTCAGAGATGGAATGATAGACACAAGGAGAGTCTCCACAATCCTAATTCTCACTTGCAGTGCACAGGTTCAGCTTACTGCCACTAAACTGACCCCTGACACCTAGCACAGTGAGACAGGATTAGACAGGCAAGTCTTAGAATACAGCCGCAAACTTGCTAAGTTCACAGAGTAGTAACAGAACTCCAGCAAGCTAAACGACTGACTCCAGTCTTACTGCTAGGTCTGGATTGGCAGAGTGTAATACCAAATCCCCAGGCCTATTTGCAGTAAGCAACAAACAAATACAAAGCTACACAGTACTGGCTAACTTTCAGGAACTGACTAACCAACAAAGATTCAGCAGCATCTGCTTAAACTGAGAAGAGGCCTTATAAAGCAGGTGCTGTCCACGCCCCACTCAGACCTCACAGACTGTGAGCACAAAAACCAGCACCGGATCCCCTGCCGTGCACAGAGCCTATAACCACTGCACAGCAAAAGACCCGAACCGGAGTATCAGCTGCGCTCAGGTTACTCCGCTAGCACTTGTCTCCCGGTTGCCATGACGACGTGGCAGCACAGGGCAGGAGACCCTAACATCAATGTGACAATGTATTTGGGGTGACAGTGTACCTATAGCGCTTCACTTGGGTATAAGCAAGCCGTTCAATACATACATGGGGTACCCTACCCCACTTCAGTGAATATAGAAATACGTAGGTTGAGTATTGAATGTGGCGCTACCCAATTGCTGACATAGGATATTGTAGTCAAATATGTAAACAAATGCACACTTTAATAACCTAAAAACCATACAACTAATAAAATACAACTAATAAAATATCACACCAGGCACAATGTGATATAAGGAAGGAGTCCTACCGAGGATATACGTAGGGGAGCTGCAGGTGATAATTTATGCAGGGAAGTCCGGACTTGCCCTGCATTTGCTCCCAGATCTTAAAGTCCTAACTCCGGCAGGTATCACTCCTCTGGTCCAGATGATGGTGAGACCGTCCAAACGGGGGATGTTTCCAACGCGTTTCGGAACACACAAGGTTCCTTTATCAAGGCAGACCCTAACCCTTGCCAGTTGTATCCCATTCTAAATTTTCCCCAGGATTGTGAGGAGGAGAATGAGCCCAGCACTCTCTCTAGCAGCCACCATACAGAATACCCAGGTGGGCACGGCCCAACCACCAAGAGTAGTAGCGATACCCCCCAGCGGAGGGGTGAGTGAGGTTGTGTCCACTGGTAAGTACGGCACCATACACTATGCAGAGACAATAACTCCCCATATTATAGAATCAAACCAAAATGATATAGTTGAATTAAATCCTGTCAGGATGATTGCAGTTCCCAATGGGAGAACTGATAGGGAGTAACTCCCATCAGGAACATTGCAATGCATTGTCCTTGGTCCCGAGCAGAGTTAAGGTCAATTATGTCAGAATTCCCCTATCCCAGAAAAGATCTAGTCGGATGCCAGAAATTCATTAAAGAATTAGGTAACGCCCATGAGCCCACAAATAAAGATTGGCAAACAGTGCTACCGGTGTGTTTACCCTCAGATATTGACATCCCAAAATTCATAACGGATTGTAAATTAGATGCAGAGGTGCCTCTCACTGATGAGTACAATCAGGAGAATGTACGGCAACTCAACCTGCAATTAGGAGTGTATTTCCCTACTGTTGTTAAATGGAATAAAATCTTCTCCATAAGACAAAAGGAAGGTGAAATGGCATCCGAGTATTTCCATAGAGCACTGCAGGAAATGGCTAGATACACTGGGATCGAGGATATTAAGGAGAATGCCAATCACAGGGAGGTAGCTGTCTCTGTGTTAATGGACGGATTAAAGGAGGCACTGAGGACAAGAGTGCAAACTCTCTACCTAAAAGGAGAGGTATCTCGGTGGCTGCGTTGAGAGAGTCTGCTATTGAGCATGATCGTAACATCAGTAAACACAAGGAGTCGCAAGGGGATAAGCTGATGACGGTAAGTATACAGGCACTTACAGGAAAGTCCCATCAGCCAAAACCCCAGACCCCTGATGGTAAGTCACGGTCAATAGTATGTTTTTATTGCCAGAAGGGAGGACATTTTGCGAGGGATTGTAGAAGTAAAGGGACACATAACATATACAGACCCCCTAGACCTGAATACGAACCACGCTACAATACACATAGTTGGGACCAGGGACCACATAGAAGGGACTACGAGCCGCATAGAGGGGAAACGCGGAGGTACCCACCCAGGAGGGAATGGCAGACCCCCCAAAAAAAACTCACAGTTATCCCCCTCACATATCGTAGCTGCCAATGCGCTGCGGGAAGGTCCCACTACACAATAGAGGTTAGGCCACGCCTGTAGTCTACAGCCAGTGAAATTGATTGCTAGCCTTGGTAGTGAACCTGAGGTCATGATTGATGTAGCTGGTGTACCACTTTCTTGTAGATACAGGGGCAGCCAGGTCAGTGTTGAATTCTACAGCAGGTGTAAAAACCATGGGTAAAACAATTTCGGCAATGGGAGTAACAGGAACAGTGCAACAGTACCCTTTGAGTAGACCTGCAGAGATTACGATAGGGCCCTTGCAGACAAAAAAAAAAATCCTTTCTGCTGGCTGCATCGGCTCTGACTAATCTACTCGGCAGAGATTTGTTGTGTAAAATGAGTTGTGTCATATACTGTACTCCTGAGGGTGTGTTCTTAGATGTACCTGAGAGCCATGCGCAATAAGTGCAAGATATATTAGACACCCGTCAAAGGCTAATGTTGCACTCTACTGTTATAGACACGTTTCCATCGCAGGTAGAGGAAATGATCTCACAAATACCGGGTTCCCTTTGGACCAAAGATGGACAGGACACTGGATTGATGGCGAATGTAGCCCCAGTAGCAGTACAAGTAAAAGATGGCAGGATAGCTCAAAAAATTCCCCAGTATCCTCTGAAGCCAGAGGTAGAATTAGGAGTGTACCCCGTCATAGAGCGGCTGCTACAGCAGGGCATCCTAGTCAGGACGTCCAGCACCGCCAATAGTACCATTTTCCCTGTAAAAAAGAGTGGGAGGAGGGGTTACAGGCTAGTGCAGGATCTAAGGGGGATAAACAAGATAGATGAGAGCCAATTCCCCGTAGTGCCCAATCCAGCGGTCACCCTCATGCAAATTCCCTCTACCTCAAAATTCTTCACTGTCATTGATCTCTGTTCTGCCTTCTTTTCTGTCCCTCTTCACCCTGACAGTCAATACCTCTTTGCTTTCACTTACAGGGGAGTACAGTACACCTGGACTCATCTCCCCAAGGTTTCATTGACAGCCCGAGTATTTTCTCCCAGGCCTTACATGACTGTTTGCAATCTTTTCAACCTGAGAGTGGGTCAGTGCTAATACAATATGTTGATGACTTGTTGTTGTGTTCTGACTCACTCGAGTCGTCCTTGGCAGATACTAAACAACTTCTGTTTCACCTCTCCTAGACATGGCACAAGGTTTCAAAGGATAAGTTGCAGTTGTGCCGGACCAGGGTTAAATACTTGGGACACTGCTTGACGCAAGGATTTAGGCACCTGACCGCTGATAGAATACAGGCGATTCACGACATGACTCTGCCACAAACTCAGCAATAGATCCGCACTTTCCTCGGAATGTGTGGGTACTGTCGGAACTGGATTCCAGGGTTCTCCATACTGGCACTACCTTTGCAAGAAATGGTCTCTTCGAACAAACCAGAACGGATCTCTCACACAGATGAGTCCGAACTGGCGTTTGAGAGACTAAAACAGTGTTTATCACAAGCACCTGCGTTATGAGAAGCCCTTTGAATTGTACGGTACTGAAAGTGCTGGGTGTGCAGCAGGAGTCTTAACACAGAGACATGGTGATGCCAGCAGACTGGTAGCCTACTACAGTGCACAGTTGGACACTGTAGCATGGTCTCTCCCCACTTGCTTGCGAAGTGTTGCAGCGATAGCTTTGCTGGTAAGTAAAAGCGAGGACATAGTGTTAGGACACGACTTGACCATCCATACACCTCATGCCGTATCAGCCTTACTAAACTCCGCCCAAAACAGACATGTCTCATCTGTTCGGTTTACAAAGTGGGAATTATCACTGATGGCCCCTGTAAACATCACCATTAAGAGATGCAGCTCACTAAATCCTGCAACCTACTTGCCAAGTGTGCCTGGTCATGCACAAAGGGTGGAGGATGAGAACGATGGTGAAGGAGGATTTAGTGCAGACACTGATACGCATGATTGTATGGAATACCTGAGCCAAACTTTCACTGCGAGACCTGACATCAGTGACAACCCACTGGAGGGAGTAGACTTTACCTTCTACACTGACGGGAGTTGCCACAGACAGACGGAATCGGAAGACCTGTGTACCAGATACGCAGTTGTAGATGACGAAGGTATTATAGAAGCTGAACCCCTTGGCCCACCGCACTCAGCACAAGTCGCTGAGCTGGTCGCACTGACCAGAGCATGTGAGTTGGCCAAAGGTAAGTCAGCTAATATATACACGGACTCTAGGTACGCCTTTGGAGTGGTGCATGATTTTGGGGCCCTGTGGCGCCTCAGAAATTTCATGACGGCAGCTGGCACACCTGTAGCGCATGCGTCCCACATCAAAAGGCTTCTGACAGCAATACAGGAACCAGAGTGGCTGTTAGCAAGTGTAGAGCACACACTTACAACCAAGACCCAATCTCACTTGGTAACAGCCGGGCAGACGAAGCTGCAAAATCAGCAGCAAGCACAACCATACGAACTAACATCACATCACTGATGACATTTGAATCAGTTAACATGCAACAGTTAATTGAAATACAAAATGTGTGTTCCCCACAGGAAAAGGCAGTCTGGAAGGCGAAGGGATATGGTCAGGAGTCCTCAGGACTTTGGACAGATGGACACCCAGAGCATATCTTCCAAGTCTAGCTGAGGCGGCACACGGTCTGACTCATCTAGGTAAAGAAGGTATGTGCAAGCTGGTAAGAGCCTACTGGAGTGCACCAGAGTTCTCTTCTCATGCAGATAAGAAAGCAATGACATGTCTTACTTGCTTGAGGAAGAAAATTGGTAGGCAATACCAACAGAGCCATCCCATATCCCTCCTACAGACGGACCTTTTCAGGTAATACAAATCGACTTCATACAGCTACCACCCTGTAGGAATTTGAAATATGTGTTAGTATGTACTGATGTGTTTTCCAGCTGGGTAGAAGCATTCCCCGCTGCCACAAATACTGCTGTGTTCACTGCAAAGAAAATCGTGCAGGAATTTGTGTGCAGATATGGTATCCCTAGAATGATTGAAAGTGATAGGAGTACCCATTTTACAGGTGAAGTCTTTCAGGTCATGTGCAAACTGATGGGTATTAATAGCAAGCTGCATACTCCGTACCGGCCACAGGCTAGTGCGAAGGTGGAGAGAATGAACAGCACTATTAAGAATAAATCGAGCAAAGTAATGGCTGAGACTGGATTGTTGTGGCCAGAAGCTTTGCCACTAGTGTTGTACAGCATCAGAACCACTCCCAGGTCACCGCTTAACTTATCACCCTTCGAAGTTCTTTTTGGTCGACAACCCCATGTAATGATAGACCCCCAGAATGATTTGAAGTGCAATAACGAAATAACTGTACAATACTTGGTTAGGATGAGTCAGCAGCTGAGAAATCAACAAATAAATCTAAAGCTGGTGATTCCTGACCTACCGAACAGTAATTGTCATGACATTGAGCCTGGGGATTATGTGATGATTCTAAATTTTTTACGCTCAGGTTGTCTCATAGACAGGTGGGAAGGACTGTATCAAGTTTTGTTGACCAGCACGATAGCACTAAAGGTTGCCGAGAGAGAGACTTGGGTCCACTCGTTCCACTGCAAGGTCGCTGACCCGGAGAAAACTCGTGACAAAAAGCAAGGTGAAGAGAACCTCGTATCACTAGAGAATTTGTTTAGGGAAAGCTGAGAGGCAGGACTGTTGAGACGGCACCTGAGCGCGGAGAACAACAAAATCAAAGACGGTTGTCATACCATTTTTATTTTTTCACCTCACCCCCACTGCATTTTTTTTATTTTGTTTCCTTTCTTATTTTTCTCTTTGCTCCTTAACGAAATGGATCTACCTCAAGAGACTGCGTTTCGGGTGTTTCTGGTAACTCTGTTTTTAATCAGGACAATATGTTTTTGTGATGGTCCCAGAGACGTCGAGCAAGGATCTGGAATGGGTTCTGATGGCGAGTACGGATTTGTAGGATCTCAGGAGCAGCACATCACTCTAGTAAAGGCTGGTATCAGTAAGCTGGTAGTCATGGAGCTCGGAGGCACTGTGAAGGGTTATTGTCTGACGAATATTGTATATGTAGAAATTGCGAGAACATAGTCGAAGATGGGTGCATCCAAAGATGTCAGTCCAACATTAATGCCGACATGGGCCGACATCCGTTGAGTGATTACCACTCATTAGTGGGTAAGGTCTTAAACCAAACCGAATGTTGGGTGTGCTCACAGGTACCTCAAGGACAGAGTAAGTCAGGATTAGTACCTTACCCTTTAAGGATAGATGTGGTACTCGAATTGCGGGGTGGGAGACCGGTGGACAAGAAATTCAATATATCTATGCCCCCTAGCTTGAAGCTCCACCAGTACAACGTAGATAGGTCCCTGTTGTGTTTTAATGTTTCCAATTTCCGAAAACCAGGAAATTGGGAAGTGACAGGGAATAACCAGACAATGACCTTTTCACACAGAGCTGATAGGATTCCTATCGACTCTGAACTTGTACGCAAGATAGCCAACAGTGGAAAGTATTTTCGGTACCGGTATACACGTGGGAGCAAGACCATGTGGGTTGGAAAGGTATTGCAGGGGTATTGTGCCCACATCATCCAGCCGGATACTTGTACTGAGCAAATGAGAGAGCTAGGGATTGGTTTCTTTACATGGAAAATTTGCAATATGGTGTTGTTACATTTTGTCCCTTATGTTCTCCCAGATGATGCCTATTTCATATTTGGGAGGAAAGCGTACAAGTGGCTTACTCCGAGCTCTGAAGGGTTGTGTTATATTTGGAGAGTACTACCAGAGGTCATGAGCATATCCCACGACAAAATGAAAGACATTCACCGCAACGCTCAGACTCCTTATACTCATACCCATTATGAACACATCATCAAGAGACACCTTATAGATAGGGCAGAGCATGCAGCCTCTGATTTGATCCATGAATCCACCGGGATTCAGTTCCTTCTCGCATTAGATATCACCCGTACTGCCAGAGGAACTATAAATGATAGGTACATCCATGCGCTGGCGAACTTGAAAGATAATATCACTGAGATGTATGATGACACCTTCAGGTATACAGGAAGGGAGTTACAAGCCTACAAGAAGGAATTGATCCAGCACAGAATGGTCCTTAATTACGTTACGGCTGTGACAGGTGCGTACTGTGTTACCCTGGCAACTCAATATGGCGTGAAGTGCTGTACGTATATTACGAATAGCACTGACGACCCCACGGAGATCATCGATCAAAAGATGGATGAGATCTTGCAGTTGAAGTGGGAGTTCAGGAGGAAACACAACCTTACCTTGATGGATGTGGGTAATGAACTGACCGGCTGGGTCTCATGGTTGAACCCACGCAAGTGTTAGGAGAGTGGGCACAGAATGTTATTATGAGTGTAGGAAAATTTTTCCTTTGTATCCTGGATGTCGTCATAATTATTGGTCTGATATTCAGGTGTGTTCAAATCTTGACGCGGCGCGAGCACGGCACAAATTTGATGAGTCTAAGGAGCGAGGGCGTTGTTACAGCAGCAGATTTGATTTATGATTCATCCATAGAGACAGTGTTATGATAAGGATTGCAAATGAATTTCATGGCCTGTTTCTTTCACTGTTTCTCTCTGTTTCACCCCTCTACCCAGAAACACCCAACCGGAAAAGACGTCATCCATACCCAATGTTATGTGAATGTATTTTTATATATGTGTCTTACCTTTATCACTGCAACCCTCAGCTAATGACACACATAGTCGACAGGTGTTATCCACATATAGTAGCACTCACTTATGATCACCCTCCATGTATCATCAGATAAATGTGCTCCCCATTTGTTGGTATTAGAAGCCAAAAAGGTGAGGGTCAAAAGCCCTTGCCCGAAAGGAGCTCAGTAGTGTTTGTTTGCCCAAGTTAATACGGGATAAGAAGGATTTAATGTATACTTCGCAAAAAAATCTCGAAGCTTGCTTAGAACATATACAGCACGATGATACATGCCCCTCAGACATTGATTCATACATGCTTTTTTACTATCCCACTAGGCTATACATTTCCTACCTACAGCTTCCACCGATCATCCAAACTTTGTATATATTGTATAGGTAATATTTTCTGTTTAGTAGTTAAGTGTGGCAGTTATTGATGACTGTCAAAGGGTGGACTGTCGAAGTCGAAAATATTGCAGCAATACGCACCAAGTACAAACACCACACAGATGGCCTCCGTGCGCGTACTTGTTCTGCCGTGCGTGCACATACTCGCAGGTTGCATATGACTGCTCACGCGGTGGTGTGTATTAGCGCTTGGTATGATTAATTACGGTAGCATATGTATTTGCATGGAAAAGCCACAAAGACACATTTCATATTTAATTCACATAGTGCACGATTTACACATAGCCTACATGCACCACACCAGCGAGTTACACTTGCTTAAAAGGTACAGTAGCAAAGGAATTCACCTTTACAGGATATGAAGGGACAGAATTAGGTTAGGAGGTGGTGTGGTATCCAGTTGTACAGTATTTTAAGAGCAATATTCCGGTAGCAGTTTGCAGAAGATAGCACGCTCCTGTGCAAAGATATGCACAGGAACAGAATATTAATATTACACTGTATTTACTGTACTTTGATATTCGGCGGGAACCCAGTGGAGACCATCTGCAAGTACACCTGAGCCAGGCATTGCCCACCTATTCAAACCGACCTATGACCCCTCCTGTACTGTAAATGACCAGCTCTGTGACCTATGGGTGAAGAGATTACAGTTTCTATTGTATCATGAAATGGAGAAATGTATAAAAGCCAAGCTGCCTGGCCGGCCACACATTCTCTGAAAGTCATCTATCTTGATTGACCGATGACCGGGACCGGGTGGCGCTTGCGAACAAATGTATATATCATTGATTGTAGCCTGTATCTCTTATTGTGAATTGTATTACTATTGTAACCCCCTGCTAGTAAATAACTGTTGGTGGGTCGGATCCCAACATATTTAAAAACAATTGGTGTCGTGTCCCTTTCCTGCTAAGGTTTAAAGTGTATTTCAGTCACACGTGTAGCAGTATTGTGCTTACAGCGTGTCCGTTTGTGTGTATGCTAACTGGGTAAAAAGTACGTAGGTTAAGGATTACATCCAGCAGCGGCTAGGGTTTTAGTGTAAAAGGTATAGCTTTTCTGTCCTGTATGTTAATCAGCATTAACATAATCCCGACCAAGATTTTAATTTAGCACGAATCATCTTGCTATTAAAACCAGGAAAAGATCCAAAGTTAAAACAATCATATAGACCAATATCACTGCTAAATCAAGATTTCAAAATATTTACAAGTATTATAGCAAATAGACTACAGTTAGTGTTAAAAAAAATAATACAGAAATCACAAACAGGGTTCATAAAAGGTAGAAACTCGGTACAAAACATGAGACATTTAATAGCAGTGCTAACTAAAACATGTAACGACAAAGATAAAAACACGATAATAGTCAGTTGTGATGCAGACAAAGCATTTGACAGAATGTCCTGGGCACATATAATAAGAACATTACAAATACAGAATTTTGGTGAAAGTTTTGTGACATTATTCAAAACAATATACAAAGAACCAGGGGCATATTTAACAATTAATGGCCTGAACACATCAGTTTTTTAGCTTCACAGGGGTACGAGGCAAGGGTGCCCAATGTCACCCTTGCTATTTAACTTGGCAATAGATTCATTCATTCGAAATTGCCTTAGTTGTAAAGAATGGCAAGGGGTGGAATTGGGAGATAACATACTGAAGTTATCGGCATATGCGGATGATCTGATGCTGTGTATTAAAAACCCGAATGAAGCAATACCAGGATTAATGAAAATACTGAGAGAATTTAACATAATGGTGGTCATTCTGAGTTGTTTGCTCGCTAGAAGTTTTTAGCAGTCGTGTTTTTAGCAGCCGTGCAAACGCTATGCCGCCTCCCTCTGGGAGTGTATTTTAGCTTAGCTGAAGTGCGAACGAAAGGATCGTAGAGCGGCTACAAAATATTTTTTTGCAGTTTCAGAGTAGCTTCAGACCTACTCAGTGCTTGTGATCACTTCAGACTGTTCAGTTCCTGTTTTGACGTCACGAACACGCCCTGCGTTCGCCCAGACACGCCTGCGTTTTTCCTGGCACGCCTGTGTTTTTTCGAACACTCCATGAAAACTGTCAATCACTCTGCGGCCAGCAGTGCGACTGAAATGCTTCGCTAGACCTTGTGTGAAACGACATCGTTCTTTGTAATAGGTAGATGCGCGTGCGCATTGCGCCGCATACGCATGTACAGAGGTGCCTTTTTTTTTGCCTCATCGCTGCGCAGCGACTGAAAGCAGCTAGTGATCAACTCGGAATGACCCCCAATATCAGAATTCCTTGTGAATTATAACAAAGCAGAAGCATTATTCCTAAATAAAGAAGCCAGGAAAGACTGGGGAGACACATTCCCCTTTAAATGGGAAAATGAGACCATAAAATACCTAGGTTTAAATATAACAACATACCCATCAGCGTTATATGCAGCAAATTTTCCAAATATCATAGAAAACGGTGTCAGATTTTGAGAGACGGAAACTTCTCACATTTTTGGGTAGATGTCAGCTGATAAAAATGGTCACATTTCCTAAGTTATTATATGTAATCCATATGCTCCCTCTGATTATGAAAGAGTCAGATATAAAATGTTTACGTAAATCATTGATAATAAGCTTAATTTAATTGATAATAGGCTTAATAACCGTACACAATGTCAAAACGCAGTAAAGAAGGCAAGTAAGGTGCTAGCATGCATAAAAAGGGGAATTGAGACAAGGGACTCGGATGTACTCATGCCGCTGTATAAGGCATTGATACGTCCGCACCTGGAATATTGTGTTCAGTTTTGGGCACCATTGTATAAAAAAAGACATCAGTGAACTGGAAAGTGTTCAAAGGCGAGCTACTAAATTGATTAAAGGCCTAGAAGGACTGAACTATAAGGAAAGACTTACGAGGCTGAATATGTATACACTAGAAAAGAGGCGCCTAAGAGGAGATATTATTAATATCTTCAAATATGTAAAGGGACATCACAAAGAGTTATCAGAGAAATTATTTATTAAAAGAACACAGTTTAGGACACGTAGGCACTCGCTGCGACTGGAGGAGAGAAAGTTCCGAATGCAATGGAGGAAAGGGTTCTTCACTGTTAGGGCAATCAGGATGTGGAATTCCCTGCCAGG
Source organism: Pseudophryne corroboree (assembly GCF_028390025.1). NCBI lineage: Eukaryota > Metazoa > Chordata > Amphibia > Anura > Myobatrachidae > Pseudophryne > Pseudophryne corroboree. Next base: position 320,808,175 of record NC_086448.1, on the reverse strand, counting down.
GAAGGTGGTAATGGCGGACTCTGTAATTGGATTTAAAAAGGGAATGGATACATTTCTGAATGAAAAAGCTATCCAAGGTTATAATACTTAAAATATCAACGTGGTTAATCTGGGGGTAACATGAGTTATAGTAGCTAACTAGTCATAAAACATTATTTAGCAAGTATGTAGAATCATCACAACTTAAAACAGGTTGAACACGATGGGCAATTTGCCTCTATTCAACCTCAAATACTATGTTATTATGTTACTATCATTTAGTAAATTTATATGGGCAGGGAAGAAATCAAGAATAGCACTGTATAAATTGACACAAAGAAGCAAAATGGGTGGGGTTAACCTTCCATGTTTAAAAACATATAATATAGTAGCAAATTTAAGGTATGCAGTTGATTGGATAAATGATACTAATGCATATACAGATTGTGAAGTTGAAAAGACTCTATGCACAAATATGACGTTAGTAAGCGCACTACATACACATACAACACTAATAAGCGCATATAAAGCACAAAATATATTAATATACACAACGTGTACGGCGTGGAAGATGGCACATTTACAAAAAAAATATCACCAGACAACTCACTGTTTTTGCCAATAGTGCACAATTAAGGTTTTACACGTGGAGGTGTACATAAGATATTCACTAAATGGAGTGAACAGGGACTGAAATACATTCACCAATTGTTAGATAAGAGGAATGGAAAAATATACACATGGGAAGTTATTAACCACTTGCCTGCCATGGTCGCATCAGATGTGACCATGCCAGCAAGTGCTCTATCTGACCTGGCCGCACAAGATGCGACCAGTCAGATAGAGAGTGTTAGCAGTGGCAGGGAAGGGAAACTTCCCTCCGCTGCTGCTGTCAGAGGGACCGGAAGGTCCCTCTGCCTCCCTGCACTCTCCCCCACTGATTGCCGTGCTGCCGATCACTGCTGATCGGTCAGCACGGCAGGATCCCCCCTCCAGCGGCTGCAGACAATGGCAGCCGCCGGGGAGTGTAAATTAACCCTTCCAAGCCACCCCCAGACCCCGCCTGAATACCTGGAGGCTATCTCGGCTTTCAAAATGAAAGCCGCAATGTTCCCGATGGTCACAATGTTCCCGATTGATGTTTCGATGTTTGAAGAGAGAGCGAAAAAATAAAAAATAAAAATTCTTTTTTTTTAACTACAATCATTTGGGATAGGGTTAAATTCATGTTCTTGACCTAATTCACTCATTCAAAAAAACGACAATTTCTGAGCTGTTTTTGGCGAAATAAATAGTCCAGCGGTGGCCAACCAGTGGCTCTTGAGCCACATGCGGCTCTTTATTCAAATGTGGCTCCCAACACTCTAAAGCAGGCTTGTCCAACCCGCGGGCCGCATGCGGCCCAAGTCGGCTAGTAATGCGGCCCAGGAGCTGCGCTGCAGCAGAGGGTTTTTTTGTTTTTTTTCCCGAGTACGGACACCACATGTGAGGCTGATCCGGCCCCAGCAAGTTGTCAGCACATCCTGATTGGATTGCTGCTGCTGGGACCAGCACCAGCTCACGCCCTCTCCGCTGTCAGTCACAGTGTAGCCCTCCTCCGCTGCATAGCGGCACACGTGACTGAGCAGCGCGAGAGTAGAGGAGCCCAGCAGAGAAGTTGGTTGTACAAGAACACGTGGAGCGGCGGACGGAGACGGAGGCAGCGCTGCAGGAACGGTAAGTATGTGTCTGTGCGTGTGTGTTTTTTTTTTACAGCTACAAGGGGCACAGTACATGGGCGCAGCTACAAGGGGCACAATACAAGGGGGCAGCTACAGTGCCACAACTACAAGGGGCACAGTACAAGGGGGCAGCTACAAGGGGGCAGCTACAGGGCCACAACTACAAGAGGCACAGTACAAGGGGGCATCTACAAGGGGGCAGCTACAGGGCCACAACTACAAGGGGCACAACTACAAGGGGCACAGTACAAGGGTGCAGCTACAGGGCAACAACTACAAGGGGCACAACTAGAAGGGGCACAGTACAAGGGGCACAGCTGCAGGGGCACAACTACAAGGGGCACAGTACAAGGGGGCAGCTACAAGGGGGCAGCTACAGGGCCACAACTACAAGAGGCACAGTACAAGGGGGCATCTACAAGGGGGCAGCTACAGGGCCACAACTACAAGGGGCACAACTACAAGGGGCACAGTACAAGGGTGCAGCTACAGGGCAACAACTACAAGGGGCACAACTAGAAGGGGCACAGTACAAGGGGCACAGCTGCAGGGGCACAACTACAAGGGGCACAGTAAAAGGGGGCAGCTACAAGGGACACAGTACAAGGGGTCAGCTACAGGGGCACAACTACAAGGGGCGCAGCTACAGGGGCACAGTACAAGGGGCACAGCTGCAGGGGCACAACTACAAGGGGCACAGTAAAAGGGGGCAGCTACAAGGGACACAGTACAAGGGGTCAGCTACAGGGGCACAACTACAAGGGGCGCAGCTACAAGGGCACAACTACAAGGGGCGCAGCTACAGGGGCGCAGCTACAGGGGCACAGCTACAAGGGGCGCAGCTACAGGGGCACAACTACAAGGGGCGCAGCTACAGGGGCGCAGCTACAGGGGCACAGCTACAAGGGGCGCAGCTACACGGGCACAGCTACAAGGGGCACAGTACAAGGGGCACAGTACAAGGGGCGCAGCTACAGGGGCACAGCTACAAGGGGCACAGTACAAGGGGCGCAGCTACAGGGGCACAACTACAAGGGACGCAGATACAGGGGCACAGCTACAAGGGGCGCAGCTACAGGGGCACAACTACAAGGGACGCAGCTACAGGGGCACAGCTACAAGTAAGTTTAATATGTTAACTATGTTTTCTATGGTTTTTTGGGATGATCAGGTATCGTTACTGTTATTTTATTTTATGTGCGGCCCAATCTAAATTTTCATCTTCTAATGTGGCCCAGGGAAGGTGAAAGGTTGGACACCCCTGCTCTAAAGCATGTGACCACAACAGATACAGAAACCGCTGCACTCCAGCCAGGCACGCAGCAGCACTACAAACTGAAAACTGAAGGAGCCAGATACTAGAGGTGAGATACCCACTGGAAAACAGTGGACATATAAGTGGCTGCTGCAATGGCACGAGTTGGTGGGAGGGGCTGTAATGATACACGAGGGTGGGCTAGAGTGACACAAGGCGGAGCTGGCTGGAGTGACACAGGAGGGTCATGGCAGGAGTGTAACATGGGGGAGCTGACTGGAGTGACGCGGGAGGGTGCTGGAAGTCGTGACACGTGGAAGAACTGGCTGGAGTGACATAAGAGGGTGGTAGCAGGAGTGACACATGGGAGAGCTGGCTGAGGTGACACAGCAGGGTCCTGGCAGTAGTGACACATGGGAGAGTTGGCTGAAGTGACACAAGGGGGTGCTGGCAGGAGTGACTCACGGGAAGCTGGCTGGAGTGATACATAGGTGAGTTGGCTGGAGTGACAGCAGGGTGTTGGCTGGAGTGACACATAGGGGAGCTGAAGTTTATTATGTGAATCTGGCTTTTTCAGTTATTTTATGTGAAAGTTACTTTTTCAATGGATCTGGTGTTAAAAATGTATTTTATGTCGTTCTGGCTTTTTCAATGTATTTTATACCAGGGACGTGGTCTAGCAGGCACAAGGCCACATTCCATTTTTGCATGTGTGCCTTTGGCTCGATGTCGGCTCTTTCATGTACCTAACAAGGTTTTTTGGCTCTTTGTCACTGACTGGTTGACCACCCCTGAAATAGTCAGTTAATTGGTTAAAGTAAAATTCCCTATAACTGAAATACCACAGTTTGTCTATTTACAAACAATGAGTTATATAAACATGGTTTTAACAAAAATAAGGGTGATTAATTAGGGAAGGGGGATAGATACCGTGCTACTCCACTGCCCGGGAGTGGTGGCCTCCACTTCATGGCTATATGGACAAATACGTAGTATACTGAATTTAGAAAAAGAAAAAACAGAAATGATAAGAAGCATTTCCAAATATTGAGATAGAAATGGTGATAAAACAAACAAATAGCATAAACAAACAATGTATGTCAACATCATATCTAGAGATGCATTTAAAGATATTACACTATGCATATATTCCACCTAAAATGAGACACAATATAGGAATAGCTACAAATTCTAAAGTGTTTTAAGTGCAGAGAAACAGGAGCAGATTTAATGCATTGCTTATGGAGATGTAAGGAGGTAAACAATTTCTGGGAAAAGGTATTCAATTACTTAAGTACAACATTAAAGAAAACACTAGAAATAACCCCAGAAACCGTAATATGGAATTATATACCTAATCAAAATAGGGAAAGGTTGACAGTGGGGGAAAAAACCAGTGGATAACTAAAGTAACAGCTGCAGCTAAGGAAACAATATTAGCACAGTGGATAACAGAGAACACCATAGACATAAAGATGCTACAAAACAAGATAGAACATTTGTTTAAAATGGAATGGATAGAAATGTTACAAAATAAAGAACAGAGATTGAAATCCTTTCTTTCTATATGGAGAGCATACATAGATAATCTAAACCCACAAATGAAAGAAATGGTAAGAGCAGAGATAACCCAGACAAAGTGGTACCAAGAAGAAGTATTAAGGAAAGGGCAGATAAGATTATAAAGTTTGAGAGGAAAGGAAAATGTGTGTTGCTGTTAGGCTATAAGTATAAATAACTATATTAAGGTCAATATGCTTTATATATAAAGAAAAAAAAACCTGTCTTGTAATAACAAAAAAGCATTCTCTTTTCAAGATGCAGTGAACAATGGCCCTCATTCCGAGTTGTTCGCTCGCAAGGCGATTTTAGCAGAGTTACACACGCTAAGCCGCCGCCTACTGGGAGTGAATCTTAGCTTCTTAAAATTGCGAACGATGTATTCGCAATATTGCGATTACAAACTACTTAGCAGTTTCTGAGTAGCTTCAACCTTACTCGGCATCTGCGATCAGTTCACTGCTTGTCGTTCCTGGTTTGACGTCACAAACACACCCAGCGTTCGGCCAGACACTCCTCCGTTTCTCCAGCCACTCCCGCGTTTTTTCCGGAAACGGTAGCGTTTTTATCCACACGCCCATAAAACGCCGTGTTTCCGCCCAGTAACACCCATTTCCTGTCAATCACACTACGATCGCCGGAGCGAAGAAAAAGCCGTGAGTAAAAATACTATCTTCATAGCAAAATTACTTGGCGCAGTCGCAGTGCGAACATTGCGCATGCGTACTAAGCAGAAAAACGCTGCGATGCGAAGAAAAATACCGAGCGAACGACTCGGAATGAGGGCCAATGTAACTTGCTAGGGGTCAGTGACTGGTGTACTTTAGACTTTGTGTTTTAAATGTTTTATTCGCTCTATCTGGCACACCCTAATGTCAGCAGGCAGTCGTAATGATTTCCAAATGCCTATAAATCCCTTCGGCTCAGGATTTTCTCTTGTCAAAACAGAAAATCAGATCTGCACATACACAGAACTGATATCCTCTCCCTTCTCCTGATGCCACATTGAGCTCAATAACACACATGTTGCTGTGACATGTGACATGTGCTTTGTATACTGTACTACAGAATGCTTTACAATCAGCATTCTGCAGTACGCAGAGGGAAACTGAAGTTATTCCCTGAGCGCCATGTTGCTGATTACTCCATTGTGCTGAGCAGTGGTGGTATTGTGGTGGGGTTTAACGTTACAGTGGGGATCATTGGCAAAATGGTGAGGGTTATAATGCTACAAGGAGTATAGGAAAATGTTACATGGGTTGGGAGATAATGCTACAGGGGAGAAATTGTGAAGGAGACTACTGAGGTGTACAGAACATTCAGCATCTAAAATGTACAGTGCTGTTTGGCAACATTTACAGCAGAACTTAATGGAGTCCAAGACTGCCGAAGGTGCGGGATGCCGGCCAACCTCGGACGTTTTCTTAAAGGGGCATTTTCTGGGCATTAGCATCTCCAATGATATGTCCTGGACTGCTCATACCCAGTGGGCAGTCAAGAAAGCACAGCAACGCTGTGCCTGAGGATTGGGCAGGGATATTTTAGTACATTTTTATTGTTGTATTATGGAAAGTGTATTGATATATGGTATTCTGGTTTGGTACGGAAAGAGTACGTCAGTAGAGTATAGGTCGCTGGATAAGATTATAAAGGCAGCTGGTAAAGTGATTGGCTTGCGTTTACCCAGTATGCGGGAGATATACGAGAAAAAGTTACTATCAAACGTACAAATTATTTTAGGAAATCTGTTGCATCCGAATCGTGATATGTTCAAAATGCTGCCATCGAGAAAGCGATATAGATCTATTCTATGTCTTACCAGTATATTAAAATGTCGTTTTTTCACAACCGCAGTAGTCATGCTGCCTGCCCGCCACTGTCCGCAGCTGTCCGTCCACTGCCACTGCCTTTGTTTGCACAGCACCCACAGGCTATTCAAAATGTCAAGATGGCCACCGCCTCCGAGGAGACAGTTATTAAAAATACTAGAGGAGGCTCTAGTATCTTTAATAGCGGTTTCCTCTGAGGCAGTGTCCATTTTGGGAGGGACATTTTCAATAGTTTTTACTTAAAGCAGGCTGCTGAATAGTTTGCTGCTGTGGGGGGGGGGGGGGGGGGAGGGAGATGAGCCAGAACCCCTGACAACGTTTGGAGCTCCATTACAATGAGCAGCTACTGGGGCATTACTGTGTGGGGCATAATATTTTTTATTATTATTTTTTTAAATATATATTTATTTACATTTTATTTATATACATATTTTTTATTATTGCTCGGGGGGGGGGGGGGGGGAGGCCCTGCCTGTTTGTCCAGTCTTGGGCCCCATAATTTCTGATGGCAGCCCTGCGCACCTGTACAAGGTTTTGTTTCAGAGGAGACTTGCAAATTTAGGTAAACCGGCAAAGTTCAGTATACAGCTGTCTGGCCAGTAAGGGTTAAGCAGATGCATATCAAGGTGACAGGCAAAGTTCAGTACACAGGTGTCTGCCAGAAGGCCTAGGCAAATACAATCCAAAAAGCTGGCCAAGTTCTGTAAGATGCCCTAATCATCAAGCAATGATATGTCTCTGGGGACATGACTTGAGTAAGATCAGGAAGCCCAATGCACTTCCTGTAGTATCGGATGACGGCAGAGAACGCTGCCGATGAATAACGCTGAGCCAGCTAGGGGTAAAAGAGACTATGGACCTTAAAGGAGACAACCCCCACTGGAAACAATGCAAGTGACACCGGTACAGATGCGGCGTTATGTAAGACAGGTTACAAGTGTCTAGGAATTGTAACTGCAGACTGCAGCTGGCCTTTACGGAAAAGGCACTTTCAGGACAGATGGAACACCAGGTTCCACTAGGCACCAACAGAGCAGCTGAACCTATGTCGGCACTTCTCCCTCCATGTTCTTAAAGTACAGGCCAGTAATCGTTTTACCAATCCAGAGAGGATGAACAAGTCCCGTTCATGCAGAAATTGCAGCCTAAACTATAAAGTAAGGGAATAGGGATTTATTCATTCACTTCTGAGCCTCTGTCATATGCAAGCCTTTGTGCAACTGGGGTTGGGCACGGTATGCGTGATCGGCGTCGGGGATCCCGGCGGTTGGCATATGGACCTACGGCAGGATCCCGGCCGCAAGAATGCTGACGGGGGCGAGCTCAATGAAGCCACACTGCGGGCTCGGTGGTCCGCCATGCTCGCCACACGTTCTATTCCCACTTTATGGGTGTCGTTGACACCCAAGAGTGGGAATAGTTCTGGGCCTGGGCTTCCTGCCAGCAGTCTGGCGGCCGGGATCCCGGCATCGATATGCTAACAGCTGGCATCCCGACCCCCGGGATGGTGACTACATCCCATGCAACTGTATAGCTCTCCTCTAGCAATGTAAGCAGGCCTTATGCAGTATTGGGTAAAGTACTCATCAGAGTATCTTATCAAGTGGTTGACAAAGCACTGCCTAAGCTAAAGACTAGGAATGAAATTGCAAAACGAAAGTATTTTTTTTTTTTATAACTATATAATGTATAAAGTTCCAAAGTCTCCAATGTTGTATATACAGTATGGATCACAACGCCACATTAAACTATATTAACTATACTTACAGTACACAACTATGTATTTTTCTTTAAGCTAGCACAGAGGAAAGAATATTCATTCAACTAAGTCATTTGTGTCATTCTAGTGCTACATTCCTTAATGTTGTGTCTTTTTCTGTTTCTCTCCCTTTTCCATCAATGCTGATATTGTTTTAGCTGCAACGGCTGAAAATTCCTCACTTTACAGTCATTTCAACTCATAATCCTGTGACTCAGCTTTCCATGTCTGCTGTGTGACAGGCTGGGTGGGGATAATAGGCAGTTTAAAAATGCAGGCTGCATCATATCCACTTTGTATAACCCATTAGCCTAGGCATAAGAAATATTGTACTGTGTAAGCCACACTTTTTGCGCAAACTAATTTGGATTTCCTACTTGAAACATTTTGTCTAAACCTTTAATTCCAACGTACAAGTAAATGCTTTTACAATGTTGTTTAATATGATACAGTATGATTTGGTGTATTCAGTGGTCGTTTTACTGAATCTCAGATCACTTGTGTCATTTCAACAGCAAGAGTTGTATTGCTTTTAGTTTTTGTGCACTTTACAAACAACTCGCCTGGGCTTCTCTCCTTAAAACTAATTTCCAACTGGTGTTAAAAGCACACTGTTGCTACTGGTTTTTAACATAAATAAACTAGTATAAAAGGGTCTGGAACATATTAGTTCAGATGACCCCGTTACCACTTTGTCTTAGGAATGTGGTCTCTTGGACACTGCATGATCCGTGTAATGGCATTAACTGAAATAGGCCACTGACCAACTAAGGTTTTTGCATCAATGGCAGAGACAGAGCAATGATTTTTTTTCCCGTGGCACAGGGGCAGGGGTGTATCTAGGGGTCCGAGCACCCCTGACAAAGTAAGGGCCTGGCACCCCCATATTAGAAATAATTAATGTGCGTGTGCCAAAAAAGGTGTCACACTATAGCCCCCCCAATTCAAATGACACAACACAGTAGTGCCCCATATACATATTATACCACACAGTAATGTCCATTATTCACGTTACGCCACACAGTAATAACCCTTATATACATTACGCCATACACTAGAGCCCCTTATTAACATTATGCAACACAGTAGTACCCCTTGTACACATTATGCCACACAGTAGTACCCCTTATACACATTATGCCACACAGTAGTGCCCCTTGCACACTGTGTGTGCACTCCAGCTCCCACCGGGTTGTCATCTCCTCCGGTACATGCTGGTACGTAGGATGTGTCATTCCCCTGCTCTCCCTTCCCATATACATGGTATGTTTTATATTTCTCATACGTCGTAGAGGATGCTGGGGTCCACTTCAGTACCATCGGGTATAGATGGTTCCGCAGGAGCCATGGGCACTTTAAGACTTTTCAAGGGTGGGAACTGGCTCCTCCCTCTATGCCCCTCCTCCAGACCTCAGTTTTAGTTTTAGAAATGTGCACTCCAGAGGAGCTCTACTGAGTTTCTCTGAAAAGACTTATGTTAGGTTTTTTATTTTCAGGGAGAACTGCTGGCAACAGTCTCCCTGCTTCGTGGGACTGAGAGGGCAGAAGTAGGAACCAACTTCCTAAAGAGTTTCATGGCTCTGCTTCTGGCTGACAGGACACCATTAGCTCCTGAAGGGAACTGAACGCTAGCCGTGCCTAGATGCTCACTCCCACAGCAAGCCGTCACCCCCCTCACAGAGCCAGAAGTCAGAAGACAGGTGAGTGTTCGAAGACAGATCTTCAATCAAGAAAGTGACGGCTAAAGGTACCGTGCGGCTGGCGGGAGCGCAGCGCGCCATGTTGCCCACACATACACAGGCACTGCAGGGTGCGGAGGTGGGGGAGACATGTAAGGGACACAGAGGTGTAATATGACACCAAGAGCCTGACTGGGTGAAAGGTTACATGATAGTGTGAATCATATCAGTAAGAGGTTGGACTGAATCTCATACAGAAAACTGAAAATAATCTGTTGAAGATGTGATTTTTAATAGTTCTGCCTTTCATCCACAGGGACCCCTCTGGGTCACATACAAATTTGCACAAGTAGTACAAACTGATACCGACACGGACTCTGATTCTTGTGTCGACACTAGTGATTCCAGGGAAATAGGTCCTAAGTTAGCAAAAAAGCATTCAAAACATGTTTTAGCTATAAAGGTGGTGTTAGAAGTTACGAAGCCCCCTCTTTTACCACAAGGAGAGGGTTTACTTTAATAAAGAAGTAATGTAATTTTCCCTCCACCTCAAGAGTTGAACAGTCTCTTGGTGGGAGTCTGATTTAACCTGAAAAGAAATTTCAGATTCCCAAAAGGAATTCAGGCAGCTTACCTTTTTCCAAAAGGTGGGAGTCACCCCGCATTTTAGACAAGGCCCTGTCATAAAAGAGAAAAGGCGTTTCTCCCTGCGCCTGGAATGGCTTCACTTAAGGAGCCGACAGGCGCAAGTGAGTGAGGTGATCTATTGATGTGGCCAATGGGACACTACTCAGGCCTACCATTGTCTGTGCGTGGGTGAGTAGTGCTATTGAGAAGTGGTCAGAAAACTTGTCATTAGACAGTGACACAATAGATGGAGACGAGATACTCCTAACGTTAGGTCATATCAAAGACGCTGCTGCGTACGTACTAGAAACCATGAAATATATTGGTCTCTTGGGATCAAGAACTGCTACCATGGCAGTATCGGCTCGGAAGGCGTTGTGGATTAGCCAGTGGAATGCTGATGCAGATTCCAAAAGAAATATGGAGGCTCTCTCGTATAAAGGTGAGACCTTGTTTGATGATGGGCTGGATGCGTTAGTCTCGGCGGCTACCGCAGGTAAGTCGACATTCTTGCCTTATGCTCCTACACTGGCGAAAAAGACACATCACTCTCACATGCAGTCATTTCGGCCCAACAAATACAAAAAGGCCAAAGGTTCCCCCTTTTTTGCAGGTAGGGGAAGGGGAAAAGGAAAGAAATCTGCAGCGTCTCCCGGATCGCAGAAGTCCACCCCTGCTTCTGCCAGATCTGCAGCATGACACTGGGGCTCCCTTGCGGGAGTCCGCTCGGGTGGGAGCACGTCTGAAACTTTTCAGTCAAATGGGTACAAACTAGAGTTTCAAGACGTCCCTCCATGCCGATTTTTCAAATCGACCTTGCCAGCTTCTCTTCCAGAAATAGAGGCAGTAACAACGGCAATTCAAAAATTATGTCAGGATCAGGTCATTGTCCTGGTACCCTTGTCATAGCAAGGAGAAGGTTTTTATTCAAGCCTCTTCGTAGTTCCGAAGCCGGACGGCTCGGTCAGACCGATTTTAAACCTGAAAAATCTGAATCTCTACCTGAAAAGGTTCAAGTTCAAGATGGAATCCCTGAGGGTAGTGATTTCCAGTCTGGAGAAGGGGGACTTCATGGTGTCAGTAGACATAAAGGATGCTTACTTGCATGTTCCCATTTATCCTCCTCACCAAGCTTATCTGAGATTCGCAGTACAGGATTGCCATTACCAGTTCCAGACGTTGCCGTTTCGACTCTCCACGGCACCGAGGGTATTCACCAAGGTGATGGCAGAGATGATGGTCCTCCTTCGTCAAAAAGGAGTCAATATAATTTCTTCTCTGGACGATCTCCTGATAAAAGCGAGATCCAGGGAACAGTTGGTGCAGAACATCGCACTTTCCCTGTCAATACTCCAACAACACGGTTGGATCATGAATTTTCCAAAGTCGCAGTTGGAACCGACGACAAGATTGTCCTTTTTAGGGATGATTCTGGACACAGAAGTACGGAGAGTATTTCTTCCAGTGGAAAAGGCTCTGGAAATCCTGAAAATGGTCAAACAAATATTGAGACCAACAAGCGCGTCAATCCATCAATGCATTCGGTTGTTGGGGAAAATGGTAGCGGCCTACGAGGCCATACAGTTTGGCCGATTTCATGCCAGAGTATTCCAGTGGGACCTGTTGGACAAGTGGTCCGAATGCCACCTACACATGCACCGGAATAATCCTGTCCCCCAAAGCCAGGATTTCACTCCTGTGGTGGCTACAGAGTTCTCACCTACTAGAGGGACGCAGGTTTGGGATTCACGACTGGGTCCTAATAACCACGGATGCAAGTCTCCGGGGCTGGGGAGCTGTCACACAGGGGGAAAGCTTCCAAGAAAAATGGTCAAGTCAGGAAGCCTGCATTCACATAAACGTTCTGGAATTGAGAACCATTTACAACGGCCTTTTACAAGCGGTACATCTTCTTCAAGATCATCCCGTGCAGATTCAGTCGGACAATGTAACAGCAGTCGCGTACATAAACAGGCAAGGCGGAACGAAAAGCAGAGCGGCAATGACAGAGGTGACAAGGATTCTCCTCTGGGCAGAAAGACATGTAAGAGCTTAGTCAGCAATTTTCATTCCGGGAGTGGACAACTGGGAAGCAGACTTCCTCAGTAGACAAGATCTCCATCCAGGAGAGTGGGGCCTCCACCAAGAAGTCTTCGCAGAGGTGACAAGTCTTTGGGGAGTTCCTCAAGTAGACATGATGGCATCTCGTCTAAACAAGAAGCTTCAGAGATATTGTTCCAGGTCGAGAGACCCTCAAGCAATAGCAGTGGATGCACTGGTGACCCAGTGGGTGTTTCGGTCGGTATATGTTTTCCCTCCACTTCCACTGATTCCAAAAGTTCTCAAAATAATAAGAAGAACAAGATTTTGAGCAATCTTCATTGCTCCGGACTGGCCAAGGAGGGCTTGGTATCCAGATCTTCAGGAGTTGCTCATAGATGATCCTCTGCCTCTTCCTCCTGTAGAGGACCTACTACAGCAGGGGCCGTGTGTGTATCAAGACTTACCGCGGCTACGTTTGACGGCATGGCTGTTGAGCGCCGGATCCTAGCCCGAAAGGGTATTCCCAAGAAAGTCATCTCCACTCTTATTCAGGCCAGGAAAGGAGTAGCGTTTAAACATTACCACCGTATTTGGAGAAAATATGTGTCTTGGTGTGAGTTTAAGTTGGGATGTTTTCTCCATTTTCTGCAGGCTGGTGTGGATGCGGGCCTTAGATTGGGGTAAATCAAGGTCCAGATTTCGGCCTTATCAGTTTTCTTTCAAAAACAATTGGCCTCCTTTCCAGAAGTTCAGACGTTTGTGAAAGGGGTTCTGCACATCCAGCCTCCATTTGTGCCTCCAGTGGCACCATGGGACCTTAATGTGGTGTACAGATCCTTCAATCAGATTGGTTTGAACCTCTACAGGAGATAGAATTGAAGTTTCTCACTTGGAAAGTGGTGATGCTTTTGGCCTTGGCATCCGCAAGGCGGGTGTCTGAGTTGGGGGCCTTGTCTCACAAGAGCCCTTACCTGATCTTCCATGAAGATAGGGCAGAGTTAAGAACTCGTCAACAATTTCTTACAAAGGTGGTTTCATCCTTCCATATAAACCAACCTATTGTGGTGCCAGTAGCTACTGACACTTTCACTGAGTCACAGTCTCTAGATGTGGTTAGAGCTTTGAAGATTTATGTCGCAAGAACAGCTCGGTTACGGAAAACAGAGGTTCTATTTGTCCTGTATGCTCCCAACAAGATTGGGTGTTCTGCTTCTAAGCAGACTATTGCGCGCTGGATCAGAGGGACAATTCAGCACGCTCATTCTACAGCAGGCTTGCCGGTACCGAAGTCGGTGAAGGCCCATTCTACTAAGAAAGTGGGCTCATCCTGGGCGGCTGCCCGGGGCGTCTCGGCTTTACAACTTTGCCGAGCAGCTACTTGGTCAGGGTCAAACACATTTGCTACATTTTATAAGTTTGACACTTTGGCCGATGAGGACCTCAAGTTTGGTCAATCGGTGCTGCAGGGTCATCCGCACTCTCCCGCCCGTACTGGAGCTTTGGTATAACCCCATGGTACTGAAGTGGACCCCAGCATCCTCTAGGACGTATGAGAAAATAGGATTTTAATACCTACCGGTAAATCCTTTTCTCCTAGTCCATAGAGGATGCTGGGCACCCGACCCAGTGCGTACTTTACCTGCAGTTTGTTCTTTATAGTTACACAAGTTGTGTTTCATTTGTTTTCAGCATGTTGCTGTAAATGGTTCATGCCTGTTGGCGTGTGTCATGTTGAATGCCATGTTGTGCGGCATGGTTGAGGTGTGAGCTGGTATGAATCTCACCATTAGTATAAAAGTAAATCCTTTCCTCGAAATGTCCATCTCCCTAGGCACAGTTCCAATAACTGAGGTCTGGAGGAGGGGCATAGAGGGAGGAGCCAGTTCACACCCTTGAAAAGTCTTAAAGTGCCCGTGGCTCCTGCGGAACCGTCTATACCCCGTGGTACTGAAGTGGACCCCAGCATCCTCTACGGACTAGGAGAAAAGGATTTACCGGTAGGTATTAAAATCCTATTTTTTATATATATATATATATATATATATATATATATATATAAGCGTCACTGCTACAGGGTGTGTTACGTGTGTAAGCGTCACTGGCACAGGGGGCATTACGTGTGTAAGCATCACTACTGCAGGGGGTGTTTACGTGTGTAAGTGCCACTACTACAGGAGGCGTTGTGTATAAGCGGCACTACCACGGGGGCGTTACGTGTGTAAGCGGCACTACTACAGGGAGCATTATGTGTAAAAGCATTATGTGTGCTGTCACTTAGTAAAGTATGGAAGGGTGCACATTTATAGTTTGCAGGGGGGCGCCGAACACCCTAGCACCGGCCCTGCGGGCAACATATAGCAGCACTGTTGCCCAGCACATATGGAAGAAAAGTGAATGTAAATAACCAGTCCTCCCCTCCCCGTACAGTTCCTCACCCGCAGTGATGCTCGGCAACAACAACAGCAGGCAGCAGCCACTGTTATTTGCGCTGTTGTACGGCGGCTCCGCACAGCGCTACAAAAAAGAAACTCTGCATAAACTACAGCTCCCAGCAGCCATTGCTGCCAGAGCTCACAGCAGCAAGGGCTGATGGGAGCTGTAGTATATGCAGTTTCTTTATAGTTGTGCTGTGTGGAGCCGCCGGACACTAGCGCAAATAACTGCGGCTGACGCTGCTGCCTGCTTTAGTCGTTGCAGAGCGTCACTGCAGATGAGGAACTGCATTGGGAGGGGAGGACTGGTGCTGCCTGTACAAAGTGAAGCTACCTCTTGGTTGCGGGTGACACCACAGGGCGGCGCCCCTGTTCCTCTGGCGCCCCTGGTGAGTGCCATCCTGGCCAATGGGTAGATACGCCCCTGCACAGGGGGCATGGTAATTTGCACCAATCGTCATTTCATTTAGCCCCACCACCTTCACTTAGCTTCGCCTCTTTCCCACTCGTCGTATCCTACTGGAGGAATACCAATCTATGGTCCATTTCTCATCAATGGTTTCATGCCATGAAGGTTAAGCATCAATGGTGAACCCTTCAATGACCATCCCTATAGTGAAGTGAAATAAAGTGTCAATTCAGGTTACACGTCAAACAGGACCATACTTGACATATGATGCCACTGGGATATAGTTATGTGAGCGATGGTCAGGAGGCCGATAGAAGGGACTATTCCCACAGCGTGTCGAGCACAGCGATCCTGCAAGGGGCTTCATTGCACATTACCCCACCGCCGACATACTGCAGCTGGGATCCTGGCATAGGGATCCAGTCACGCAGCCCCAACACGATGGCACTTGCTTTTCCCTAGCACTGGTGAGGTACAGCTGGATATGTTTGTGTTATAGGGCGTGATTCAGAGGTGGATACAGTTGAGAGAACACATGTTAGGAGCAAAATTGGACAAACTAAGCATGTGCAACCCAGAAGAAATCTTTACGGCCACGCACAGAACTGCAATGACATACACATTTGTATACAACATCGCTTTTTCCTGAGATAGGGTAGAAACTTGCAGGTGACCTAAAGTCTTTGCAAAAAGAGGAGGTGTCATGGAAGTGTTTCGACATATGGCTGTAATCTTTATTGCAGCACTGCGGCCACAACGACCATATCCTAAGAAAGTTACAAGAGAGAATCTGCACTAGGCAATACTGCTTGAGAAGTCGATGTTGTAACGGGATGCGGGTAATATACCACTTGTCAGTATACCGACGCCAGAATCCCGACAGCTGGGGAAATGCCAGAGGTCGAAATACTGACCGCAGCTCCGTATTCCCACTCAGGTGGTGGGATCACTCCATCACCCAAGTGGGACTATATACAGCTTGCAACCAGGACCAAAGCGTCGCGAGCAAGGGAACTCACTGACGGGATTCCGGCTGACGGGATGCCAGTGTCGGTATACTGACAGCCTGCATCCTGCCTGCCAGTCTCCTATATGTATTCCGTTGTAACCTAGGTTGGAACCAATGGTGGAGAGGTCGGATCCATCAGCGCGCTTGAGCATTGCTGCTGTATGCAAAGTGGGTGTCACAGGGCAGGGCTTGAACACCCTCTTTTTATGTACAGTATAACCACGTAGGGAGAAATTTTTCAGAACAGATTCATGGTACTCAACATTATATCTTCTTCACCCATTGCTGAGTGTTATCTGTTCTACGGCTAGCTGCACATTTGAAGAATGACTGACTGACATCGAAGGGAATTGTTAGTACAAGGTGACCGCTTGTACCCTGTCACACCCCTCAGTGAGTGACTGCATTCAGTGCTATTTCTAGACAATTTGGCTCCCAGTGCGAACACCAAAACATGCAACCGGTCAGTGTGTCGTTGTTCCCCCCCACACCACCACCACCTCCCCAGCCATAATTGTAGCAGGCAGATATTATATATTGTACTTAAATTAACACTGTCCACCCCCACCCCACCACAGCCGCCTGATTGGAATTTGAAGTTGGTGGATGGTATACAAAAAAAATACTGTAATAAGACCTCATGTTTTTCTCTGTGTGCGTCCCAGCTCCTCTCTCTGCGCATATGACGTCATATACATGTGTGTCATGACAGGTCACATGCAGAATACTGTTGGACTGGAGACACAGGTGTGCACTGGAGCTGGCACCCAACAGCTGTCTAATCACTGACAGCCAGCCGGGAGTATTCAACTAGCCCAGCTCTCAGACAAAATGCCCTTTATACAGCCTTGTCGGCAGGCCCCCGGGAACCAGCAGGGACCCACAGGACTCTAAGCAGTTGCTTTGGTTGCCTTGTGGTAAGTCCACTACTGGTCCTACAGGTCTGGATTTTTTTTATTTGAGTTTTGCAGTGCGTAACATTGACATTGAAATCAATTAAATGTTGCCAGTGCCAATTTGATTTGTCATTTAAGATTAGTTTTTATATGCATTCTTATCCTATCACACCTAATAAATTAACCAAGTACAACTGACATTATTTAAATAGATGAAAAGTTGTACACCATTTCTATTGGGATAAGATAGGTAATTATTTTTACAATACAGTTTCACAATTGTTATATGTTTATATAATTGTGTACATGGGCCCTCATTCCGAGTTGTTCGCTCGGTAAAAATCTTCGCATCGCAGCGATTTTCCGCTTAGTACGCATGCGCAATGTCCGCACTGCGACTGCGCCAAGTAAATTTGCTATGAAGTTTGGATTTTTACTCACGGCTTTTTCTTCGCTCAGGCGATCGTAGTGTGATTGACAGGAAATGGGTGTTACTGGGCGGAAACAGGCCGTTTTATGGGCGTGTGGGAAAAAACGCTACCGTTTCCGGAAAAAACGCAGGAGTGGCCGGAGAAACGGAGGAGTGTCTGGGCGAACGCTGGGAGTGTTTGTGACGTCAAACCAGGAACGACAAGCACTGAACTGATCGCAGATGCCGAGTAAGTCTGGAGCTACTCAGAAACTGCTACGAGGTGTGTAATCGCAATATTGCGATTACTTCGTTCGCAATTTTAAGATGCTAAGATTCACTCCCAGTAGGCGGCGGCTTAGCGTGAGCAACTCTGCTAAAATCGCCTTGCGAGCGAACAACTCGGAATGACCTCCATGAATAACAAAATAACAATTCTACCTCAATACAATATAACCCTGAGGAATACACTTCATGATCATGAATCAAGTAGGAAATTGCTGTATTTCACTTAAACTCAGTGCCACCTAGTGGTTAACAAGTGTGGTATGTTATGACATTTGTACTAAAACCTATCATATTATAATAATAATAATCATCATAATTGAATTGATATAAAGCTCTTTCTCCAATAGGACTCAAGGCGCTTAATAGATAGAATACAGTACAGAAATAATGAAGTACAGAACAGTTTTTTATACAATACCGGACGCATGGAGATACTAAAGGGACATTAAGGAAATGCTTGAGTAAACAGGAAAGTCTTGAGTCTGTTTTTGAAGGATTCTAGAGTGGGGGCCTCTTGAACAGTGTTGGCAGGCCCAGCGATGGGACAGGGGGTTCAAAGGGGATGCTTGTGACGATCCACGGACCCTCAGGAAACTCGGAAGTCGTGCCCTGTATGCTGCAGACTGAGGCAGCCAGCATAGTCAGTTAAAGATCTTTGCTCTAAAGCAGTACTTTGCTGGGAAATATGTGGACAAACAGAAGTGAATCCTGTCCCTCACCACACAACTGAACCTAAGGCTGACATATACACATGGTTTATGTAATTATATATTTTCTCTGACGTCCTAGTGGATGCTGGCAACTCCGTAAGGACCATGGGGAATAGCGGGCTCCGAAGGAGACTGGGCACTCTAAGAAAGAATTAGGACTACCTGGTGTGCACTGTCTCCTCCCTCTATGCCCCTCATCCAGACCTCAGTTAGAATCTGTGCCCGGCTCAAGCTGGTTGCACACTAGGGGCTCTCCTGAGCTTCTAGTAAAGAAAGTATTTATTAGGTTTTTTATTTTCAGTGAGATCTGCTGGCAACAGACTCACTGCAACGAGGGACTTAGGGGAGAGAAGCGAACCTACCTGCTTGCAGCTAGCTTGGGCTTCTTAGGCTACTGGACACCATTAGCTCCAGAGGGATCGAACACAGGCCCAGCCTCGGTCGTCCGGTCCCGGAGCCGCGCCGCCGTCCCCCTTGCAGAGCCAGAAGCATGAAGATCTTCACGGAAATCGGCGGCTGAAGACTCCGGTCTTCATTAAGGTAGCGCACAGCACTGCAGCTGTGCGCCATTGCTCCCTGTGCACACCACATACTCCGGTCACTGATGGGAGCAGGGCGCTGGGGGGGGACGCCCTGGGCAGCAATTAGAGTACCTTAAAGTGGCTAATCACACATAATATAGCCTAAGAAGCTATATATGTGTAAAATACCCCTGCCACATTATTATTATAAAAGCGGGAGAAGTCCGCCGAAAAAGGGACTGGGCTATCTCCCTCAGCACACTGGCGCCATTTCCTCTCACAGCTCCACTGGAAGGACGCTCCCCAGGCTCTCCCCTGCAGTTTCCAGGTTTAATAAGGTAAAAAAGAGAGGGGGGGCACTAAATTTAGGCGCAAATACTATATATATAGCGGCTATAGGGTAAATCACTTGTGTAGTGTAACTCCCTGCATTATATAGCGCTGTAGTGTGTGCTGGCATACTTTCTCTCTCTGTCTCCCCAAAGGACTTTGTGGGGTCCTGTCCTCAGTCAGAGCATTCCCTGTGTGTGTGGGTGTGTCGGTACGGCTGTGTCGACATGTTTGATGAGGAGGCCTATGTGGAGGCGGAGCAGATGCCGTTAAAGGTGATGTCACCCCCTGCGGGGTCGACACCTGAGTGGATGGATATGTGGAAGGAATTACGCGACAGTGTCAACTCCTTACATAAAAGGTTTGACGACATAGCAGATGTGGGACAGCCGGCGTCTCAAAAGTCATCAGGGGCTCAAAAACGCCCGCTACCTCAGATGGCAGACACAGATGTCGACACGGATACTGACTCCAGTGTCGACGACGATGAGACTAGTGTACATTCCAATAGGGCCACCCGTTACATGATTACGGCAATGAAAAATGTGTTGCACATTTCTGACATTAACCCAGGTACCACAAAAAAGGGTATTATGTTTGGGGAGAAAAAGCAACCAGTGGTTTTTCCCCCATCTGATGAGTTGAATGAAGTGTGTGAAGAGGCGTGGGCTTCCCCCGATAAGAAATTAGTGATTTCTAAAAAGTTGCTAATGACGTACCCTTTCCCGCCAGAGGACAGGATACGTTGGGAGACATCCCCTAGGGTGGGTAAAGCGCTCACACGCTTGTCAAAGAAGGTGGCACTACCGTCTCCGGATACAGCCGCCCTAAAGGAGCCTGCGGATAGAAAGCAGGAGGCTATCCTGAAGTCTGTCTATACACACTCAGGTATTATACTGAGACCGGCTATTGCTTCAGCATGGATGTGCAGTGCTGCAGCTGCGTGGTCAGATTCCCTGTTTGATAACATTGATACTCTCGACAGGGACACTATATTGCTAACCATAGAGCATATTAAAGACGCAGTCTTATACATGAGAGATGCACAGAGGGATATTTGCCGGCTGGCATCTAGAATTAATGCAATGTCCATTTCTGCCAGGAGAGGATTGTGGACTCGGCAGTGGACAGGTGATACAGATTCTAAAAGGCACATGGAGGTTTTGCCTTACAAAGGTGAGGAATTGTTTGGGGACGGTCTCTCGGACCTCGTTTCCACAGCAACAGCTGGGAAGTCGACATTTTTACCCCATGTTCCCTCACAGCCAAAGAAAGCACCGTATTATCAGGTACAGTCCTTTCGGCCCCAGAAATGCAAGCGGGTTAAAGGCGCGTCCTTTCTGCCCAGAGGTAGAGTGAAAAAGCTGCACCATACAGCCAGTTCCCAGGAACAAAAGTCCTCTCCCGCTTCCTCTAAGTCCACCGCATAACGCTGGGGCTCCACAGGCGGAGCCAGGTGCGGTGGGGGCCCGTCTCCGGAACTTCAGCGACCAGTGGGCTCGCTCACGGGTGAATCCCTGGATTATACAAGTGGTATCTCAGGGGTACAAGCTGGAATTCGAGGCGTCTCCCCCTCGCCGTTTCCTCAAATCAGCCTTGCCAACAACTCCCCCAGACAGGAAGGCAGTGCTGGAGGCGATTCACAAGCTGTATTCTCAGCAGGTGATAATCAAGGTGCCCCTCCTTCAACAAGGACGGGGTTACTATTCCACAATGTTTGTGGTACCGAAACCGGACGGTTCGGTGAGACCCATTTTAAATTTGAAATCCTTGAACACTTATATAAGAAGGTTCAAGTTCAAAATGGAATCGCTCAGGGCGGTTATTGCAAGCCTGGACGAAGGGGATTACATGGTATCACTGGACATCAAGGATGCTTACCTGCATGTCCCCATTTACCCTCCTCACCAGGAGTACCTCAGATTTGTGGTACAGGACTGTCATTACCAATTCCAGACGTTACCGTTTGGTCTGTCCACGGCACCGAGGGTATTTACCAAGGTAATGGCCGAAATGATGATACTCCTTCGGAAAAAGGGAGTTTTAATTATCCCGTACTTGGACGATCTCCTTAAAAAGGCGAGGTCCAGGGAGCAGTTGTTGGTCGGCGTAGCACTATCTCGGGAAGTGCTACAACAGCACGGCTGTATTCTGAATATTCCAAAGTCGCAGCTGGTTCCTACAACGCATCTACTGTTCCTGGGGATGGTTCTGGACACAGACCAGAAAAAAGTGTTTCTCCCGGAGGAGAAAGCCAAGGAGTTGTCATATCTATTCAGAGACCTCCTAAAACCAAAACAGGTGTCGGTGCATCACTGCACGCGAGTCCTGGGAAAGATGGTAGCTTCTTACGAAGCAATTCCATTTGGCAGGTTCCATGCAAGGATCTTTCAGTGGGATCTGTTGGACAAGTGGTCCGGATCGCATCTTCAGATGCATCGGCTGATAACCCTGTCTCCAAGGACCAGGGTGTCTCTGCTGTGGTGGCTGCAGAGTGCTCATCTTCTAGAGGGTCGCAGATTTGGCATACAGGACTGGGTCCTGGTGACCACGGATGCCAGCCTTCGAGGCTGGGGGGCAGTCACACAGGGAAGAAACTTCCAAGGACTATGGTCAAGCCAGGAGACTTCCCTACACATAAATATTTTGGAACTAAGGGCCATTTACAATGCCCTAAGTCAGGCAAGACCCCTGCTTCAACACCAGCCGGTGCTGATCCACTCAGACAACATCACGGCGGTAGCCCATGTAAACCGACAGGGCGGCACAAGAAGCAGGATGGCGATGGCAGAAGCCACAAGGATTCTCCGATGGGCGGAAAATCACGTGCTAGCACTGTCAGCAGTGTTCATTCCGGGAGTGGACAACTGAGAAGCAGACTTCCTCAGCAGACACGACCTACACCCGGGAGAGTGGGGACTTCATCCAGAAGTCTTCAAAATGATTGTAAACCGTTGGGAAAGGCCACAGGTGGACATGATGGCATCCCGCCTCAACAAAAAACTAAAAAGATATTGCGCCAGGTCAAGGGACCCTCAGGCGATAGCTGTGGATGCTCTAGTGACAACGTGGGTGTACCAGTCGGTTTATGTGTTCCCTCCTCTGCCTCTCATACCCAAGGTACTGAGAATAATAAGGAGAGGAGTAAGAACTATACTCGTGGTTCCGGATTGGCCAAGAAGAGCTTGGTACCCAGAACTTCAAGAAATGATCTCAGAGGACCCATGGCCTCTGCCGCTCAGACAGGACCTGCTGGAAGCAGGGGCCCTGTCTGTTCCAAGACTTACCGCTGCTGCGTTTGATGGCATGGCGGTTGAACACCGGATCCTAAAAGAAAAGGGCATTCCGGAGGAAGTCATTCCTACACTGATTAAAGCTAGGAAAGATGTGACCGCAAAACATTATCACCGCATATGGCGGAAATATGTTGCTTGGTGTGAGGCCAGGAAGGCCCCAACGGAGGAATTTCAGCTGGGTCGATTTCTGCACTTACTACAGTCAGGGGTGACTATGGGCCTAAAATTGGGTTCCATTAAGGTCCAGATTTCGGCTCTGTCAATTTTCTTCCAAAAAGAACTGGCTTCACTGCCTGAAGTTCAGACTTTTGTGAAGGGAGTGCTGCATATTCAGCCCCCTTTTGTGCCCCCAGTGGCACCTTGGGATCTCAACGTGGTGTTGGATTTCCTAAAGTCGCATTGGTTTGAACCACTTAAAACCGTAGAGCTAAAGTACCTCACGTGGAAGGTGGTCATGCTGTTGGCCTTGGCGTCGGCCAGGCGTGTATCAGAATTGGCGGCTTTGTCATGTAAAAGCCCTTATTTGATTTTTCATATGGATAGGGCGGAATTGAGGACTCGTTCCCAATTCCTTCCTAAGGTGGTATCCGCTTTTCATTTGAACCAACCTATTGTGGTGCCTGCGGCTACTCGGGACTTGGAGGATTCCAAGTTGCTGGACGTAGTCAGGGCCCTGAAAATATATGTTTCCAGGACGGCTAGAGTCAGGAAAACTGACTCACTATTTATCCTGTATGCACCCAACAAGCTGGGTGCTCCTGCTTCAAAGCAGACTATTGCTCGCTGGATCTGTAGCACGATTCAACTTGCACATTCGGCGGCTGGACTGCCGCATCCTAAATCTGTAAAAGTCCATTCCACGAGGAAGGTGGGCTCTTCTTGGGCGGCTGCCCGAGGGGTCTCGGCTTTACAACTTTGCCGAGCTGCTACTTGGTCGGGTTCAAACACATTTGCAAAATTCTACAAGTTTGATACCCTGGCTGAGGAGGACCTTGAGTTTGCTCATTCGGTGCTGCAGAGTCATCCGCACTCTCCCGCCCGTTTGGGAGCTTTGGTATAATCCCCATGGTCCCTACGGAGTTCCCAGCATCCACTAGGACGTCAGAGAAAATAAGAATTTACTCACCGGTAATTCTATTTCTCGTAGTCCGTAGTGGATGCTGGGCGCCCATCCCAAGTGCGGATTGTCTGCAATACTTGTATATAGTTATTGCCTAACTAAAGGGTTATTGTTTTGAGCCATCTGTTCGAGAGGCTCAGTTGTTGTTCATACTGTTAACTGGGTATGGTATCACGAGTTGTACGGTGTGATTGGTGTGGCTGGTATGAGTCTTACCCGGGATTCCAAATCCTTTCCTTATTGTGTCAGCTCTTTCGGGCACAGTTTCCCTAACTGAGGTCTCGAGGAGGGGCATAGAGAGAGGAGCCAGTGCACACCAGGTAGTCCTAATTCTTTCTTAGAGTGCCCAGTCTCCTTCGGAGCCTGCTATTCCCCATGGTCCTTACGGAGTTCCCAGCATCCACTACGGACTACGAGAAATAGAATTACCGGTGAGTAAATTCTTATTTTTTTTCTACATTTCTCAAAAAGAAACTTTTGACCTAGTGGTGCCGTAAAAACAATTCTTATACTCTAGAGTGCCATGACTCAAAAAAGTTTATGAACCACTGGCCCAGACTCAGCATCAGTGACTTCCTGCTGCAGCATCCTCTTCCCTCAGGGCAGACTCCAGTAGTTAGTGTAAGTGTGTGTTTGTACTGTATGTATGTATTGTGTGTGTGTGTGTGTGTGTGTGTGTGTGTGTGTGTGTTCGTGTGTTCTATGTATGTGTATATGTGTTCTATGTAACGTGTGTGTTTATATATATATATATAGCTTAGAACAGTGATTTCTAACCTTGACACTCCAGCTGTTGTTGAAGTACACATCCCAGCAGTTTTAGCATGGCCAAATAACAAAACTGTAGCAGGGCATGCTGGGATGCGTAGTTCAACAACAGCTGGAGTGTCGAGGTTTGCCATCACTGCCTTAGAAGGAACCCCTCTTCCCCATAAATCCTACATATGCCCATGGGCAGAGACATAGGGGGAGGCTGAGAGAAACAGGGTGATAGGGGGCCGAGAGACGCATGGGGGTGGGAAGGGTGATGCTGGAGAGCCACAGGTGACAATGCTGGAGTACTGGAGCGATACAGGCGAGAAGTGAGGCTGGAGAGAGACTCGGGGTGGGGTGAATAAGTTAATAGCTGACTAGCCTGTACCTACCTTGGGGGGTTAGGGGGTCTAAAAAATATTGTTGTACCGGGCCCAAAGATTTCTGTTGCCGGCCCTGAGTGTGGGGAAGCTAGTTCCATAGAGTTGTAGCCGCATGGTTAAAAGCTTGATGAATTATGGCAGATTCTTCATACTGTTAATAGTCATTCATCTACAGATCACAGTAATCAAGCGGGGCAGTATGGAATCAGAAGCAGCTTAAGGTACCTTAGGCCCTGGTCATGTAGGGCTTTGAAAGTAAGTATGCCAATCTCGAAAACGATTTGCCATCTTACAGGCAGCCAGTGGAGTGAGTAGAGAATTGGTGTTGTGTGGCTGAAATGGGGTTGGTTAGTTAACAGCCTGACAGCTGTGTTTTGTACCATCTGTAAGTGGTGTGATAAAGTCAAATATTACCTATGAACATAAGCTATGTTCTAATACCGTGGAGCCGTTATGGCCGCTAGACCACGTGCACGTGCTGCGCACTTTGCATGCTGTTTGCGTACAGAGTACCGTACGTGGTACGCACGTTGCGTACACACGCTGCGCTGAGTATACGGAATACACACAGCGAGCGCACACACAGTTGATAACCTTTAAACCTTTTAAATAAACACAGTAAGAATATGCTTATACTCTAAACCTTGGCAATGTAATACCACAATGATGTAATGCTTAAACCTTTAACAATGTGAATACTGTATGAGCGGTCAATACGCTAAGAGAGACCCTTTGTAGTAAATGGTGAATACACAAGGCCTGGCATGGATTTAAACAACCACTCAGGCTCTAACACCTTCGTGGAAGATTCTTTTAGTATAAAAAGGGGAAAACAGTACAGTTTATACACTACAAACGTAACATCAATATCTAAACAGAATAACAAGAAATGAATGTGAACAATAGCGAACGATCGCAAACGGAACAAACAGAAAGAATAAATGGCAAACACTAAGGATAACAAAATGGCTACAGAGAACTTACACACGTGGGAATGATTCGCAAGTGCGTTCTGGAACCAGCCCTCAGCCTTCAATGTGAAAACCTTGCAGAGAGTGAGTAACTGGTCCAGCAATGGTGGTCTTTATATACACAGCATAAAGTAACAATACAATGGTCCCTACAATCTCATTGTTCATTGGACACAGGAATGTGTCTCTGCATTATAACAAAAGGTCATAGGTGGGTTTAAACAGGTGGGCTGTGTCTTTCTCCAACTGCTCAGGTGGGAGGTATCCTCAGGATTCCCGCCGCATGGATAATGAACAGCAAATACAGTAAATGACTATAAACTACTTTTGTACATATCTATACGCAGGAGTGAACAATCTCTTCCTAATCAACACCGAAATGTTACTATTAAAATACTCTACAGCTGGATACTAAACACCACCGTTCAACCTTTATCTGACCCTTCCTATCATGCAAAGAGGAATCCATCTGTCCACGAACCGTTTACACTAAACATACTTGCTGACATTGTTAAGGGGAATATTATCTATAAAACACACTATTTAGGTTAAATATGTTATGAACGAGTCGCCCGCTACAAGCTCACAAACTCTACAGTAAATGCACATATCACGCGCGTAATCGCCGAAGCGATCTTACGCAAATTGCGGACATGTGCACGCATGGCAGACTGGGTGCACGAGCAGCGGGCATGTGCATCGGGGTTAGTACAAGGCATTGTGAATCATGATATTTTTCGACTTTGACAGTCCACCCTTTGGCAGTCACCAATAACTGCCACTTTCTAAACAATTCAAGCAGAAAAATATATATGTTACCATGAAATACCTCATTATGATTGGGAGTAGGGAGGAGAGGAGGAGGTGGGAAATGTATGACCTAGTGGGATAGTAAAAGCATGTGTGTATGAAATCCATGTCTGAGGGGTCATGTATCATCGTGCCGTACGTGTTCTAAACCAAGCTTCGAAGTATTGCGAAGTATACATTGAATCCTTCTCAACCCGTATTAAGGGTCTGTAAATGGGCTAACAAACTCTACCGAGCTCTTTTCGGCTTTTTAGTTCCAACAAATGGGGTGCACATTAGTTGATGATACATGAAGGGGGAGAATATGTGAGTGCTAATATATGTGCCTATATTACCTATCGACTATGTGTGTCACTACCTGAAGATAGTAGAGATGAAGATAAGAAACATGCGTTATAAATGCATTCATATGATTATGTGTGTGGTCGTCTTTGGGTGTCTTGTTGAAGTCTTGTCCGATGTCTTGTCCGGATTGCTGTATCTTTGCTGTAAGTGGCAAGCAAAGCTCTTCAAGTGTCCATAAAAATTACAGTCTCTAAAAGCTCATCAAGTGTCTGTGACACAGTTCATCAGTGGTCTGTATGAAGGGTCATCAAATTCTTCTTCCAAGTGGATGTCTTTGTACCTTGGAGAAAAACAAAGGAGAAACGGGTGAAAGAAACGGACCGTGGAATCACGTCTTATCACAGCATTGTCTCGATTGATGGGTCATAAATTAAACTAGTTGTTGTTACAATGCCCTCGCTCCTCAAACTCATCAATTTGGTACTACGCTTGCAATTCATTAAAATCCGAACACATCTGAATATCATACCAATCATTATGACAACTCCTAGGATACATAAGAGGAACTTCCCTACAGTAACGACAACATTTTGAGCCCATTCTCCTAAACCTGAGAACCAATTACGTGGGTTCAACCATGAAACCCAGCCGGTTAGTTCATTACCCACAGAAGCAAGGGTAAGGTTGTGTCTCCTTCGGAACTCCCACTTCAATTGCAAGATATCGTCCATCTTTTGATCTATGACCTCTGTTGGGTCCTCAGTGCTGTTTGTGATATACGTACAACACTTCACACCATACTGAGTTGCTAAGGTGACACAATGCCCTCCTGTCACTGCTGTGATGTAATTTAGAACCATCCTGTGCTGGATCAGTTCCGTTTTGTAAGCTTGCAATTCTCTACCAGTATACCTGAAGGTGTCATCATACATCTCTGTGATATTGTCTATCAGGTTCGCTAGCGCGGTAATATACCTAAAATTTATAACTCCTCTGGCGGTACGGGTGATATCTAACGCGAGTAGGAATTGAATCCCTGTGGATTCGTGGATCAAATCAGAGGCTGCATGCTCTGTCCTATCTATAAGGTGTCTCTTTACAATGTGTTCGTAATGGGTGTAAGTGTAAGGAGCTTGAGCATTGCGGTGAACGTCTTTCATTTTATCATGGGTAATGGTCATTACTTCCGGCAACACTCTTCCAATGTAACACAATCCCTCTGAGTTTGGGGCAAGCCACTTATACGCCTTCCTCCCACATATGAAATATGCATCATCGGGGAGGACATATGGGACAGAAAATGACATCACCATATTACAAACCTTCCAGGTAAAAAATCCTATCCCTAACACTCATCTGTCTAGTACACGTATCAGATTGTATGATATGCGCACAGTATCCTGGTGATACTTCTCCAACTCGCATGGGCCTGCTTCCTAGAGTGTATCTATATTGGAAATATCTTCCACTGTTGGCTATTTGGCGTATAAGCTCTGAGTCGATGGGCATTCTATCGGCTCTGTGTGAGAATGTCATGGTTCGGTTGTTCCATGTCACTTCCCAATTTCCCGGCTTTCGGGGGTTGGAAATGTTAAAACATATTAGGGACCTATCTACATGATATTGATGGAGCTTCAAACTAGGAGGCCTAGAAATATTAAATTTCTTGTCCACCGGTCTCCCACCCCTTAATACAAGTACCTCATCTATTGTTAAATAGTATGGCACTAGTCCTGACTTTCTATGACCTTGAGGTACTTGTGAGCACACCCAGCATTCTGTTTGGTTTAAAACCTTACCCACTAATGAGTGATAGTCACTCAATGGATGACGGTCCATGTTGATATTAAGGCTGGACTGACATCTCTGGATGCACCCGTCCTCAACTATGTTTTCACAATTCCTACAGATACAATTCTCTTCAGCTAACAATCCTTCACAATGTCTCTTAGTGTCATGGCTACCAGATCGTTTTCTGATACTCGCCTTTACTCTGTGATTGTGTTGCTCTTGGAATTCTACGACTCCATCCTGATCTTCAGAACCCATTCCAGATCCTTTCTCGACCTCACTGGTACTCTCACCGAAGCAGACTGCTCTGGTCAACAACAGGGTCAACAGGAAAACACGGACTGCAGTCTCTTGGGGCGAGTCCATCTTACAGGAGGAGTGTCACGATCCGGGTATCTGGACGCCATTTCTTACCCATCAGATGCCTCCTAAGGCTGGCTCAGCGCTCCAGGACCGGATCCCATCTGTTATCCTAATGTTCACATT
Organism: Pseudophryne corroboree; assembly: GCF_028390025.1. Lineage (NCBI taxonomy): Eukaryota > Metazoa > Chordata > Amphibia > Anura > Myobatrachidae > Pseudophryne > Pseudophryne corroboree. The sequence continues at coordinate 320,778,824 of NC_086448.1, read as the reverse complement.
CCTGCATCCTCTCCTGTCTCTCTGAGACGCTGTCACAGTAACGCCATATTACATCTGGCATGGCGTCTCCCGCGGCCTCCGCCGCCGTCCCTGAGCTTCTGTATGCAGAGTGTCAGAGTGGCGATTACGTCAGCCGCGGCCTCCGCTGTGTCCGCGTGGTTGGATGTACACTTGTCAGCCTGGCGTCTCCTGTCTCCAGTGGCCGGCGCCGCCATTACTGTTTTCATTACCACATGGATTACAAATCAAAACTTCCCTCCAAGTGTCTGCATGGGCGCAGCCATCTTGGATTCTGTCAGCTGATCATTTCCTCCAATCTGTTGTCAGTATTGTTAATCTGCATAATTGCCTAGCCAATCCCTTCCTTGCTGCAGGTATAAATACACTGTGCCTGAGCAAGGAAGGCGTCAGTGCTTTGGTTGTCAAACCTAGTTCCTGTTTGTCTCTCTCCTGTGATTGTCTTCCAGGTTCCAGCTCCTGTCTCAAGACTTCCACCATAGAGACCCGCACCAGCATTCCACCTGCGGTGTAGCCTGACTCTCCAAATCCATTGTGGATTCATCTGTTTCCAGCTACAACATTACCTGCTTCCAGCCCAGCTTCCAGCAGAGTACAGCTTCTCTTAAAGGGCCGGTGTCCTTTCTACACTTTACCACTCTCCACCGGTATTATTATTTCTCCGCTCTCAAGTTCTACATTTCAGCTCATATTTCATCGCTCCCAAGTTCATTTATTATTTAACTGGTTCCAGCCAGTATCCACTCCGTGCTAACAACAGTCTGGTTCCAGCCAGTATCCACAGCAGCCGTTTTATCTTCAGCAACACAGCTTTTCCTGGAACACCAGCTGGTACAATCCTGGGTTATCTCCATTGCTACAGTCGGGCCTGGTAAGGACTTTCCATCTAGAAGATTATAAGAACTGTCTCACACTACCAGTGCCCTGTGGCTCCTGTCATCCTGTAGTACCCAGGAACTGTATTTATTCTTTGCTGACTTTTACGTTTTCTTTTACTGCTGCTGTGTTGCGGAGTTGTCATAAATAAACATCATTGACTTTTATTCCTGGTTGTCGTGGTCACGCCTTCGGGCAATTCTTCTACATGTCTAGGGGTCTGATACAACCTGCCAGGTTCCATTACACCTCAGCCCCTACAACTGAGGCTGCCTCCCGTCAGCTCAGGCCCTCAGTTGTGACAGTCCCTACAACTGAGGCTGCCTCCCGTCAGCTCAGGCCCTCAGTTGTGACAGTAAGCACTGACCTAATGAATCCAGCCGGAGACCAGGATCAAGCGGCCAGGCCGATGCAAGAACTGGCAGCCCGACTAGAACATCAGGAGGCTACACAGGGCCACATCATCCGCTGTCTCCAGGATTTCTCTACTCGGCTGGATGGGATTCAGACAACTCTCCGTGGATCAGGCGCGTCTGGTGCGTCAACCACAGTGACTCCAGCTATAACCCCACCCACCTTACCCATTTCTGCTCCACGTCTTCATCTTCCAACGCCAGCAAAATTTGACGGATCTCCAAGATTCTGCAGGGGATTTCTCAACCAGTGTGAGATTCAGTTTGAGCTACAACCTGGCAATTTTCCCAGTGACCGTACAAAAATTGCCTACATTATTTCTCTTCTCAGTGGCTTAGCCCTTGATTGGGCATCACCGTTATGGGAGAGGTCCGACACCCTGCTATCTTCCTACACTGCCTTCGTGTCAACATTCAGGCGCATCTTCAACGAGCCAGGCCGGGTAACCTCAGCTTCATCCGAGATTCTCCGTTTACGCCAGGGGTCACGTACTGTAGGACAATATCTGATACAGTTCCAGATCCTGGCATCCGAACTGGCATGGAACGACGAGGCCCTGTATGCTGCATTCTGGCATGGCTTATCTGAGCGTATTAAAGATGAGTTAGCTACCAGAGACTTACCCTCTAAGTTAGATGAGCTAATCTCACTCTGCACGAAAGTTGATTTACGTTTCAGAGAGAGAGCAACTGAGCGTGGAAGATCATCTGCTCCAAAATCTTCTGCTCCTCCTCCTCGCCAACTGTCACCAACTAAAGATGAGTCCATGCAAATTGGCCGTTCCCGTTTAACTCCTGCTGAGCGCCGAAGACGTCTCACCAAGTCTCTCTGTCTTTATTGTGCAGCTCCGTCTCACACCATTAATGCCTGTCCCAAACGTCCAGGACTCCAGACCCTAGCTCGCCAAGGAGAGGGCCGGCTAGGAGTAATGATCTCCTCTCCATCTCCTCAAGATTGTAATCTCCCAGTCTCGCTTCAAGTTGCTCAACGTTATCGGAACGTCATTGCCCTCCTTGATTCCGGAGCAGCTGGGAACTTTATTACCGAAGCCTATGTTAAACGGTGGTCCCTACCCACCGAGAGACTTCCTGCGTCCATCTCCTTAACTGCCGTGGATGGCAGCAAGATCTTTGAGGCAGTTATTTCTTTAAGGACTCTACCAGTTCGTCTGAGAGTGGGAGTTCTTCATTCCGAACTTATTTCTTTTTTAGTGATTCCAAGAGCCACACATCCCGTGGTCCTGGGCCTTCCATGGCTCCGTCTTCACAATCCTACAATTGATTGGACGACTACGCAAATTCTGGCATGGGGTTCCTCCTGTGCTGAGACATGTTTGTTCAAAGTATTGCCTGTCTGTTCTTCCTCCCCCAGGTCGTCTGATGTTCCACCTCCTCCATATCAAGATTTCACGGATGTGTTCAGTAAAGCTTCTGCTGATATCCTTCCTCCTCATAGAGAATGGGACTGCCCGATTGATCTCGTTCCAGGGAAGGTTCCACCTCGAGGCCGAACTTATCCGTTGTCTCTGCCTGAGACGCATTCTATGGAGGAATACATTAAAGAGAACCTAGCAAAGGGGTTCATTCGACCTTCTTCTTCTCCAGCCGGCGCAGGCTTCTTTTTTGTAAAGAAGAAAGATGGTGATCTGCGGCCGTGCATCGACTACAGAGGTTTGAACGACATTACCATCAAGAACCGCTATCCTTTACCCTTGATTACTGAGCTCTTTGACAGAGTTAGCGGAGCTACCATCTTTACAAAGCTGGACTTGAGAGGTGCATACAATCTCATCCGGATCCGTGAGGGTGACGAGTGGAAGACCGCCTTTAACACCCGTGACGGACATTATGAGTACCTCGTCATGCCCTTCGGATTGAGCAATGCTCCAGCTGTCTTCCAGCATTTTGTCAATGAGATCTTCAGAGACATTCTATACCGTCATGTCGTGGTCTATCTAGACGATATCCTCATTTTTGCCAACGATTTAGAGGAACATCGTTTTTGGGTTAAAGAGGTTCTGTCCCGTCTCCGTGTCAATCATCTCTATTGCAAATTAGAGAAATGCGTCTTTGAAGTCAAGTCCATTCCGTTTCTAGGGTACATTGTGTCCGGTTCCGGACTAGAGATGGATCCTGAGAAACTACAAGCAATCCAAAATTGGCCGGTACCCTTAACCCTCAAAGGGGTCCAGAGGTTCTTAGGATTCGCCAACTATTACCGAAAGTTTATACGAGACTTTTCCACCATTGTGGCGCCTATTACTGCTTTCACTAAGAAGGGTGCTAACCCGTCCAAGTGGTCTGAAGAAGCCATGCAAGCATTTCATCTTTTAAAACAAAGGTTCATCTCTGCGCCTGTTCTGAAACAGCCTGACATCGACTCTCCTTTCATCTTAGAGGTGGATGCCTCCTCCGTTGGAGTAGGAGCGGTGTTATCTCAGAGGGCTAAAGATGGCCATTTACACCCTTGCAGTTTCTTCTCCCGGAAGTTCTCCCCAGCTGAGCGCAACTATGCCATTGGCGACCAGGAGTTGCTAGCCATCAAGCTCACTCTAGAAGAGTGGAGGTATCTGTTGGAGGGAGCTTCTCATTCAATCACCATACTTACAGACCACAAGAACCTTTTATATCTGAAAGGCGCACAATGTCTCAACCCTCGTCAGGCCAGATGGGCACTTTTCTTTTCCAGGTTCGACTTTAAACTCCAGTTTTGTCCGGGCTCTCAGAATCGCAAGGCCGATGCCCTTTCCCGCTCATGGGAGCAAGAAAATGAGTCAGAGTCTTCAGACAAGCATCCTATTATAAATCCGTTGGCATTCTCCACGGTAGGGATGGACTCTACGCCCCCATCAGGGAAAAGTTTTGTGAAACCGATGCTAAGGAAGAAGCTCATGCATTGGGCCCATGCTTCCCGTTTTGCCGGACATACAGGTATCCAAAAAACCCTGGAGTTTATCTCTAGGTCCTATTGGTGGCCAACTCTGAAAAAGGACGTCTTGGAGTTTATTGCATCTTGCCCAAAGTGTGCTCAACATAAGGTATCCCGCCAGTCGCCTGCGGGGCAGCTGGTTCCACTATCTGTTCCCCGTCGACCTTGGACCCATTTGTCGATGGATTTTATTACAGATTTACCCATGTGCAACAAGTTCAATACCATCTGGGTGGTAGTTGACCGGTTCACCAAGATGGCACACTTCATTCCTCTCACCGGTCTTCCGTCAGCTTCCAAGTTGGCTCAAGTATTCATACAAGAGATCTTCCGACTCCACGGTCTTCCTGAAGAAATTATCTCAGATCGAGGAGTTCAATTCACAGCCAAATTCTGGCGAAGTTTATGTCAAGTCCTCCAAGTCAAGCTAAAGTTTTCCACGGCTTACCATCCTCAGACCAATGGTCAAACCGAGAGGGTGAATCAGGACTTGGAGGCCTTCCTCCGCATCTATGTGTCCTCCTCTCAAGATGACTGGGTTCAATTACTTCCCTGGGCCGAGTTCTGTCATAACAACCAGTATCATTCTTCATCTGCTTCAACACCATTCTTCACTAACTTTGGATTCCACCCTAAAGTCCCTGAGTTCCAACCGCTTCCAGCAACTTCTGTTCCCGCAGTGGATATCACCTTGCATCAGTTTGCCAATATCTGGAAGAGCGTACGATCAGCTCTGCTCAAGGCATCATTCAGGTACAAGAAGTTTGCGGATAAGAAGCGTCGAGCAGTTCCTGCTCTCAAGGTGGGTGATCGGGTATGGTTATCCACGAAGAATTTGAGGTTAAGAGTTCCCAGTATGAAGTTTGCACCTCGCTATATCGGTCCTTTCAAGATTGAACAAGTCATCAATCCTGTTGCTTACAGACTTCAGTTGCCTCCCTTCTTAAAAATACCCAGGACATTTTATGTTTCCCTGTTGAAACCGCTGATCTTGAATCGGTTTCATTCCTCACTTCCTCCAACTCCGAAAGTCCAAACTCAACGAGGCGTTGAGTATGAAGTGGCCAAGATCCTGGACTCACGTCACCGTTACGGTCAACTACAGTATCTTATTGACTGGAAGGGTTACGGCCCTGAGGAACGTTCATGGACCAATGCTTCTGATGTCCATGCTCCTGCCTTGGTCCGGAGATTCCATTCCAAGTTTCCTCAAAAGCCAAAGAAGTGTCCTGGGGCCACTCCTAAAGGGGGGGGGGGTGCTGTCACGATCCGGGTATCTGGACGCCATTTCTTACCCATCAGATGCCTCCTAAGGCTGGCTCAGCGCTCCAGGACCGGATCCCATCTGTTATCCTAATGTTCACATTCCTGCATCCTCTCCTGTCTCTCTGAGACGCTGTCACAGTAACGCCATATTACATCTGGCATGGCGTCTCCCGCGGCCTCCGCCGCCGTCCCTGAGCTTCTGTATGCAGAGTGTCAGAGTGGCGATTACGTCAGCCGCGGCCTCCGCTGTGTCCGCGTGGTTGGACGTGCACTTGTCAGCCTGGCGTCTCCTGTCTCCAGTGGCCGGCGCCGCCATTACTGTTTTCATTACCACATGGATTACAAACCAAACTTCCCTCCAAGTGTCTGCATGGGCGCAGCCATCTTGGATTCTGTCAGCTGATCATTTCCTCCAATCTGTTGTCAGTATTGTTAATCTGCATAATTGCCTAGCCAATCCCTTCCTTGCTGCAGGTATAAATACACTGTGCCTGAGCAAGGAAGGCGTCAGTGCTTTGGTTGTCAAACCTAGTTCCTGTTTGTCTCTCTCCTGTGATTGTCTTCCAGGTTCCAGCTCCTGTCTCAAGACTTCCACCATAGAGACCCGCACCAGCATTCCACCTGCGGTGTAGCCTGACTCTCCAAATCCATTGTGGATTCATCTGTTTCCAGCTACAACATTACCTGCTTCCAGCCCAGCTTCCAGCAGAGTACAGCTTCTCTTAAAGGGCCGGTGTCCTTTCTACACTTTACCACTCTCCACCGGTATTATTATTTCTCCGCTCTCAAGTTCTACATTTCAGCTCATATTTCATCGCTCCCAAGTTCATTTATTATTTAACTGGTTCCAGCCAGTATCCACTCCGTGCTAACAACAGTCTGGTTCCAGCCAGTATCCACAGCAGCCGTTTTATCTTCAGCAACCCAGCTTTTCCTGGAACACCAGCTGGTACAATCCTGGGTTATCTCCATTGCTACAGTCGGGCCTGGTAAGGACTTTCCATCTAGAAGATTATAAGAACTGTCTCACACTACCAGTGCCCTGTGGCTCCTGTCATCCTGTAGTACCCAGGAACTGTATTTATTCTTTGCTGACTTTTACGTTTTCTTTTACTGCTGCTGTGTTGCGGAGTTGTCATAAATAAACATCATTGACTTTTATTCCTGGTTGTCGTGGTCACGCCTTCGGGCAATTCTTCTACATGTCTAGGGGTCTGATACAACCTGCCAGGTTCCATTACACCTCAGCCCCTACAACTGAGGCTGCCTCCCGTCAGCTCAGGCCCTCAGTTGTGACAGTCCCTACAACTGAGGCTGCCTCCCGTCAGCTCAGGCCCTCAGTTGTGACAAGGAGAAAGAAAGAGTTGTAATGGGGGAAAGAAAACAACTAGGAGGGAAAGAAAACTTGGCGCGACAACCGCCTCTGATCTTGTAGTTCTCTGTGCTCAGGTGCCGTGACAACAGTCCTGCCTCTCAGCCTTCCCGGAACAGACACTCCAATGATATGGTTTTCTCCACACTCTGCTCTATGTCACGGGCTTTCTCTGGGTCAGCGACCTTCTTACAGTGGGACGAGTGTACCCAAGTCTCTCTCTCTGCAACCTTTAATGCTGTCGTGCTGGTCAGTAAGACTTGGTACGGTCCTTCCCAACGGTCAATCAGGCAACACGAGCGTAGAAAATTCTGAATCATTACATAATCCCCAGGTTCAATGTCATGACAATCACTGTCTGGCAGATCAGGAATCACCAGCTTTAGATTGTTATTCTGATTCCTCAACTGCTTGCTCATCTTAACCAAATACTTTACGGTTACTTCATTGTTACATTTCAAATCATCCTGGGGGTCAATCATAACATGTGGTTGTCGACCAAAAAGAATTTCAAATGGGGACAGGTTAAGAGGGGACCTGGGAGTGGTTCTGATGCTGTACAATACAAGTGGCAAAGCTTCTGGCCACAACAATCCAGTTTCAGCCATCACTTTGCTCAACTTGTTCTTAATAGTGCTGTTTACTCTTTCCACTTTCACACTCGCCTGTGGCCGGTACGGAGTATGCAGCTTACTATTAATTCCCATTAATTTGCACATTACCTGAAAGACTTCACCTGTAAAATGGGTACCTCTATCACTTTCAATTATCCTAGGGATACCATACCTGCACACAAATTCCTGCACAATTTTCTTTGCAGTAAATGTAGCGGTATTTGTGGCAGCCGGGAACGCTTCAACCCAATTTGAAAACACATCAATACAAACCAATACATACTTTCAATTTCTACAAGGTGGCAATTGTATGAAATCAATTTGTATTACCTGAAAAGGGCCGTCCGTTGGCGGAATATGGGATGGTTCTGTTGCTATCGCCTTTCCAATGTTCTTCCTCAAGCAGGTGAGGCATGTCATTGCCCTCTTACCCGCATGGGAAGAAAATCCTGGTGCGCACCAGTAGGCTCTTACCAACTTGCACATACCTTCTTTACCTAGATGAGTCAGCCCATGTGCCGCCTCCGCTAAACTCGGAAGGTATGCTCTGGGTGCCACTGGCTTACCCTGTCCATCTGTCCAGAGTCCTGAGGACTCCTGGCCATATCCTTTTGACCTCCAGACTGCCTTTTCCTGTGGAGAACACAAATTTTGCATTTCACTCAATTTCTGTGTGTTGACGGTATTGAATACCATCAGTTGTGTGATGTCTGTCTGTATGGGGGTACTGGCTGCTGATTTAGCAGCTTCGTCTGCCCGGCTGTTACCAAGTGACACTGGGTCTTGACTGTACGTGTGGGCTTTACACTTGATAACAGCCACTCTGTCAGGTTCCTGTATCGCTGCTAAAAGTCTTTTGATGTGGGTTGCATGCGCCACGGGTGTGCCAGCTGCCGTCATGAAATTTCTGAGGCGCCATACGGCCCCGAAATCATGCACTACTCCAAAGGCATACCTAGAATCCGTGTAGATATTGGCTGACTTACCTTTAGCCAATTCACACGCTCTGGTTAGGGCAACCAGCTCAGCAACTTGTGCTGAGTGTGGTGGGCCCAGGGGCTCCGCTTCTATGGTGCCTTTGTCATCTACGACTGCATATCCAGTACACAAGTCTCCCGAGTCCGTCTGTCTGTGGCAACTACCGTCAGTGTAGAAAGTAAAATCTACACCTTCCAGTGGGTTGTCACTGATGTCAGGCCTTGCAGTGAAATTTTGGGTCAAATATTCCATACAGTCATGCGTGTCAGTGTCTGTACTAAATCCTCCTTCGCCATCATTCTCATCCCCCACCCTTTGTGCCTGTCCAGGCACACCTGGGAGATACGTTGCAGGATTTAGTGCGCTGCATCTCCTTATGGTGATATTTACAGGGGCCATTAGTGCTAATTCCCACCTTGTAAATCGTGCAGATGAGACGTGTCTGGTTTGGGCAGAATTCAGTAAGGCTGACACTGCATGAGGTGTATGGATTGTCAGGTTGTGTCCTAGCACTACATCTTCGCTTTTACTCACTAGCAATGCTATCGCTGCAACACTTCGCAAGCATGTGGGGAAGGATCGTGCTACCGTGTCTAGCTGAGCGCTGTAGTAGGCTACCGGCCTGCTGGCATCACCATGCTTCTGGGTTAAAACACCTGCCACACACTTTCCGTACCGTACAGTTCAAAGGGTTTCCCATAATCTGGCATACCTAATGCTGGTGCCTGCATTAGGCACTGTTTAAGTCTCTCAAATGCCAGTTTGGACTCATCTGTGTGCGAAATCCGATCTGGTTTGTTTGATGAGACCATCTCTTGCAAAGGTAAGGCTAGTATGGAAAACCCTGGGATCCAGTTACGACAGTACCCACACATTCCTAGGAAAGTGCGAATCTGTTGCTGAGTCTGTGGCAGGGTCATGTCGCGAATCGCCTGTACTCTATCAGCAGTGAGGTGTCTCAGTCCTTGTGTCAAACAATGTCCCAAATATTTTACCTTGGTCTGGCATAATTGCAACTTATCCTTTGAAACCTTGTGTCCTGTATCAGTAAGATGAAACAGAAGCTGTTTCGTGTCTCTCATGGACGATTCGAGTGAATCAGAACACAGCAGTAAGTCCTCTACATACTGTATTAATACTGATCCGCTCTCAGGTTGAAAGGATTGTAAACAATCATGCAAAGCCTGTGAGAAAATACTTGGGCTGTCAATGAAACCTTGTGGTAAGCGAGTCCAGGTGTACTGTACTCCTCTGTATGTGAATGTAAACAAATGTTGGCTGTCAGGGTGCAGAGGTACCGAGAAGAAAGCGGAGCAGAGGTCAATCACAGTGAAAAATTTCGCAGTGGGAGGGATTTGCATAAGGATGACAGCTGGATTTGGCACTATGGGGAATTGGCTCTCAACTATTTTGTTGATCCCCCTTAGATCCTGCACTAGCCTGTAACCCCTCCCCCCGCTCTTTTTCACAGGGAAGATGGGACTATTGGCAGTGCTGGACGTCCTAACCAGAATGCCCTGTTGTAGCAAGCGCTCTATTACTGGGTAAACTCCTAACTCCACCTCTGGCTTCAGAGGATATTATGGGATTTTTGGAGCTATCCTACCATCTTTTACTTGAACTACTACAGGAGCTACAGTTGCCATTAATCCAGTGTCTTGTCCATCCTTGGTCCAAAGTGACTCCGGTATCTGGGAAGTCATTTCCTCTACCTTGGACGGACAGCTATCTGTAACAGCAGTGTGTGACATTAACCTTTGTGGGGAGTCTAGCATATCCTGCACTTCCTGAGCGTGATTCTCGGGTATATCTAAGAACACACCTCCAGGAGTACAATATATGACACAACCCATTTTGCACAGTAAATCTCTCCCAAGTAGATTAGTCGGAGCCGATGCAGCTAGCAAAAAGGAGTGCTTGGTCTGCAAAGGCCCTATCGTAATCTCTGCTGGTTTGCTTAAAGGGTAGTGTTGTACTACTCCCGTTACTCCCATGGCTGGAATTGTTTTACCAGTGGTCTTCATACCCACCGTCGAGTTTATCACTGACTTGGCCGCCCCCGTATCTACAAGGAAAGGTAGAGATCTACCAGCTACATCAATTGTGACCTCGGGTTCACTTCCAAGACTCGCAATTAATTTCACTGGCTGCAGACTACAGGTATGGCCCCACCCCTATTGTATGTGGTGACCTCCCCGCAGCGCGCTGGCAGCTACAACATGTGAAGGGGGTAACTGGGAATTGTCAGAGACTTGCCAGTCTCTTCTTGATGGGTACCTTCTTGTTTCCCCTGCATGTGGCTCATAACTCCGTCTCTGCGGTCCCTGATCCCAATTACGTGTGTCCTGTCGTTGTCTAGGGGGTTGGTATACCTTATGTGTGTCTTTAAACATACAATTCCGTGCAATATGTCCCTCTCTCTGACAGTTGTAACATGTTATTACATTTGACTTACCCACAGGGGTCTGGGGCTTTGGCTGAGGTGGCTTTGTTGTAAGGGCTTGTATACATACTGCCATCAGCTTATCGCCCTGTGACTCCCTGTGTCTCATGATGTTCCGATCATGTTCAATAGCGGTCTCTCTCAAAGCAGCCACCGACAGACCTCGCCAATTTGGTTGAGTGGTCTGTACCCTTGTTCTCAACACTTCCTTTAAACCATCCATTAACACAGAAACTGCTACTTCCCTATGATGCACATTTGTCTTAATGTCTTCTATTCCAGTGTACCTAGCCATTTCCTGCAGTGCCCGATGGAAATAATCAGGAGCAGTTTCACCTTCTTTTTGTCTTATGGAGAAGATTTTGTTCCACTTGACAACAGCTGGGAAATATACTCCTAACTGCAGGTTGATCCGTTTTACATTGTCCTGATTGTACTCATCAGTGAGAGGTACCTCTTCATCTAACTTACAATCAGCGATGAATTTCGCAGAGTCGATATTGGAGGGCAAACATGCCCTCAGCAATATCCGCCAATCTTTATTATTGGGTTCTGTGGAGTTACCCAGTTCTCTAATGAACCTTTGGCTGGCAACTAGATCTTTCCTAGGATCAGGAAATTCTGACATAATTGTCCTTAATTCTGTCCGAGACCAGGGGCAATGCATTGCAATGTTCCTGACGGGAGTGACTCCTGAAGCGTCAGTTTTTCCATTTGGGACTGCAATTACCCTGACAGGATTAAGTTCAATAACATCACTCTGGGTTGATTCTACAATATGTGGTGTAATTGTTTCTGCGTAGTGTACAGTGCCATACTTACCTGCCGACACGACCTTGCCTGTCCCTCCACTAGGGGCCTTTGCTACTCCTCTTACTGGTTGGGACGTGCCCACTGTAGTCTCTTCAACTGTAACCTTTCACTTTGAGGGAGTTCTACATTTTGGCCACACAAGCCAAAAAAAAAAAATACATCGAGGCAACATGTAAAACATGGGTGCTGCCCATCTGGAGAGACATCACTTTCTCTTTTTTTTTCCCGCCTGATGATGTTCTTCTTGGCTTGGTCTGCGGAGCAACCTTCGAGGGCCCTGCCCAGTGGGATGTTCTTCCTGGGCAGGGGGAGGGGAGGGAGCCGATGTGGCTGGCTGTCTGCCACTGTGGGCAAGGGAGACAGCGATGTCTTGGAGCCCTTGCCGAATGGAATTGGCAAGTTCATGGAAGGAGGAGGCGAGTTGATCTTGTCCCTGCCTGATCTCTGCCAGACCTTGGCAGAGTTGAGCTACACCTTGCTCCACACTGGTTCTGTGCTCAGTGAGCCGGACAGGTATCTGGCTTACCTCCCGGAGCATCCTGTCCTGAAAAGCATTCAGGCTCTCACCATACCTGGCTATTTCAGTCAGGATTTCCAGGATAGTAGAGGGTTGGGTGGGGGGGCCAGTTGGAATCTGGATGGGTGGGATTTGTGGTCCCACACTGCCAGACACACTAGGTCCCTCCACCTCAGCCACATAACCCTCCTGTGACTCTACCTGCTCACCCCCCTGTGCTGTGTTATGTGCAAAGCAAATAGAAGAATGAGTGGAAAAAGAGTAGATAAAAACAATATGAGAGTTTGGTTGTTTTTTTTAAAAAAAACAAAAAAAAATATGTGTGTAAACTTACCTGGCAAGTCATGTGCATTGAGTATTTCAGGCAGGTCCGTGTCCATATAAGACACCCCAACCCCCTCCTTGTAGCTCACACAGTCCATCGCCATCTCCTCCAGATCTGTGTATTCCACAGTGGCAGCTGGTCCTACCCCTGTTGCCCTCGAGACATTCCACTCCGCAGACCTCTTGCCCTTCAGGCGGGATTTGAAGTCGGCCCAACTACATATGTGGTGAAAAACAGAGACAAGTTTGTGTTACATTTTTGAATCCTGCTTTAATATATAGTACACATGCTATGCATTTGGTTGCTATAGGCAACATCACATCTAAGTTACTTTTTTAGAATACTTGGCACAGAAAATGGACTGGCAATATACACTTACCGTCTTCGAACTTCCTGCGAGGTGCAGACTATTGAGCCGACTTCATTAATAGAATTAGTGATGTCCCTCCAAATTCTGTCTTTGGTTGCAGCACCCATGTTTTTGGGTCCTCGATGTATTTTTTGCATGGCCTGTGAGCTATGATCCTGACCTTCATCACCATCTTCCTCTTCACTAGCTGCTTGTGTAGTTTGTGTTTGAGCTGCTAGTCCAGAATCACCCTCAGTTTCCCCACTAGCTATGTCTGGCAGGGGATTCACTCCTAACTCCTGGGTAGCAGAAGTAGTTTGTATAGTACTGGGTCCTGGTATTTCTGAGTCTGCATTTGCAAAATCAAGCATCTGCCTCCGCAGTGCTAATCTTCTCTGGGTTAGTGCAGCCATCTGCTTCTGCACCTCGTCCATCTCTGCTGCCGTCTGCTAACGAGTAGCCATGTTGCTGGTAGCATGTGTGTATGCACGAGTGAACAGGTATTTATAGCTGCTTGCGTTTTCCGGTGCGGAATTCCGCGCAGGTGTATATTATGCTAATGGCGCCAGTAATTGCTGCACTGGCTATATGAACGCCTTGCTTGCAGCCTGTGTGTGGGTTTATGCAGAAAATTACTGGAGCACGTTGGACATTTCTGAGTGAGCACATTTCAGTTATTTTTGTTTGATTTTTATCTTGTTTCTGTACATGTTTTAAGGTAATATTCCCTTTTCATGTATGTTGTGTAAGATTGTTGTATCCAATAGTTTATATTAGTTTAATAAGTATTTATTTTTTAGATATGTGAAGATTAATATGTTTATGATGTGAAGTCATATTTGAATGATGTGTGTGTGTGTGTCTCTCTCTCCGCGTGTGCGAATTTCCGCACATGAGAACTATACAAACTGTCCTGCACATCAATGTACACATATCAATAAAGTTGATTACAGATGACACTACATTTCGAACCAATCACATGCAACCACAAACTATAAATATAAGCCCATATATGGAAAACGCCATTGCCATGATGCGCGCAGCAGCATTTACACGCCGCGAGCTGCGCGTACTAGTGGCAGTGATGGACCGCCGCGCAGGGCCCTTTGTCCCAAATAGGGTGAAGCGCGAGGCCTACGCGGAGGTCCGCCGCTTATTGCGGACCCGCGTCCGCAGCCGGAGGACTGTGATCCAGCTTGAAAGAAGATGGAGCGACCTCCGCAGGCGTACGCCGGACCTGTTGGCGGAGCTCCGCCAACAAATCTGCACACTACGTAGTCGCAGTAAGTAAAATATTACAGTAAATGACTGATTTTAAGCTTAAACTTTGCATACTTTCACTACGTCAGAGTGTGAAAATTAGCACACTAACAATAAACTTGTAGAATAAACATGAGTGTGTGTGGGTAGGGTAAGCAGTAGTGACTGTGTAGCAAGGTGCTTCAGAAAAAGTGCATGTTGTTGTACAGAGTTGCAACACAGGCTGTCAACTGAACTCAATAACTTGCTCAGTGGGGTAATTTTAATAAAGTGTGTTTTTTTTAGAACTGGTGATGTTGCCTATAGCAACCAATCAGACTCAATCTATTATATTCTAGAAGCAGCTTAATAAATGTTATATATGATCTGTTTGGTTGCTATGGGCAACATCACCAGTTTGAAAAATAATAAAAACTATTAATTTACCCCAGTGTCTTTAACATGGGACAGAACAGAAAAATGCTGTTGTATTACATTTTCATGCTACAACCAAAATAATACATATGTCATTCTAGGGCAAGCACAACGGCAAGCTGCTGCTGCTGGGAGTCCCAACCGGTCCCCTTCTGAGCCCCCCTCCCCTTCTCACACCCATTCCCCCTCTCCTTCCCAGTCCCCTTCTCAGCCCCCCTCTCCTTCTCACACCCATTCCCCCTCTCCTTCCCAGTCCCCTTCTCAGCCCCCCTCCCCTTCTCACACCCATTCCCCCTCTCCTTCCCAGTCCCCTTCTCAGCCCCCCTCCCCTTCTGTCGCCCAATCCCCCTCTCCTTCCCAGTCCCCTTCTCAGCCCCCCTCCCCTTCTGTCGCCCAATCCCCCTCTCCTTCCCAGTCCCCTTCTCAGCCCCCCTCCCCTTCTGTCGCCCAATCCCCCTCTCCTTCCCAGTCCCCTTCTCAGCCCCCCTCCCCTTCTGTTGCCCAATCCCCCTCTCCTTCCCAGGCCCCTTCTCAGCCCCCCTCCCCTTCTGTTTACCAATACCCCTCTCTGTCCCCCTCCACCTCTGTTGGACAAAACACCACTCCGCCCACCTCACCCTCTCTTTCCCATTCCCCCTCTCTGTCCCCCTCTGTGACCCAACCCACCTCTCCGCCACCCTCCCCCTCTCAATCTGACCCTCCCTACCAAGCTCCCCCTTCCAGCCTCCTTCCCCCATCCAGACTCCTACCCCCACCCAGCCTCCCACCCCCATCCAGCCTCCTACCCCCATCCAGCCTCCTACCACCATCCAGCCTCCTACCCCCATCCAGCCTCCTTCCCCACCTTCAGAATGGGCAGCAGAGGCCCCGGAGGCACTTCTGGGAGGAGATCAAGTGCCACAGGACAGTAAGTTGACACTCATTGACATTTAATTTGTAACCGAATTTAACTACACATTCTAATAAATGCAGTGTTGTACTGGGTAAAATCTTTTGTCAAGGTAAAATGTTTGTCTTCTTCATCATGGTATGGATGTTGCATTTACATTTGTGTGAGGAACATTAGATGTACAGTGTCTACGTGTGCAATGTTGAGGATGCCCACTCTAGGACAACAGGGTTTGTATGTGCAACATTATCTGCTAAACAGTTAGACGTGAGTGGAGTGTAGTATGTTGTTGGACTTTTACACTTGTGGTTGGGTATTCCAATATTAGCACATTGAATTCGCATGCTTCACTTGGTTAGGCTGGCTGAGGACACAGTGATTTTAGTTTTGAAATTTACACTCAAAAATAAATAACATTTAATTTAAAAACATGTTGGACCTTATGTAGTAAGTAAGGCAGGCTTTCAGGGAGTGTGGGTATGCTACGATATGTTGTCCTTCTGAAGATGTTGATATGCAGTGTGATGATGCAGGGCCAACCCCCAAAAAGATAAGTCTACTTCACTCCAGATGTGAATGAATGCCAACTTGATGTTACATTTACTAAGATGGTAGTTCTCTTTAAGATGGGATGTTGCCCATAGCAACCAATAAGATTATACTTGTCATTTTAGTGGGGCCTTCTACAAGATAATATGTTGAATTTGATTGGTTGCTATGGTTAACGTCCCATCTTAAATAGAACTCCCATATTAGTAAATGTACCCCATGGTGTGGTACACTTTAAAAAAAAAAAAAAAAAGTTAAAAACAAACACTGCTGAACAGGCTTCTGTGTTGTTCTGCTACTGATTTATCCTTAAAACAGACATGATGTAGTCACTTAGGCATTAAAGCAGGACTGTCCAAACTGCGGCCCTCCAGCTGCTGAGAAACTACACATCCCAGCATGCCCTGACACAGTTTTGAATTATCTGACCCTAAAACTGGGTCAAGACATGCTGGTATATGTAGTTTCACAACAGCTGGAGGGCCTCAGTTTGTACATGCCTGCATTAAAGTGTGCTTTGTGCCTTGCTTGTATAATAGGTAATGTGAGTAAGTTAGTAATGTTTATGTTGCCTCTTAATTTCAGATGTTGCAGTTGGAGATCCCACTACTTTTGTGGGCATTATTGCCACCATGCGCCAACACCTGCAGGGATTATTGAGGAGTGTGGAGCAACTGGAAAAGTTTTCTTAATTTTTAATTGAAAACATTTTATTTCTCTGACGTCCTAAGTGGATGCTGGGACTCCGTAAGGACCATGGGGAATAGCGGCTCCGCAGGAGACTGGGCACAACTAAAGAAAGCTTTAGGACTAACTGGTGTGCACTGGCTCCTCCCACTATGACCCTCCTCCAGACTTCAGTTAGAATCTTGGGCCCGGCTGAGCTGGATGCACACTAGGGGCTCTCCTGAGCTCCTAGAAAAGAAAGTATAATTTTAGGTTTTTTATTTTCAGTGAGATCTGCTGGCAACAGACTCACTGCTACGAGGGACTAAGGGGAGAAGAAGCGAACCTACCTGCTTGCAGCTAGCTTGGGCTTCTTAGGCTACTGGACACCATTAGCTCCAGAGGGATCGAACACAGGACCCGACCTCGATCGTTCGGTCCCAGAGCCGCGCCGCCGTCCCCCTTACAGAGCCAGAAGCAAGAAGTCGGTCCGGAAAATCGGCGGCTGAAGACTTCGGTCTTCAACAAGGTAGCGCACAGCACTGCAGCTGTGCGCCATTGCTCCTCATGCACACCTCACACTCCGGTCACTGATGGGTGCAGGGCGCTGGGGGGGGGGGGCGCCCTGAGCAGCAATATTAACACCTTGGCTGGCAAAAAATCACAATATATAGTCCCAGAGGCTATATATGTGAAAAATACCCCTGCCAGAATTCCATAAAAAAGCGGGAGAAGTCCGCCGAAAAAGGGGCGGGGCTATCTCCCTCAGCACACTGGCGCCATTTTCTCTCCACAGTGCAGCTGGAAGACAGCTCCCCAGGCTCTCCCCTGTAGTTTTCAGGCTCAAAGGGTTAAAAAGAGAGGGGGGGCACTAAATTTAGGCGCAATATTGTGTATACAAGCAGCTATTGGGAAAAATCACTCAGTTATAGTGTTAATCCCTGTGTTATATAGCGCTCTGGTGTGTGCTGGCATACTCTCTCTCTGTCTCCCCAAAGGACTTTGTGGGGTCCTGTCCTCAGTCAGAGCATTCCCTGTGTGTGTGCGGTGTGTCGGTACGGCTGTGTCGACATGTTTGAGGAGGAAGGTTATGTGGAGGCGGAGCAGATGCCGATAAATGTGATGTCGCCCCCTGTGGGGCCGACACCAGAGTGGATGGATAGGTGGAAGGTATTAACCGACAGTGTCAACTCCTTACATAAAAGGCTGGATGACGTAACAGCTGTGGGACAGCCGGCTTCTCAGCCCGCGCCTGCCCAGGCGTCTCAAAGGTCATCAGGGGCTCAAAAACGCCCGCTACCTCAGATGGTAGATACAGATGTCGACACGGGGGTTTATTTACTAAGATTCGTATTTTTCAGAATCATGTTCAAGTTCAATCGCGAATGACATCGACAGTGTAAACTTGCAACTTTTTGAATTGATTACGACTCATTTACTAAGCTTTCGTATTCGTATTTTCTGTATCTTCCGATGTCGATGTCATTCGTGCTTTTCTGCTGTAGATTGCGGCCGCGTTTGCTATTTTGCGGCCGCGTTGTGATGGTTTTTTACGACTGCGTCACAAGTCTGTTACGGCAGTGATTTGGATTTTGCTGCCGCGTTTTTACTTCTAAGTTTCGTTTACGTCACGCGGCCGTGATTGGTTGTATTTGTGATGGAGGAGTGTCTGTGCATGTTACTATAAAAACGCCACAAACACTCCGCACCTCGTGGGTTT
Organism: Pseudophryne corroboree; assembly: GCF_028390025.1. NCBI lineage: Eukaryota > Metazoa > Chordata > Amphibia > Anura > Myobatrachidae > Pseudophryne > Pseudophryne corroboree. Next base: position 320,760,413 of record NC_086448.1, on the reverse strand, counting down.
AGCTAGTGGAGAGGAGAGAGGAAGGTGTATTTGGAGTTGGTGAGTTTGGTGGTTTTTTTGGTGGATTTGGAGAGGAGTTTGGTGATTGTTGAGTGCTGTACTGTGTGTGTTAGTAGTCTTGTGATCTTTGTAGTATTGTTTTTTCTCAGTTTGTAAAGTTTTTTGTCCTTGTATTTTTTTTACAGTCTTTTGTCATTGTTTGTGAGTGAGTGAGCGTGTGTGTTGGCTGTGTGGTGTGTAGTAGGAGTAGTGGAGGAGTGTGTTTTGTGTTTTTATTTTTCTGTGTTTTATGTTGTTTGTCATGTCCGACTCAGAGGTCAGTGTGGTGGTGGAGGTTAGTGAGGTGGAGGCTGGTAGTGAGGTGGAGGCTGGTAGTGAGGTGGAGGCTGGTAGTGAGGTGGAGGGGGGTAGTGAGAGGGAGGAGGTTAGTGAGGAGGAGGAGGAGGGGGTGCCTGTTGCTGGTTTTTCAAGTGATAGTGAGGGTGTTGTGGCTCCGCAGCCACGCACCACTACCAAGACTGGCAGGAATATAAAGTTCAGCTATGCTGAAAACATGGCGTTGGTGCGTGAGCTGATGAAGCACCATCGCCAATTGTTTGGTCAGGATGCTGCCAGGGTGTCCTCCCGCAGGAAGTCTGCCCTGTGGGGGCAAGTCAGACTTGCTGTGAATAGTGAGGGTGTGGTGAGGCGGACAGAGGACACGTGCCGCAAGCGTTTTTACGATATTAAGCGGCGTGTCAAGGCCAAGATGGCCAAAGAGTCCAAATCTGCACGGCGAACCGGAGGTGGCCCACCTTTACGTGTAAGCTATCGGGACTGGGAGGAGCCTGTGCGGGCATTGATTCCTGGCGAAGTGGTGTCTGCTACTCATGTCCGGGATTCGGACCGACCCACGCAGGATGGTAAGTTTGAATTGTAATATTGTTCTTAAAATGTCAGTAAAATGTAGATAATCTCATTTTTAAAGTGTAAAGGATGCATTTTTTGGACCAAAACAGATTGCAGGCCTATGCTCCCTTAAGGTGTGTTTGTGTTTTTAATGTGCTTTTTTCGGCTTGTTTAAGCAATATTTTATATTTATTTTAGTTCCAAAACATGTGCAGTGTTTTTTCTTTTTTTTTTTTTTTTTGGGATAAATTTTTGGCGATAATGCTTGAACATGTGTGTTTGTTTTAAATCATCAAAAGGTATTTTTTAGTAACTAATTGAAATGCGGGGCTATTTTTCAAACATTACATTATTTTAACTTTTGCAACTACTCAATCTCTGCAATATGTGAGGCAAATTAAATAATTATTATCCATTTATTGTGTGCCACATCAAGTACATTTTTAGTTACCTCTAAAAAACATGAATCTAGAAGCACTTAAGGCTAAAAAAATTTAGGCAACAATACCTAATAGATGCTTACAGTACATTAATGCTTTTCAGTGGGTCATTTTTCAAAATACATGGTAATAATGTTGGGGTCACTTTTTCCACAGTCACCCAGACCAGCCGCCCAGACAGGCCTCAGACAAGTCAGGATGAGGCTGGGATTGCAGGTAAGTCTTCACTGTAGTCACATATTCTGTAAATACATAGAAGTACAAAATATTAATTCTTAATTTTGCACCTAGGTTCTGCTTCTGGAAGCCGAGCTCCTGTAAGGCGCCCATCACAGGGCTTGGGCCACTTACCCAGGAGGCCTACTAAGACACGGCGTCTTGGGATGGATTCCGCACCTCCATCATCCCCACCCAGGCGAAGACTTTCCGCAGTGTTACCCCAGCCACCAATGGCACTATTGGCGAGTTCGCAGAGTGATGAGCCCAGGTCACCTCAGTTATCTGGTGAGTTAAAAAATAAATTAAACACATAAGCAATAATATACACAGTACACTTAATATGTTGTTAGTTGGTTTGGAGTTTACATGTTTTCTAACAACAAGCAATGTGATGTAACGTCTTAAATAGCTAAAGGTGATTTAAACCAATTATATAAGGTCTTAGTGGATGGTCTCAACAACCTATTTGTAAGAAAAGATCAGATTATATTAAAAATTAAGCACACACACGTTCACATATTCCTAAATTATGAAGACAATTAATTTTTGACCCCAAAAAAACCACACCATTCTAGTGTTCACACATCGCCCCTGTCCATTATGTAGATGGCTTACTTGCTCTGCTCCTCTGGACTATACAGGTAAGTAGTCTATATCGTGGTGAGGGGAGGGAATATAACAGTGTAATGGTGTTGAGGGGAGTTAGTTAGGTGAGGAATATGCAAATCTGTCTATGTTAGCGCCTGTGTTGGTATATTTATAACACTAGCTTTAAACTTGGTAAAGTAGCGAAAAACAAGTGTGAAAATTTCAAAAATGGAGTATTATGAATGTATTAATGTGTTGCATTAGCCATGCAAATATAAAATTACTAAAACATTGCATGTTGCCCACCCCATACAGAGCACAACTTGATGTCCGCCATGGACCAGCAGGGACCAGACCAAGAGCCATCCATCACACTGCAACTGACAGCTGTTGAGCCAAGCATGCCAATACAGTTGCAGGATATACCCCAACCATCCCTCAGTCCCCAACTGGCACAAGCTCCGCCCCCAAGCCAAATTCCTGACGATTTCTGGGCCAGTTGGACAAGCCAACAGGCCCAAACCAATGCCAGCCTCACCCAACATACACAACACCTTGCCAGTCTGCCCCATCATCTACCGCGTATTAGTCGCAACTCGGGCAGACTGATAGTACAAGTAGGGCGAATGGCTACCTCAATGGAGCAAATTAGGGCAGAAAACAGCCAAATGAATGCACATTTAACCCGCATTATAGATGAGCAACAGCGCCATCAGCAGGCACTCGTTCAGCTCATTCAACACAATCAAGTGGTGAATGAGTCCTTATCCAGGATAGTAGCCAGCCACACTGCTACTAACACGCAGCTGATTGCAAGTTTAAATAATTTGAGCAGCAATATTTCGATGATGGGAGCTCAGCAAGTCACCTCCAGCTCGGGGACCACGACCCCTATCCAAACGCCAGTAACCTCCCCTGTTCGGCGTTCATCAAGAGCACGTGCCAGTGAGCCAGCACCCAGCACACACAAGAGAAAAAAATGATTTTGTTTTTTTAAAAATAAAATCAAAAATTGGTCTATAAAACACATTCCTGTGTCCGTCTCCAAAATTTATGAAGCTGGTGTGTATGTATGTATGTATGTATTTCAAGGGTAATGACTGTAAATGTTTTGTTAGCATCAACTAAGCACAATGGACACACCACTATAAACAACAAACAGTAAGTAACAAAACACACAATATAAAGTAGAGCAAAGTGTTTAGTGAAGGATAATTACAGCATAATAAAACTGACCTGTAAAATAACGCAGGATCACTTCTTGACGTACCTGCCTCCCTACATTTGTACTCACACTGTCACCAGATGGTTCTAACTCCTCTGCTTGCTGACTGCTTTCTCCCTCATCATGTGCCAGATGTTGACTTAAGCACAGATTATGGAGAAAACAGCAGCAGAACACAATTCGAGTCACCTTTGAGGGACTATACAACAAAAGGCCACCAGATTTATCCAGACATCGAAAACGTGACTTCAGCACCCCAAAACATCTTTCTATCACATTCCGCGTAGCCTTATGTGCATGATTATAACTGTGTTCAGCAGGAGAATCAGGTTGGGACAATGGAGTAAGGAGCCAAGAGTAGCAGCCGTAACCCCCATCACCTGAAAAACATATATAGTCAACATTAGGACATATGTTAGAATATTCTTTCACCTCCTCCAAACTCTAGGTTGTGGTTAAAAGACAGACACACAAAACATTTTCAACATACCCAACAGCCAGCCATCAGGCATTTGTCCCTCCTCAAATTTATCGAAGAGCGAGGACTGACTGAGGATGAAGGAGTCATGGCAGGCACCAGGGTAACCTGCAACAACACTCATAATTTTTAATTTTGCATCACAGACCACCTGGACATTAGTTGATTGATCCATATGCCTATTAGTATATATATACTGGCGGCCCTTAGGTGATCTCAGCTGAACGTGTGTGCAATCTATGGCCCCCAGCACATTGGGCATGCCAGCAAGCTCATAGAAAGCTACCCTGACAGCACTCCACTCCGACTCCTCAGTAGGGAAGCAGATTGAGGCTTTAATGTGTGGCTCCAACACATCCAAAACCTGAGTGGACATTAAAGAAGCTAAGGTGAGTGTCATGTTAGGTATTCTCTACAATACTGTGGTGTTTAAACTTACACAAGCAACACTTAGCCATAACCGCATATGTATTTTTAGACTCACCTGCATCAAATATCTTGAAAAGGTGGGCTGTGAGATCCCAATGACGTCGCCTGCCACAGCCTGGAAGCTCCCAGTAGCCATAAAGTGTAACACAGCCAGGAGTTTGTGTAGGCCTGAGACAGAGCGAGAGCGTGCTGTTTCAGGGTCTATGCCCAGTTTGACAAGGTCATACAGGTGGAAAATGTTGTTTCTATTTAGGCGGAACATCTGTATGACCCTATCATCGGACAATGCATTTAAGTTTAAACGCCCTCTAAAAAAACGAGGCTGGCGCAGCCTCCGCGGTACCTGGACAACCTGTTGGCCATGTTCACTTACCTGGTCCTGATTCCTGGAAGCCTCATGGAGCAGTCTAACGTATCCCACAGCCAACAAAAAACCATTGCCACACACCACAGCAGCCATTTCAGAGTGAGAGAAGTTCAGAATGTGCCTGAAACACTTTTATAGGCCCAAAAAATCAGGTGTGAGTAATGGATAATTAAGTACACATGTAAACGCGGTTTCAAAAGGCTGGCGCGTTTTTTTTTAGGAAAAAAATGCGAATCGTAATTTTTCGCGGCCGCGAAGGCACTTTCGCGGCAGCAAATACAATTACGAATGGTTAGTAAATGACCGAGATTCACATCTAAACAGGCGTAATTTGACCGATGGTGTATTCATTCGTAATTTTGCACTTGGACTATGAAAAAAATACGAATGCCCTCATCACTGCCGTGAATACTGTTTAGTAAATGACTGAGATGCCACTTAGAAGAAAAAACGCAATCACGGTCAAAATCGGGAGCTTAGTAAATATACCCCACGGAGTCTGACTCCAGTGTCGACGAGGTTGAGACATATACACAATCCACTAGGAACATCTGTAGCATGATCTCGGCAATAAAAAATGTGTTACACATTTCTGACATTAACCCAAGTACCACTAAAAAAAGGGTTTTATATTTGGGGAGAAAAAGCAGGCAGTGTTTTGTTCCCCCATCCGATGAGTGAATGAAGTGTGTGAAGAAGCGTGGGTTCCCCCGATAAGAAACTGGTAATTTCTAAAAAGTTACTGATGGAGTACCCTTTCCCGCCAGAGGATAGGTCACGTTGTGAAACACCCCCTAGGGTGGATAAAGCGCTCACACGCTTGTCAAAGAAGGTGGCACTACCGTCTCCGGATACGGCCGCCCTAAAGGAACCTGCTGATAAAAAGCAGGAGGCGATCCTGAAGTCTGTATTTACACACTCAGGTACTATACTGAGACCTGAAATTGCCTCAGCATGGATAATGCTGCTGCAGCGGGGTCTGTTACCCTGTCAGGACAGGGATACTATTTTGCTAACCATAGAGCATATTAAAAGACGTTGTCTTATATATGAGGGATGCACAGAGGGATATTTGCCGGCTGGCATCCAGAATTAATGCAATGTCCATTCTGCCAGGAGTGTATTAGGGACCCGGTAGTGGACAGGTGATGCTGACTTTAAAAGGCACATGGAGATTTTGCCTTATAAGGGTGAGGAATTGTTTGGGGATGGTCTTTGGGACCTCGTATCCACAGCAACAGCTGGGAAGAAAAAAAATTACCTCAGGTTTCCTCACAGCCTAAGAAAACACTGTATTATTAGGTACAGTCCTTTCGGCTTCAGAAAAGCAAGCGGGTCAAAGGCGCTTCCTTTCTGCACAGAGACAAGGGAAGAGGGAAAAGCTGCACCAGACAGCCAGTTCCCAGGATCAAAAATCTTCCCCCGCTTCCTATGAGTCCACCGCATGACGCTGGGGCTCCACAGGGGGAGCCAGGTGCGGTGGGGGCACGTCTCGGGAACTTCAGCGACCAGTGGGCTCGCTAACAGGTAGATCCCTGGGTTCTGCAAGTAGTATCACAGGGATACAAGCTGGAGTGCGAGGCGACTCCCCCTCGCCGTTACCTCAAATCAGCCTTGCCTGCTGCCCTCGGAGAGAGGGAAGGTAGTACTGGCGGCAATTCACAAACTGTACCTCCAGCAGGTGATAGTCAAGGTACCCCTCCTTCAACAAGGCCGGGGTTACTATTCCACAATGTTTGTGGTACCGAAACCAGACGGTTCGGTGAGACCCATTTTAAATTTGAAATCCTTGAACACATATATAAAAAATTTAAGTTCAAGATGGAATCGCTCAGGGCGGTTATTGCAAGCCTGGACGAGAGAGATTACATGGTATCTCTGGACATCAAGGATGCTTACCTGCATGTCCCCATTTACCATCCTCACCAGGAGTACCTCAGATTTGTGGTACAGGATTATCATTACCAATTCCAGACGTTGCCGTTCGGTCTGTCCACGGCACCGAGGGTATTTACCAAGGTAATGGCCGAAATGATGATACTCCTTCGAAAAAAAGGAAGTTTTAATTATCCCATACTTGGACGATCTCCTGATAAAGGCGAGGTCCAGGGAGCAGTTGTTGGTCGGGGTAGCACTATCTCGGGAAGTGCTACAACAGCACGGTTGGATTCTAAATATTCCAAAGTCACAGCTGGTCCCTACGACACGTCTACTGTTCCTGGGAATGGTTCTGGACACAGACCAGAAAAAAGTGTTTCTCCCGGAGGAGAAAGCCAAGGAGCTGTCATCTCTAGTCAGAGGCCTCCTGAAACCAAAACAGGTGTCGGTGCATCACTGCACGCGAGTCCTGGGAAAAATGGTAGCTTCCTACGAAACAATTCCATTCGGCAGGTTCCATGCAAGAACCTTTCAGTGGGACCTGTTGGACAAGTGGTCCGGATCGCATCTTCAGATGCATCGCCTGATAACACTGTCTCCAAGGACCAGGGTGTCTCTACTGTGGTGGCTGCAGAGTGCTCATCTTCAAGAGGGCCGCAGATTCGGCATACAGGACTGGGTCCTGGTGACCACGGATGCCAGCCTTCAAAGCTGGGGGGCAGTCACACAGGGAAGAAACTTCCAGGGACTATGGTCAAACCAGGAGATTTCCCTACACATAAATATTCTGGAACTGAGGGCCATTTACAATGCCCTAAGTCAAGCAAGACCCCTGCTTCAAAAACAGCCGGTACTGATTCAGTCAGACAACATCACGGCGGTAGCCGATGTAAACCGACAGGGCGGCACAAGAAGCAGGGTAGCGATGGCAACAGCCACAAGGATTCTCCGATGGGCGGAAAATCACGTGTTAGCACTGTCAGCAGTGTTCATTCCGGGAGTGGACAACTGGGAAGCAGACTTCCTCAGCAGGCACGACCTCCACCCGGGAGAGTGGGGACTTCATCTAGAAGTCTTCCAAATGATTGTAAACCGTTGGGGAAAGGTCACAGGTGGACATGATGGCGTCCCGCCTCAAAAAAGCTAAAAAGATATTGCGCCAGGTCAAGGGACCCTCAGGCGATAGCTGTGGACGCTCTAGTGACACTGTGGGTGTACCAGTCGGTTTATGTGTTCTCTCCTCTGCCTCTCATACCCAAGGTACTGAGAATAATAAGAAGGAGAGGAGTAAGAACTATACTTGTGGTTCCGGATTGGCCAAGAAGAGCTTGGTACCCAGAACTTCAAGAAATGATCTCAGAGGACCCATGGCCTCTGCTGCTCAGACAGGACCTGCTGCAGCAGGGGCCCTGTCTGTTCCAAGACTTACCGCGGCTGCATTTGACGGCATGGCGGTTGAACACCGGATCCTAAAAGAAAAGGGCATTCCGGAGGAAGTCATTCCTACGCTGATAAAGCCAGGAAAGATGTAACCGCAAAACATTATCACCGCATATGGCGGAAATATGTTGCTTGGTGTGAGGCCAGGAAGGCCCAACGGAGGAATTTCAGCTGGGTCGATTTCTGCACTTCCTACAGTCAGGGGTGACTATGGGCCTAAAATTGGGTTCCATTAAGGGCCAGATTTCGGCTCTGTCGATTTTCTTCCAGAAAGAACTGACTTCACTGCCTGAAGTTTAGACATTTGTTAAGGGAGGGCTGCATATTCAGCCCCCTTTTGTGCCTCCAGTGGCACCTTGGGATCTCAACGTGGTGTTGGGTTTCCTAAAGTCACATTGGTTTGAGCCACTTAAAACCGTGGATTTGAAATATCTCACGTGGAAAGTGGTCATGCTGTTGGCCTTGGCTTCGGCCAGGAGTGTGTCAGAATTGGCGGCTTTGTCATGTAAAAGCCCTTATCTGATTTTCCATATGGATAGGGCAGAATTGAGACTCGTCCCCAGTTTCTCCCTAGGGTGGTATCAGCTTTTCATTTGAACCAACCTATTGTGGTAGGAACTTGGAGGATTCCAAGTTACTGGACGTAGTCAGGGCCTTGAAAATATATGTTTCCAGGACGGCTGGAGTCAGGAAAACTGACTCGCTATTTATCCTGTATGCACCCAACAAGCTGGGTGCTCCTGCTTTGAAGCAGACTATTGCTCGCTGGATCTGTAGCACAATTCAGCTTGCGCATTCTGCGGCTGGACTGCCGCATCCTAAATCTGTAAAAGCCCATTCCACGAGGAAGGTGGGCTCTTCTTGGGCGGCTGCCCAAGGGATCTCGGCTTTACAACTTTGCCGAACTGCTACTTGGTCAGGGTCTAACACTTTTGCAAAATTCTACAAATTTGATACCCTGGCTGAGGAGGACCTTGAGTTTGCTCATTCGGTGCTGCAGAGTCATCCGCACTCTCCCACCCGTTTGGGAGCTTTGGTATAATCCCCATGGTCCTTACGGAGTCCCAGCATCCACTTAGGACGTCAGAGAAAATAAGATTTTACTCACCGGTAAATCTATTTCTCGTAGTCCGTAGTGGATGCTGGGCGCCCATCCCAAGTGCGGATTGTCTGCAATACTTGTATATAGTTATTGTTAACTAAAGGGTTATTGTTGAGCCATCTGTTGAGAGGCTCAGTTATATTTCATACTGTTAACTGGGTATAGTATCATGAGTTATACGGTGTGATTGGTGTGGCTGGTATGAGTCTTACCCGGGATTCAAAATCCTTCCTTATTGTGTCAGCTCTTCCGGGCACAGTATCCTAACTGAGGTCTGGAGGAGGGTCATAGTGGGAGGAGCCAGTGCACACCAGGTAGTCCTAAAGCTTTCTTTAGTTGTGCCCAGTCTCCTGCGGAGCCGCTATTCCCCATGGTCCTTACGGAGTCCCAGCATCCACTACGGACTACGAGAAATAGATTTACCGTGAGTAAAATCTTATTTTTTCATAAAAAAAAAAAACACCCCAAAAAAAATACAAACAATAAAAAAAAATGTTTTCAACTTAAGCGGGTGTTGTGTTTATTAATGCAATAAATGAACAGCAGATTGGCTAGCAGAAATTGATTACCTTAAAAAATTCACACATCTTACGTTTTTTTACAAAAAAAAACCAGTTAGGAGGTTATTGTGTAAAAAAACATGTAAACACCTTCATTCACAAACTACACCTCTACACCAAAAAAAAAAAATTAGACCAGGCACATTTAAAACATCTATATTTTTATTTTAAACATTTAAATGTTGATGGCCAATGATGCCTACAAAGTGTTCTTCAGGTATTTTTTGAAGACTTAATTGGTCATGACCATTATCATTCATTACACTAATTGGAATCGTAATTGAGGAGGGCTTGTGGACTTTAAACTGAAAGGTGTAATTTCACTTAATAGAAAAAAAACCCATGGGCCCTCATTCCGAGTTGTTCGCTCGGTAAATTTCTTTGCATCGCAGCGATTTTCCGCTTAGTGCGCATGCGCAATGTTCGCACTGCGACTGCGCCAAGTAAATTTGCTATGCAGTTAGGAATTTTACTCACGGTTTTTTCTTCGTTCTGGCGATCGTAATGTGATTGACAGGAAGTGGGTGTTTCTGGGCGGAAACAGGCCGTTTTATGGGTGTGTGGGAAAAAACGCTACCGTTTCTGGGAAAAACGCGGGAGTGGCTGGAGAAACGGAGGAGTGTCTGGACGAACGCTGGGTGTGTTTGTGACGTCAAACCAGGAACGACAAGCACTGAACTGATCGCAGATGCCGTGTAAGTCTGGAGCTACTCTGAAACTGCTAAGAGGTGTGTAATCGCAATTTTGAGAATCTTTCGTTCGCAATTTTAAGAAGCTAAGATTCACTCCCAGTAGGCGGCGGCTTAGCGTGTGCAATGCTGCTAAAAGCAGCTTGCGAGCGAACAACTCGGAATGAGGGCCATTGTTGTGCGTTTTTCCGCAAAAATGTGCACTTTTAAGAAGAATGTGTAAATGTACGAAAACTTTGTATTTTTACGTTGAGGTTTGTGTTAATGCGATGCCTTCGCATTGTTGCGCTGTTATTTGGCGTAAGCCCACATTGTGTAATAATGCGAACGAACTAGCAAAACACCGTTGGGGGGCGGATATTCACAATTTTGCAACATGTTCGCAATTTTGCACATACCTTGTGCGAACGAAAAAAATAGCGAACAACTCGGAATGACCACCCATGTGCACTGCAGGTGGGGCAGATATAACATTTGCAGAGAAAGTTAGATTTGGGTGGGTTATATTGTTTCTGTGCAGGGTAAATACTGGCTGCTTTATTTTTACACTGCAATTTAGATTTCAGTTTGAACACACCCCTCCCAAATCTAACTCTCTCTCTGAACATGTTATATCTGCCCCTCCTGCAGTGCACAAGGGGGGGGTCATTCTGACCCGTTTGCACGCAGCGGTTCTTCGATGCGGTGCGAATGGGTCGGAAATGTGGATCCGCAGCAGAAGCATTGCGCACGCGCGTCGTTGCCCAGCCCGCAACGCCGCCAGCGAGAAAAGTGATTGCAGCGGCGATCGAAAGAAGACGGACAGGCGGGAGGCGTTCCGGGGCGGTTAGACTCCCCGTCCAACGCAAGCGTTTGGAGCGCGGATGTCTGACATCACAGCCAGGACCTTCATCGCTGGATCCGTCGCACTGGGTAAGTAGCTGCAGGGCTGGTCTTGTTTTACTTGAAACCTTTTTAGCATAGCAGGGCTGCACAAGAGATCACAGCCCTGCTATGCTAAAATACACTCCCCCATAGGCGGCGTCAGGTTGATCACACGAGCAGCAAAAAGTTGCAACTTGCGATCAACTCGGAATGACCCCCATGGTTTTGCCCAACTGCTAACAAATTTGCTGCTACGATCAAGTCTGAATTACCCCCTAGGGCTGCAGTGCAGACCAAAATTAGCAGAGGGAGAGCCGGATGAAACATAACCCTAATTTGTACAGTACCTTTAAAAAAAAATGTAATATTGGCAGGTGCCTGTGCGAACATAAGCTTCTCAGGGATCAACGCCATTTATCACAAACGCTGCATCCAGGCAGAGGCGTAACTAAGGTTCTTGGAGCCCAGGGGAAGATTAAGGATGACACCCACACACACACAAAAAAAATTAGAGTATATGCGCGCGCCTTCAAAAGTGGGTGTGGCCACATCCCAGAATGGGCGTGGTCACTGAAAATGGGCGTGTCAACATGACACACCACCTGTTTCTTATCACACTGGGAACATTCTTTTCAATTCCACATGCACCTTACCTATATGATGGTTTCTCACAATGTACAACCTCTGAAGAAATGTATCCTCTAAGGCAGACAGCGTCTTCAGTTGGTATTCTCTATTCATGGAGGAGATCACAGCGTTCAGAAGATGCCTGTTTGTGTTGTAATATTAACAAGGTCAGAAGATGCCTGTTAGTGGAGGAATATTAGCTGTGTCACATTCTGCCCCTGCGTCTCTCAGCCACACCAACACCTACCCCCTATGTTGTCTCTCAGTCATACCATAATCTCTCCCTGCATCATATCTCAGCACACCATCACCTACTCCCTGCGTCATCTCTCAGCACACTATCACCTAACCCGCGTCATCTCTCAGCACACTATCACCTCCCCCTGCATCGTCATCACCAACCCCCTGCACAGGGGTGTCAGAACATTTTTAGATTGGGAGGTAGAATATAATATCAGTTTGGCGCCCCTAAATCACTAAATGTCTCCCCCTGTGTGTTATACCTCATAACAAAAATGAAGAGATGGAGAGAGAGAGAGAAAGAGAGACACATAGAGGGAAATTATATTAGCCCTGGTAAAACATTGGGTCTGAAAAACATGTTTTTCTCAATGTTTCACCAATTCTTATTTTTTGCAGGCTATCCAGATTGATCGCCTGTAAAAAAAAAATGCCCTTTCTCCCGAAAACACACAGGTTCAGTGAAACCTGGCTGTATTCGGTAGAAAGAACCCCGTTTTTGTACGAAAATGGGGCTGTTTCTGGGGATTTGGTTTCGTCTGCCTGAGACAGGCGAAACAAAATCCCTGATAAGCCGCATCTCGTGCCGGCTTATCGGGGCTAATTAGATAGCCCCCGGCGGGACAATTAGCCCCGGTAAATTACCAGGACTAATAGGATATCCCCCATGGAGAGAGACATGAAGAGAGAAAGATGGAGAGAGAGAGACCTGGAGAAAGACAAATGGAGAGAGAGAGAGATGGAGAAAGAGAGGGGTATATCATCATCAGCAGAATGTAAAGTATCCAGGAGAGCAGTTACCTGGAGGTCGCAGGGAGGAGGCTGCATTGTCTCTCCGGCTAGGCAGCGGTTCTGCAGGGACTCTGGCGGGCTTTCAGGCTGTAGGTAGTGGTCCGGCAAAAATTTGGTGGCCATTGGGGGGAGGGGGGGGGGGAGGGGAGAAGAGGGGAGGATAGGCAATGACAAGGTGGCTGATGCAGGACGGTGTGAGGCAGAGGCGCAAGTAGAACTTTGTGGTAGAAAAATCTTGAAAGGGCCCCCCGTTCCCCGCCGTTGTCACTACCAGTATGCCTCGCTCCTGCCCGTCACCCTGCGCATGCGTAGACTAACTCCCGGGGCCAAATCTCGGAAGTCAGGCAGCCGCTGGGGATCGTGGAGGACAGCTCTTATTGGAAGAGCTTTCCTCCACAATGCTAATCGCATATGTAAGTACATATGTGATTAGCATTGTGGCCATGGACGGCGATGTCTATTAGTACATCCAGAGAGCGAGGAGAAAGAGAGACAGAGAGGGAGGAGAGAGACAGAGAGGAGAGAGACAGAGAAGGAGGAGTGAGAGACAGAGAGGGAGGAGAGAGAGGGGGAGGGGGGGAGAGGGAGAAGAGGGGGGAGAGAGAGGAGAGACAGAGAGGAAGTGGGAGGAGAGAGAGAGACAGAGGGGGGGAGGTAGAGTCAGAGGGAGGAGAGAGGGAGGAGAAAGAGACAAGAGGGAGAAGAGAGAGGATGGAGAGAGGGAGGAGAGAGAGACAGAGGTGACGAGAGAGAGGAAGGAAGGTGGGAACATACTACAGTACAGCATAGGTATTTTATGGGGGCGGGCACTTCACGGAATTAGGCCCCACCCCCTAAATACTTGCAAATCGTGGCACTGTCTCCTGGAGCTGGCCAGGGCAAGCAGTGTAAGGGCAGAGCAGGCTGGGCCAGGCTTGGTCTACCCCCCGCCTTCCCGCTGCATCATCCATGGCTGCAGGGGGTTTCCAGACAGTACCACTGGGAGTGGGCGGAGCCACTACGGGGGAGGATGTGGCACCATCGAGGAGTCCGGGACCACACACACAGTGAGCCGGTGTGATGATAAACCTATCAGCTTTATAGTGTGGCAGCGGTATTTCGCGGCTGCTCCTCTACTTCAGTGGATCGGCGCCTCCCTCATTTTTGTGTGGGGCTAGCTGCCCCCTTGCCCCCCTTCCCATTCCGATGCCCCTACCCCTACAGTTCGTCGTCTCTCAGCACACTATCATCTCCCCCTTCGTCCTCTCTCAGCACACTATCACCTATCCCTTGCGTTGTCTCTCAGCACACCTTCACTTCCTCCTGCATCGTCTTTCAGCACACTATCACCTCCCCAGGCGTCGTCTTTCAGCACACCATCACTTCCCCCTGCGTTATCTCTCAGCACACTATCACCTCCCCCTGCGTTATCTCTCAGCACACTAGCACCTCCCCCTGCGTCATCTCAGCACACTATCACCCACCCCCTGCTTTGTCTCTCAGCACACTATCACCTCCCCATGCGTAATCTTTCAGCACACCATCACCTCCCCCTGCGTCATCTCTCAGCACACTATCACCTCCCCCTGCGTCATCTCTCAGCACACTATCACCTCCCCCTGCGTCATCTCTAAGCACATTATCACCTCCCCCTGCGTTGTCTCTCAGAACACTATCACCAACCCCCTGTGTTGTCTCTCAGCACAGCTTCACTTCCCCATGCGTCGTTTCTCTGCACACTATCATCTCCCTCCCGGCGTTGTCTCTCAGCCAAACCATTATCTCCCCCTGCGTTGTCTCCCCTATCATTCTTGTCTCTTAGTGCCCCCCCAATTCTTGGCCTCTCTGTGTGTCTCCCCCACTCCCTTTCATTCTGTGCCTTAGTGTGTACCCCCCCCTCCCCTTTATTCTGTGTCTCCCCCCCTCCTTCATTTTATGTCTCTGTGTTCTGTGTGTGGGCCCCCTCCAGCTTCATTTTAAAACCCTCAGACTGTGTCCCTTCACCCCCCCCCCCCCCCCCTTACCTTGAGCCAGGATCTGGGTCCTGGGATGTTGAGGGCCTGGGTGCCGGGAGCTGCCTAGGACCAGGCAGCGGGGACTGTGTGAGGCCAAGGCAAGCAGCTGGGAGGTCAGGGAGCGTGATGCTGGCATTGCAGTCATGCTCTCTCCCAGCAGCAACACAAGTAGGAGGAGGCAGGGAGCTGCATACTGCGGGAACAGCGCCGAGCTCGACGGCGCAATGGTACCGGGCGGGAGGATGGCAGCAGCGCAATAGAGGGGCATGATGCCCTCACCAATGGCGCCCCCTTCTGCTGGGCCTGCCACAGCTCCTAGGGCGCATGCCCTGCTCAACCCCCCCCCTAGTTACGCCTCTGCATCCAGGGAAGAGCAATCAGCGCCTCCCTTCTGTATCTGCTTGCCCTCCAGACTCCCATTGGCTAGTTTATACTGGAGTCTGGGGGGTGGGCAGATACAGGAGGGAGATGCTGTCTGCTCTGTTCTGGCTGCAGCTGTTGTAATGCAGCCCCCACTGAGCACCACTGGTGTGTACTATATAAATTCTGTTAATAACTAACAGGGCATTCTCGCGGTATCCGGCCTCTAGGTCGACCACACTTAGGTCGACAGTCGTTAGGTCGACATGCATTAGGTTGACAGGGTTTCTATGTCGACATGGTCACTAGGTCGACATGAGTTATTCACAATTATTATTTTTTTACTTTTTCATACTTTACGATCCACATGGACTACAATTGGGAACGGTAACCTGTGCCGAGCGTAGCGGTAGCGGAGTGAGGCACCTTTCCCGAAGCTGGTCGACCTAGACACTGTCGACCTAAGTGTGGTCAGCTCTATGAACCACACTCCATTCTTGCATAGGCAAATTCAGTGAGGGTGTGTTAATGCAACTGTGTGCAATGTAGAATTGGATATAAACAAAAATACATCTTGAGGCATATTTTTGTCCTAGTACATGCAGAGGCAAGACAACACTGACTAGTAGCAAACTAAGCTTACAGGCTGGCATACCACAAAGTTACATAGATTTGACAGCAGATAAAAACCACTTATATACCCTCCAAGTGTACCTTTTTGGCAGGTACAGTACCTTTGTTTATGATCTGTACCGATTTTTGGCTCTCCAAACTTCCATTGAAAGTATAGGAAAAGGGGCGTGCCCACGCCCCCCTTTATCAGTGGCCACGCCCCTTTTCAAATTTGTACCGCCGTTTATGAGTAAAATGTTGGAGGGTATGCATGTACATGCACACACTTACACACTTGGGTTAATTTTTTTGGCTGCCAGTTAACCTACCAGTATACTGTATTTTTGGACTGTGGGGGGAGTACCAGGAGGAAATTCACGCAAGCACGGGGATAATATACAAACTCCACACAGTTAGGGCTGTTATGGGGATCTCAGTGCTGTGAGGCAGTAATGCTAACCATTACACCATTTGTGGTGTAATTCAGACCTGATCGCTGCTGTGCGTTTTCGCACAGCGGGCGATCAGGTCTGAACTGCGCTGGCGCCGTAGTGCGCCGGCGCATGCCAGAGATCCTGTCGGCATCTCAGCCCAGCGATCACCTTTGCCCGTTTGACAGGTAGAGTTGTTCGCTGGGCAGGGGGGTGGGCGGCCGTTTTGGGGGCACGGTCCGTGCAACGCAGGCTTGCCCGGACCGTGTGGGGGGAGGGGGGGTGCAACCCGGAGAGCGACGGGTAGCTCCCTGCCAGCGCGCAGGAGCTGCGCTGGTAGGGAGCTACTCTTCAGGTACAAAAGCATCGCCGCCATGCAATGCTTTTGTACCTGTGCAGCGGGGGGAGGGCCAGACATGCGGGGCGGACTAGTGCGTCCCTCCCATGTCGGGGTGGCTGATCGTAGCCGTAAATTCTGTTTAACTCATAAAGGTGAAGCTATGCATTTGTAGAGATGTGCCCTGTGGGCACATCAGTGGTGCTGTCACTGGCTGGGGACAGCGCTGGGGCAGCTTGTCTGTCCCCAGCGCTGGGTACGTGGCGGCGGGTGTCCGGTGCAGGGATTACCCTTTTCCCTGCACCGGACCAGAGGCTTTGGAGGACTTTGAATGTTGGCGCCCTACGGGAGCCAATCGCGGCTCCCGGAGCGGCGGTCAATCAGAGAGGGACGCTGCGAGCCAATCGGCGCTCGCCGCGTCATAGGCCCCGCCCCCGGCATCTGACGTCAGACGCCGGGCGGGAGCCGAAGAGACCGCACGCGTGGAAGAGCACGAAGGAGAAAGCAGCCGGGTCCTGGAGAAGAGGGTCGGCGCGCCGGAGCGGAGAAGAGAGTCCTGCGCGGAGAAGAAGACGGCGGCCGTGGGGAGAAGAGCTCCGGTGGCCGCTGAAGAGGCCAGAAGACGTCGGCCTCCTGAAGGAAGATGTCCAGCGGTGGCTGGACGCGGAGCAGCGGAGGCGACGCCGCTGGCCAGGACTGGTCAGCGGCAGAAGAGGGCGCTGGAGATCCCTGGAGCAGGTGAGGCCTCAGTGAGGCAACTTTCACCCCCTCCCTTTTCCTCCCTCGACCACCAGGGACGGGCATTAGGCCCGGGGGCACAATTCAGGCACTAGGCCTGTTGCGCAGATAGGA
Source organism: Pseudophryne corroboree (assembly GCF_028390025.1). Classification (NCBI taxonomy): domain Eukaryota; kingdom Metazoa; phylum Chordata; class Amphibia; order Anura; family Myobatrachidae; genus Pseudophryne; species Pseudophryne corroboree. The sequence continues at coordinate 320,743,001 of NC_086448.1, read as the reverse complement.
GGTTGGGGGTCATCTTCATAGTCGGTGGTTTGGGCGTTAGGCCCAAGCCACCTCGACGGCGCCGTAGGCGGGCATTAGGCCCGAGGGGCAGATCAGGCAATAGGCCTGTGGGGCATTAGAGGGCGTTAGGCCCTAGTGTATTCTGGGCAGTAGGTATATATAAGGTGACCTGGGCACAAGGCCCAGGTCACCCAAAGGGTGACAAGTTAGGCGGGCGCTAGGCCCGTGGGTGAAGTCAGGCCTCCGGCCTGTGTGCAGTTAGGGGGCGCTAGGCCCAGGGAATAAGTGCCCCCCCAAGGTGAGTAAAGGTGGCACTGAGCACTAGGCCCAGGCCACCCTGAGGTGTTTAGGTAGGCAGGTCCACGGGACCTGAGCCTCATAGAAGGTCATGTACAGGAGGTGGGCAGGCCGTGCGGCGCCCACCCCCTTTCCAGAGGTAGGAATTTAAAGGGACAGCACCGTGTGATCTTGTATTCCGATATTATGACGTATGTTGTTACCGTGCAGGGCAAAGTGTCTGTTTGTTTAAGTTGTGCATAGTTGTGTTGCACCACGCACACGAGCTAGTTTGAGGGCTCTATTTATGTAGCTAGTGTAGCGGACGCACACTAGGGTAGTTCTTGGCCCTGCACGGCTGTTTGTTTGTTTGCCTCCTTACAGGGACCTGTAAGTGGAGAAGATCGGAGTGCAAGACTTGTGACGGTGAGTAGCATCCGTGTACGTTTGTCCCTTTGTCTGTCCCCGAGCGCCGGAATAGGGATTGCTCACGGACGTGAGGATCCCCTTCATCACACTACGCGCGAGAGTGCGAGTGTGTGAATTCTGGGTGGCTGAGGCTTTGTGCCTGTGATGACCTTTCACCCAACCGGTGAAGGTCGCCGTCACCCCTGGGGTATCCCCTCTTCCGGTGGAAGAAGGGTTGATACCCCCTTTGAGGTAACCTATTCTCTCCTCCGCTCGGTCATCGGTCAGCTCCGAGAGGGAATCGCCGTGTCCGGATCCGATTGAAGATTGCCAGGTCCGTTGAAGGTTCCGGTACCTGAAGGTGAGAGAGAGCGGCGCCTGGTGAGTACCGAGTCTACACCTGCACGGCAGCAGGCACCACCACACGCACCGCAGCCGCACCTCTTACATTTTGGCGTAGTCGGCAGGATCAAGAATACCGGATCACGGACACGATGTGGAACGCCACCAAGAAGACCTCCCTGTGGACGGCTCCGGAACAGACTCACCCCCGGACGTGTGCGGACCAGAGCGACTGTGTGACGGTGTCTGGGGCAGACCTCCTGAAGATGGTGCAGCGGTCGGTCCGGTGTGGAAAGGAGGAGCGCCGGGAGAAGGGGAGCAAGAAGGCCGCTGTGACGCCCTGCAAGAAATGTCGGCAAACAGGGCACTTTGCCGACGAGTGTACGTGGCGAGAGACGTCCCCAAAGAAGGTGGTCCAGGAAGCGGACCGAAGACGTCAGAAGGGCCAAGAGAAGAAGGAGTCCTGGTGTTTGCTCTGCGGAAACTACGGGCATGAGCACAACAGTTGTCCCTGGGACGAAGAGTTGAGCCAAGACGAGGTTGATTCCTGGTGTGAAAGCTGTGGAGATCCCCGACATCAGCTCCTGGAATGTCCCTGGACTGAAGACAGGACGGACTACGAGGCCACGGTGAAGCAGCTGACGGAATCTCGTCAGCAGCTTTGGGACCGGGTGGCTGCAGAGCCTGTGTGTGCGCTCTGTGAGGCAAGAGGACATGCGCTTCCCGGTTGTCCGTGGAATGAAGGCCGGATGATTGCAGATGGTCGCGCCCAGAGATGGGAGGAGTAAACCAGGGAAATGGAGCGGAAGACCCTGCTGGAAGTTAGTTCGCAGGTGCCCATTTCCTCTGAGCCGGAACCAACGGGTGAAGATTCCCCAGTGAAGGAGGTGGACAAGGAACCCGTCTTGGAGAAGGTGGCAGTGGCCCTCCCTTGTTGGAAGTGTCGGCGACCAGGACATGCGGCCAGTGAGTGCCCCTGGGAAGATGCCGTGGACCTACTCTGTCCCAAGAAAGTGACCCCAGTAAGGCAGAATCCTTTCCCGCATAAGGCGGAGGTGGACGACTGGGAGGTGAAGAGACCACGCTGCGAAGAAAAGCGTGAAGACCCAGTGACGGAGACATCCGGAATCTCCCCGCGGTGGAACCAGTGATAAAGCTGATTATTTACCTTATAACATTCACTATATGTGGGTAAGAGACTCAGTACGCAATTGGCTTATGGGGTACCGTAAGGGTACGCAATTAGCGTAGCGGACGCTTAGCCGTGGTCGAGACGCACGAGCGGCACGCTCGCTCACAGCTTTATGCTTGGTATCGAGCACGCTATAGAGGGCCGACTACCGTAATTCTACGCTACTAGCATAGCGGACGCTGTGACCACGAGAGGAACACGAGCGGCGCAGACGCTCATGGGATGACACTCAGTAAACCTTGTTAGAAACACACTAAAGGGATATACTTATTTTGTAAACCTTAACACTGAAATACTGTAGCGATATAACGCTTCTTAACCTTTTTAATATAAAAGCTGCTTGAGCGATTGAGACGCTCCGAATACCCTCAGCAATGTAATAAACACACAATACCTTGCTAAGGCTCCAAAACCTTTACTAACGAGATTTAGTTATATCAAAAGGGAAAATACAGTTAACATCTTATACACTACAGGCTAACATCAATATCTAACAGAATAACTACACATAAATATACAATAGCGGCACAATCGTAAACAATAACATACAATGAGAGAGTAAAATAGAGAACGTGGCAAAATACAGTCAGAGAATAAAGGTGGTCACAGAGAGAAACTTACACACTGGGGAATGATTCGCTGCGCAGTCCTGGTCACCAGCTCTCGAGTTAGTCAATGATGAAAACCGTTGTGGAGAGAAGACTGAGCTGGTCCAGGCTGGCTGTTCTTATATACCCTGCATACAGTATACTACAAAGGGACCTATAATCTCATTTTCATTGAACACAGGAATGTCTCCCCGCATTATAACAAAAGGTCATAGGTTGGTTTGAACAGGTGGGCTGTGACTATATCGAACTGCTCAGGTGGGAGGGAATCTCAGGATTCCCGCCGCATGGATAATGAACCGCAAATACAGTAAATGTCCAGAAACTACTAATAGACATAACTATACGCAGGAGCGATTAATCTTTACCTAACCAGCACCGGATTGTTCCTAATAAAATGTTCTTTAGTTAGGTACCAAACACCACCGCTCAGACCCTTTCTGACCCTTCGTATCATGCAAAGAGGAATTCCTCTGTCCAGGGACCAGTTACATTAAACAAACTTACAGTTATTATTAAGGGGAACATTACCTATAAAACATACTATTTGGATTTACTATGTAACGATTGAGTCGCCCGCCAGACGCACACAAACTCTACCGAAAAATGCACATACCACGCGCCCGAGCGCACGGCCGTGGAGGCGCCGTCACGCAACTGCGAGTATGCGTACGCACAGGAGAGAATGTGCACGTGCAGCGGGCAAGCGCATGGGGTGAATATATGGCAACGTGTAGCATGATATTTTTCGACTTTGACAGTCCACCCTTTGGCAGTCATCAATAACTGCCACTTCCTAAAACAGTTCAAGCAGAAAAATATATGTCATCATGTAAATACCTTTTTATGATTGGGTAAAGGGGGGAGAGGAGAAGGTGGGAAAAGTATGACCTAGTGAGATAGTAGAAGCATGTGTGTATGAATCCATGTTTGGGGGGTCATGTATCATCGTGCCATACGTGTTTTAAATCAAGCTTCGCGGTATTGCGAAGTATACATTTGAATCCTTATCCCGTATTAAGGGTCTGTGGATGGACTGTCAAACTTTACTGAGCTCTTTTCGGCTTTTGGTTGCAACAAATGGGGGAGCACATTTAGTTGATGATACATGAATGGGGGGGAATATGTGAGTGCTGATGTCTGTGTCTATATTCCCTATCGACTATGTGTGTCATTACCTGAAGGTTGTAGAGGTGAAGATAAGAAGCAATTATTATAAATGCAGTCATAAACTATGTGAGTTTAGTATGCATTCGCCGATTGAGGTCTTGTCTTGTGTCTTGTCTTGATGTACATGTTGTCTGATGTCTCTCGGTGCTTTTGCTATAAATGGTGACAAAAGCTTTTCCATTGTCCAGAAAATTACAGTCTCTAAAGTATTTGGGCTTTCGTAAAAAGTTAAAGTCACTAGGGATATTGGGGGGGGGGGGGGGGGGTCGGTGACATAGTTCATCAATGGTCTGTATAAGAGGTTGTCAAATTCTTCTTCCAAGCGGATGTCTTTGTACCTTGGAGGAAAACAAAGGAGAAACGAGTGAAAGAAACGGACTGTGGAATCACATTTTCATCACAACATTGTCTCTATCGTTGGGTCATAAATCAAATTTGTTGTTGTTATTACAGTGTCCTCGCTCCTCAGACTCATCACCCTGGTATTACCTTTACACTTCGTTAAAATCCGAACGCATCTAAATATCAGGCCAACCAATATGACGACTCCCAGAATACACAAGAGAAATTTTCCCTACATTCATAATAATACCTTGGGCCCATTCTCCTAAACCCGAGAACCAATTTCGTGGGTTCAACCATGACACCCAACTGGTCAGCTCATTACCCACCGCAGCGAGAGTGAGTTTATGTCTCCTTCGGAACTCCCACTTCAATTGCAAAATGTCATCCATCTTTTGGTCTATGACCTCGGCTGGGTCCTCCGTGCTGTTTGTAATGTACGTGCAGCACTTAATTCCATATTGAGTTGCTAGGGTAACACAATACCCGCCTGTCACAGCTGTGAGGTAATTGAGAATCATCCTATGCTGAACCAGTTCTGTTTTGTAGGCTTGTAACTCTCTCCCAGTATACCTGAATGTGTCGTCATACATTTCGGTGATATTGTCTAACAAATTTGCTAGCGCAGATATATATCTATAATTTATCACTCCTCTGGCGGTACGAGTGATATCTAACGCGAGTAGGACTTGAATCCCGGTGGATTCATGGATCAGGTCAGAGGCCGGATGCTCTGTTCTTTCTATCAGGTGCCGTTTAACGACGTGCTCGTAGTGAGTGTGAGTATAAGGAGCTTGGGCACCGCGGTGAATGTCTTTCATTTTGATATGGGATACAGTCATTACTTCAGGCAGTACTTTTCCAATGTAACACAATCCCTCTGAGTTTGGGGCAAGCCACTTATACGCCTTCCTCCCGCATATGAAATATGCATCATCGGGGAGAACATATGGGACGGAGTATGACATTACCATGTTACAAATTTTCCATGTGAAGTCTCCTAACCCTAATTCTCCCATCTGTTTAGTACACGTATCTGTTTGTACAATATGTGCACAGTATCCTGGTGATACTTCTCCAACTCGCATGGTCCTACTTCCTAGAGTGTACCTATACCGGAAAAATCTTCCATGGTCGGCTATCTGGTGTATAAGTTCTGTGTCTATGGGCATTCTGTCGGCTCTATGTGAGAATGTCATGGTTTGATTACTCCATGACACATCCCAATTTCCCGGCTTTCGGGGATTGGAAATGTTAAAGCATACTAAAGACCTATCCACATGATATTGGTGGAGCTTCAAACTAGGAGGACTAGAGATATTAAACCTCTTGTCCACCGGCCTCCCACCACTTAGCTCAAGTACTTCTCCTACAGTTAAAGGGAATGGTACTAGTCCTGATTTGCTATGACCTTGAGGTACTTGAGAGCATACCCAACAGTCTGTCTGGTTTAACACTTTACCCACTAAGGAGTGATAGTCACTCAATGGATGCCGGTCCATGTGGATATTAAAACTGGACTGACATTTCTTGATGCACCCATCCTCAACTATATTGTCACAGTGCCTACAGATGCAGTTCTCTTCAGCTAACAATCCTTCACAATTCCTTCTATTGTCAATGCTACCAGATCGTTTTCTGATACTCGCCTTTACTCGGTGATTGTGTTGCTCTTGAAAATCTACGCCTCCATCCTGGTCATCAGAACCCATTCCAGATCCTTTCTCGACCTCCATGGTACTCTCACCGAAACAGACTGCTCTGGTCAACAACAGGGTCAACAGAAAAATCCGGATCACAGTCTCTTGGGGCAAGTCCATCTTAGAGGAGTAGAAAGAGAAATTTGTAATGGGGGTACAAAAAAATAATTTGAGGGGAAAGAAAAATGTTACGATGCTTTTGTCCTCTAGTCTTGTTGTTCTTCTTGCTCTGTTGTCATCTCAAAGTCTTCCAAACGAACATTCTGGTGATACAACATTCCTTCCAAATCTGCGAACTTTCTGTAAGGAGCAAAAATCTTGCATTACCATTTGTCTAACTGATGTGTGACATACCATCTTTAAAGCATGAGAACATGAGAGAGAAGAGGAAAAAAAACAAACGAGAGAGAGAACAATTCATATATATGTTACATTAAACAACAAACAAAAAACACTGTCAGATCTTCCGTTCACCATCAGGCTGTCACACCAACACATCCATTGGTATCTTTGCGCAGTCTCCCCCACCAGTATTTCCACACTCCACCCTTTTGTGCCTGGCCAGGACACACCGATGTCGGTAGGTCACACTGGGGTTAGGTAGACTTCTGCAAAGACCAAGTAGCTATGTGATGTTTGATTTCTGCCGATGAACGTCAGAGATGGGGAAAAAGAAACATTTACAAATAAATTACAACATTTACCCGGCCGTCCCTGTGTCTACAAGGAACTGACCTCCCAATTTCATTAACTGTAACCTCAGGCTTACTGTCAGTCCTAATGATCACCTTTCCTGATTGCATATTACAGGTGCGGCCCAAACTTCTTCCTAGGTGATTTCTGATTACCATTTCGTGTGTCATGACTTTGCTCGTTTTCTTGTCTAGGGGGTCTGACTTTATGTGGGCTGTTACAGTTGCTGGCATAATGCCCTTCTCTTTTACAAAGATAACAAACCCTTGGCTTCCTCCATGTGCCAGTGGCCTGGGGTTTCGGTCGATTTGATGCCTCCTCTAGTGCTTGGATGCTCATCACCATCAACCGCTCTCCCTGTGCTTCCCTGGTTCTTTGGATATTACGGTCATGCTCGATAGCGGACTCTCTTAATGCAGCCACCGAGATACCTCTCCAGTGAGGTAGAGAGGTTTGTACCCTGATTCTTAGTGTGTCTTTTAAGCCGTCCATTAATACGGACACAGCTACTTCTCTATGATTCACATTTGTTTTAATGTCTTCTATCCCTGTATACTTAGCCATTTCCTGCAGTGCCCGATGGAAATAATCAGCCGCTACTTCTCCCTCCTTTTGTTTTATGGAGAAAATTTTGTTCCACTTGACAACAGCAGGGAAATACACTCCTAACTGTAAATTGATTCTCTTTACATTATCTTGATTGTACACATCCGTAAGGGGTACCTCTTCGTCTAATTTACAGTCAGCAATAAATTTCACTGAGTCGACATTGGGGGGTAAACATGCCCTCAGCAATGTCCGCCAATCTTTGTTAGTGGGCTCTGCAGAGTTACCTAGCTCTCTAATGTATCTCTGGCTTGCAACTAGATCTTTCCTAGGATCAGGGAATTCAGACATCATTGATCTTAATTCTGTTCGGGAAAAGGGGCAGTGCATGGCGATGTTCCTGACAGGAGTGACTCCTGAAGTGTCAGTTCTCCCATTTGGTACTGCAATTACCCTGACAGGATTAAGTTCAATAACATAATTCTGAGTTGGTTCTACAATATGAGGTACATTTGTTTGTGCGTGATATATAACACCATACGTACCTGTGGACACGACCTCACCTGACCCTCCGTTAGAGGGTTTGATTACTGCCTTTACCGATTTGGTCGCGTCCACCTGGATGTGTTGTATGATGGCTGCTGGGAAAGGTGCCGACATCGTGCTGGGCTCACTTTCTTGCTTGTAATCCTGAAGGAAGTTTAACATGGGGTGCAACTTGCACGGGTTAACAGTTGTACATTTAACAGTTTTACTTTTATCATTGTTACATTCGTTACAATTATTCTTATCATCAATAATACAGTTGCTAAGTGCATGTTTATCATACCCCAGTGTGCCACTCTCTGTAACCACTTTCTCTCTTGTTGCCATATTTTTCTTACCAAAGTGAGAGTCAGCTGTGTAAGCTAATCCTCCTTGTATTTCACCTTCCTGTTGCCATAACTGTAAACAATCATAATGTCTAATCCGTTGCTTCCCGGATTTTATGAGACAGATCCTTCGCCTTAAATTATGCAATACCTCTGAGTCAAAACTACCTATCCCAGGAAATGGTGTTTTATCCCCCACAGTCATTCGTGTCCATTCATCACAAAAGGTCTCAGTGTGGGGACCATACTTCCCCCTCATTACTAACCGAGCAGACCCTCGGGGTCTGCAAGCCTCTTCAGTCTGAACCCTGACTGCTAAACGTCCCAGTGTTGTGCACTTGGCTTCCATTGTGGACCTTTTTAACACAGAAAAACTTCCTAAAATGCACCAAACACAGAAGTCTATGGTGGAAGTTTTAGCTCTTCCACCAGCTTCTTCTGCTCCGAGTATCACGGTTCCGCCTCTTTTAACAGACACGTGTAGTCGTTGCAGGCCCTAAAATTCCCTACCTTTATATTTTCACAAATCACGCTTGCATGTGCTTCACATAACGCTTATGATGACGAGATTTACGCACAAATATGCAAAACTTCGTATCACTTTGCGCCGTGTTGCCCATACAACCGTGCGGTCCAATCGTACCGCTTATAGACACTTGTTGCCTATAAATGGTAGGATCATTGGAGTCTCCCTACTGTGCTCCACAACAGCCGGAGCGTAATACCACGAAAACTTTATCACACTCCGTCGCACGTTTTCACCTAGATCGTGCTCATCACATATTCACCTAGACCGTGATTCACCAAGTTTCACCAAGACTTACTTCACCAAGACTTCACCAAGACTGACTTCACCAAGACTTCACCAAGAGGAGTTCAATATACTCATACCGTTTTCAACCCACACTATCATTCTATAATTTTCTGATCAGAAAAAAAATAATTTCCCGTAAACTGATAGCTCTCCCCAGAGGTAATACAGTAGAGTAAGGTATTTAAACTAAAATATTGGAAACTGAACAAATTTGTGCTATTGTCACGTTGCCTCCGTATCGCCTACTAAAACAATACTATCGTGTGATTTGTATTACGTGGGCGTACCCAGACGCTCCGTTGCGTAATATACGCTCCATGCGTCGGCCCTTGCGTTGCGTACGCTCGTTCTGCCCCTTGTTAGAGACACGTGTACGCAGACCAGATATGTCCACAGAAATACAACTAACACGTTTATATCAATGTAAATGATCTTTAACTGTAATCATCTACCGAGCACCACACAGGTCTCTCCTTGTATCTTTAGGCAAAGCCGTGTGCGTGTTTTACAATTTACTCCTTAACGTATTGTTTTTACTTTTAACTACTAATAGCAACAAATCTTTCTCAGCACTTTATCAATTATAAATGGCAAACAGGAAGGTGAGATGTGAAAATTACACAAATGGAAAAATGCAGGTGTGTGCGTGTGTTGCGTATGCAATGTGTATTAAACAGAAATAAACAGTTTTAAAAGACAATAGCGTGCTGTTCTTACCTTCCGGTTCTAGTTTCCACCAGCACACCTACAGCGTAGCGAAACAGACGCTTATCTAGTCAGCACTACTGTATCCCTCACCACTAATACGGATACGAAGGGATACTACTTTCCCGCCCTTTGCTGACAGATAAAGTCTGTGTTCGCTAGTGCGGATATGTGGAGGACGGACGAGCTGATTATTTACCTTATAACATTCACTATATGTGGGTAAGAGACTCAGTACGCAATTGGCGTATGGGGTACCGTAAGGGTACGCAATTAGCGTAGCGGACGCTTAGCTGTGGTTGAGACGCACGAGCGGCACGCTTGCTCACAGCTTTATGCTTGGTATCGAGCATGCTATAGGCGGCCGACTACCGTAATTCTACGCTACTAGCGTAGCGGACGCTGTGACCACGAGAGGAACATGAGCGGCGCAGACGCTCACAGGATGACACTCAGTAAACCTTGTTAGAAACACACTAAAGGGATATACTTATTTTGTAAACCTTAACACTGAAATACTGTAGCGATATAACGCTTCTTAACTTTTTTAATATAAAAGCTGCTTGAGCGATTGAGACGCTCCGAATACCCTCAGCAATGTAATAAACACACAATACCTTGCTAAGGCTCCAAAACCTTTACTAACGAGATTTAGTTATATCAAAAGGGAAAATACAGTTAACATCTTATACACTACAGGCTAACATCAATATCTAACAGAATAACTACACATAAATATACAATAGCGGCACAATCGCAAACAATAACATACAATGAGAGAGTAAAAGAGAGAACGTGGCAAAATACAGTCAGAGAATAAAGGTGGTCACAGAGAGAAACTTACACACTGGGGAATGATTCGCTGCGCAGTCCTGGTCACCAGCTCTCGAGTTAGTCAATGATGAAAACCGTTGTGGAGAGAAGACTGAGCTGGTCCAGGCTGGCTGTTCTTATATACCCTGCATACAGTATACTACAAAGGGACCTATAATCTCATTGTTCATTGGACACAGGAATGTCTCCCCGCATTATAACAAAAGGTCATAGGTTGGTTTGAACAGGTGGGCTGTGACTATATCGAACTGCTCAGGTGGGAGGGAATCTCAGGATTCCCGCCGCATGGATAATGAACCGCAAATACAGTAAATGTCCAGAAACTACTAATAGACATAACTATATGCAGGAGCGATTAATCTTTACCTAACCAGCACCGGATTGTTCCTAATAAAATGTTCTTTAGTTAGGTACCAAACACCACCGCTCAGACCCTATCTGACCCTTCGTATCATGCAAATAGGAATTCCTCTGTCCAGGGACCAGTTACATTAAACAAACTTACAGTTATTATTAAGGGGAACATTACCTATAAAACATACTATTTGGATTTACTATGTAACGATTGAGTCGCCCTCCAGACGCACACAAACTCTACCGTAAATGCACATACCACGCGCCCGAGCGCACGGCCGTGGAGGCGCCGTCACGCAACTGCGAGTATGCGTACGCACGGGAGAGAATGTGCACGTGCAGCGGGCAAGCGCATGGGGTGAATATATGGCAACGTGTAGCATGATATTTTTCGACTTTGACACCATCCACGCCCAGGACGTGCTGAACAGGGGTGTCCTGGGTACCTAGTGATGCCAGCGGAAGAGGAGTACGCTGAGGAAGTAAAGATGCCAGCAGAAGTGAAGGAGTACGCTGAGGAGGAAAATAATACCCCCGTCCAGATATCGGAGGAGGACTCGGACTACGGTGAGCTGTCCGCCGACGAATCCCTCCAAGAACAGATGGAGGACGACTCTGGAATCGGAAGCGCCGACGAGAGTGACTGGCAGGATCGGGTGGAGTTGTGCTCCCAGTTGAATGCCCTCCGTGAAGAGGAGGTGATAGTCCTGGAGCAAGAATACCTGCCGGGAGTGCCGAAATGGACGGACGTACGGGGAGAGGATCGAGATGCCGTGGGAGGACCTGTTCCAGAGGAAGACATGGGACCTTTGGAGATGCCCCACGAGGAGATGCGACAGATGGTGGTTGTTGCCCGGGAGGAAACGGATGCCCCGGAGGATTCCACTGTTTTGTGGTGGTCGGTACCACACCCTGAAGACAGGGACGATGCCACAGATGATCTGAAAGGCCAAGAGTGGGTGACTGTTGTCCCCGTGGAGGAAGAGTCCCCTTGGTGGCCAACGTCGAGCGACCGTGAGGAGATGCCACTTCCCCAGAGGATCCGCCGATGGAGGTCAGGAAGTAAGAAGAGGAACCCGGAGCTGGAGGTGGAAGGATGTGGGGTCACAGCCCGTCCGGGCTGGGCCCTCGAACACAACCTCGCTGGAGGGACCTCGGAATTCCCTGACCCGCGGACAAGGGACATCGTGAGGAACTTTGTAGGGACTACAAAGGAAAAAGGGGGGGAGATGTGCCCTGTGGGCACATCAGTGGTGCTGTCACTGGCTGGGGACAGCGCTGGGGCAGCTTGTCTGTCCCCAGCGCTGGGTGCGTGGCGGCGGCGGGTGTCCGGTGCAGGGATTACCCTTTTCCCTGCACTGGACCGGATGCTGCGGAGGACTCTGAATGTTGGCGCCCTACGGGAGCCAATCGCGGCTCCCGGAGCGGCGGCCAATCAGAGAGGGACGCGGCGAGCCAATCGGCGCTCGCCGCGTCTTAGGCCCCGCCCCCGGCGTCTGACGTCAGATGCCGGGCGGGAGCCGAAGAGACCGCACGCGCGGAAGAGCGCGAAGGAGAAAGCAGCCGGGTCCTGGAGAAGAGGGTCGGCGCGCCGGAGCGGAGAAGAGAGTCCGGCGCGGAGAAGAAGACGGCGGCCGTGGGGAGAAGAGCTGCGGTGGCCGCTGAAGAGGCCAGAAGACGTCGGGCTCCTGAAGGAAGATGTCCAGCGGCGGCTGGACGCGGAGCAGCGGAGGCGACGCCGCTGGCCAGGACGGGTCAGCGGCAGAAGAGGGCGCTGGAGATCCCTGGAGCAGGTGAGGCCTCAGTGAGGCAACTTTCACCCCCTCCCTTTTCCTCCCTCGACCACCAGGGACGGGCATTAGGCCCGGGGGCACAATTCAGGCACTAGGCCTGTTGCGCAGATAGGAGGTTGGGGGTCATCTTCATAGTCGGTGGTTTGGGCGTTAGGCCCAAGCCACCTCGACGGCGCCGTAGGCGGGCATTAGGCCCGAGGGGCAGATCAGGCAATAGGCCTGTGTGGCATTAGAGGGCGTTAGGCCCTAGTGTATTCTGGGCAGTAGGTATATATAAGGTGACCTGGGCACAAGGCCCAGGTCACCCAAAGGGTGACAAGTTAGGCGGGCGCTAGGCCCGTGGGTGAAGTCAGGCCTCCGGCCTGTGTGCAGTTAGGGGGCGCTAGGCCCAGGGAATAAGTGCCCCCCCGAGGTGAGTAAAGGTGGCACTGAGCACTAGGCCCAGGCCACCCTGAGGTGTTTAGGTAGGCAGGTCCACGGGACCTGAGCCTCATAGAAGGTCATGTACAGGAGGTGGGCAGGCCGTGCGGCGCCCACCCCCTTTCCAGAGGTAGGGATTTAAAGGGACAGCACCGTGTGATCTTGTATTCCGATATTGTGACGTATGTTGTTACCGTGCAGGGCAAAGTGTCTGTTTGTTTAAGTTGTGCATAGTTGTGTTGCACCACGCACACGAGCTAGTTTGAGGGCTCTATTTATGTAGCTAGTGTAGCGGACGCACACTAGGGTAGTTCTTGGCCCTGCACGGCTGTTTGTTTGTTTGCCTCCTTACAGGGACCTGTAAGTGGAGAAGATCGGAGTGCAAGACTTGTGACGGTGAGTAGCATCCGTGTACGTTTGTCCCTTTGTCTGTCCCCGAGCGCCGGAATAGGGATTGCTCACGGACGTGAGGATCCCCTTCATCACACTACGCGCGAGAGTGCGAGTGTGTGAATTCTGGGTGGCTGAGGCTTTGTGCCTGTGATGACCTTTCACCCAACCGGTGAAGGTCGCCGTCACCCCTGGGGTATCCCCTCTTCCGGTGGAAGAAGGGTTGATACCCCCTTTGAGGTAACCTATTCTCTCCTCAGCTCGGTCATCGGTCAGCTCCGAGAGGGAATCGCCGTGTCCGGATCCGATTGAAGATTGCCAGGTCCGTTGAAGGTTCCGGTACCTGAAGGTGAGAGAGAGCGGCGCCTGGTGAGTACCGAGTCTACACCTGCACGGCAGCAGGCACCACCACACGCACCGCAGCCGCACCTCTTACACATTTATTAACACAAAGCAGGAGCATCTATGGACACTTTGCATACTTTTAATTGTGGTATTTGTGATGTTAATATCTCAGGAAGGCTATGTTTATTATTTTACACAGTATGTACTTTTCGGCCACTAGTTGCATGTTATTTTTCAGTGCAGTGCTATCTGAGCAGGGTGAGAGTGGTGTCAGTTCTAGAATTAATTCCTATTCATTTGCTCTGTGACGTACTCCCAGCTGTTGCCATGGAGATTAAGGTAGAGCTGTAAAGCACTCCAGCATAACGCTGCAACTGTTGTCACAGGGAGAGGAACAAAAGCCACAGGCTAAATGTCAGGAGAGAGCCTAGCTTTCAGTTTGTCTATACCTTTGGAAATATAACAGTGATTTTCAGGACTGCACCAAAATGTTGGAATCTATCTGTGTAACTGGTGAGTAAAAATGCAGAGTGATATTCTACAAAGGTTATTTTTGGCCTAGAAAATGTTTATTTGTTTCCCCCCATTTTCCAATTCAGTTCAGAATATCTGTATATTTAATGTGCTGAGCTCTGACGCAGTGCAGCATAGCCGTGCATCGTACATGCTTTTCTCAACTGTGAATGTAACTGCTTCATTGTTGCAAAGAATATCTTGTTTTGTTTTTATTCTGGCTCGTCTTATCATTCTGATTTATAGAAGCGCTGGTTATATTTTACATTTGGATGCTAAGCCAGGTACACACTATATATGTTTTAGAGTTGTGGGTTTGTTTTACCATCTGTGCTAGCACTGTAGTATGATTCCATTTCGTTTAAGTTGCTGCATACTGTTAGTTAGTATACCCATCTGTTTGCTATTTAGATAAATATCTCTAGTATATACTAGTGACGAGTGTGTGGTATTAATCAGGTAAGTCAGGTATGCAATATTTACATTTTTATGTGAATTTCATTTAATATGGAGGTGCATATGATACCACAAACTTTAAGCATTAGATTGATAGGAGTCTCACATCACCATCTAGCATCTGTACTTCCACTATCAAACTCAGTGCTTCCTGTTTGCCTCCATTTTCGCCCTAATGATAATGACATGCAAATGAAATTCCTGAAACGGCCATTTTATTCAGAAGCAGGTTAATAATGTGTCTTACCGACATAAGACATTATTCAGGTTTGTTAGCAAACCAAAAAAACACACTAGTGCAGAGGTTCCCAAGCTGTGTGCCGTGGCTTCCTGGGGTGCTTCGGGACACTTGCAGGGGTGCCCTGGGTTGGTGGTCCAGGACCAATTCAAATTATTCATGGTCAATATAATAGGCAAAACCAGTGCTGGTGGCTGCCAGTCATAAAATATGTGGCCAAACAGAAGCAAATCTTGTCCCTCACCACACAACTGACCCTAAGGATGACATATAAACGCGATCTACTTAACGTAATATTACTTTCTAAATTTCTCAATAAGAAATTTTTGGCCTAGGGGTGCCGTGAAAAAAATTCTATTATTCTAGGGCGCCGTAATTCAAAAAAGTTTGGAAACCACTGCACTAGTGGCAAAACCATGTTGCACTGCAGGTGGGGCAGATGTAACATGTGCAGAGATATATTTAGATTTGGGTGGGTTGTAATCTAAATTGCAATGTAAAACTAAAACAACTAGTATTTACCATGCACAGAAACAATATAACCCACCCAAATCTAAATCTCTCTGCACATTTTATATCTGCCTCCCCTGCAGTACAACATGATTTTGCCTATTAGTGTGCTTTTTTGACTTGCTAACAAACCTAAATAACTTTCTTAGTTTGAAATGGTTCAAAGACCATTTAAATGAACTTGTCATGGGAATCCTCAGATGAAATGTGAGTAGAACACAGTACAGTAGCTACCCAATTATGTAAGTAGAATTTAAGATTGAGGTGGGAAGCCCATAGGCCACAACGGGCTACCGCCATTTTCACATGTTGGTAGCTGCGGGGGCCAATCTCTGCGATGCTTTGCAGAAATCAGTAAATCTGGCAGCATTGCATCCCCCGTAGAAACCTTTTTTTTCTTCTTCTTTTTTGGGCGGGAAGGGGGGGGTGCGGGTGCAGTCGGGAATAGAGGAATCGCAGCAGATATCTGAGATATTGATTGCAGTCCCTCCTACATACATAGGGGATACTTTAATATTTGCAGCTTACCCCTGAAAAGGGTGTTTTGGGGGTTTGAGCTGCAAATATACAATGATAAATGAGCCCCTTTAATCTCTCTCCTTTCTCTCTCTATTTCTTCCCACCAACATTATCCCCAACTGTTTCATATCATGAAATATACAATATTTCTTGGGCACCCCACAAGAGGGGCTAGACATGGTGCATATTCCAGATGGGCAGGATGGGAGTTCCACCATCTCCCTAATACCACTTTAAGCACTGGTCACATTTACATATTCACAGAAGTGTACATATTGCTGCCACCCATACCAATATCTGAAATAATGGGTTCTAGTTCAATCAATCCTTTAACCTGAATGTTTACAGTTTGTTCAATCCCCATCTACTTGAAGCCTGGGTGCAAATCATACTTCGCAACTCTCCCAGAAGATTGGGAGAGTTCTAAAAATTGAAACTGGCTTTCCTGGCCTCTCAACAGAGTTGGCCCATCTCCCAGTGCCTCCCACACAGGGCTGTCTCTAGCCAATTTGCGAACTCCCAAAAAATGCTTGGGGAAATGTGCGTGTGTTCCAGAATAATGGGCATGGTCTTGTTGAAGTGAGTGTGGTCTTGCTAAAATAGGCGTGGTATTGCAGGAAAATACTACCTTAACCATATTATGCCTCAAACAGTAATGCCCCTTGCACCATATTAAGCCCCACACAGTAATGCCCCTTGCACCAGAGTATGCCCCACACAGCAGTGCCCCTTGTTATGCTCCACAAAGTAATTCCCCTTGCACCAAAGTATGCCCCACACACTCCTTGCACCATGCCTCACTTAGCAATAATTACAATGCCCCTTAAATGGGCACTGTAGCTGGTCCTACTTGTTGTCAGCGGTTGTTTCATGCTGCTGCTAGCTAGGCCTGCTCCCTCCACTGTCGCCCCCACTGCCGCCACCTTCCCAGCACTTTTGTTTCATTGCCTGTCTCCTCCATCCGGGCTCCGTCTAAATGTCCTTTTCAAAATGGCCTCCGCCAACTCTGGTTTACATCAAAACTGTCCTACCTCAAGCAGCGGCCATTTTGATTTTGGGAGGGACATTTTCACAGTATTCTATGCAGCTGGCCTGACTGCATAGAATACCGCACACAGTAGCTACGGCCCGGTGCCCAGGGCAATTGTTCGGCTGGCACAGCCCTAAAAACGGCACTGCACCCACTTGCTGACTAATGTGAGCAGCTCAAAGGTTGGATGACCCAATTATCATTGAAACTTTTCATTCAACCCCTCTGCTGCAAAAGGCTGTGAATAGTGGCTAGTAAGAGCCAGGGGAGGGGGGGTAGGAGGATGTGTAGGTCCAGTGCTATTACTTGCGGCGGCACTTTGTCCCCTTACTGCTCCCCCTCCTCCCTCCTCTTCCCGAGTACTCCGCTTGGGGGCCGGAGTTTCGTGGAATGACGCAGTTGCGTTGTGATGTCACGATGCAACCACGTCATTCTGCAAAACTCCGCCCCCCAAGCAGAGTACCGGCAGCATTCCGCTTGGCAACGAGTATTCAGCTTGGCAATGAGCGTGGATCCCAGAGCATAAAACCATTGACAATGAGCATGACACCCAGCTCATGAAACCTCTGGCAATGAGCATGACACCCAGCTCTTGAAACCTCTGGCAATGAGCATGACACCCAGCTCATGAAACCTCTGGCAATGAGCATGACACCCAGCTCATGAAACCTCTGGCAACAAGCAGGACACCCAGCGCATGATACCCCTGGCAATGAGCATGACACCCAGCGCATGATACCCCTGGCAACAAGCATGACACCCAGCACATGATACCCCTGGCAATGAGCATGACACCCAGCGCATGAAATCTCTGGCAACAAGCATGACACCCAGCGCATGATACCCCTGGCAATGAGCATGACACCCAGCGCATGAAACCTCTGGCAACGATAATGACACCCGGTGCGTGAAACCGCTGGCAACAAGCAGGTAATTTAAAAAGAATTAGAAGCTTTACTGCAGGGCATTGCAGTGTATGGAATACTATGGTGCAAGGAGCATTCCTGTGGTGGCCGAGATCAGTTGTTGCAGGGTCAAAAACTGAGGTGTATGGTAGTCTTTTCCTGCAAGGCCACGCCCATTTATTATGAGACCATGCCCATTTAGTGAGGCCTCGTCCTCAGCGCGGGTGCCTTCAGCACACGCAAAATAGTTTTTTTATGTCTAATGCTGGGGGGGGGCATATTTTTTACTGTTCGCACCGGAAGCCAAATTGTATAGAAACGGCCCTGTGTAGGTCCTCCCCTCACTGTAAAATATTGCAAATTGCAGCTTTAAACTGTGGCTAATGTGGCCACGATGACAAGAATGTAGCCCCATGTCCTCGCCCAATGGAGTGAGTTGCCTCTTCCGGGTCTTGATGAACGTCAGCAAGTGTGGCACAAATAGATAATCAGAGAATTGTTTAAAAAACAAAAAGTGCTCTGACCCTACACAGTATACAGTTTGACTTACAGTAAGTGTATTTTCTTTTGTGCAATTGTTCTCTTTCTTGTACTGTGCATGCATACAAAAAATTGGCATACATCCATATGTAGAGTCTGATTTATTTTGCACTTACGCCTTCATACACCTTGAGGGGTGGGAAAAGATGTATAAACATTAGCCGAGTACATTAAGGGTTTGTTCACACAAATATAGCTTGGGCAGACCACCACAAAGACGATTATGAGCCAGTCAGATGGCAGATAACTTGCTGGTGCTTGACCACTGATACAAAATATGCATTCATTATGATGACGCCCCTTCTGTTAGGCTGAGTGTGTCTTGACCCATCTAACTGATATTATTACTATTAGTAATGTTGCTGCAGTGATCTGTTCACATTATTAATTTGATATTTGCATTTGTTTGTAGGCACAAAAGAGGATTATCATTTGATTTTTTTTTTTAAACAGGAAAACAGATACTGCTATATAATTCAGTATTTAGTACTTTTGTTTTGTATTTGCGTCTGTATTTAATTGTATTTTAGGTAAATTCAACTTTATTATTACTAATGATACTCTACAGGCACAGAAAGCTTATGTAAATGATGCTTCATTAAAGTACTACATTGTGTGGTAATTGTCTACTGTAACTTTAGCATTTACGACTAACATCCCGCTTGCCCACCGAACTCTTGCGTCATTACATCTGGCCCATAGTATTGTTTTTTCCTGGTGTTAACCTTTTACATATAATACTGTTTTCTCCTAGCATTCTTACTTCTGGGGACAGGGCCATTAAACTTAAAGGGGTTTTGCAGTACACTCTCCCTTTCTGTAAAAGTTGATCTTCGCTTTTAACGTGCTTTCGTTCTTTGTCAAGGGAGCTTATAAACAGGAGCAGGATTTTTATAGTAATTAACAGCTCTCCGCCAACCATATGCTGCACTCTATGGTAACGAAAGCTGACACTGTTTTCCAAGTTCTAGTGCCGACCACTGTCAAATCCAGGGATTGTTATTTAAAAAAAAAAGAAAGTTATGAAAGAGATTCAGTACTAGTAACATTTACAAGTATATGTGCAGAAGTTTATAATTAATTATTATTACATTGATTGGTATTTTAGGTTTGCTTGTCATGACTAATTAGCAAAATAGAAACTACATAAAGCAAGCATCGGCTGGCTGAAGCCAAAGTCATCCAAAACAATAATTTTACACAGAAATTCCATACACGCTAGATGTTAAATCTATAGGTCAGACCAGTTCCGTAACTAGGTGTGTGCGGAGTGGGCACCGCACATAGCATTGCAGGGTGGGGACCACTGTTGGTGGCACTTGTCAAGTATCTGTTTTAATTACTGTACTTTTACTTACAGAATCTCCTGACCCTGTCTCCTACCCTGACCCCATCTGTCGCTAATGCCTATACAACATTCATGAACTCAACTTTAGATTTCTTTGTTATTCAGTCACACTGTCATTTATTACATTTCAAGATGCTGACATACTGGGGATTCAAACCCATTATCTGTGGCATTGCAGTCAGATAATCTATTAATTAAGCTATCCTCCCTTGCATAAGAGGTTATAGGTTTAAATCCTGGGTATGGCAGTTTATTGAAATGTGTCATTTAATAAAGGGTATTGCAAGTGAATAACAACAAGCTCTCAAGTTAATGAATGAGTGCATGAATGTGGCATAAAGAGGATTTGTGTCCAAATCCATTTTCTTGCAGTGTTCTATAAGTGTGTGTGTGTGTGTGTGTGTGTGTGTGTGTGTGTGTGTGTGTAACAAAATGTGGGAACAGGCATCATGGCATGGGCTTTCTCTGAGATCAAACTTGTCATGCCCCTTCCCTACGAGGCATTATGTCCCTATTGAAAAAAAATGGTGGTGAGGGGCAATTCTCTCTCTGGCACAGGGCACCAAAAAGTCTAGTTATGGCTCTGGGTCAGACAGAAGTGGGTAGTGGTGGCACCCCCTTGTATTGAGCAAGGTAAGAAAAAGAGTTTACTAGTAAAATAGTATACACAGGACAGAGTCATCTCAATTATTATCCTACATTGATGAGTTGCAATAAGAGAAAAACAGTTCTTGCTTGTAGCTAGGATACTATCTCAGAGAGTATTATTCTTATTGTCCAGTGAGAAAAGCAAGAATTAATAGGCTCCAATATAAATGGACTACCCAGAAATCAGTTCTGTAGAATTGGTGTTGTCTATTTGCATTTTGGTCACTAAGGAGATGCTTAAACCTCTCCAGAACGTTTTAATTGTTTCAATTACACAATGAAATACTAAAAGTAATCTTACCTCTTATGTAATCCATACATGATCATAATTGATGTGTTTGTATTTAATATAGAAACACTTCATTTGCCTAAAGAAGATCTTTCAAGGAAATCGGTTTTGAATGTGAAGAAAGCACGCACCCTAGCAACTACCAAGAGTATTCAAGAGCGATCTAGGAGTATCTTGCGAGACACATTTAGGACAGGAACCAGCAGCTACAACATTTTGCTTCAAAGTAAAGAAGAGCAACAACAGTCTCAAAAAGAGTCTTTTTTGGATACAAATAAAGAGCAGAGGGAGGGGAGCAAGATGTTATGTACATCACGCAGGAATACCTTGTTTTGTGCAAAAAGGAGCACGTCAAGTTTTAACTCCAAAACTAGAGAAGCTCGTGCAGATTATCCTCAGTGTATATCTGTGGCAGGAAACAGCATAGGATTCACACACCGGCCTAAAATCAAGGTCCTAAGAAAACATGACTTGCCTAGTCCAGCTACAGGAAAGGAGCCTGATGTCTCAAAAGCACAAGTAAAAGAAGATGCTTCAGGGAAAAAAAATTGTATTTTAAATGCTGTAAAGCCCATAAATGTTGAGAAAGAAAAAATTAAGTTTTTCAAGTCAGCATTTAGGTACAACCCTCAGTTTGAATATGCCAATCCTGCACTGCCAAACGTCCTAGCAAGACACAGCATTGCCTCCGACAGGTTTCTTAAACAGGTATAGTTTATGGTCTTCCTCCATCATATTTCTTTATAATAACTTTAGTTGTTTGTGTAGGTCCTGAAAAACCCCCATAATATTTTCTGTATTGCACATGTGGCTTACAGTAAAGGTCCATGCATACTAGATGACATCACTCTGTGAGCGACGTCATCTAGTGTTTCCCCTCCTGGGCTTGGCGGTCGTTGGCCGCCCATACACATTGAGTGATATGACCATTCATGCAGACTACCAAGGGCTAACCTTTGATCCATTGTCATCCAGAACTTTGCAGACTATGATGGTGAAATCAGACGACAACTTGCTGACTCCGCTATATACAGCAAGTGCTCTGTCAACCTATGCCTGGTATTAAGAAAAAGGTTGATTCTTTAGTTGATTTGGCTATTTTTAATGGGTGGCTGTCTGAACGGATTTCATATTTTCTTAAAGTGGAGCATTCGGTCTGCCCCATGTTATATATGCTACCCAAAGTGCACAAAACTCTGATTGATCCCCCTGGCAGACCCATCATCTCTGCCAGGGGTTCATTGCTACAGCCTTTGACTGAATTTGTTGACAGTTTTCTCTGTGTATTTAACTCCCCTTGTGCACTCTATTACATTATGTGCTTTGGTTCCAGAAATCAGGTGCATGCATGTGATTGTGCATGCATGGAGATGGGTTGACGCTGCTGTTCTGCACTGGGCGGTGTGACACGCAAGACATTTGGTTTTGCGCTCCACTTTACCCTGTTTTGTTTCCGGCTGTGGCTGCTGCAGCAGGAGGTGCGACACGCTGTGGCTTGGGCTTGCGTTCCACCATACCATGATGGTACTTCTTGTCGCGGCTGTTTGCGCTCCAGCGGACGGAAGTATGACACTCCGGTTCGATCGAAAGCGCTGATGAGAGCGCTCACTGGAGTATTGTCAGTCTGCACGGATGTGAAAAGGAACTTTCCCTGTGGCGATGTGAGTTTAATACTTGTGCTATGACTATGCTGTGTGGTTTTTATTGACCTCCATTGAGATTACTTTATCGGTCTGTGACATCATGTGCATTTCATCTGGTAAGCGGAAATTGTACTCTGGTGCCCTTTTTGTAAACGAGGAGGGGTATAAGTGTAGGCAGGGCGAGCCTTGCTTTTGGACAAACATGGGATGTGATGCCTAAAGTGTTGTGCAATATGTTTCTCCTGATTAAGGTCCTGACAGGACCGAAAACGTTCGAGAACTTTGAAGATGAGTATGCTTAATTGAGACTATAATATCTAAGCTTTTCCTGCTATGAAAAACCTGGAGAGTGCCCTTTCATTTTTTCTATAGTAGTTCTTTTATGTTACATTTTCTCAATAACTCCTTCATTTGATTTACCTGTCTTTTGGCACTCTATTACGTTATATTAAAAGCTTCTAAAACATTTCCTTTTTAAGCTTCTTAAAAAATGTTTTCTAATATAGTTTCTTTCATCTTATACAGGCAATTGGTATCATGCTGAGGACACTTGAGAAATATGGCAACTATGAGAAGTTTGAACAAGCAACAGGAGGTAGTCTGCTGCCAAAAAGTCGAATATGGCACCAAGTTCGAAAATACATGGAGAAAGAAGGTTGTCTGGGTGAGGTAAGGAGGAAAGATTTGAGAGTAAAGATAGAGTGATACATGAGAAAGTCATTAAATATGAACAAAGTCTCATGGACACCAAAGAAAATTTAAGAGAGATTTATATGATTATGAGAATGATGTGGTTACAAACGCAAAAATAGAAATATAGATACACAATATGATACAAGGAAAAAGACAGCCTATGACAGTATGAGACAGTGGAGGAACATGTCTGAACGAAAGGACTTTACCTATCCTAACAGATATGCCAAATTAAGGCATCATGAAGTCGGTAATACCGACTCACCAGGTATTTCATATACCAACAGATATGATAGGGCACAACAAGGGGGCATATAGAATTTAGACACAATAGTCCTCATCATTCAGATAGACAGGACCCCAGGAGTTAGGATTTTTTAGGGGCACGTCCAAAGACCAACCGGTGGGCAACAACCTTTCCAGATGCAAGAGACACTCCCAAAAGGAGACGAGATTTAAGCATAGAGGATGTAGAGGAGGGGGGTGCAGAAAAAAAGAAAAACATAAGAAGTTATCAACAGCTAATAGAGATGAGTCCAAACAAAGTGTTTTCAACCTTTCCAAAAGAACTTTATCTGAGTCTGAACTCTCACTTCTGAAGAAAGGTCTCAAATTTTCCCCCACTACTAGTCCTAACATATTCGAACTATATGTCGATTTAAATAAGTTTGTACGTACTGTCTGTCGAAAGACTCTGCAATCCAATAAAGATGATTCTATCCCTATCATCTTAGACGAAACAGACAGTATATTGCTCTCAACCCTGGAAGAACTATGGGAACAGAATAATGTTGCCTCAGCCTTGCCATCTAAAATAGAGAAAATATACGATATTCAAGGAGAAACCAGTATATTTCGACATAAATCTGAGTTTTTTCCTATTTCTACGAAAAGCAGTTGTATTGAGTCATTTTATAAAATCACTCTAGAAGACTTTAAAACCCTGGTAGGACAAAATACAGACCGAATTAGATCCCCCTCGAATCTCAGTAGACAGGAGAAAAGAGCCCTAAAAGAACTCACTAAATATACTTCTATCATAATTAAAGAAGCCTAATAAAGGAGGTGGTCTAGTAATTATGGACCGATCCTATTATATTGAGGAGGCCACTAGACAGTTGGGAGATAGGAATTTCTATTGAGTTCTTGATGGGGACCCCACATCCAATTATATCAGAGAACTTAAGACTTTATTAGATTCAGCCCTTGGTAAGGGGATTTTGTCCAGGGATGAACACCGATTCCTGCTTCCCCATTTTCCCATCACTCCCACTTTTTATTTCTTACCTAAGATTCACAAATCCCTCACTGCACCCCCTGGTCGACCTATTATTTCAGGCATTCACTCTCTGACATCCAATCTTTCTTTTTACATTGACACCTTTTTGCAACCCCAAGTTTCCCTATTGAGATCTCACCTAAAAGACACTACTGACTTTTTGAATAAAATAAAGTCTATTCAATGGAAGGACACTTATGCCTTCCTTACTCTAGATGTAAAGGTCTTATATACACACACATTCCCCATTCAAAAGGCATACAAGCCATTTCAAAGAAGCTTATAATAGATTATGATCTCAACAGAGATCATAGAGCCTTTCTTCTTGATTGTATTTCCTTTATTCTTTATCACAATAATTTTTTATCTCTTGACACTTATTATTTACAGATCACTGGGACAGCCATGGGGACCAGGTTCGCACCTAGTTGTGCCAGTCTGTACATGGGGGACCTAGAAGACGCCCTAGTGTGGAGCGGGCGCTGGGGGGTGGACCTGGTCTTCTATGGCCGTTACATTGACGACCTCTTTATTATTTGGAATGGGGATTTAGACACGGACACTTCTTTCATAACACATTTAAATTCTAATCAATATAATTTATCCTTCACTTCCACCTTCAGCAGGAGTTGGGTTGATTTCCTGGACATCAGCCTCGAAATTAGGGACAACCAGATCCATACTTCTACATATATTAAACCAGTTAATACTCATTCTTATCTACACTATAAAAGAGCTCATTATGCACCATGGAGAAATAATATACCCAAGGGGCAACTTATGCATCTAAACGCAACTGCACTGATAATGATGTATTTGTAATACAGGCCAGAGATCTCATTGAATCTCTAAAAAATAGAGGCTATCCAGAATCTCTTCTGGATCGAGCATTTGAGGAAGTCCGTATAATGGACAGACAAAGTCTCCTCCAATCAAAAAAGAGAGAGACTCGTTCTGATAATAAACAAGAGACCAATATGGGTGATATGGCCTTTGTTTGCAAATATAACAATTGCGCTCAAGAAATTAAAGCGATTATATGAAGGAACAATAGAGTTTTGAAACAAGATTCAATCCTGGGAGATATTTTGCCCTCGAAGCCCCGGGTTGTATACAGGAAGAACAGATCACTAAAAACTATCCTGGCTCCTAGTCATCTTAAAATTTCTAAAGATATCCAGTCCTCAGGTGGTTCTAGTTGGCTGACAAGCAGGCCCCCAGGTTTTCACAAATGCGGGAAATCTCGGTGCACTATGTGTTCTCATATGAAACGTAAAATAATCTCCATTTCTCTACCACTGTCTAATGAAACATACAGTATTATTTGAAATCTTTTATGAATTGTCAGTCTAATTTTGTCATATATCTGTTAACTTGTGGTTGCGGACTAAGATATGTGGTCAGAACCATAAGACCTTTACGCGTACAATTTATGGAACATCGCCGCAATATTCTAAAGAAATGCCCGACACATAGTATATCCAGACATTATAATATGAAACATGTAGGGGATCCTTCAAGTCTCTCTATTATCTGTCTTGAACAAATCGCCCCCACCTCTAGAGGTGGTGACCAATATAATAGATTATGTACCAGGGAAGTCTTTTGGATGCTGAAGTTCAACTCTTTACACCCAGATGGTCTAAATGATAATACTTTTGGGTATTGGTATTGTGGGGCTGTCACGATCCAGGTAATTCCTTATCAGTATTTACCTTCCAAATGCCTCCTGAGACTGTCCCAGTGTTCCAAGCCTGGATTCCATCTGCACTGTCTGCATGCAGCACGCTGCATCTCATTGTCTCAAAACTCTTCACTGTGATTCTGGCAGCTTCATGGTTAAAGCTC
This sequence comes from Pseudophryne corroboree, assembly GCF_028390025.1. Lineage (NCBI taxonomy): Eukaryota > Metazoa > Chordata > Amphibia > Anura > Myobatrachidae > Pseudophryne > Pseudophryne corroboree. The sequence continues at coordinate 320,716,738 of NC_086448.1, read as the reverse complement.
ACATGCAAGTTACAAACAATCTTTCCCTCCAAAAGCAAACATGGGCGCAGCCATGTTTGCTTTCATCACATGTTGCTTTTCAGCCTATCAGCTGCACTCTGGTTTCTACCTAATTACCCAGCAGCTGCACTCTAGACTCTGCTTAATCAGCCAGCCAATCCCTGTTTCCCAGCTGGTATAAATATCTTGTTCCTGGGCTGGAAAGATGGTCAGTGCTTCAATTGTCTTCAGTGATTCCAGTGTGCAGTCCTCCCATGGACTTTCTCTGCAGTACAGCCTGACTCTGCAGTGTCTCATCATTGCATCCTGTGACTGGCAGTTACCGACACCAGCGTCCAGCAGTGCTCTGCCCTGCCAGTAACCATCGGTGTTCCGCCATCGATCCCAAGTCACCATCGGTGTTCCGCCATCGATCCCAAGTCACCATCGGTGTTCCGCCATCGATCCCAAGTCATCATCGGTGTTCCGCCATCGATCCCAAGTTACCATCGGTGTTCTGCCATCGATCCCAAGTTACCATCGGTGTTCCGCCATCGATCCCAAGTAACCATCGGTGTTCCACCATCGATCCCCAGTAACCATCGGTGTTCCACCATCGATCCCAAGTCACCATCGGTGTTCCGTCATCGATCCCAAGTCACCATCGGTGTTCCGTCATCGATCCCAAGTCTCCATCGGTGTTCTGCCATCGATCCCCAGTAACCATCGGTGTTCCGCCATCGATCCAAAAGTAACCATCGGTGTTCCGTCATCGATCCCAAGTCACCATCGGTGTTCCGTCATCGATCCCAAGTATTTCTCTGAACTGTGTTTCCTATTACCGGTACCAAGTCATCAGTATTCCTCTGAACTGTGTTTAATAAAACCTTTGAACTTTCCCTTGTTGTCGTGGTCACGCCTTCGGGCATTTGTTCTAAAGGTTCCCTGCATGTCCAAGAACCCTGTACTGCCTCCCAGGTACACATATACCTCAGCCCCTACAACTGAGGTTTCCCCCTGGTCAGCACCAGCCCTCAGTTGTGACAGTAAGCACTGACCCTCTTTCCAGCCCAGGAACAAGATATTTATACCAGCTGGGAAACAGGGATTGGCTGGCTGATTAAGCAGAGTCTAGAGTGCAGCTGCTGGGTAATTAGGTAGAAACCAGAGTGCAGCTGATAGGCTGAAAAGCAACATGTGATGAAAGCAAACATGGCTGCGCCCATGTTTGCTTTTGGAGGGAAAGATTGTTTGTAACTTGCATGTGAGCTTTAACCATGAAGCTGCCAGAATCACAGTGAAGAGTTTTGAGACAATGAGATGCAGCGTGCTGCATGCAGACAGTGCAGATGGAATCCAGGCTTGGAACACTGGGACAGTCTCAGGAGGCATTTGGAAGGTAAATACTGATAAGGAATTACCTGGATCGTGACAGCACCCCCTCCTTTAGGAGTGGCCCCAGGACACTTCTTATAAATTCTTTACCTGAACAAATGGAAGAATCTAGATTGAATCCTGATGAACTTGAACTGGCTGGAACCAGAGGAGACTGTACTGGACCTATGGACGAGACCAGATTGAGTCCAGACAAACTTGAACCGGCTGAGACCGGCGGAGACTTTGGACTGACGGATAGGACAGGATTAAATTCGAAGGTTCTAGAATCGTCTGGAACCGAAGAGGCTGATCCAGACAGACGGATGGGACCGGATTGGTTCCGGAAAAGCTTGAACCGGCTGGGACCGGAGGAGTCTTTGGATTGACATTCGAATCAGCTGGAACTGAAGGAGTCTTTGGACCTACGGATGGAACCGGATTGGGTCCAGAGATATCGGAATCGGCTGGAACCGAAGGAATCTTCAGACAGACGGATGGAACCGGATTGAGTCTAAAGACAGTTGAATCAGCTGGAACTGAAGGAGTCAGAATCCGGTTAGAACCGGAATGAGTGGTATCCGAGTGTTCAGTTAGACCATCCTGGACCTGGTCCATGCTGGATGCCAACAGGGTGGTGACCTCTGCCTCCTCTGATATTCTCCGGCTACGTCAGGGGACACGAACAGTCGGTAAATATCTGGTACAGTACCAGATCCTAGCGTCCGAACTTTCCTGGAATGATGACACTCTTTACTCAGCCCAGGAAGGGGCGTCTGTGTCTACAGCCCAATGAGGGGTGTCTGTGTCTACAGCCCAAGGAGGGGCGTCTGTGTCTACAGCCCTAGGAGGATGTTCAAGCTCTAGTAGGGGCATATGAGTCTTCTCAAAAAGGAGTTTCTGATCTGTCAACCCCAGGAGGGGTGCTGGAGAAAACAACCCTGAGAGAGGTGTCTGATTCATCAACCCCAGGAGGGGTCACCAAAGTTTCAGTCCCAAGGGAAGTATCCAGAGCCAAGTTCCCAGATGGAAATTTTTGTGCTACAGATGCAGTTATGAACTCCTGTTTGCCGTCTTCAGAGAGCACCACCCTGTTGGCATCCAGCATGGACCAGGTCCAGGATGGTCTAACTGAACACTCGGATACCACTCATTCCGGTTCTAACCGGATTCTGACTCCTTCAGTTCCAGCTGATTCAACTGTCTTTAGACTCAATCCGGTTCCATCCGTCTGTCTGAAGATTCCTTCGGTTCCAGCCGATTCCGATATCTCTGGACCCAATCCGGTTCCATCCGTAGGTCCAAAGACTCCTTCAGTTCCAACTGATTCGAATGTCAATCCAAAGACTCCTCCGGTCCCAGCCGGTTCAAGCTTTTCCGGAACCAATCCGGTCCCATCCGTCTGTCTGGATCAGCCTCTTCGGTTCCAGACGATTCTAGAACCTTCGAATTTAATCCTGTCCTATCCGTCAGTCCAAAGTCTCCGCCGGTCTCAGCCGGTTCAAGTTTGTCTGGACTCAATCTGGTCTCGTCCATAGGTCCAGTACAGTCTCCTCTGGTTCCAGCCAGTTCAAGTTCATCAGGATTCAATCTAGATTCTTCCATTTGTTCAGGTAAAGAATTTATAAGAAGTGTCCTGGGGCCACTAATAAAGGAGGGGGTGCTGTCACGATCCAGGTAATTCCTTATCAGTATTTACCTTCCAAATGCCTCCTGAGACTGTCCCAGTGTTCCAAGCCTGGATTCCATCTGCACTGTCTGCATGCAGCACGCTGCATCTCATTGTCTCAAAACTCTTCACTGTGATTCTGGCAGCTTCATGGTTAAAGCTCACATGCAAGTTACAAACAATCTTTCCCTCCAAAAGCAAACATGGGCGCAGCCATGTTTGCTTTCATCACATGTTGCTTTTCAGCCTATCAGCTGCACTCTGGTTTCTACCTAATTACCCAGCAGCTGCACTCTAGACTCTGCTTAATCAGCCAGCCAATCCCTGTTTCCCAGCTGGTATAAATATCTTGTTCCTGGGCTGGAAAGATGGTCAGTGCTTCAATTGTCTTCAGTGATTCCAGTGTGCAGTCCTCCCATGGACTTTCTCTGCAGTACAGCCTGACTCTGCAGTGTCTCATCATTGCATCCTGTGACTGGCAGTTACCGACACCAGCGTCCAGCAGTGCTCTGCCCTGCCAGTAACCATCGGTGTTCCGCCATCGATCCCAAGTCACCATCGGTGTTCCGCCATCGATCCCAAGTCACCATCGGTGTTCCGCCATCGATCCCAAGTCATCATCGGTGTTCCGCCATCGATCCCAAGTTACCATCGGTGTTCTGCCATCGATCCCAAGTTACCATCGGTGTTCCGCCATCGATCCCAAGTAACCATCGGTGTTCCACCATCGATCCCCAGTAACCATCGGTGTTCCACCATCGATCCCAAGTCACCATCGGTGTTCCGTCATCGATCCCAAGTCACCATCGGTGTTCCGTCATCGATCCCAAGTCTCCATCGGTGTTCTGCCATCGATCCCCAGTAACCATCGGTGTTCCGCCATCGATCCAAAAGTAACCATCGGTGTTCCGTCATCGATCCCAAGTCACCATCGGTGTTCCGTCATCGATCCCAAGTATTTCTCTGATCTGTGTTTCCTATTACCGGTACCAAGTCATCAGTATTCCTCTGAACTGTGTTTAATAAAACCTTTGAACTTTCCCTTGTTGTCGTGGTCACGCCTTCGGGCATTTGTTCTAAAGGTTCCCTGCATGTCCAAGAACCCTGTACTGCCTCCCAGGTACACATATACCTCAGCCCCTACAACTGAGGTTTCCCCCTGGTCAGCACCAGCCCTCAGTTGTGACAGGGGCATGCTGCTCGGGGACGATGGAGCACATAGGCATCCACACATGCGGTCCCGCTTGTGTTTGCTGTTGTGCTCTGCCTTCCCTGAGTGGCATGTTTTCCACATATCCACTACTATTTCAGTGATCTCTGCTTTTTATTTAAATTATTTTTCTTTACTCATTATCATTTTCGGAGGATCACATATAATCAGTCTTATAATTATGGTTTACTCTCAGAAAATTCAAGACTCATGATATTTATGGTTCACTTTCTGTATATATATATGTATACTTTTCATTATTTGATATGTGTTTTTTATATATATACACAGCGCATGTATTTTATGTGCTGTGTGCTAAACCAACTCATTAACTTGTTGCACTATGTTATAATACATTTTTATATTACAATCTGATATCCCCCTTTTTTATAATAATAACTCTCCCTATGTTCTTATGGAGCTATTCTGTGAGACTACATAAATATTAGTAATCTATTAACTCCAGTTTTGGTGTATTCCGGTTGCTATGACAACATACTTTGCTCTCTCTCTCCTTCCGGGTCATGTGACATTGGTCACATGACGCAATGCAGATGCAGCAACGTCATCCACATTACTATTATATACTAGGCTCCCTAATGATTCATGGAGCTTCCGGTCACATGGGTGCGGTCACGTGGTTAGGGTCACGTGACCACAACAGCTATAGGCTATACTCTGCCCACACTATACAGGTTTCTCCATATTTACTAGGGAGAACCAATAGATTCAGGGCTACTCTGATCACATGATCGGATGCGGTCATGTGATCAGTCTATCATAGTGATATTACAACATTTAAACATTAAAATCTCCTTTTCTAATATCCGTTTTTGCATTTTATTCATGTTATTAACCTTTGGGACCTTAAAGTATTTTTATATATATTTGTTTTTAGTTTTTTTCTGGAAGGTTTGTTCTAAGCAAATCAACAATTAGCACAGGTGTCAATCATAACATAATTATAAAGGGTATATAAGTACTTTCTGCCACCCACTCTAACATATTCTCCTGATGAAGCTGGATGTCCTGTAGCATACCTCCCAACATGACCCTCTCCAGGAGGGACAGAATGCTCTGCTCCTGGACTTCCCTCCTAATGTAAGATTGCCATCACCTGTGCTGAAACACCTTTCTTATCCATTAACCCATTTAACACAGGTGCAGGCAATAATAAATTAAAAGAATCCAGAAGCAGAGCATTCTGTCCTTCCTGGAGAGGGTTATGTTGGGAGGTATGCTGTAGCCAGCGAAACGCGTAGAGCCTGAATCTGATAGCCGACACCACACCAGCGATCTTGGATTCCTGATATCGACCTTTGGCATTTATTGAACACTGCACTCCACCACCTGGAATATCACCTTTAGCTCCTACTATCTGGACTCCCCTTTGGCCATAAATGGACAATTCCTAAGGCTGACAGCACATCAAGGGATGATTCCAACTGTTCTGTTAATATCCAGTGTTTATTGCAGACTGTTATTATTTGGTGGAGGTCCTAGCCTATACAGGAACCTTTCTGGTGGATCGGCTGAATTCAAAAATATTTCAATTGGTTGGCAGCTTAATTCAAACCATTTCTATGGTATTGTTTACATTTTATTAGCTTTTATCCATATGCATACCCTTTTATATATATTTTCTCATACGTCCTAGAAGATGCTGGGGACTCCAAAAGGACCATGGGGTATAGACGGGATCCGCAGGAGACATGGGCACTTTAAGACTTTAAATGGGTGTGAACTGGCTCCTCCCTCTATGCCCCTCCTCCAGACTCCAGTTAGATTCTGTGCCCAGAGAGACTATGAGTTTCTCGGAAAAGACTTTATGTTAGGTTTATTATTTTCAGGGAGCACTGCTGGCTACAGACTCCCTGCTTCGTGGGAGTGAGGGGAGAGAAGCAGACCTACTTCTGTGAGTTTAAAGGCTCTGCTTCTTAGGCTACTGGACACCATTATCTCCAGAGGGTCTGATCACTTGGTACGCCTAGCTGCTCGTTCCCGTAGCCGCGCCGTCACCCCCCTCACAGAGCCAGAAGAAAGAAGCCGGGTGATTAATAGAAGAACAGAAGACTTCAGTGACGGCAGAAGACTTCAGTGTCTTTGAGGTACCACGCAGCGGTCGCGCTGCACGCCATTGCTCTCACACAAGAGGGACTGCAAGGGTGCAGGGCGCAGGGGGGGGGGGGCGCTCTGGGCAGCAATATACCTCATATATATAGCCTGACGAAGAGGTATACAGTGCAAAGGCACTGTATACAGACCCCCGCCAGTATAAAAAATTTAAAAAAGTAGCGGGACTGAAGCGCGCCGATATGGGGGCATGGCTTAGCCCTCACAACTCTATCCAGCGCCATTTTCTCCTCACAGAGACGCTGGCCCTGCCATGGCACTGATGAACAGATCACAGTGTAAAACAAGGGGGGCACAGTTGTTTAGTGCAATATATGTACAAAAATAAAGCACTATATATAATGAGCATGTGGTAGATGAGCTGGTAAACGTTTTCTGTGTTTTCCCTGTCAGATACTGGGATCTACCCCTTATAGTCAGTGTTTAGTACACGTGTGTCGGCAGGTCGGGGTGCTCTGCCACAAACGGCTATGGGAATCCCTCTGTCGGTACTGCCGACTCCTAATGGTACTTGATTCATGAGATTAAGTGTCAGCATGTCAGTAGTTGTATGCTTTTCCAAAAGAATAAAAACTATATGGGAGACACAGACGTATGTGGGTGACCCTGTCGGCACCAACTAATCTGACTGGGTATAAATTAACATGATAATGTGATGCATTTCAAAAAGCTATACCAGTATATGTATGTATATATATATATATGTATATGTATAGTACGGTTGCTTTGATCTGTGGCTCGAGCACAGACGTAGTAATATTTGTGAGGGCATAATATTAATATATATAATTCCCTCAGACCCCTCGGGGTCGCAAAAATGTTATTTTGCCCAGTTACTACTCCCTGTTGTTGACACGAATACTATGTCTTATGTCGACCATAATGTTTCCTGATTAGATCCACACCATCGGCATTCAGTACATGTTTCATACACATTAAGAACGTATTAATGTCACTAGGGACCCTGCTGTTCCTGACATATATATATATATATGAGATATGTGTATATATAGATATATGTGTGTATATGTGTATTTAAATGTGTATATTTATACAAAAAAATTATAATGAATGCTGAAGTAAACTTTTCCTTCTCATGTGCTGGTCGCTCTGTTGAATAACTCTAGGACAGCCGTGACAAGATGGTTTCAAATCATCACGAGGAATCCGAGTGTTTATTCTTTTCCCACCGTGGATAGAATAAAGTGAGAGTCAACCCCTGTTCTGCACGGGGCCCTGTCACAAAGGATCGTTTACAGGAAGCTAAGTGATATTTTAATTATATGTTTTGATTATACTTGCATTGCATGCGCAGGGGGGGGTGCTTGTATTCAGAAATGGTCGGTTACTTTGTCATCCGATATACTTACCCTGGGGAGAGATGTGATACTCCTTAAGTTGGGTCATATCTAGAACATTGCAACATACTGCCGTGCGACTACAAGGGATGGGACTCTTGGGTGCGCGGGCCACTTCCATGGCGGTCTCGGCTAGGAGGGCGTTGTGGATTCACCAAAGGGATGCAAATGCTGACTCCGAAAAGAGTGAAGTCTCTTCCCCATGAAGGGGAAGCCTGGTTTGGTGATGGCCTTGTTAATATGCTCTCGGCAGGTGCCACGGGTAAGTCTACCTTCTTGCCCTATGTTCCCTCACAACGGTTGGTGACGCGTTGTTGAAGAATGCAGTCATTTCGACCGAATAGATAAGGATTCCCCTTTCTTTACAGGTAAAGGAAGGTAAAAAAGGTAAGAGGTCAGCTGCCTTTTCCGGTTCACAGGAGTAGAAATCATCCATTGTTTTCTGCCACGTCCACCGCGGGACGTTGGATTTATCTTGCGGGGGCCCATACCGATGGGTCCACGTCTAAAACTCTTCAGTCAGTCCTGGAAAGGACATGGACCAGTGAGTTAAGGATAGAGTCCCTAGGGGGACATACGGGAGTTCCAGACATTCCCCTCACTGATTTTTTCAAATCGACCTTACCGATCCTCCTCATGACAGGGAGGTAGTGTATGACGCAATACAAGAGTTGTGTCAGGATCAGGTCATTGTCCTGCTGTTCCGGTCATTAAAAAAAAAAAGAGAAGAAGCTGTTATTCGAGCTTTTTCGTGCTCCCGAGGCCGGACGGCTCAGTCAGACAAATCCCAATATTCCTACTTAAACTCCATGAGAGAATCTCTCATGGCAGGGTTCTCCACTTTGAAAGTGGAGTAAGGAGGTCTAATTACGGTATCTTCCGCATTAGGCTTACCTGAGGTTTGCGATTCAGGATTGTTGTTACCATTTCACCAGGGTAATGGCGGTATGATGGGTTTTCTTCGATAGTAAGGATACATAATTATTCTGTACTGGATCGTTCTCCGAATTACGGAGAGATCAAGAAGCCAAATGGTGCAAATTGTTGTTTCTCCTTGACAGTTCTTCAGCAACAGGACTTGCCAGAATCCCTGTTGGTCCCAACGATGCGGTGATCGGCTTGAGCAATATTATTAGATGCAGTACTGAGGAGAGTTTATTTGCTTCTAAAAAAAAAAAAAAAGGAAGCTCTGAGAATTCAGAGTCTGGCGGACCTGCAGCCGTGTCAATCCGTCAATACATTCAGTTGCTGAAAAAGATGGTTGCGGCCTACGAGGCCATTCAGTGGGTAGGTTGCAGGCCTGAGTGTTTAGCGGGACCTGTTGGATAAGTGGTCCGGTTCCCACCTGGGATAATCATGGTTTCAAGACCTGTATCTCGCTCCTGTGGTAGCGGCGCAATTCTCACCGAGGACAATTGTCATGTTAGGATACTTGTCGCCTCATTAATGGTCTAGAGTTAAGGGCCGTGTATAAAGGTTTTCTACAGACAAAAACCGGAGAAGAAATGGCAGAAGCCAGAAAGATTTTCCGCTGGGCGACGAAAACATTTACGCGCCCTATCAGCAATGTTCGTTCCAAGAGTGGACAACTGGGAAGCAGACTTCCTCAGCGGACACGTTCTCCGTTCAGGAGGGTTGAGTCTTCAGCAAGCGGTTTTCACAGAAGTGACAAGTCTTTGGAGAATTCCGAAAATAGACAAGATGGCGTCTCGCCTCGACAAGAAACTTCAGAAATATTGTCCCAGGTCGGGGGTCCCTCAAGCGATAGTGGTGGACGCCCTAGTGACACCGTGGGTGTTTTGGTCGGTCTATGTGTTCCCTCCACTTCCACTCTTTCCAAAGATGTTAAAGATTATAAGAAGAACAAAGGTTCAGGTGATCCTCATTGTTCCAAACTGGTCAAGGAGGGCTTGTATCCAGATCTTCAGCAATTACTCATAGGAGATCCCTGACCTCTTCCTCTGCGAGAGGATCTGTTATAGCAGAGGCCGTGTGTGTCCAAGACTTTCCGCGGTTTCCATTGACAACTGAACGTCGGATCCCAGCCCGAAAAGCGTATTCCCAGTGAAGTCATCCCTACTCTTCTTCAGTCAGAAAAGAAGTAACATCAAAACATTACCACCATATTTGGAGAAAATTTTGTGTCTTGGTGTGAATCCAAGAAGGTTCCTATGGAAGAATTCCAGTTGGATCGTTTTCTCCATTCTTTTCTTGCAAGATCATGTGGATGCGTTCTTAGGTTGGGCTCGATTAAGGTTCAGATTTCAGCCTTATCGGTTTTCTTCAAAAAACAATTGGCCTCCTTTCCAGAGTTTCAAACTTTCATAAAAGGAGTCTTACACATCCATCCTCCCTTTGTGCCTCTTTGGCGCCTGGGATCTTTACGTGGTGTTGCAGTTCCTGCAATTTCTTTGGTTGACCTTTTCAGTATGGTTGAGTTAAATTTTCTCACTTGGAAAGAGGTCATGTGGTTGACCTTGGCATCCGCAAGGCGGGTGTCTGAGTTGGCGGCTTGGTCTCACAAGAGCCCTGTTTAATCTTCCAGGAAGATAGGCCCTCATTCCGAGTTGATCGGTCGCAAGGCGAATTTAGCAGAGTTACACACGCTAAGCCGCCGCCTACTGGGAGTGAATCTTAGCTTCTTAAAATTGCGACCGATGTATTCGCAATATTGCGATTACTAACTACTTAGCAGTTTCAGAGTAGCTCCAGACTTACTCTGCCTGTGCGATCAGTTCAGTGCTTGTCGTTCCTGGTTGACGTCACAAACACACCCAGCGTTCGCCCAGGCACTCCCACCGTTTCTCCGGCCACTCCTGCGTTTTTTCCGGAAACGGTAGCGTTTTCAGCCACACGCCCCTGAAACGCCGTGTTTCCGCCCAGTAACACCCATTTCCTGTCAATCACATTACGATCGCCGGAGCGAAGAAAAAGCCGTGAGTAAAAATACTTTCTTCATAGTAAAGTTACTTGGCGCAGTCGCAGTGCGAACTTTGCGCATGCGTACTAAGCGGATTTTCACTGCGATGCGATGAAAAAGAACGAGCGAACAACTCGGAATGAGGGCCATAGAGCGGAGTTGAGAACTCGGCAGCAGTTTCTGGCAAAAGCGGTTTCATCGGTTTCACTTGAACCAACCTATTGTGGTGCCGGTGGCTACTGACGCCTGGGCGACATCGAAGTATCTCGATGTGGTCTGAATTTTTTAATTTTGTGTTGCCAGATTGGCTCAGATCAGGAAAACGGAGGATCTGTTTATCCTATATGCTCCCAACAAGATTGGGGTTCCTGCTCCCAAGCAGACTATTGCATGCTGTATCTGTAATATGATTAAGCTTGCTCGTTTTACAGCTGGATTGCCGTTACCGAAATCGGTGAAGGCCCATTCGACCAGGAAGGTGGGCTCATCCTGAGCGGCTGCCCGAGGGGTCTCGGTTTTATGGCCTTGCAGAGCAGCTGCTTAGTCGGGTTCAAACAATTTTGCAAATATTCTACAAGTTTGATACCCTGGCTGATGAGGACCTCTTGTTTGGGCAATCGGTGCTGCAGAGTCATCCGCACTCTCCCGCCCATTCTAGAGCTTTGGTATTGACCCCATGGTCCTTTTGGAGCCCCAGCATCCTCTAGGACGTATGAGAAAATAGGATTTTAATACCTACCGGTAAATCCTTTTCTCTTAGTCCGTAGAGGATGCTCGGCGCCCGTCCCAGTGTGTACTGTATCTGCAGTTATTGGTTATGGTTACACTCATGTTGTGTTTCTTTTCAGTCAGTCTGTTGCTGACGTTATTCATGCCATGTCATGCGGTATGCTATTATTGGTTGTGTTTACACACAGGTTGTGTTACATTTTCGGTCAGCATATTGCTGTATGTTTTTTCATGCCGTCAGCTGGTGTTCTATTGAATGCCACGTTCTGCGGCATGTTTGAGGTGTGAGCTGGTATGACGCTCACCGTGTTTAAACAATAAATTCTTTCCTCGAAATGTCCGTCTCCCTGGGCACAGTTCTCTAACTGGAGTCTGGAGGAGGGGCATAGAGGGAGGAGTCAGTTCACACCCATTTAAAGTCTTAAAGTGCCCATGTCTCCTGCGGATCCTGTCTATACCCCATGGTCCTTTTGGAGTCCCCAGCATCCTCTACGGACTAAGAGAAAAGGATTTACTGGTAGGTATTAAAATCCTAATTTTTTTGAATGTTCATTGGTAAATAAATTGTTTATTTTTTAATTTAACAAACCGTCCAGATTATTTATATCCGCACAGCCAGCGCTGGTCTCTCTATTGTTTCTGAAGAGTCATAGCATGTTTGTTCAGCAATGGTCTTGCTAACTGTAGCTTCCTCAACAATACATTTTAGCATTTTGCTATGTGCTCGTTAAACACTTTTTGTTCTCTTGTTCGCGGGTACACACTGCATGATCCGGATGATATGGCGTTCCGATTTGCCTGGAAATGACATATCGTACCCGTGTTGTCCTGGCAAGGGCGTTTTAAGAGAGGAGGGGACCCGCGTGCAGCCTCCGTCGTGGGCCCCCTCATCTCCGGCAGCAGTAGACTCTGGCATAATGCCAGAGTCTACTGCACATGCGCAGGTCTCTGGGAACATGGCGCCTATGCCTTGTTCCCAGGGACACCTCCAGTGCGCATGAGCAAATCACTGGGAAATGGCCGCGGCGGCCATTTTCCGAGTGATCTGTGCCCGCACAGCAGGGCCACCATCGCGGTACTCCGGAGGGGTAAGTATATTCTATGGGTGCAGTGTGTACGGTGTGGGCCCCCCTGGACCCAGGGGCCCGTGTGCACCGCACACACTGCATCCATTATAGAAACGCCAGTGTGTCCTGGTGTGTACCATAGGTTATTAGTCTGAATTTTACATTGGTTCTTGTGCAAACACAGCTTTATATTATATTTTTAGGATTCTAAAGCTAAATTAGATGGACAAGTTTAAAAAAAATATATAATTTTCCATAATTATGTTCATAATTATTTTCAAGCAAATATTGCACTCCCAACATTTTGTTCCCAAATGTTTTCCCTGATCCTAAATGTTTCCCCCAAGTACACAATTCTTTGTTTAGTAATTGCAAAGGAGTGTGCTGTGTATCTATCTATCTATCTATCTATCTATCTATCTATCTATCTATCTATCTATCTATCTATCTATCTATCTATCTATCTATCTATCTATCTCTATATATATATATATATATATAGTGTAACTGGCTGCCCGGCACTCTCTGCAGACACACGTTGACCGGGGTGCCCTCCGCAGTGGATAATGGTGAAATAGAAGCAATAAATCAATGGCACTCCCGGATTTAGTAAAAACATAAATGCTTAGTGTATTAAAAAATCATCACTAAAAGCCAAAGTTTCGGGGCCCATAGCCCCTTTGGCAAGACGTGTACCTTGTATTTTTCAATACACTGAGCATTTATATTTTTACTAAATCCAGGAGTGCAGCCGATTTATTGCTTTTATATATATATATATATATATATATATATATATAAAAAGTGTGTGGGTTCCACAGGACGCGCTATGATGACCACTGTGTACCACAAGTAATGGCAATCCTGCTGCCTCCCTTCCAATCGCTGTGGCACTGCCATGTCAGTGTGAGACCCCTGCCCAACCAGTTTCTGTCATTCAGTCTGAACATACCATAGACAGGGAGGGTGGAGCATAGAATAGTTGGTGTTGTCTGCCCTACACACAGCCGCAGCCGACATAGCAGAGCGAGGAGTGGGCAGCAGTGGAGACACTGGGGGTCAGACAATAGCAGCCACTGGGGTAGTGTAAATCAAGCTCCCCCTGTGTACGCAGGGGGGTACACACAAAAATCTTTTTATTATTTTTACATTAAAAACCTTTTAGATAACTTTAAATACATGTTCTTCACCTAATTCACTCATAAAAAAAGACAAATTCTGAGCCTTTTTTGGAAAATTGATGATTAATGCATGAGTGCAAGCCCTCTCACTCAATATGCTTGGTACTATTATTGTAATTATTGTGATCTTAGTAACTGTAACTGCAGCACCGTTCAGGAAATATACAAAGTTCCAGTAAAAAATGACATATTATAGGTACAGTAACCGTTAGATGACGCAACTTAGGGACAAAATAAAGCAATAAACTGACAAGCTAGGTAAGACATGACAAGGGGAGAGGATTGGGTAACTGTGGGTAAACAGAGGTGAGTCACAGAGAGAGGGGAAGGCAGTTCAGCACTCGGTAAGATTGTACCCAACGAAGGGCTCAAAGGCACCCTGTGCCAACCCACCCCACTCACCCATGTGATGGCATGACATCACACAACAAGCAAGAGGTGAACAGGAAGAGGGGCCCTGGGCAGCAGGACCCTGGTGTACACCCTTCAGTACAGACCTGGGCAATCATGTAGTATCAGAGTCACTAAATAGGATTCAGAAACAAGTAGCACTGGTAGCAAGTATAATGATAGGAGCAAACATGAGGAGGGAGTGCACTGTCCATTAGGGCTTACAATTACATACATTCATATTTACAAGAGGAGTCATGAAAAGTTGGAGGGTGTACTGGGGAGAAGAGAAGGTCAAGTTAGGAGAGAAAAGTGGAGCTGGCGTGCCAAGAGGGTCTGTTTGGCGTGACTGCAGCAAAGATGTATGAGGACACATCTTTATATACTGTACAGTATATACAGTATGTGTATGAGCTAACAATCTTTTTTTTTTTTTTTTGTGAAATCTTAATTTGAAAAGGTTGCTTTTCAGTATTTTGAAATCGTTCATGTCCCATTTTTTTGCGTTATTGCACAATGGTTTGTGTTCCCCAAATTTTTATAAAATCAATATACCAACAGTTTTTAATTTACAATTTCTGTTGTGCTTTAAAAAGTTGGATCTGCAGCTGTACCAACCTTTTATGCCTGACACATATGTGTTGTTTTCCATGTTTCAGATTGTTGTTCACCTTACAGATGATTTACTTTCACGTGCCTCTATGACTGTGGTGAATGGCCGACCCACAATGACCATCAATATTTCCACTGCACGAGAACAGTGGCTTGAAGGGATGCTTAGACATGAAATAGGTATGGTACTCTACTAATTTCCATTCTCTAGTGTTTTATTTCCAGCATAACCACTTTACAAATAATTCCTTCTGATTTCTTGACAAGGGGCAATAGTTGGATAACGCACTGTAGACAGGATGCTTCAAAGCATAATTTGTAGTCAAACCTAGGAAAATGCAATTTTCAGAGGTTGGGATGCTTACCGCATATGCACCAGAATGCAGTGCTGTAGGCAACACCATCTTTAGATAGCATTACCCTATAGAAGCCTATGGGCTTTCCTCTGTATTTCCCCCTTAGAGGGATCCAATTAAATCCATACTCAGCGCATGCACAGAAGAACTCCTGGGTCCTAAACCTGGGAGTCCTATTGCACAAGTCCGCTCTATACCCCCCCCCCACCCCCCCGCAAGTAACTGTGGCTATATACAGCTGAGGTCACAGATTTTTGTTTGCAACTTCATAGGGCTACAAGTAAAAATTTTGAGCCCAGTGCAAGTCCAAGGGTGAGCTCCTATGCCATTGCTGGCATTTACATGCTGTCACAACGGCGACTCACCCTCTTGCATGCTGGGGAAAGTTAATTGAATTCCCCCTTTAATCCTTAACTCATACCAAATGTGTTGGAAAAGCACTTGTGAATTTGGGTTATGATCTATGGAGGAAGTGTCACAATGTAAATTTCTTTTATCTCAAAAAAATTCTAACCCAAATCTTCCCGGACAACATACTGTAAATTCCACTCAATTCATTCTGAATATGAAGAACAACTTTCTTAAACAATGTGAATCCTGACTATAGGACAGCCCCAGAGGGAGTGAAACATCAGCTTCCGCTTCATTACATCTAGGAAAGCTATGGGAGAAAGGCCCATTTAAAAAAAATTGTAGCGGGTAGAGGTTAGATCTATTAAATACATTAAGGAATAACTCCATGTGCATACAAGATGAAAAGATAATATGTACTGTATATACCTCATTCTTCTCCTTTAATATATGGCCCTGCATCACCCCCTATGGTAGCACACAAAACAAGACTGGGGAATCCCAGTGGGATCCAGTCAGGATCCTGGCAGTCGAAATACAGACACCGAAATCCCAACACTGTTCAGAATGCCGGTATCGGAATCCCGAATGGGATCACAAAACTGGCGTCGGGATCCCAAACGAGTGACTGCCGGGATGCTGGAGAGGTAAGGTGGGGGGGGGGGGTTTAGATTTAGGCTGCAGGAAGGGGGCGTTAGGTTTAAGGGGGATCAGCTTTGGGCTGTGGGAAGGGGGGTTAGGTTTCGGCACTACCGGGGAGGGTTAGGCTGCAGGATGTAGTCAATGTGAGATAGGGACAAATGAGTGCATGATCAGATAGATGAGACGGTACCAGGGATTGTTAAACTGGTGGGAAAATTTAAACCAGTGAATGTGTTGCCAGTACAACACATTCATAGTGGACTCAGGACAGGAGGAGCTTTATCTAGTAGTATACATCCACAGGGTTGAAGTCGCCGCCATGACCCTAGCGTCAGGACAGTCCTGACTGTAGAAGAAGTTACAAAAATGTAAATTTTTCCCAACCAATTTATCTTCACTGATAAATTAATATATTTCTGTTACATGACCACTTCCTAAATACACTGCTCAAAAAAATAAAGGGAACACTTAAACAACACATCCTAGGTCTGAATGAATGAAATATTCTTATTAAATACTTTGTTCTTTACATAGTTGAATGTGCTGACAACAAAATCACACAAAAATGATCAATGGAAATCAAATGTATTAACCCATGGAGGTCTGGAAGTGGAAAAACACACTACAGGCTGATCCAACTTTGATGTAATGTCCTTAAAACAAGTCAAAATGAGGCTCAGTAGTGTGTGTGGCCTCCACGTGCCTGTATGACCTCCCTACAATGCCTGGGCATGCTCCTGATGAGGTGGCGGATGGTCTCCTGAGGGATCTCCTCCCAGACCTGGACTAAAGCATCCGCCAACTCCTGGACAGTCTGTGGTGCAACGTGGCGTTGGTGGATGGAGCGAGACATAATGTCCCAGATGTGCTCAATTGGATTCAGGTCTGGGGAATGGGCGGGCCAGTCCATAGCATCAATGCCTTCGTCTTGCAGGAACTGCTGACACACTCCAGCCACATGAGGTCTAGCATTGTCTTGCATTAGGAGGAACCCAGGGCCAACCGCACCAGCATATGGTCTCACAAGGGGTCTGAGGATTTCATCTCGGTACCCAATGGCAGTCAGGCAACCTCTGGCGAGCACATGGAGGGCTATGCGGCCCCCCAAAGAAATGCCACCCCACACCATTACTGACCCATTGCCAAACCGGTCATGCTGGAGGATGTTGCAGGCAGCAGAACATTCTCCTTGGCGTCTCCAGACTCTGTCACGTCTGTCACATGTGCTCTGTGAGTCCTGCTTTCATCTGTGAAGAGCACAGGGCGCCAGTGGCGAATTTGCCAATCTTGGTGTTCTCTGGCAAATGCCAAACCTCCTGCATAGTGTTGGGCTGTAAGCACAACCCACACCTGTGGACATCGGGCCCTCACACCACCCTCATGGAGTCTGTTTCTGATCGTTTGAGTAGACACATGCACATTTGTGGCTTGCTGGAGGTCATTTTGCAGGGCTCTGGCAGTGCTCCTCCTGTTCCTCCTTGCACAAAGGCGAAGGTAGCGGTCCTGCTGCTGGGTTGTTGCCCTCCTACGGCCTCCTCCACGTCTCCTGATGTACTGGCCTGTCTCCTGGTAGTGCCTATATGCTCTGGACACTACGCTGACAGACACAGCAAACCTTCTTGCCACAGCTCGCATTGATGTGCCATCCTGGATGAGCTGCACTACCTGAGCCACTTGTGTGGGTTGTAGACTCCGTCTCATGCTACCACTAGAGTGAAAGCACCGCCAGCTTTCAAAAGTGACCAAAACATCAGCCAGAAAGCATAGGAGCTGAGAAGTGGTCTGTGGTCTCCACCTGCAGAACAACTTCTTTATTGGGGGTGTCTTGCTAATTGTCTATAATCTCAACCTGTTGTCTATTCCATTTGCACAACAGCATGTGAAATTGATTGTCAATCAGTGTTGCTTCCTAAGTGGACAGTTTGATTTCACAGAAGTGTGATTGACTTGGAGTTACATTGTACATTTTTTTGAGCAGTGTATATGTATTGACAACTCACTATGTAAAGAAATATATTTTTTAGGAGCTTACACTTATATTCATATCTCTGGTGTAAATATAGAGCGCGTTACACATTTTTATTTTCATGAACACAAACTACCTAGAACATACCAGGGGTGTTGTCCCATAAGGAGTGTGGGAGCTGTCATCACATACTGTTTTATTCTATTATGTATGAATAGCCCTAATCCATTTGTTTCATGAATGTTGTGTAAATCTGTGTTTGTATATAATATTTATATCTGTGCCATAGTATTCTGAATTAGTTATGAGAACATTTACATATATACTTGTGAATTTTATTCTTGTACCAAGTTAGTTTCCATTTTAGAGATTATTTATAAAGCAGTATTTCTTGTATGAATGCAGGAACGCATTATTTTCGTGGAATGAACAATAACCAACAGCCATGGAATAACAGCAATGGGCGTAAAAAATATGGCCTAAAACCAGTCAACCCAACAGAAGAAGGCCTGGCCAGCATACACAGTGTTTTGTTTCGCAAAGACCCTTTGTTGTGGAGAGCCGCACTTCTATATTACACTGTCTACCAAGCCAGCAACATGTCATTCAGTGAACTGTTCCAGAATGTGGGTCAGTTTGTCAAAGACCCAAATACAAGGTGGGATTACTGTGTACGAGCAAAGAGAGGCTGTACTGACACGTCCCAGCCAGGTAAATGCAAACATTGTCATCTATAAACACATTGTGAGCGAAGAAGGAAAAATGTTTCATCAATGTCTACAGTTATTTCTAACCTGAGTAACCAAATCCTAGATCATAACCTACCCCAAGCATTATCCATACACCCAAATTAAGTATGAAACCATACCACTTTTTTAACATACTTAAAATTGGCAATTGTCACTAAAAAAGGTAGATTATACAATTATTTTTTTCTATATTATATACATATATACAGTTCACTTATTAAAACCATTTATTTCAGGGTGACTAATCATATCATCATCATGACATATGGTCAAAGAGTTATAGCCTATAGAATGCAGTAAAAATAAAGTGATAGGTCAGGAACTGTTTCAATGAGGATTTGGGGAAGGGATTTGTTAAAAACTTTACTTTGCGAAGGAATCGTGCTATATTTCATAATGTGCATGCACCGAGGCTGGACATACAGAGCTATTAGCAACTACACGTGACTTAGGGCCTAATTCAGCATGGAACACTGCTGCAGCCCTGTGAAGTGTGCACGCACGCAGCAGCCACACTGCACGTGTGCACACAGTGAGATGCAACAGCATCTAACTTGTGCGAACGCTTCTGCCTGATTGACAAGCAACGGCGTTCGTGGGGTGGGAGGGGGCGTAGACTCAGCGTTAAAGGGGCATCACCGCGGCATTGGGGGAGCGCAGTCCGGACAATGCAGGCATGTCCGGATCGTTTGCGGGCCGGGCCGTGGCGGCTGCATGCACACACGGCCGATGCGACCCAAAACATGACGAGTAGCTGACTGCTTTCGCAGCTAGGCTGTGTAGGCAGAGGGCTACCCTAAACATGCGAAAGCATCACCGCCATGCGATGCTTTCGCATGTGTACAGGAGGGCAGGGCCCGCATGCGGGGCGGACTTTCCTTGTGCTGGGCGTTCCCCTGCATGTCAGAGTAATGGATTGTAGATGTGCGATTTTTCGCACATCTACGATCCATACTAAATTAGCCCCTTAGTGCATATCAGTAATAGGCCCTACACACTGGCCAACATCAGTCAAAGATATGAACGATCTCGTTCATAAATTAATGAGATACCGTTCATATCTTTGAGTGTGGAGGCTCCAGCGATGAACGATGCGCAGCCCCACGCTCGTTCATCGCTGGTGCCCCGTCGGCTGTACATGCAGGCCAATATGGACGATCTCGTCCATATTTGCCTGCACTTCAATGCAGCCGGGTGACGGGGGGAGTGAAGAAACTTCACTCCCCCCGTCACTGCCCCTCCGCCGCCGGGTCGGCGGCGGATTGGCCAATGTGTAGGGCCCTTAACATCTCCACTTGCAGCTGAACAGGAGTAACTGGGCGGCAATGAGGCATTTGTGTGTAGGATGAGTGTTCTTGGGAAATGTTGTGGATTGTAGGATAAGCAAGTTTATTATATGCAAAGATCTGTATACTCTCCTACCCCAGGAAAAGGGATGGGGCAAATGCAGGCTGATAGTGATGTTGACTACATGGGGACAGTGTGGCTGCATTCTGTAGATCAGTGTTTCCCAACCTCGGTCCTCAAGGCACACTAACAGTCCTGGTTTTAGTGATATCCAGGCTTCAACACAGGTGACTTAATTAGTTCCTCAGTTATTTTAATTTCTCTGACGTCCTAGTGGATGCTGGGAACTCCGTAAGGACCATGGGGAATAGCGGCTCCGCTGGAGACTGGGCACAAAAGTAAAAGCTTTAGGACTACCTGGTGTGCACTGGCTCCTCCCCCTATGACCCTCCTCCAAGCCTCAGTTAGCTTTTTGTGCCCGGCCGAGAAGGGTGCACACTAGGGGCTCTCCTGAGCTTCTTAGTAAAAGTTTAGTTTTAGGTTTTTTATTTTCAGTGAGACCTGCTGGCAACAGGCTCACTGCATCGAGGGACTAAGGGGAGAAGAAGCGAACTCACCTGCGTGCAGAGTGGATTGGGCTTCTTAGGCTACTGGACACCATTAGCTCCAGAGGGACCGAACACAGGCCCAGCCTCGGAGCTCGGTCCCAGAGCCGCGCCGCCGGCCCCCTTACAGAGCCAGAAGCAAGAAAAGGTCCGGAAAAATCGGCGGCAGAAGACATCAGTCTTCAACAAGGTAGCGCACAGCACTGCAGCTGTGCGCCATTGTTACTCAGGCACACTTCACACTCCGGTCACTGAGGGTGCAGGGCGCTAGGGGGGGGCGCCCTGAGCAGCAATGTAAAACACCTTGGCTGGCATAAATACACCACATATAACCCCCAGGGCTATATGGATGTATTTTAACCCCTGCCAGAACTCACCAAAAAAGCGGGAGAAAAGGCCGCCGAGAAGGGGGCGGAGCCTATCTCCTCAGCACACGGGCGCCATTTTCCATCACAGCTCCGCTGGAAGGACGTCTCCCTGACTCTCCCCTGCAGTCCTGCACTACAGAAAAGGGTAAAAAAGAGAGGGGGGGCACTAATTTGGCGCAGTTTTTATACTAACAGCAGCTATAAAGGGAAAAGCACATTTTATAGTGGTATTCCTGTGTATATATAGCGCTCTGGTGTGTGCTGGCATACTCTCCCTCTGTCTCCCCAAAGGGCTAGTGGGGTCCTGTCCTCTATCAGAGCATTCCCTGTGTGTGTGCGGTGTGTCGGTACGATTGTGTCGACATGTTTGAGGAGGAAAATGAGATGGAGGCGGAGCAATTGCCTATTATACAGTTGTCACCCCCTAGGGAGTCGACACCTGAGTGGATGAGCTTATGGAAGGAATTGCGTGACAGTGTCAGCTCTTTACGACAGACAGTTGACGACATGAGACAGCCGGCTACTCAGCTTGTGCCTGTCCAGGGGTCTCAAACGCCATCAGGGGCTTTAAAACGCCCGTTACCTCAAATGGCAGACACAGACACGGATACTGACTCCAGTGTCGACGATGAGGAGACAAACGTGACTTCCACTAGGGCCACACGTTACATGATTGAAGCAATGAAAAATGTATTGCATATCTCTGATAATACAAGTACCACTAAAAAGGGTATTATGTTTGGTGAGAAAAAACTGCCTGTAGTTTTTCCTGTGTCCGAGGAATTAAATGAAGTGTGTGATGAGGCGTGGGTTTCCCCCGATAAAAAACTGATAATTCCTAAAAGGTTATTGGCATCGTACCCTTTCCCGCCAGAGGATAGGGCACGTTGGGAAACACCCCCTAGGGTGGATAAAGCGCTCACACGCTTGTCTAAACAGGTAGCACTACCCTCTCCTGATACGGCCGCCCTAAAGGAACCTGCCGATAGAAAGCTGGAGAATATCTTAAAATGTATATACTCTCACACGGGTGTTATACTGCGACCAGCAATCGCCTCAGCCTGGATGTGCAGTGCGGGCCTGGCGTGGTCGGATTCCCTGACTGAAA
Source organism: Pseudophryne corroboree (assembly GCF_028390025.1). Lineage (NCBI taxonomy): Eukaryota > Metazoa > Chordata > Amphibia > Anura > Myobatrachidae > Pseudophryne > Pseudophryne corroboree. The sequence continues at coordinate 320,694,684 of NC_086448.1, read as the reverse complement.
ATATTGATACCCTAGATAGGGACAGTATATTACTGACTATAGAGCATTTGAAGGATGCATTTCTATATATGCGTGATGCACAGAGGGATATTTGCCGACTGGCATCAAGAGTTAGCGCGCTGTCCATTTCTGCAAGAAGAGGTTTATGGACGCGGCAGTGGTCAGGTGATGCGGATTCTAAAAGGCACATGGAAGTATTGCCTTATAAGGGGGAGGAGTTATTTGGGGTAGGTCTATCAGACCTGGTAGCCACGGCAACTGCTGGAAAATCCACATTTTTACCATAGGTAGCTTCTCAACCTAAGAAGACTCCGTATTATCAGGCGCAGTCCTTTCGGCCCCATAAGGGCAAGCGGGCAAAAGGCGCCTCATTTCTGCCCCGTGGCAGAGGGAGAGGAAAAAGGCTGCAACAAACAGCCAGTTCCCAGGAACAAAAGCCCTCTCCCGCCTCCGCAAAGTCCTCAGCATGACGCTGGGGCTTTACAAGCGGACTCAGGCACGGTGGGGGCCTGTCTCAAGAAATTCAGTGCGCAGTGGGCCCACTCGCAAGTGGATCCCTGGATCCTTCAGGTGGTATCTCAGGGGTACAAATTGGAATTCGAGACGTCTCCCCCTCGCCGTTTTCTAAAGTCTGCTTTACCAACGTCTCCCTCAGACAGGGAGGCAGTATTGGAAGCCATTCACAAGCTGTATTCCCAGCAGGTGATAATCAAGGTACCCCTCCTACAACAGGGAAAGGGGTACTATTCCACACTATTTGTGGTACCGAAGCCGGACGGTTCGGTGAGACCAATTTTAAACCTAAAATCCTTGAACACTTACATACAAAGGTTCAAATTCAAGATGGAGTCACTCAGAGCAGTGATTGCAAACCTGGAAGAAGGGGACTATATGGTGTCTCTGGACATCAAAGATGCTTACCTACATGTCCCAATTTACCCTTCTCACCAAGGGTACCTCAGGTTTGTGGTACAGAACTGTCACTATCAGTTTCAGACGCTGCCGTTTGGATTGTCCACGGAACCCGGGTATTTACCAAGGTAATGGCCGAAATGATGATACTCCTTCGAAGAAAGGGAGTTTTAGTTATCCCTTACTTGGACGATCTCCTGATAAGGGCAAGATCCAGGGAACAGTTGGAAGTCGGAGTAGCACTATCTCAGATAGTGCTGCGCCAGCACGGTTGGATTCTCAATATTCCAAAATCGCAGCTGATCCCGACGACACGACTTCTATTCCTAGGGATGATCCTGGACACAGTCCAGAAAAAGGTGTTTCTCCCGGAGGAGAAAGCCAGGGAGTTATCCGAACTAGTCAGAAATCTCCTAAAACCAGGCCAAGTCTCAGTGCATCAATGCACAAGGGTCCTGGGAAAGATGGTGGCTTCTTACGAAGCAATCCCATTCGGCAGATTCCATGCAAGAAGCTTCCAGTGGGATCTTCTAGACAAATGGTCCGGGTCGCATCTTCAGATGCATCAGCGGATAATCTTGTCACCAAGGACAAGGGTGTCTCTCCTGTGGTGGTTGCAGAGTGCTCATCTTCTAGAGGGCCGCAGATTCGGCATTCAGGACTGGGTCCTGGTGACCACGGATGCCAGCCTGAGAGGCTGGGGAGCAGTCACACAGGGAAGAAATTGCCAGGGCTTGTGGTCAAGCCTGGAGACATCACTTCACATAAATATCCTGGAGCTAAGGGCCATCTACAATGCTCTAAGCCTAGCAAGACCTCTGCTTCAAGGTCAGCCGGTGCTGATCCAGTCGGACAACATCACGGCAGTCGCCCACGTAAACAGACAGGGCGGCACAAGAAGCAGGAGGGCAATGACAGAGGTTGCAAGGATTCTTCGCTGGGCGGAAAATCATGTGATAGCACTGTCAGCAGTGTTCATTCCGGGAGTGGACAACTGGGAAGCAGACTTCCTCAGCAGACACGACCTCCACCCGGGGGAGTGGGGACTTCACCCAGAAGTCTTCCACATGATTGTGAACCGTTGGGAAAAACCAAAGGTGGACATGATGGCGTCCCGCCTCAACAAAAAACTAGACAGGTATTGCGCCAGGTCAAGGGACCCTCAGGCAATAGCTGTGGACGCTCTGGTAACACCGTGGGTGTACCAGTCAGTGTATGTGTTCCCTCCTCTGCCTCTCATACCCAAGGTACTGAGAATCATAAGAAGGAGAGGAGTAAGGACTATACTCGTGGCTCCGGATTGGCCAAAAAGGACTTGGTACCCGGAACTTCAAGAGATGCTCACAGAGGACCCGTGGCCTCTACCTCTAAGAAGGGATCTGCTCCAGCAGGGACCTTGTCTGTTCCAAGACTTACCGCGGCTGCGTTTGACGGCATGGCGGTTGAACGCCGGATCCTGAAGGAAAAAGGCATTCCGGATGAAGTCATCCCTACCCTGATCAAAGCCAGGAAGGATGTAACCGTACAACATTATCACCGTATTTGGCGTAAATATGTTGCGTGGTGCGAGGCCAGGAAGGCCCCTACAGAGGAATTTCAACTGGGTCGTTTCCTGCATTTCCTGCAAACAGGACTGTCTGTGGGCCTGAAATTAGGGTCCATTAAGGTTCAAATTTCGGCCCTGTCGATTTTCTTCCAGAAAGAACTGGCTTCAGTTCCTGAAGTTCAGACATTTGTCAAGGGGGTACTGCATATACAGCCTCCTTTTGTGCCTCCAGTGGCACCTTGGGATCTCAATGTAGTTTTGGGGTTCCTAAAATCACATTGGTTTGAACCACTCTCCACTGTGGACTTAAAATATCTCACATGGAAAGTGGTAATGCTGTTAGCCCTGGCTTCAGCCAGGCGTGTCTCAGAATTGGCGGCTTTATCCTATAAAAGCCCTTACCTAATTTTTCATACGGACAGGGCAGAATTGAGGACTCGTCCTCAATTTCTCCCTAAGGTGGTTTCAGCGTTTCACTTGAACCAGCCTATTGTGGTACCTGCGGCTACTAGGGACTTGGAGGACTCCAAGTTGCTGGACGTAGTCAGGGCCCTGAAAATATATGTTTCCAGGACGGCTGGAGTCAGAAAATCTGACTCGCTGTTTATCCTGTATGCACCCAACAAGCTGGGTGCTCCTGCTTCTAAGCAGACTATTGCTCGTTGGATTTGTAGTACAATTCAGCTTGCACATTCTGTGGCAGGCCTGCCACAGCCAAAATCTGTAAAAGCCCATTCCACAAGGAAGGTGGGCTCATCTTGGGCGGCTGCCCGAGGGGTCTCGGCTTTACAACTTTGCCGAGCAGCTACTTGGTCAGGGGCAAACACGTTTGCTAAATTCTACAAATTTGATACCCTGGCTGAGGAGGACCTGGAGTTCTCTCATTCGGTGCTGCAGAGTCATCCGCACTCTCCCGCCCGTTTGGGAGCTTTGGTATAATCCCCATGGTCCTTACGGAGTTCCCAGCATCCACTAGGACGTCAGAGAAAATAAGAATTTACTTACCGATAATTCTATTTCTCGTAGTCCGTAGTGGATGCTGGGCGCCCATCCCAAGTGCGGATTGTCTGCAATACTTGTACATAGTTATTGTTACAAAAATCGGGTTATTATTGTTGTGAGCCATCTTTTCAGAGGCTCCTCTGTTATCATGCTGTTAACTGGGTTCAGATCACAGGTTGTACGGTGTGATTGGTGTGGCTGGTATGAGTCTTACCCGGGATTCAAAATCCTTCCTTATTGTGTACGCTCGTCCGGGCACAGTATCCTAACTGAGGCTTGGAGGAGGGTCAGAGGGGGAGGAGCCAGTGCACACCAGGTAGTCCTAAAGCTTTTACTTTTGTGCCCAGTCTCCTGCGGAGCCGCTATTCCCCATGGTCCTTACGGAGTTCCCAGCATCCACTACGGACTACGAGAAATAGAATTATCGGTAAGTAAATTCTTATTTTAACCATCTGTGCTGAAGCATGGATATCACTAAAACCTGCAATGTTGGACCGCGGTTGGGAATGCCTGCTGTAGATGCTTTAACTCTGCACATGGATGATTATTTCCATGCATGCATTGCAACCTCACTAGCAGGCGACTTGTGTGCAACTCTAATAAGCACCACAATCTCACTTGTAAACAATCTAATTATAGAAATGTCCTTTAAAGACTATGGGGGAATGTAATAAGGTGTGTGAATAAGGAAGTGAGAGATTTTGTGAGAGTTTTCCTTCTTTCTTTTTTTTTTTTTTTTTAAAGTGGCAATCATTTACATGGCAAAATCAACTTGGTTTTGCCACATAAATGATTGCCACTTTTAAAAACACAAAACAAGAGAACTCACAAAATCTCTCACTTCCTCATTCACACACCCTATTACATTCCCCCATAGGGGTATATTCAATTAGTGTCGGATCCTCTCTGACACTGAGGATCCGACACCTCACTATTCTATTGCGGCCTGTTTCCCCGCTGATCCGACCATTCATTTTCGTCCTCTCTTTGGCGAAAATTAATGGTCGAAATCGTACCCGTTTTCGACCGTTGCGGGGTCGAAAACACATGGATGAGCTGAGATTCTGCTCATCCAAGTGTTTTTTGACATTTCTGAGTTTTCAACAGGGTGGTAAACCGGAACTTAAATTGAATAGTAAAGTACCGATTATCAGCGGAAAGTGGTGTCTTTCCGTCATGTCGAAAATGTTTACACTAATTGAATATTGCACTCTTTAAAGAACATTTCTATAATTAGATTGTTTACAAGTGAGATTGTGGTGCTAATAAAGGGGGTACAAGCGTAGAGATGTGTGCTGAGTGATCTATCACAGAACGCTCAGCACATATCTCTCCCAACGCTCAGCAATCAGCGCGATGTGTGCTGAGCGGAAGGGGGGTTGCTCACTTCACACAGTGGTGAAGTGAGCGACCTGACTAGATTTAGCATGCATGCATGCCAAATCTAGAGCCAGCAATAGCGATGCGCGGGACTGCACATCACTGGTGCCGGCACCCCTACACACGGAGTAATGTGTGCTTAATTTCTAAGCAATCTAGTCAGATTGCTTAGAAATTAAGTAAAAATCGCTCCGTGTGTACCCCCTTTATAGTGTGTATAGTAGGATGGGTTAGAGATGTAGGTCTAATTTTCTTATCGGTTCCCCAAAAGCATTTCAGTAAATGGGACTCAACTTTCCATGTGTAATGGATGTCCACATATTCTTAGTAAAATATTTTTTCTTTTTTCTGATCAATTCTGCAAATGTAATCATGCTTCATGTATTCCCATCCATGTGTTACTGTTGTGGAGTTGCTCTAAAATGACACATTTTTGGCATTCTAGAGAATAATGGGTAGATGTATCAAATCTTTGAGAGATAAACTACCAACCAATCAGCATCTGTCATTGTACAGGCTGTTTTTGAAAAATGACAGGTAGGAGCTGGTTGGTACTTTATCTTTCTCTACTTTATCTCTCTTTAAGCTCCAGTACATCTCCCCGTAAGTGCATTCCAGGGCTAGGAGAACCACTGCTTTATAGCTCTTCAAGCTCAGTCTCAAAATCTAATAATTATTTAAATATTTTTTTATTAATGCTGCTAAGGTGGTTCCCCTTAGATGGAAATGCCCTAGACCTCCTATTATCTTGAACTTCCATTTTACATACCTATGGAGGGCATAGGGTCTACAGCTATGTGGTTTATTGTTTTGTAGTCAGCTACTTTTGTCTGCACAGTATCTCGACTCGGGATCAGTATGTAATACCGACGGTTGGGATGCTGGCTGTCAGTATACAGACAACGGCATCCCGGCCGTCAGTATGCCAGAAGCGGGGCGAGCGTAGAGAGTCCCCTTTGTGGACTCGCTGCACTTCGTGGACACCCATGAGTGGGAATTGCCCCTGTGAGCCAGGATTCCAGCTGGAGAAATTGTCAGCAGCCGGGATTCCAGCAACAGAAATTTAACTGCATCCCCTCGACTCACTCTTCATTTCCAATACATTGATAGATGCTATGAATGAGCTTAATCAATAAATCATTATCCTAACACTTTATCATGATTGCTTGTCTGATTACTAATCAAATGGTGTATCCATGTACTGTGTACTGGGGTATCTACTGGACAAATAAGGTTTTACAGCAGTGGCGCACCCAGGGGGGTTTCCGAGCACCCAGAAACCCCCCTCCACTAAAAAAAAAAAAAAAAAAATATTTTTTATTTATTTAGCTGCATGAGTATTATTAATGACTGTCTAGCGTCCTCTGCAGCCTGCTGTCTTCCTGGTGGCACTTGGAAGTGCAATAAAAGTTTACTTTATTTTAATTATAGTACATATATATCCATGTGCATACATATATACACATGTATATATATACATACATACATATAAACACACACACACATATGATATATATATATATACATGTGTGTATATATATATGTGTACTGTATGTGTGTGTACATATATATATATATATGTATATATATATATGTATGCATGTTTAATATGCTATGTATATGTGTATATGTATGTGTGTGTGTATGTGTGTGTGTATATATATATATATATATATATATATGTGTGTGTAGATATATGTGTGTAGATATATGTGTGTATGTATATATATATATATATATATATATATACACACAGACACACTAGTTTTACGGACCTAGCATATACTGGGTCACCTCATCCCCACCCCCGTGATTGGCTCCGCCCAGTTCTGGAAACCCCCCCCATGCAAATCTTGCGTTTGCCACTGTACAGGTTGGTGAGGTCTAAAAAATTCTGTACAGCGATACACTGGATTTATCGCCAGTCTTAAACACTTATGTACTGTCTTGTATCTTCTCATATAGCTACAGAACCCGAGCTTTATCTGTTAGGAGTCACTACTATAATGTGTAACTAGACGGCTGCCATTCTGATTCTCCAGATGTATTTACTACACCTTTGCATAGATATTACACAGGTTTGATCCCACTCCCCTGCCATATACAGTACACATGCAAATGTGCCTTTTTTTATTTTTTTTTCTCTTCTGTTAAATAAAACTCAGCAACTGCTGCAGTATGAATACATATACAAGTGCTAACATGTTTTATAGTGGCATCAGGTCATTTTATGTTAATGTTTCTTTTCACCCTCCCAGGTTGCTTCAGTAAGGATCAAGTATACCTTGATGGGATTCTGCGTATTCTAAGGCACAGAGAAACCATAGATTTCTGCCTGCTAACATGCATGGGAAAGGTATATTTTATGACATTATTTGTCTTTCAGTAAGAAAATAATGGGAAAGAGATTCTTCATAATCATTATGTTCAATTAAAATATAAACATCACTTGAAAGTAACAAAATGCTCATGTGCTATAATGCATACCCTCCAACATATTACACATAAAAATTGGTACAAATTAGGAAAGGGGGCGTGGTCACAGATAAAGGGGGCATGGTCACATCCCCTTTCCTATACTTTCAATGTAAATTTGGAGAGTCAAAAATCAGTACAAAGCCCTTTTTGGCAGGTAGAGACCATAAAAAAAGGTACAGTTGAGGTTATGTATAATGAGAAAGGCAGCTATTTTAAAAGGATGGCCCCATACTGTATGGAGGCGAGCGTTATTGTCTGCCCACAATGTATTGTACGTGAGGAGCTACCAGAGGCGGATTAAGAGAGATGGGCCCGTGTGCAGTCTTTGTGCTGCCTCTTCTCTCTCATTGGCGTATGCTTCGAATAGACTTTGGCACTGGGTCTGAGTCCACCACACATCTCAGAGAGCATTGCGTCTAGTAATGGATTTACCACTACACAACCAAAGAAGCTGCTTAAGGCCCAACGACAGGACTGAATCATGGAGTCGGGAGGGCATTTCTGATTTCCAGCATACACTGACTGGGAAGGGGCCTGCCAACCTGCGACAATCAGGAAAGGGAGTGGGGGGAGGGGGCACACGGAGGATTGTTTGAGGCAGAGATGTCCAAATCGGGATGTATTCAAAATGCTGGCGTTTGGGATCCTGGCGTTCATGAGACCGATGCCGGAATCACTACATCTGACATTTTACAGACAGTCGGAATTTCGACACATACTAACACCCCTCCCCCCCCCTGTAATTGGTGGGTCCACGCCACCAACCGAGTGGGAATGGAACCTGTGGCAAGCACATGGCATGGTGAGTCTGCGAGGGGACTCGCTGCCGGTGTACCGGCAGGCGGGATGCCGCTGTCTGTATACTGACAGCCGGCATCCCGTCTGCTGGTATATAAAACCGCACCCCCCAATTTGGTGTCTTGCTTAGGGCCCCATGAGGTCTAAATCCACCTCTGATTGCGTCCACAACATTTCTCCATTGATCGTTCTACTGCACATCTGCAGATCTTTGGGAAAATGGCAGCCATGCTATTTTCCCATTGATTTCTGTGGCACCGGCAGACAGGTACTGTATCGGCAAAGGGGGCAGTATGTGCAGTCTGCACTCATTATAGATAGGCCCATGGGAGTTACCAAGTAAATGGCTGCAGAAAAGAACTACATGTCTTGCTTTAGAACTTACCTTCCTATGGGTATATACTTTATCTATTGTGTGCTAATAACATTATGCATGAATGTTTATTTTTCTACTTAATGTTATAAAATTTGTCTTCATTCTGTGCTTCAGTTTTCGTCCATGTACAGTAGGTATTTATTCCCAGTACATGTGTTAAAATATACAATAAAAATATATAAAGTAAAGTAGAGAAACATTAGTTGTAGTGGGGACTTAATGACATTCAGCAATATGAATGTTTGTAAAATGTTTTTTTTTTTTTACATTTCTAATCGAGAAAATGTTTTAGAGGTGTGGTAAATGGTAGTGGTAAGAATCCTACAGCAGATTCACTTCACCTGATGGATTGTGTTTATCTAATAATACAAATTCTGTGATTCTTCTGGAAGGTTTCTTATGAGGATATAGATCGTTTGAAGGACCTTGCCGTTCTTCACAATGCCCGAATTCCTCAGTTCCTCAAAGATAGAGGTCGATACATGGAATATCTGAAAAAGATCATGGAGGTGAATGGACTGACAGATGAAGAGCTGAGAATGCTAATAGTGTGAACTGTACAGAGTTACTATTCTCTACACTGCAGGCCAAGAAAGAGAACAAATTGCAATCCTGTTTTTTCTTTTAATTTATCTTTATTTTAGGTAGCACATTCAAATGAATATTGCAATAATTCAATAATAGAATAGAATCTATATTACATATTAAAAAAACCCATTAAGAATTAAACACAAATCATATCAAATATTTGTTGTCTGTATTTTGTTAGTTCTGCTGTGGAACTTGCTGAGCAGAGTATAATAAACCTTAAAAAATAAACTATGCTGTTGGGAAAAAATTCACACTCAGAAATTTTTTTTATGTTTTAATTTTTTTTGTTGCTAAATAGTCCAGGGAAGTTAGGAGTAAGTGGTGGTATGCATGGGAGCAGGGGCAGCGGAGATACATGATTGCGAGCAAGTCTGAAGAGTGTCTTCAGTGTAAACACCTGAAGGCAAGTTTCTTTTAACAGTCCTGGAAGAGCCGTACAATTGGAAAATTCTGGAACAAAGTATTGTCGTTTATTTCTTCTGTCATAGGTTTAAATCTTCGGCGTGACCCCCTTGCAATAATGCCCTGTTGCAATTTTGGAAATTAGGAATTGGGTCGAACATGCAGGGAATTTTTGCCGTTTCTTTCTATTACAGTACTTTGACAGTTGCTAGGAAAGTTATTTTGAAATCCTGGATGGTAGCTACCCCACCTTCCTTAGGTACACTTAAGTCTACGTCACCCCAGGTATTATATTTTTATCATAGAGCCATGTTACCTAATACTGAATTGGGCATTGTTCGTTTTGAAAAAAAGTGGTTACTTATTACCTGTGTAATAGTTATACAAATGGTCTATTTGTGTGGGCAGTCTTTCTTCTCTGTATTATATTTTCTACTATTTTGCCCATTAAAATTAACACTCCCTCCTCTGCATGTTCATGTGGTAACCATCGGGACACATGCATAGTACCTATAACATTGCCCATCTGAATCAGTTATGAGTCAATGGGTTGACTGTCAAATGGTTGACAATGTCTAGGGCAAAACCAAATGGTCGACATAAGTTTTGTGGAGCCCCAATTTGGGTACCACGTCCCCTCACAATGCTTTGGGCAAGGTGCCTCACTCCGCTACCGCTGTGGTCGGCACATGTTACTATTCCCAATCATAATTCACATGGATGTTAAAGCATGAAAAAGCTGAAAAAATAAAAACATTTCAAATAAACTTGTCAACCTTTTTCATGTGTCGATCAATGTCATGTCGACCATTTAAGAATTTCGACCTTTCGACCATTTGGTGACAACCTATTGACTGTCGGCCTATCAGCCGGATACCTTCTGTATCAGGCCCAGTATATTAAGTGACTCCATTCTATAACCATGTTTATACATAACTATTAACTGTGGGGTCATGAGTAGAAGAAATAGTTATGTGGTGTAGGGTTAAGCCAGGTGTTGAACAGGCCAAACATATTTAAGGGATATGGAGCTTGCTAATATAGGTGAAGAATTTTTGGGACCTGGTTTATCATTAGCAGAGGTTCCATAGCTTTGGAGACCTGAGGAGAAGAACACAATTTTTCTTTTCTCTTAAATGTTGAGTGATTTCTCCTGGTTAAAGTGCCACATATGTTACAAGTGAAAATCTGATGATGTATAAAGCCTTATAGACTAAAGGCCCATACACACTGGGCGATTTTGAGCTGAAAGTAGCTCACTTTTGGTGTTTTGAGTAGAGATGAGCGGATTCGGTTTTACTCGGTTTTACTCGGTTCTCAAAACCGAATCTTATTGGCTATCCAAAACACGTGACACCCGTGAGCCAATAAGATTCGGTTTTGAGAACCGAGTAAAACCGAGTAAAACCGAATCCGCTCATCTCTAGTTTTGAGCTGCTTTCAGCTCAAAGACGCCCAGTGTGTATGATCAAGCGATGAGCGCTGATGCGCGCTCCCGCTTCATCGCTGGCAGCCGCCGTTCATCTACTGGTATTACCAGTAGATGAACGTCGGGGTGAGCAGCTTTCTATAGCGTCCTGCTATGGAAAGCCGGTCACCTCCCGCTGACATCGCTGGGCAGCGGGGAAAAGCGCAGCGATGTCAGCGATCATCGCTGTTCATACATGCTGGGCAAAAACGCCCAGTGTGTATGGCCATTTAAGCTGGGTACACACTGGCAGATATATCTGCAGTTCAGTCGATCTGCAGATATATCTGCTGATGGTGGTTGTTCATACACACAGAAAGATGCACCAATATATCTGCAGATATATTGGCACAGCAGATGCAATATATCTGGGAAAGACTTCTTTCACAGACATATTGCTTGTACACACTTGCAGATCAGCAAAAGATATATTGGCCAATCAGTTGATTGGCCAATATATCTGCCAGTGTGTACTAGAGATGAGCGGGTTCGGTTTCTCTGAATCCGAACCCGCCAGAACTTCATGTTTTTTTTCACGGGTCCGAGCGACTCGGATCTTCCCGCCTTGCTCGGTTAACCCGAGCGCGCCCGAACGTCATCATGACGCTGTCGGATTCTCGTGAGGCTCGGATTCTATCGCGAGACTCGGATTCTATATAAGGAGCCGCGCGTCGCCGCCATTTTCACACGTGCATTGAGATTGATAGGGAGAGGACGTGGCTGGCGTCCTCTCCGTTTAGAATAGATTAGAGAGACACTTGATTTACTAATTTTGGGGAGCATTAGGAGTACTCAGTACAGTGCAGAGTTTTGCTGATAGTGACCACCAGTTTTATTTATAATCCGTTCTCTGCCTGAAAAAAGCGATACACAGCACACAGTGACTCAGTCACATACCATATCTGTGTGCACTGCTCAGGCTCAGGCCAGTGTGCTGCATCATCTATTATCTATATATAATATTATATATATCTGTCTGACTGCTCAGCTCACACAGCTTATAATTGTGGGGGAGACTGGGGAGCACTACTGCAGTGCCAGTTATAGGTTATAGCAGGAGCCAGGAGTACATAATATATTATATAGTGAGTGACCACCAGACACACAGTGCAGTTTATTTAATATATCCGTTCTCTGCCTGAAAAAAGCGATACACACAGTGACTCAGTCAGTCACATACCATATCTGTGTGCACTACTCAGGCTCAGGCCAGTGTGCTGCATCATCTATATATATTATATATCTGTCTGACTGCTCAGCTCACACAGCTTATAATTGTGGGGGAGACTGGGGAGCACTACTGCAGTGCCAGTTATAGGTTATAGCAGGAGCCAGGAGTACATAATATTATATTAAAATTAAACAGTGCACACTTTTGATGCAGGAGTGCCACTGCCAGTGTGACTAGTGACCAGTGACCTGACCACCAGTATATATAATATTAGTAGTATACTATCTCTTTATCAACCAGTCTATATTAGCAGCAGACACAGTACAGTGCGGTAGTTCACGGCTGTGGCTACCTCTGTGTCGGCACTCGGCAGCCCGTCCATAATTGTATATACCACCTAACCGTGGTTTTTTTTTCTTTCTTTATACATACATACTAGTTACGAGTATACTATCTCTTTATCAACCAGTCTATATTAGCAGCAGACACAGTACAGTGCGGTAGTTCACGGCTGTGGCTACCTCTGTGTCGGCACTCGGCAGCCCGTCCATAATTGTATATACCACCTAACCGTGGTTTTTTTTTCTTTCTTTATACATACATACTAGTTACGAGTATACTATCTCTTTATCAACCAGTCTATATATTAGCAGCAGACACAGTACAGTGCGGTAGTTCACGGCTGTGGCTACCTCTGTGTCGGCACTCGGCAGCCCGTCCATAATTGTATATACCACCTAACCGTGGTTTTTTTTTCTTTCTTTATACATACATACTAGTTACGAGTATACTATCTCTTTATCAACCAGTCTATATATTAGCAGCAGACACAGTACAGTGCGGTAGTTCACGGCTGTGGCTACCTCTGTGTCGGCACTCGGCAGCCCGTCCATAATTGTATATACCACCTAACCGTGGTTTTTTTTTCTTTCTTTATACATACATACTAGTTACGAGTATACTATCTCTTTATCAACCAGTCTATATATTAGCAGCAGACACAGTACAGTGCGGTAGTTCACGGCTGTGGCTACCTCTGTGTCGGCACTCGGCAGCCCGTCCATAATTGTATATACCACCTAACCGTGGTTTTTTTTTCTTTCTTTATACATACATACTAGTTACGAGTATACTATCTCTTTATCAACCAGTCTATATATTAGCAGCAGACACAGTACAGTGCGGTAGTTCACGGCTGTGGCTACCTCTGTGTCGGCACTCGGCAGCCCGTCCATAATTGTATATACCACCTAACCGTGGTTTTTTTTTCTTTCTTTATACATACATACTAGTTACGAGTATACTATCTCTTTATCAACCAGTCTATATATTAGCATCAGACACAGTACAGTGCGGTAGTTCACGGCTGTGGCTACCTCTGTGTCGGCACTCGGCAGCCCGTCCATAATTGTATACTAGTATCCAATCCATCCATCTCCATTGTTTACCTGAGGTGCCTTTTAGTTGTGCCTATTAAAATATGGAGAACAAAAATGTTGAGGTTCCAAAATTAGGGAAAGATCAAGATCCACTTCCACCTCGTGCTGAAGCTGCTGCCACTAGTCATGGCCGAGACGATGAAATGCCAGCAACGTCGTCTGCCAAGGCCGATGCCCAATGTCATAGTACAGAGCATGTCAAATCCAAAACACCAAATATCAGTAAAAAAAGGACTCCAAAACCTAAAATAAAATTGTCGGAGGAGAAGCGTAAACTTGCCAATATGCCATTTACCACACGGAGTGGCAAGGAACGGCTGAGGCCCTGGCCTATGTTCATGGCTAGTGGTTCAGCTTCACATGAGGATGGAAGCACTCAGCCTCTCGCTAGAAAAATGAAAAGACTCAAGCTGGCAAAAGCAGTAGCACCGCAAAGAACTGTGCGTTCTTCGAAATCCCAAATCCACAAGGAGAGTCCAATTGTGTCGGTTGCGATGCCTGACCTTCCCAACACTGGACGTGAAGAGCATGCGCCTTCCACCATTTGCACGCCCCCTGCAAGTGCTGGAAGGAGCACCCGCAGTCCAGTTCCTGATAGTCAGATTGAAGATGTCAGTGTTGAAGTACACCAGGATGAGGAGGATATGGGTGTTGCTGGCGCTGGGGAGGAAATTGACCAGGAGGATTCTGATGGTGAGGTGGTTTGTTTAAGTCAGGCACCCGGGGAGACACCTGTTGTCCGTGGGAGGAATATGGCCGTTGACATGCCAGGTGAAAATACCAAAAAAATCAGCTCTTCGGTGTGGAGGTATTTCACCAGAAATGCGGACAACAGGTGTCAAGCCGTGTGTTCCCTTTGTCAAGCTGTAATAAGTAGGGGTAAGGACGTTAACCACCTCGGAACATCCTCCCTTATACGTCACCTGCAGCGCATTGATAATAAGTCAGTGACAAGTTCAAAAACTTTGGGTGACAGCGGAAGCAGTCCACTGACCAGTAAATCCCTTCCTCTTGTAACCAAGCTCACGCAAACCACCCCACCAACTCCCTCAGTGTCAATTTCCTCCTTCCCCAGGAATGCCAATAGTCCTGCAGGCCATGTCACTGGCAATTCTGACGAGTCCTCTCCTGCCTGGGATTCCTCCGATGCATCCTTGCGTGTAACGCCTACTGCTGCTGGCGCTGCTGTTGTTGCCGCTGGGAGTCGATGGTCATCCCAGAGGGGAAGTCGTAAGCCCACTTGTACTACTTCCAGTAAGCAATTGACTGTTCAACAGTCCTTTGCGAGGAAGATGAAATATCACAGCAGTCATCCTACTGCAAAGCGGATAACTGAGTCCTTGACAACTATGTTGGTGTTAGACGTGCGTCCGGTATCCGCCGTTAGTTCACAGGGAACTAGACAATTTATTGAGGCAGTGTGCCCCCGTTACCAAATACCATCTAGGTTCCACTTCTCTAGGCAGGCGATACCGAGAATGTACACGGACGTCAGAAAAAGACTCACCAGTGTCCTAAAAAATGCAGTTGTACCCAATGTCCACTTAACCACGGACATGTGGACAAGTGGAGCAGGGCAGGGTCAGGACTATATGACTGTGACAGCCCACTGGGTAGATGTATGGACTCCCGCCGCAAGAACAGCAGCGGCGGCACCAGTAGCAGCATCTCGCAAACGCCAACTCTTTCCTAGGCAGGCTACGCTTTGTATCACCGCTTTCCAGAATACGCACACAGCTGAAAACCTCTTACGGCAACTGAGGAAGATCATCGCGGAATGGCTTACCCCAATTGGACTCTCCTGTGGATTTGTGGCATCGGACAACGCCAGCAATATTGTGTGTGCATTAAATATGGGCAAATTCCAGCACGTCCCATGTTTTGCACATACCTTGAATTTGGTGGTGCAGAATTTTTAAAAAAACGACAGGGGCGTGCAAGAGATGCTGTCGGTGGCCAGAAAAATTGCGGGACACTTTCGGCGTACAGGCACCACGTACAGAAGACTGGAGCACCACCAAAAACTACTGAACCTGCCCTGCCATCATCTGAAGCAAGAAGTGGTAACGAGGTGGAATTCAACCCTCTATATGCTTCAGAGGTTGGAGGAGCAGCAAAAGGCCATTCAAGCCTATACAATTGAGCACAATATAGTAGGTGGAATGCACCTGTCTCAAGTGCAGTGGAGAATGATTTCAACGTTGTGCAAGGTTCTGATGCCCTTTGAACTTGCCACACGTGAAGTCAGTTCAGACACTGCCAGCCTGAGTCAGGTCATTCCCCTCATCAGGCTTTTGCAGAAGAAGCTGGAGGCATTGAAGAAGGAGCTAAAAGGGAGCGATTCCGCTAGGCATGTGGGACTTGAGGATGCAGCCCTTAATTCGCTTAACAAGGATTCACGGGTGGTCAATCTGTTGAAATCAGAGCACTACATTTTGGCCACCGTGCTCGATCCTAGATTTAAAGCCTACCTTGGATCTCTCTTTCCGGCAGACACAGGTCTGCTGGGGTTGAAAGACCTGCTGGTGACAAAATTGTCAAGTCAAGCGGAACGCGACCTGTCAACATCTCCTCCTTCACATTCTCCCGCAACTGGGGGTGCGAGGAAAAGGCTCAGAATTCCGAGCCCACCCGCTGGCGGTGATGCAGGGCAGTCTGGAGCGACTGCTGATGCTGACATCTGGTCCGGACTGAAGGACCTGACAACGATTACGGACATGTCGTCTACTGTCACTGCATATGATTCTCTCAACATTGATAGAATGGTGGAGGATTATATGAGTGACCGCATCCAAGTAGGCACGTCACACAGTCCGTACTTATACTGGCAGGAAAAAGAGGCAATTTGGAGGCCCTTGCACAAACTGGCTTTATTCTACCTAAGTTGCCCTCCCACAAGTGTGTACTCCGAAAGAGTGTTTAGTGCCGCCGCTCACCTTGTCAGCAATCGGCGTACGAGGTTACATCCAGAAAATGTGGAGAAGATGATGTTCATTAAAATGAATTATAATCAATTCCTCCGCGGAGACATTGACCAGCAGCAATTGCCTCCACAAAGTACACAGGGAGCTGAGATGGTGGATTCCAGTGGGGACGAATTGATAATCTGTGAGGAGGGGGATGTACACGGTGATATATCGGAGGGTGAAGATGAGGTGGACATCTTGCCTCTGTAGAGCCAGTTTGTGCAAGGAGAGATTAATTGCTTCTTTTTTGGGGGGGGTCCAAACCAACCCGTCATATCAGTCACAGTCGTGTGGCAGACCCTGTCACTGAAATGATGGGTTGGTTAAAGTGTGCATGTCCTGTTTTGTTTATACAACATAAGGGTGGGTGGGAGGGCCCAAGGACAATTCCATCTTGCACCTCTTTTTTCTTTTCTTTTTCTTTGCATCATGTGCTGATTGGGGAGGGTTTTTTGGAAGGGACATCCTGCGTGACACTGCAGTGCCACTCCTAGATGGGCCCGGTGTTTGTGTCGGCCACTAGGGTCGCTAATCTTACTCACACAGTCAGCTACCTCATTGCGCCTCTTTTTTTCTTTGCGTCATGTGCTGTTTGGGGAGGGTTTTTTGGAAGGGACATCCTGCGTGACACTGCAGTGCCACTCCTAGATGGGCCCGGTGTTTGTGTCGGCCACTAGGGTCGCTAATCTTACTCACACAGCTACCTCATTGCGCCTCTTTTTTTCTTTGCGTCATGTGCTGTTTGGGGAGGGTTTTTTGGAAGGGACATCCTGCGTGACACTGCAGTGCCACTCCTAGATGGGCCCGGTGTTTGTGTCGGCCACTAGGGTCGCTTATCTTACTCACACAGCGACCTCGGTGCAAATTTTAGGACTAAAAATAATATTGTGAGGTGTGAGGTATTCAGAATAGACTGAAAATGAGTGTAAATTATGGTTTTTGAGGTTAATAATACTTTGGGATCAAAATGACCCCCAAATTCTATGATTTAAGCTGTTTTTTAGTGTTTTTTGAAAAAAACACCCGAATCCAAAACACACCCGAATCCGACAAAAAAAATTCGGTGAGGTTTTGCCAAAACGCGTTCGAACCCAAAACACGGCCGCGGAACCGAACCCAAAACCAAAACACAAAACCCGAAAAATTTCAGGCGCTCATCTCTAGTGTGTACCCAGCATTACAGTATGATCACACTTACCAGCATTTTCATTGCGCTTGACTGTTTAGTATAGTATCTGGTGTGCTGAGGACCTCTTGAGGATAGTTTTAGAACTTACAACTGATAAAATGTACTCTGAAGTCCAGATAAGCGTGTCTACAAAAGGCTGCCAAAGTGAAGCATAAAACCAGCATTATGCACAGTATTAATAATGTAATATTATACATGTATACACTCGACTGTGAAAAAGAGACCCAGATTATATGTCTCCCAGCAGTAACTCATGGAGAGGTCATTAGGGACTTGGCATGTTGTAAATAAGCCATCGCTACCACATACATGGCATCCACTGAATTATTTAAAATAAATTGTATGGGAGTGGAACTAGAACGCTAAAGATCTTAGATATAAATACATTTTATTGATTTAAATACATACAGTAAATTGGTTTATATCGTATGGTGTAAATCAAGAAAAAACGGCATTTGGTTTCCCCCAGCACCCTGAATGATAACAGTAACCAGATATAAATCCCACATAATAAAAGAATTCAGAGATCTTCGTTACACATATTTGCGCAAATGTGTGGTTAAGCCCCAAAGCTGCATCAAGGCGTCTCTGTATATTTGGGGTCCCTAGCGCTATATCTAGGTGCAGGGTGTGGCACCCCAAAACACCAGCATAAGCCAGAAAGCCCAGCGTAGCATACCAGTGAAAAAACTATAGTGTTAATAAATTAGTATTGATAAAGCTAAATATTTATCTTACCTAAAACCCTTTAAAAGGTCAATGAACACAGTACGCTATTGACGTATGGAATACCGTAAGGGTACGCACGTTGCGTAACAATCGCTTAGCCGTAGTCGAGACGCTCAAGCGTCACGTTCGCTCACGGCCAAGAGATCACAGGCAGGCACGCTATAGGCTGCCGATTACCGTAATGATACGCTATTAGCGTAGCGGACGCTCGGGACCACGAGGAGATCACAAGCGGCGCAGACGCTCACAGTGTTAAACCTTTATAACTATACCATAAACAATGTATTTATGCAGTAAACCTTGGTGCAGTGATAAGGTGTAAATGCAACACAGTGTAACCTTGTTAACTTGAAAGCTGTACGAGCGTCTCCGACGCTCTGAGAATACTTAGAAATATAATGAATACACAGATACCGGTCTTAGGTTCTAACACCTTATATGAACGTTCTATTTGCAAAAGAATAATACAATACAAGTCATACACTACCAAAATAACATAGAATATCTAACCAAATGACTACACATAAAATACAATAAAGATACAATTACTATTAAAGGGGAAAGGAGATAGAGAGAGAGAGAGAGAGTACGAGAGAGAATGGCTTATAACAATAAAGACAATATGGTTGCGGAGAAACTTACGCTCAAGGGAAACAATCGCATGCGCCTCTGGATATCCAGCTCCCGATTATCAGTGGTGAGAACCGTTGAAGAGAATAGAGAGCTGGCCCAGGTCGGCTTGTCCTTTTATACCCTACACATAATACAGTACAATGGTCCCTATATTCTTAGTGTTCATTGGACACAGGAATTCGTCTTCGCATTATAACAAAAGGTCATAGGTTGATTCATACAGGTGGGCTGTGACTATTTCCAACTGCTCAGGTGGGTGGGAAACTAGGTTTCCCGCCGCATGGATAATAAAGTGCAAATAATAGCAAATGTCCATAAACTTCTTATGTCCATAACTATTTGCACGAGCGATTAATCCGCCCCAAACCAACACCGGAATATTGCTAATTAAATACTCTTCCGATGGATACTAAACACCACTGTATAACCCCTGTCTGACCCTTCGTATCAAACATGCTACATTAACTAAACTTTCAGATTCTATCAAAGGGACCATAATCTACAAAATACATTATATAGTAAAAATATGTTACGAACGAGTCGCCCGCTAGACGCACATAAACTTTACCGTAAATGCGCACACCGTGCGCCTGCGGGTGCCCGCAGCGGCGAGTATGCGCACGCACGGCAGGGCTCATGAACGTGCAACAGGCACTCGCATGAGGTGCAAATATGGCAGTGTGTAGCGTGATATTTTTCTGACTTTGACAGTCCACCCTTTGGCAGTCACCAATAACTGCCACTTTCTAAAACATTTCAAAACGAGAAAAATATATGTCATGTGTAAATATTTCTATGGTTGGGTAGGGGAGGAGAGGAGAAGGTGAGAAAAGGGTATGACCTAGTGAGATAGCAGAAGCATGTGTGTATGAATCCATGTTTGGGGGGTCATGTATCATCGTGCCGTACGTGTCTTAAATCAAGCTTCGAGGTATTGCGAAGTATACATTTGAATTCCTTCTTATCCCGTGGTACGGGTCTGTGGATGGGCTGTCAAACTTTACCGAGCTCTCTTCGGCTTTTAGTTGCAACAAAATGGGGGAGCACATTTTAGTTGATGATACATGAATGGGGGAATATGTGAATGCTGATATCTGTGCCTGTATTCCCTATCGACTATGTGTGTTATTACCTGAAGGTTGTAGAGATGAAGATAAAGAACACTTATGGTAAATGCATTGATAAACTATGTGAGTTTAATATACATTTGTCGATTGAGGTCTTGTCTTGTCTTGTCTTGATGTACATGTTGACTGTAGTCTCTTTGTGCTTTTGCTAATAAACGTAAGCAAAACTTTATCAATGTCCATAGACTTACAAAAAGTGTTGGGCTAGCGTTTTCATTAAAGTACTAGGGACATGGGGGGTCTATGGCATAGTCCATCAGTTGTCTGTGTAAGAGGTTGTCAAACTTCTTCTTTAATCTATCTGTTGTCTGCATACAAGGTCGTCAAATTCCTCTTCCAAGCGGGTCTTTTTACCTTGGAGGAAAAACGAGAAACAGGTGAAAGAAACGGACCGTGGAATCACATTTTCATCACAACATTGTCTCTATCGTTGGGTCATAAATCACATCAGTCGTTGTTATTACAGTATCTTCACTCCTTAAACTCATCACTCGGGCGCTACGTTTACACTTTGTTAAAACCCGAACGCATCTAAATATCAGACCGACCAATATGATGACACCCAGAACACACAAAAGGAATTTCCCTACATCCATGATAATACCTTGGGTCCATTCTCCTAAACCAGAGAACCAATTTCGCGGGTTCAACCATGACACCCAACTGGTCAGCTCATTACCCACAGCAGCAAGGGTGAGATTGTGTTTCCTTCGGAACTCCCATTTTAATTGGAGAATGTCGTCCATCTTTTTGTCTATGACCTCGACCGGGTCCTCGGTGCTGTTTGTGATATACGTGCAGCACTTTATTCCATACTGAGTTGCTAGGGTGACACAATACCCACCCGTCACAGCTGTGAGATAATTGAGAATCATCCTATGCTGAACCAGTTCTGTTTTGTAAGCTTGGAGCTCCCTTCCAGTATACCTGAATGTATCATCATACATTTCAGTGATATTGTCTAATAAGTTTGCAAGCGCAGATATATATTTATAATTTATCACTCCTCTGGCGGTACGAGTGATATCTAACGCGATTAGGAATTGAATCCCGGTGGATTCACTGATCAGGTCAGAGGCCGGATGCTCTGTTCTTTCTATTAGGTGTCGTTTAACGATGTGTTCGTAATGAGTGTGAGTATAAGGAGCTTGGGCACTGCGGTGAATATCCTTCATTTTAGTGTGGGATACAGTCATTACTTCAGGCAATACTTTTCCAATATAACATAATCCTTCAGAGTTTGGGGCAAGCCACTTATACGCCTTTCTCCCGCATATGAAATATGCATCATCGGGGAGAACATATGGGACGGAGTAGGACATAACCATATTACACATTTTCCATATGAAATTTCCTAACCCTAATTCTCCCTTCTGTTTACTACACGTATCAGTTTGTATGATATGTGCACAGTATCCTGGTGATACCTCTCCAACTCTCATGGACCTACTTCCTAGGGTATACCTATATCGGAAATATTTTCCACTACCGGCTATGTGGCGTATAAGTTCTGTATCTGTTGGCATTCTATCGGCCCTGTATGAAAAGGTCATGGTTTGGTTATTCCATGACACTTCCCAATTTCCCGGCTTTCGGGGAATGGAAATGTTAAAACATACTAGGGATCTATCCACATGATATTGGTGGAGCTTCAAACTAGGAGGACTGGAGATATTAAACCTCCTGTCCACCGGGCTCCCACCACTTAGCTCAAGTACCTCCCCTATAGTTAAAGGGAAGGGCACTAATCCTGATTTGCTATGGCCTTGAGGTACTTGAGAGCATACCCAACAATCTGTCTGATTTAACACTTTACCCACTAAGGAGTGATAGTCACTCAATGGATGCCGGTCCATGTGGATATTAAAACTAGATTGGCATTTCTTGATACACCCATCCTCAACTACACTGTCACAGAGCCTACAGATACAGTTCTCTTCAGCTAGCAATCCTTCACAATTTCTTCTATTGTCAATGCTACCAGATCGTTTTCTGATACTCGCCTTTACTCGGTGATTATGTTGTTCTTGGAAAACTACGCCTCCATCTTTGTCATCAGAACCCATTCCAGAACCTCTCTCGACCTCCATGGTACTCTCGCCGGAACAGACTGCTCTGGTCAACATCATGGTCAACAGGAAAATCCGGATCACAGTTTCTTGGGGCAAGTCCATCTTATAGGAGGAAATGGAGAAGAATGAGAAGGGGGAAAGAAATAATTGAGGGAGATGGGATGGGAAGTGGAGAAAAACAATAAAAGGGAACAGGGGATCGACAACTGCCTCCGATCTTATTATTTTCAATGCTCAGGTGCCGTCTCAGTCCTCCTTAAACAGACACTCCAGTGATACAACTTCCTCTACCGTCTGTTTTTTATCACGGGACCTCTCTGGATCAGCAACCTTCTTACAATGGGACGAATGAACCCAAGTCTCTCTCTCGGCAACCTTCAATGCTGTCGTGCTAATCAATAAAACTTGGTATGGTCCTTCCCATCTGTCAATAAGGCAACCTGAGCGTAGAAAATTCCGTATCATTACATAATCCCCAGGTTCAATGTCATGACAATTACTATCTGGCAAATCAGGAATCACTAACTTCAGATTGTCATTTTGATTCTTTAGCTGTTTACTCATGTTAACCAGGTATTTTACAGTCACTTCATTGTTACACTTCAAATCATCCTGAGGGTTAATCATAACATGCGGTTGTCGACCAAACAGAATTTCAAAGGGGGACAGATTAAGAGGGGACCTGGGAGTGGTTCTGATGCTGTATAGTACAATGGGTAAAGCTTCTGGCCATGTTAATCCTGTTTCTGCCATAACTTTGCTCAATTTATTTTTAATAGTGCTGTTCACTCTTTCCACCTTCGCACTCGCCTTGGGGCGATATGGAGTGTGCAGCTTACTATCAATTCCCATCAACTTACACATTCCTTGAAAGACATCACCTGTAAAATGGGTACCCCTATCACTTTCAATTATTCTAGGGATACCATATCTACACACAAATTCCTGCACAATTTTCTTAGCAGTAAACATAGCGGTATTTGTGGCCGCCGGAAATGCTTCGACCCAATTTGAAAACACATCTATACAAACAAGTACATATTTCAAATTTCGACAAGGGGGTAATTGTATAAAATCAATCTGTATTACCTGAAAAGGGCCGCCTGTAGGTGGGATATGAGATGGTTCTGTTGGTATTGCCTTTCCGATGTTCTTCCTCAAGCAGGTAAGGCATGACATTGCTCTCTTACCTGCATGGGATGAGAATCCTGGGGCGCACCAATATGCTCTTACCAACTTGTACATTCCCTCCTTGCCCAGATGAGTCAGCCCATGTGCTGCTTCAGCTAAACATGGAAGATATGTTCTGGGGGCCACTGGTTTACCCTGTCCATCTGTCCAGAGTCCTGAGGACTCCTGGCCATATCCTTTTGACCTCCAAACTGCCTTTTCCTGTGTGGAACACAAATTTTGCATTTCACACAACTTCTGTGTGTTGATGGTATTGAATACCATCAATTGTGTGGTGTCTGTCTGTCTGGGGGTACCAGCTGCTAACTTAGCAGCTTCGTCTGCTCGGCTGTTACCAAGTGATACTGGGTCTTGGCTATATGTATGTGCTTTACACTTGATAACAGCCACTCTGTCGGGTTCCTGTATCGCTGTTAGAAGTCTTTTGATGTGGGCTGCATGCGCTACCGGTGTGCCAGCTGTCGTCATGAAATTTCTGAGGCGCCATAGGGCTCCGAAATCATGGACTACCCCGAAGGCGTATCTAGAATCGGTGTAGATATTGGCTGACTTTCCCTTAGCCAATTCACATGCTCTGGTTAGGGCAACCAGTTCAGCAACCTGGGCTGAGTGAGGTGGGCCTAGCGGTTCTGCTTCTATGGTGCCTTGGTCATCTACGACTGCGTATCCAGTACACAAGTCTCCCGAGTCCGTCTGTCTGTGACAACTACCGTCAGTGTAGAAAGTAAAATCTACATCTTCCAGTGGGTTGTCACTGATGTCAGGCCTTGCTGTGAAATTTTGGGTCAAATATTCCATACAATCATGTGTGTCATCCCTTGTATTAAATCCTCCTTCCCCATCACTCTCGTCCTCCACCCTTTGTGCCTGTCCAGGCACACCTGGGAGATATGTTGCAGGATTTAATGCACTGCATCTCCTTATGGTGATGTTTACGGGGGCCATTAATGCCAATTCCCATCTTGTAAACCGCGCTGATGAGACGTGCCTGGTTTGGGCAGAATTCAGCAAGGCTGACACTGCATGTGGTGTATGAATTGTGAGGTTGTGTCCTAGCACTACATCTTCGCTTTTTGTGACTAGCAATGCTATCGCAGCGACACTTCGCAAGCATGTAGGGAGGGATCGCGCTACCGTATCTAGCTGAGCGCTGTAGTATGCTACCGGCCTGCTGGTATCACCGTGCTTTTGAGTTAGGACGCCTGCCGCGCAACCAGCACTTTCTGTTCCGTACAGCTCAAAGGGTTTCCCATAGTCTGGCATACCTAATGCTGGTGCCTGCGTTAGGCACTGTTTGAGTTTCTCAAATGCCATCTCGGATTCGTCTGTATGCGAAATCCGATCAGGTTTGTTTGATGAAACCATCTCCTGCAAAGGTAATGCTAGAATGGAAAACCCTGGGATCCAGTTACGGCAATACCCACACATTCCTAAAAACGTTCTGATTTGTTGCTGGGTTTGTGGCAGAGTCATGTCTCTAATTGCTTGAATTCTATCAGCGGTCAGATGTCTCAGTCCTTGTGTCAGACAATGTCCCAAATACTTCACTTTAGTCTGGCATAATTGCAACTTGTCTTTGGAAACCTTGTGTCCTGTGTCTGAAAGATGAAACAGGAGCTGTTTCGTATCCTTCAGGGACGCTTCCAATGAATCTGAACACAGTAGTAAATCATCCACATACTGTATCAATATTGATCCACTCTCTGGTTGGAAAGACTGTAAACAATCATGCAAAGCCTGTGAAAATATACTTGGACTGTCTATGAAACCTTGCGGTAATCGAGTCCATGTGTATTGGACTCCTCTGTATGTGAATGCAAACAAATATTGGCTGTCAGGGTGTAGGGGTACCGAAAAGAAGGCGGAGCAGAGGTCAATAACAGTGAAAAATTTCGCAGTGGGAGGGATCTGCATAAGGATGACAGCTGGATTTGGCACTACGGGGAACTGACTCTCAACTATTTTGTTAATCCCTCTTAGATCCTGCACTTGCCTGTAACCCCTCCCCCCACTCTTTTTCACAGGGAAGATGGGACTATTGGCAGTGCTGGATGTTCTTACCAGAATGCCCTGTTGTAGCAAGCGCTCTATTACGGGGTAAACTCCTAACTCCACCTCTGGCTTCAGAGGGTACTGTGGGATTTTTGGAGCTATCCTACTATCTTTTACTAGCACAACTACTGGGGCTACATTTGCCATTAATCCAGTGTCTTGTCCATCTTTAGTCCAAAGTGACTCTGGTATTTGGGATGTCATTTCTTCTACCTGGGATGAACTCCTATTTATCATAACGGTATGTGACATTAATTTTGATGGGGAGTCTAGCATGTCTCGCACTTCCTGAACGTGATTCTCAGGTATGTCTAAGAATACACCTTCAGGAGTACAACAAATGACGCACCCCATTTTACACAATAAATCTCTTCCCAGGAGATTAGTCGGTGCCGATGCTGCCAGCAAGAAGGAATGCTTGGTATGCAAAGGCCCTATTGTAATCTCTGCTGGTTTGCTAACAGGGTAGTGCTGGACTACTCCCGTTACTCCCATGGCTGGAATTGTCTTACCAGTGGTTCTCATGCCCACTGTCGAATTTATCACTGATTTGGCCGCCCCCGTATCTACAAGGAAGTTTAATGATTTACCAGCTACATCGATTGTGACCTCGGGTTCACTTCCAAGGCTTGCAATCAATTTCACTGGCTGCAGATTACAGGTATGGCCACACCCCTATTGGGTATGGTGACCTCCCTGAATCGCGCTGGCAGCAACTACTTGAGAAGGGGGTAAATGGGAACTACCCGAGGCTTGCCAGTCTCTTTTTGGGGGATACCTTTTTGTTTCCCCTGCATGTGGCTCATGACTCCGTCTCTGCGGTCCCTGATCCCAATTTCGTGTGTCATGTCGTTGTCTAGGGGGTTGATATGATTTTTGTGTGTTTTTCACTCTACAGTCTCGTGCAAAATGTCCCTCTTTATGACAGGAATAACAAGTTACCACATTTGACTTACCCACAGGGTTTGGAGATTTATACAAAGGTTGCCTTGTGGTCAGGGCCTGTATACTTACTGCCATTAACTTATCACTTTGTGACTCTCTGTGTCTGGTGATATTGCGATCATGATCAACAGCGGCCTCTCTCAAAGTAGCCACCGACAGACCACGCCAACATGGTTGCGTGGTCTGTACTCTTGTCTTTAATGCTTCTTTTAAACCATCCATTAGCACAGATACTGCTACTTCTCTATGATTTACATTTGTCTTAATGTCTTCAATGCCTGTGTATTTAGCCATTTCTAGTAGTGCCCTATGAAAATACTCAGCAGCTGTTTCTGACTCTTTTTGTTTAATGGAGAAAATTTTGTTCCATTTAACTACAGCTGGAAAATACTCTTTTAACTGTAAATTTATCCTCTTTACATTGTCTTGGTTGTACACACCCGTAAGGGGTACATCCTCATCTAATTTACAGTCAGCTAAGAATTGTGCTGAGTCGACATTGGAGGGTAAACATGCCCTCAGCAATATCTGCCAGTCTTTGTTATTGGGCTCTACAGTGTTCCCTAGGTCTCTGATGTATTTCTGGCTAGCAACTAGATCTTTTCTAGGGTCAGGGAATTCAGACACTATTGCTCTTAATTCCATTCGGGAAAATGGGCAGTGCATGGCAATGTTTCTGACAGGAGTGACTCCTGAAGTGTCTGTTTTCCCATTTGGCACTGCTATTACCCTAACGGGATTAAGTTTAATAACATCATTCTGAGTAGATTCTACAGCCTGTGATGATATGGTTTCAGCATAGTGTATGGTGCCGTACTTACCCGTTGATACGACCTCACCTGTCCCTCCGCTAGGGGCCTTTGATACTAATCTCGGGGGTTGGGACGTGCCTACTGCTGTTTCTGATATGGTGGCTGCTAGAGAGAGCGCCAATATTGTTGCCGATTCGTCCTCTTGATCACACACCTGGGGAAAGTTTAAAACAGGGTACAACTTGCACGGGTTAATACTTGCATTACTCATCTTATTCATATTATCCTTAACATTTATACAGTTACTAAGTGCCTGTTTATTACACATTAGTGCGTCATTCTCCGCAACCAACTTCTCTCCCGTTATGTAAGGTGGCGGTGGTGCCGTAGCTATCAGTTTCCTGATAGGGTTAGATCCCGCCGCCTGAGCCAATCCTCTCTGAATTTCACCCTCCTGTTGCCATAACTGTAAATAATCATAATGTTTGATCCGTCTCTTTGCTGATTTAATGAGACATATCCTTCTCCTTAGATTTAGTAACACATCTGGACTAAAGCTGCCTACTCTTGGGAACTTCTCCCCGTCATGTACAGTCATTCTTTCCCATTCATCACATAATACCTCTGTGTGTGAACCGTATTTTTCACACATTACATACCTTGCCGACCCGATTGGTCGGTTTACTGAATCAACCCGAACCGAGGTTGATCGCCCCCTACCTGAACAACTGGCCCCCATAACTTGCAGGTGTTGCTTTCACTACCTCTGACCTTTAATCAGGGTCTTCAGCGAACCCTTACAAAAACCAAGATGTCCGGGGCAGGCCGACGGTGGCGGTTTACCGAGTACCCCACTCACTCCTCGCCCACGTTGGCCAGTACTGCAATCACTGTATCCAGAGCTGTTGTACCCAACCTAGGGCCCCTATAAGCCTTTATTTACTGGGGCGTGTTGGACCTACCAGTCCCCAGCAAGTATCGGTTGTTGGATAGTTCCCGAGTGACCAGCGAACCTCCCTTAAAATAAAATTTTTTTCACAAATCACGTTAAAATGTACAAATAGCGTTTATGACCCCTCTAGCGTACGCAAATGGTACTGGGTCAAATTACTAACTAATGCACACAATTACGTGCGGTACAATCGTTCGGCACATAAGCAACTAATCTTATGTGCGGAGCGACCAGTGGAATCGAAAATTGCGGCTGCGAATTCCTTCAGCCAGAGCTTTAATGGCCTATATGGGTTCTGCACCAACCCCCTGGGTTGTGCTCTTTTCTCTATAGCGGACTTCCTTGTCTGCTGTACCTGGACCTCCTGGTCAGTTCCGGACCTCCTGGTCTGTGCTACAGTAGACCTCCTGGTCTGCTATACTCTAATGCTCAAATTTATGTTTAACAAGGGATGCCTCCCCAGCCACCATGCACGTCACTTACATGTATGTACCTCACGAGAACTCGACTTCTTGTGGTTCAATCCAAAAATTGTAAAAACATATATATGCAAACACTCACTCACCACATGTACACTTTACTTTTGTTTCTATTTCTGCGCAGAAATTTCTTTCCTTTAGACCAGATGAGTCGTAAATTTAGAGAAGGATCTATTAGTTTAAATTTCGGACACTAAAATTGACTTGCGCTATTTATCGCGTTGCCACCTTTTCGCCTGTTAAAATAATACTATAGTGTGATTTGAGTTATGTGGGCGTACCCGGACGCTCCGTTGCGTAATATATGCTGCGTGCGTCGGCCTTTGGGTTGCGTACGCAAGTCTCAGCCTTTTGTTAGAGACACGTGTACGCAAGGCAGATATCCACCGTAACACAAATTAACACGTTTATCAATGTAGATGATTCTCAATCATCTACCGAGCACCACCCAGATCTCTCCTTGTATCTTTAGGCAAAGCTGTGTGCGTGCTTTACAAATTACCCCTTAAATGTATTACTTTTACTCTTTAACTACTGATAGCAACAAATCTTTCTTAGCCCGTTAACAATTGTGAAATGGCAAACAGGAGAGCGATATGAAAATACACGAATTAAAAGAAATGCAGATATATGCGTGCGTGCGTACGCAAGACAGAAATAAACAGTTTTAAAAGACACTAGCGTGTTGTTCTTACCTCTGGTTCCGGATTCCTTCAGCACCCTTTACTAAGCGAAGCAGACGCTTATCCGGTCAGCACGACGAGGAATATTACCTCCCGCCTTTTGCTGATGGATAATGTCTGCTGAAATTACCTAGTGCAGATATGTGAAGGACGGACGAGCCGCCAATTGATAAAGCTAAATATTTATCTTACCTAAAACCCTTTAAAAGGTCAAAGAACACAGTACGCTATTGACGTATGGAATACCGTAAGGGTACGCACGTTGCGTAACAATCGCTTAGCCGTAGTCGAGACGCTCAAGCGTCACGTTCGCTCACGGCCAAGAGATCACAGGCAGGCACGCTATAGGCTGCCGATTACCGTAATGATACGCTATTAGCGTAGCGGAAGCTCGGGACCACGAGGAGATCACAAGCGGCGCAGACGCTCACAGTGTTAAACCTTTATAACTATACCATAAACAATGTATTTATGCAGTAAACCTTGGTGCAGTGATAAGGTGTAAATGCAACACAGTGTAACCTTGTTAACTTGAAAGCTGTACGAGCGTCTCCGACGCTCTGAGAATACTTAGAAATATAATGAATACACAGATACCGGTCTTAGGTTCTAACACCTTATATGAACGTTCTATTTGCAAAAGAATAATACAATACAAGTCATACACTACCAAAATAACATAGAATATCTAACCAAATGACTACACATAAAATACAATAAAGATACAATTACTATTAAAGGGGAAAGGAGAGAGAGAGAGAGAGAGAGAGAGAGAGTACGAGAGAGAATGGCTTATAACAATAAAGACAATATGGTTGCGGAGAAACTTACGCTCAAGGGAAACAATCGCATGCGCCTCTGGATATCCAGCTCCCGATTATCAGTGGTGAGAACCGTTGAAGAGAATAGAGAGCTGGCCCAGGTCGGCTTGTCCTTTTATACCCTACACATAATGCAGTACAATGGTCCCTATATTCTTAGTGTTCATTGGACACAGGAATTCGTCTTCGCATTATAACAAAAGGTCATAGGTTGATTCATACAGGTGGGCTGTGACTATTTCCAACTGCTCAGGTGGGTGGGAAACTAGGTTTCCCGCCGCATGGATAATAAAGTGCAAATAATAGCAAATGTCCATAAACTTCTTATGTCCATAACTATTTGCACGAGCGATTAATCCGCTCCAAACCAACACCGGAATATTGCTAATTAAATACTCTTCCGATGGATACTAAACACCACTGTATAACCCCTGTCTGACCCTTCGTATCAAACAAAGAGGGATCTCTTTGTCTATGAACATGCTACATTAACTAAACTTTCAGATTCTATCAAAGGGACCATAATCTACAAAATACATTATATAGTAAAAATATGTTACGAACGAGTCGCCCGCTAGACGCACATAAACTTTACCGTAAATGCGCACACCGTGCGCCTGCGGGTGCCCGCAGCGGCGAGTATGCGCACGCACGGCAGGGCTCATGAACGTGCAACAGGCACTCGCATGAGGTGCAAATATGGCAGTGTGTAGCGTGATATTTTTCTGACTTTGACAGTATTTAGGAAGCCGAAGCTATAGAGAGGGTAATACAAACATGAAATGTAATTAAAATAGAGAAATATGTCAGGCTCTGTCTAGTTTGTGTTCCCGGAGAGGGCACTAGTGGTTCAGTGGAGATGGGATGGAGAAGAAGAGGAGACTGGATAAGATTCCGGCGCATGTGCGCTGTGTTGTTTATTTAGCAATTGATTCAAACAATATGGCAGCAGGAATACTGATGACAACAGAAGATATGCAATTGTGGGTGGAACAGCGTGGAAGCTGAAAGTCTATGGCAAAGTCTGTGACGTGAGCAACAATCGATCAGGGGACTGATGTATCGGTATGGGAACCGATGGTTCCTGGATCGTGGTGCACAGCAGGGATGATGGTGGGAATAGCGAGCCAGGTAACTGTTTGCAGGAGACAGGAACAAGTGGTTTAAATCCTCAGTGCAGGTTGGAATAACACTGGCAGCTTGCAGGCTGACGAACAGGTGTAGGTTAACGAGATGCACCTGGAGGAGAGTCTCTACTGCAGAGGGCTGGAGCACACTGTAGCTGGATAAGGTGTGAAGCTGATCACAGGTACCCGGGTTGCTGGTGCTTGTGGTTCCACGGCAGTGCAGGACCAGACTGGAAGGCAGAGCAGGTACAAAGAGGAACTGGAGAACGGAGCCAGAGACACAGGTCAGAGGAATGACACGAAGTCCAAGGCAAGGACTGACTCACCCTGCTGCTCATGATATACCCCCCAGTCTGCAGGTATTGGTTGGGAGTGAATGGGAGGTGCGGCAGGCTCTGGATTGGCTGATGCGGAAGAGCTGATGGGGACTGTCATCGCGGCACCCATGCCGTGTTTTGGCAGGAATGCGGTGTGCGTGCACGCCTGCTGACAACAGGAGTGTCCTTAGGCCCAGAATGGCATTTAGCGTCAAGGTGACCAGTGGCAGCGAGACATGGGAGCCTCAGACGGAGGTTGCACCGGCAGACAAGTGCAGCTGCATTAAGTCGATTCCTGACAGTCCCCCCTCCTTTACGGGTGGGCACCGAACACCCACGTGGTTTGGAAGGGTGAGTTCTGTGGAAAACATGGATCAACCTTGGAGCGTGGACATCTGTAGCATTTACCCAACTCCTCTCCTCAGGACCATAACCGGACCAATCGATAAGGTATTGCAGACGACCATAACGGCAACGGGAATCCAGAATCTTCTCTATTTCAAACTCAATGCCCCTCTGAGTTCGTACTTTAGGGCCAACGGGAAGAGCTTTTTGGAAACGATTCAGGATCAAGGGTCTAAGGAGGGAGACATGAAAGGCATTAGGTATTCGCAAATAAGGAGGCAATCTGAGCTTGTACGCTACAGGCCTGATGACTTTGTCAATGGGGAAAGGACCAATAAAGCGTGGTGCAAATTTCATTGATGGCACTCTGAGGCGAAGGTTCCGGGTGGAGAGCCAAACCTTATCGTTAGGTTTTAAGCTGGGAACTGCACGTCTTTTGCGGTCAGCAAAGAACTTTAACAGCTTGAGGCCTTTACAGCAAACAACAGGGTGGTCTCTGTGGCAGTATGATAGCGAAAGTTGTGAGCAAATTCTGCCCATGGAAGCAGGTCTACCCAGACATCTTGGGAAGAGGAAATATAAAGTCTCAAGAAGGTCTCCAATTCTTGATTCACCCTCTCAGTCTGTCCATTCGTCTGAGGGTGGTAGGCTGACGAGAACTTAAGTTTAACTTGTAGGGCAGAACAGAGAGCTCTCCAAAATCTTGCTACGAACTGAACTCCATGGTCAGATATAATTTCAGTAGGCAGTCCATGTAGGCGAAAGATCTCCTGTAGGAAGACTTGAGCAAGTTTTGGAGCAGAAGGAAGACCCTGGAGTGGAACAAAGTGGGCCATTTTGGTAAACCTGTCGACAACTACCCAGATGGTATTGAATCCTTGAGAGGAGGGTAGATCGGAGATGAAGTCCATGGACAGGTGAGACCAGGGACGACTAGGTATTGACCTGCCGGAGACTGACGGGGAGTCTTATGCTGGGCACATTTGGGGCAGGATGCCACGAAATCCTGGATGTCGACCTTCATTTTAGGCCACCAGTAAGTTTCAGACAGGAACTTGAAAGTCTTTAGGACACCAGGATGCCCTGTGAACTTAGACTGATGAGGCCAAGACAACAACTTGGAACGAAGCTCAGGAGAAACAAATATCTTGCCAGGAGGCGGAACAGGAGTGACTTGAGCCGAGGCAAACACGATTCAAAACAGAATGAGGAACTGGATCGGGAATCTCCTCTTCGGATCCCATAGAACGGGACAGAGCATCAGCTTTGGTATTCTGGGAACCTGGACGGAAATGAAGCTTGAAGTTGAAACGAGTGAAGAACATTGCCCACCGGGCCTGGCGAGGATTGAGACACTGGGCTGCCTTTAAGTAGAGCAGGTTCTTGTGATCAGTGTAGATGTTAAAAGGATACTTTGCCCCCTCCAGGAGATACCTCCACTCCTCAATGGCCAGTTTGATCGCCAGTAATTCTTGGTCACCGATGGAGTAATTAGCTTCTGCAGGAAGAAATTTGCGAGAAAAGAACCCACAGGTATGAATTTTTCCATCGGCCCCTACTTGGGAGAGAACAGCTCCAACTCCTACTGTAGAAGCATCTACCTCCAACTCGAACGGCTTGTTAATATCTGGTTGTGACAGAACTGGAGCGGACATGAAAGCCTGCTTAACTCTCTGAAACACGGCCAAGGCATCTTCTGACCAGTTGGAATGGTCTGCCCCTTTTCGAGTTAAGTTGGTAATAAGAGCGATGAGAGTTGAGAATCCTCTGATGAACTACCTATAGTAATTAGCGAACCCCAAGAATCGCTGGATGGACTTGAGTGTACTCGGAGTGGACCAATTAGCAATAGCTTCTAATTTTGTGGGGTCCATCTGGAGATCTGATCCGGAAATTACATACCCTAGGAAGGGTATGGAAGGAACTTCGAAGGTACATTTAGACAACTTGCCGTAGAGACGATTCTCACGAAGACGTCGGAGGACCTCACGAACTTGCAGACGATGCGAGGAGAGATCTTGAGAGAAGATAAGGATATCATCCAAATAGACTACAAGATATTTGTACAGGACATCACGGACAATTTCATTAACAAAGTGCTGGAACACTGCTGGGGCATTGCTCAACCCGAACGGCATTACAAGGTACTCGTAATGACCATCCCGAGTGTTAAAGGCGGTCTCCCATTCATCGCCACTTCGAATTCTGATGAGATTGTAGGCAACGCGGAGATCTAACTTAGTGAAAATGCGGGCTCCCTTGACTCTATCAATTAATTCAGTGATGAGAGGTAATGGATAGCTATTTTTGATGGTAATATCGTTGAGCCCCCGATAATCGATGCATGGACGTAATCCTCCATCTTTCTTTTTAACAAAGAAAAAACCCGCTCCAGCGGGCGAAGGGCAGATGAATCCTTTCTGTAAATTCTCCCTGATGTACTCACTCATTGCCTCGGTTTCAGGTACAGATAACGGGTAAGTACGCCCCCTAGGTGGCTTCTTGCCGGGGATGAGATCGATGGGACAATCCCACTCTCTATGGGGCGGCAGAATATTGGCGGCCTTTTCGCTGAAGACGTCAGTGAAATCTTGGTAGGCTACTGGGAGACTTGACTGAATTTTAACTTCTGAGGACCTTACAGGATGAACTTGGGCTAGGCAGAACTGATGACAATGTGAACCCCAAGAAGTCAGTTGTAACGTGGGACAGTTAATCTGTGGATTATGTAGCTGGAGCCAGGGCATACCCAAAACGATCTCCTGAGTTGCCTTAGGGATGACGAGGAACTCTATTAATTCGGATGCAGGAACCCGACTCCCAAAACAACTGGCTTGGTTTGATGGGAGATGGAACCCGTGGAGATTCAGCTATCATCCACTGCAGTGATATAGACTGGGTATGTGAGTCCGCAGATAGGCATATGGAACTTGTCAACTGCGGCTTGAGTAATGAAGTTTCCAGCAGCTCCACAGTCCACTAACACGGATACAGACTGGAGTCCAGCACTAGTCTCTAAAGTCACAGGAAGGATAAGGTCTCGGTTTAAAGGAGCTTGTCTAGAAGATCCCAACTTGACTCCTCCTTTACAAGTCAGGATCTGGCGTTTCCCGAACGCGCCATACAAGAACTAATTTGGTGACCTGTTGCCGCACAATAAAGACACAGTCTCTCTCGAAGTCTTCTTGACCGCTCCTCAGGGATTAAGCGGGACCTATTTATTTGCATAGGCTCATCGGAAGATGGAGGCTGAAATTGTGTCGGAGGTACCATTCTCGGCTTGCGGGGCTCACTGCGAGCACGCTCACTGTTGCGTTCGCGAATGCGAGAGTCCAACTTAATACACAAAGAAATTAGGTCTGATAATTGCTCAGGAATGTCACAAGTGGCTAGTTCATCTTCCATTCGGTCAGAGAGTCCATGCCAAAAGGCTGCTACCAGCGCTTGATTATTCCATTGAATCTCTGAGGCTAACGTCTGGAACTGGATAACGTATTGACCCATGTTACGGGTTCCCTGACGAAGTTGAATAAGATCTGCAGAGGCTGACGTTGCACGACCTGGTACGTCAAAGATGCATCTGAAGGTTGACACAAATTCGGTATAGTTATTTATAAGAGGGTCAGCACGCTCCCACAGAGGAGACACCCAACTCGGGGCTGGTCCAGAGAGCAGCGATATAATGTAAGCAACCTTGGATCTTGGCGTGGGGAAATTGTGCGATAGCAAATCAAACTGAATTTCACATTGATTGAGAAACCCGCGACATAAATTGGGACTGCCATCATATTTGCCAGGTACGGGCAGATGCAGGCGTGACCCTGGAGGTGATGCAGCCGGTAAAGGAGAACCCACTGAACTTGCAGGCGCAGAGGTGACTGGAACTGAAGGAACGACAGCACTGGGCAGTGACTGTTGCAGTGTATCGAGACGGGAAGACATTCCTTGCAGGAATTGGATTATATGCTGCTGTGCAGCCTCTTGACCATCCAGGCGGGAGACCAGATTTTGTAAGGCCCCTGACAACACATTTTGACCACCGTTTGAATCCATTGGCCTTGGACTTACTGTCAGGCTCTGTCTAGTTTGTGTTCCCGGAGAGGGCACTAGTGGGTCAGTGGAGATGGGATGGAGAAGACGAGGAGGCTGGATAAGATTCTTGCGCATGTGCGCTGTGTTGTTTATTTAGCAATTGATTCAAACAATATGGCAGCAGGAATACTGATGACAACAGAAGATATGCAATTGTGGGTGGAACAGCGTGGAAGCTGAAAGTCTATGGCAAAGTCTGTGATGTGAGCAACAATCAATCAGGGGACTGATGTATCGGTATGGGAACCGATGGTTCCTGGATCGTGGAGCACAGCAGGGATGATGGTGGGAATAGCGAGCCAGGTAACTGTTTGCAGGAGACAGGAACAAGTGGTTTAAATCCTCAGTGCAGGTTGGAATAACACTGGCAGCAAGCAGGCTGACGAACAGGTGTAGGTTAACGAGATGCACCTGGAGGAGAGTCTCTACTGCAGAGGGCTGGAGCACACTGTAGCTGGATAAGGTGTGAAGCTGATCACAGGTACCCGGGTTGCTGGTGCTTGTGGTTCCACGGCAGTGCAGGACCAGACTGGAAGGCAGAGCAGGTACAAAGAGAAAACTGGAGAACGGAGCCAGAGACACAGGTCAGAGGAATGACACGAAGTCCAAGGCAAGGACTGACTCACCCTGCTGCTCCTGATATACCCCCCGGTCTGCAGGTATTGGTTGGGAGTGAATGGGAAGTGCGGCCAGGCTCTGGATTGGCTGATGCGGAAGAGCTGACGGGGACTGTCATGGCGGCGCCCATGCCGTGGTTTGGCAGGAATGCGCCGTGCGTGCACGCCTGCTGACAACAGGAGTATCCTTAGGCCCAGAATTGCATTTAGCGACAAGGTGACCAGTGGCAGCGAGACATGGGAGCCTCAGACGGAGGTTGCACCGGCGGACAGTTGCAGCTGCAGTAAGTCGATTCCTGACAAAATAGTGTTAAAAAATTAATAAGTGAAAAGTATTAATAGAATGTAAAGGTATGCCACACTAAAGCCATCCAGCTCAGCCAGTCCCGAGGCACCACACCTCACACCTCCATTACCCCAATCTGGGTCTAATATTAACCAGCAAGGAGCCACATGATAATGGCTCCTTACTACAATATGTCTAAGCTAAGAGCTACCTACCTTGGAGCAACCCCATAATGCCACATGTGGCATGTCAGGGCCTGCACCTCCTCCTAATGCAGGAACCTCTCTGCCTCTCACAACAGACATATATATTGGTAGATGCTCAATTAGCTTAGTGATATCATTCAGGTGCTCGAAAGGGAGGGGTATTTCTCAGCAAGAAAAAAAGGCATTTGGTTTCCCCCAGCACCCTGAATGATAACAGTAATCAAATATAAATCCCACATAATAATAGAATTCAGAGATCTTCGTTACACATATTTACGCAAATGTGTGGTTAAGCCCCAAAGCCGCATCAAGGCGTCTCTGTATATTTGGGGTCCCTAGCGCTATATCTAGGTGCAGGGTGTGGCACCTCAAAACACCAGCATAAGCCAGAAAGCCCAGCTTAGCATACCAGTGAAAAAACGATATTGTTAATAAATTAGTATTTAGGAAGCCTAAGCTATAGAGAGGGTGATACAAACATGAAATGTAATTAAAATAGAGAAATATTGTTAAAAAATTAATAAGTGAAAAGTGTTAATAGAATGTAAAGGTATGCCACACTAAAGCCACCCAGCTCAGCCAGTCTTGCCTTGCGGGCACCTTACCTGTCTGACATCTGAATGGGTGATATTTGATGCTTATTCAATTTACTGTACCAGATTTAATGCTAAAAAGTATATATCTTTGCTTCAAAAATTACCTATATTGCTGGTGGTTCCAGCCAAACTGTATTGCATGTATGTGTACTTTTCTAGTTAGGTACAGTGCGATTTAACCCTGTGACAGGGGCAGGGCTTTGACTGCCCAGCATCCATTTTTTTTGCGGGCACCATACCTGTCTGACATCTGAATGGGTGATATTTGATGTTTATTCAATTTATTGTACCAGATCTAATGCTAAAAAGTATATATCTTTGCTTCAAAAATTACCTATATTGCTGGTGGTTCCAGCAAAACTGTATGACATGTATGTGTACTTTTCTAGTTAGGTACAGTGCGATTTAACCCTGTGACAGGGGCAGGGCTCTGACTGCCCAGCACCCATTGCGGGCACTCCGATTGCCTGCCAATTGAATGAATGACACCCAGTACTTGTCTGTTATAGCTAAGTCTCTCCATTCCAGCAAAGAATGCTATAATTTGGTTACTGAAAGAATCTTTATTAATAACATTTCTGGTGTCTTTCAGTGAATGAGCTTAGCATATCCACGTTTATTTTTCTGCCCAATTGCATTATAGAAATATATCCTTTTCTCGTATTCAAATTATCGGACAGATGTTGTGCAATCCCGCTTTTTAGTCTGCTATAAGTATTTTCAAACTGTGTGTGTGTCATGTTTTTTTGTCTTTTTGGGGACATATCACCAAAGCGACGTTCGCACAGGTGATAATCACTTTGCCTCACATATTGGTTCATATTAAAAACGCATATTTTTGTCGACAGACGACTTCCTGGTAATATCACCAGTGTTTGCCTAGGCTATGGTGCACTGGATAAAAACTTCAATCATTGAATGCTATTGAAATCTGTCATGTATAAGTAGTGTCAGACATACCTAGTGATCTGACACCAATCACATGAAACTTGCATTATCCTGAATATTTTTTTTATTATTATTATTTTTTCTGTGAAGTGTTTTTTGACATCTGTTACAGTGATCTATTTGAACCAGGATCCATGAGTATCCAAAAAATAGAGGTGACCCAAAGGGACTTATTGTAATCCAATCTAATAGTCCATTTCAATTACTTGTCCTTATTCTAGAATTATTTTCCTGCTTCCCTTCCTTCTGTGAACTCTCATCCATGATTCCGGGGTGCGTGTCCCCTCAGGAGACAAGTCTCTTCAGTCTAACGTGGACAGCAGATTCACACCTACTCATCTATTACTTTTCCCTTTTTTTCTCACGCATTCTCAGCATTCCGTTTCCAAGGAGGAATCAATCCTCCCTTTTCGGTGCACTCTCATTGGTGCTATAGGATCAAACCTTCCTACGACCATACCCCTACGTTCACGCCCAATCTCGTCCGATCTTGGAAGCTAAACCTAGGTGGGCTGAGTCAGTACCTAGATGGGCGACCACTAGGGAATACCCAGTGAAGTAGGAAGACTCTCTTCCCTGTAGAAACTACACCAACAGCAGTATCACCACTTACACTCAATCCTCCTTCTTCATTATCTTTTTTCCCTTCATCTATGACAGTGGTTAATTATTAGAATTGTTATTCAGTGATTGGGTTCTCCCACTCACGAATTAACCCAATTTAGGGCTGCATTAATACAAACACAGTTTGTACAGATCTTGAGCAGACGGAAGTAGCATAATATGTAGCCATCTTTCGATATGCGTTTATCCAGGCATAATTAAGATCTGAACATTTTTCCAATCCTGGGAGACATTTCTCTCCAGCTGGCACATCCATGCTTGTCTAATATTATTTAATTTGTTTTGTTGAATTTCCGTGCATTTTAAAGAGTAGAAATAAAGACTTTATTATTTTTTAGATACTATTAACTTACATTTAGTTTACACAAGAGTGCGCCCAAACAAGAGTCATACTTTTCTCTTTTCGTATATACCTGTTTTCCCCTTTTTTTGACTCCGGGCGCACCGCCACGCGGACAGATAGGAATTGCCAAAATATTATTGTCCATCTCTGGCCTCTACTATTACCCTTGTACTTTGAATCTAGGTCGGTGCAGGATCAAAAACCCTCCTTTTTGTATAAAAAACTATAGTGTTAATTAATTAGTATTTAGGAAGCCGAAGCTATAGAGAGGGTGATACAAACATGAAATGTAATTAAAATTAGAGATGAGCGAGTTCGTTTCCTCGGTATCCGAACCCCCCCGAACTTCACCCATTTTACACGGGTCCGAGGCAGACTCGGATCCTCCCGCCTTGCTCGGTTAACCCGAGCGCGCACGAACGTCATCATCCCACTGTCGGATTCTCGCGAGATTCGTATTCTATATAAGGAGCCGCGCGTCGCCGCCATTTTCACTCGTGCATTGGAGATGATAGGGAGCAGCGTGCAGCGTTCTCTCAGTTGTGTTCAGTGTGCTGCAAATATCTGTGCTCAGTGTGCTGCAAATATCTGTGCTCAGTGTGCTGAAAATATCTACGTTCTCTGCCTGAAAAACGCTCCATATCTGTACTGCATTGTAGTATATAGTAGGAGGACAGTGCAGAATTTTGCTGACCAGTGACCACCAGTATTATATCAGTACGGTACAGTAGTCCACTGCTCTACCTACCTCTGTGTCGTCAAGTATACTATCCATCCATACCTGTGGTGCATTTTAGTTGTTGTGCACAGTAGTAGGAGGACAGTGCATAATTTTGCTGACCACCAGTATATAATATATAGCAGTACGGTACAGTAGTCCACTGCTCTACCTACCTCTGTGTCGTCAAGTATACTATCCATCCATACCTGTGGTGCATTTTAGTTGTTGTGCGCAGTAGTAGGAGGACAGTGCATAATTTTGCTGACCACCAGTATATAATATATAGCAGTACGGTACAGTAGTCCACTGCTCTACCTACCTCTGTGTCGTCAAGTATACTATCCATCCATACCTGTGGTGCATTTTAGTTGTTGTGCGCAGTAGTAGGAGGACAGTGCATAATTTTGCTGACCACCAGTATATAATATATAGCAGTACGGTACAGTAGGCCATTGCTATTGATATATATTACTGGCATATAATTCCACACATTTAAAAATGGAGAACAAAAATGTGGAGGGTAAAATAGGGAAAGATCAAGATCCACTTCCACCTCGTGCTGAAGCTGCTGCCACTAGTCATGGCCGAGACGATGAAATGCCATCAACGTCATCTGCCAAGGCCGATGCCCAATGTCATAGTAGAGAGCATGTAAAATCCCAAAAACAAAAGTTCAGTAAAATGACCCAAAAATCTAAATTAAAAGCACCTGAGGAGAAGCGTAAACTTGCCAATATGCCATTTACGACACGGAGTGGCAAGGAACGGCTGAGGCCCTGGCCTATGTTCATGGCTAGTGGTTCAGATTCACATGAGGATGGAAGCACTCATCCTCTCGCTAGAAAAATGAAAAGACTTAAGCTGGCAAAAGCACAGCAAAGAACTGTGCGTTCTTCTAAATCACAAATCCCCAAGGAGAGTACAATTGTGTCGGTTGCGATGCCTGACCTTCCCAACACTGGACGGGAAGAGGTGGCACCTTCCACCATTTGCACGCCCCCTGCAAGTGCTGGAAGGAGCACCCACAGTCCAGTTCCTGATAGTCAAATTGAAGATGTCACTGTTGAAGTACACCAGGATGAGGATATGGGTGTTGCTAGCGCTGAGGAGGAAATTGACATGGAGGATTCTGATGGTGAGGTGGTTTGTTTAAGTCAGGCACCCGGGGAGATACCTGTTGTCCGTGGGACGAATATGGCCATTGACATGCCTGGTCAAATTACAAAAAAAAATCACCTCGTCGGTGTGGAATTATTTTAACAGAAATGCGGACAACATTTGTCAAG
Source organism: Pseudophryne corroboree (assembly GCF_028390025.1). Taxonomy (NCBI): domain Eukaryota; kingdom Metazoa; phylum Chordata; class Amphibia; order Anura; family Myobatrachidae; genus Pseudophryne; species Pseudophryne corroboree. The sequence goes on along the minus strand of NC_086448.1, from coordinate 320,653,022 downwards.
CCGTGTGTTGCCTTTGTCAAGCTGTAATAAGTAGGGGTAAGGACGTTAACCACCTAGGAACATCCTCCCTTATACGTCACCTGGAGCACATTCATCAGAAGTCATTGACAAGTTCAAAAACTTTGGGTGACAGCGGAAGCAGTCCACTGACAACTAAATCCCTTCCTCTTGTAACCAAGCTCCTGCAAACCACACCACACCACAGTGTCAATTTCCTCCTTAGACAGGAACGCCAATAGTCCTGCAGGCCAAGTCTGACGAGTCCTCTCCTGCCTGGGATTCCTCCGATGCATCCTTGAGTGTAACGCCTACTGCTGCTGGCGCTGCTGTTGTTGCTGCTGGGAGTCGATCGTCATCCCAGAGGGGAAGTCGGAAGACCACTTGTACTACTTCCAGTAAGCAATTGACTGTCCAACAGTCCTTTGCGAGGAAGATGAAATATCACAGCAGTCATCCTGCTGCAAAGCGGATAACTCAGGCCTTGGCAGCCTGGGCGGTGTTAAACGGGTTTCCGGTATCCACCGTTAATTCACAGGAAACTAGAGATTTGCTTGAGGTACTGTGTCCCCGGTACCAAATACAATCTAGGTTCCATTTCTCTAGGCAGGCGATACCGAAAATGTACACAGACCTCAGAAAAAGAGTCACCAGTGTCCTAAAAAATGCAGTTGTACCCAATGTCCACTTAACCACGGACATGTGGACAAGTGGAGCAGGGCAGACTAAGGACTATATGACTGTGACAGCCCACTGGGTAGATGTATTGCCTCCCGCAGCAAGAACAGCAGCGGCGGCACCAGTAGCAGCATCTCGCAAACGCCAACTCATTCCTAGGCAGGCTACGCTTTGTATCACCGCTTTCCATAAGAGGCACACAGCTGACAACCTCTTACGGAAACTGAGGAACATCATCGCAGAATGGCTTACCCCAATTGGACTCTCCTGGGGATTTGTGACATCGGACAACGCCACCAATATTGTGCGTGCATTACATGTGGGCAAATTCCAGCACGTCCCATGTTTTGCACATACATTGAATTTGGTGGTGCAGAATTATTTAAAAGATGACAGGGGCGTGCAAGAGATGCTGTCGGTGGCCCGAAGAATTGTGTGCCACTTTCGGCATTCAACCACTGCATGCCGAAGACTGGAGCACCAGCAAACACTCCTGAACCTGCCCCGCCATCATCTGAAGCAAGAGGTGGTAACGAGGTGGAATTCAACCCTCTATATGCTTCAGAGGATGGAGGAGCAGCAAAAGGCCATTCAAGCCTATACAGCTACTTACGATATAGGCAAAGGAGGGGGAATGCACCTGACTCAAGCGCAGTGGAGAATGATTTCAACGTTGTGCAAGGTTCTGCAACCCTTTGAACTTGCCACACGTGAAGTCAGTTCAGACACTGCCAGACTGAGTCAGGTCATTCCCCTCATCAGGCTTTTGCAGAAGAAGCTGGGGAGATTGAAGGAGGAGCTAAAACAGAGCGATTCCACTAGGCATGTGGGACTTGTGGATGGAGCCCTTAATTCGCTTAACCAGGATTCACGGGTGGTCAATCTGTTGAAATCAGAGCACTACGTTTTGGCCACCGTGCTCGATCCTAGATTTAAAACCTACGTTGGATCTCTCTTTCCGGCAGACACAAGTCTGCAGAGGTTCAAAGACCTGCTGGTGAGAAAATTGCCAAGTCAAGCGGAACGTGACCCGTCAACAGCTCCTCCTTCACATTCTCCCGCAACTGGGGCTGCGAGGAAAAGGCTAAGAATTTCCGAGCCCACCCGCTGGCGGTGATGCAGGGCAGTCTGGAGCGAGTGCTGACATCTGGTCCGGACTGAAGGACCTGCCAACGATTACTGACATGTCGTCTACTGTCACTGCATATGATTCTGTCACCATTGAAAGAATGGTGGAGGATTATATGAGTGACCGCATCCAAGTAGGCACGTCAGACAGTCCGTACGTATACTGGCAGGAAAAAGAGGCAATTTGGAGGCCCTTGCACAAACTGGCTTTATTTTACCTAAGTTGCCCCCCCTCCAGTGTGTACTCCGAAAGAGTGTTTAGTGCAGCCGCTCACCTTGTCAGCAATCGGCGTACGAGGTTACTTCCAGAAAATGTAGAGAAGATGATGTTCATCAAAATGAATTATAATCAATTACTCCGTGGATACATTCACCATCAATTGCCTCCAGAAAGTACACAGGGACCTGAGATGGTGGATTCTAGTGGGGACGAATTAATAATCTGTGAGGAGGGGGATGTACACAGTGAAAGGGGTGAGGAATCGGACGATGAGGAGGAGGTGGACATCTTGCCTCTGTAGAACCAGTTTGTGCAAGGAGAGATTGATTGCTTCTTTTTTGGTGGGGGCCCAAACCAACCAGTCATTTCAGTCACAGTCGTGTGGCAGACCCTGTCGCTGAAATGATGGGTTTGTTAAAGTGTGCATGTCCTGTTTATACAACATAAGGGTGGGTGGGAGGGCCCAAGGACAATTCCATCTTGCACCTCTTTTTTTCTTTAATTTATCTTTGCATCATGTGCTGTTTGGGGACTATTTTTTAAATCTGCCATCCTGTCTGACACTGCAGTGACACTCCTAGATGGGCCAGTTGTTTGTGTCGGCCACTTGGGTCGCTTAGCTTAACCATCCAGCGACCTTGGTGCACCTCTTTTTTACTTTGCATCATGTGCTGTTTGGGGACTATTTTTTAAATCTGCCATCCTGTCTGACACTGCAGTGCCACTCCTAGATGGGCCAGGTGTTTGTGTCGGCCACTTGGGTCACTTAGCTTAGCCACACAGCTACCTCATTGCACCTCTTTTTTCTTTGCATCATGTGCTGTTTGGGGACTATTTTTAAATCTGCCATCCTGTTTGACACTGCAGTGCCACTCCTAGATGGGCCAGGTGTTTGTGTCGGCCACTTGGGTCGCTTAGCTTAGCCACACAGCTACCTCATTGCACCTCTTTTTTTCTTTGCATCATGTGCTGTTTGGGGACTATTTTTTAAATCTGCCATCCTGTCTGACACTGCAGTGACACTCCTAGATGGGCCAGGTGTTTGTGTCAGCCACTTGGGTCGCTTAGCTTAGTCACACAGCGACCTTGGTGCACCTCTTTTTTTCTTTGCATCATGTGCTGTTTGGGGACTATTTTTTGAAGTGCCATCCTGTCTGACGCTGCAGTGCCACTCCTAGATGGGCCAGGTGTTTGTGTCAGCCACTTGGGTTGCTTAGCTTAGTCATTCAGCGACCTCGGTGCAAATTATAGGACTAAAAATAATATTGTGAGGTGTGAGGTGTTCAGAATAGACTGGAAATGAGTGGAAATTATGGTTATTGAGGTTAATAATACTATGGGATCAAAATTACCCCCAAATTCTATGATTTAAGCTGTTTTTGAGGGTTTTTTGTAAAAAAACCCACCCGAATCCAAAACACACCCGAATCCGACAAAAAATTTTCAGAGAGGTTTTGCCAAAACACGTCCGAATCTAAAACACGGCCGCGGAACCGAATCCAAAACCAAAACACAAAACCCGAAAAATGTCCGGTGCACATCACTAATTAAAATAAATAGTGTTAAAAAATTAATAAGTGAAAGTGTTAATAGAATGGCTCCTTATTACAATATGTCTAAGCTAAGAGCTACCTACCTTGGAGCAACCCCATAATGCTCAATGTGGCATGTCAGAGCCTGCACCTCCTCCTAATGCAGGAACCTCTCTGCCTCTCACACCAGACATATATATTGGTAGATGCTCAATTAGCTTAGTGATATCATTCAGGTGCTTAGTGATAGACGCCTTGCTGTGGCTTTGGGGCTTAACCACACATTTGCGCAAATATGTGTAACGAAGATCTCTGAATTCTATTATTATGTGGGATTTATATCTGGTTAGTGTTATCATTCAGGGTGCTGGGGGAAACCAAATGCCTTTTTTTCTTGCTGAGAAATACCCCTCCCTTTCGAGCACCTGAATGATATCACTAAGCTAATTGAGCATGGTGTAAAACAAACAGGTTATTGCAATACCAAGTACATAGTTAGGTATCCGGTTTCAATGTTGATAAGTTCTGAATGTAGACAGTACATTTTAGTGCTATATTTCAGTTTAGGGTTAGGCTTAGGGCTGGGGACGGGTTAGGCTTAGGGATGGGTTACGTTTAGGGCTGGGGATGGGTTAGGTTTAGGGCTTTGGATGGTTTAGGACTGGGGATGGATTACATTTATGGATGTGGATGGGTTAGGACTAGGGTTGGACTAGGTTTAGGGCTGGGGATGGGTTAGGTCTAGGGATGGGTTAGGTCTAGGGATGGGTTAGGTTAAGTGTTAGGGCTAGGGATTTTTTTCCCATCACTGGTTTCTTTAACCTGTCTCTGCGGATCATTCCCTTAGCGAGCCAAGGAGATGTCAGGAAGAAGTGCCGCACTCTCATAAGTCCCGTGCGTATTGGCCAGACTGCGCTTCCTCTTCTGTCAGCTCATCTACAGAGAAGAGAGGATGCTAGAGCAACTAGAGTTGCCACACCGCAGAAGGTTTGTTTGAACAGTGATGATAAAATACAATATGGTTAAATACAATTTTGATAAGTTATTGAAATTTAAATAGTAAAATGACATGGCACTTAAAATAAGACCATACATATAAAATCAAATTAACATGACACAAGCAGTTTCCAGCTCCAGATAGTCTGGATTAGATGGACGTGTAGCAGTGCAGATGCTCGTCATTAGAGATCATCTGCACTGTTAACCACCTGCCTAGACGCAGGCTTATCCAGCTCATGCCTCTTACCTCGGCAGTCGTGTTCCTTGTTCTCAGCAGTCATTCAGTACATCTCTGCGTCTTCAGACCATTGGGTAAGCTACTGCTGGAGGTATTAACACCAGGCAGCCCCATAAGTAACGGCGTATGCATCCAGTACTGAGGGAACGGGGGGGGGGGGGGGGGGTTGGTGGAATACCATCTTGAGGGCTCTAGGATTCTCACCTCAATAGTTCTGGAGTTCCCTGCAATACCTTGCAAGTCCAAGTATCTTCATGTTCAGCAAGTCTGAGAGTCTCGATGCCAAGTGAGTCCAAGGTTTCTAACATTATAACCGGACCACAACTGTCTGTAGTTGGGTGTTCCTGCAGGTTAGGATCGAATCAACACAGCAAAACGCACCACTGCTTCCCTGCAGGCAGCATTGACGGTACCTAAACTCAACCTCACTGACCATTTCAGAACTTCTGAGAGAGTTGCAAACTCTATTTTTGGCTCAGTCCTCACTCTTCTGGATCTGAGGCCCAGAGTGTGGGTATTGTAATTTCCCTCCTCCAAGGCGGCACTCAGTCCTTGGCCCTTGGTCTTCCATCTGATCATCCTATTCTTCATACCATGGTTGGCTTTTTCACAGCCCTGGAAGTGCTTTATGATGACCCGGATCGGGCAGCATCTGTAGAGGAGCACCTGCACTCATTGAAATGGGGGAATAATTTTGCCGAGGTTTACTGCACTGAGTTTCAACGCTGGGCTGATGACTTTATTTGGAACGATACGGCTCTCCGGGGTCATTTCCAGCTGGGCCTCACTGAAGATATCATCTGTTGCTGTATCCTACTCCCGGAGCACTTGACGCCCTCATGCAGCTGGCAGTCAGAATCAACAGATTATCTGGGAATGCAGGATGGAGAAGGAGACGCCCGGTGGACCATGCCAGAGTCTTCCGAAGACAGCGTAGAGCCAATGCAGATTGGGCCTTCCGCTTAATGCTCCAGAAGGCCTATGCCTGTATTGTGGAGGTAGAGGACATTTGTTGAGCATCTGTTCGCAGAAGACGGGAAATAGCCTGAGTAAACAGCCTGAGTGAAGAAGTAGGGGTTTTCTCAGGCCTATCATCCATTTCCCCTAATAATCCTGTACTTCTACCTATTAAGATAACAACTCAAGAGGTTGTGATTGAAGTTCAGGCCTTCCTAGATAGTGGTTCCGCAGGAAACTTCATGGATTTTGAGTTTGCCAGTTCCTGGGGTATCTCCAATATCAGTGTGTGGTCTGGATGGGAATCCGCTCCTAAATGGTCTTAGTGAACTTTCGGACACTAGCCCTCCATTTATTGGGGGTAATTCAGACTGCAGCAATTGCAGTCTGAATTACTATGCGCATTGCGCACATGTGGTGGGCGCACTGCGCATGTGCAGCCAGTGAGATGCAAAAGCATCTCACTGGTGCGATTGCCTCTGCCTGCGGTCACGGGGCAGGAGGGGGCATGCCAACGGTGTTAGAATACTGTTGGTGGGGTGCGGTCCGGATAATGGAGGTGTGTCCGGACCGTTGGGTGGGCAGGCTGCGGCGGCTGCAAGATGTCACATGCAGCCGCTGCAACCTGGGACGCGGCGGTTAGCCCCCTGCCAGCACGCAGGAGCTGCGCTGGCAAGGAGCTACTTGTCAGGTAGAAAAGCACCGCCGCCTTACAATGCTTTTGTACTTGTGCGGGCAGACTTGCAGGCAGACTAGCCCTGTGCTGTGCGACCCCCCGCATGTCAGAGAAACTGATTGTAGATGTGCTAATTTTAGCACATCTACAATCAGGTCTGAATTGCCCCCATCAGTTGGTGCTTTGCATTCAGAAAATTTGTCCTTCTTTCTCGTCCAGTGTCCACTGACTCCTGTCATGCTGGTACTTTCTTGGCTTAAGACACATGACTCAGTCTTTAATTGAAGAACCGGTGAATTAGTTCAATAGAGTTTGGAGTGCTCACAGAAATGTCTGACTATCCCAGTCCATGTGGTGCAACCGGTTCCTGAGGGGTTGCCTATCCAATATCCAATATCATTCTTGCGCTGGTGTCTTCTCCAAACAGCAGGCCGTTTCCTTGCCTCCACATTGTCCTTATGATTGTGCTATCAACCTGATGCCTGATGTTGAGCTCCCCAAGGGTCGGCTGTATGCCTTGCCTCTGTCCGAAACCAAAGCAATGAAGAATTACATCCAGGAAAATCTAAAGAGAGGATTTATTCGTCCTTCAAAATCACCCATGGGAGCAGGGTTTTTCTGCGTGGCCAAGAAAGACGGTTTCATTTGGCAATGTATCGATTATAGAGGCCTGAACAGGGTTACGGTGAAGAACCCACAACCTCTCATCTCAGTCCTATTCGATCAGTTAAGGGAGGCCGTAATCTTCTCTGAGATTGACCTGTGCGTAGCGTATAATCTTATCAGTATAAAACGAGGACGAATGGAAGACCGCCTTCAACACCCATTTTGGTCATTACGAATATCTGGTAATGCCTTTTGGTCTTTCAAATGCCCCAGCAGTGTTCCAGGACCTCATCAATGATGCTCTTTGGGAATTATTGGTAAGATTCATTGTCGGTTACATGGACAACATTTTGATTTATTCCTTCAGGAACATCGTGCTCATGTCAAGGTGGTCCTCCAAAAGCTCAGAGAACATCATTTGTACGCCAAACTGGAGAAATGCGAGTTCAAAGTGCAGAGTAGTTCCTTTTTTAGGTATATTATTACTCCAAAATGGTTTCCATGTACCCCAAAAAAACTCCAAGCTGTTCTTGATTGTGTCCGTCCACTAATTTAAAAGGGCCAATGTAGGAGCCATTCTTTCTCAGGAAGATCCAGCTGATCTCAGACTAATTACAATGTGGAGAATAGTGAACTCCTTGCAGTCAAGTGGGCACTGGAGGAATGGAGACATTGGCTGGAAGGTGCCAGACGTGGTCACAGATCACAAGAACTTGTCGTACATTGAATCTGCAAAGAGATTAATTTTCCCGGCAGGAAATACATTTTCTTTGCAAGCAGCCCTGATGCTACCCGCTTAGCAAAGGGATGCAGAGCAGGGAGGCGCCAGGCTGGAAAGGCGATCTTCCTGCTCCTCATCCCTTGTGCTGATGTCTCTGCTGCTGTCTGCTGCTCCTGTCACACTGTATGACAGGCAGTGGCACCGCAGCTTGAATCCTCCTCTCCCCCTCCTCTGTGACAGCGCAGTGTGCAAGATCTAAAAAGGGGGCAGAGTTACACAGAACTGAGGGGTGGAGCTACAATGGACCAGGCTGCAGCCTGCTACACAGAAGGATGAGCTGCTACAGCTCCCGCAGCCAGACTTCCTTAGGTAAGTAGATGGAACGATAGTGAGAGAAAGTATGTGTGTGTGTGTGTGTGTGTGTGTGTGTCTGTGTGTATGTATGTATGTATGTATGTGCATCTGTATATGTATGTGTGTGTGTATGTGGACAGTATGTGTATGTGTGACTGTGTGGGCATAATGTGTATAAGCGTCACTACTACAGGGTACATTACGTGTGTAAGCGTCACTACTACAGGGGTGCATTATATGTATAAGCGTCACTACTACAGGGAGCATTATGTGCATAAGCATCACTACTACAGGGGGCGTTATGTGTATAAGCGGCACTACTACAGGGGGCATTATGTGTATAAGCATCACTGCTACATGGGGCATCATGTGTATAAGCGTCATTACTACAGGGGGCATTATGTGCATAATTGTCACTACTACAGGGGGCATTGTGTGTAAGCGTCAATACTACAGGGGGTGTTACATGTGTAAGTGCCACTACTACAGGGGGCGTTACGTGTGTAAGCAGTAAAGGAGTAATTAGCAGAAAGTACTGCTCCAGGTCCTGCACGCTGAGCGAAAGTTAGAGCATCCTTTATCACCCATGGAACATCACAGCTGCCGATAGCACCTCCCACCCCTACCGCTGAATGATGGGTAGGGGCCCCAGTGCATTGCTTTGTTAAGACAGCCCTCCTGTATTTGCCTTGCGTTTTGAATGGAACAGTACTCTGCAGCCTGGAGAGCTGCCCATTGCCCTATTAGAATGCACCCCAAGCTCAGCTTCCTGGCCCGGTCCCCTTTTTCTGTGACATCATGATGTCACATTTGCAAGGTCGGGATCAAGGGGTTAGCCCATGATGCATTAATGCCCTGTTAAGGCAATGTATATAATAATGTGTAATCAACTCACTATTTGGAAGGTGCTTCCACTAATTGGATGGTTTTACTGTTAATAAGCTAATGTACCAATATGAGGTCACAGAAAAATGCAATCAACTTGTAGATGATACATACAGACATGGGTATTTTTCATGAGTAACTCCCCAAACAATATTAGAAATATTTTGTATGTAACTCGTGGTAAGTTTTACCCTTAATTTAATAAACGGTAAATTTGAGGTTTGGCATGTGTGGATAACTGAATGCAAACACCCTGCTCCATCGAAAATCATTAAGTGGAAGAAAACATAGTGAATGCACATCACAGAGGGTGGAAGAAACCAGGACGTGAAAGAAGTTTTGCAGTGGCAGAGATGATGTAGTTGTTAATAGGAATATTGAAAATGCCTAGTAAGAGAGACGGTGCATTAATGGACAGACATGTGTACAGATTATGTTTACAGGGCTACCTAAAAGGAACCAGCTCTGGTGTGATGATGATGATGATGATGATGATGATGATAGTAACATAGTAACATAGTATCTGAGGTTGAAAAAAGACAATTGTCCATCGAGTTCAACCTATTTGTGGTGTCCTATGCATGATGATTTGACTAAAATTTCTGACTGATGCTGCTGTCAGCCATTGCATTTTATCCCTATTAATAGTAACTATAATGCATGACTATGCACCATACCTGTTATGCACACCAGTGCCTGCAGGAAAGTACTAGTGTCAGAACTGTTATGCACTCCAGTGTCTGCAGGAATGTACTGGTGTTTGAACTGTTATGCAAAACAAATGGACTCACAGACAAACTGGGGAATATGACATAACGTACACAGAAGGTGATAGGGTAACAAAATACACACACAGTGAACAGAGAAGCCCAGAGGCTAAGGAACTGGGTATCTCCCTTGTATTAGAACTGCTCAGATGTAAAAAGCAAGATGTTGTGTTTTAATACGTAGAGAACCCGAAATGCTGTTGCTAAAGGCAACAGCAAAACCCTAAAGGGTTACCAACGGGTGTGGCAGTAAACTCCTTGGTCAGGGATGGAATGATAGACACAAGGAGAGCCTCCACAATCCTGATTCTCACTTGCAGTGCACAGGTTTAAGCTTACTGCCACTAAACTGACCCCTGACACCTAGCACAGTGAGACAGGATTAGACAGGCAAGTGTTAGAATACAGCCGCAAACTTGCTAAGTTCACAGAGTAATAACAGAACCCCAGCAAGCTAAACGACTGACTCCAGTCTTACTGCTAGGTCTGGATTGGCAGAGTGTAATACCAAATCCCCAGGCCTATTTGCAGTAAGCAACAAACAAATACAAAGCTACACAGTACTGGCTAACTTTCATGAACTGACTAACCAACAGAGATTCAGCAGCATCTGCTTACCCTGAAAAGAGGCCTTATAAAGCAGGTGCTGTCCACGCCCCACTCAGACCTCACAGACTGTGAGCACAAAAACCAGCACCGGATCCCCTGCCGTGCACAGAGCCTATAACCACTGCACAGCAAAAGACCCGAACCGGAGTATCAGCTGCGCTCAGGTTACTCCACTAGCACTTGTCTCCCGGTTGCCATGACGACGTGGCAGCACAGGGCAGGAGACCCTAACAGTACCCCCCCTCTGACGAGGGGTCAAAGAACCCCTAGCACCGGGTTTATCGGGGAACTGCGAGAAGAAAGAGCGTATCAGTCTGGGGGCATGAAGATCACAACTGCGCACCCACGACCGCTCCTCCGGGCCATACCCCTTCCAGTGCACCAAAAATGACAGCCGACCCCGAACCACCTTGGAGTCAAGAATCCTTTCAACAACAAACTCCCTCTGGCCACGTATCAGAAGAGGGGAAGGTCTTCCACTGGAAGAAGGATTACTAATCGCCCGTTTTAAAAGGGAACAATGAAATGTTTTATTGATACCCAAAGAACGGGGCAGATCTAACTGAAATGCCACCGGATTGATAACCCTGGTGATCTTATAAGGGCCGATGAACCGGGGCCCTAACTTATGAGATGGCTGTCTCAACTTCAAATTCTTGGTAGACAACCAGACGAAGTCTCCTAATTTGAAGCTGCAGGGTCTTTTCCGCTTATCAAAAACCCTTTTGGTCACTAATGACACAGACACAAGGGCTTTCTTCACTTTCCGCCAAATACCTCTAAGGACCGAAACCACAGAGGAACCACCAGGCGTGGAGTCCAGGGGGTCAAAAGAATTGGCCTTAGGATGATGCCCATACACACAAAGGAAGGGAGAGATCCCTGTAGCAGAGTGAGCCGCGTTGTTATAGGCAAACTCCGCCATGGACAGATGAGCAACCCAGTCAGTCTGACACTTGGAGACATAACACCTGAGGAACTGCTCCAAGGACTGGTTCACCCTTTCAGTCTGCCCATTAGACTGCGGATGGTAGCCTGACGACAAGCTGACAGAAATCTGGAGATCGGAACAAAATGCCCTCCAGAATTTGGCCACAAACTGGGATCCGCGGTCAGAGACCACATCAAGTGGCAACCCGTGGAGACGCACAACATGCAGCATAAATAATTCAGACAGGCGTCTGGCTGATGGCAGCCCAACCAGTGGAACGAAGTGCGCCATCTTCGAAAACCTGTCAACGACAACCCAGATGGCTGTCATCCCCGAGGATTTGGGCAAGTCCACCACAAAATCCATTGAAATGTGGGTCCATGGCTTAGATGGGATAGAGAGTGGATGTAATGGGCCAACAGGAACCCCTCTAGGAGTCTTATTTCGGGCACAGATGTCACATGCCCGAACCCACTGATCCACATCCTTAGCCACCGAGGGCCACCACACCGCCCTAGATAGCAACTCCCGAGTTCTGGCAATACCCGGGTGACCTGCCGACTTCTTGGCATGGAATTCCAGGAACACTCGCTGTCTTAACCTAGGAGGCACAAACAAAAGACCTACCAGAAGGTCTGGAGGAGCCTGCTCCTGTGCTCTAAGGACTAATGATAAGAGGTCCTGGGTAATGCCCACTTTAATACATGATGGGGAAACAATGGGCAACGGCTCCTCGGTGGTCTCCTGGATTGGAGCAAAACTCCGCGAGAGCGCATCAGCCTTGATGTTTTTTGACCCAGGGCGATATGTTATCAAAAAATTAAAGCGAGCAAAAAACAAAGCCCATCGTGCCTGCCTGGCATTGAGACGCTTCGCTGACTCTAAATATGCCAGATTCTTATGGTCAGTGAGAATTGAGACCACAAACTTAGCCCCCTCAAGCCAGTGTCTCCACTCCTCGAGTGCATCCTTAATAGCCAACAATTCCCGGTTACCCACGTCATAATTCATCTCGGCAGGCGAAAATTTACGGGAAAAGTAAGCACAGGGATGAAGGCGATTATCAGACACTCCCATCTGAGAAAGCACTGCCCCAATACCCATCTCAGAGGCATCCACCTCCACCACAAAAGGACGCTCTGGATCTGGGTGTCGCAGCACCTTGGCCGAAACAAATGCCCTTTTGAGACGGGCAAAAGCCGCTTTAGCCTCACAAGACCAGTGAGCAACATCCGCCCCTTTCTTAGTGAGTGCCACCAAGGGCGCCACTATAGAAGAAAATCCAGCGATAAATCGTCTATAAAAATTCGCAAAGCCCAGGAAACGCTGAAGCGCCTTCAAGCTAGTGGGCTGCACCCAATCCAGGACTGCCTGTACCTTGGAACCCTCCATTTGGAAACCTTCTGGGGAGATAATATATCCTAGAAATGCGATTTGCTGAACTTCAAATTCGCACTTCTCCAGCTTCGCCCCAAGCCGGTGGTCTCTGAGTTTCTGGAGGACTAAGCGTACATGCTTCCGATGTTCCTCCAGGGAATGGGAGAAGATTAGGATGTCATCTAAGTATACAACTAAGAATCTATCCAAATATTCCCTGAGCACATCATTCATGAAATCCTGGAAGACTGCCGGGGCATTACAGAGCCCAAAAGGCATCACCAAATATTCATAATGCCCTGAGTGGGTATTAAAGGCAGTCTTCCATTCATCCCCCTCTCTTATTCGGATTAGATTGTACGCACCGCGTAGGTCAATCTTAGAAAAAATGGTGGCAGTACGAAGCTGGTCAAACAAGACCGAAATGAGAGGCAGTGGGTATGAGTTTTTAATCGTGATACGGTTCAATTCCCTGAAGTCGATGCAGGGTCGCAACGAACCGTCCTTTTTACCCACGAAGAAGAACCCCGACCCAACTGGAGACTGTGAAGGTCTGATAAATCCCTTAGCCAAGTTCTCCTGAATGTACTCTGCCATAGCCTGAGTCTCAGGACGTGACAGGGAGTACAACCTGCTCTTGGGAAGCTTAGCATTTGGCAACAAATCAATGGCACAGTCATAGGGGCGATGGGGAGGTAGTACCTCTGCAACTTTTTTGGAGAACACGTCCGCAAAATCTGCATAACACCCTGGCAATCCTGGCAAACTTAGCTGCGAGAGCCTGACTGGAAGGCTCAAGCAACTCCTGAAACAATCAGTACCCCAACTAAGAATCTCCCCAGAGACCCAGTCAAATTGAGGATTGTGGGCCCTTAACCAGGGTAACCCCAACACCAATGGGGCAAAAGTACAGACAGTCACATAAAAGGACAATTTTTCAGAGTGTGTGGCTCCAATAAACAAAGAAATCTGGCTAGTGCAAGAGGTAATTTTACCTTGGGATAATGGTTCCCCGTTTAACCCACAAATCTCAATTTCCGATGCCAAGGGTACTAAGGGAACAGAGTGTTTTAGGGCGAATTGGCGGTCCATAAAAACCCCGTCGGCCCCACTGTCCACAAAGGCCTCAGTCTTGACAGTTTGACCGAGGATCTTCAAGGTCACCGGAATGATAAAAGTCTTCTTGGGAAATTCTGACTTCTGGCCTGACAGGATATTTCCCATCACCCTCAGGCCCTGAAGTTTTCCGGCTTTTCTGGGCATGATACTACCACATGACCTTTATTCCCACAGTACAAACACAACCCCTGCTGTCTCCTCCGCGTCTTCTCACGCGAGGAGAGGCGGGTAGCCCCAATCTGCATAGGCTCCTCAGAAAATTCCTCAGAGTCTGAGGTTCCCTTGGGAAGGAAGGAAATCTCAGTCTCCCTTTCAAGCCTACGCTCTCTCAGCCGTCTATCCACCCGGATGGATAACTGCATGAGCTGATCCAAGCTATCAGGCAAGGGATATTGTACCAGTTGGTCCTTTATCTGGTTAGAAAGACCTCTTCGGTACTGGTGTCTCAGGGCTGGGTCATTCCACTGGGTATCATGGGCCAACCTCCGAAACTCCGTACAGTAAACCTCAACTGGCCTTCGCCCTTGCTTAAGGATCGAAATCTGAGCCTCGGCTGAGGCCGTCTTGTCAGGGTCATCATACAACATGCCCAGTGCCGTAAAAAAAGCATCAACACTTTTAAGCGACGGACAGTCAGGCTGCAACCCATATGCCCAGACCTGTGGGTCTCCTTGTAGCAAGGAAATCACTATGCCCACCCGCTGAATCTCCGACCCAGAAGACTGAGGCCTAAGCCGGAAGTATAGCTTGCAGCTCTCCTTGAAACAAAAGAACTGCGAGCGATCTCCAGAAAAACGATCCGGGAGATTTACTTTCGGCTCCTTAACCCCTGCAGGTGCTGCTGCTGCGGGAGCTCCGCCAGCAGCCTGGGAGGTGTGCATTTTAATGGACAAATCATTAAATTGTCGAGTCAGGACCTGCACCTGATCGACCACCTGTTGCAACGTATTTTGAGGGGTATGCTCCATATTCCCACAAAATTTCAACAGGAGTATTAGGCTGCTGAATATGTTATGCACACCAGTGCCTGCAGGAAAGTACTAGTGTCAGAACTGTTATGCACTCCAGTGTCTGCAGGAATGTACTGGTGTTTGAACTGTTATGCAAAACAAATGGACTCACAGACAAACTGGGGAATATGACATAACGTACACAGAAGGTGATAGGGTAACAAAATACACACACAGTGAACAGAGAAGCCCAGAGGCTAAGGAACTGGGTATCTCCCTTGTATTAGAACTGCTCAGATGTAAAAAGCAAGATGTTGTGTTTTAATACGTAGAGAACCCGAAATGCTGTTGCTAAGGGCAACAGCAAAACCCTAAAGGGTTACCAACGGGTGTGGCAGTAAACTCCTTGGTCAGGGATGGAATGATAGACACAAGGAGAGCCTCCACAATCCTGATTCTCACTTGCAGTGCACAGGTTTAAGCTTACTGCCACTAAACTGACCCCTGACACCTAGCACAGTGAGACAGGATTAGACAGGCAAGTGTTAGAATACAGCCGCAAACTTGCTAAGTTCACAGAGTAATAACAGAACCCCAGCAAGCTAAACGACTGACTCCAGTCTTACTGCTAGGTCTGGATTGGCAGAGTGTAATACCAAATCCCCAGGCCTATTTGCAGTAAGCAACAAACAAATACAAAGCTACACAGTACTGGCTAACTTTCATGAACTGACTAACCAACAGAGATTCAGCAGCATCTGCTTACCCTGAAAAGAGGCCTTATAAAGCAGGTGCTGTCCACGCCCCACTCAGACCTCACAGACTGTGAGCACAAAAACCAGCACCGGATCCCCTGCCGTGCACAGAGCCTAT
This sequence comes from Pseudophryne corroboree, assembly GCF_028390025.1. NCBI lineage: Eukaryota > Metazoa > Chordata > Amphibia > Anura > Myobatrachidae > Pseudophryne > Pseudophryne corroboree. Next base: position 320,637,405 of record NC_086448.1, on the reverse strand, counting down.
AACCACTGCACAGCAAAAGACCCGAACCGGAGTATCAGCTGCGCTCAGGTTACTCCACTAGCACTTGTCTCCCGGTTGCCATGACGACGTGGCAGCACAGGGCAGGAGACCCTAACAATACCCCTGGATATCCTTATCCAATAGGAATTTATCTAACCCATTTTTAAAGGTGTTGACAGATTCCGCCATTACAACTCCCTCGGGCAGGGAATTCCAAACACGTATTGTCCTTACCGTGAAAAAGCCTTTACGCCGTATTGTGCGGAATCTCCTCTCCTCTAACCTGAGCGAGTGTCCATGAGTCCTCTGTGTTGATCTAACCAAAAACAGGTCCCGCGCAAGCTCTGTGTATTGTCCCCTTATATATTTGTAGATGTTGATCATATCCCCTCTTAGTCTCCGCTTTTCCAATGTAAACATGCCTAGTCTTTCAAGCCTTTCCTTGTATTCCATCGTCTCCATGCCCTTAATTAGTTTGGTCGCCCTCCTCTGTACCTTTTCAAGCTCCAGGATATCCTTTTTGTAGTACGGTGCCCAGAACTGTACACAGTATTCGAGGTGTGGCCTCACTAGTGATTTATATAACGGGAGTGTAATACTCTTGTCCCTAGCATCAATACCCCGTTTTATGCATGCTAATATCTTATTAGCCTTCTTTGCTGCAGTCCTACTTTGGGTACTACTGCTTAGCTTGCTATCTATGAGGACACCTAAGTCCTTTTCCAGTACAGAATCCCCTAATTTTACCCCATTTAGTAGGTAGGTGTAATTTTTGTTCTTGTTACCACAGAGCATTACCTTACACTTGTCTGTGTTGAAGCGCATTCTCCATTTGGCTGCCCATGCTTCTAATTTAACTAAGTCGTTCTGAAGAGACTCGGCATCCTCCTCTGTATTTATAGCCTTACACAATTTGGTATCATCTGCAAAAATTGACACCATGCTCTCTAGACCTTCTGTTAGGTCGTTAATGAAAATATTGAACAATAGCGGTCCTAATACTGAGCCTTGCGGCACACCACTTAGCACTTCAGTCCAAGTTGAAAAAGATCCATTAACCACAACGCGCTGCTTCCTATTATCTAACCAGTTTTTGACCCAAGTGCATATTGTGCTTCCTAGCCCTGATTCTTGTAGCTTGTATATAAGTCTCATGTGTGGTACAGTATCGAACGCTTTGGCAAAGTCCAAAAAGATTACATCCACGTCTTTACCCTGATCTAGGTTTGCGCTTACTGTTTCATAAAAGCCAAGTAAGTTGGTTTGACAGGATCTGTCCTTCATAAACCCATGTTGATTCCTTTTAATGACCTTATTGGTTTCAAGGAACTTCTGAATACTATCTCTTAGAATACCTTCCAATACTTTCCCCACTATAGATGTAAGACTAACTGGTCTATAATTACCTGGTTCAGCTTTACTTCCCTTTTTGAATATATGATATATGATGGTGGCTTTTGGCTTCAGTCACCTTTAGCAAAAGCCACTGATGTACATGCACATAGGGGATGTGACTATGGGGGCACCCACAGACTACACGCTCACAGTAACAACAACAAAAAAAACTACAGTATATGGACTGTGCGTGTTCTCATTACTGACTGTTACTATACAAATAACAGTGAAACAAAAATGCAATAAATGAACAATATAGTGAAACTTTCACAATGACTAAATAAAAAAACATATCCAATCACACAAAAAAATTTTTTATTATATAATCGAAACTATAATTTTTTTTATAAATGTTATGTTGCAAGAAAGAAGTCACAGACTTGGGGCAATATTCAATTGTAATAAATCTGTTCTCATTGGGAAATGTACTTTGCATTATGCAGTGCATGTCTCAATGAACTCCAGCTTTTTCTTATATCCCACAGACACAATTAGGTACAGATAAAAATTTGAATATTTGAGTATAGTCAATAAGTATACCCCACAATGACCTATAGCCACAGATGGCAGTGATGTGACTAAATAAAGTAGAGGGAGGTTAGGAAAACTAGGAAATATCTTGAACAATATGATGAAATGAGATTATTATCTTACAATACCACAATAAAGAAAGAAAGGAACACTAAAAGAGATTCTTTGTATAAGATGGTTCAAATAATGCTGTTTAATTCCACTGACTCATTCAAACCTGCAGGAAATATGCTGTTCATTTTAAGCATCCAAAACACTTCTTGTGTACACAGTTTTTTGTAACGGTCACCTCCTCGTGTTGTTTTTGGGATGAATTCCAAACCCAATACTTTCAAACACCTGAGGTTCCCATTATGGTTGTCTTCATAGTGTTTTGACACACTATGTATTTGGATTTTGTTTAATATATTTCTGCGGTGTTCAAGGAACCTCGTTTAGAGTGAATGGGTTGTTCTTCCAATATATTTTAAGCTACACCCACAAACTAACATATAAATTACATAATACGTTTTGCAGTTTATATAATTCTTTATCTCATAAGGTTTCTCTCCATCTTCTATATTAACCCTTAACGTGTGATCGGCTGTATAGTTACAGGTTAGTCACCTATTCTTCCCACATTTAAAGAATCCATTTATGCTTGTACTTTGTTGTGTAAGCCAAATTTTTTTTTTTGGTGTTAAGTTGTTCGAGTTATCTTCAATGCTCTTAAGAAGGCTAGGTGCTTATAAGTTTTTGAAGGACTTATTTCTATAGAACATGAAACAAGGGGGCAGATGTATTAACCTGGAGAAGGCATAAGGAAGTGATAAACCAGTGATATGTGCAAGGTGATAAAGGCACCAGCCAATCAGCTCCAATATGTAAATTAACAGTTAGGATCTGATTGGCTGGTGCCTTTGTCACCTTGCACATATCACTGGTTTATCACTTCCTTATGCCTTCTCCAGGTTAATACATCTGCCCCAATGTTCCTTGGGAAGGATATTAGACAATAAACTATCCTGTTTCAGGATGCTATAGTTTTTAGATACAATTTCTCTAATATCAGAGTGACAGTATTATATGTTGAGATAAAGGACACATTATTATCGGGGTCTTTATTTTTCCTTTTTTATTTTATTATTGGATGAACCCAGAAGTTACTCTCTCGCTATGCTTTTCACCTCTTTTAATGACTTTTGTACTAAGTGGCTAGGATAATCTCTGGATAGAAAAGAGTAAACCATGGTTTCTTCCTGTTTATCAAATGAAACTGAATCAGAACAATTCCTCCTCAATCGGAGTAGCTGACCTTTAGGGATACTTTTCTTCCAAGGTAAATGATGCGCACTATTAAAATGCAAATAAGCATTAGTGCCGGTTTCTTTTACGTAATTACAAGTGGAGATCTTATTGTCTTTTGCTAATACAGTGACATCCAAAAAATTAATACAAGAAGTGTTAAATGAATAGGTGAAGGTGAGATTGTAGGTATTAGTATTAATGTAAGTAACAAAAGAGTGAGCAGATGTGCTATCCTCATCTCAAATAATAGATAAATCATCAATATAATGGCCATAGGGGACCAGGTGCGTGCCAAAGTCCCCCCCACATGAGTTAGTCTTTAATCTCACCCATGTAGATGTTGGCGTAATTTGACATGAACCTGGTCCCCATGGCCGTACCCATCTCCTGTAAATAAAAAATGTTAAGAAATAAAAAATAATTGTGTTTTAAAATAAACTAAATGGAATCCAAAATAAATTGTGTTCTTTCCTGAGGTCACCATCAACTGACAGTCGATTAAAAAATGTGTGTGCACCTAAATCATGAGGAATATTAGAATACAGACTTTGCACGTCTAATGTGAGGAAAGGGTATGATTCTTTCCATTCCAGTTCTTTTATCATACTAAGAAAGTGAGTGATATCTTTGATGTGTAACCTCCGGGAAGAAACACGTGGCTGAAGAAATTAATCAACACAAAAGGATAATTAGACGTGAGAGAAATGACACCGGAAATGATGGGATGACTTGGAGGTTAAGTCACGGATTTGTGGATTTTAGGAAGGTGATAATAAATGGGAATAGAGGGTGTGAACAAAAAAGAAACCGGAACTCTTCTTTTGTAATAATATCATAATTTACAGCTTTAGAGAGGAGGTCCTGACGTTCTATCAGATAACTATCAGTGGGATCCCTCAATAATACTGTATATAAGTCTGTGTTTCCTAATTGCCTATTTGCTTCTTTTATGTAACCAGATCGATCCTGTATTATTAATCCTCCCCCCTTATCTGCAGCTTTGATAACGATCGAGCTCTCTTTAGTCAACTTATATAAAGCTTTCTTTTCCCATTTATTCAGATTGTTCTTTTTCTTAGAGATCTTAGTAGTATCAGCACAAAGTTTTTTTTAATTTGTCCAATGTTGGTTTGTAGAAACTTTCCATACCACCCCCTCTTGATTTAAAGGAGTAGAACTCAGACTTGTTCTTAAACCGTTTATGATCGCTATTGATGTCAAAAACCTTTACCACCTTAGGGAGGTTGTCAACAGAATTTTCTTCCAAAAGGTCAGTAAGTATTTGTAAAGCCGCTGTATCTCCTGTATCAAGCAAAATTGGATAGGCTTCATCTGCATGTTTAGATAAATTTTGTTTCACAAAATATTTTTTCCTGCAGAGTGTCCTAACAAATCTGTTTAATTCTATAAACAGGTCAAAAATATTAGGGGCTGAAGTGGGAGATAATTGTAAACCTTTGATTAGTACTCAAGTTTCACTTTCTGTCAACTTTTTTTGATGATAAATTAAATATACTTTTAGCCTGAATCTTTCTTTTGATAGCTTTCTTGCCTCCTCTCCTTCCTCTAAACATGGGTTTCTTTTCCTTTTTTGGGGATCTTTTTGCCACTCTCTGTCCCTGCCTCGAATTCTCATTTTGCACTGCTCTAACAATTCTCAGCAGAGGGTGAGGAAACCTCCCCTTTTAATTTGGGCCTGGCTCCTAATTCTGATGTTGTTGGTCTACAGTCAATTAATTCATGATTTCTTCCTTTTTCTGGGGCTTGCTCTCTATAGGTAGGGCGATTGGGGTATTGGGGACTATTCTGTTGTCTCCCTCCATTTCTATAATAATTTCTGGGGCTATTTAATTGTTTATCTTCATTTTGATCATCAGTAAAATCTGTGCTTCTGTTGCTATTTTTAGTAGAGATGTGCGGCTGGCACTTTTCGTGTTTTGTGTTTTGATTTTGGTTCTAATTCCATTTTCATGTCTTGGTTTTGGCTAGGTTTTGCCAAAACCACCCTTTCGTGTTTTGGTTTTGGATTTGGTTTTGTATCTGGATGATTTAAAAAAAAAACACATTAAAACAGCTAAAATCACAGAATTTGGGGGTAATGTTGCTCCTACTAATTAATAACCTCAATAACATTAATTAATAACCTCAATAACGTTAATTTCCACTCATTTCCAGTCTATTCTGAACACCTCACACCTCACAATATTATTTTTAGGCCAAAAGGTTGCATCGAGGTGGGTGTATGACTAAGCTAAGCGACACAAGTGTGTGGCACAAACACGTGGCCCATCTAGGAGTGGCACTGCAGTGGCAGGCAGGATGGCAGATTTAAAAAATAGGCCCAAAACAGCACATGATGCAAAGAAAAAAAAGAGGTGCAATGAGGTAGCTGGATGACTAAGCTAAGCGACACAAGTGTGTGGCACAAACACCTGGCCCATCTAGGAGTGGCACTGCAGTTACAGACAGGATGGCACTTAAAAAAACTAGTCCCCAAACAGCACATGATGCAAAGAAGAAAAAGAGGTGCAAGATGGAATTGTCCTTGGGCTCTCCCACCCACCCTTATGTTGTATAAACAGAACATGCACACTTTAACAAACCAATCATTTCAGCAACAGGGTCTGTCACACAACTGTGGCTGAAATGACTGGTTTGTTTGGGCCCCCACGTAAAAAAAGAAGCAATCAATCTCTCCTTGCACACACTGGCTCTACAGAAGCAAGATGTCGACCTCATCCTCATCCTCCGATTCCTAACCCCTTTAACTGTGTACATCCTCCTCCTCCTCACAGAGTATTAATTCGTCCCCACTGGAATCCACCATCACAGGTCCCTGTGTACTTTCTGGAGGCAATTGCTGGTAAAGGTCTTCCCGAAGGTATTTATAATTCATTTTGATGAACATCATCTTCTCCACATTAGTAGTATAGCGAACCGCTTTTCATCAAACTTTTGACAGGTGCCCCGACCCATTTAAGCCCTACCCCCTTTTAAGTGTGTTTAATATAAAACTGATATCAAATGATAAAAAACTGATATTAAATGATTATTGATTGGCTATTAAGAACAGAATCTGACCCTTAGACAAGCCGCATTTATATTAAATGGCTAACCAAAAAAAGCTTATGAAAAAGGCGTATTATACGGTATTAAAGCCAGGCAGTTATTGCGGTGTCGATAAATATTATAAGGCTAACAAAGGCAAGTTCAAAAGAGCGGAAATTAAAAAATGGTTTCAAGAACAAGACGCTTACACGTTACATAAACCAGCACAAAAAATATATAAAAGGAACATGATTTGCGTATCGGATATAAATCAGCAACGCAATGTGATCTGGTTCTGCTCATAGACATTGCAAAGTACAATAATGGTTTTAAATATATATTAACCATCATCGATATATTCATTAAGAAAGCGTGGGCGGCCGGTCTAGCATCCAAGTATGCGACAACAGTCGCTAATGCTTTTGAAAAAATATTCCAACAGGGTTGCGTGCCAAAGTAGCAAACCGATAATGGTAAAGAGTTTCTAAACAAAACCTTTAAAAAAGTATTAGTAAAATACGGCATACATCATTTCACAACCAATAATGAAGTGAAAGCGGCCGTTATAGAACGCTTCAATAGGACTTTAAAAACAAGGATGTGGCGTTATTTCACAGCGCGGAACACGTACAGATATATAGACGTCTTACAAGATTTCATAAACAGCTATAATAACACATACCATAGAACGATTAAGTGTACACCGTGCGATGTGGGGCCATCTAACACTTTGAGAATTTTCAAGACGACGTACGGCGATTACTTTAGAACTAAGAAAATTACACCACATTTTTACATCGGTGAACATGTACGTATTTCCAAATATAAGGATGTATTTCAGAAAGGGTATGAACAGAATTTTTCTGAGGAAATATTTGTCATACAGAATGTGAACACTAAAGGTCTTAAACCGCTTTATAAGTTGACGGATCTCTACGGCGAAGAAATTACCGTCCGTTTTTACCCCGATGAGTTACAAAGCGTACCCAAAAACTATAATAGAATATACAAAGTGGAAAAGATTTTAAAACATAAGACGGTCACCGGTCGGAAATACGCGTCAGTCAAGTGGTGCGGGTACCCCGCAAAATGTAACAGTTGGGTTGACGCATCAGAGATAAAAGATATATAAAACGTGCCGAGCTCTAAACAAGACGAGCGATGGATGACAAATCATTTTACATAACCTTACCCAGCAATGCCTCAGCGGATACTTTCCCGCAAAATAAGATTTCTAACTATACAACAAAACTTGCAAAGTCGATACACTTAAGCAGTGAGTGGGAAGTCGCTCTTACAGAAATACAATATCCGCACACGTGGAATACCTTGGATATACAAGATTGTAAGTTACAAATAACACAGGATGTTATGTTTTCCAATCCAGTTGTGGAATTCGCAGCCGTGTGCGTTAAACCCAGATTTTATAAAACAATCGACGCGCTACTGGACGTAATCAAGGCGGAAATAGGGTGACATAAACTGGATGGCGGATTAAGACTAGTGTACGATCCGCTTGAATGCGTTGTAACATGCGATAGTAAGCGGCTGTATCATCTTACAGCCGGTGATAAACTGACGACGATCCTTGGTTTACAACCTAAAACTAAGATTTCTAAACCATGCGCCGACATCAAAGGCGGCCAGTATACGCTGTACGTGTATACTGACATTATCGAGCACCAGAGGGTCGGTGATAGCTACGTACCGCTACTACGCACAGTTGAAATTAAGGGATATAACAACGAGGTGATCACAATACGATATGAGAAACCCGATTACGTACCATTGTGCAAAGCGCATTTTGACACTGTAGCCATAGAGACAAAGAACGACCAGAACAAGAACATCTCATTTAAGTTTGGTAAAGTGATCGTGAAACTACACTTTAGACGTCGCAAAAACGATATTTATTAACTAAACAGAATGGTCGCTGTTAAAAATGATGGCGATCCGGATCTCTACGCACAATATTATAAAACGCAGGCCGGTAATGGATTACCAGGTTTTCACGGCAATGCGTACATGTATGGATGCGGTTTAGGCGGTATTTTTCGAAATCTTTTCAGAAAAGCTGTTCCTCTTTTCCAGAGAGGTTTAGAGTTAGCTAAACCGCATATGAAGACAGCGGCACGTAATATAGCGAAATACGTTATCGGACAAGCCACAACGGCCGTGATGAATAAATGCGAACCAAGCAAAACAAGACGGTTCAGGACTAATATATACAAGAAAAGGCGTGTCTCAAAGAAAACGGAAGCGTATGATAGCTCTTCCGCCTTGGGACATACCCTTTTTAAATAAAAGCCAGAGCTGACGCAACTCAAAGAAGAAGAGAAAGCCGAAGCGCTCCGTTGGTGATATTTTTTAAACATGTCTTTCATACACCACGAGTCCGTTGAATGCGCAAAAACAGAGCTGGATCTTTTTTGACGTGCCCCCGACACTAGCATAGACAACAGTCTATACGTCGAAGTTCAACCTTTATCGGCATTATCCGACACAGCGCCGCTTGAATTTTATATAGCGGCCAGCGGCGAACACTACTACGATCTGAACAACACACTGCTGTACGTGACGTGCAAGATCATACGAACCGATAACACACTAATACTGCAAGGTGCGCGGGTCGCACTTATTAATTACCCCATAGCGACTTTATTCAACCAGGTGGATGTAAATTTGGGCGACAGGCTCATATCACAATCCAACAATCTTTACGCATACCGCGCGTACATTGAGACTATATTGAATTACAGCTCGGATGCTTTGTCAACAAAGCACACAACAGGATTATTTTACAAAGATTCGGCTGGAGAATTTAACAACACGGTGCTGGACGGACCGAATACAGGGTTAAAAAAATGAGCAGGAGCGACAGAGCAGAGTCGCACGGTTGAATTGCTAGGACCGCTTCACTGCGACCTTTTCCATCAACATAAACTAATTTTAAACGCCGGTGACCTGAAGATTAAACTAACCAGAAACAAAGACGCATTCTGTTTAATGTCGGCTGAAGCGGATGCCTTTAAAATACAGATCACAGCGGCGTCCCTGTTCGTGAAAAGAGTGCAGGTCTCACCGGCCATGCGGATTGGGCAAGCACAGGCCCTGCTAAATGGCAACGCGAAATACGCAGTTGACCGCGTTGAGATGAAAATCTACAGCGTGCCAGCAGGCAGTAGAGTATTTAATCTAGAAAATCTATTTTTAGGTCAAGTGCCGAAAACCGTCATAGGCTTTGTGGATAACGAAGCATTTTCAGGAATCCATAACCGGAATCCCCTTTGCTTTGAACATAAAAATGTAAGTTTTGCGTCCCTTTATCTGGATGGAACACCGCACCCTGCAAAACCATTTCAACCAGACTTTGAACACGGTAATGCTGTAAGAGAGTATATGTCACTCATACAGATCACAAATAAGCAGAAATCTGACAATGGTATACTGATTGACCGCGAAGAGTACCTCAGAGGTTACGCACTATTTGCTTTTGATCTGTCACCGGAGCAGGAATGTGGAGAACACCTCTCCCTGATAAGAACGGGCAATCTACGTGCCGAATTCCGCTTTGCAGAAGCGTTGGACCGGACAGTCAATGTGATAATATACGCTCTATTTAATAACATCATCGAGATTAATCAAAGGTGTGATGTGCTGTACGATTATCTATAAATGAAATAAACTAACACTACGCTGCTGAAAAATGAACACATTACAGATAAACTGTATTCTGTACGCTGCGCAAAGCGCACGGCATATTTTTAAAGGAACATATCCGTGTGATCTGTTGCCTACCGATAAACTGATGCATTACCCCTGCGCATTTGTAATCAACACGCATAGCAGCGGGCAGCCCGGCGAACACTGGTTGGCTGTTTATTTTAATGAACATGGCATTTGTTATTTCTTTGATTCCTACGGTCTCTCGCCGGACAGTGACATTTTCCCAAAGAATATCATAAAGTTTTTACATTTTAATTCAAAAAGTATTTGTCACCAAAACCGTCGGTTACAAGATTTTTCAAGCGATGTATGCGGTCAATACTGTATTTACTTTATATTTTTTATGTGTAAAATCTACAAATATGATGATTTCTTGACACAGTTTAGTAATGATACAAAACGTAATGACCGTTTAGTTTCAAACTTTGTAAGACGTATGCCAAGAAGCCATTGTTTGAGTCATTATACAGATAAATATATTCAGAATTGTGTAACTTGTTGTAATAACCAATGTGTTTGACGCATTTTATGTACAATGCGTCATAACTATGATTATTTTAAAATAAACGTCAATGTTTTTAATCTTTATGCTGTTGTGTATTTGTAAGTTTCTTTCAAAGACAACTGATTAGAATAAAGAAAAAACGGGTCTTTCTATTTTTTATTTAATAAACTTTTTATTAGAGAGATCACAATGCGATACAAAGAAGTATACATAACAATGATATACAGTCAGATGACTAACAGAGTATGCAATAAAACTAAGTCATAACAATCGACTGAGTGATCCAATTTTGTCTATAAAGAGAAGAAAGTGTCCTCACAAAGGACGGTAGGTCAAACCGTAAGAGGACTAAGTATGTAAAATAGACAGAAAAAGAGAAAGAAGAAAAAGAAGAATAGAGTGATACCCCTGCGGGGCCGAGAGGAGGGGGGGGGGGGACCCCAGAGAGGAAGGTCACGATCAATAGGGTAAGAAATATACATATATGTAAAAATAAAATAAAAAAGTTAAATAAAAATATTGAAAAAACGAGTCTTTCTAAATCATGAATATATTTTATTAGATCATAAAGTTTATTTACAGATACATTGCCGATGCATTATTATAATATGTCATTTATTACAGTTCTACGCGTAAAAACTACAAATATGGTGATTTCTTGACATAATTTAGTAAAAATACAAAACATACATTGTGGTACAAAATAAGCACACAAATTTACAAAAATAAATAAATAAACTAACAAACAGTAGTTATACATTAGAATGTCAACCACTCGTGTATCTTATTCATCACGGCCGTTGTGGCTTGTCCGATAACGTCTTTCGCTATATTATGTGCCGCTGTCTTCATATGTGGTTTAGCTAACTCTAAACCTCTCCAGAAAAGAGAAACAGCTTTTTTGAAAAGACTTAAAAAAAATACCGCCTAAACCGCATCTGTACATGTACGCAGTGCCGTGAAAACCTGGTAATCCATTACTGGCCTGCGTTTTAAACCTGGTAATCCATTACCGGCCTGCGTTTTATAATATTGTGCGTAGAGTTCCGGATCGCCATCATTTTTAACAGCGACCATTCTGTTTAGTTAATAAATATCGTTTTTGCGATGTCTAAAGTGTAGTTTCACGATCACTTTACCAAACTTAAATGAGATGTTCTTGTTCTGGTCGTTCTTTATCTCTATGGCTACAGTGTCAAAATGCGCTTTGCACAATGGTACGTAATCGGGTTTCTCATATCGTATTGTGATCACCTCGTTGTTATATCCCTTAATTTCAACTGTGCGTAGTAGCGGTACGTAGCTATCACCGACCCTCTGGTGCTCGATAATGTCAGTATACATGTACAGCGTATACTGGCCGCCTTTGATGTCGGCGCATGGTTTAGAAATCTTAGTTTTAGGTTGTAAACCAAGGATCGTCGTCAGTTTATCACCGGCTGTAAGATGATACAGCCGCTTACTATCGCATGTTACAACGCATTCAAGCGGATCGTACACTAGTCTTAATCCGCCATCCAGTTTATGTCACCCTATTTCCGCATTGATTACGTCCAGTAGCACGTCGATTGTTTTATAAAATCCGGGTTTAACGCACACGGCTGCGAATTCCACAACTGGATTGGAAAACAGAGCATCCTGTGTTATTTGTAACTTACAATCTTGTATATCCAAGGTATTCCACGTGTGCGGATATTGTATTTCTGTAAGAGCAACTTCCCACTCACCGCTTAAGTGTATCGACTTTGCAAGTTTTGTTGTATAGTTAGAAATCTTATTTTGCGGGAAAGTATCCGCTGAGGAATTGCTGGGTAAGGTTATGTAAAACGATTTGTCATCCATCGCTCGTCTTGTTTAGAGCTCGGCACGTTTTATATATCTTTTATCTCTGATGCGTCAACCCAACTGTTAAATTTTGCGCCTTGATTACGTCCAGTAGTGCGTTGATTGTTTTATAAAATCCGGGTTTAACGCACACGGCTGCGAATTCCACAACTGGATTGGAAAACAGAGCATCCTGTGTTATTTGTAACTTACAATCTTGTATATCCAAGGTATTCCACGTGTGCGGATATTGTATTTCTGTAAGAGCGACTTCCCACTCACCGCTTAAGTGTATCGACTTTGCAAGTTTTGTTGTATAGTTAGAAATCTTATTTTGCGGGAGAGTATCCGCTGAGGCATTGCTGGGTAAGGTTATGTAAAACGATTTGTCATCCATCGCTTGTCTTGTTTAGAGCTCGGCACGTTTTATATATCTTTTATCTCTGATGCGTCAACCCAACTGTTAAATTTTGCGGGGTACCCGTGCCACTTGACTGACGCGTATTTCCGACCGGTGACCGTCTTAAGTTTTAAAATCTTTTCCACTTTGTATATTATATTATAGTTTTTGGGTACGCTTTGTAACTCATCGGGGTAAAAACAGCCGGTAATTTCTTCGCCATAGAGATCCGTCAACTTGTAAAGCGGCTTAAGACCTTTAGTGTTCACATTCTGTATGACAAATATTTCCTCAGAAAAATTCTGTTCATACCCTTTATGAAATACATCCTTATATTTGGAAATACGTACATGTTCACCGATGTAAAAACGCGGTGTAATTTTCTTAGTTCTAAAGTAATCACCGCACGTCGACACCTCAATAACTGCCTGGCTTTAATACCGTATAATAAGCCTTTTTCATAAGCTTTTTTTGGTTAGCCATTTAATATAAATGCGGCTTGTCTAAGGGTCAGATTCTGTTCTTAATAGCCAATCAATAATCATTTAATATCTATTTTATATCATTTGATATCAGTTTTATATTAAACACAATTAAAAGGGGGCGGGGCTTAAAGGGGGCAGGACACCTGTCTAAAATTTGATGAAAAGCGGTTCACTATACTACTGTCAGGATTAATTCCAAAAATTCTAGGAGCCCCTCAATAGGAACAGCTGATGTACCCGCTGTGATAAGTAATTTCTTTACTGCCTCAAGCCCCAAATCATGGGGAATTATGGTATACAATGAAGACACATCAAGTGTTGCAAGTAGTACTCTCTCATCAATATCACCAAGTTCTAAGATTTTAGTTAGAAAATCACCTGTGTCTCTCAAATAGCTAGGGATAAATGGAATCAATTCCTGTAGAAACGTATCCACAAACATTGCTAGAGGGACCCCCTGGCGGATATGATCGGTCTTCCCGGGGGGCCGACTAAGGTCTTATGAACTTTGGGAAGGGTGTAGAGCACAGGACAGATAAGGCTCTCCACCTTCAAAAAAAGAGATCTTTGTTCAGTCAGCCACCCCTGACTGACCGATCTATCCACCAGAGAGTCAACCCTCTTCTTGATAAGTGGTATCTGATTGCAATCACATTTAACATAAACACCAGGATCAGATAATTGACGCCTGACCTCTACATCATAATCCGTAAAGTTTTGAATAACTACGGCACCGCCTTTATCGGCGCACCTAATGACAATTTTGTCATTATTACGTAATAAGTTTAAAACTCCGCGTTGTTCAGGCGTCAAATTACCAAAATTTTTCACAGAAGTGTTTCTAAAATCACTTTCAGTCATCCTCAGGAAAGTACGTATACTCGGGCTACAGGTCGGCGGATCAAACACACTTGGTTTCTTAAAGATAGATGATACACATCTCTCCATCCCCCCAGTCACTGGTCCGATCATTGAAAAATTCCCGCAACCTCAACTTCCGTCCAAATTTATAGTGATCAACCGCTAGGTTAAACTTAAAATCATCATGTCTGGATGTCGGTACAAAAGACAGGCCCAGTGACAGAAGGGTAGTCTCACTCTCCGTAAGGTGATGATCAGATAAATTAAAAATACTGTTCAATCCTTCTTCCTTCGCCCGCTTCTCTTTAAAACTGCCCCTCCTAGGGTGGAGTCTTCTACTTCTCCTCGATTTTTTGTTGCTACCCACGAGCCTTTCCCTAAAAAACCACTTGGTGGTCTTGTTCCTAAGGGTTCAGAGTCTGAAGCTGAGTGTGATGTCGATGAATCTGTACTCAATTGTAACCTATTACGAAATGGTCTATTTTGTCTGAACCGCCTAGTATTTCCAGCTCCATCCGTCAGGCATCTATACACCTGATGAGTAGCGTAGTCATGATTCACAGCCTGTAACTTCTTCCTTTTGAATGTCACCAGTTCATCTCTGAAAGACTCAACCTGTGTCTGGATTTTTTCACACCATGCATCTGTCTTATCAGTCTTTAATGTCTGCTGATGTGTTTTTTCAAATTTGGCAATCTCTTCCCGAATTTTAACCAACTCTATTCCAACCTCTTCGATGACTAACAAAATGAGGTCGAGTGAGCATTTATTTAATACTCCACACCATTTAGTGCAGAAAACTGCATTTGTTCTTCCTATGGTGGGAGTATTGCTCACTCGAAAACCACGTGGTATTTTTTTAGAACGGTGATACTCGGAAAGAAATTGCCCATGGAGCGTGAGCTCAACTTCTCTACGCTTTAAGCGCGTAATTCTGTGAAACAAATCAATGGATTTTTCTGCCAGTAAACTGGTGAATTCAAAGTGATAAAAGTAGACCTTCTCTGCATCATCATCTGTTAATGACACTAGTTGATTTTCAGCTGCAAATAGAAGGCCTTCATCAAAAGCAGGAGTCCCTGATTGAGTCATTCTAAAAATAACACCATCAAACTTTCAACCGCAAGTGTAAAATATAAAATCTGACCTGGCTGTATATTATTCCTATAGAACTAATACCAAAGTGGATCACTGCTATCTTATCATAGACATATGAATCCAACATCTATCCACTGTGGGACAGCACTGAGTCATCTGACCGACACACACAAAGCTAAAAGAAAAAAATAATAATACACATAACAAATGTTAAAATTCACGGGGCCTGAAAAACAGCTGTTTAGACCAATTATATGGCCAAAGATGTCTCAGGTAGATAATAATCCAAACAAAAAGGGTGATGGGTGTTCAACCAAAAGATAGTTTGAAAAAACTAAGTCCTTATATATGTCCAATAGAGGTCGCACTCACATCTTTCAGCAACAAACAACAA
Source organism: Pseudophryne corroboree (assembly GCF_028390025.1). Lineage (NCBI taxonomy): Eukaryota > Metazoa > Chordata > Amphibia > Anura > Myobatrachidae > Pseudophryne > Pseudophryne corroboree. The sequence goes on along the minus strand of NC_086448.1, from coordinate 320,621,851 downwards.
CAGGGGTGTCCACTCCAATGTCAAAGCATTGTAATTATAGAAGATAAACAAAGGGACTCTCCAGATTTTTACTAATATGTAAAAAGTTTTCTCCTTTAATATGATATACGTTACATGATCCACTTGGATAGTATCCCCAAGCGCTTTCGGCCCACAGCGGGCCTTCCTCAGGAGGCTATGTGCAGCAAATACGTAACAAATTATGAAATCAGACGACAATCCCAGGCATCCAGCAATAAAGTTGGTCATGCCTGACTGGCTCTATATGCACCCAGTTTCAATTGAAATTGGTGCCAAAAAACGCCCCCTCATGACCTCATAACAGGGCGACTTATCATGTTCTCATCCACATCATAGATAACAACCTAATTCAATAACTATAAGAAAAAGTGCAAAGCCCCTTCATGTTGTGCATTAACAAAGTGCTACTTACACACCAAAGTAAACAAGGGGTCCCTGATGAGCCCACACACGCGGACCCTCCAGTCCGTCAGATGCTCGCGTCAGCAGGACAAAGGAGGGACAGCGGCGCATCTCACCAAGCGTTTCTAGGTGACGCCAACCACTTCTGGCCCGTGAGACGTATACGTCACCCGGGCGGAAGCCTGGCTGCGTCAGATGGAACTCAAACAGAAAGACTCCCCACGACGGCACAGCATCAGTAAATTTCAATTACCTTATACATATGTTTAAAACCTCTAGGTATAATTATTATCAGGCACAATCCTTACCCCTAGAGATATCTACAAATAAAGGTACATGAATAAAAATGTCTTACCAACATGAATGCGCATTCTAAATTATGGTGATAGAGCCAGTCAAAAAAACAGTTAAAAACAAACCCCATATAATACTTAAACAACATCAGGTGGCTACTACTATAAAGGTCACAGGAACCCATCCACAGTGTACTTATAGGAAACTCCCATTTCAAGAAAGCCTCACACTGCTACAACTTATTACCTTTCAACACACATAGCAATAATATATCCTAAACCCCCATAAAGTATCCACCGTGTATAAATATATAGAGGACAGAAACGTGCACATACGTACAAATAACCTAGTTAATTAAAGTGCATCATATTCCATCTATAGACATGCAAAAATATGCACACCACCATCTATCCTCAAACCTAAAACACACATAAATATATTTATACATTCATAGAGTGTGTATCGGTCAGGATCTCCAAGTGGCAGCTTGGAACAAAAAACAGAGACAAAAAACAAACAAAAAAGAACAAGAAAAAAATGTCAACTTGTCAACGTAGAAATTTTTTTAAAGGATTAGATTCATTAAGTCCATTGGGCACCACCGAACCCAATCTATGGCTCTACCTTGCTTCCAATTTCTTTAGAAGTAGTGATCGATCCCCACCTCTTTTGGGTACTGGAACCCAATCAATAATACGACACTTGAGGGAAGCCACTTGATGTCCTGCTGCCAAAAAGTATTGAGCCACCGGCTTATCTGTATGACCTGTCTGTAGTGCTTGATGGATCGAAGAAAAAACTCATCAGCAGACATTAAAGACTGATAAGACAGATGCTTGGTGTGAAAAAATCCAGACACAGGTTGAGTCTTTTAGAGATGAACTGGTGACATTCAAAAGGAAGAAGTTACAGGCTGTGAATAATGACTACGCTACTCATCAGGTGTATAGATGGCCCACGGGTGGAGCTGGAAATACTAGGCGGTTCAGACAAAATAGACCATTTCGTAATAGGTCACAATTGAGTACAGATTCATCTACATCACACTCAGCTTCAGGCTCTGAACCCTTAGGAACAAGACCACCAAGTGGTTTTTTAGGGAAAGGCTCATGGGTAGCAACAAAAAATCGAGGAGAAGTAGAAGACTCCACCCTAGGAGGGGCAGTTTTAAAGAGAAGCGGGCGAAGGAAGAAGGATTGAACAGTATTTTTAATTTATCTGATCATCACCTTACGGAGAGTGAGACTACCCTTCTGTCACTGGGCCTGTCTTTTGTACCGACATCCAGACATGATGACTTTAACCTAGCGGTTGATCACTATAAATTTGGACGGAAGTTGAGGTTGCGGGAATTTTTCAATGATCGGTCAATGATCGGTCCAGTGACAGGGGGGATGGAGAGATTGTATCATCTATCTTTAAGAAACCAAGTGTGTTTGATCCGCCGACCTGTAGCCCGAGTATACGTACTTTCCTGAGGATGACTGAAAGTGATTTTAGAAACACTTCAGTGAAAAATTTTGGTAATTTGACGCCTGAACAATGCGGAGCTTTAAACATATTACGTAATAATGACAAAATTGTCATCAGGCCCGCCGATAAAGGCGGTGCCGTAGTTATTCAAAGCTTTACGGATTATGATGCAGAGGTCAGGCGTCAATTATCTGATCCTGGTGTTTATGTTAAATGTGATTGCAATCCGATGCCACTTATCAAGAAGAGGGTTGACTCTCTGGTGGATAGATCGGTCAGTCAGGGGTGGCTTACTTTACAAATATCTCTTTTTTTGAAGGGGGAGAGACCTATTTGTCCTGTGCTCTACACCCTTCCCTAAGTTCATAAGACCTTAGTCGCCCCCCCAGGCAGACCGATCATATCCGCCAGGGGGTCCCTCTTACAACCTCTAGCAATGTTTGTGGATACGTTTCTACAGGAATTGATTCCATTTATCCCTAGCTATTTGAGAGACACAGGCGATTTTCTAACTAAAATCTTAGAACTTGGTGATATTGATGAGAGAGTACTACTTGCAACACTTGATGTGTCTTCATTGTATACCATAATTCCCCATGATTTGGGGCTTGAGGCAGTAAAGAAATTACTTATCACAGCGGGTACATCAGCTGTTCCTATTGAGGGGCTCCTAGAATTTTTGGAATTAATCCTGACTAACAATCATTTCATGTACCAGAATGATTACTATATGCAATGTTCGGGAACGGCCATGGGTTCGAATGCGGCACCCGTATATGCAGGTATTTTCATGCACCAATATGAGACAACCAATATTCTGCCCACATATAGTAGTAAAATTATCTACTGCAAGCATGTTATAGATGATATATTTATGCTGTGGGATGGCACTGAGTATGATTTTAATGGTATGCTGGAACAATTAAATACCCTAGACTTCACAGTACGATTCACTGAACATGCAAGTGAGAGTTCTAATTTTTTGGATTTAACGATTTTTCGTAAAGGTATCAGATTGGGCACCACCTTATTTAGGAAGGAGACAGATCGTAATACGATCTTACATGCTACAAGTAACCACCCACCTTCACTGAGATCTAGTCTACTGATTTCGCAGTTTATGCGAGTGCTGATGAACAATACAGATTTAGTAACTGCAGAAACACAAATTCTGGAAATGACGACTAGATTTTTGCAGAGTGGATACAAAAAAAGTATGATTGATACTTGTTTGGAAAAAGCACGCCTAAAATGTGTTGAGTCAAAGCCGGCAAAAGAGGCACGAATGATATACGTTACACAGTTTGATGGGAAATCCACCAGTATTGGTTCCTCATGGAGGCGGCATTGGCCAATACTAAAATCTGACCCCAAATTGAGGGGAATGTTTGAACATCTACCAATGATGGCATATAGACGCGGCCGCAACTTAAAGCAGATTTTGATGCATCCAGCAAGACAAACTGCCAATGGAGAAAGCGGTTGGCTAAATCCACAAAAGAAGGGCTGCGTTAAATGCTTAGGATGCGTTACATGCCGCTCCATGCTGGTTGGGGATAAGTTCCCACATCCCCTGAGTGGGAAGTCGATTAACATCAAATTCAGATTACATTGCCACCTTGCCCATGTGATATATATACGGATATGCCCGTGCAGCCTCCCCTATGTGGGTACGACGACATGTACATTTAGGGAGAGGGTGGCGAACCACCGCATCTCGATCCATCAAGCACTACAGACAGGTCATACAGATAAGCCGGTGGCTCAATACTTTTTGGCAGCAGGACATCAAGTGGCTTCCCTCAAGTGTCGTATTATTCATTGGGTTCCAGTACCCAAAAGAGGTGGGGATCGATCACTCCTTCTAAAGAAATTGGAAGCAAGGTAGATCCATAGATTGGGTTCGGTGGTGCCCAATGAACTTAATGAATCTAATCCTTTACATTTTATTCTACGTTGACAAGTTGACATTTTTTTCTTGTTCTTTTTTGTTTGTTTTTTGTCTCTGTTTTTTGTTCCAAGCTGCCACTTGGAGATCCTGACCGATACACACTTTATGAATGTATAAATATATTTATGTGTGTTTTAGGTTTGAGGATAGATGGTGGTGTGCATATTTTTGCATGTCTATAGATGGAATATGATGCACTTTAATTAACTAGGTTATTTGTAAGTATGTGCACGTTTCTGTCCTCTATATATTTATACACGGTGGATACTTTATGGGGGTTTAAGATATATTATTGCTATGTGTGTTGAAAGGTAATAAGTTGTAGCAGTGTGAGGCTTTCTTGAAATGGGAGTTTCCTATAAGTTCACTGTGGATGGGTTCCTGTGACCTTTCTAGTAGTAGCCACCTGATGTTGTTTAAGTATTATATGGGGTTTGTTTTTTAACTGTTTTTTGACTGGCTCTATCACCATAATTTAGAATGCGCATTCATGTTGGTAAGACATTTTTATTCATGTACCTTTATTTGTAGATATCTCTAGGGGTAAGGATTGTGCTTGATAATAATTATACCTAGAGGTTTTAAACATATGTATAAAGTAATTGAAATTTACTGATGCTGTGCCGTTGTGGGGAGTCTTCCTGTTTGCGTTCCATCTGATGCAGCCAGGCTTCCGCCCGGGTAACGTATGCGTCTCACGGGCCGGAAGTGGTTGGTGTCACCTAGAAATGCTTGGTGAGATGCACCGCTGTCCCTCCTTTGTCCTGCTGACGCGAGCATCTGACGGACTGGAGGGTCCGCGTGTGTGAGCTCATCAGGGACCCCTTGTTTACTTTGGTGTGTAAGTAGCACTTTGTTAATGCACAACATGAAGGGGCTTTGCAATTTTTCTTATAGTTATTGAATTAGGTTGTTATCTATGATGTGGATGAGAACATGATAAGTCGCCCTGTTATGAGGTCATGAGGGTACATTTTTTGGCGCCAGTTTCAATTGAAACTGGGTGTATATAGAGCCAGTCAGGTATGACCAACTTTATTGCTGGATGCCTGGGATTGTCGTCTGATTTAATCATTTGTTACGTATTTGCTGCACATAGCCTCCTGAGGAAGGCCCGCTGTGGGCCGAAAGCACTTGGGGATACTATCCAAGTGGATCATGTAACGTATATCATATTAAAGGAGAAAACTTTTTGCATATTAGTAAAAATCTGGAGAGTGCCTCTGTTTATCTTCTATATATATATATATATATATATATATATATATATATAATAAATATATATATTTACACACACACACACACACACACACACACACACACACACACACACACACACACACACACTTTCTCTCTCCCACTCACTCTCCTTCAGCTTACCTATCACAGGCTGGCCGGAGCTGTAGCAGATGTGGTAGCAGCCTAGTCCGGTGTAGCTCTGCCGCCTCCATTTAGTGTAGCTTCGGCCCCTATTCATGACCGAGATCTGGCACTGTCACAGGAGGGGGAGAGTACGTTGCAAGCTTCTACTGAAAAGTCCCTGCCAAAATGCCAAAATTGTGGGCCTGATCTTTCTCCTTCTCTCCATAACTCAGGTCATGGCTCCTTTTAATGGGTGATTCCCCCCTCTTCATATGTGGACCCCAGCTTTGTGTGGTATTTCCTTATCACAACATAATTGGAGGTGACTCCTCCACTCTTTGACAATTTATGGCATTGGAAGTTGGAACTCCTTTCCTCCTCTGTGGGACCCCAGCTGAGATAACCCTCTGTTCTGACAGAAATCACCACAGCTTTGTGTCTCACCCTGTCCCGCTTTCTCTGACAGAGGCGGAACCACCAATTGTGCAGCAGGTGCATTACACCAGGGCCTCTGAGGACTAAGGGAAACACTGCTGCCCAGCCTAGCAATGAGTGTTCCCCTGGCCAGTTGCGGTTTTAGGTGCAGGCTAGCATGGAGGTTGCTCAGGGCACTGTGGCCTGAGGGTGCGGCCGCAGTCACCCTGCCAGCGCCGCATGCCCGCACAGCTCTGCCCACCTCCCACTGGCCGCTTAGTAGTTCTGTTGCACCCACCGAGGTAGGTGTGGTATTAACGTGGTATGCCAGCACACTTTTGTTATACCCAATTCCCAACCATTGACCGGGACAATCAATTCCTCAAAAGAAGATAATAAACTTTTTATTACACTGGAACGAAGAATCTCAGGAGTCGTTTGCCCTGTAATTGCTTAAATGTGAAAAGTTAGACTGTATCACCTTTACTCTATGGTAATAGCAATGACTGTATTTTGACATTAAATTATAACACTGTACTTTGCAGAACCGCAGTCTTAAACAATCACACTAGCCTTACTATATCAACTTAGTATATGACTTATTGAACAGAACAATAACTATTACATCCGTATGCAGATTCATAAGTATTCTGTACACTTTTAGGAACTTTTACCCCACACGGTACAATGAACAACCCCAATCAGTACTGCCCTTGAAGTTCAGCTGAATTGCATGGAGTTGGTGCATGTTGGGTACCTTTTTTTTGATATTTCCAATGGGACTTTAAGTAATAGAGTAATGGTCACTAATGAACCTCAGCTGCTCCTGCAGCTACTTCTTGGTTATTGGGAAACACTCCTCAAGTTTATCAGTACATACGAGGATTCTGACTAAACTGTGCAGCTTCTGGTATAGTTCCCGGTGTAGGCAGGGCCGTAACTAGATGGGGGCTAAGGAGGCATGTGCCCCGGGTGCAGGATTTGAGGGGGCACCAAGGAGTTAAAGAGGAGCAGGGTTTTTTTTTACTGTAAGTCCTGTGCTGCTCCAGTGAGACAGCAGACCACTCCCGGGGCAATGTATCTGACCCACCAGTCTGCCCGCAGCTGGCTCTGACGCTGTGAGGGTGGGCTCCTGTACCTGGGATCTCTCCAATGCTGGCTACTGTCTTAAACTCTCTTCTTTGCCATGCAGTGCTGCAACTAGCATGTGGTGCACTGTACAAGCTATAGAAGCGCACTGTGCCCCGAGTGATGAAAATCCTAGTTCCGGCCCTGGTGTAGGACAGGATTTGCAATACTCCAGTATCCGTCCAACTGTAGCGGAAACTGTCTGTATATCCCCTAATATAAAGGAACAATGCCGGAGATCCTAAAACCTTCTCTTGTATCAGTAACTCGAAGACCACACTTAAGCTCTCTTTCCCTCACTAACATGCGATGCTGGCGAAATCCTATGCAGTATTGTTAATTGACAATCTGTACTGCGCTGGCTGCCCAAAGTTAGTGTCACTAGCAACCGGCTGCAAATGCTGTCTCTGTATACTGACTGACAAGTGAGTAGCCCATTGGACTGCAAGCTTAAAGCACTGGACTGCTAAACTCAGGTACGGGCAGGTGTAGCTAACTCTGCAAGGAATCCTCTAAGCAATGCTAAGCTGGTAATTATCCATCAAGATGCTGCAGGTACTATGTACATCCCCCGCAGTATAAGTGAAGTTTAGTAAACGGGTCTCTGACAGTGTAGTGCTTGGGTGGTTACAATGGTACCTCTATGCTCGCAGCTGACAGCAACTGTCAGTGCTATTCTCCGGTCTCTGGCTGTGGAGATCGGTCAACTGCCGGGGGATGGGTAGCAAGCTCCGCCTGCTGTCCCTGGATATACTTCAGCCGATGTCACTCATGTCAGAGCCACGCCCCGGACTCTCCTTATTGGGAAGAATCACCAGCTCCAAGTACAGAGGCCGCCTCCCGGTCCCAGCCTCTCTCTGTATAGCTCTGCCTCTTCTCCACCCAGCTCCACCTCCTCTCTTCAGCCGCTAGGAGCTATGGAGCTGCTAGAATGCTTGCCTCCCTTCTCTCTTTACACCGGAGTCCCGGGCACACCTCCACCACTGACTCCTCTCTCTCGTCTACCGCTAAGATGGCCACCCCAACTGCGCACCGCTTCCAACGGCTGGACAACGAGCCAACCATCTCTCTCAAGTCGCGTAAGGTACACTGGGGTCAGCGCGTGGGTGAGATTCCCGATCATCACGCGCTGGCTCTACAGTTGCTGCTCTAAACACCATTTTTACACATAAGCAGCATGTTCTATAACTGTAAACTGTTCCATGTGCATGGAGAGTTCAGTACCCCACTGCTAGAGGATTTACATGCTATTCACCCCCTCATGACCTGCACAATCATATAGATTATCTTCTCATTGATCGTGCCACTACCCAGACGCTTATTGGTGCTTAGATCCTCCCTATACCCTGGTCAGACAATTTAGTCATGGAATTGGAAATTTCCGCCCATCTTGGCCCTCGACCTACCCGTCACTGGCGACTTAAAGAATCCCTCCTTTTAAAACAGTCGAATATTGTGGACCTCAGTGCAGCTCTCACAGACTTCTTTACAATCATTGCCACCCCAGATATTTCCCCTCCCACTCTGTGGGAAGCCCATAAGGCTACCCTCGAGGTACCCATATCAGCTTAGTGGTTTCACACAAAACAGCAGAACAGGATCGAATTTTAGAACTCGAGACGTCTCAAGCCTTCCTGACAGATCTCGATCACAGATACCCCAAAAAATGCACTTATCTCAAGATCCTTGCTGTCCAAGGACAATAGTTGCAAATTCTTTCGAAAAAAGCAGCTACGTCTCTACTGTGGGTTCGTCAACCCTTTTACGAAAAGTCTAACAAAGCCGACACCCTGTTAGCCCATAAAGTCCATGCCAAATGCATGTCGAAGTCAAAAAAATATTGCATAAAGAGAGCATACAAACTACACACATATAAGTCGCTATACTTTTAAATATGCGCAGCGAGCACAGCAATATATGGTAACACACGTATTTACATGGACATGCCACAGAGATGGATTCGACACTTATTTCATGCAGTACATAATTGTGGTGGTATCAAGCGCCAGACATCATGATGATTTAGAATTGTATATGATGGAGTGGTGTCATGTATGTGTATTATTTGAATGAAACCAGATAGACCGGTCATGTTTACCATTGAAGCAACCAGATTGATGTGTAGATTCATTTGATTCTTGTTGTGAAGTTGTGGGACATTGCAGCGGATAATTATGATTAAATGTATAAAAGCTGAAATCACTCTTATTAGGACAGTGGACAGGAAACTCAGGCCAGCCCTTTGGATGTCTTCATGGCTGAACCTGATTACCATATACAAAGGGACTGGTGACTCATCGTGAACCCCTCCCCCAGAAACTAGATAACACATTGATCACACAGGAGCTCAGTGGCTTTTTGGTCTCAGAGGATGATGGACTTGCTGCCAGTTCAGTTCCTGTATTTATTTACAGAGAGAGAGAGAGACATAAGATGCATTGGAGGGAATGGTAATTGTATCGCTGGCCTGTAACTGTATGTAATTGTATGTAACTGTATGTTTTAACTGCTTACTGTGTGAGTGTAACCATGTAACTATAGGTATACTGTACTTTGTAATATATATTGAATCCATATCCTTTTTTAATAACAAATATATACATCAATGGGCTTTGGAACTCAGATAATGTGTGGGTGTATTGTTTTCTCTTATGGGATGCAGTGTTTTGCGATGTATAGTGCACATTCATGGGATATGGTAATAAGAGGTGCAGGCATTTACAATATATAGTAGAGCGGGCATTTTAAATATTTGTGAGAAATCAATTTGGCATTTACAGATGGGGGCTCTTACGGGATATCAGGGTCTTAATGATGCACTGTACATTACAAACGCGGCTGTAATTGACCGGTTCCGATGGACGCATCGCCAAGCTGATGAAAATAACATCCACGTTAATGTATTGTTGTGTTATCAGTAAGCCAATGATATGAAATTTCAAGGGACAATGCATTTCTCATAATATTTAAGATGCTAAAATGTATTTTTATTGTTGCAAAACAAGGTTCAAATAAGTCATATTGTGTTTGATTCAGATTGGATTGTTTATCTGTTAAGTAGGTTTAAAAGTTGCTGCATAGCCTTGATATAGTTTTTTTTTTAAACTCAGGCCTAAAATAACTTCTGGTGCTTGTATGGTGTGTGATTTCTTTGGGACAAAGGAAGCTGCATGGTCTGTCCTCCATTTTGGACTAACCACATGGCCTGTCCACCATTTTGTGTAATCCTCATGGATGTGGAAGGGGGCGGAGCAGCGGCCATTTTGGGAAGGTCATTTTCTAAATGGCTGATTTTCACTGCTCAGAATAATCAGCTTTCCCTGGTCACATCAAACACCATTTATGAGTTACCAATGCATTTATTTAACCCATGCCATAGTCAATTACAAATAGTTTCAGCTGGGCATAGTGAGAGTTACTAGATGAATACTTGATGTAAGAATTACACACAGATATAAACAAAGTTTTTTTTCTTTTTCCTCCAGGATTTAGTTAAATCTGCTTGCTAGTTTAGGATAGCCATTGAAATGTTAATTAACCTGTCCCACTACCCTCTTGAACAGGCATATGAAACTCTGTTGATATGCAAATTAAAGACTTTGAAGGAAATGCATTCATTCAGTAGGTGTGTACTGTGTGGGGGTTCTATGAGAGTCAAGTGGTATATATATTATATAAATATATATTATATATAATATTATTATAATTATGTGTATATTTATATCAGTGTATGTGCTGCAAGATAGCTATCCAATCTGAATCATATCATTTAAATTATTGATTATTGCTAGATTCATTATAGATCTGTGTGAAACCGAATACATTTGTTGCTATATAGTTAAAACTAAAATAAATGTTTAAGGAAGTAAGTGTAAAGCACAAACACAGTCTGGCCTGGTTGCAAAGGTTTATACAGAAAGAAACTGTGTGTTGTGTTAAGTGAGCGATTATAATTTTTATTGCTCACATTTATCGAAGTTGTGTGAGTTGTTTTATTGCGTATGCACATTGGTACACGTGATATGGAACGTGAGGACAGCGTATAAAAACGTGCACGTGGCGCAAGGCCGCACACGTGGCATAGAGGTACGCACGGTTGCATAATTACGCAAGCTTGCGTAGGGTTATGTGCGCATAATAAGACCACACTATAGTTCGTTTAGTTTAAAGGTGGGACAGTAGCCATGCTACAATAGCACAAAACTGCCCGGTTTCTAAAGCAGATTAGTATAAAAAAATTTTTTTTAAATTGCCTCTGGGGTAAAGCTGCCAACCTGAATGAATCCAAATTTTCTGTACAGAAAAACAAAGTGTATTTGAGTGAGCGAACGTAGGAGTGAGTTGATATTTGAACCCAGGGAATTCGGGATCCCGTCGTGTGGTACATCAAGTAAGTGGAGGCTTGGTGGCGTGAGGCGGCTGACTCACGTTAGTGTAAGGTTTAATACGGAAATCGTGAGGTGATTTGCAAAGGAGCGTGATAGTGCATAAGTATTGCGAAGTATTGAAGTAAAAAGGTTTTTGTATTACGCTCCGGGCTGAGGGTCACAGTACATTGACCCGTGGTTGTACGGCAGATAGGTAACAAGTACCTATACGCTGTGCAATTGGACCGAGCGTTTGTGGGTGCGATATATACAGCGCAACTTGATACCCCTTTACGAACTTTTGCGTAAAATCGCAGGTATCAGTGGTGCTGTGTAGAGCATACGCAAGCGTGATTTGTGTATAAGTGTATAGGGAGTTTTCGCTGGTCTCTCTCAGGAAAATCTCCAGCGGTGTATATTCACTGGAATAGGTAAGTCACTCCTAAACACTTCCAGTGAATAGAAACCAGATAGGGGCATCACTGGGTTCGCGGTGGTCACTATTGGAGTGAGTTGTGGTACTCAGCGGAGGAGTGGGTGAAAGCGCTCTAAGAACTTTCACCGTCTATTCGTATTGTGCATTGGGGATTGCGTAAAAAGGAAAAAGTCCGCGATGGGATCCAATTGCACAAGCGGTGGACGTTTTGTAGCCAGGGTTCAGGTTGAAGAGCTGCGGCCAAAGGGGTCAGCGAGGTTTGTTATGTGTGGTAAATATGGATCACACACGGAAGACTTTTTGTCTGAATGGGTACGTATGACTGACAAAGATAGGGTACCATTCCCTAGGGTGGGCAGCTTTGAACCAGAGGTATTGCAGAACTTAAGGATAAGAATATGTCTGATAAAATCCCGAAAACAAAGGGTCAGACATACAAATTGTTTAAACCTGTGACAGCAAGAGGGGTTGGTGAGTTTGATCCTAAGGTATTGCAGGTGGTATGTCTAACCAAAGTCATATAAGACAAGAATGGAAATATAAGAACTGTTTGAACTTGTAGCAACAATAAATAAGTAGGAAAAAATAAGAGAATGCAAGTACACCGCCTTATGTAGATGTGGAAGCAGTTACGGCCAGCATACAAACTATAGAAAATAATAAAAATAATAAAAATATGACTGTAACCTATATATGTACTAATGAATGTTGAAGTTTTATTTAGGAGGAGAAGGTGACCTGATTGTTTTCAGCCATTTCTCATGCACCCAGAGGAGTATCCAACCGGTAAAAGAAGAGCAGTAGCCTGTGGGGAAGTGGCTGAGACCAGTGGAACAGGTAAGTATGGTATCATTCATGTACATATATAGTAAAACCCAAAAAAAAAAAAAAAAATCAAGAAAGTAATGTCAGAAATGGAGAAAAACCTGTCCGCACATTAGTATTTGCCAGTAGGAAAGCGGACAGAGACAAGGTAACCCCAGGGTATTTCTTTCAGTTACCATATAAGAAGTATTCATTTCTAGTAATGCCCCTAGTAAAGATGAGCTTGGAAATGTTTGTTGGACCACGTACAGACCCTTAATACCGGATGAGAAGGATTGAATGAAATACTTTGCATGACCTAGAAGCATGTTAAACTTTTTTTTTTTTTTTTGTCTCTTGCAGAAATAGAAAACTCTCCATCTGGATAAGATCACTAGTAAACACTAGTTCGGCAAATGGGAGGTGGCTGTCTCTGTGCAAATGGACGGGCTCAATAAGACATTAAGTGTCAGGGTGCAGACTTCTTTGCAAAATTGGAAAGGGGTCACAGTAGCTAATCTTAGATAGTGTGCTATTGAACATCACAAGAATAGTGCTAGGCGCAGAGAACAACATGTGGAGAGGTTGAGGATGGTAAGTATACTGGCACATAGAGGAAAGACCCCAGATCCCTAATGTTCAATAATATGTTACACTTGTAGGAAGGAAGGGCATTTTGCCAGAGATTGTAGGAGTAGTAGGACACATAGTCAATATAGATCCCCTAGACAGAAAACACAAGCCACATTATTAAACACATAGACGGGACCAAGGGACATATAGTAAGGAATCACGAGCCATATAGAAAACACAGATTAGGGCAATGGGAGTAACAGGAACGATGCAACAATACCCTTTGAGTAGACCTGCAGAGATTACGATAGGGCCCTTGCAAACCAAACAGTCTTTTCTGCTGGCTGCATCGGCTCCGACTAATCTACTCGGCAGAGACTTAGTGTGTAAAATGCGGTGTGTCATATATTGTACTCTTGAGGGTGTCTTCTTGGATATACCTGAGAACCATGCTCAAGAAGTACAAAATATACTAGACGCCCCTCAAAGGCTAATGTCACATTCTACTGTTCTAGATGCATGTCCATCACAGGTAGAGGAAAATATCTCACAGATACCGGGTTCCCTATGAACTTAGGATGGAAAGGACACTGGATTGATGGCTGGGATAGTCCCAGTAGAGATAAGACACACAGAATTTTTTTTTTAGGGGTATAGACCAAGTAGAGAATCACTTCCCCATAGTGCCCAATCCAGTTGTCAAATTTTTATAAAATCTTCTTCACCTCTACAAACTCATCTGTCACCAACCTCTATACTGTTTCTCTACAGTTTCCTCTTCATCTTTTGCGTTCACACAGGGTGGTACAATACATGGACCCAAGTACAGTTCAAACTCCACATGCCTAGGTCCTTCAGAGTTCTGCCCAAACCCAGTATATCTCAACAGCACGATGACACCAGTATTACTGCAGTGTGCCTTGTCATGCACAAAGGGTGGAGAATGGGAATACTGGTGAAGGGAAATTTTGTATAGACACTGATATGTCTGTTGGTGAATGGCAAACCTGACATTTTATTTTTAATTTTCTTCTTCCTTCCCTCCTCTAGAGATGTTTTTTTGTTTTTTTTTAGTTATGCTCATGGTACTCTACATTGCAAACACACGATAGAAAATTAAAATGAAAAAATTTGTGTTCCCTGCAGAAAGAGGCAGTCTGGAGGACAAAGGGGTATGGCCAGGAGTCCTCAGGACTGTGGGCAGGTGGACACGGTAAGCCAGTAGCCCCCAGAGCATACCTTCCAAGTCTAGCTGAGGTGGCACACAGTCTGACTCATCTAGGCAAAGAGGGTAGGTGCAGGCTGATGAGAGCCTACTGGTGTGCGCCAGGATTCTATTCTCATGCAGGTAAGAGAGCAATGACCTGTCTTACTTGCTTGAGGAAGAATATTGGTAAAGCAATACCAACAGAGCCATCCCATATCCCTCCTGCAGACGGATCTTTTCAGGAAATACGAATCGACTTCGTACAGTTAACACCCTTTAGGAATTATTGTTATGTATTGGTGTGATCTGATGTTTTCTCAAACTGGGTAGAGGCATTTCCTGCCACCACGGATGCTGCTGTGTTTACCGCAAAAAGAAAAATTGTGCAGAAATTTGTGTGTAGATAATGGTACCCCTATGTGTAGGAGCGAAGCCTGAAATTGTACTATTGTGATCATAGATACTGCCACTAGTATTATGTAGCTTCGGAACCACTCCCAGTTCTTCACTTAACGAATCACCCTCTTCGAAATTTGTTTTTGTTTTGGTATTTGTGTTTTTTGGTTGTTTTTGGAAGACAATCTCATGTCATGATTGATCCGCACAATGATCAGAAATACACCAATGAGGTAACAGTACAGTACCTTATTGAGATGAGCCAGCATTTGAGAACTTGACAAAAGAACTTGAAACTGTTGATTGGTGGTATGCCAAATACTAACTGTCTTGATTGTGAACCAAGAGACTGTGTGATTGTTCTTACGCTCAGGTTGCCTAATAGACAGGTGGGACGGACCATACCAAGTTTTTTTGACAGCACTAAAGGTCGCCGAAAGAGAGACTTGGGTCCACTCGTTCCACTGCAAGAAGGTCGCTGACGGAGAGAACTCGTGACAAAGTAGTTTATTGCTCACATTCATCGAATTTGTGTGTTCAAAGTGAACTGTGTGTTCCAAGTGAACTGTGTGTTCAAAGAGCAAGGTGGAGAGCAAAGTGAACTGTGTGTTCCAAGTAAACTGTGTGTTCAAAGAGCAAGGCAAAGAGATCGCAAAAATATCACCAGAGACTGTTCCGTGAAGACTGAGAGGCGGCACTGTTGAACACTACCTGAGCGTACTAAAGGACTGCAGAAAGACCAGTCATTGTAATTGATTTGTTTTGAACAAGAGTTGTTTTGTTCTATTTCTCTTTTCTCTCTTTCCCGCTGACAAACATTTTCTTTCAGGATATTCGATTTTTGCGAGGTTTTTTTATGAGGAGTCGAGTGTGGGACTGGAACTGGTTCTGGAGGAAGGAGTGATCTCCTTATAGGATCCCAAGATTAGCCGATCAGTTTGTTAAAGTCAGAGAAAAATCAAAGGTCTAGTAGTTATGGAGTTCAGAGGTAATCAGGAACAGTCAGGCAATGGCTATTCACACATTGCAGATAAAGAGCTCATTAATATATGTGGAAGAAAGGTTTATGAGTGGCACTCCCCGAACTCCGAAGGTTTATGTTATTTAGGAAGTACACTACTTATAACCCTTGTTTAATGATTAAACAGACCTAGCTTACGTTCCAGAAATGGAAACAATGTTCAGAAAATGATAGGAATATGTAGATCATGAAAAAAATTTTATGTCACTGTCACGATTTGTTTGTGTATTCTTCATCTACCCAGCAGAACCTCAATTGAATCCAAACATCAGTGTACAAAGACGTAGGTACATGTATGCGTGAAATGTTCGTCGCAAATCAGACATTATAGGCCAAAGCACTGTCCCAGCATACTCTATAGGTTGAATGTTGTCCCACACCCAACCAGTGGTCCCGTGTCCGCTAAATGCGTATAGAGGATGTCTCGTCCTCCTCCCTGTCTTCCCCAAATATAGTCAAGTGTCTGATTTGCGAAATGCATACATACTTGTGTCTAGGTCACCGATTATTGTATGAAATATTTTTTTCTTATGTTAATAATTGATGGCAGTTATTGTTTACTGCCAAAGGGCGGACTGTCGAAGTCTAAAAAATATTATATAAAGAGAACATACAAACTACACACATATAAGTCGCTATACTTGCAAATACGCACAGCGAGCACAGCAATATATGGTAACACACGCATTTACACGGACATGCCACAGAGATGGATTCAACACTTATTTCATGCAGTACATAATTGTAGTGGTATCAAGCGCCAGACATCATGATGATTTAGAATTGTATATGATGGAGTGGTGTCATGTATGTGTATTATTTGAACGAAACCAGATAGACCAGTCATGTTTACTATTGAAGCAACCAGATTGATGTGTAGATTCATTTGATGCTTGTTGTGAAGTTGTGGGACATTGCAGCGGATAATTATGATTAAATGTATAAAAGCTAAAATCACTCTAATTAGGACAGTGGACAGGAAACTCAGGCCAGCCCTTTGGATGTCTTCTAGCCTGAACCTGATTACCATATACAAAGGGACTGTTGACTCATCGTGAACGCCTCCCCCAGAAACTAGATAACACATTGATCACACAGGAGCTCAGTGGCTTTTTGGTCTCAGAGGATGATGGACTTGCTGCCAGTTCAGTTCCTCTATTTATTTACAGAGAGAGAGAGACATAAGATGCATTGGAGGGAATGGTAATTGTATCGCTGGCCTGTAATTGTATGTAACTGTATGTTTTAACTGCTTAATGTGTGAGTATTACCATGTAACTATAGGTATACTGTACTGTGTAATATATATTGAATCCATATCCTTTTTTAATAACAAATATATACATCAATGAGCTTTGGAACTCAGATAATGTGTGGATGTATTGTTTTCTCTTATGGGATGCAGTGTTTTGCGATGTATAGCGCACATCCATGGAATATGGTAATAAGAGGTGCAGGCATTTACAATATATATTAGAGCGGGCATTTTAAATATTTGTGAGAAATCAATTTGGCATTTACACGCACTCGTAACCGAATTCACACACTGAAATGTCTCAATGGCATCACCCCCCATGACCCCCAAGCCATGGCATGGCAATTTCGTCAGTTTTACGAATCTCTCTATAACCTCTCCCACAACTCCACAACCTCTCCTCCTGATCTTGCCTCTATCTCTCACTACTTAGACTCCTGCTCTCTACCCAAACTATCTGTGACTCAACTGCAAACTCTTAACTCGACGATTACTGATGAGGAAATTAGAGCAGCTATTAAACTAATGTGCTGCTCTGCAGCACCAGGCCCAGATAGCTTCACTGCCTTTTACTACAAAAAGTTTACTGAACCTCTACTTCCCATGCTTCATCCTCTCTTTAATTCACTATTCGAGGGCGGTTCGCTTGATGACACCACCAGGGCCAACATAATAGTCATCCCAAAACCCCATAAAGACCCCACAGAGATTGAAAACTACAGGCTTATCTCTCTCCTGAATATTAACTTAAAGCTTTTTGCTAAAATTCTTGCCATGCGACTCGCCCCTATGCTCCCATCCTTCATCCGTCCAGATCAAGTGGGCTTTATTCACAATAGACAAGCATCCGACAATACAAGACGATTGATAAACCTCATCCACATAGCAACAAGCCGCTCAGTGCCGGCCTTGGTGGTGGCGCTCGACACCGAAAAAACCTTTGACAGAGTGGTTTGACCCTTTTTTGCAACAGACTCTCTATAATATGGGATTTGAGGGTGCCTTTCTCCACGGAGTTAATTCCCATTATCATAACCCAACGGCTTCGGTATTGGTAAATGGCCTATCATCTGATCCCTTTTGAATTAACTATGGAACCCGTCAGGACTGCCCCCTTTCTCCTATATTGTTCGCCCTTTTCATGGAGCCGCTAGCTGCAAAGATCAGACTAAATAAAAATATCACGGGTATAGCATTGGGACACTTGGATCATAAGATAGCATTATATGCAGATGACGAAATCCTGACTCTGACTAATCCTACTATTTCCCTTCCGACCCTGTTTGCTGAAGCTCGCACCTATGGCCAATACGCGAACTACAACATTAATATGGACAAAACAGAATTTCTAGATATAAATATACTGCATTCGGATCTACTGTTGTTACAAGATGAATATCCCTTTCGGTGGCAATCCTGAAAGCTTGGGTGTTTACCTCACTAAATCATATAGACAGGTCTATGCTGCTAACTTCCTGAGATTGCTGGCTTCCATCAAATCAGAGTTATCGGCAAGGGGCAAACAGTTTATCTCGTGGTTCGGACGCTCTGCGGCGGTCAAAATGAATTTTCTCCCCGGTTTATTGTACTTTTGGCAAACATTCCCTATTCATATCCCTACACCAACCCTCAAACATTTGCAACGTGAGATCTAAAATTTTATATGGGTGGGTAAGAAACCGAGAGTTAAAATGTGAATATTACAGAAACATCAACACTCTGGAGGTGTGGACATTCCTGATCTCCTTAAATATTTTCAGGCCATTCAATTGATCTCCTATGTGCATTGACATGCTCCTCCGAATCAGAAAGTTTGGACGTACATTGAAGCCCACACTCTCTCAGTTTATTCTCCCTCTGCTCTCTTATGGTGCTCCCCCTCTACCTCCTATTTACAGTACGATTCTCATTAACCATCTGGTATTTTTGTACATGTTTCTATAAATTTTGTCAATTTCACCCTCTCCTGGTCCCCCTCTGGAACAACCCTGCCTTCATTCCAGGTATGGATCACCTTCAGTTCCAGTTATGGACTAACCATAACCTCTTTTTCCCTTTGGACGTTGCCCCTCTACACACCTTCCTGCATTTTACTAGTCTACAATCCCGTTTTAATCTCCCCACAGGGTCTTTTACCAATTTTTACAAATTCAGCATTTGTATCACTCCCTCGAGCGTTCTACTTCGACTACGTCTACTTCAACTATAGAATCTCTATGTCTTCACCACCAGTCATCTAAAGGGCTCATTTCATCTCTGTATCAACTCCTATTATCCCACAATCAACCCCCAAAAAATCTCATGAATTGGCCTGGGAAAAGGATGTAGGTGAAGAGCTAACTCCTGCGGAATGATCCCAAATTAAATAGATGGTATCTAAATGCTTGCTCTCCGTGCATATAAATGAAAATGCATAGAAGCTCTATACTCGCTGGTACCTAGTACCTACCCGCCTCCACACTATTTCTCCCACCACATTGGATCTTTGCTGGCGTCAATGTGGCCAAAGAGGGACTTTTTTAACACATTTGGTGGACATGCCCTTCTATAAGTCAGTACTGGAAGGAAATACATAAGTTAATTCAAAATATTACTGATTTTGATATGCCTTCTTCACCCTTATATACTCTTTTGGATAGACCGATTTCCCGCCTCCCACAACCCACGCATAAATGAATCAACCACATTCTTAATACAGTTAAGTGCCAAATCGCAGCAAACTGGAAGTCGATTACCCTTCCCCCCTTACCTGCCACTATCAACGCAATCTGGTCAACCTACAGACTGGAACGAATAGCCTCAGTTATTCATGATACTCCAACTCAATTTGCTCGCGTTTGGATTCCCTGGACTACTTACTATGAGGCCATATCCCCTCTGGCAACTATTTAATTTAATTTCCTTAGAACTAAAGATGCACGCACACCTCGGCTGGCTATCCTTTCACCTATCCTTCCACCCTCCTATTCTTCCATTCTTCTATTCTACTATTCCATTATTCCTCTTCTCCTCTTATACCCTATTCCTTTATGCCTCTCTCCTTTTCCTCCTCAATTCCTATATTTCTCTGCTTCTCTATTTTTCTCTTCTTCTTGTCTCCTCCCTTTTTTAATACACTTTTCTGGTCATTGATTTGTTTGCTCTCCCCCAATTTAAATAAAAATATTTGTTAAGTTCTATTTCAGTGTATAGGTATGTTACGCCTTTACTGATCTCTTTCATTGCCTTACGAATTTAACTCCAACTTCTTGTTGTCTATATTGTTGTGTATATTGTTTTGTCTATGGAGATGTTAGATCTGATTGGTGTAACTTTTTTCTATTATGCTTAATAAAAAAAAAAACCTTATAAACATTACATGTCTCCCACCTCCCTCCAAGTCACTAAAATGTGCTTTATGGACCTTTTCATTTAAAAAACCCTCAATATTCTAGCTACTGTATAATAGAAACATGGCTCACACAATCAGATACAACCTCCCCTGCAGAACTGTCACATGGTGGCCTCACTTCACACACACCTCCAGGCCTGGTAACAGTAAAGGAGGTTAGGTTGGAATATTACTGTCTAAATCTTACACATACACAGTTACATAGTAACATAGTAATTGAGGTTGAAAAGAGGCAAAATGCCCATCACGTTCAACCTGTATTTTGTATTAAGTTGAGTTGATTTTACTGTACCTGCTGAAGAATGTTTTATGACTAGCTAACAACTACAAATCATGTTACACCCGTATTAACAACGTCAATATGTTAAATGTTGTAGCCTTGGATATCCTTTTCAATCAGAAATCCATCCAATCCCCTTTTAAATGCATTTACAGAGTCCACCATTACCACCTTCCCTGGCAAGGAAATCCAAATCCTTATTGCCCTAACAGTGAAGAACCCTTTCCTCCGTTGCATACGGAATTTTCTCTCCTCCAGCCTCAGCGAGTGCCCACATGTCCCAAACAGAGTTCTATTAATAAATAATTCCTCTGATAACTCTTTGTAGTGCCCCTTTACATATTTGAAGACATTAATAATGTCTCCTCTTAGACGCCTCTTTTCCAGTGTATACATATTCAACCTAGTAAGCCTTTCCTCGTAATCCATTCCCTCTAGCCCTTTAATCAATTTAGTAGCTCGCCTTTGAACCCTTTCGAGTTCACCGATATCTTTTTTACACAGTGGTGCCCAAAACTGAACACAATATTCCAGGTGCGGACGTACCGATGATTTGTACAGTTTTACCACCTGTTCCTTCACTCACATTTACATAATTTGAAATTAAATGATTTGAAATGAAATGATTTTCACCCCTTTCTCTCTGAGTGTTGCAGCTATCTATCGCCCACCTGGGCAACCCAAAAAGTTTCTGGAAGATTTTTCTGCTGGGCTCCCTCGCTTCTTATCCTCTGACATCTCCACCATCATTTTGGGCGATTTCAATAACGCTATTGATAGTCCACAATCTCCTCATGCCTCCAAACTTCTCTCTCTAACCTCCTCTCTTGGCCTCTCCCAATGGATTGACTCCTCTACTCGTCAGGATGGCCACTGCCTTGATCTTGTATTCACCAAACTATGCTCTGTTTCTGAACTCACTAACATTCCTTCCCTCTCTCAGATCACAACCTTATCACCTGCATGCTCTCCTCCATTACTTCAAACTCAATGTTCCTAAAGTTTACCTAGCCTCCTCTAACCCGCAGAAATATTAACGCTATTAATTTTTACCAACTATCTACCTCTCTATCTACCTATCAACTATCTACCACTGTTTTCACCAATTTCTACATTCACCTCTCCTGAGACTGCTGTATCACACCTTAACCAAACTCTAGAAACAGCACTCGATTAAGTCGCTCCGGCTACCCATCACACTTCATGTAGACTTAAATGTCAACCATGGCACTCTAAGTTCACAAGACACCTACAAAAACTCTCACATACAGTAGAACGTCAGTGCCGTAAATCTCGTAGTTCAACTAACTTTCTTACATATAAGATCATTTACCACTCTTATGGTAATGCTCTGGACACTGCCAAACAAACATATTTCCAATCTGTCATCTCTGCTCAAGACTCTAACTCCAAGCAACTTTTTAATACATATAAATCACTTCTTATCCCTCCCTCACCAATCCCACCTGCCACTATCAGTGCGCAAGATCTTGCTTCCTATTTCAAGGACAAGATTGATAAGATCCAAAATGAAATGCTATGCACTTCCACAGCCAGTGACCTGCTTAATTCCCTTCCTGAACCTTCTAACACTTTCTCTTCATTTGATCCCACAAATGAAGATGAAGTATCTGTATTCTTCTCGTCTGCCTATTCTACTACCTCTCCTCTTGATTCTATGCCCTCACAAATTAGTAAAGCTCTGTCTTCTGTGCTCATCCCAGCCTTAACTAAAATCTGTAATCTCTCTCTCTCTACTGGTACCTTTCCTTCTCTGTACAAGCATGCAATGATTACTCCCATTCTGAAAAAAACTAAATTCTGACCCTAACTCTCTCTCAAATTACAGTCCCATTTCTCAGCTCCCATGTCTCTTCAAGCTACTTGAGAGACTTGCCTACACTCGCCTCACACATTTTATTAACTCACACAACTTACTGGACCCACTTCAGTCAGAATTTCATGCCCAACACTCCACAGAGACAGCACTGACTAATGCAGTGAATGATCTGGTCACTGCTAAATCTAAAGCCCATTACTCACTACTTATCCTTCTTGATCTCTCTGCTGCTTTTGACACTGTTGACCACTCTCTTCTCATACACACTACAATACTTAGGTCTTCAGGACACAGTCCTTTCTTGGTTCTCATCATACTTATCTAATTGCTCCTTCAATGTTCATTTCTCTGATTCCACCTCCTCTTCGCTACATCTCTCAGTTGGAGTACCACAAGGCTCAGTCTTAGGTCCTCTGCTTTTCTCAATCTATACCTCATCTCTTGGCAAACTAATCAGCTTTTTTGGATTTCAGTATCATCTGTATTTGGATGATACTCAAATCTACCTATCCTCCCCAGATTTGTCACCATCTGTATTGGGCCATGTCACTGAATGCCTTTCTACCATTTCATCTTGGATGACATCTCGCCACTTCAAATTTAATATTTCCAAAACAGAGTTAATTATATTTTCACCGGCCAATAGTAGTTACGAACCTGATATCAATATCACTGTTGATAACTCAGCAATCATCCCTACCCCACAAGATCGCTGCACAGGTGTCATTCTTGACTCTGAACTGTCCTTTGTTCCCCACATTCAATCTGTCTCAAAATCATGTTACATACATCCAAGAAACATATCCAAAATATGACCATATTTTACACAAGACACAGCAAAAACTCTAATCCATGCTCTCATTATCTCCCGCATTGATTATTGTAATCTAGTCTCTTGGCTGGTCTTCCCAAACATAGGCTCTCACCACTACAATCCATTCTGAATGCAGCTGCGAGGCTAATCTTCCTCGCTAGACGTTCATCGTCTGCAGATCCGCTCTGTCAGTCTCTTCATTGGTTACAGGTATTCTACTGTATTAAATATAAAATACTTTTACTTACATACAAGGCTATTAACCAAACTGCACTAACATACATCTCTTCACTCATCTCAAAATATCTCCCTACTCGACCTCTCTGCTCTGCACAAGATCTGCATCTCTCATCCACATGTTTTACTTGTGCCCACTCAAAACTACAGGACTTTATCCGGGCTTCACCCACTCTGTGGAATGCCCTCCCATGCACAATAAATCTCACCCCTAGTCTCCAAACCTTTAAATGTTCCCTGAAAACTCACCTCTTCAGACAAGCCTATCAAATTCCAGACTCACCCACAAAACCTTCAGTGCTTCCCTATCTAATTACATCCTCTCAGTACAGAACACATAACCTCACATATTTTGTCTCTCTTTGCTCTCACAAACCAATGTGGTTAAACAAAACAGTTAAGGAAGAAATGGATAAAAAGAGGCGAGCATTCAAAGCTTTCAAATCAGATGGGAAGGCGGAGTCATACCAGTACTACAAAGAATGTAACAAAAAATGCAAAAGGGAAATCAGAGCAGCTAAAATAGAAAACGAAAAGCAAATCGCTAAGGAGAGTAAAACTAACCCTAAAAAATAATTTAAGTACATAAATGGTAAGAGACTAAAATAGAGACTATAGGACCATTAAAAAACAAACTGGGATTCCTGATAAATGACGACAATGAAAAAGCTGAAATATTGAACAAATTTTTCTCATCAGTGTTTACTAGAGAGGACTAAATTGTGGGATTAGTGAGTAACAATAACAATAGTATTGATAAAGGCCAATTGCTTAATACTTATCTGTCAGAGGAAGTAGTTCATGAACGATTAAAAAAAAATTAAGACTAATAAATCTGGTCCAGATGGCCTACATCCTAGGGTTCTGATGGAGCTAAATGCTGAAATAGCGAGGCCGCTGTATCTGATT
The DNA here is from genome assembly GCF_028390025.1 of Pseudophryne corroboree. Classification (NCBI taxonomy): domain Eukaryota; kingdom Metazoa; phylum Chordata; class Amphibia; order Anura; family Myobatrachidae; genus Pseudophryne; species Pseudophryne corroboree. The sequence continues at coordinate 320,597,276 of NC_086448.1, read as the reverse complement.
TTCACTAAGTAACTTAGATCAGGCATGGTACCAAAGGACTGGCATATAGCAGATGTAGTCCCAATATTTAAAAGTGGTATTAAACTTCATCCTGGTAACTATAGACCAGTTAGTCTGACATCAATAGTGGGGAAACTATTGGAAAGTATACTAAGGGACAGCATAGAGGACTACTTGGAGAACATTCCATGCTATTAATACGAACCAGCATGGTTTCGTGAGAAATAGGTCATGCCAAACTAATTTGATTAGCTTCTATAAGATAGTAAGCGACAATCTCGACCAGGGTAACGCAATAGATGTGGTTTATCTGAATTTTGCAAAAGCTTTCGACACAGTACCTCACAGGAGGCTGATTTTCAAATTAAGAGAGCTCAGTATAGCAGACACTATTTGTACATGGGTGAGTAATTGGCTTGATAACAGGGAACAGTGAATGGTGATTAATGGGATGTTTTCCACCTGTGCTAAAGTAATTAGTGGAATGCCGCAGGGTTCTGTGCTGGGGCCACTATTATTTAATATATTTATTAATGATTTAGGAGAAGGACTAGAAAGCACAGTGTCAATTTTTGCAGATGATACTAAAATATGTAGGGTATCAAGTCACATGTGGATGTGGAGTCTCTTCAGAGAAATTTATTTAAACTGGAAGTTTGGGCAATGAAATGGTGTATGAGGTTTAATGTGGAAAAATGTAAAGTTATGCACTTTGGGACTCAGGGGCCCTACACACTGGCCGACCCGCCGCCGAGCTGCCCGACGGCGGATACGGCCGACGAGCGACCCGGCGGCGGGGGGGGCAGTGACGGGGGGAGTGAAGTTTCTTCACTCCCCCCGTCACGCGGCTCCATAGAACTGCAGGCAAATATGGACGAGATCGTCCATATTGGCCTGCATGCACAGCCGACGGGGGACCAGCGATGAACGAGCGCGGGACCGCGCATCGTTCATCGCTGGAGCCTCCACACTGAAAGATATGAACGAGTTCTCGTTCATTTATGAACGAGATCGTTCATATCTTTCAAAAAATCGGCCAGTGTGTAGGGCCTATAAGAATAAACATGCAACCTACCAATTAAATGGGGAAAACATAGGGGAAACTATTAGAAAAGGATTTGGGGGTGTTCATTGATAGTAGATTTAGCGGCAGCACACAATGTCAAAGTGCAGCAACAAAGGCAAATAAGGTGTTAGCATGCATCTTGAGTATTGTGTACAGTTCTGGGCACCACACTATAAAAGAGACATATTAGAACTTGAAAAGGTTCAGAGGCGAGCTACCATATTGATTAAGGGGTTGGAGACACTGGACTATGAGGAGAGGCTTTCTATGTTAGATATGTTTACACTAGAAATGAGACGACTAAGAGGAGATATGATTAATATTTACAAATATATAAAGGGGCAATATGCAGTACGGATGGTGTAATGGTTAGCATTACTGCCTCACAGCACTGAGGTCATGGGTTCGATTCCCACCATGGCCCTAACTGTGCGGAGTTTGTATATTCTCCCCGTACTTGCGTGGGTTTCCTCCGGGTACTCCGGTTTCCTCCCACAATACAAAAATATACTGGTAGGTTAATTGGCTCCCAAAAAAAGTAACCCTAGCGTGAATGTGTCTGTGTACATGTGATAGGAAATCTAGATTCTGATGTGAATGAGCAAATATTCTCTGTAAAGCACTGCGGAATATGTGTGCACTATATAAATAACTGGTAATAAATAAATAAATAAATAAATAATATGCAGAGGTATCATGTGAGTTGTTTACTAAAAGACCACTACACAAAACGTGCGGACACCCACTAAGGCTTGAGGAGAGAATATTTAATACTCAGTGCAGGAAGGGATTCTTTACTGTAAGGGCAATACGAAAATGGAATACACTGCCAGCGAAGGTTGTAATGGCGGACTCAGTCAATATGTTTAAAAATGGGTTAGACAAATTCCTAACGGAAAGAGCTATGCGAGTATATAGCCGTTTAACCTAAATAGAATAGGGAATGCAATATAATTCAGGTTGAACTCAATGGACTACTAGTCTTTTTACAACCTCACCAAGTATGTTACTATGTTACACCCTCCTGACCCTTGGCCAACATTGCTGGGTGATCATATCATACAACCCATTAAGAACCTAGCAATCTTGTGGACCATTAGGCAATAGGTAGCATCTCTCCTTGTGTATCAATGCCTATTTCCCTATAGTTTGTAAGCTTGCGAACAGGGCCCTAATACCTCTTGTTTGTCTGTTTTTGCCCAGTTTTGTTCTATTACTGTTGTTCTAATTGTAAAGCGCAATGGAATATGGTGTGCTATATAAGAAACTGTTAATAAATAAATAAATATCTGCTGATGTTTATAAACCTTGTCCATGTCTAGCAAAGTTTTGTACTGTAAGTCACTTTCTTCTTGTTTTGTTCATACTTTTTCTGTTTATGTACTTTGTAAGGCATTGCGTAACCCTTGTGACACCATATAAATAAAGGATGATAATAATAATAAAAAATAAGATGAGCAGCTGCAGTACAAATCTTTTCTCCAGATGGCGATCTTTACCTGCAAAGATAATTCTGAGTCTATTAGGTTTAGACAAACTTTGCTGTAACTTTCAACATTCCAGTTGCAACTGTTACTAATAAACATGTCTTACATTACTCACATAACATTTAGTAGCTAATATTTTTCTTTACCCTTTTCTGCTGAGATAGTCACATAGGGCCTGTAAGTCCAACTCCCAGGAATGCAAATCTGCTTTGTTTTACTTCATGTGCATAGTGAAGCCATTCATATGCATCTAGAATTTCTGGATCAGTACGAGATCTCGGCGGTCAGGATCCTGGCTCACTGCGCTCGCCACGCTTCAGGCCCGGTACTCTGGATGGTGGCGTGGACCACCACCCAAGAGGGATAACCAGCCGGTGGTCAGGACTCCGACCACCAGTATTTCAGCTTGTGTCGGGATTTCAGCATCAGTATCCTGACTGCCGGGATCCCGACAGGTGGTCAATTGACTGCCTCCCAGAATTTCATATACAGTAGGTTGCACTTGCTGCTCACTACACTGGGAGAGTCCATGGATGGTTTAAGTGAAGGATCTGTGCAGCCCCCCTCCTCTCTGGTATCACAGTAGACTCTACCTTTGTTCCAGCTTACTGCACATGTACGGGTCTCTGAGAACATGGCAACTGCGCCTTGTTCCTGAGGACATCTCTAGTGCGCATGTGCAAATCACTAGGAAAATGGCCACTTCTCCATTTTGCCAGTTATTTCTTTCTGCAGTACCGTTTTCTGTGGGATTCCAGAGGGGTAAGCATAATTTTATGGGTGCAGGGCATGCAATGTGGGCCCCCTGGACCAACCGCACACCCTGCACCCATTATAGATATGCCAATGTGTGCTAGTGCAACTGAAGTACAGAAAGAGTATGCGCACATAAGTGTGGCATGCGCCCTGGATATAACCTATCCAGAATAGGCTGCATCTACAGATATTACTGTTAGAAGTGATCTTTTGCAACAGCGCATGCCATGGTGCACATAGTCCCACATGGGGATACATGCACGTAGCCAGTCACAGTGGCTTTATTACAATGTGCACTGCTTGGAATCTTGGGGACAGTCTCCCCACTCCCCAGGGAGCTGATAGTAGCTCCAGTGCTATTAGCATCAGCCCATATCTGGGTGCCATGCCTCCTCGTGCAGCCACAGCCCACCTCCCCTGAGCGCATACTGTGGTGAGAAGTATGCACCCCTCGGGATGGGCAGTGCCACTATCACCAGGTCACTGCTGCATGCCTTAGCTCTTACAGCTCTGAATAGCGCTGAGAAGTTTTCTATAGACAGTACAGCAGTAGGGATGGTGTAATGGTTAGCATTACTGCCTCACAGCACTAGGGTCATGGGTTCAATTTCCACCACGGTCCTAACAGTGTGGAGTTTGTATATTCTCCTCATACTTGCGTGGGTTTCCTCTGGGTACTTTGATTTCCCCCACAATTCAAAAATATACTGGTAGGTTAACTGGCTTCTGACAAAATGAACCCTAGTGTGAATGTGTGTGCGTGTAAATGTGCTAGGGAATATAGACTGTAAACTCAACAGGGGCAGGAACTGATGTGAATGGCCAAATATTCTCTGTAAAGATCTGCGGAATATGTGTGCGCTATATAAATAACTGGTAACAATAATAATAGACCAGTGTTTCTCAGACTCGATGCATGTTTTCAAGGTAAACTCAAGAATAATTAGTAACACCTAGAGATCTATTGTAGATTAATACACTCAGGTGCTCAGGGCTAGATTAACAACGGGGGAGGTGGAGCTACTGCACAAGCTCCCAATGAAAATAAATCCACAGGAACCATGACAGTGGTCACAGGAAAAAACACCTGTCATAGCCAGCACCAGCGGCCATCCAAGGCCCTGCCGATTCCAGCCTCATCCCCAGAGTTGGTTTAAGGGGGGAAGGAGGGGCTTTGCCCAGCGCCGCCGGAAACCCACGCAGGCACCTATGGCTCACTGCACATATGCCACATACCGATCCCGCACATCCACAGAGAGAAGCTGCAGGGAACTCCACAAGATAATCATGGCTCATGGTATCAACAGTGCAACTCGCCCCCTCAGTCTCATCAGCTGTGCCATCAGTAGTGTGCTGGGCCCTCCTTGGCTGGACACACATTGTGGGGGAGGCTGATTCTGACGCTGTTGAATCCACATTAGCATCTTTTGCCGTAGTTGCATCTATAACTTTATGCTAGTATCAGCAAATCTCTGGTGCACGGCCTACATCTGAATGCGCAAGGGCTGTAAAGCCCTCATTGAGCGGCTGCAGAAACAACCATCCGAAGCATTATCGGCAACATGCTAGGTGCAGAATCACCATTAGAGCTCTGCCAGCCAGCAGAAGCAATCATCCGAAGCATTGTCGGCACCATGCTACAGTAGGTGCAGAATCACCATTAGAGCTCTGCCAGCCAGCAGAAGCAATCATCCGAAGCATTGTCGGCACCATGCTAGGTGCAGATCTCCATCATGGCTCTGCCAGCCATCACACCAACTACAGTTGCTAACAGTGACGTGTGATGAGGTCAATAGCTGGGGAGGCACATGCTTCTCCAGTACTTCCCCAGTCGCACAAGAACACAAACCTCAGCTCACTTTTTAGGAAAAGCAGATACATTAGAGTACATGGGGGGTGGGCTGGTACTGCAGCCATTGTGTATATATTGTGATTATAGGACAGATCCCAAAGTACCCAGACAGCAGCTAGGGTTGGCTCCAAAACTACTGGCACTTTGAGTGAGATCTTTTGAAGCACCCCCTCTCCCCCTAATGTGCGCAATGAAGGCACACGCGCTCCTAGGAAAGTGGGACTAGCCTCATAACTATATATTGATATCAAATTGTAAATATATATACCATATTATCACCCTCCCTACAATTGGCAGTTTTACACATAATGCCCATAGTAGTGCTCCTTACACATAATGCCCCCAGTATAGTGCCAGTTACACGTAATGCTCCAAGTATAGTTCCAGTTACACATAATGCCCCAGTACAGGTACACCACCGATTTTCCGGCAACCGATGATCCGGAACCTCTTTTAATCCGGACAATTTTGATTTGTCCGGATTAAAGGGGGTTAGGGACATCCTTTAATCCGGAACATTTTCTGCGCATGGGCGTAACACGCAATACGCGCAAGTGTCAGTGGGTACAGCTTCCACGGACACTGCACAGCAAGCATCAGTGGGGCTTTTATGGCGTCCAAGGTCACAGCAAGTACCGCACATGGGCAGAAGACACAGCGCGCACAAGTGTCAGTGAGTACAGCTTCTGAGGGCACTGCAGGTGACACAGCAAGCATCAGTGGGGCTGTTATGGCGTCCAAGGTCACAGCAAGTACCGCACATGGGCGGAAGACACAGCGCACACAAGTGTCAGTGAGTACAGCTTCTGAGGGCACTGCAGGTGACACAGCAAGCATCAGTGGGGCTGTTATGGCGTCCAAGGTCACAGCAAGTACCGCACATGGGCGGAAGACACAGCGCGCACAAGTGTCAGTGAGTACAGCTTCTGAGGGCACTGCAGGTGAAACAGCAAGCATCAGTGGGGCTGTTATGGCGTCCAAGGTCACAGCAAGTACCGCACATGGGCGGAAGACACAGCGCGCACAAGGGTCAGTGAGTACAGCTTCTGAGGGCACTGCAGGTGACACAGCAAGCATCAGTGGGGCTGTTATGGCGTCCAAGGTCACAGCAAGTACCGCACATGGGCGGAAGACACAGCGCGCACAAGGGTCAGTGAGTACAGCTTCTGAGGGCACTGCAGGTGACACAGCAAGCATCAGTGGGGCTGTTATGGCGTCCAAGGTCACAGCAAGTACCGCACATGGGCGGAAGACACAGCGCGCACAAGTGTCAGTAAGTACAGCTTCTGAGGGCACTGCAGGTGACACAGCAAGCATCAGTGGGGCTGTTATGGCGTCCAAGGTCACAGCAAGTACCGCACATGGGCGGAACACACAGCGCACACAAGTGTCAGTGAGTACAGCTTCTGAGGGCACTGCAGGTGACACAGCAAGCAACAGTGGGGCTGTTATGGCGTCCAAGGTCACAGCAAGTACCGCACATGGGCGGAAGACACAGCGCGCACAAGTGTCAGTGAGTACAGCTTCTGAGGGCACTGCAGGTGACACAGCAAGCATCAGTGGGGCTGTTATGGCGTCCACAGACAGTTCAAGTGACAGTAGTGCTGCTATGCCTTCCAAGAACAGTGATGGTACAGGTATAAAGCGTAAACACAAGTCTATATCGGTGCAGGCAAAAGTTGAGTTATTACGAAAACTGGACCGCGGTGTTTCAGTGAAGAAGCTGTGTGATACATATGGTCTCGGTTCCTCAACAGTGTATGACATAAAAAAACACAGGGAGAAAATATTACAGTTCTTTGCAGAAAGTCAATCTAAGAAGCAAATGAGCATTAGGAAAACTATGAAATCTGGTAAAAGCACTGAGCTTGATCGAGTGTTGTTGGAATGGTTTCGACAACGTCGGAGTGATGGTGTAGACTTGTCAGGCATCATGGTACAGGAACAAGCTAAGTTGTATCATAAAGCACTAAAACTTGACTATGAGTGTGATTACAGTGAAGGATGGCTGCATAGGTTTAAGACACGTCATAGAATTTCGATGCGTAAAGTGTGTGGTGAAAAACAGTCTGCAAACCATGAAGCAGCTGATGACTATGTGGATGAGTTTGCAAAGCTTGTGGCTGATGAAAACCTCACCCCCCAGCAAGTTTATAATGCCAATGAAACTGCACTGTATTGGCGATGTACCCCTAGGAAAACTTTATCAATGGAGGATGAAGAAGCCCCCACAGGGTTTAAACAATCTAAGGACAGAGTTACTGTCCTAGGTTGCTCCAATGCTGCCGGAACTCACCGATGCAAGCCACTAGTGATCGGAAAAAGTAAATGCCCTAGGGCTTTAAAAGGTGTTAAAGTGTATCCTGTAATTTATCGTGCAAATAAAAATTTATGGATTACCACCGAGTTAATGCTAGAGTGGTTTGAAAAATATTTTGTGGCAGAAGCCAGAGCACACTGCACATCTGTAGGCCTACCAGAGGACTGCAAAATCCTTCTTATTCTGGACAACTGTTCAGCTCACCCTAGAGCTGAACTGCTGCGCAAGAATAACGTGTTTACAGCATACTTACCACCAAACTGTACATCTCTTATCCAACCACAAGATCAAGGAATATTGCGCTCTATGAAGGCCAAGTATCGTACACTTTTCATGAAACGCATGCTAGATGTGGTGAATTCAGGCAAGCCTATTGAGTCGTTTATCAAAGACTTTAACATGAAAGATGTACTTTGGTTTGTTGCTAGTGCCTGGGAGAATGTAAATTCGTTAACACTAAAGAATGGTTGGCATAAGTTGTGGCCTGCCATGGTGTTTGAAAATGCACCTGATGAAGATCCCAGTATTGCCTTCACAGGATTTCGCGTAGCAAATGATGATGAATGTGTTCTTGAGTTACTTGAATATGCAAAAACTTGTACTGCAACTGCTGCCAACAACCTATCAAGTAGGCTGAACGAAGAAAATCTGGCAGAGTGGATGGAGGTTGACGTTGAAACACCTGTTGTGCGTCACTGTACTGACTCTGAAATTATAGATATGGTTTTGAATCCTGCAAAAATCACTGAAAGTGACGATGGTGACAGTGAAGAAGAAAATGTTATTGACATCCCCACTGGTATTGACAAGCTGATTGAGATGATAAGTGAGCTAATCAAAGGACTAGAACAACGTAACTTTGTGACAGAACAAGAGCTAATGCATTTTCACTTGATGAAAGAAAAACTGTACAGGGAAAGGTCAAAACTTATGAAACAACCTCGCCTTGATGTCATGTTTAAGAAGCTATGCAAGAATGTGCCTAAGAGCAGTACCTGTTCTCTAGCATCTCCAATTCCTCCAAGTTCTAGATCAGGTCCCTGTTCCCCAGACATCCCAGATGCAACTGTCCCACCTGAAATACTTCTTCAAGACCAAGCTGATGATTAGGTTGTAGTGGGAGTTGGACTGTGGGAGGTTTAGAGTTGGGCTGTGGAAGGTTTAGAGTTGGGCTGTGGAAGGTATAGGGTAGGTTGTTGGGCTGTGAAAGTTATAGGGTAGGTTATAATAGGAGTTGGGCTGTGGAAGGTTTAGAGTTGGGCTGTGGAAGGTTTAGAGTTGGGCTGTGGAAGGTATAGGGTAGGTTGTTGGGCTGTGGAAGGTTTAGAGTTGGGCTGTGGAAGGTATAGGGTAGGTTGTTGGGCTGTGGAAGGTTTAGAGTTGGGCTGTGGAAGGTATAGGGTAGGTTGTAGTGGGAGTTGGGCTGTGGGAGGGTAAGAGTTAGTGTCATTTTGCATGAGGTTTAGTACTTTCCTTGTAGTGACTGTTTCACTTACTGTTAATGGTTGTTCAAAACGTACCTGATACCTGTTTTGCTTATAAACAGTTTTGCATACACTACTGTGTTTATTCATTAATTAATATTATACTGTAGCATATATTTTACTATTTATTGCTTTAGAAATGTTCTGAAGGTGCAAAATTAGTTTTCACCGTTAATCCGGCAAAATCGATAATCTGGCACGGCACTGGAACCGAGGAAAATCGGTGGTGTACCTGTATAGTGCAGTTACATGTAATGCCCCAGTATAGTGCCAGTTACACATAATGTCTCCACTGTAGTGCCAGTTACACGTAATGCTCCAAGTATAGTACCACTTACACTTAATGCTCCAGTATACTGCCAGTTACACATAGTGCCTCCAGTATAGTGCCAGTTACACGTAATGCCCCAGTATAGCGCCAGTTACACATAATGCCCCAGTATAGTGCCAGTTACACATAATGCCTCCAGTATAGTGCCAGTTATACGTAGTGCCTCCAGTATAGTGCCAGCTCATGTAATGACTCCAGTATAGTGCCAGTTACACATAATGCCCCCAGTATAGTGCCAGTTACACGTAATGGCCCAGTATAGTGCCAGTTACACGTAATGCCCCAGTATAGTGCTAGTTACACATAGTGCCTCCAGTATAGTGCCAGTTACACCTAATGCCAAGAGTATAGTGCCACTTACACGTAATGCCCCAGAATAGTGCCAGTTACACATAGTGCCTCCAGCATAGTGCCAGTTACATGTAGTGCCTATGGTATAGAGCCAGCTACACGTAATGCCCAAGTATAGTGCCAGTTACACAGATGTGGGGGTGAACTGCCGCCTGAACACACTACTTGCAGTCACTTTCCCCCCCAAACCTTCTCACCTGGGCCCTGTGCAGAGCCACCAGTGGGAGAGTGCAGCAGGCATTGGGGCTTCTGCCTGTGAGAGGGCGGAGGAGAAAGCCGGCCTCCGCACATTTCACTCTCTGGGTCTGGGCTTCCCACCGCCGCTGCCATGCAGACTAGTTGTTGCTGTACTGTGGCACTTGGCTCTGTCCCCTCCCCGGTGTTTCCAGCTGTAGATCACCGGGTGCTGGCGGATGCTGTCAGGCTCCCTCCGGCAGGAGAGAAGTCAGGGGGAATGAAGAGAGGGGAGCTCCCGAGTCCCTTCCTTGTCCTGCCGCTGCATATGGGTGATTGGGCCAGTGGATCCAGCACTGGATCCGCTGTCCAATCACATGTGCTTCGCCTCTCTAAGAGACACAAAATTCAACTAGAACTTTGCTGTCAGTCAGTAGACACAAAAATAATACTGACTTCTCTTTGTGCATAGAATGCAGATATCTTAGTTGCAGATATATGATAAGCTGCCTGCACTTCACGGCACTCCTGATAATAGAGTGGTCCACATGTCAAACAACGAGAGTCCTTATATTGGGTCACATATTCATCAAGGTGAGACCGTACTGTCCTGAAGGCATACCACAAGCCTCCAGATAGGCGCTGCAAGCACCAACACTCCCTGTCAGCTACTGATCCTGTGCATGCCGTACAGACTGTCATTATGCAGAATAGAAGTTGCACAATCAATTTAAAAATGACAGTAAGTAATTGTAAGGGTAAAGAGATCCAGAAAAGACACACATTTAAATACACAGCACACTCAGTAAAAATACACAATAAAGCATTGCTAAGTGTACATAAGACTATTAGCAGAGATACGAGCAGTAGCTTCTCAGTCATTGCAAATCTGCGTAACTAATGGGCCCTACACACATACTGATCTGCCGCCGAGCTGCCCGATGGCGGATACGGCCGATGGGCGACCCGGCGGCGGGGGGGAGGTGATGGGGGAGTGAAGTTTCTTCACTCCCCCCGACACCCGGCTCCATAGCACTGCACGCTAATATGGACAATCTCATCCATATTGGCCTGCATGCATAAGCGAAGGGGCACCAATGATTAACGAGCGCGGGGCCGCTCATCGTTAATCGTTGGTGCCTACACACAGAACGATATGAACGAGTTCTCGTTCATTTATGAACGAGAACGTTCATATCTTTCTGTTTTATCTGCCAGTGTGTAGGGCCCATAAGACTTCTGCATTTTATTTGGCATTAGACAGCAGCTCTGTTTAGCATTTGTCACAGGCTGACAGCGGAGTGCGGGGAATCACTGTGTGTGTCCTTTATGCAACTGAGCTATAAGCAGTTCTTCCCCTGTGTTCCTTGTTATTGACTGGTCTGTTCCCAACAATACCTCTTTCCTGTCTCATTAGCCTGGGTCTGGGCTTCCCCCCGCCGCCAAGCAGATTAGCTGCTGCTGTACTGCTGCACTTTATGCTGCCCCCTCCCCGGTGTTTCCAGCTGTAGATTACCGGGTGCTGGTGGATGCTGTCAGGCTCCCATCAGCACCTCGAGAAGTCAGGGGGAATGAAAAGAGGGGAGCTCCCGAGTCCCTTCCATGTCCTGCCGCTGCGTATGGGTGATTGGGCCAGCAGATCCAGCACCGGATCTGCAGTCCAATCATATGTGCCTCGCTGGCAGGGGCGTGCTTTCCCTGCCAGCGAGGCACTTGTATAAGTGCCACTTTCCCATTTAAAAAAAAAGGCTTTTACAGCCCATTGCTTGGCCCCGCCCCCAGCTTTAACCCCGTTCCCACTGTCTACAGGAGGCACTTGCTATCAGTGCCTCCCAAATTAGTTTAATCAACTAAAATTATTAGAATAATATAAAGAGGATAAATATGACACAGACTATGTGTCATATGTATCTTCTTTGTATTATTTTAGTCATTAATGACAGGGGAGGCACTGCCTCCCCTGACTGCACATCCCTGGTTGCTACCAGTCTGGGATTCCTCTGGACAGTCAAGAAAGTAATCCCAGATTGACAGTGTCTTCAAATCCCATTAGGCAACAACTGTAGTGATGTGACAGCCCTTCCAGCTTCTCACTGCTGCTCCCGCCCCATGATCTGCATCTTCCGACGCTTCCTTCTGGATGGAATGGAGTGTGCTTATAGTGTGCAGCACTGGCAGATTTAGGTGGGGTGATAAAGGTTATTGCCCCACACCCACCCCCAGCAATTATCCTTTTCCAGCTTCCACCTGACTCCCCACTAATGCGGCCCTTCATGACCCAGTCCAGAGCCTGTAAGGTCCTTGAGTGTAGAGGCAGTCTCTTGGGCAGGTGTGATAGCTGATGCAGATGGAGGTTTGCAACTTTTTTTTATAGTTATTGCCTATTTACAGGATTTAGTATTGCCTATTTTAAGTTTATGTTATTATGTTTTATGTCATATTTTATTGGCATGTTTATTTGTCCTGCTGAAATCTATTGTAAAGTTTACCACATACTGCTCAACAAAAAAGAAAATAGGCCTTTATAGAACACAAAAGATTAATGCCTTAGCAAATGGTCTGGTTAAGAAACCTCAGTCCTCTCAGACTGCACAAGGGATCAGATCATTAGAACTGGAAACAATACGGGCTGGCACAAACAGGACAAACTGGCAAAGTGTTACTACCTAGAGTTTGTGAGCCCAAACCACAAGCAATCTAACTTAAGCTAAGATATGTGGTGTGCTGAAAATTACCATTGATTCTGATAACAATGTTCCTTTTGTGAAGACATGACTTTGAATGATTGAGATCCATGAAAGTAACCTAATATAGGGCCTAATCCAGTAAGGATTGCAAATTCTGCTAATTAGCAGAATTTGCAATCCTTCTGAACGCATGCTGGGGCCGCCCATTGCAGGGCGAGGCTGCCCAGCATGCTGACCGCTGCCTACCCCCCTTTATCAAGCAGAAATTGTGATCACATCACAATTTCTGCTTGATAGCACAACTTAAGGTTGCCTCCTGCCAGCGCAGCTTAGCTGCAACCGCAGGAGGCCCGCTGCCATCTTTTTGACCGCGACGACTGCGTGTGATGTCACAACGCACCCTGTTTCCAAGATGCGGCCCTTGTTTGCCCGCCTCTGCAATGCTCCGTCTCCGCCTAAGAAACAGAGCATTGCCGCCCCGAACCCCCCCCCCCCACCCCACCCTGCGAATGCCACTGCCTGTCAATCAGAAAATGTGGGTGCATAAGCAGGACAGGAGCTGCACATGTGCCCGCATCTTTTTTGTACAGTGCCTTACTAAAGTATTCACCCCCCTTTGCATTTTTAATGTTTTGTTGCCTCACAACCTGGAATTAAAATGAATTGTTTGAAGGTTTGCATCATTTAATTCACAGAACATGCCTACAACTTTGAAGATTTTTTTTTTTTATTGTGAAGCAAACAACAAATAGGACAAAATAAGAGAAAACTTCAGCGTGCATAACTATTCACACCCCTAAAGTCAGTACTTTGTAGAGACACCTTTTGCAGAAATTACAGCTGCAAGTCGCTTTGGATAAGTCTCTATGAGCTTGTTACGTTCTCTGTGCTCCGAACGTAAAATACTGAGTGGGTGAGTCCCGAGCACAGGAACGTGACGCTGAAATAAGGACAAAGTAAAGCAGTACCCCATGGACCCTATGTCACGATTCGGGTATCTGGACGCCATTTCTTACCCATCAGATGCCTCCTAAGGCTGGCTCAGCGCTCCAGGACCGGATCCCATCTGTTATCCTGATGTGTACATTCCTGTATCCTCTCCTGTCACTCTGGGACGCTGTCACAGTAAACGCCATATTACACCTGGCATGGCGTCTCCCGCGGCCTCCGCCGCCGTCCCTGAACTTCTGCATGCAGAGTGTCTGAGTGGCGATTACGTCAGCAGCGGCCTCCGCTGTGTCCGCGTGGTTGGATGTGCATCTGTCAGCCTGGCGCCTCCTGTCTCCGGTGGCCGGCGCCGCCATTACTGTTTTCATTACCACATGGATTACAAACCAAACTTCCCTCCAAGTGTCTGCATGGGCGCAGCCATCTTGGATTCTGTCAGCTGATCATTTCCACCAATCTGTTCTCAGTATTGATAATCTGCATAATTGCCTAGCCAATCCCTTCCTTGCTGCAGGTATAAATACACTGTGCCTGAGCAAGGAAGGCGTCAGTGCTTTGGTTGTCAAACCTAGTTCCTGTTTGTCTCTCTCCTGTGATTGTCTTCCAGGTTCCAGCTCCTGTCTCAAGACTTCCACCATAGAGACCTGCACCAGCATTCCACCTGTGGTGTAGCCTGACTCTCCAATCCATTGTGGATTCATCTGTTTCCAGCTACAACATTACCTGCTTCCAGCTCAGCTTCCAGCAGAGTACAGCTTCCCTTAAAGGGCCGGTGTCCTTTCTACACTTTACCACTCTCCACCGGTATTATTATTTCTCCGCTCTCAAGTTCTATATTTCAGTTCATATTTCATCGCTCCCAAGTTCATTTATTATTTAACTGGTTCCAGCCAGTATCCACTCCGTGCTAACAACAGTCTGGTTCCAGCCAGTATCCACAGCAGCTGTTTTATCTTCAGCAACCCAGCTTTTCCTGGAACACCAGCTGGCACAATCCTGGGTTATCTCCATTGCTACAGTCGGGCCTGGTAAGGACTTTCCATCTAGAAGATCATAAGAACTATCTCACACTACCAGTGCCCTGTGGCTCCTGCCATCCTGTAGTACCCAGGAACTGTATTTATTCTTTGCTGACTTTTACGTTTTCTTTTACTGCTGCTGTGTTGCGGAGTTGTCATAATAAACATCATTGACTTTTATCCAAGTTGTCGTGGTCACGCCTTCGGGCAGTTATTATTCATGTTACTTACATGTCCAGGGGTCTGATACAACCTCCCAGGTTCCGGTACATCTCAGCCCCTACAACTGAGGCTGCCTCCCGTCAGCTCAGGCCCTCAGTTGTGACAGTAAGCACTGACCTAATGAATCCAGCCGGAGACCAGGATCAAGCGGCCAGGCCGATGCAAGAACTGGCAGCCCGACTAGAACATCAGGAGGCTGCACAGGGCCACATCATCCGCTGTCTCCAGGATCTCTCTACTCGGCTGGATGGGATTCAGACAACTCTCCGTGGATCAGGCGCGTCTGGTGCGTCAACCACAGTGACTCCAGCTATAACCCCGCCCACCTTACCCATTTCTGCTCCACGTCTTCATCTTCCAACGCCAGCAAAATTTGACGGATCTCCAAGATTCTGCAGGGGATTTCTCAACCAGTGTGAGATTCAGTTTGAGCTACAACCTGGCAGTTTTCCCAGTGACCGTACAAAAATTGCCTACATTATTTCTCTTCTCAGTGGCTCAGCCCTTGATTGGGCATCACCGTTATGGGAGAGGTCCGACACCCTGCTATCTTCCTACACTGCCTTCGTGTCAACATTCAGGCGCATCTTCGACGAGCCAGGCCGGGTAACCTCAGCTTCATCCGAGATTCTCCGTTTACGCCAGGGGTCACGTACTGTAGGACAATATCTGATACAGTTCCAGATCCTGGCATCCGAACTGGCATGGAACGACGAGGCCCTGTATGCTGCATTCTGGCATGGCTTATCTGAGCGTATTCAAGATGAGTTAGCTACCAGAGACTTACCTTCTAAGTTAGATGAGCTAATCTCACTCTGCACGAAAGTTGATTTACGTTTCAGAGAGAGAGCAACTGAGCGTGGAAGATCATCTGCTCCAAAATCTTCTGCTCCTCCTCCTCGTCAACTGTCACCATCTAGAGATGAGCCCATGCAACTTGGCCGTTCCCGTTTAACTCCTGCTGAGCGCCGAAGACGTCTCTCCGAGTTTCTCTGTCTCTATTGTGCAGCTCCGTCTCACACCATTAATGCCTGTCCCAAACGTCCGGGAAACTCCAAATCCTAGCTTGCCAAGGAGAGGGCCGGCTAGGAGTAATGATCTCCTCTCCATCTCCTCAAGATTGTAATCTCCCAGTCTCGCTTCAAGTTGCTCAACGTTATCGGAACGTCATTGCCCTCCTTGATTCCGGAGCAGCTGGGAACTTTATTACCGAAGCCTATGTTAAACGGTGGTCCCTACCCACCGAGAGACTTCCTTCGTCCATTTCTTTAACTGCCGTGGATGGCAGCAAAATTTTTGATGCAGTTATTTCTTTAAGGACTCTACCAGTTCGTCTGAGAGTGGGAGTTCTTCATTCCGAACTTATTTCTTTTTTAGTGATTCCAAGAGCCACACATCCTGTGGTCCTGGGCCTTCCATGGCTCCGTCTTCACAATCCTACAATTGATTGGACGACTACGCAAATCCTGGCATGGGGTTCCTCCTGTGCTGAGACATGTTTGTTTAAAGTATTGCCTGTCTGTTCTTCCTCCCCCAGGTCGTCTGATGTTCCACCTCCTCCATATCAAGATTTCACGGATGTGTTCAGTAAAGCTTCTGCTGATATCCTTCCTCCTCATAGAGAATGGGACTGTCCGATTGATCTCGTTCCAGGGAAGGTTCCACCTCGAGGCCGAACTTATCCGTTGTCTCTGCCTGAGACGCATTCTATGGAGGAATATAGTAAAGAGAACCTAGCAAAGGGGTTCATTCGACCTTCTTCTTCTCCAGCCGGCGCAGGCTTCTTTTTTGTAAAAAAGAAAGATGGTGGTCTGCGGCCGTGCATCGACTGCAGAGGTTTGAACGACATTACCATCAAGAACCGTTATCCTTTACCCCTGATTACTGAGCTCTTTGACAGAGTTAGCGGAGCTACCATCTTTACAAAGCTGGACTTGCGAGGTGCATACAATCTCATCCGGATCCGTGAGGGTGACGAGTGGAAGACCGCCTTTAACACCCGTGACGGACATTATGAGTACCTCGTCATGCCCTTCGGATTGAGCAATGCTCCAGCTGTCTTCCAGCATTTTGTCAATGAGATCTTCAGAGACATTCTATACCGTCATGTCGTGGTCTATCTAGACGATATCCTCATTTTTGCCAACGATTTAGAGGAACATCGTTTTTGGGTTAAAGAGGTTCTGTCCCATCTCCGTGTCAATCATCTCTATTGCAAATTAGAAAAATGCGTCTTTGAAGTCAAGTCCATTCCGTTTCTAGGGTACATTGTGTCCGGTTCCGGACTAGAGATGGATCCTGAGAAACTACAAGCAATCCAAAATTGGCCGGTACCCTTAACCCTCAAAGGGGTCCAGAGGTACTTAGGGTTCGCCAACTATTACCGAAAGTTTATACGAGACTTTTCCACCATTGTGGCGCCTATTACTGCTTTCACTAAGAAGGGTGCTAACCCGTCCAAGTGGTCTGAAGAAGCCATGCAAGCATTTCATCTTTTAAAACAAAGGTTCATCTCTGCGCCTGTTCTGAAACAGCCTGACATCGACTCTCCTTTCATCTTAGAGGTGGATGCCTCCTCCGTTGGAGTAGGAGCAGTGTTATCTCAGAGGGCTAAAGATGGCCATTTACACCCTTGCAGTTTCTTCTCCCGGAAGTTCTCCCCAGCTGAGCGCAACTATGCCATTGGCGACCAGGAGTTGCTAGCCATCAAGCTCGCTCTAGAAGAGTGGAGGTATCTGTTGGAGGGAGCTTCTCATTCAATCACCATACTTACAGACCACAAGAACCTTTTATACCTGAAGGGCGCACAATGTCTCAACCCTTGTCAGGCCAGATGGGCACTTTTCTTTTCCAGGTTCGACTTTAAACTCCAGTTCTGTCCGGGCTCTCAGAATCGCAAGGCCGATGCCCTTTCCCGCTCATGGGAGCAAGAAAATGAGTCAGAGTCTTCAGACAAGCATCCTATTATAAATCCGTTGGCATTCTCCACGGTAGGGATGGACTCTACGCCCCCATCAGGGAAAAGTTTTGTGAAGCCGATGCTAAGGAAGAAGCTCATGCATTGGGCCCATGCTTCCCGTTTTGCCGGACATACAGGTATCCAAAAAACCCTGGAGTTTATCTCTAGGTCCTATTGGTGGCCAACTCTGAAAAAGGACGTCTTGGAGTTTATTGCATCTTGCCCAAAGTGTGCCCAACATAAAGTATCCCGCCAGTCGCCTGCGGGGCAACTGGTTCCACTATCCGTTCCCCGTCGACCATGGACCCACTTGTCGATGGATTTCATTACAGACTTACCCATGTGCAACAAGTTCAATACCATCTGGGTGGTAGTTGACCGGTTCACCAAGATGGCACACTTCATTCCTCTCACCGGTCTTCCGTCAGCTTCCAAGTTGGCTCAAGTATTCATACAAGAGATCTTCCGACTCCACGGTCTTCCTGAAGAAATTATCTCAGATCGAGGAGTTCAATTTACAGCCAAATTTTGGCGAAGCTTATGTCAAGTCCTCCAAGTCAAGCTAAAGTTTTCCACGGCTTACCATCCTCAGACCAATGGTCAAACCGAGAGGGTGAATCAGGACTTGGAGGCCTTCCTCCGCATCTATGTGTCCTCCTCTCAAGATGACTGGGTTCAATTACTTCCCTGGGCCGAGTTCTGTCATAACAACCAGTATCATTCTTCATCTGCTTCAACACCATTCTTCACTAACTTTGGATTCCACCCTAAAGTCCCTGAGTTCCAACCGCTTCCAGCAACTTCTGTTCCCGCAGTGGATATCACCTTGCATCAGTTTGCCAATATCTGGAAGAGCGTACGATCAGCTCTGCTCAAGGCATCGTTCAGGTACAAGAAGTTTGCGGATAAGAAGCGTCGAGCAGTTCCTGCTCTCAAGGTGGGTGATCGGGTATGGTTATCCACGAAGAATTTGAGGTTAAGAGTTCCCAGTATGAAGTTTGCACCTCGCTATATCGGTCCTTTCAAGATTGAACAAGTCATCAATCCTGTTGCTTACAGACTCCAGTTGCCTCCCTTCTTAAAAATACCCAGGACATTCCATGTTTCCCTGTTGAAACCGCTGATCTTGAATCGGTTTCATTCCTCACTTCCTCCAACTCCGAAAGTCCAAACTCAACGAGGCGTTGAGTATGAAGTGGCCAAGATCCTGGACTCACGTCACCGTTACGGTCAACTACAATATCTTATTGACTGGAAGGGTTATGGTCCTGAGGAACGTTCATGGACCAATGCTTCTGATGTCCATGCTCCTGCCTTGGTCCGGAGATTCCATTCCAAGTTTCCTCAAAAGCCAAAGAAGTGTCCTGGGGCCACTCCTAAAGGGGGGGGTGCTGTCACGATCCGGGTATCTGGACGCCATTTCTTACCCATCAGATGCCTCCTAAGGCTGGCTCAGCGCTCCAGGACCGGATCCCATCTGTTATCCTGATGTGTACATTCCTGTATCCTCTCCTGTCACTCTGGGACGCTGTCACAGTAAACGCCATATTACACCTGGCATGGCGTCTCCCGCGGCCTCCGCCGCCGTCCCTGAACTTCTGCATGCAGAGTGTCTGAGTGGCGATTACGTCAGCCGCGGCCTCCGCTGTGTCCGCGTGGTTGGATGTGCATCTGTCAGCCTGGCGCCTCCTGTCTCCGGTGGCCGGCGCCGCCATTACTGTTTTCATTACCACATGGATTACAAACCAAACTTCCCTCCAAGTGTCTGCATGGGCGCAGCCATCTTGGATTCTGTCAGCTGATCATTTCCACCAATCTGTTCTCAGTATTGATAATCTGCATAATTGCCTAGCCAATCCCTTCCTTGCTGCAGGTATAAATACACTGTGCCTGAGCAAGGAACGCGTCAGTGCTTTGGTTGTCAAACCTAGTTCCTGTTTGTCTCTCTCCTGTGATTGTCTTCCAGGTTCCAGCTCCTGTCTCAAGACTTCCACCATAGAGACCCGCACCAGCATTCCACCTGCGGTGTAGCCTGACTCTCCAATCCATTGTGGATTCATCTGTTTCCAGCTACAACATTACCTGCTTCCAGCTCAGCTTCCAGCAGAGTACAGCTTCCCTTAAAGGGCCGGTGTCCTTTCTACACTTTACCACTCTCCACCGGTATTATTATTTCTCCGCTCTCAAGTTCTATATTTCAGTTCATATTTCATCGCTCCCAAGTTCATTTATTATTTAACTGGTTCCAGCCAGTATCCACTCCGTGCTAACAACAGTCTGGTTCCAGCCAGTATCCACAGCAGCTGTTTTATCTTCAGCAACCCAGCTTTTCCTGGAACACCAGCTGGCACAATCCTGGGTTATCTCCATTGCTACAGTCGGGCCTGGTAAGGACTTTCCATCTAGAAGATCATAAGAACTATCTCACACTACCAGTGCCCTGTGGCTCCTGCCATCCTGTAGTACCCAGGAACTGTATTTATTCTTTGCTGACTTTTACGTTTTCTTTTACTGCTGCTGTGTTGCGGAGTTGTCATAATAAACATCATTGACTTATATCCAAGTTGTCGTGGTCACGCCTTCGGGCAGTTATTATTCATGTTACTTACATGTCCAGGGGTCTGATACAACCTCCCAGGTTCCGGTACATCTCAGCCCCTACAACTGAGGCTGCCTCCCGTCAGCTCAGGCCCTCAGTTGTGACACCCTAACTCCGTGGTTCCACCCACGTGGTCAGTCTACGACTGCGAGACTATGTGTTCTTGGGCCCAAGGCAGCCGTGTTTGAAGGGCGGATTAGGTCTGCCCAACTCCGATGCCCCCCGGTCTTAATATGAGACAAGGCGTAAACTGAGACTGGATGGGAACAAGGGGACCTCTAACTAAACAAAACACAGAGCTAGGGGTTACTAAAGAACTAAAAACTAAACGTATGTGCGGCACGGCCGCCAATGGAAAAAGGCAACAAAGGTACGCTGTCCACACCCTACACGGCACCGCCGTGTACCGGGGAGGACAGCTGGGGCGGAGACCTCCACAAAAACACCAGCAACAAATATAACAAAAAGACTACGGCCTAGGCCGCGAGACGCGGCAACCGCCGCTACTCACAACACCGGGGGAAACAACCGCAGGTGAACGAGAATCCAGAGATCACAGACACCGGTTTCCAATGACTGGAGGGCTGGAAGGACTCCAATGACAGGCCTCTGAACACCTGGACACAGGACCACTGGAACGAGGTTGACCGGAAAACTGAACACCAGACCGGGAATTCTCCAGAGCAGGAACAGCTCACAGGAAGCTATCACCGGCGTCTGTGTAGGGCACTGAGGGAGAATATAACAGGAATCTGCACCAATAGCTGCAGAGACCTTATTTTGATAATGTCGTGCAGCTGCCCTGCTGCACGACCACAAGCTGATAATTAGCAATTCTATGGCAACGAGGGAACGTGGTCCGCCTGTGGCGTCCCCGTTGCCAAGGACCCGGTGGCTCGGAGCGCTCAGCATCCTGGCGTTGCCAGGCACTGAGCGGGGAGCAGGAGGAGGTGCGGCGGACGTGACGCGCCGGGACCGTTGCTTAGCAAGCTTGCCACATCTTGCCACTGGGATTTTTGCCCATTCCTCAAGGCAAAACTGCTCCAGTTCCTTCATGTTGGATGGTCTCCGCTTGTGAATAGCAATCTTCAAGTCTTACCACAGACTCTCAACACTTTTAAATGTTTCCCCTTAAACCACTTGAGTGTTGCTTTAGCAGTATGCTTCGGGTCATTGTCCTGCTGGAGGGTGAACCTCCGTCCCAGTCTCAAATCACAGACAGACTGAAACAGGTTTTGCTCAAGAATATCACTATATTTAGCACCATCCATCTTTCCCTCGACTCAAAACAGTTTCCCAGTCCCTGCTGCCACTGTGGGGATGGTGTTTTTGGGGTGATGGGATGTGTTGGGAATTGCGCCAGACATAGCATTTTCCTTGGTAGCCGAAAAGTTACATTTTAGTCTCATCTGACCAGAGCACCTTCCTCCATACATTTGGGGAGTCGTCCACATGCCTTTTGGCAAACTCAAAATGTGCCTTCTTATTTTTAACACTAAGTAATGGCTTTTTTCTGGCCACTCTTCCATAAAGCCCAGCTCTATGGAGTGTGGAACTTTGCAGCTCCTTCAGGGTTACCTTTGGTCTCTGTGCTGTCTCGTTGATTAATGCCCTCCTTGCCCGGTGTGTGAGTTTTGGTCGCCAACCCTCTCTTGGCAGGGTTGTTGTGGTACCATGTTCTTTCCATTTGAAGATGATGGATTTGCTGGTGCTCCGGGGGATCATCAAAGATTTGGATATTTTTTTATAACCCAACCCTGGCTTGTACTTCTCAACAACTGTGTCCCTGACTTGTTTAGAGAGCTCCTTGGTATTCATGGTGTGATGCCTCTTGCTTTGTGGTGTTGCAGCCTGTGGGGCTTTTCAGAAAAGGTGTGTTTATATTGACAGATCATGTGACACTTAGATTGCACACAGGTGGACTTCATTTCACTAATTATGTGACTTCTGAAGGTAATTGGTTGCACCAGAACTTTTTAAGGGGCTTCATAGCAAAGGGGGTGAATACATATGCACATGCCGATTTTCTAATTTTTATTTATAAAAATTCTTTTTTATGTAAATTTTTCTCATTTCACTTCACCAACTTAGACTATTTTGTGCAGATCCATCACATACAATTCAGATTAAAAGAAAATTAAATTACAGGTTGTAATGTAACAAAATAGGTAAAAAGCCAAGGGTGTGTGTGTGTGTGTGTGTGTGTGAATACTTTAGCAAGGCACTGTACAAGGGGTTCTGAAGGAAGTCCCTATATTATTACCTTAAAATAGAGATATTCCCTATTTTTTAACACCCTTAGGGGTGTGCACAAGAAAATGTGAATTTCCTCTGAAAAGCAATGTGAGCTTGGAACTGGATTGCAAATGCATTTCACAGTGTGAATATGCCATGAAAATGGCTCGCACTGCCTACTTGCACTTAATTGGATTGACCCATTGGAAACCTGCTGCAGAAGAGTATGTATTATTGAATATATATTATGAACCTCAATGATGCTCTATTATATATAGTTGCAGATATTTGCTTTATTTGCTCTTTAGCTATCTTAGCAGAGAAGTTCAGGACAGTGAGGATGTTGCTTGCAAAGTATAGAGTAGGTACACACTGGTCCACCTAAGTTTCATGGAGCAGTACTAAAGAATCCCAAAGAGTAAATCAGGCACCAGGGAACCCATCCACTTCCCTGGTGAACTGGGCGGTTCATGGGCTCAATGACCTGATTTGCAGCAAATCACATAATCCTATACTGTACTGCAATGACACAAGTCTTAGCGCCACACCCCCCTCCCGCACCACACCTTGACCTCTTTTCACCAGGATATCCTGGAGGGGGACAGAGAAAAGATGTCAAGTATGGAATAAAGGGAAGGGAGGGTGCTTTTTTTAGGGGTATTCTTCCGTGTGTAGAGGCCGCTGTCATTTCCACTATAAGCTCAGAATTGCTGCATATTGGGTCTCTTGCCTGTGATGGAAGACTCAGTGTTCCCTACTGTTGCAGTCCTGTGGAGAAGAGTATTTTTAGGCATATTAATAGAAATGTAAAAAAAAAAAAAAAAGTATTAAAAACACTTAAGTGCTATATGTAATAAAAAACAGTCCTGATCTCCGTTCCTTTTTAGATCAATTTTATCCATAAAAGAGGCAGAATCAAAGTAGTATTCTAGGAGAGAAACTGAACCATTTTATTTAAGGAAAGGGGTGGCTCTAAAGTGAAAAGAGGCTGGATTTTATTGTGATGTTTGTGTACATTGCATGTCTGTACATTTTTCTCTATCTCCACACAGCAAGATGCACGTGTACTTTGCAGATATGTCTCCAGAGCAATGTTAATCTCGACAAGGATCGTCCATTTCATTTTAGAGGCCAAATGATCCCCACCAGATGAAGATGTGGGGTGATAAAATCGGGCCAATCCGCAATGCGATCACTGATTACATTGCATGGATGTAGCAAATATCGCATGCAGGGACAGAGCTTGCAGTAAAGTTCTATCCCTACGACTGCACTCTGCAGCCATATCAGGGTATTTAAAAAAAACAAAAACCCAGAGTATGTGCTGTGCATGCGCCGCTAACATTGCCGCCACTACCACTGCCACGGGTATGAAAACACCCTTTTCCCATTATGTTAGTAAAGAAAAAGTCTAACAAATCTGCTCCTAAGTCTTATTCACTTACTTAAAATTGTAGTTGATTTAAAGTCACATTTTAGTTTTTTTTTTAAATTTTGCTTCGTTTAAGTCAAGATTTAGTCAGTGGAGCTCAGTTTTCATTTCAGTCTACTTTTAGTCAAAGTTTTAGTTATACCTTTTGCAGTTTAATGATACTGTAATAGATTTTGCTGAAGAACATTTCTGTAACATTCCCTTGAGCATACTTTTAACTATGTGTTTACTAGTAATCTAGGCTCAGTAGGCTGAGAATGCGTTACATACTGAGTGTGACCGTAGTACTCCCATATACAAATGAATGCCTTAAGTTTGTTAGAACAAGTGCAATACACAATCATATTTCCTTCACAGCAGATCATATTTATTTTCTGCAAATATGTAGAACACATAATTGTTCTTTTAAAATGTAAAACCCTACTTCCAGTGTTAATTTTGACAAGGATTTTGAATTTAGTTTTACTCTTAGTCTCTTTTTTTTGTTGCTTTGTTTTAGTTGAGATTTAATCAGTGGATCTCAGTTTTATTTTAGACTAATTTTAGCCCTAAAATAAACTGCAGTCGACGACTACTTTTAGTCAGAATTTTTTTTGTCAAAATGAACACTGCTCCTGAGAGTGGACTGTATACATGCTCCTTGAAGTGCAAAGGTTGAATCACCTAGTCGTAGAACCACAGCTATTCGCGATAAGCACTATGAGGTCCATAGACTTTTCATGAGAGGCAATGGCTGTACGACATATCTTCAGTACAAATGCAATCAATATTCTAGTATGTTATACGTTACATTTCCCTTTCTAGAACAGTTAATATTTGCATACAAATATCAAAACTTATATTGCTAATGCTATTTTGTGTATTCTCTTTCTTTTCTATGGGCAATAATACAATTCTCTGTCTCTCTGATTTATTTTAGTACATTTATAAAAATGAATGATTATTTTCAGTACACAAAATAAACTGACAACAGTAAACGGAGAATAAAGATGCGATAATTTTCAAGTTAAGTAAACATATTTTCGCGAAGTATTTTATTTTAAGCATCGTCCCATCACATTCTTTAGCCATCTGTCTCCAGTAGCATTAAAGGGATTAAAAGTGCATAGTTAAAAGTTGAAAATGGCCTTAACACATATAAAAGCATGCAATCTTCAGGTAATTTCATTAATTTAATTGCGAAAAATCACTAACAGTGTTAAAGGTCTCTTTCTTACAGTCTTTTGTTGTATTATTGCATCACTTTCCAAAATCAGTTAAAAATACAGGGAAAAAAGGTTTCACTGTATATTTTCCTTCTTGTGCATTGTCATTCATCTGCGTTATCTGTGCGCGGCACGCAAGCATCCATCCATAGAAGGCTGTGGTAGATGACTAGAGGCAGCAGCTAACCTATCCCAGATTGTATTCTACATTATCCAGGTGTTAAAATATGAGACAATGGGGTACTTGAGACCAGTCATTAATATTGGGACTATTCAAAGTGTAGCAATCCTTGTTCACAGTACAGTCAGAAACCAGGAGAAATATCCCTAGCATATCTTGTTCAGATTTAAGGACGACATTGATTTTTCATCTTTCATGTTTTACGTTTGCCTCGTTGCGTTCCACAGTAACTCCGTTAGGTTTTGGAGCCATCTCCTTCTTATTGCAGTCTTTCTCCATGTAAAATTCTGCTAGTACAGGGCAGTACTCTGAAGCCACTCCACCCCATGACCAGTTGTCAGGAATCCATGGATTAGTAAGTCCTTCTCTTACCACCAGCGAGTAACCTACATGGAAGGAAAGAGGTTTAATAGCTGGAATGATCATTCACATTTTTTACCATACCTCATCAGATTTTTTATGCTGCAAACATCTTAAAGATAGCTGAATTATTTTCAATAAATAGTCAAGATAAAATAAAAAAATAATGCTTGACTTATGGATTTGTCTCCACTAAACGATTGGCAATATCCCTTTCTCTCTCTTCTTTTCATTGGGGGGTAATTCCAAGTTGATCGCAGCAGGAATTTTGTTAGCAGTTGGGCAAAACCATGGGGGTAATTCCAAGTTGATCGCAGCAGGAATTCTGTTAGCAATTAGGCAAAACCATGTGCACTGCAGGGGAGGCAGATATAACATGTGCAGAGAGAGTTAGATTTGGGTGTGGTGTGTTCAATCTGCAATCTAATTTGCAGTGTAAAATAAAGCAGCCAGTATTTACCCTGCACAGAAACAAAATAACCCACCCAAATCTAACTCTCTCTGCACATGTTATATCTGCCTCCCCTGCAGTGCACATGGTTTTGCCCAACTGCTAACAAAATTCCTGCTGCGATCAACTCAGAATTACCCCCATTGTCCGATAACTTCCCTGCTTTCCTGAAGGTGGCATCAGCCTGCCTGACAAACAGGACAGATCTTTTTGGTGGATGTCCAAAAATTCTCCAGTACAAAAACACAGTAGTACTGGCAGGACCTTAGCTTGTGAAAAGTATTACAATGTAAGAAACAATAAATATTAAATATGCATATATACAACACAGTATGTACAATCCTAGAAGGTGGCTGCACAACCACCTATTTACTGCACTCTTATGGATATAGGGAATGACTCCGAGATGCAGGAAAATGCCTTTGCAGCTACAATTCAGTATGCAGCAGCTGTGCGACAATATGTAAATGTCGCTGCCGCCACGAGCTGTATGAAGATGCCCACTGGAGATGTCTCAGATCTGCCGCTTATGTAGGAAGACGCAACCCATCAGACGCACATCTGAGTAACCCTATGCTTGCACAGCATGGTCGTCAGAAGTAAGGCGCCAGAGCAATTTTAACAGTGTACCGGATCACAGTCTCAAGCTGTGATGTCCCTGAAATGGTTGCGATATGCCTGCGTTTAAGTCTGCGCTACCCCGTTACCTCCCAAAATGCTCGCTGACTGTCAATCACTTTGTGAATAAATCCTCACTGCGAGCACCATCACATGACCATTGCAGCACATGCGGAGTAAGACTTACATGTAAGCGCTATAGCACAAGACTGATCCTCAGTATACAACACTGCGTTCATCTCTGAGTCAGGCCCATAGTCCTGATTCAGGAAATCGATGCAGAATTAGGTCAGAAGAACAGGAAACTTCTTTGCTATCCTGTATTTGACATGATTCTGTGATCTATATGGACAGCACCAGGCATACTAATACAGTTCAGCTCACAAAGAAATCTAAAGCAATCTTCCTTCCACGCCTTCCCCTTACATAAATCCAGGAAGCAGACTTCTGAGCATGTGCTGATTTAGCCCCAGTAAGGGTGCGTACACACTATGCAATATCGCATTCATTCCGGCTGATATTGCCGGTTCGTTGTATAGTGTGTACGCTCGATACAGGATATAATGGGTGCTCCCGCGGGTCGTATCCTGCATCCTGCGATATTGCTTATGAAGGCCATGCTGCCAAATGCTGCATGACTCCGCCCCATGCCCTCCATCGCAGCCGACAACGGCAAGTGTGTAAGCACTTGCCGATGTTGGGTCCCCATTGCAGACGATGTTGCATCGTGTGAACATCGTTCTGATATGTACACAGCCTAAGCCATGCTCCTACACTTGCAGAGGAAATGTAATACTAGCAGGATTATCTATACAGTATGTTAAGCAAGGGTAATGCTCAGATTGTGCTGCAGCCAGTCCAGCTTTACAACTATAATCTTTAGTAGACACTGATCAATTGAGAACTGTAAGACAAACAAAAAAAATTCCAGTCACTCTGTAGGGTATGTAGTGGGTCTGTCCAATATGGGTGGACAATATGTAAACCTGCCCCGGGGACAGCTACCTTCCTCCTTGCTGGTCTAAGGCAAGCTGTGTAATCACAAAAAGAATGAAACGCGCCTAATGCGAACTTACACAATTGACACAACAGTGTCATCGACACTATAAACATAGAATACACAAAAGGAAAGACTGTACAATTATACAGGCATTAAAAAAGTAAATACATCCCTTAGTAGATGATGAATCTTTCACCAGGAATTTGTAATCCTGATTCTCTTCGCCTAATTCAGAGGTGGACACGATCTGCTCAGATCTGCTCAGATCCGCCGCTTGCTCACAAAGATGCAGCATCGGATGCACCATCAGACCTCAAAATGCCTGTTGCAAATAAGATGCTGGTTCATAACCACTGCGCAAAAAGATGCAATCACTGGCTGCAACAGCCCCCAGAGTGGTTGTCACACACCTACATTTGCCTTGCCACACCCGTTACCTCTCACAAGCAGTTACTGCCTGTCCATCATTCTATGTCCAAATACTAGGGCCGCCATCACAAGACCATTGCAGCACATACGAAGTGGCAAAAACATTGGCCAACTGCGCAAACATCAGCACTGCGTCCACCCCTAATTAGGACTTCTGATCTTCCACAAATAATATCCACCTCAATAAAAAGAGTATGTTTAGCATCTGCCATCTTAGATTAAAAAAAGAGGCTAAGATGTGGGAAGGAGGCGATTTAGGTAGGAGCTGCCTACGGGGTGCGTGGACGCACACCCTGTATACCACCTGCTCATGCCTATGTGCTGAGCACTGTATCACTAAAATTTGCAGTCTCTGAGAACTGTTGTACTTCACTAATAGCATGAGGCCATGGAGTAGGCGGCTAGATCCTCTGCAAAACCGTACAGGACACAGTGTATAGTGGTGCTGTGCACATTACTATCATACACTCCCATAATTCAAGACAGATTGGGACAGATCAACAGAAAAAGAAAATTAGAGAGATTAAAAATGTAGAACAATGTGACTGGCCGAAGGTGAGAGAGAAATCCAGTAGAGGAGAGCAGTATAAGAAATGTCCTATATTAAATAATGGCCATGCCAGGTAGAGTAATACCCCTTTCACACTAAGGGGTTTTACTAAGGTGTGAGTTTTTTAGAAGTGGAGATGTTGCCCATAGCAACCAATCAAAATCTAGTGCATGTTTTGCAGGTAACGCAGCAGGTGCACAGGTGTATTAATTACTCACTGACACATTTTAAAAGGCCACAGGTGGAGTTAATTATGTCACTTGTGATTCTGTGAGGAGACCTGCAAAACAAGCAAGGTGTGGGGTCCTGAGGACCGAGTTTGAGAACCTGTGATCTAGAAGCAGCTAGATAAATGTTAAATTGAATCTGACTGGTTGCTATGGGCAACATTTCCACTTCTAAAAAACTCACACCTAAGTAATTATACCCCGATAATCCCAGGACCAAGCTGGGATAATTAACATGGTTCAATCAGCGTTGATACCCTATCACACCAAGGCAAGGATCCGGGAAAAACCCAGGTTGTGTGTCAGTGTGAGTTGGGTCAACCTGGGTTATGTGACCAGGCTCTGGTTTTTCCCAGGTCCATGTCTCGGAGTGAAAGGGTTATTAAAAGAAGCTCATTGAGCTCCTTTTAGCATATCATGGATAGAGTAACCTGGGAACACAGTTTCACACTGCAGCACATCTGGATCAGACCCGGGAAAAGCCCTTATCAAGAGCAGGGTAGCGGAACTAGGGCACAAAACCCGGGTGGACCCATTCACACAGACAAACCTGGGTTTTTCCCATGTACACGCTTGATGTGAAACGGGTATTATACTACTATGCAGGGCTGTAACTGGGGTGGTGCAGCCAGTGCCGTCACATAGAGTGAGATGCCCTGGGGGGTGGAACCCGCTATGTTAACCCACTGCCGCAACACCCTATTGCCGGATGCCTGCTGCGCTGAATGTTACGCATGGTACGCCAGGCTCTGGGGACTGGGGATAGACTCCGATTCAGGAAGCAGATGGGGGAAGAGGAGGAGTACCGAATGCTGGAGATGGGCACTGGACAGGCAGGCAGCTGGCTGCCACATGCCCCTCCAACCATACAGTCATGGCCGCCTGCAAGGAGAACTCTGTGCTGCCCCGGGATCCATCTCTGACACACTAGCGGAAGATTGCACGGTAACCCAGCCTAGACTAGCACAGAGGAACCCCGCAGTAGTTGGTCTCCTACCTCCCCCCAGTGCTGCCGGCCACATGTACAGGCCGGGTTATGTACTGCCCAGAGACTTCATCCTCACTAACACTGGTAAGAGCAGAGGAAAGTCAAGGGCCTAAGATTATAGGGGTGGGGGAGCTTGAATACAGGTACTGTATACTGGTTATTTGTTAGGGTTATGTGTACAGGCGGATGGGGCTGGTGTAAAAGTGTTATGTGTACAGGGTATAAGACAGGTGTATAGTGTTATGAGAACAGGGGATGGGGCAGTGTTATGTGTACTGGGAATTGAGCAGGTGAATAGTGTTATGTCTACAGGGGATGGGGCAGCTGTATAGTGTTATGTGTACAAGGGTTCGGTTAGGTGTAAAAATGTTATGTGTACAGGGGATGGGGCAGAGCCACAGTGTTATGTTCACAGGGGATGGGGCAGGTATGCAGTGTTATATGTATAGGGGATGGAGCAGGCGTAAAGTTTTATGTGCACAGTAGATGGGGCAGTAGTATAGTGTTATTTGTACAGGGGATAGGGCAGGTGTACAGCGTTATGTGTACAGGGGATGGGGCAGGTGTACAGTGTTATGTACACAGGGAATGTGGCAGGTGTACAGTGTTATGTGTACAAGTGATGGAGCAGGCGCATAGTGTTATGGGTACAGGGGATGAGTGGCAGATGCACAGTGTTATCTGTACAGGGGATGGGGCTGGTGTATAGTTTTATGTGAATGGGGGAATGCAGTTGGCATGATGACATTCACAATCCCTACAATCCAGCGGCAGAATCCCAACGGGTGAAAATACAGACAACTTGAAACGGTAATTTTTAGGGTTACGGATAGGCTGTGGGTGGGGGGCGTTAAGGTGGGTACACACTAGTAGATATATCTGCAGATCAACTGATCTGCAGATATATCTATGGACAGATCGGGCAGTGTGTTGAGCATACACACTGCCCGATCCATCGGGGACTGACGTCATGAACTGGGCGGGCGTGTACACACGCCCGCCCAATTCAGCTGTCAATCACCGCCGGCCGCCGCAGAATGTGTACGGGTGGTCGGCCGACCGCCCCGTACACACACAGTGACGCGCCAATATATCGGTAGATATATTGGCCGTCGGCTGTGCTGCGCGGCCGACGCGATACGTCTGTGAACGACTGAGTTCACAGACGTATCGGCCGTACACACTGGCCGACGGTCCCGCAATATATCGTCCGTTCAAGAGAACGGCCGATATATCGACCATTGTGTACGGGCCTTTAGGGTTAAGGCTGCGGGAGGGAGGAGTTACAGTTAGGATGCCATTTTATGTTCTCAGTCTACCCCCAGGGGACAGTACATACAGGTGTCAGCTAACACAGCCCTGCACACCAGCAGTAAGTGTATACTTTATGTAGTATGTGTTGATGGTTAGCTGACATGTTACTCTTTTTCCATGTCACTTTGTTTTCCTCAATTATAGAATATTCTTCTTGGCTTATTTCAGTATGAATTGCAGTGGCGTGCTGCAAGGCCATACTGTGTGGATGTACTGCGTGGACGAAGGAAAGCCCTAAGCCAACATGCAGAAATGCCATTCATAACACATACACTTCCCTAACTACAGTATACACAGTTCTGACCTGTGAACACTTTCTTCAGGCTCTTACTGATCCAGATATTGTCTAGAGACTTGTTTCCTTGAGGTGCCTTTGTGCTTATATTTGTAAATGTGTTTGCTGGAAGCAAGTTCTGGAACTTTTCTTTTCTCAGAGAATCAAAGTTACTGCTATCTGGGGGCTGGCTGAATCCTCCCAAAATGATTATGTCTTTTTCTCCTGAAATATAGAAAAGAATAATTAGTGCAATACACCAGCTGCTAAGACACATTCAAGTTTATATTGCTAAAAATGTATACTACACACATGCTAATTCCACAGCTCATGCATGTTATGACTTTTTGATACTTGATTATGTATATTGAAAAGTCGTACCACAAACGTGTACTGATTGTGGGCCTTATTCAGAGATTGACGCTGCTGCGTACTGCAGCCCAGTTCGCTATATCGGCAAACTACGCATACGCAGAGGCCGCATTGTGTCTGCGTGGGCTCAAATATTGCGGCTGCTTCCCGGAAAGATGCGGCCACAATGTGATTGACAGCGTTGGGCGTTTGCAGGGCAACGACGCAGTGTTGGGTGTTGGCGGCCCAAATGCAGGCGTTACGGGCGTGTTTTCAGGGCAGCCGCTCCTATTAAAAAAATGGTAGCAGAGCCAGGGGTCAACCTTAATTTGATGTGTCTACTATGTAATTGCGGATGCATTGGGAGGCGGCACCACACATGCTGGGCGGCCCCCAGCATATGAGGAGATGGATGCGGATCTTGCTGCGTATGAAACGATCTGAGTCCATCTCTTAATCAGGTCCTGTGTTTGTACAGAGGGCCCGATTCAGTTTTGTAAGAAAAGCATAAAAGGCAAGTAACTTTGTGTCTGGAACAAACCATGTTGCAATGCAACCGGAGCAAATACATTTATATGTTATTTGTGCAGGGTAAATAATGTCTGCCTTTGCGTGTAGCCCACAAATGTTAGACAGTTTTATTTTAACACTGCAAATTGAACACACCCCACCCAAATCTAAGTCTATTTGCACGTTACATCTGCCCCACCTGCAGTGCAACATGGTTTTGCCCAGTTGCTTGCTTTTTTGCTTTGCTTGCAAATCACAATCAGGCTCAGAGTCACAGTTGCAATTTCAGACGCAAGCACGGAATAGATTATTGAAAATAGTGGTATTTCCAGATGCAACAGATGTTTATTCAGAATCTATAGATGATGAAAGTGGGTGTCTCAGTCCTTACACATTCGGACGAATGGATCTACACCAGGGAAGGAATCAGCAGCGGAATTTGCTAAAAGTTGCAGATGTGTGACCAGCGACTGCATCCGACTCAGAATCATGCCCTATAGGTCACTATATTGCTAAATATAATTCAAAAGCAAGTGTAGGTGGTGCTATAGCCATACTTGCCTAGTCTCCCGGAATGGCCGGGAGGCTCCCGAAAATCGGGTGACCCTCCCGGCCCCCCGGAAGAGCAGGCAAGTCTCCCGGAATCAGGGGTCCCCCTGCCCGTCCGCCCACTTAGTGTGTAAAGTGGGCGGTCCGGGCAGTCCATGATAGCCACGCCCCCTGCAGTGTAATGCCGGGGATCGCGGCATTACAGAGCGGGGGGGTGGGGGGGTGGTGGCTTAAAGTATGTGCCGCTGAAACCCCGCCCCCGTCCCGCCCTGCTCCACCCCCGTCCCGCCTCCGGTCCACCTCCTCCCCACGTCACAGTCCTCCCCTGCCCCCTTGCTGAGCCGACCTGGCTGCTCTCTCCCGCAGAGAGCAGCCAGAATGTCGGCAAGTATGGCTATAGCCACTCAGGAGACTATCATCCAAATAGTTTTCCATCTCCAAGCTGTGAATTTCGCATCACTGTGCCTGCTTTTTACAGATTCACGCTCCCAACATTAATTAAATTGTGCATAAATTCAGCTGCACTTCTAGATTTCTTCATTTCTTCAACTGACCTGCTTGTTTACTTTTCATTATTGTGCATTTTGATCTGGGGGGCAAAATGCACAACTTGACTTAAAGATCTGCATGAGTGTGATATAGCCCAACTGCAGTGTAAAAATAAAGCAGATCAGTACTGTATGTATTTGCAGCATACAAAGGATTGTATTAAATTATGCTTGTACCCCCTGCAAGAAACCAGTCCAAAAATGCATCTACATCTAACTCAGCCCCAGTGTGACTAGTTTATTCAATGACAATTTTATTTTATTTGAATATTTTATTTATAGTTTCAAAGATGTACAAAAACCCCAGTATATAATAGGAGAACAAATCAGCAGAGTGGTAAGCACAGCAAATGAATCAGTTTCAAGATGCAAACCAAAGCAGTGTCTGCAGAGAATGGTTTTACATATTTATTACAGCAAGATGTGAAAGAAAACGAGAAAAGAATACCAAATAAAGAGGAGAGGGGGGAGTAGTATGAAATGATAGCACTAGAAACAAACAGGAACAAAAAAAGAAATAGGAACAGTCCAAGGGGTCAAAACATAAGGTCTGACAGGCCATATGTGGAGCGGTGGTTGGAGAATAGTCTAGCATAAGTATACCAACGGTCCTACACCCAAAGGAATTGTGGTAATTTGGAGCCAGGGCCGGACTGCCCATCTGGCACTTCTGGCAAATGCCAGAAGAGCCAATGGGCCAGTCCAGCCATGCCTTTCGGTACTCTGCTTGGCTGCCCAGCTCTCATAGGCCCTCATTCTGAGTTGTTCGCTCGCTAGCTGCTTTTAGCAGCCGTGCAAACGCTAAGCCGCTGCCCTCTGGGAGTGTATCTTAGCTTAGCAGAAGTGCAAACGAAAGGAACGCAGAGCGGCTACAAAATAATTTGGTGCAGCTTCAGAGTAGCTCCAGACCTACTCCTAGCTTGCGATCACTGCAGACTATTTAGTTCCTGTTTTGACGTCACGAACATGCCCTGCATACGGCCAGCCATGCCTGCGTTTCCATAGACACGCCTGCATTTGTATGTTACACGCCTGCGTTTTTTCACACACTCCCCGAAAACGGTCAGTTACCTCCCAGAAACACCCACTTCCTGTCAATCACTCTGCAGCCAGCAGTGCGATTGAAAAGCGTCGCTAGACCTTGTGTGAAATGGCAACGGCCGATGTGAAAGTATGTCGCGCATGCGCATTGCGCCGCAAACGTATGCGCAGAACTGCCGTTTTTTTCCTATTCGCTGCGCTGCGAACTAAAGCAGCTGGCGATCAACTCGGAATGACCACCATAGCTGGCCGAGCAGCTCCGGCTCCTGGCACTCTACTCGACGACCCAGCATACAGAGAAAGGGGCGTGCCACAAGGCCAGGCCCGCCTGACTTGCAGCACAGCCCCGTGAGTTGCGACCATGCCCCTACGCACACACAATTAAATGCCAGGGCTGTATAACAGTCTGTGCTTGCAGCTGATTCAAGTTGCAATTTTTTTCACTGCAACAAAAGTGCCACGTTCTAGTGAAAACTGCAGAGAGAGGAGGGGGAGAAGCGTTTTCCATAGGTAGGCTACAAGACAGCCGACAGCATTAAGGATTTGGGTCACCAATTTGTCCTTATATTTGTCCAAGTAGTTAAAAGAGAGACCCAAGAGAAAGGATCATGGATTAATGATTTTGGGGGAATTCAATGCAGTACTTAAAAGCTTTGCAATCAAATGCCAGAGTAGAACAATTCTACGGCAGGTCCACCAAATATAAATAAAAGTACAAGGATTCCCGCATTCCCGAGGTAGAGCTATAAATTCTATGGAGTCAAGTGGGAATCATGTACCTGTGGTAATACATTTTATAGGAATTTTCCTTAACCAATGTAGATATGGAAGACCTAGCAATCCGTTCCTGAATTGTGGACCAAGTGTCCTCTGGGAGAGGACCAAGATCCTCCTCCCACTATATTTGCGCTGGGCGGAGCCCTCTGTCATAGCCTGAGCTGTCGCCCGCACATCCGCCCGCCAGCACAGATCGTCGACCGCAACAAGGCCGAGCGTCTCTGTTTGTGTACCACTGCAGAGTTCCTCCGCGCCTGGCCCTGATCTTCTGACTCCTCCTCTTGCTAGTGTCCCGAGTCCTGCAATGAAAAGCATGTCAAGATGCTGAGAGAGGGTGGGCCGGGCGCGGAGGAACTCTGCAGTGCTACACAGAGACGCTCAGCCCTGTTGTGGTCTGTGCTGTCAGGTATTATTTCATATTTTTTCATTAATATTTTAAAACTCTTTCTTATAACATAATCTAGTTTTGTGTACTTCTTTTATTGTTCTTATTTGAGTATTAAATTCATGAATTATTAAACTACCTTTCAGTATATCTTTTGGTATACTTAAAATAGTCATTAGGACCTGTTGTTAATTTATGTGAATCCCACCACTGGATATGGAGGCTTCTACTGAGAGGAGGAGGGAGCTGTAAAGGAAAGAACTCATGCCAGATAGTAAGGGGCTACAGTAGCAGTGGGACTCAAAGGGATTCAGGGGCAGTAGAGGCAACAAAATGGCGCAGCTGGAGAAAGTGAATTTTATTAACCATGGGAAAGGAGAATTTCGCCTGCAGATAACCCAGAAAAATGCAGCCAGCACCCTCCAACACGTCCACCACAAACCTGATCACATCTTGACTGTTTTAAGGTGTGGAACAGGGTGTACCATTTTTGGGGGGCTACTGAAACGCATTGTATTGAAGGAAAGGACTTTATACCCATGAGAACAAGTGAAACAAACAGAGAAATTACAATTTTATTTGACCTCTGTTAAGATTATTTACTGTAAATACAGATCAGTATTTGAATAAGGCTGTGCAGCCAACATGTGAAACTATGAGGGTAATTCAGACCTAGTTGTAGATGTGCGAACAAACGCAAATCTACAATCAAATACTTTGACATGCGGGGGGACGCACAGAACAGGGCAAGTCCAACCCGCATGCTAGGTCCTGCTCCCCCCCACCCCAGACATGCAAAAGCATTGCGCGGTGGCGATGCTTTCACATGTTTCGAGTAGCCCTTTGTCTATGCAGCCTATCTGCTAAGGCAGACAGCTACCCGCCATGTTTTGGGTCGAATCAATGGTCCGGACACTTCTCATTTGTCCGGACCACTCCCCTTAAAAAGAGCATTGACGCCCACAAAATACGGTGTTGACGCCCCGTCCCTGCCCCCCTCCAGGTCTTAAACAGTGTTCTGAAGAGAACGCAGTTTAGGACCTTACACATGATGTGCAAAAATGGCTTCATATCGATTTTCGCACATCAGTGACGGGATCTGAATTAGGCCCTATAGCTTATAACAGAGCACATTTGCATGCTTTCAGTGCAAATTTGAGCCAAGAGACAGTGAAGCTGCAGGCATTCCTAGAGGGACTTATATGACTGGATGTAATACCATTATTTGCTGCTTCAGGTCCTTCTTTAGATTTGCATTTAATGCAAATTAGTTGTAACTTTTTCATAAAATTAGTCACACAGGGCCTAATTCAGATCTGTTTGCTCGCTAGCTATTTGTTCAGCACAGCGAACAGATAGACGCTGCCTATAAGGGAGTGTATTTTAGCATTTCAAGTGTGCGAACGCTTGTGCAGCCGCCCTGTACAAAAACAGCTTGTGCAGTTTCTGAGTAGCTCTGACCTTACTCAGTCGTTGCGATCACTTCAGCCTATTCGAGCCCGAAATTGACGTCAGACACTCGCCCTACAAACGCTTTGACACGCCTGCGTTTTTCCAACCACTCCCAGAAAACGGTCAGTTGCCATCCACAAACGCCCTCTTCCTGTCAATCTCCTTGCGAACGGCTACGCGAATGGTTTCTTCGCTAGAACCAGTGCACAACAACGATCCGCTTTGTAGCCATTTGGCGTGCCTGCACATTGCAGTGCAAATGCATGCGCAGTAGTTACCTAATCGCTGAGCAGTGAAAAACGCTAGCGAGCGAACAGATCTGAATTAGGCCCACTGTACATATACTGCAACTGTATTTAGAATTACATGGATCTTGTACTTGAGTCTCCTTGTATTTAGGTACTGAGGGCGTTAGTGTGCAAGTGTGCAGAGTAAGGGTACAGACCCAAGTAATGTGTGCCTCATAGAGATGTATGGAACTTATTTAGAGTTGCAAGTAACTTTTTGATTTGTCTTTTAAGAGGTATCCCTCTTACAAGGTCAATGTTTTTGAATGAGGACTCACATGGGGACTGGTTATAGTTGTCTGGTAATTGTACTCACAATAACTGATCAGACTGCAGGTAGTGCCAATCCACGCCGTTCATTGTGCGCTCACAGGCGCATATATTTTATACCATACAATATTCCATAATATCCAAATTGGTGATCCCATCCCAATAGCTATATGTAAGGTCAGCTTTATGTGCTTGGCTGGGGACTTCAAAATTGAATTTTGCTCCAAAGGAAAGGGTCCTTCTCATCTTTTCAAAGCAGGAATCACAGCAGAGTGGGAGACAGCGAATGCAAATGGACAACCAGCTGGTAAGCTAAGTGAAGAGAGAGGTCCCTCCCTAGACATTTTGGGTGCTCTGTATATAATTACAAAGTTCTTATACAGGTTGAGTATCCCATATCCAAATATTCCGAAATACGGAATATTCCGAAATACGGACTTTTTTGAGTGAGAGTGAGATAGTGAAACCTTTGTTTTTTGATGGCTCAATGTACACAAACTTTGTTTAATACACAAAGTTATTAAAAATATTGTATTAAATGACCCCCCGGCTGTGTGTATAAGGTGTATATGAAAAATAAATGAATTGTGTGAATGTAGACACACTTTGTTTAATGCACAAAGTTATAAAAAATATTGGCTAAAATGACCTTCAGGCTATATAAGGTGTATATGTAATATAAATGCATTCTGTGCTTAGATTTAGGTCCCATCGCCATGATATCTCATTATGGTATGCAATTATTCCAAAATACGGAAAAATTCCATATCCAAAATACCACTGGTCCCAAGCATTTTGGATAAGGGAGACTCAACCTGTATATGAAAATAAAAAAGTTTGCCTGAGCTTGCCTGCTGCCAGACTACTACAAACTTGGCTTTATAGTTTAGATTTCTCTCCTGTAAGCAGCTCTGTGATTGTTCACTTCACAGCCAGTGAAAAAGGCAGGGAGATAACCTTCCAGCATTCCTGGAATGACTGAAAGCGGCAGGCTGGGTCATGTACAGGTAGCTTGGTCTGTGGTGCTAGGCATACCTTTCAGGGTCTCCTGCAGTGTTTGTCCAAAGGTGGACGATTTGTGGCTGTCACTTTGCTGCTTTCCAACTTCACTCGGGGAAGGTCGTAGGTGAATATTTACCAGGGTTACATCATTCATTCCAACCTAAACAGCAAGAAACAAATCTCAATGAGAGTGCAAGGTTAAAGCCACAGGTAAAGGAAATGAGAAGTATTACATGCAATAAAAAAAAGTTATGCAAGTAAATATTGTAGTTTCTAGAAATGACACACAAAAAAGCTCACTCAAATAGAAACCCATTAAAATGAAAACATTACTATTACCAGTAATTTGTATAGCACACACATATTCCGCAGCGCTTTACAGAGAAAATATTGGCTATTCACATCAGTCCCTGCCCCAGTGGAGTTTACAGTCTATGGGGTATATGCAATTGCGGTCGAATTCCGGCTGGAATTCGACCGTTTTTAAATTTGACACAATTCGACAGTCACATACCCTCTCGCCGGGACCCGAATTCGACATATTCAATAAAAAACGGATTCGACAGTCCCGCTGTCGAAAAACGGACCAATTGACGGATATGTGCGTCCTGGATTCGACTTTTTGGACGGCACAAAAATGTTTTAAAAACCCGAAAAAAAATTGCGTGGGGTCCCCCCTCCTAAGCATAACCAGCCTCGGGCTCTTTGAGCCGGTCCTGGTTGTAAAAATATGGGGGGAAAAATGACAGGGGATCAACCGTATTTTTACAACCAGAACCGGGCTCTGCGCCTGGTGCTGGTGCCAAAAATACGGGGGACAAAAAGCGTAGGGGTCCCCCGTATTTTTAACACCAGCACCGGGCTCCACTAGCTGGGGAGATAATGCCACAGCCGGGGAACACTTTTATACTGGTCCCTGCGGCCGTGGCATTAGATCCCCAACTAGTCACCCCTGGCCAGGGTCCCATGTCAATTTTCCCCCCGTATTTTTACAACCAGGACCGGCTCAAAGAGCCCGAGGCTGGTTATGCTTAGGAGGGGGGACCCCACACATTTTTTTTCAGGATTTTAACCCATTCCCACCCTTCCCACTGAAAACCATGCTCTCTCTATTTTAGTCAATTTAAAAAAAAAATATTCTTTTAAAAATATATAAATAATACTTGTGCCTCCTAATAGACAAACCAAGTAGATAATCCGTTCTAATATAAATAGATATGCTATTAGCAATAAAAAAACACTAAAAAAAACATGTTTTTAAATTTTTTTATTAGATTCCGGCAGCAAAGTGAGGCGGAATGAAATTGACGAAATTACTGTTGAAAAGCACTGTTGTCGAATCGACATTCTTCAAAAAGCTGCATTTTTACCACTGCAGACATGTCGAATTTTAAAAATGTCGAATTGCAAAAAGTCGAATCTGAAACGTCCGTTTTTTTGTCGAGAAGTACTGTATTGCATTGTCGAATCCAATTCGACATGGTTTTTTGTGTGAAAATGCCCCGTTTTTAGACTTTCGCGGCAATTTGACCGCAATTGCATATACCCCTTCTATTCCTTACCACATGTACACACACATTCAAGCTAGGGTTATATACTGTATATATACTGTATATATATATATATATATATATATATATATATACACACACAAATGCGTACACATACCGGGAGTACATGAGAATTCATTGAAATTTGTGAGGCTTCTAGACATTCTAGGAGAGTAGGTAAAAAGTGTAATTGTCTTATGCAAAGAATATTACATTCCTGTCATCCATCAGGCAATACCTAAAGCTAGATATACACTATTCAATTATCGGACCAATTTACCAATAACCGGGTAATGCTAGTAATGCTCAGTTTCAATTATTGAATTGGCTAGACTTGCCAGAAGATATCAGACAAAAGGTCCCAATATCCAGGGCTGTTTCTAGACAATTTGGCTCCTAGTGCAAACAGTACAAACAATGCGCCCGCTGACCACCCCCACCCCCCGTAAACATTCTAAAATGCTTCCCCCCCCCCATAGACATAAATACAAAATATTTTGCCTTTGAGGGGGCATGGCTCGTTGCCAGGGGTTTTATAGTATGGGAGTCATGCTCGTTGCCAGGGGTGTATGATGCTCGTTGCCAGGGGTGTATACTCATAGCGCCAGCCAGGCCGCCAGCGCTGCTATCCTGATCCCCAGCAGGTTTTGGGCCGGGTGCCCCGTGTGATCGCACGGCTCGCCCGCCACAAGAAACAGCACTGCCGATATTGTGCAGTGTGTGTGCTCATATTGTGCTCAAACAAATGTCCTACGATTAATCCTGATTACCTCTTCCTCCTTGTGGGCGAACGTATGCAAAGCGGTAACATAAAATAAATAAATATATATAATATATTGCTTATATCGGGGTCTTCCACTGACAGAAAAATTTTGCTGACTGTTGGTCCACATGAAATATCGCTTAGTGAGCCTAATTCAAGGTTGATTGCAAAAGCAAAATCTTCCTCTAATGGGCAAAACCATGTGCACTGCAGGTGGGGCAGATATAACATGTGAAGAGAGAGTTAGATTTGGGTGGGGTGTGTTCAAACTGAAATCTAAATTGCAGTGTAAAAATAAAGCAGCCATTATTTACCCTGCACAAAAACAATATAACCCATCCAAACCTAACTCTCTATGCACATGTTCCATTTGACCCACCGGCATTGCATATTGTTTTGCCCATTAGAGGAAGATTTTACTTTCGCAATCAACCTTGAATTAGGCCCAGTGTGTAGTGTGTAGCTAGCTTAACAGTGTCTGTCTTCCATATTTTCTTGCTGGGGCACATGTGTATTCATTACTGACGAAAACATTTTAAATCAGCCACAGGTGGAGCTAATTATTTTACTTGCAATTCTGTTATGAGACCTGTAAAATTGCTGTTAAGCTGGGTACACACAAGGCTGACGGATCGCCTGTCTGGTGGCCTCCGCAGCAAGTGTACAGGTGTACACACAAAACAGTGCGCCGATATATCTGTAGGTATATCGGCCATCGGATGTGCTCCAGGGCCAACACGATATGTCTGTGAGCAACATTGTTCACAGACATACTTGGCGTGCACACACATCAATGCACACACAATATATATGAGCCGTTCCACTGAACGGCTGATATATCGGCCAATGTTTACACAGTGTGTATACTGGTCTATGATGTAAGTCCTTCATGAAAGCTCATACAAATGGCCTGACTTGGAGGTGCACGCAACTGTGATTTCGGATGCAGAGAACTTGCGAAAATACGCTGACTCAGCTGCTATTTTGTGTACAGAGACTACCAACATCCCAAATCCACCGTTTACTTACAAAAGACGCAACATTGGTCACACCATCGAACTTCGGAGCAACCCTATGGTGATTCAGAATATTGGTCTCAACTAAACCGCCGCAGCCAGTCCAATTGCGACATTCGCAGAAGCTCCCTGAAAATGGTGGCATCACACCTGCATTTTTGTAGTCACTACCTGTCACTCGCTTTGCACATAAATCCTCACTGCGTCTGCTGTCGTTAATCAATCGATGTGTGTGTGCAGTGCAACTGTGACAGCGGCCAGAAATTGATTCTCTGCGTACAACCCTGGATCAGACCCATAGTCCTATCAAAGCTGGGTGGAAAACTGGTTCCAAAACTGTAAAAGCACATGATATCTGTGCATTACTTTTAATTTAATTCTGTTTTACAAATACAAATATATTTGTATGTCATTTTATTAAATATTTATGAAATCTAAAAATATATCCCATTTACTCCAAATAAGAACATCTTTCTAATAGCTTTCTTATCAACGGATCATCAACAGGATGCAGTTGTTTCACAACAGGAAGCCAGCTCCAGAAATGAAATCCTTGATTTGAATCGCAGTTAGGAAAAAATATTTTCATACTTGTTTAAAGGAATCATGGAACATCCTATTATGCACTTTTACATTGCATTCAAGCAGTGGAGGATTTACCACAAGGCAACCAAAGTGGCTGCTTAGAGTCCTGCTGGTCCCAGGGGGCCCGCCAACAAGGCTGTATAAAGGGCATTACCGGTGGACCAAGAGCTGGGCTGGCTGAATACTCCTGGCAGGCTGTCAATAATTAGACAGCTGTTGGGTGCCGGCTCCAGCGCATACCTGTGTCTCATGTTTTGCAGTACTGTGCATGTGACCAGTCATGACACACGTGTGTATGACGTCAGATGCTTAGAGAGAAGAGCCGTGATGTGCACAGAAAAAAACAAGAGGTACTTTAGTACAGTATTTTTTTAATTTTAAATAACATCAACCTGCCTCAAATTCCAACCAGTCGGTGGTGGGGGATGGGGTGATGGTCAGTGTTATTTTAAGTACAGTGTCTTACATCCGTCTTCAACAATCATGGCTGGGGGGGTGAGGGCACACAGTGACTGGTGATATATGAATATGCTATTATACTGTATTTTAAGTACTACCGTGTATAGTAGATGCCTGCTACAATCAGTGGGACACTGATATATAATCAATACAGTCACACTGACTGAGGGGTGTAATAATGGGTATTATAAGGGACGGGGGACCTACTAGGCTGCTACAATTAGGAAGGTGAGGAGAGGCACTCATATATAATGTAGTCAACACTAATGTAATTGGGTGTAATAATAAGTATTATAAGGTATAGGTGTCTGCATTATATATCAGTGCCCCCCTCCACTCCCAGTGCCACCCCACCCACTGATTGTAGCACCTCCGCCATCCCCTATTAGCAGGTCCCCCATCCCTTATAATATCTATCATTGCACCCTTCAGTCAGTGACTGTATTGACTATATATCAGTGCCTTAAGTGTGACTCAATTATACAAGGTTTGAAAATGAAGTTGGCGAACTAGCCACCGTGCAACAGCGGATTTACCACTAGGCAAGCAAAGCAACCGCAAGGGCCCGGCAGGTCCCTGGGGGCTCGCCGACAGATCATGGAGTTGGGAGGGCTTTTCTGATTCCTGCTGAAAATAAAAAGTGCTGGGCTGGCTGAATAATCCTGGCTGGCTGTCAGTGACTAGATAGCTGCCAGGTGCCAGTTTCCTGCACTTGCCTGTGCAGTGCCTACAGTGTGATTTTAAGGACAGCACGGACGCTGTAATGGTTAGCATTAATGCCTCACAGCACTGAGGTCATGGGTTCAATTCACACCATGGCCCAGATCGAGGATTGTGGGGGTCCCCAAATCGGTGTCTTGCTTAGGGTGCTATCCCATGAGGTCTAAATCTGCCTCTGCATTCAAGAAGCAAA
Source organism: Pseudophryne corroboree (assembly GCF_028390025.1). Taxonomy (NCBI): domain Eukaryota; kingdom Metazoa; phylum Chordata; class Amphibia; order Anura; family Myobatrachidae; genus Pseudophryne; species Pseudophryne corroboree. Next base: position 320,553,299 of record NC_086448.1, on the reverse strand, counting down.
TTTAAAACTGTGATGTGCCCTGCTCTGTTGCTTGTTACATATTCCAGTATTCCTCAGCTAAAGGTTTTGCTGGGGGGCCACTAAGGAGTACTGCTGAACAAAGACACCAGTGACTGCAGCAATTCACTTCTGAAATGTGCGGAGGAAGCTCATCAGCCCCCTTGATGGTTTATCACTGCTCCTTCCTAACCTCTGGTGCCCCATTTACAGCTGGTGCCCAGGAGGTCAGTGCTTCCACTGCTTATGCAGTTATGACACGCCTACTCAGTTACGCCACTGGTCACAGCTTGCGACTACGATCACATACGCAGTTACAGTGGCTCTGGCATTTTACTTCTAGCGACCATGCTGCGCAACCACAAGGTTATTCAGAAGGTCAGTGTTTGACTGATGTATGTCTGATGTCGGTGTCTTTGCATGCAAATGACGGTTCAGAGACACCTACAGTGACCATCTCAATGGAAATCCCAGCAGCTAGAACATGTGCATATTTTTGCACAGCAGCTGCGTACAAATTCAGCTGCGAAAGCATTTGCGGACAATCACGTCAATGGTTCAGTAGTTACCCTCACACTAAGAAGTAAATAACTTTAGACAGGCTAACATAGCGGGTGAATGATAGGGCAAATATATCACTGTGGATGATAGTTTCCAACAGGCTTCTGCCTCACAGCAAAACACTACTGCTCCATTTTGCAATAATTCTAGCTAATATAAAGATCATTTATAAAAATGACAATCTGCAGATTTGAACTTGGCATGCTACTTGATTTGCACAACCACAGACATTTCCAAACTGTGAATCAGGACAGGAGGCGTGCCTACGTCACAGTGGGGGTGTGGCCAAGCTCCCAAGAGCATGCCTAATAGAGGGCAACATACTCCTCTCCACACAACCGACTGTGCACCCCAGTAGCAGAGACACATGATGCACTGTCACCTTTGCTCTCTCATAACTTTCCCACAGTGGGATAGTGCTGTCCAGGAAGAGGGTCATCACCCTGAATTTGGGACTGTTATGTTTAAATTGGGCCAGTCGGAATGTACTGTAAATTAGAGATGAGCGGGTTCGGTTTCTCTGAATCCGAACCCGCCAGAACTTCATGTTTTTTTTCACGGGTCCGAGCGACTCGGATCTTCCCGCCTTGCTCGGTTAACCCGAGCGCGCCCGAACGTCATCATGACGCTGTCGGATTCTCGCGAGGCTCGGATTCTATCGCGAGACTCGGATTCTATATAAGGAGCCGCGCGTCGCCGCCATTTTCACACGTGCATTGAGATTGATAGGGAGAGGACGTGGCTGGCGTCCTCTCCGTTTAGAATAGATTAGAGAGACACTTGATTTACTAATTTTGGGGAGCATTAGGAGTACTCAGTACAGTGCAGAGTTTTTCTGATAGTGACCAGTGACCACCAGTTTTATTTATAATCCGTTCTCTGCCGGAAAAAAGCGATACACAGCACACAGTGACTCAGTCACATACCATATCTGTGTGCACTGCTCAGGCTCAGGCCAGTGTGCTGCATCATCTATTATCTATATATAATATTATATATATCTGTCTGACTGCTCAGCTCACACAGCTTATAATTGTGGGGGAGACTGGGGAGCACTACTGCAGTGCCAGTTATAGGTTATAGCAGGAGCCAGGAGTACATAATATATTATATAGTGAGTGACCACCAGACACACAGTGCAGTTTATTTAATATATCCGTTCTCTGCCTGAAAAAAGCGATACACACAGTGACTCAGTCAGTCACATACCATATCTGTGTGCACTGCTCAGGCTCAGGCCAGTGTGCTGCATCATCTATATATATTATATATCTGTCTGACTGCTCAGCTCACACAGCTTATAATTGTGGGGGAGACTGGGGAGCACTACTGCAGTGCCAGTTATAGGTTATAGCAGGAGCCAGGAGTACATAATATTATATTAAAATTAAACAGTGCACACTTTTGCTGCAGGAGTGCCACTGCCAGTGTGACTAGTGACCAGTGACCTGACCACCAGTATATATAATATTAGTAGTATACTATCTCTTTATCAACCAGTCTATATTAGCAGCAGACACAGTACAGTGCGGTAGTTCACGGCTGTGGCTACCTCTGTGTCGGCACTCGGCAGCCCGTCCATAATTGTATATACCACCTAACCGTGGTTTTTTTTTCTTTCTTTATACATACATACTAGTTACGAGTATACTATCTCTTTATCAACCAGTCTATATATTAGCAGCAGACACAGTACAGTGCGGTAGTTCACGGCTGTGGCTACCTCTGTGTCGGCACTCGGCAGCCCGTCCATAATTGTATATACCACCTAACCGTGGTTTTTTTTTCTTTCTTTATACATACATACTAGTTACGAGTATACTATCTCTTTATCAACCAGTCTATATATTAGCAGCAGACACAGTACAGTGCGGTAGTTCACGGCTGTGGCTACCTCTGTGTCGGCACTCGGCAGCCCGTCCATAATTGTATATACCACCTAACCGTGGTTTTTTTTTCTTTCTTTATACATACATACTAGTTACGAGTATACTATCTCTTTATCAACCAGTCTATATTAGCAGCAGACACAGTACAGTGCGGTAGTTCACGGCTGTGGCTACCTCTGTGTCGGCACTCGGCAGCCCGTCCATAATTGTATATACCACCTAACCGTGGTTTTTTTTTCTTTCTTTATACATACATACTAGTTACGAGTATACTATCTCTTTATCAACCAGTCTATATATTAGCAGCAGACACAGTACAGTGCGGTAGTTCACGGCTGTGGCTACCTCTGTGTCGGCACTCGGCAGCCCGTCCATAATTGTATATACCACCTAACCGTGGTTTTTTTTTCTTTCTTTATACATACATACTAGTTACGAGTATACTATCTCTTTATCAACCAGTCTATATATTAGCAGCAGACACAGTACAGTGCGGTAGTTCACGGCTGTGGCTACCTCTGTGTCGGCACTCGGCAGCCCGTCCATAATTGTATATACCACCTAACCGTGGTTTTTTTTTCTTTCTTTATACATACATACTAGTTACGAGTATACTATCTCTTTATCAACCAGTCTATATATTAGCAGCAGACACAGTACAGTGCGGTAGTTCACGGCTGTGGCTACCTCTGTGTCGGCACTCGGCAGCCCGTCCATAATTGTATATACCACCTAACCGTGGTTTTTTTTTCTTTCTTTATACATACATACTAGTTACGAGTATACTATCTCTTTATCAACCAGTCTATATTAGCAGCAGACACAGTACAGTGCGGTAGTTCACGGCTGTGGCTACCTCTGTGTCGGCACTCGGCAGCCCGTCCATAATTGTATATACCACCTAACCGTGGTTTTTTTTTCTTTCTTTATACATACATACTAGTTACGAGTATACTATCTCTTTATCAACCAGTCTATATATTAGCAGCAGACACAGTACAGTGCGGTAGTTCACGGCTGTGGCTACCTCTGTGTCGGCACTCGGCAGCCCGTCCATAATTGTATATACCACCTAACCGTGGTTTTTTTTTCTTTCTTTATACATACATACTAGTTACGAGTATACTATCTCTTTATCAACCAGTCTATATTAGCAGCAGACACAGTACAGTGCGGTAGTTCACGGCTGTGGCTACCTCTGTGTCGGCACTCGGCAGCCCGTCCATAATTGTATATACCACCTAACCGTGGTTTTTTTTTCTTTCTTTATACATACATACTAGTTACGAGTATACTATCTCTTTATCAACCAGTCTATATATTAGCAGCAGACACAGTACAGTGCGGTAGTTCACGGCTGTGGCTACCTCTGTGTCGGCACTCGGCAGCCCGTCCATAATTGTATATACCACCTAACCGTGGTTTTTTTTTCTTTCTTTATACATACATACTAGTTACGAGTATACTATCTCTTTATCAACCAGTCTATATATTAGCAGCAGACACAGTACAGTGCGGTAGTTCACGGCTGTGGCTACCTCTGTGTCGGCACTCGGCAGCCCGTCCATAATTGTATACTAGTATCCAATCCATCCATCTCCATTGTTTACCTGAGGTGCCTTTTAGTTGTGCCTATTAAAATATGGAGAACAAAAATGTTGAGGTTCCAAAATTAGGGAAAGATCAAGATCCACTTCCACCTCGTGCTGAAGCTGCTGCCACTAGTCATGGCCGAGACGATGAAATGCCAGCAACGTCGTCTGCCAAGGCCGATGCCCAATGTCATAGTACAGAGCATGTCAAATCCAAAACACCAAATATCAGTAAAAAAAGGACTCCAAAACCTAAAATAAAATTGTCGGAGGAGAAGCGTAAACTTGCCAATATGCCATTTACCACACGGAGTGGCAAGGAACGGCTGAGGCCCTGGCCTATGTTCATGGCTAGTGGTTCAGCTTCACATGAGGATGGAAGCACTCAGCCTCTCGCTAGAAAAATGAAAAGACTCAAGCTGGCAAAAGCAGCACAGCAAAGAACTGTGCATTCTTCGAAATCCCAAATCCACAAGGAGAGTCCAATTGTGTCGGTTGCGATGCCTGACCTTCCCAACACTGGACGTGAAGAGCATGCGCCTTCCACCATTTGCACGCCCCCTGCAAGTGCTGGAAGGAGCACCCGCAGTCCAGTTCCTGATAGTCAGATTGAAGATGTCAGTGTTGAAGTACACCAGGATGAGGAGGATATGGGTGTTGCTGGCGCTGGGGAGGAAATTGACCAGGAGGATTCTGATGGTGAGGTGGTTTGTTTAAGTCAGGCACCCGGGGAGACACCTGTTGTCCGTGGGAGGAATATGGCCGTTGACATGCCAGGTGAAAATACCAAAAAAATCAGCTCTTCGGTGTGGAGGTATTTCACCAGAAATGCGGACAACAGGTGTCAAGCCGTGTGTTCCCTTTGTCAAGCTGTAATAAGTAGGGGTAAGGACGTTAACCACCTCGGAACATCCTCCCTTATACGTCACCTGCAGCGCATTCATAATAAGTCAGTGACAAGTTCAAAAACTTTGGGTGACAGCGGAAGCAGTCCACTGACCAGTAAATCCCTTCCTCTTGTAACCAAGCTCACGCAAACCACCCCACCAACTCCCTCAGTGTCAATTTCCTCCTTCCCCAGGAATGCCAATAGTCCTGCAGGCCATGTCACTGGCAATTCTGACGAGTCCTCTCCTGCCTGGGATTCCTCCGATGCATCCTTGCGTGTAACGCCTACTGCTGCTGGCGCTGCTGTTGTTGCCGCTGGGAGTCGATGGTCATCCCAGAGGGGAAGTCGTAAGCCCACTTGTACTACTTCCAGTAAGCAATTGACTGTTCAACAGTCCTTTGCGAGGAAGATGAAATATCACAGCAGTCATCCTACTGCAAAGCGGATAACTGAGTCCTTGACAACTATGTTGGTGTTAGACGTGCGTCCGGTATCCGCCGTTAGTTCACAGGGAACTAGACAATTTATTGAGGCAGTGTGCCCCCGTTACCAAATACCATCTAGGTTCCACTTCTCTAGGCAGGCGATACCGAGAATGTACACGGACGTCAGAAAAAGACTCACCAGTGTCCTAAAAAATGCAGTTGTACCCAATGTCCACTTAACCACGGACATGTGGACAAGTGGAGCAGGGCAGGGTCAGGACTATATGACTGTGACAGCCCACTGGGTAGATGTATGGACTCCCGCCGCAAGAACAGCAGCGGCGGCACCAGTAGCAGCATCTCGCAAACGCCAACTCTTTCCTAGGCAGGCTACGCTTTGTATCACCGCTTTCCAGAATACGCACACAGCTGAAAACCTCTTACGGCAACTGAGGAAGATCATCGCGGAATGGCTTACCCCAATTGGACTCTCCTGTGGATTTGTGGCATCGGACAACGCCAGCAATATTGTGTGTGCATTAAATATGGGCAAATTCCAGCACGTCCCATGTTTTGCACATACCTTGAATTTGGTGGTGCAGAATTTTTTAAAAAACGACAGGGGCGTGCAAGAGATGCTGTCGGTGGCCAGAAAAATTGCGGGACACTTTCGGCGTACAGGCACCACGTACAGAAGACTGGAGCACCACCAAAAACTACTGAACCTGCCCTGCCATCATCTGAAGCAAGAAGTGGTAACGAGGTGGAATTCAACCCTCTATATGCTTCAGAGGTTGGAGGAGCAGCAAAAGGCCATTCAAGCCTATACAATTGAGCACGATATAGTAGGTGGAATGCACCTGTCTCAAGTGCAGTGGAGAATGATTTCAACGTTGTGCAAGGTTCTGATGCCCTTTGAACTTGCCACACGTGAAGTCAGTTCAGACACTGCCAGCCTGAGTCAGGTCATTCCCCTCATCAGGCTTTTGCAGAAGAAGCTGGAGGCATTGAAGAAGGAGCTAAAAGGGAGCGATTCCGCTAGGCATGTGGGACTTGTGGATGCAGCCCTTAATTCGCTTAACAAGGATTCACGGGTGGTCAATCTGTTGAAATCAGAGCACTACATTTTGGCCACCGTGCTCGATCCTAGATTTAAAGCCTACCTTGGATCTCTCTTTCCGGCAGACACAGGTCTGCTGGGGTTGAAAGACCTGCTGGTGACAAAATTGTCAAGTCAAGCGGAACGCGACCTGTCAACATCTCCTCCTTCACATTCTCCCGCAACTGGGGGTGCGAGGAAAAGGCTCAGAATTCCGAGCCCACCCGCTGGCGGTGATGCAGGGCAGTCTGGAGCGACTGCTGATGCTGACATCTGGTCCGGACTGAAGGACCTGACAACGATTACGGACATGTCGTCTACTGTCACTGCATATGATTCTCTCAACATTGATAGAATGGTGGAGGATTATATGAGTGACCGCATCCAAGTAGGCACGTCACACAGTCCGTACTTATACTGGCAGGAAAAAGAGGCAATTTGGAGGCCCTTGCACAAACTGGCTTTATTCTACCTAAGTTGCCCTCCCACAAGTGTGTACTCCGAAAGAGTGTTTAGTGCCGCCGCTCACCTTGTCAGCAATCGGCGTACGAGGTTACATCCAGAAAATGTGGAGAAGATGATGTTCATTAAAATGAATTATAATCAATTCCTCCGCGGAGACATTGACCAGCAGCAATTGCCTCCACAAAGTACACAGGGAGCTGAGATGGTGGATTCCAGTGGGGACGAATTGATAATCTGTGAGGAGGGGGATGTACACGGTGATATATCGGAGGGTGAAGATGAGGTGGACATCTTGCCTCTGTAGAGCCAGTTTGTGCAAGGAGAGATTAATTGCTTCTTTTTTGGGGGGGGTCCAAACCAACCCGTCATATCAGTCACAGTCGTGTGGCAGACCCTGTCACTGAAATGATGGGTTGGTTAAAGTGTGCATGTCCTGTTTTGTTTATACAACATAAGGGTGGGTGGGAGGGCCCAAGGACAATTCCATCTTGCACCTCTTTTTTCTTTTCTTTTTCTTTGCATCATGTGCTGATTGGGGAGGGTTTTTTGGAAGGGACATCCTGCGTGACACTGCAGTGCCACTCCTAGATGGGCCCGGTGTTTGTGTCGGCCACTAGGGTCGCTAATCTTACTCACACAGTCAGCTACCTCATTGCGCCTCTTTTTTTCTTTGCGTCATGTGCTGTTTGGGGAGGGTTTTTTGGAAGGGACATCCTGCGTGACACTGCAGTGCCACTCCTAGATGGGCCCGGTGTTTGTGTCGGCCACTAGGGTCGCTAATCTTACTCACACAGCTACCTCATTGCGCCTCTTTTTTTCTTTGCGTCATGTGCTGTTTGGGGAGGGTTTTTTGGAAGGGACATCCTGCGTGACACTGCAGTGCCACTCCTAGATGGGCCCGGTGTTTGTGTCGGCCACTAGGGTCGCTAATCTTACTCACACAGCTACCTCATTGCGCCTCTTTTTTTCTTTGCGTCATGTGCTGTTTGGGGAGGGTTTTTTGGAAGGGCCATCCTGCGTGACACTGCAGTGCCACTCCTAGATGGGCCCGGTGTTTGTGTCGGCCACTAGGGTCGCTAATCTTACTCACACAGCTACCTCATTGCGCCTCTTTTTTTCTTTGCGTCATGTGCTGTTTGGGGAGGGTTTTTTGGAAGGGACATCCTGCGTGACACTGCAGTGCCACTCCTAGATGGGCCCGGTGTTTGTGTCGGCCACTAGGGTCGCTTATCTTACTCACACAGCGACCTCGGTGCAAATTTTAGGACTAAAAATAATATTGTGAGGTGTGAGGTATTCAGAATAGACTGAAAATGAGTGTAAATTATGGTTTTTGAGGTTAATAATACTTTGGGATCAAAATGACCCCCAAATTCTATGATTTAAGCTGTTTTTTAGTGTTTTTTGAAAAAAACACCCGAATCCAAAACACACCCGAATCCGACAAAAAAAATTCGGTGAGGTTTTGCCAAAACGCGTTCGAACCCAAAACACGGCCGCGGAACCGAACCCAAAACCAAAACACAAAACCCGAAAAATTTCAGGCGCTCATCTCTACTGTAAATATCACACACACACTCAATTATGTGACATCACAAAAACGGGTAAGATCAGTGTGTGATTTATACATCCTGCCCATGAGGATTGCATTGCTGCAAGGTCAAGGGTGCATAGACAGCGATACTCTACATACCGACACTCTACAACCCTTAAATCTTTGCATAAAATTGACTGCCAAATTACATAGGCAATATAAAATTAAAATATCTTAAGTTCTCTTCATATAGGGGAGATTTCATTTTTTTCATAATGGATACAATTTTGCTTCTGTGAAGCTGGCCTAATGTTTTATTCAGCTGAGGACATAGAGTCCTGTGTATTTTATAGATATATTACTGACCTTGTTCCTAGTCATGGTATTGTGTACACATAACAGTTACGCTGGCCTTTTCTCACAGGTGACACTGCTACTTTATCATCTGTTCAAATATACTGCTTGTGCACAGAACTAAAGAGACCAAGGTCCCTGCTTTATATATCAGCAAGCCATGGAATCAGACTTAATAATGATTTATTCCTATTAATGCCAATTGTTACTGGCAGTGTAAATTCTTATGCACACACAATGGACCAGATCCTCAAGTGAATGCAGTGCCGATGTTTGTGCAGTGGAGCGATTCTTTCACTGCTCATGCATGAAAAGTCCAGAAACCATTACAGTGCAGGCATACCACTAATACCGCTTTCAGATCCCAATAGTCGCACCCAAGACTTGTACACAGGTCCTTCCCGGGTGCGACCCCTTTCAGACTGGCAGCACCAACCCAGCAAATTGCCGGGTTGGTGACGTCAGAGGTGACGTGTGTGAAGGCGGTGACTGGAGATCAGATCATCTCCAAGCGCCTCCTGTCCCTTTTAACGCCACCTCTGCCTGTACCGTGATCCCATCAACCCGGCAATCAGTTCACACAGCACCTGACCGGGTAATAACCTGGGAATAACCCTGCTTTATACCCAGGTTGGAAGATTGGGTCAGGTGACCCGGGAATTCGGGAATTACCTCTTTCATACCGCACATCGACCCATGTCGACCCAGCAATATACCGGGTTATTTGTGTGGTGTGAAAGGGGTATCAGTGTATGCAGAGATCGCTGTTTTGTACATATGCTTTTTAGCAGAATCTGCAACTCTTAAGGCCAGTACTCACTGGCAGATGTGGGGAGAGATGTGTGCTGAGCGAACCACTCAGCACACATCTCTCACCCAGCTCAGCACAGCGCGATGTGTGCGGAGCGCTTATTTCACGCAGCGGGTGAAGTGAGCGAACCGCTAGATTGGCCTGCATGCCAATCTAGCACCAGCGATAGCGATGTGAGGGGTACACACGGAGAGATCACTGCTTAAAATCTAAGCAATCTGACTAGATTGCTTAGATTTTAAGCAGTGATCGCTCCGTGAATACCCCCCTTTACTGAATAGGGTCCTTATCCTCTGTTTTACTGATAAGCAAGCTTCTATTGTTTACACATACTTCTGCATTTTAGTGAACCATTCTTCCATCATGTAGACTGCATTTACTGTAATATACTATTAATGTTGGTGACTCATTACCTTGAAATGTGCAATATAGGGCTGTGAATAAGTGTGCTTGCCATTGCCATTGCTTTGAGAGTTTTCCAGCAAAATAACATTCTTTAGCTCAATTCCAGCTGTTGTGTCCCACAGAAATCCGGAATATGCTGCTTTCTGCAAGAGAGAGAACAAAACACGCTTACAATAAAGAGAATTCATCTATTATAGGAGCCGTGATTTTACTACTTAGCACTGTACACAGTGGACATCATGATACAAATAAATATCATACAATGACAAGAAACAGAATGGCTCAGCCGAAAGACCTTATAATCTATATGGTGTGGGAACAATCAATAAATAAGGCTGTGGAACAACGACTGTTGGTGAAGAAAATGTGAGAGACTGCAGTAAGACAGAGATTATCAGAGACCAAAACTAAAGCAACCATTGGTGACAAGGGGGCAGATGTATTAACCTGGAGAAGGCATAAGGAAGTGATAAACCAGTGATATGTGCAAGATGATAAAGGCAGCAGCCAATCAGATCCTAACTGTTAATTTACATATTGGAGCTGATTGGCTGGTGCCTTTATCACCTTGCACATATCACTGGTTTATCACTTCCTTATGCCTTCTCCAGGTTAATACATCTGCCCCAAGATTTCTGTGCAGCTAACACTGGGGTGGTATGGTTGGAACACAGAGACAATGAAAGGTGGAGACATGAAAGATATACTAGCTACAGTAGAAATCGGGTGTGGCTCATAGGGTCGACCACACTTAGGTCGTCATTAGGTTGACCACTATTGGTCAACAGTGACTAGGTCGACATTTGAATTAAGTCGACATGGTCATTAGGTTGACATGAACAAGGTCGACATGGACAAAGGTTCGACATGAGTTTTTAAAATTTTCTCGGTGTCGTTTTCTTCGTAAAGTCTCCGGGAACCCTAATTAGTGCACCGTGTCCCCTCACATGGCACGCTTCGCTCGCCATGCTTCGAGCAAGGTGCCTCGCTCCGCTACAGCTGCACTCAGCACAGGTTACTATTCCCAATCGTAGTCCACGTGGATCGTAAAGTATGAAAAAGTTCAAAAAATTTACATTTAAAAAAACAACAACAACTCATGTCGACCATTTTCCATGTCGACCTAGTGACTTTGTCAACCTAAAGACCATGTCGACCTGATGCATGTTGACCACTAGTGGTCGACCTAATGACTGTTGACCTAAGTGTGGTCGACCTAGAGAACAGATACTGTAGAAATCATAAGACAATGAGATGCTGGAAACATAAGACTGAACAAATTAAGGATTTATTTTAAGCACTGCAACCCTAAAGCATTTCAGGAGATTGTGCTAGTAACACCTATCAGCGCGGGCGTGTACTGCTACATCTGAGAGGCGTGTCATGAAAATGACTTTCATCCAAATGTTAACGAGTCCCAAAGCAGTCAGTATAATCTACTTGTTGATGATAAGACACTGATACTTTTCAGGGCTTAACCCTAACCCTCCCCCTAACCTTAACCTTCCTTTACCGCAGCCTAACACTAACCCTCCCTTCCTGCACTCTACCCCTAATCTTCCCCCCCCCACCCCACAACCTCCCCCCTCCCCCACCCCCACGCAGCCTAACCCTTCACACCGCAGGCTAACACTCAATCTCCCTGGCATACTTACGTTTGGCATTTCATTCTCCTAACTGTTGGCATCCCGTACAGTACATCCCCAAAAAATATTAATTAAAAATGCATGTAGCTTATAGGAATCATTGTGCCTTGCAATAGCCAATGCAGGGAAATTGCAGTGATGATCCCATTTGAATTTATATATCTCTGATTCTGTTTTCCTCACAAGAATATAACATCTATATAATAGGGGTAATGTACAATCAGGGAGATATCTAGATTCTTCAGGGAGTCAGGGAGACTGCTACTATTTCAGTTAGTCTCCCTGACAGTCAGGGAGAGTTGGCAAGTATTCTGTAAACCCCCGTAATAAACGCTTAGGTATACTTACTGACTTTCCGACTGCCCCTTGCGGGAGGGGGCAGCCAGGTCGGTACAACAGGGGTTCTGGTCTCACCATGGGTGGGCGGTACATGGGACTGTGATTGCGTCATCATGGCCCCACCCTCACTATTTGAATTGAGTATTTTTATTTACTTTTTTTTTTTAAAGGAAGATATTCATAGTACAATTCATTTGTAAGTAAAAATATATCACATAAAACACATTTTCAATAACAACAGAAAGGGAAACATAATACAGATGAAACAAGTGTAATATTAGTACAGTGTATAAGAAAAAAGTAGAGAGGCAGCCACTTCTGAGCATGCACTCTCCGACATGCGTCTGTAAGAAAAGCAGACTAAGAGCTTCTTGATTGGGGGTGGCCCAGTTTGCCTCTGGGGCACCATAGCAGCTGTACCCCAGGCACCCCTTGTGGGTCTGCCATATTACTGGAATATCTGTGACTGCAACTTATTTAAGATATTGTATAAAATTAAAGATACATGAACCTTGCAGTTGATATTATCAGAAAAAAAAGAATGTTTTATTATATTTCTTTTGGTCCTGTTTGTAACAGTCCACTAAATATACAACTCTTTAGTGTAAATTGCCCACGCCTCTTGCATTCTGTAGATGGGAAGGGAACTGCCAGCGGAACAACTCTTCTGATGTAAAACAGAAGGAGGGATAGCGAAAGGACTGGCGTTCTAGCAGCTTCACACTCAGGGTTATTATAAGAAGATTCCACTATTGCTGAAAATGTGAGTTTTCGGCAGGGAGAGACGGACTTGTTATCGCATCACCCTATACATTAAATGGGTTATAGCCGTCAATAACGAAAACCCTGCCATTAAATGATTTTGCATGGAGAATTCTATTTAACAAGTTTCCATAGCAGTACAGCACAAAACCTGCCCTTTCAATATTATCTCTTTCAATAATATCCCAAAATGATGATGACAGAACAAAAACATGGAATAAAATGCTCCATTTTTAGAATAACCCATTTTTAGCAAATTCACTTTAAAAATCTTGAACTTTTAAATATGTAAAATAGAAAAGAAATTCTTATATTAGCTCTCCATTCTCTCTCCATGGCGGATCATACAGGCACACCATAGATAATGGCTCAGCAAGTTAACTCTGACTACTACCAGCCAATATAATCAGGGCAGCTGATTAATGAACAAATGTCTCAACAATATTTGATTAATTAGTGATTTAAAAAAAATCTTTTGTATCGCCACAAATGGGAAACGTAACAAACTGGCCCATGGGTTTCATAAGATGATTTCTTATTATGGTGGACATTTACTAAGCAGTGATAAGATTGCAGAAGTGAGCCAGACAGTGGAGAAGTTGCCCCGTCAACCAATCAGCAGCTCTGTATCATTTTATAGTATGCAAATTATAGATGTTACTTCAGTGCTGACTCACTTCTCCGCTCTTATCACTGCTTAGTAAATGTCACCCTTAGTGTGGAGTTGAAAGCTACACTGTTAAATATCTTGCCCTTAACCTCGAGTCACCGACTTTCATGTAGATGAACTGATATATTTGCTATGTACCAGATTAAGTCAACAACATCTGATTACATCCAAGGACTGCATGCCCTTTGGAATTGGCGTGATCTATTCCACTTGCATTAATGATAGATATACTAAACACGCCAATATTACAGCAAATAGCCAGTGTCACATACACTGTCCACAGTAAGTTGCATTTTCTTATAACTCTTCACTCAGTTGCTTTTCCTGTTTGATGTGCCTGTAATATTTTTTTCTTACTAATCTAATCTTTTAGAAGTTGATGTGAATTACCTACAATTATCCTATTGTTCAGTAGTTCCACAACGTGAAAAAAAAAAGGGGGGGGGGGGGGGCTCAATACAGATCGGAAGGGGGGGGGGGGGTGTTCTTGATGGCAACATCTTACCTTGCTTGCTCCGGGAAGCGGGTTCCGCTCGGCCAGCACCATCTTCCCAGTGATATTCAGAAAGATGACACGTGCACTAGAGAGCACGGTGCCACAGTCTTTGCTTTCACTGTGTGTGTTGCTGTCCCGGATCAAGGTAAGTATGGTGGTGGGTATGGTTATGATTGCTAGCTGCTGCCGCTAGTTGTAGTGACAGTGATGGTCAGTCACCTGCTGCTGTTGCACTGCTGGGGAGGAAAGGAGCAAAGATTGTGCTGGGTCAATGGAGAGAGGAGGGCGGGGGAGAAGCATACTGAGCACACAGCAGCACCCAGCACTGGTGGGGTGTATGGTCACCGCTGCCCCCAGCTAACGGCACCCAGAATTGCGTGCTAGCCGAAGCAAATGATAGCTTCCAGTTTATGTTTCACAGTTGAATGCAAATCCTGGAAGCGCTGCAGCCAGCCCGGCAGATATATGGATCAGCCCAGGGTGGCAGGCAGTGGGAGCCTGAATGGCTGTTGTCCGGGCCCAGGTCCCCCCTCCCCCCCGCCCGAAGGCAGCCCTGCTCACATGTGGTAGAAACAGAACAGCTATTCAGGTTTTTTTTTTAAAGTCCCACCATCCCGACAGTTAGAAATGTTATCCCACCCTCGTCCTAGGTCCAGAGGAGGCCATTGAGGTTTGTAGAACCAAGGTCTGAACATGACCTTTGGTCCTATAGTACTATTTCTAACAATCACCCACAATTTAAAATAACATTAAGCAGATGAGAGATGTGGATGATCTCAAGCACCATGTAAACTATTAATAGAAATTATGCAAAAGTGAAATGCTGAAATAATACACTTGCTCGATCAATAAGATTCCATTAAAGTGGTATTAATAACAAGTAAACTTCCTGCCAAGTCAGCAGACTCATCAGCAATGCACAAATCGCATCTTTAGCTCAGAAATTACTGTGTGAAATGGAATTGCTTAGCCTTTCTATTACCATGCAGGTTATATGCAATGCACTGCAAGTAAAAGCTTTTTATCTGATCATCCCATTGGCTGTAATTCCTATGCTGCAGTGCTGATGAAAGGAGGAAATGAGGCAGATTTAATGTGCTCGGTAGAAAGAAATGATAAATCATGCAGTCACAGTGATCTCTGATATATGAGGTTGTCCAGTGGGAGTTATTAAATCAGACAATGTACTTATGGGCTAATGTAATATTTATATTGACATTTGATAGGCAACATGCAAAACAACTAATTCCCCATAACCTCAATAGAATAAAAAACATTATATAGTAACCCGACAGTGTCTCCGAGATACAAGCGGCAGGTCTTAGAAGACAGCCAGCCCTTAGTACTCTAAATCACATCTCCTGTGACACTCAGCAGAACTAATGTGGGTTACATTAGCAGGGCGGAGTGGAAGATAACAGAAAATCGCTGCCCATCCTAGGTTCAGAACCTGAAGAATGTGTTAAATAGTATTAACCAGTGGTTATGCTATGAAAACGAACACTGACTCTAGTTCCTATTGCAGAATAATTTCCATAACTCACAATGCAATTTTAAAAATGATTTAAAGGCAGAAAAGATGATTCAGTTGAAATTATGTTTTTTTGGCAGTGAGAGAACGCTGAAACTGGGCAGACGCAGCATTGCATCACTCTGTGTGAACATCGCCCATCTAAGTAATCCTGAGCTTACATAGGATGTCTGGGGAATCCACTCTCTCGGGGCTAGGATATCTGCATCAAAAGACACAGACTCTGACCTCGACACGCCTACAAAATGCCCCCGTTTTTTAAACGATCTCTGTCACAGCCAACTTCCCCACCACTAAACAGCCGCAGCATGTTATGTCGTGCTGCGCCTTAGGGGGTACTGCGTTCAGTGATGCAGGACCCATTCTCACATGCGCAGAACTGCAAACATTTTAGATGTATGGCCATCTCTGAATGGGTTGGGATGGATATTACTGCGGACGGGATGCCGGCGGTCAGAATACCGACTGCGGTATCCCGATTAGCAAAATCCAGACAGGGGAAGTTAAGTATACTTACCTTCCCCCAATGGCACCCTAACCTGCCCTGATTGTGGTCTAAAGTTAACCAACATTTCTGGAAGTAACCTCGTACGCCGATTGCTGACAAGGTGAGCGGCGGCACTAAACACGCTTTCAGAGTACACACTGGAGGGAGGGCAACTTAGGCAGAATAAAGCCAGTTTGTGCAAGGGCCTCCAAATTGCCTCTTTTTCCTGCCAGTATACGTACGGACTGTCTGACGTGCCTACTTGGATGCGGTCACTCATATAATCCTCCACCATTCTTTCAATGGTGACAGAATCATATGCAGTGACAGTAGACGACATGTCAGTAATTGTTGCCAGGTCCTTCAGTCCGGACCAGATGTCAGCACTCGCTCCAGACTGCCCTGCATCACCGCCAGCGGGTGGGCTCGGAATTCTTAGCCTTTTCCTCGCACCCCCAGTTGCGGGAGAATGTGAAGGAGGAGCTGTTGACGGGTCACGTTCCGCTTGACTTGACAATTTTCTCACCAGCAGGTCTTTGAACCTCTGCAGACTTGTGTCTGCCGGAAAGAGAGATACAACGTAGGTTTTAAATCTAGGATCGAGCACGGTGGCCAAAATGTAGTGCTCTGATTTCAACAGATTGACCACCCGTGAATCCTGGTTAAGCGAATTAAGGGCTCCATCCACAAGTCCCACATGCCTAGCGGAATCGCTCTGTTTTAGCTCCTCCTTCAATGTCTCCAGCTTCTTCGGCAAAAGCCTGATGAGGGGAATGACCTGACTCAGGCTGGCAGTGTCTGAACTGACTTCACGTGTGGCAAGTTCAAAGGGTTGCAGAACCTTGCACAACGTTGAAATCATTCTCCACTGCACTTGAGTCAGGTGCATTCCCCCTCCTTTGCCTATATCGTGGGCAGATGTATAGGCTTGAATGGCCTTTTGCTGCTCCTCCATCCTCTGAAGCATATAGAGGGTTGAATTCCACCTCGTTACCACCTCTTGCTTCAGATGATGGCAGGGCAGGTTCAGGACTGTTTGCTGGTGCTCCAGTCTTCGGCACGCGGTGGCTGAATGCCGAAAGTGGCCCGCAATTCTTCGGGCCACCGACAGCATCTCTTGCACGCCCCTGTTGTTTTTTAAATAATTCTGCACCACCAAATTCAATGTATGTGCAAAACATGGGACGTGCTGGAATTTGCCCAGATGTAATGCACACACAATATTGGTGGCGTTGTCCGATGTCACAAATCCCCAGGAGAGTCCAATTGGGGTAAGCCATTCTGCGATGATGTTCCTCAGTTTCCGTAAGAGGTTGTCAGCTGTGTGCCTCTTATGGAAAGCGGTGATACAAAGCGTAGCCTGCCTAGGAACGAGTTGGCGTTTGCGAGATGCTGCTACTGGTGCCGCCGCTGCTGTTCTTGCTGCGGGAGGCAATACATCTACCCAGTGGGCTGTCACAGTCATATAGTCCTGAGTCTGCCCTGCTCCACTTGTCCACATGTCCGTGGTTAAGTGGACATTGGGTACAACTGCATTTTTTAGGACACTGGTGACTCTTTTTCTGACGTCTGTGTACATTTTCGGTATCGCCTGCCTAGAGAAATGGAACCTAGATGGTATTTGGTACCGGGGACACAGTACCTCAAACAAGTCTCTAGTTGCCTCTGAATTAACGGTGGATACCGGAACCACGTTTCTCACCACCCAGGCTGACAAGACCTGAGTTATCCGCTTTGCAGCAGGATGACTGCTGTGATATTTCATCTTCCTCGCAAAGGACTGTTGGACAGTCAATTGCTTACTGGAAGTAGTACAAGTGGTCTTCCGACTTCCCCTCTGGGATGACGATCGACTCCCAGCAGCAACAACAGCAGCGCCAGCAGCAGTAGGCGTTACACTCAAGGATGCATCGGAGGAATCCCAGGCAGGAGAGGACTCGTCAGACTTGCCAGTGACATGGCCTGCAGGACTATTGGCTTTCCTGTGTAAGGTGGAAATTGACACTGAGGGAGTTGGTGGTGTGGTTTGCAGGAGCTTGGTTACAAGAGGAAGGGATTTAGTGGTCAGTGGACTGCTTCCGCTGTCATCCAAAGTTTTTGAACTTGTCACTGACTTCTGATAAATGCGGACCAGGTGACGTATAAGGGAGGATGTTCCTAGGTGGTTAACGTCCTTACCCCTACTTATTACAGCTTGACAAAGGCAACACATGGCTTGACACCTGCTGTCCGCATTTGTGTTGAAATAATTCCACACCGAAGAGGTGATTTTTTTTGTATTTTGACCAGGCATGTCAATGGCCATATTCGTCCCCGGGTGCCTGACTTAAACAAACCACCTCACCATCAGAATCCTCCTTGTCAATTTCCTCCCCAGCACCAGCAACACCCATATCCTCATCCTGGTGTACTTCAACAGTGACATCTTCAATTTGACTATCAGGAACTGGACTGCGGGTGCTCCTTCCAGCAGTTGCAGGGGGCGTGCAAATGGTGGAAGGCGCAAGCTCTTCCCGTCCAGTGTTGGGAAGGTCAGGCATAGCAACCGACACAATTGGACTCTCCTTGGGGATTTGTGATTTAGAAGAATGCACAGTTCTTGGCTGTGCTTTTGCCAGCTTAAGTCTTTTCATTTTTCTAGCGAGAGGATGAGTGCTTCCATCCTCATGTGAATCTGAACCACTAGCCATGAACATAGGCCAGGGCCTCAGCCGTTCCTTGCCACTCCGTGTCGTAAATGGCATATTGGCAAGTTTACGCTTCTCATCAGACGCTTTCAATTTAGATTTTTGGGTCATTGTACTGAACTTTTGTTTTTTGGATTTTACATGCTCTCTACTATGACATTGGGCATCGGCCTTGGCAGACGACGTTGATGGCATTTCATCGTGGATCTTGATCTTTCCCTATTTTAACCTCCACATTTTTGTTCTCCATTTTTTAATGTGTGGAATTATATGCCAGTATCAATAGCAATGGCCTACTACTATATATACTGCGCACAACTGAAATGCACCACAGGTATGGATGGATAGAATACTTGACGACACAGAGGTAGGTAGAGCAGTGGCCTTCCGTACCGTACTGCTATATATACTGGTGGTCACTGTCAGCAAACTGCAAAACTATAATGCACCACAGGTATAGAATCTAGATGGATAGTATACTTGACGACACAGAGGTAGGTAGAGCAGTGGCCTTCTGTACCGTACTACTATATATACTGGTGGTCACTGTCAGCAAACTGCAAAACTTAAATGCACCACAGGTATAGAATCTAGATGGATAGTATACTTGACGACACAGAGGTAGGTAGAGCAGTGGCCTTCCGTACCGTACTGCTATATATACTGGTGGTCACTGTCAGCAAATTGCAAAACTAAAATGCACCACAGGTAGAGAATCTAGATGGATAGTATACTTGACGACTCAGAGGTAGGTAGAGCAGTGGCCTTCCGTACCGTACTGCTATTTATACTGGTGGTCACTGTCAGCAAAACTCTGCACTGTACTCCTCCTATATAATACTGCTGATCCCCAGTCCCCACAATAAAGCAGTGTGAGCACAGATATATGCAGCACACTGAGCACAGTTATGGAGTGTTTTTCAGGCAGACAACGTATACTGGTGGTCACAGGTCAGCAAAACTCTGCACTGTACTTCTCCTATATAATATACTGGTGGTCCCCAGTCCCCACAATAAAGCAGTGTGAGCACAGATATATGCAGCACACTGAGCACAGATATGGAGTGTTTTTCAGGCAGACAACGTATACTGGTGGTCACTGTCAGCAAAACTCTGCACTGTACTCCTCCTATATAATACTGCTGGTCCCCAGTCCTCACAATAAAGCAGTGTGAGCACAGATATATGCAGCACACTGAGCACAGATATGGAGTGTTTTTCAGGCAGACAACGTATACTGGTGGTCACTGTCAGCATAACTCTGCACTGTACTCCTCCTACATAATACAGCTGCTCCCCAGTCCCCACAATAAAGCAGTGTGAGCACAGATATATGCAGCACACTGAGCACAGATATGGAGTGTTTTTCAGGCAGACAACGTATACCGGTGGTCACTGGTCAGCAAAACTCTGCACTGTACTCCTCCTATATAATACTGCTGGTCCCCAGTCCCCACAATAAAGCAGTGTGAGCACAGATATATGCAGCACACTGAGCACAGATATGGAGTGTTTTTCAGGCAGACAACGTATACTGGTGGTCACTGGTCAGCAAAACTCTGCACTGTACTCCTCCTATATAATACTGCTGGTCCCCAGTCCCCACAATAAAGCAGTGTGAGCACAGATATATGCAGCACACTGAGCACAGATATGGAGTGTTTTTCAGGCAGACAACGTATACTGGTGGTCACTGTCAGCATAACTCTGCACTGTACTCCTCCTACATAATACAGCTGCTCCCCAGTCCCCACAATAAAGCAGTGTGAGCACAGATATATGCAGCACACTGAGCACAGATATGGAGTGTTTTTCAGGCAGACAACGTATACCGGTGGTCACTGGTCAGCAAAACTCTGCACTGTACTCCTCCTATATAATACTGCTGGTCCCCAGTCCCCACAATAAAGCAGTGTGAGCACAGATATATGCAGCACACTGAGCACAGATATGGAGTGTTTTTCAGGCAGACAACGTATACTGGTGGTCACTGGTCAGCAAAACTCTGCACTGTACTCCTCCTATATAATATACTGGTGGTCCCCAGTCCCCACAATAAAGCAGTGTGAGCACAGATATATGCAGCACACTGAGCACAGATATGGAGTGTTTTTCAGGCAGACAACGTATACTGGTGGTCACTGTCAGCAAAACTCTGCACTGTACTCCTCCTATATAATACTGCTGGTCCCCAGTCCCCACAATAAAGCAGTGTGAGCACAGATATATGCAGCACACTGAGCACAGATATGGAGTGTTTTTCAGGCAGACAACGTATACTGGTGGTCACTGTCAGCATAACTCTGCACTGTACTCCTCCTACATAATACAGCTGCTCCCCAGTCCCCACAATAAAGCAGTGTGAGCACAGATATATGCAGCACACTGAGCACAGATATGGAGTGTTTTTCAGGCAGACAACGTATACTGGTGGTCACTGGTCAGCAAAACTCTGCACTGTACTCCTCCTATATAATACTGCTGGTCCCCAGTCCCCACAATAAAGCAGTGTGAGCACAGATATATGCAGCACACTGAGCACAGATATGGAGTGTTTTTCAGGCAGACAACGTATACTGGTGGTCACTGGTCAGCAAAACTCTGCACTGTACTCCTCCTATATAATACAGCTGCTCCCCAGTCCCCACAATTAAGCAATAAGCACAAATATTTGCATCAACATTAATAAACGGAGAGGACGCCAGCCACGTCCTCTCCCTAACATTTCCAATACACGAGTGAAAATGGCGGCGACGCGCGGCTGCTTATATAGAATCCGAATCTCGCGAGAATCCGACAGCGGGATGATGACGTTCGGGCGCGCTCGGGTTAACCGAGCCATACGGGAGAATCCGAGTATGCCTCGGACCCGTGTAAAATGGGTGAAGTTCGGGGGGGTTCGGTTTCCGAGGAACCGAACCCGCTCATCACTAGTACAAAGCATACCTGCTATGTCCCAGTGAAAACCTATATCCTGGGTCATTGTTGCTTAATAAGACTGGATTATCGTCATACCGCAATTTAGTTAGAAGGACAAATATACTTTAACTATACTGCAGTTTAGTAGATTGTACTGGAAATCACAGAGTTTGTATGATTTAACCTTGGCATGTTACAGCACGTGGGAAGTGTGTATTATGGAACATGTTATGGAAAGGGAGGGCCCAAAAGTAGAAATATTAAATGCTGAATTCACATTTAAATATTTTTGCAATATGCTATTGAAGTAAGACAAAGAGTTGAAAAGGTGCATTTTCCAGGTGTGTGCCTTTCCCTGTATAAGGAAGAACAAACATTTCCACGCCACACCAGAACCGGATTTTGTGCAAACTCTGACCTGCTAGAAATCAGTCTTTAAAGGAGTACAACATACTCTTTCCATTTGTACTGCACCAAAGATTTGTATCTCTATGGGAACTTTGCCCAATGTAAACAAATAGCTTCAAACACAAAAAAAACGATATTCCCCGACTCTCAGGACAAACACTATTATCATTATTAAGACATAACCGAACAGCAGAGAAAAACAGATTATATTTATTTAATGAAAGGGATGGTCCAAAAATGCTATGTATGGCCACATGTATCACGGCCAAGTATGTGTCCTCACACACTAATGCTGCAGCCGTGCCAAACAGCCATGTTCAGCATGCCAGGTCCCGTGCAGCTCTACCTCGAGTGTCTTTTTCACCCAAAAATGCCTTGTGGAGACGTGGCCATGTCTCACAAGGGTATGTCGCTCCCTCTGTATTTTACTGGGCTTACCATGGATCACGGGGGCCTGGCATCAAGTTTTACCCCTGTATCTATGTTGTCGGGCGGCCAAGCAGAGTGCCTGGAGGCGGAGCTGCTCAGCCGGGCTTTTATGGGGGACCAGCCCTTCTGGCATTTGCCAGAAATGCCAGATGGCTAGACTGATTGTGTTTGTATATAGTATTATATACTAGTATTGCATATCAATTTAATTAGTGCAGTTTCCTGGTGCTTCTTAGTGACATGCATCACACTGAGAGTCACATTTCCTGGTGAAATGCACACAAAAAAGGCCCCTGGACAAAACAATGCACTGGGGCCTCTACCTCCAGCGGTAGGGATGGAGGGTGCTATCAGCGGCAGCTTTGATGTCCCGTGGGCGCTAAGGGGTGTTCTATCTTCCGTTTAGCATGTAGGACCTGGAGCAGTAATTTATGCTAATTACTCTTTTACTGCACAGGTTGTGGGAGATGGGGCGAGAGGGAGAACACTAAACTGCAGAAGAAGGCATTGGGCTGAATGAAGGGGCCCTTGTACATGACTTCCAGGGTGGCAGGGGGTGTTTCATACGCAGGGGAGGGGTGGATAGTGGAGTGGGCTTAATATTCATAATTTTCTGGTGGGAGGGCAGCTTGCCTGACTGCAGATATCTCTAGTTCATGGAAATAGATTTCTTAGCTTTCAATGGATTAAAAAATCTAGAGTTCAACCTTTCAGGAGGTGCCGGGGACTTGGGGATGAGAGTTCAGGAGCCAGAGCAATCCACCGACAAAAATATAAAACTGCATACTAGCTGTGTGGATCTGGAGCAGGGACCAGATGCTGGAAGGCTGATATCTGGTTCTGGACATAGTAGAAACAAGCTGCCATTGTCCACTGAAATGGGAGAGTCCCAGCTTTTGGAATATACCCTCAGAAAAACTCTAAGTCAGACAGAACCTGACATATCTGGCTTGGATGAGCAATTAACAGGCTTGGATGGGTACCACTGCTTTGAGGTCGGCTATCTCTGGTTCCCCAGGACCGATGTAAAAAAATCTGGTACCCCTGTAAAAAAGGGGACCCTTAGCTATCAGCCTAGCGCCCTTATACTCCTGGGGCCCTTGGGCAACTGTTATTGAACCCATACGAAAAGACAGCCATGCTAACTTGTGGCAGCATTATCGCCCCACATGGTTATATTCAGGCTAGGTGTATGAGGACACATCTGTATATAACAGTTATAGAAGAACGGGGTCTAATACAAAGTAAAATACAGGATTTCCATGGTCACCATTCCTCTCCTGTTGACAAGCGTCACATAGCATATTTATATTGGAGTAGCAACATATTATATTATTGACTGCAACGTACAGAAAAGATATTTGTATGGAATTGTTCTGCTAATAATTTCTATTTTAATTGCTTTTTCAAATGCAAATATGTAGCACAGTGGGATATGTGCCTATGTCAGTGTTTGTAGATTATAAGAAGTTTGCAAAGCTAGAACAGAGGAAATGATCAGAGTAAAGGCGTTACTTGGAAAGTACAGATTTGGGGGGGAGATTCAATTAGCTGCGGGAAACCCCTGCTAAGCCCCAGAGAGTAGATATTTCCTTACAGATTCATGAGTTGCAAGGAAAAATCAGCGTTAAAATGTAAACTGTGCAAGCATTGCTACATCCCTTGGTGTTGCAATGTTTATGAAGCAGTGCAGAAATTTTTAGATGAGGACCATGCCATGAGGGAGCAATGCTTTTGAAAGTATAGGTGCCCGCAATTCATGGCAGTCCAATCTCACACAAAAGTATTCTCTACCCCATAGGGTAGCGAGCACTTTTGTGCAAATTCCAGATTTGTCTAGGTGGAATAGAGTACAAGTTAGGGTGCCATTTGCCGTCATTTAAACGCCACAGCAATAGCAATTTGCACCCTTCACCGTGTACACACGGTGAGATAAATCTGTGGTCGAATTCCGGCTGGAATTCGACTGTTTTTAAATTCAACACAATTCGACAGTCACATACCCTCCCGCCGGGACCCGAATTCGACATGTTCAATAAAAAACGGATTCGACAGTCCCGCTGTCGAAAAACGGATCAATTGACGGATAGTGTGCGTCCTGGATTCGACTTTTTGGACGGCACAAAAGTGTTTAAAAATCCCAGAAAAAAAATGCGTGGGGTCCCCCCTCCTAAGCATAACCAACCTCGGGCTCTTCGAGCCGGTCCTGGTTGTAAAAATACGGGGAAAAAATTGACAGGGGATCCCCCGTATTTTTACAACCAGCACCGGGCTCTGCGTCTGGTCCTGGTGCAAAAAATACGGGGGACAAAAAGCGTAGGGGTCCCCCGTATTTTTAACACCAGCACCGGGCTCTACTAGCTGGAGAGATAATGCCACAGCCGGGGGACACTTTTATACTGGTCCCTGCGGCCGTGGCATTAAATCCCCAACTAGTCACCCCTGGCCGGGGTACCCTGGAGGAGTGAGGACCCCTTAAATCAAGGGGTCCCCCCCTTCCAGCCACCCAAGGGCCAGGGGTGAAGCCCGAGGCTGTCCCCCCATCCAAGGGCTGCGGATGGGGGGCTGATAGCCTTGTGTCAAATAAAAGAGTATTGTTTTTTGTAGCAGAACTACAAGTCCCAGCAAGCCTCCCCCGCAAGCTGGTACTTGGAGAACCACAAGTACCAGCATGCGGGGGGAAACAGGCCCGCTGGTACCTGTAGTTCTACTGCAAAAAAAATACCCAAATAAAAACAGTACACAGACACCGTGAAAGTAAAACTTTATTACATACATGCATACCGACACACACATACTTACCTATGTTGACACGAGGTTCGGTCCACTTCTCCAAGTAGAATCCACGGTGTACCTGAAAATAAAATTATACTCACCAAAATCCAGTGTAGCTCCGTCCTCTTCTGTTTTGTAATCCACGTACTTGGCAAAAAAACAAACCGCATTACCCGGACCACGCACTGAAAGGGGTCCCATGTTTACACATGGGACCCCGTTCCCCGACTGCTGAGACCCCCCGTGACTCCTGTCACAGAGGGTCCCTTCAGCCAATCAGGGAGCGCGAGTAACCTCACAGCTGACCGCAAAGTTCCCACCATTGAAGATAATGGAGCGGTATGTGCTATGCGCGTCTGACAGCTCAGACGCGCACAGCCAATCAGGAGAGTGCCACGACGTGGCGCTCCCTGATTGGCTGAAGGGACCCTCTGTGACAGGACACGTCTTTTGTCCCCCATATTTTTTGCACCAGGACCGGTCGCAGAACCCGGTGCTGGTTGTAAAAATACGGGGGATCCCCTGTCAATTTTTCCCCCGTATTTTTACAACCAGGACCGGCTCGAAGAGCTCGAGGCTGGTTATGCTTAGGAGGGGGGACCCCACGCATTTTTTTCCGTGATTTTTAACCCATTCCCACCCCTTCCCACTAAAAAACATGCTCTGATCTCTCCATATTATTTTAGTCAGTAAAAAAAGAAAAAAATATTATTTAAAAAAATATATAAATAATACTTGTGTCTCCTAATAGACAAACCAAGTACATAATCCCTTCTAATATAAATAGATATGCAATTAGCAATAAAAAAAACACACAAAAAAACATGTTTTTAAAATTTTTTATTAGATTCCGACAGCAAAATGAGGCGGACTGAAATTGACGAAATGACTGTCGAAAAGCACTGTTGTCGAATCGACATTCTTCAATTGAATATACTTTTGTCGAAAAGCCGCATTTTTACCATTGCAGATATGTTGAATTTAAAAACTGTCGAATTTCAAAAGGTCGAATCTGAAACGTCCGTTTTTTTGTCGAAAAGTACTGTATTGCATTGTCGGAAAAAGAAATTGTGTCGAAAATGCCCCGTTTTTCGACATTTGCGTCAATTCGACCGCAATTGCATATACCTAAATGTCTAAATCTTATGAAAAGTTAGTGCATATCTCAAGGTGTTAGGCAGCTTGCGATACAGATTCGATCCCGATGCGTGCTCCCGTGGGGTCGGTATCGTAAGGCTAGATAGACTGTGCAGGCAAGTCAATCTTGACTATCTAGTGTACAATCTAGTACAAAGTATAGTCAAAATTGTCACTTAGTCAAAATCATACATAGACAAAATCCCAAGCACAGATAGTCAAAATCTGTACAATCTGTGCTATCTGGGCTCTGGGGGAGTTCAAGGGAAATCTCATAGTCAAAATCGAACATAGCAGGGATCTCACCGTGTGTACACACCCTTAAAGCGAGTGTTATCATTTATTTAGACAGAACATTGTTGGCCAGATCTTGCATTTTATTAGTATTTGCATGCTCTGTAGCAGAACACCTGCATATATGAGCAATTTGGAGTTGTACCCCATCTGCAGAATAGGTGTAATTTGGGGGGGGCTGATTCTGGCCCAGATTCTAATTTTTGGTTTACTAACAAATCTGAATAACCCCCAATGTCGGGACCTGAATCAGGCTCCTGGTTAAACCATCTTGCAATGCAAGGGGTGCAGCTATATACATTTTTTGCATGCAGGGTAAATACTGGCTGCTTTTGCATGTAGGCCACAAACGCTGGACAGCTTTATTTTGACACTGCAATTTAGATTTCGATTAGGATGCACCCCACCCAAATCTAAATCTCTCAGCACATTTTACCTGCAGTGCAGCATGGTTTTACCCAGGTGACCAGTTACTTGCTCTTTCTTACTTTATTTCCAAATCAAAATCAGGCCCTTAGCGGCTAAATTTATTGAGGGCATGTAGATGGAATGTCAACAGTGTACACAGAGATCCATCGGATTTCAGACAAACTTTAGTAAATTTAGGGGTACATTTACTAAGCAGTGATAAGAGCGGAGGAGTGAGCCAGTGGAGAAATTTCCCCATCAACCAACCAGCAGCTCTGTATCATTATATAGTATGCAAATTGTAGATGTTACTTCAGTGCTGATTGGTTGCCATGGGCAACTTCTCCACTGGCTCACTTCTCCAATCTTATCACTGCTTAGTAAATGTACCGCTTAGGCTGGTGCAGGCGTGCCAGTATAAAAGAGGCAGATTTTTCGTTCCACTCAGCATCAACACCTGGATTCGATGTCAGCATTTTCAGTGTCAGGATGCCACGATCGGTCATATAACCGCTGGCATTTCATACGTATTCCTCAACCCCAGTGTGTACTCATTTATTTTCACATCTTTTATAAATATCACTGGGACTAATCATTAATATTATTATTGCTGTTAAATATGCTTCAAAATTAGTAAGACTGGAATGTCACCTTCAGCAGGTGAATGAGGTTGGGCCTCTTTATGGATTTTCCTCATTTCATACCAGTACTTTTTTCTGCTATCCTCTCCTTTTACTCTTACCCTTTTACCACAAAGCATTCATGTCACATTCCTCACTCCTAAAGGGTAAGAGTGTAATCTATATTTATTAAAGTATTACCTTGTTCTAACAATGTGTAGTGTATAGATTTTCTATATCTAATTGTCCTTCTGTGCCAGAACCTTACACATACGATTGCCAGACTAAGAATAGACAGTATCAATATGTCGATGTGACACTCTGAACTGGACCCCCTTAATTTGTACTACAAAGGGTATGCATTGCAGGCCCCTAATTTTCCCCTTGCTGAGCTTAAGGTGTGTACACACGGTACGATATTTTCTTCCGATTCTGACTATATAGTCAGAATCGGAAGAAAATATAGTGCAGATCGCAAGGTGACTGTCACCTTGCGATCCCGATCCGATGCCGATGCGCGGCCCCGCGCGGTCGGCATCGGCCGAAAAAATAGGCTGTGCAGGCAAGTCAATCCTGACTATCTCTATAGAAGAGATAGTCAGGATTGACATCGCACATAGCCAGCATCGCAAGCACACTCATTATGTGCTTGCGATACTGGCTAAGTGCCGACCCGGCCCCCTGTCGCACGGTGAGAATCGGATAAGTCCGAATCTCACCGTGTGTATGCACCCTTAGATTACTAACCATCCTGTTAATGCTGAAGGGGCTAACACTCCCTTCTGCTGTTGCCTGGGAGACGCCAGCAGGACCAGTGAGCAGACAGGCACTAGGACCCTTGGACTTACTTATAATGGAGGAGGGAGTGAGAAGGCTGATGGAGTTTTGATTGGCTGTGGCAGAGCAGGAAAAATAGAAGGCGGGGTTCCCACCAGTGTGTGTGAGAGGAGACACACTGTGGAGAGTGGAGCCGCTGCTGAGGAGACCGCTGTGAGGAGACACGCTGTGGAGAGCGGAGCCGCTGCTGAGAAGACCGCTGTGAGGAGACACGTCATGGAGAGCGGAGCTGCCGCTGAGGAGACCGCTGTGAGAGCCGCCAGCCGCTGCAGTGACACCAGCCTGCCCAGTACTGAGAGAAGCTACAGGGAAAGGTCTCAGGTGATAGAAGGGAGTGGGTGAGGCCGCTGATAGCAGGTGCCTACCTCTGACGCACAGAAACTCCAGCTAATGCCCTCAGTTAGAAACCCAGAGTCACCCAGTTCCGCAAACACAGCTGAATAGGGGTCAGATGAGAGAGACAGAGAGAGAGAGGGAGAGAGAGACGCTCTTCCTTTTACTTGGCAGACACAGCTATTAAGAGTACTAGACAGTATTAAATAGTGATGAGCGGGTTCGGATCCTCGGGATCCGAACCCCCCCAAACTTCACCCATTTTACACGGGTCCGAGGCAGACTCGGATCCTCCCGCCTTGCTCGGTTAAACCGAGCGCGCCCGAACGCCATCATCCCGCGGTCGGATTCTCGCGAGATTCGTATTCTATATAAGGAGCC
Organism: Pseudophryne corroboree; assembly: GCF_028390025.1. Lineage (NCBI taxonomy): Eukaryota > Metazoa > Chordata > Amphibia > Anura > Myobatrachidae > Pseudophryne > Pseudophryne corroboree. The sequence goes on along the minus strand of NC_086448.1, from coordinate 320,524,119 downwards.
GCGCGTCACCGCCATTTTTCACTCGTGCATTGGAGATGATCGTGAGAGGACGTGGCTGGCGTCCTCTCAGTTTCTATGTTCAGTGGGCTGCAAATTGTGCTGCAAATATCTGTGCTCAGTGTGCTGCAAATATCTGTGCTCAGTGTGCTGCAAGTGCAAATATCTACGTTCTCTGCCTGAAAAACGCTCCATATCTGACTGTGCTCAGTGTGCTGCAAATATCTGTGCTCAGTGTGCTAATTGCTTTATTGTGGGGACTGGGGACCAGCAGTATTATATAGTAGGAGGACAGTGCAGAGTTTTGCTGACCAGTGACCACCAGTATTATACGTTCTCTGCCTGAAAAACGCTCCATATCTGTGCTGCATTGTAGTATATAGTAGGAGGACAGTGCAGAATTTTGCTGACCACCAGTATAACTATATATATAGCAGTACGGTACAGTAGTCCACTGCTCTACCTACCTCTGTGTCGTCAAGTATTCTATCCATCCTTACCTGTGGTGCATTTCAGTTTTGCACAGTTTGCTGACCACCAGTATATACTATATAGCAGTACGGTACAGTAGGCCACTGCTCTACCTACCTCTGTGTCGTCAAGTATACTATTCATCCATACCTGTGGTGCATTTCAGTTTTGCACAGTTTGCTGTCCACCAGTATATAATATATAGCAGTACGGTACAGTAGGCCACTGCTCTACCTACCTCTGCGTCGTCAAGTATACTATCCATCCATACCTGTGGTGCATTTCACTTTTGCACAGTTTGCTGTCCACCAGTATATAATATATAGCAGTTCGGTACAGTAGGCCACTGCTCTACCTACCTCTGTGTCGTCAAGTATACTATCCATCCATACCTGTGGTGCATTTAAGTTTTGCACAGTTTGCTGACCACCAGTATATACTATATAGCAGTACGGTACAGTAGGCCACTGCTCTACCTACCTCTGTGTCGTCAAGTATACTATCCATCCATACCTGTGGTGCATTTCAGTTTTGCACAGTTTGCTGTCCACCAGTATATAAGATATAGCAGTACGGTACAGTAGGCCACTGCTCTACCTACCTCTGTGTCGTCAAGTATACTATCCATCCATACCTGTGGTGCATTTCACTTTTGCACAGTTTGCTGTCCACCAGTATATAATATAAAGCAGTACGGTACAGTAGGCCACTGCTCTACCTACCTCTGTGTCGTCAAGTATACTATCCATCCATACCTGTGGTGCATTTAAGTTTTGCACAGTTTGCTGACCACCAGTATATACTATATAGCAGTACGGTACAGTAGGCCACTGCTCTACCTACCTCTGTGTCGTCAAGTATACTATCCATCCATACCTGTGGTGCATTTCAGTTTTGCACAGTTTGCTGTCCACCAGTATATAAGATATAGCAGTACGGTACAGTAGGCCACTGCTCTACCTACCTCTGCGTCGTCAAGTATACTATCCATCCATACCTGTGGTGCATTTCACTTTTGCACAGTTTGCTGTCCACCAGTATATAATATAAAGCAGTACGGTACAGTAGGCCACTGCTCTACCTACCTCTGTGTCGTCAAGTATACTATCCATCCATACCTGTGGTGCATTTAAGTTTTGCACAGTTTGCTGACCACCAGTATATACTATATAGCAGTACGGTACAGTAGGCCACTGCTCTACCTACCTCTGTGTCGTCAAGTATACTATCCATCCATACCTGTGGTGCATTTCAGTTTTGCACAGTTTGCTGTCCACCAGTATATAATATATAGCAGTACGGTACAGTAGGCCACTGCTCTACCTACCTCTGTGTCGTCAAGTATATTATCCATCCATCCCTGTGGTGCATTTCACTTTTGCACAGTTTGCTGTCCACCAGTATATAATATATAGCGGTACGGTACAGTAGGCCACTGCTCTACCTACCTCTGTGTCGTCAAGTATACTATCCATCCATACCTGTGGTGCATTTCAGTTTTGCACAGTTTGCTGTCCACCAGTATATAATATATAGCAGTACGGTACAGTAGGCCACTGCTCTACCTACTTCTGTGTCGTCAAGTATACTGTCCATCCATACCTGTGGTGCATTTCACTTTTGCACAGTTTGCTGTCCACCAGTATATAATATATAGCAGTATGGTACAGTAGGCCACTGCTCTACCTACCTCTGTGTCGTCAAGTATACTATCCATCCATACCTGTGGTGCATTTCAGTTGTGCGCAGTATATATAGTAGTAGGCCATTGCTATTGATATATTACTGGCATATAATTCCACACATTAAAAAATGGAGAACAAAAATGTGAAGGGTAAAATAGGGAAAGATCAAGATCCACTTCCACCTCGTGCTGAAGCTGCTGCCACTAGTCATGGCCGAGACGATGAAATGCCATCAACGTCGTCTGCCAAGGCCGATGCCCAATGTCATAGTAGAGAGCATGTAAAATCCCAAAAAATAAAGCTCAGTAAAATGACCCAAAAATCTAAATCAAAATCGTCTGAGGAGAAGCGTAAACTTGCCAATGTGCCATTTACGACACGGAGTGGCAAGGAACGGCTGAGGCCTTGGCCTATGTTCAAGGCTAGTGGTTCAGCTTCACCTGAGAATGGAAGCACTCATCCTCCTGCTAGAAAACTTAAAAGAGTTAAGATGGCAAAAGCACAGCAAAGAACTGTGCGTTCTTCTAAATCACGAATCCCCAAGGAGAGTCCAATTGTGTCGGTTGCGATGCCTGACCTTCCCAACACTGGACGGGAAGAGGTTGTGCCTTCCACCATTTGCACGCCCCCTGCAAGTGCTGGAAGGAGCACCCGCAGTCCAGTTCCTGATAGTCAAATTGAAGATGTCACTGTTGAAGTACACCAGGATGAGGATATGGGTGTTGCTGGCGCTGTGGAGGAAATTGACAAGGAGGATTATGATGGTGAGGTGGTTTGTTTAAGTCAGGCACCCGGGGAGACACCTGTTGTCCGTGGGACGAATATGGCCACTGACATGTCTGGTCAAAATACAAAAAAAATCACCTCTTCGGTGTGGAATTATTTCAACAGAAATGCGGACAACTGGTGTCAAGCCATGTGTTGCCTTTGTCAAGCTGTAATAAGTAGGGGTAAGGACGTTAACCACCTAGGAACATCCTCCCTTATACGTCACCTGGACCGCATTCATCAGAAGTCAGTGACAAGTTCAAAAACTTTGGATGACAGCGGAAGCAGTCCACTGACCAGTAAATCCCTTCCTCTTGTAACCAAGCTCCTGCAAACCACACCACCAACTCCCTCAGTGTCAATTTCCTCCTTAGACAGGAAAGCCAATAGTCCAGCAGGCGCAGACTAGTGAGCAGCCAGTGAGGTGGTGCACATATACAGTTATGAGTCGGCAATACATGCCACAGCATGCTTATTGACCACCTCTGGGCTAGTTGTATAGTAATGGTGGGAGAATAAAGGAAAAATACAACATCATTTTTACTAATGCAGCACTACAGATAGCTTCATTGATTTGTTAAATTATTTATTTATTTATTTTTTATTTCTCTGACGTCCTAGTGGATGCTGGGAACTCCGTAAGGACCATGGGGAATAGCGGCTCCGCAGGAGACTGGGCACATCTAAAGAAAGCTTTAGGACTATCTGGTGTGCACTGGCTCCTCCCCCTATGACCCTCCTCCAAGCCTCAGTTAGATTTTTGTGCCCGAACGAGAAGGGTGCACACTAGGGGCTCTCCTGAGCTTCTTAGTGAAAGTTTTAGTTTAGGTTTTTTATTTTTCAGTGAGACCTGCTGGCAACAGGCTCACTGCATCGAGGGACTAAGGGGAGAAGAAGCGAACTCACCTGCGTGCAGAGTGGATTGGGCTTCTTGGCTACTGGACACCATTAGCTCCAGAGGGACCGCTCACAGGCCCAGCCTTGGAGCTCGGTCCCAGAGCTGCGCCGCCGGCCCCCTTACAGAGCCAGAAGCAAGAAGAGTCCGGCAAATCGGCGGCAGAAGACATCCTGTCTTCCACAAGGTAGCGCACAGCACTGCAGCTGTGCGCCATTGTTACTCAGCACACTTCACACTCCGGTCACTGAGGGTGCAGGGCACTAGGGGGGGGCGCCCTGAGCAGCAATAGGAACACCTTGGCTGGCTAAAAATACATCACACATAGCTCCTGGGCTATATGGATGAATTTTAACCCCTGCCAGATTTTCACAAAAAGCGGGAGAAAGGCCGCCGAGAAGGGGGCGGAGCCTATCTCCTCAGCACACTGGCGCCATTTTCTCTCACAGCTCCGTTGGAGGGAAGCTCCCTGGCTCTCCCCTGCAGTTACTACACTGCAGAAAGGGGTTAAAAAAGAGAGGGGGGCACTAATTAGGCGCAGTATAACAATACAGCAGCTATAAAGGGAAAAACACTTATATAAGGTTATCCCTGTATATATATATATAGCGCCCTGGTGTGTGCTGGCATACTCTCCCTCTGTCTCCCCAAAGGGCTAGTGGGGTCCTGTCCTCTATCAGAGCATTCCCTGTGTGTGTGCTGTGTGTCGGTACGGCTGTGTCGACATGTTGGATACGTGGAGGCGGAGCGGAGGCCAATAAATGGGATGTCGCCCCCTGTGGGGCCGACACCAGAGTGGATGGATAGGTGGAAGATATTAACCGACAGTGTCAACTCCTTACATAAAAGGCTGGATGACGTAACAGCTGTGGGACAGCCGGCTGCTCAGTCCGCGCCTGCCCAGGCGTCTCAAAGGCCATCAGGGGCTCAAACAACGCCCGTTACCTCAGATGGCAGACACAGATGTCGACACGGAGTCTGACTCCAGTGTCGACGAGGTTGAGACATATACACAATCCACTAGGAACATCCGTTACATGATTTCGGCAATTAAAAATGTGTTACGCATTTTCTGACATGAACCCAAGTACCACATAAAAAGGGTTTTATTTTTGGGGAGAAAAAGCAGCCAGTGTTTTGTTCCCCCATCAGATGAATGAATGAAGTGTGAAAAGAAGCGTGGTTTCCCCCGATAAGAAACTGGTGATTTCTAAAAAGTTACTGATGGCGTACCCTTTCCCGCCAGAGGATAGGTCACGTTGGGAGATATCCCTTGGGGTGGATAAGGCGCTCAAACGTTTGTCAAAAGGTGGCACTACCGTCTTAGGATACGGTCACCTTGAAGGAACCTGCTGATAAAAAGCAGGAGGCGATCCTGAAGTCTGTAATTACACACTCAGGTTATACACTGAAGCCTGCTATTACCTCAGCATAAATAGTGCTGCTGCAGCGTGGTCTGATACCCTGTCAGATAATAGCTAAGACAGGGATAATGTTTTGCTAACATTGAGCATATTTAAGACGTTGTCATATATATAAAGGATGCACAGAGGGATATTTGCCGGCTGGCATCCAGAATTAATGCAATGTCCATTCTGCCAGGAGGGTATTAGAAACCTGGCAGTGGACAGGTGATGCTGCATTTAAAAGGCACATGGAGATTCTGCCTTATAAGGGTGAGGAATTGTTTGGGGATGGTCTCTGGGACCTCGTATCCACAGCAACAGCTGGGAAGAAATTTTTTTACCTCAGGTTTCCTCACAAAAGCCTAAGAAAGCACCGTATTTTCAGGTACAGTCCTTTCGGCTTCAGAAAAGCAAGCGGGTCAAAGGCGCTTCCTTTCTACACAGAGACAAGGGAAGAAGGAAAAAGCTGCACCAGTCAGCCAGTTCCCAGGATCAAATCTCTTCCCTCGCTTCCTCTGAGTCCACCGCATGACGCTGGGGCTCCACAGGTGGAGACAGGTGCGGTGGGGGCGCGTCTCGGGAACTGCAGGGACCAGTGGGCTTGCCCACAGGTGGATCCCTAGGTTCTGCAAGTAGTATCACAGGGATACAGGCTGGAGTTCGAGACGACTCCCCCTCGCCGTTGCCTTCACATCAGCCTTGCCTGCTGCCCTCGGAAAGGTAGTACTGGCGGAAATTCACAAGCTGTACTTCCAGCAGGTGAAATCAAGGTACCCCTCCTTAAACAAGGCCGGGGTTACTATTCCAAAATGTTGTGGTACCGAAACCAGACGGTTCGGTGAGACCCATTCTAAAATTGAAATCCTTGAACACTTATATACGAAGGTTCAAGTTCAAAATGGAATCGCTCAGGGCGATTATTGCAAGCCTGGAAAATTTCAGGGTATCACTGGACATCAAGGATACTTACCTGCATGTCCCTATTTACCCTCTTCACCAGGTGTACCTCAAAATTGTGGTACAGGATTGTCATTACCAATTCCAGACGTTGCCGTTGGTCTGTCCCCGGCACTGAGGGTATTTACCAAGGTAATGGCCGAAGTACTTATCCCGTACTTGGACGATCTCCTTATAAAGGCGAGGTCCAGGGAGCAGTTGTTCGTCGGAGTAGCACTATCTCGGGAAGTGCTACAACAGCACGGCTGGATTCTGAATATTCCAAAGTCGCAGCTGGTTCCTACGACGCGTCTACTGTTCCTGGATATGGTTCTGGACACAGAACAGGTTAAAATGGGTTTCTCCCGGAGGAGAAGTCCAAGGAGTTGGCGTCTCTAGACGGAGACCTCCTAATACAAATACAGGTATCGGTGCATCAATGCACGCGAGCCTTGGAAAAGATGGTAGCTTCTTACGAAGAATTTCCATTCGTCAATTCCCATGCAAGGGATCTGTTGGACAAGTGGTCCGGGTCGCATCCTCAGATGCATCGGCGGATAACCCTGTCTCCAAGGGCCAGGGTGTCGCTGTGGTGGTGACTGCAGAGTGCTCATAGGCTGGGGGGCAGTCACACAGGGAAGAAACTTCCAAGGCCTATGGAAAAGTCAGGAGACTTCCCTACACATAAATGTTCTGGAACTATGGGCCACAGGTGGACAGGAGGGCGTCCCGCCTCAACAAAAAGCTACAAAGATATTGCGCCAGGTCAAGGGACCCTCAGGCGATAGCTGTGGACGCTCTGGTAACACCGTGGGTGTACCAGTCGGTGTATGTGTTCCCTTCTCTGCCTCTCATACCCAGGGTAATGAGAATAATAAGAAGGAGAGGAATAAGAACTATACTCATTGTTCCGGGGGGCCAAGAAGAGCTTGGTACCCAGAACTCCAAAAAATGATCTCAGAGGACCCATGGCCTCTGCAGCTCAGACAGGACCTGCTGAAGCAGGGGTCCTGTCTGTTCCAAGACTTACCGCGGCTGCATTTGACGGCATGGCGGTTGAACGCCGGATCCTGAAGGAAAAAGGCATTCCGGAGGAAGTTATCCCTACGCTATTTAAAGCTGGGAAAGAAGTGAACGCAAACCATTATCACCGCATATGGCGAAAATATGTTGCGTGCTGTGAGGCCAGTACGGCCCCAAAGGAGGAATTTCAGCTAGGTCAATTTCTGCACTTCCTACAAGTCAGAGGTGACTATGGGCCTAAAATTGGGTTCCATTAAGGTCCTGATTTCGGCTCTATCGATTTTCTTCCAAAATAGAACTGGCTTCACTGCCTGAAGTTCAGATTTTTGTTAAGGGAGTGCTGCATAGTCAGCCCCCGTTTGTGCCTCCAGTGGCACCGTGGGATCTCAACGTAGTGTTGGATTTCCTGAAGTCGCATTGAATTGAGCCACTTAAATCCGTGGAGCTATAATACCTCACGTGGAAAGTGTTCATGCTGTGGGCCTTGGCGTCGGCCAGGCGTGTATCAGAATTGGCGGCTTTGTCAAAAGCTCTTATCTGTATTTTATATGGATAAGGCGGAATTGAGGACTCGTTCCCAATTCCTTCCTAAGGTGGTAGCAGTTTTTCATGTGAACCAACCTATTGTGGTACCTGCGGCTACTAGGGACTTGGAGGACTCCAAGTTGCTGGACGTAGTCAGGGCCCTGAAAATATATGTTTCCAGGACGGCTGGAGTCAGAAAATCTGACTCGCTGTTTATCCTGTATGCACCAAACAAGCTGGGTGCTCCTGCTTTTAAGCAGACTATTGCTCGTTGGATTTGTAGTACAATTCAGCTTGCACATTCTGTGGCAGGCCTGCCACAACCAAAATCTGTAAAAGCCCATTCCACAAGGAAGGTGGGCTCATCTTGGGCGGCTGCCCGAGGGGTCTCGGCTTTACAACTTTGCCGAGCAGCTACTTGGTCAGGGGCAAACACGTTTGCTAATTTCTACAAATTTAATACCCTGGCTGAGGAGGACCTGGAGTTCTCTCATTCGGTGCTGCAGAGTCATCCGCACTCTCCCGCCCGTTTGGGAGCTTTGGTATAATCCCCATGGTCCTTACGGAGTTCCCAGCATCCACTAGGACGTCAGAGAAAATAAGAATTTACTTACCGATAATTCTATTTCTCGTAGTCCGTAGTGGATGCTGGGCGCCCATCCCAAGTGCGGATTGTCTGCAATACTTGTACATAGTTATTGTTAACTAAATCGGGTTATTGTTGTAGTGAGCCATCTTTTCTAGAGGCTCATCTGTTATCATACTGTTAACTGGGTTCAGATCACAAGTTATACGGTGTGATTGGTGTGGCTGGTATGAGTCTTACCCGGGATTCAAAATCCTTCCTTATTGTGTACGCTCGTCCGGGCACAGTATCCTAACTGAGGCTTGGAGGAGGGTCATAGGGGGAGGAGCCAGTGCACACCAGATAGTCCTAAAGCTTTCTTTAGATGTGCCCAGTCTCCTGCGGAGCCGCTATTCCCCATGGTCCTTACGGAGTTCCCAGCATCCACTACGGACTACGAGAAATAGAATTATCGGTAAGTAAATTCTTATTTTTTCTTCAAACAGGGTAGTGTTGGGAATGGCACATGATTGCGGGCTGAGTGTATCATTCCCGCCTAAAGCTTTGTGCGCTGAAAATAGAGCTCTTTCATACTTTATTTTATAAGGATTTAGGAAACTGCCCTATACAAACTACTGGTTTCTTTGTACACATGGGATCCACCATCCTCCTTATGGTGCAGATACAGAAGCTGTGCTAGCTTGCTCTGATAAGGCCTTACAACATTACCTGCAGGCATTCAGTGTGGTGTATACCTGATCTGCGCGCCGAGCGCCGGTCACATGACCACATCTTATCTACACATGCACAGGCTTCCATTTGACATTAAAGTTTTAGTGGAAGGGCCACCCAAGTTACTTCCCTGAGGCCCCCATAAATCTGAACCCAGCCCTTGACCTTAGATGCATTTGTTAGCTATTAATAATTAGTACTGCAGAGAACATACATTTACAGAGTGTGATACATTAGACAAGCGTTCGAGATGCCGGCAGTCACATGACCGACACCAGCATCCACACAATTAGAATGCCAACAGAGGGCAGGGTATTTATTTTACTCATCCCTTGCCCCCTACCCTAACTTGGCGGCTTGGTGGCGGCTAGGCCTAAGATCCAAGGGGTGGTGACTAGGGCTAAGACACCCGCTAGAGCCTAACCCTAAACCTTCCCACCCCCCACCTTGGTCTCTAATCCTAACCGTCACCCTGATACTTACCTTTAGGATGTCGGTGGTCGGTGTACCGGCGTCTGGATTCTGAATTGTGTTGGGATTCTGGCGTCAGTCACATGACCACTGGCAGCCTGAACACCGGGATGCTAACCACATCCACAATTACAAGCTGTATTCCAATCACAGGATAAAAGAAAATGTAAGACTGATGTCATATTATGAATTGGGTACTATGGGGCAGATTTATTAAGCCTGGTGAAGTGATAAATTGCACGGTGATAAATTACCAGCCAATCAGCTCCTATCTACCATGTCACAGGCTGGGTTTGAAAAATGACAGTTAGGAGCTGACTGGCTGGTGCTTTATCACCTTTCACTTTATCACTTCACCAGGCTTAATAAATCTGCCCCTATGTGATTTATAAAGAGTTGGGCGCAATATACTCGCCGTATGCTAAAGCACCTCTTCCCACCCCTATCTCTCGGTATCCAGATGATAGGTCGACAGTCAACAAGCAATATGTCAACACCAAATGGTCGACATGCATATGGTCGACGTGGTCAAAAGTCTGACATGACAATGGTCGACACATGAAAGTCAAAATTAGTTTTTTTTTTTTTACTCTTTCATACTTTACCATCCACGTATACTACAATTGGAAATAGTAACCCGTGTCAAACGCAGTGGTAGCAGAGCGAGACACCTTGCCCGAAGCTCGCGAACCATGCAATGGGAACGGGAAAATTTTACATAAAACCCCCCTCATAAAAAAACCATGTCAACCTTTTCACGTGTTGACCATTTCTGTGTCGGCCTTTCAACCCGGGCCAACCTTTTGACCCTGACGACCATGTGCACGTCGACCATTTGATGTCGATATAGACATTGTCATAACCCATCTCTCACCTGCAGGCGCAGGTGTAAGTGCTGTAATCATACTCGTTTGCATAAGCACATATGCATACAGACACTGTTCTGCAACACAGAAGTGGCTTCACGCAACATACACTACACTAACTGGCTTACTACTGCACTATTACCTACGGTATGTGTTAAAAACATGGGTGGAGATCAATCCACATGGACACACACAATTCATTTCACCACTTCAAACCTAAGCTGGCTCAGCTGTACATGACTCTGAAAAGAACAGCCGGATAACTAAGCTTTGCCAAAAACTGATCAGAATAATAACACTGGTGTGATGATTGCCAAAACAAATTAAAACCAACTCCCATACAGCTGGGAAATTTTCCTTGAACTAAAAACAGCAGCCTCACCAGCAATCTGAATGTCACATACCTCATTTGGGCTGGACGATGGCTTTTCTGAAACAATGCACTTCCACGATCCTCTCACTCCTTTCCACTTACGAATGTTAGGCAGAGAAGGTTGGTTTAATTCCGAGCAGAACTGTAAATATAAACAAAGATCTTGTTATGGTTTCTTGTGTACCCACACCCTTACTACATACCAAAGACAAATGATGATCATAGCAAACCTTATCTTACAGGATGAAACCTATACAATATGCCCTCACGTGTTTAATTGGGATCGGTATGATTTACCGCGGCACGGTATGCCGAATGTCAGAATACCGACATTGGCATACCGAGCAGTAGAATGCCGGCAGGGGGGTGAGCGCAATGAAGACCCTTGCGGGCTCGGTGGCAAGCTTCGCTCGTCACAGGTTCTATTCTCCCTCTATAGGTGTCATGGACACCCATAGAGGGGGAATCACCTACCTAGCCGGTATACCGGTAGCAGTATGGTGCCCCCGTCAGGATTCCAGCGGTGGTATTGTAACAGCCGGGATCCCAACAAACGGTATGCTAACCACATACCGTCCTGTTATCATCTGTACGTACTTACTCTATTGGTCATCACACATAGCAATATTTGTTGGTGACATACCCAAGTTGTCCTGGTATCACCAAATATGTTGGCACCAACTGAATGTTATGCATGAACAAATCAAACTGAAACCAAATAAATTATTTCCAGGAATGTATAAAAATATTCTAAACTACAACACAAATCTAGAATATTCTAAACTACAACACAAATCTAGATAGTCACAAAATATATTATAAAAGCGCTATCCACAAATAAAGTAAATATATATCCCAGATGGAATGGATAAAAAAAAAACCTCACATTTTTTTATAAATTAATATATAGACAGAAATGAACAATTTCATATAAAGTTTTATATATCATAAAAATTACACTCAAAAATCCCTTTTCCTCAAGTCCCAATCAATAGTTAATAAGATCAAATATTAGGAGCCTATATTCCAGGAGTGGCGAGGCCAAGGACTGTGTCCCAGACACAGTTTCCTTAGCCTAGCAAGCTGCACTGTGACTGCTAGTCTGAGTAAGTTCAGGCTTACTCAGCCTACAGGTTCAGTTGGTCAGAACTGCGGCCGCATCACAATGTACAGATCGCAAATGCAGGAAGGAGCTGGTATGCACATCCTGCATTTGCATCGCTAAGGATTGCATTTGCAAAGCTAAGATGGATAGTTAAGAACAGAAAACACACTGGCCCTCATTCCGAGTTGTTCGCTCGGTAAAAATCTTCGCATCGCAGCGATTTTCTGCTTAATGCACATGCGCAATGTTCGCACTGCGACTGCGCCAAGTAAATTTGCTATGCACTTAGGAATTTTACTCACGGCTTTTTCATCGGTCTGGCGATCGTAATGTGATTGACAGGAAATGGGTGTTACTGGGCGGAAACAGGCCGTTTTATGGGCGTGTGGGAAAAAACGCTACCGTTTACGGAAAAAACGCAGGAGTGGCCGGAGAAACGGAGGAGTGTCTGGGCGAACGCTGGGAGTGTTTGTGACGTCAAACCAGGAACGACAAGCACTGAACTGATCGCAGATGCCGAGTAAGTCTGAAGCTACTCAGAAACTGCTACGAGGTGTGTAATCGCAATATTGCGAATACATCGTTCGCAATTTTAAGATGCTAAGATTCACTCCCAGTAGGCGGCGGCTTAGCGTGAGCAACTCTGCTAAAATCGCCTTGCGAGTGAACAACTCGGAATGACCTCCACACTTCATAATTGCCTTTTATATTCCTCGAGGCTCAGCCTAAGTTTATGTACACAAGCACAGAAACAAGACTTTATTTTGGGATATAAGTGAGGTAAATGGTTAGAGAGAGCATATTTTACGGCCATTACACTGCTTTGTAAGAAGGAGAACGTCCATATAATTATAATGGGAGGCACTGCGCTCTTTTCAGTTCTGCGGAAAGCACATTGGGCCTGATTCAGATGTAGCTGGAGTAGCTATCTCTGCTGCTTCCTTGTATAGCGCTGTATGGTACTGCAGCAGGAGGCGTCTATTACACACAGATGCTACGGGATCTGAATAAGCCCCATTACTAGGCGCACTGACCAATGTAATAAGAAGCTACAAACACAAAAGTAACACATGAGATAGAGCAAGCTGATGTCCCCTTACTCATTATAACAGCCATTAAAGCATTATAGATCTACAGGTTTTTGTTTTAGTAAATACCCTTAGGGCTATTTCACACGCAGCGGTTTTTCCGTCCGTTTTTTTCCTGTGCATGTTTTTTGATTGAGAATTGCTGCATATGGGGGCTTTCACACAGCACGGCCCCGGTCCGGCTGCTGGGTTGCAGCCGGAAATATCCACTGAAAGGTCCAGCTGCCGTGCCGGGGCCGTGCAGTCTTTGTAGGCAGAGAACCGTGTGTGTGAAGGGGAGCTTTCACACACACCGTTTTTTTTCAGCCGCCGCCGCTGCTGCTGCGCATGCGCACAGCATTAGACACGGCTCAAAGCCATTGTGTGTGAAAGACCCTGCCGGATGGTAAAAAGCCGGACAAAGTTTGTCCGGCTTTTTGCCATTCGATGAAAACCGGGTAGTATGAAACAGCCCTTAGTGTTTCACACATACTGCTAGTTAGTATTCTCCATGACAGAACTTGAATGTGGCATCATCTCAGAGCTTCAAATCTCACCCTGTATTTTTAGTAGGACCTACTTGGTGGTGAAGTACATTTCTCTGATGAAGGTAGAAAAAACTTCCCACACATGCAAGTGCCACTTGTAATGTAAGAAAGTACAAATGCCCTTATAATTAAAGCACACAATATTTTAGAAGAAACATGGGGAAAGGGTTGTGTCTATGTTTCCTTCGTGATCAGGACCTGGAAGTGACAGCACCAGAGGGCAAATGAGAACTTCAGACTTTACAGCACCTTAATGGTTTATCCATTCTCCGTTTGAGGTTATTTTGTTTTTGCTATGCTCTCCACAGGTTACTATTCCACATAGTTGGTGACATGGACCCAGGGGCTTATGGGAAAGGTCCTCTTCACGAAGGGTAACTAGACGCTACCATGGGGAAAGCAGGGCCAGGTTAAACAGTTAAACATGAGCAGATAGCATGATGATGACTAGCCACCAGCTAATTTCTTCACAAAATGATGACATTTTAATATTTTTACAGATTTAGGGGGGGATTTATCACAGCTGAGAGAGAGATAAACCTGTGAGTGATAAAGTACCAGCCAATAGCTTCTGCCTTACATTTACAGTCTGCGGGGTCCATTTATCATTCTAAACTTGACTGTTAAAAAATTGTTGAGCATGATAAATGGTACTCCAGGCAATCAGCTCCCAAATGTCATTTTTAAAACACATGACAGTTAGGAGCTGATTGGCTGAAGCACTATTTATCATACGCAACAAGTTTTAAAAAGCTAAAACTTGTTGATAAATGTGTTTAAAAAATAACATTGGGAGCTGATTGGTTGGTACTGTACTTGATCTCTCACAATTTTATCTCTCTCCAAGTTTTGATAGAGAGACAGTGGGACTGATAGTGTAGGGGGTATACAAGCCCACATAATGCTGGCCACACCCACAGAGCACTGGTCACAGCCCCTCCCCTTTTCCCAATAGGCCCTTGAACATTTTTAGCCCCAGGGCCATGTTGCTCATAATCTGGCCCTGGGGAAAGAGTTACTGTATTTATGGAAATAAATGATTCTCAAGTGTAAAATGATTAACTGTGATGTGACATCTATACTTTTGCCTAGTGGCCTCTTTAGATATTTTTAGATAGCATTTGACATCCATTTTTATGACAGTTCATTAAGGTGTTCCGGTGTGGAAAAAAAAGGAAATTTGTAGTGCATATTTAGTGTGTATCGTAACATACTGTAGACCTTTATATACACCAATGAATGTTTGTCATTACGTATATTTTCTCTTATCTTTAGTCCTGGAAGACAATAGGGATTAAAAATGAATGGTTTCAATAACAGTAACTTGGATGTTCTTCCGTGCTTGTATATTTAGCTATTGATTGTACAGTGTAACACAGAAGAATTAGATGATACTTACAAATTGTGAATTACAGTAAATGCAATTTAAAACCCAACTAAACAAAGCAAGGTAAGATTATGTGCCCTGCTGACTGGGATGTCTTGTTTTCCTGTCTCTGCTGAAAATACATTGTGTCATCAAATCGTCAATCATATGGATAAATTGAATTATTTGGATCATTTAAAATGTTATATTACACAGTAACGATGTAACAAAAAAATATAGAACATATAACATATCTCATTGGTATTTTTATTTTTTTGTTATAGGGGAGTCTATAGTATTTCAAATTACAATTGCATAGCGTTAACCTATTTACAGTCCAAAATAAACAATAAACCTACAATGATCTCCTTCGCTATTTCACATTACTAGAAATTTATTTATTTATTTATTAACAGTTTCTTATATAGCGCAGCAAATTCCGTTGCGCTTTACAATTTGAAATAACAATTACAAACTGGGTGATAACAGTCATAGAGGTAGGAAGGCCCTGCTCGCAAGCTTACAATCTATAGGCATATGTACATAAGGAAAGGTGCTATCTATTGCATAGAATGAGAAGACATGTGAGGATATGTGTGGACTGTACAGAGTGGATGTAATTTGATAGCAAGGTTTATGAAAGTTATGTGGGCGGTTCAGGAATTTGATACGCTTGCCTAAAGAGGTGAGTTTTGAGGGAACGCTTGAAGGTTTGGAGACTAGAGGAGAGTCTTATTGTGTGTGGTAGGGCATTCCACAGAGTGGGTGCAGCCCGATGAAAGTCCTGCAGTCGTGAGTGGGAGCGAGTAATGAGTGTGGATGAGAGACGCAGGTCTTGTGAAGAGCGCAGAGGTCGGGTGGGGAGATATTTTGTGATAAGCGAAGTGATGTACGTTGGTGTAGTTTGGTTAATGGCCTTGTGTGTGAGTAAAAGTATTTTATATTGAATGCGGTAGAATACAGGTAACCAATGGAGGGACTGACAGAGTGGATCTGCAGACGATGAACGTCTAGCGAGGAAGATAAGCCTCGCCGCTGCATTCAGAATGGATTGTAGTGGTGAGAGTCTCGTTTTGGGAAGACCAGTTAGGAGACTATTGCAATAATCAATGCGGGAGATAATGAGAGCGTGGATTAGAGTTTTAGCAGTGTCTTGTGTAAGGTATGGTCGTATTTTGGATATGTTTTTTAGATGCATGTAACATGATCTTGAGACAGATTGAATGTGGGGAACAAAGGACAGATCAGAGTCAAGGATGACACCTAGGCAGCGAGCTTGTGGGGCCCTACACACTGGCAGATAATACTGAAAGTTATGAACAAGATACCGTTCATATCTTTTAGCGTGGAGGCACCAGCGATGAACGATGCGCGGCCCCGTGATCGTTCATTGCTGGTGACCCGTCGCTTGTGCATGCAGGCCAATATGGACGAGATTGTCCATATTTGCCTGCACTGCTATGGAGCCGGGAGATGGGGGGAGTGAAGAAACTTCACTCCTCCCATCACTGCCCCCCCGCCGCCGGGTCGCCCATATCTGCCGTCGGGCAGCTCGGCGGCGGATCTATCAGTGTGTAGGACCCATAAGTCATCATTTATAAGCTGGTCTGGATTTTATGTAGAGTATTTTTTTAATGTCTGGTTAATAAAGGATTCCTCTTTCTTTTAGACCTTTAATATAAAGGTGATATGTAATATAAGATCACAAATACTGTATAAAATCACATTTTGCGCAGTTAGATTATACAGTACCTAACATGACATAAAAAGTGGTCAGTTTGTGCCGCATGGATATATGTTTTTATATTTAATGGCTGTTAAAACGTTTAGTAAAAGAAGTCACCTTGTAGCCAACTGACATGCCATATAAGATTTACGGTAATAGTGACTTACGGCATAAATCCTACTTTACATATCCACTCCAAGGTGACTTTGTGAAGTCAATGAACATAGAGTTTTTAAGCTGGATTCATCTGTCTCTGCTTGAAAATAATTTTGAAACAAGCGATTAAAGTGTTTCAGTCCTAGGTGGCCTTGCTATGTATAACACACACAAGCATACGGAAAATGATAACATATTTCATCACAACATATTGTATAACACTGTACTGAGTCTGTGGTCCTTTTCTTGCTTTGTCTACAGATGTGTCCTCATACATCTAGCCTCAATACGCATGTGCGATGCCTGGTGTGAGTGAGCCGCCAGGTCGCATGCAACTCTGTTATACTTGGCGTCTAATTTTACCGAAAATGTGTCACAACGTGACACAGCGGGAGACTGTGATGATTAATTTGACACTTACGACACTTGAATATCTGTGTGCAAATGAGTCTGTATATAAAGCACAACGGATCTTAGCGTGAAAAAAAGCAACAGCCATTGCATTGTAGCACTTCATATTCAGATTCAGAGACTAAGTAGCACATAGATATTCAAGTGCAGGGTTGGACTGGCCCACAGGGGTACAGGGGAAACCACCGGTGGGCCCTACTGCCTGGGGGGACCACCCCCTCCTCTAGGGATCAGGTTCCAGACTGTGCTGTTACTAATCTAGTACATTATCTTGCATGCACTACAGTATTTACTGTATATATTTATCTAGGGGACCAACACTTGCAAAATGGTTAGGCAAACCAATGTGGTGGCTGGGCACACCCCCTCTAGAGATTGTCCACACCCCTAAACATGGGCCCCTACCACTGTATTTCCCCGGTGGGCCCTACATGTCCCAGTCCGACACTGTTCAAGTGTCACAAATAAAATAAATCAGCACAGTCTCCTGGTGCGACCTAGTCACATCACATTGCGAGATTTGCGACACATTTCTGGTAAAAAAAAGACGCCCAACACTAGCAGAGTCTCACAGGACCTGGCACTCGAGAGGGGCTGTTTGGCATGACTGCAGCAAGGATGTATGAGGGCACATCTGAACGGGTGGTCTTCAGTATGCCGACTGTCGGGATCCCGGCGCACAGTATACCGGCACTGGAATCCCGACAGCCGGCATACCAGCACTTTTTCTCCCTTGTGGGGGTCCACGACCCCCCTGGAGGGAGAATAAAATAGCAGCGCGCCACCGTGCCCGCAAGGGGCTCATTTGCGCTCACCACGCTGTCGGTATGCCGGCGGTCGGGCACCCGGCACCGGTATGCTGGTCACCGGGAGCCCGGCCGCCGGCATACCATACTACACCCATCTGAAGCTATAATTTTATCATAAAATAACATATTTGCATACAAAAGAAACTCTCCATTCAGCTAGATAGTGTGTGTCACATGACCGCATATATTAGGCTAGACACTGATATCTAAACTTTACATTTATGAACATCATTTTTTTATTTATTTGACATGGTAGGCCCCTAAAATAAAACACATATTGACCTGATTTCCCTAGCACCATTAAACAACAATGCTCTAAATGTTACCTTGAGAATTTGTTCTTAGTAATAAAAACCCATCACAGCTTCTAATAAAAGATTTGTGAATATATGCCAGAAACCACACGCCTGTGTTTCAAGGGCAACACTTACAGTACATTATATTCCTGTCACAATCACTGTGTACTACAATACATCTTATGAATTCTTCTTAATGTCAGGAAGACCTGTGTACAACCTGAATTACCTCTCAGGGATCAACTTATGAAAAAAAATAAGCTTAGCCAATAATAATATGCCTGCCAAGAAAATTTACACCTAAAATTAGACTAAATATTACTTTTAGACATGGGAACATGTTCTCATGTCGGTTTCCTTCAGCAGGGGGTTCTATTGTGCTATACTGCTGCAGGGCAGGTAGAGAAATGTAGGTCTAAGGTGAACAAGCAACTAAATAGTCAGAAAAGAGAGGGTAGGAGAAATCTCTTGCTTAGGGTGCCCACAAACCGACCATTCTGAAACACTGGTGCATAGTCACTACATCTTTCATTGCAACATTTTGATTGGTAGCAACGTGGGCCAACATGAAGAATATTTACTGTAATTTTTAATTTGCCCCTTGCCACGAATAGTGTGCCGAAATGTTTTAAATCATCTGTTATTGTCCCAGTCCCTAAAAAAGGTAAGGCCCACGAGTTAATGATTACCCCCCAATTGCGTTAACATCTTTGATAATGAAGGCATTTCAAAGACTAATATTGGAGTACATTAAGGATAGCATCCCATCTGGTTTTGATCCTTTTCAAGGCAAACAGATCCACTGATGACGCTGCACCTCTATTGCATCGAGTGCTTGCTCATTTAGAATCAAAAAGTTATTTTGCACAAATTTTATATGTTGATTACAGCTCTGCATTTAATACTGTTGTCCCATCTTCATTAGTGAGCACACTGTCAAATCTGGGTCTGAGTAACCTTATTTGTAGGTGGATCCTGAGTTTCTTGACAGATAGACCTCAGGTTGTTAGATTACAAAATCAGCTATCTAGTGAATTGTTGGTGAGCACGGGCGTACCTCAGGGGTGTATCTTGAGTCCACTACTGTATTCTCTGTTTACCCATGACTGTTCCCCAAGTTCAGATTCAGTTCATATTATAAAATTTGCAGATGACATTACCATAGTTGGTCTTATTAGTAAAGACGATGAGTCGGATTATAGATGTGATCTATCTAAATTAGAGAATTGTAGTCAGGACAACTGTTTAATTTTAAATGTGAATAAGTCCAAAGAAATGATTGTGGACTTCAGGAAATCACATAAAGAAGTACTCTGTCCTTTAGTTTTAAATAGTCAGGAGGTAGAGGTAGGGGAGTCTTTTAAATTTTTAGGTATAAACATATCAGGGGACATGTCTTAGTGTGTGCACACTCAAAGTGTTATAAAAAAAAAGGCCCATCAGCGTATGTTCTTTTTGAGGAAACTACGTATGTTCGATATGTGTAAGAAGATATTACAAAAATTTTATTCTTGTATTATCGAGAGTGTTCTTACTTTTGGAATTCTGGTGTGGTTCGGCACTTGTTCTGCTGCTGAGCGTAGATTTCTACAGAGAGTGATATCAACTGCAAATAAAATCATTGGTAAGTCTGCCTAGTACAAATATGATATACGAAAAGAGGCTTCTTTCCAAAGTGAAAAGTATTTTGAGAGATCCTTCGCATCCGAGTCACGGGATGTTCTCAATGTTGCCATCAAATAGGAGCTATCAATCTATCCTGTGTAGGACCAGTCGTTTTAGGGGAAGTTTCTTTCCACAGGCAATAAGTGCATTAAATAGCAGCAATGTCGTATAATTGGTGAATATACTGTATTTATACCCATCTGGCAATTCAGTATGTGCACTGTATCACTGATATCTTCTATTTTTCTCTTTCTCTTGTTCCTTGTTCATGAAACATTTTTTGTTGATTGTTACTTGTGAACAACAATGACAATAAAGTATTATTATTATTATTATTTGTGTTCAGAATTGACAGCACTACAGGAACATGGTATTTTAAGGGGCCTTACAGTTGGCCTTTGGTACTGCAAGAGAACGTACAATATGGAGAAGCATAAGATTACAGTATGTCATAATGATATGAGATTAGTTCAACAGCATTAGGTGTGTGCTACAACAGTAAGCTCTGACACACGCCTTGCAGAAGCCAAGGCCAACAGTGTGATGGCCTTCCACGTAAGAAACTTGACGTCAACGTCCTGTAAAGTCTCAAACCATTTCGATTGCAGTAACTGCAACACCACGTTGAGATCCCAAGGTGCCGTAGGAGGCACAAAGGGCATTTGGATGTGCAGAACCCCCTTCAAAAATGTCTGAACCTCAGGGAGAGAAACCAATTGTTTCTGGAAGAAAATCGATAAGGCCGAAATCTGGACTATTATGGAGCTCAAACGTAGGCCCACATCCACACCCAGTTGAAATTCCACTGTAGGAAATTTCCTTTTCTCACACCAAGAGACGTATTTTTTCCAAATACGGTGGTAATGTTTAGACGTTACCCCCTTTCTGGCTTGGATCAGGGTTAGAATAACCCTATCCGGGATCCTTTTCCGGGCTAGAATTTGATGCTCAACCTCCATGCCATCAAACGTAGCCGTGGTAAGTCTTGATAGACGAACGGCCCCTGTTATAGAAAGTCCTCGCGAAGAGGGAGAGGCCACGGGTCCTCTAGGAGCATCTCCAGTAGATCCGCGTACCAGGCCCTTCTTGCCCATTCTGGAGCAATGAGAATTGCTTGAACCTTTTCCATATTTATTATTTTGAGAATTTTGTGGGATCAATGGAAGTGGTGGAAACATGTACACCATCTGGTAGACCCATGGAGTCACCAGAGTGTCCACCGCCACTGCTTGTGGGTCTCTCGACCTGGAACAATACCACTTGAGCTTCTTGTTGAGACGAGAGGCCATCATGTCGATTTGTGGCATTCCCCACCGATGTGTCAAGCACCCGAACACCTCCGGGTGAAGGCCACACCCTCCTGTGTGGAGGTTGTGTCTGCTGAGGAAGTCTGCTTCCCACTTGTCTACTCCCGGGATGAAGATTGGCGACAATGCCACAGCGTGTCTTTCTGCCCAGGGGAGAATCCTTGTCACCTCTGACATTGCTGCCCTGCTCTTCGTTCCTCCCTGTCGGTTTATGTACATTACCACATCGTCCGTCTGAACCTGAATGGCGTGATCTTGAAGATGTGATGCCTGTAGAAGGGCGTTGTATATGGCACTCAGTTCCAGAATGTTGATTGGAAGGATGGTTTCCTGCCTTGACCATTTTGCTTGGAACTGTTCCCCTTGGATGACTGCTCCCCAACCTCTGAGGCTTGCGTCTGTGGTTAGCAGAATCCAATTTTGAATCCCGAACCTTCGGCACTCGGTCAGGTGATAAGTCTGAAGCCACCACAGAAGAGAAATCCTGGCTTTTGGTGACAGACGGATCCTTTGGTGAATGTGAAGATGCAATCCGGACCATTTGTCCAACAGATCCAGCTGGAAGGGCCTTGCGTGAAACCTTCCGTACTGCAGTGCCTCGTAAGAGGCTACCATCTTCCCCAGGAGGCGAATGCATAGATGCACCGATATCTGGGTTGGTTTTAGAACATCCCATACCATCGACTAGATTGCCAATGCCTTGTTTAAAGGAAGGAATACCGTCTGTGCCTCCATATCCAGTATCATCCCCAAGAATGGAAGCCTTCGTGTTGGTTCCAGATGAGATTTTGGTAAGTCCAGAATCCACCCATGATCCTGGAGCAGTCGGGTTGAGAGGGCAATGTTATCCAACAACCTCTCCCTGGATGGTGCTTTTATCAGCAGATCATCCAGGTACGGTATTATGTTCACTACTTGTTTGCGGAGGAGAAACATCCTCTCTGCCATTACCTTGGTGAACACCCTCAGTGCCGTAGAGAGGCCAAATGGCAGGGCCTGGAACTGGTAGTGACAGTCCTGTAATGCAAACCTTAGCTAAGCCTGATGAGGCGGCCAGATTGGAATATGTAGGTATGCATCCTTGATATCTAGAAACACCAAGAATTCCCCCTCCCCCAGACCTGAGATCACCGCTCTCAGAGACTCGATCTTGAACTTGAACACCCGTAAGTACGGGTTCAACGACTTGAGGTTTAAAATGGGCCTTACCGAACCGTCCGGTTTCGGTACCACAAACAGGTTGGAATAATAATCTTTGTTTTGCAGTTGAAGTGTAACTGGAACAACGACCTGAGTCTGTACCACTTTTTGAATTGCTTTCTGGAAAGTCATACTTGCTTCTTGAGAAGCTGGTAAGCCTGATTTGAAGAATCTGTGAGGTGGGAGTTCCTGAAACTCCAGTCTGTAGCCCTGGGCGATAAGATCTTTGACCCAGGGATCCTGGCATGATGTTGCCCATATGTGACTGAAATATCTTAATCGGGCTCCCACCTGCCTGTCTCCAAGGCAGTGCAGACCACCGTCATGCTGAAGGCTTAGAGGAAGCAGAACCGAGGTTCTGTTCCTGTGAACCAGCAGTTGCTGGTTTTCTGGGTTTACCTCTATTGCCTTTGAAGGACGTAGAAGAACCTTTGGTTTTATTTTTACATTTTGCCGTCCGAAAGGACTGCAGCGTTGGAGCTGAGTAGGTTTTCCTAGCTGGGGGAGCTACGGAAGGAAGGTATGTAGACTAACCTGCCGTAGCCTTGGAAATCCACGTATCTAGTTCAGCTCCAAACACGGCCTCATCTGTAAATGGTAGGTTTTCCACGCCTTTCCTGGAATCCGCGTCCGTAGTCCACTGGCGTAGCCATAGGCCCCTGTGTGCTGACACTGCCATGGCGGTGTTGCATGCATTGAGCAATCGTATTTCTTTTATGGCCTCTACCATAAAATTTGCAGAGTCCTGTATATGCTGTAGGAGTAAAACTATCTCCCCCCTGGATAAGGAATCTAACTCGTTATTTAGATTTCCTGACCATTTTGCAATGGCTCTAGTGATCCATGCACAGCAATAGTGGGTCTCTGGGCCACCCCAGCAGCTGTGTACAGGGATTTGAGAGTGTTCTCAATTTTGCGGTCAGCCGTGTCCTTTAAGGAGGCTGCCCCAGGGACAGGTAAGACTATCTTACGTGACAACCTAGATACCGATGCGTCAACAATCGGTGAGTTTTCCCATATTTTCCTATCATCCTGAGGGTAAGGGAAGGATGTGAGTAATCTCTTAGGGATCTGAAACTTTTTATCAGGATTAACCCAGGTTTCCTCAAACAGAAAATTCAGCTCTTTTGATGCAGGAAAAGTAGTTGAGGATTTCTTCTTTACATTAAAATAAGACACCTCATCCTCCTCTGTCATCTTATCAGGAATCTGCAGAACGTCTCTAATAGCTTCTATCAGAACCTGTACCCCCTGTGACAGAGCTGCACCCCCCACTGAGTCCACCTCACCCTCCTCTGCGTCTGACACGTCGTCATCAGTGTCAGTCTGCAGGATCTGGGCCAGTGTACAAATGGCAGGGATCTGAGACGCTGGTATGGGAACTGAATCTCTATTCATCAGGTCATCCACAGACTGTCTTAAGTATTGCGTCTCTTTCTCATTCTGGGATAATTTATTAGAAATATTAGAGATCATCCCTTTTAGAGAATCCAACCATGCTGGTTCGGATCCACTAGCCTGAGAATGAGTACTATCCTGAGTACATTGTAGTGATTCCCCTGGGGAAGAAAAACACCCTGCCGTGCATGAAACACACTCCTTAGACATTGTAAAGTGAGGTAAACACACACACACACACACACACACACACACACACACACACACACACACACACACAATAATAAAAAAGGTTAAGCCCAGTTAACCCACACAGAGCCCTTCTAGGGAGATACAGAGTAAGATGGAGCCAGCCACACAGCGGCCTTCTGATAAAGCTTAAGCCTAGCTGGGTCGCATACTAAGTATCCTTAATAGGGTATCAGTACTCGTATACTGCTCCCCCCCCCCCCCCCCCTTGCTATGATCCCCTGGTACCGCTGAGGTATGGAGTCCTTGTGGAGGAGCTGCACTTCTCTAGCAGTCTGCACACTGAGAGCTGTAGAGGGAAAATGGCGCTGGTGAGCCGCTGGATACGCTCATAGTGAAGCCCCGCCCCTTTAATGGCGCGCGGTCTTTCCGGTTTGTTATACTGGCTGAGTTTTAGAATGTGCTTTACAGTGGGTTAGAACCCCTGTAAGCTGCTGCCAATGTAGGTATTTTGTATTTTAAGGCTTCAGCTCGCCCCTCACAGCGGAACACACATAGTATGCCTCTGAAACCTGGAGCCGCAGCCTGCCTGTCAGCACTGCGTCTCCATACCCTTATGCCGCCATCACCGCCGGCGACCCGCTAACTGGGACGCAGGCTTCTATTCACCACTCTTCTCACTTCTGGCTCTGTTAGGGTTGGCAGCGTGCTGCGGGAATGTGCGCTCGCCGTGGTGGGGTTCGCGAATAGTTACCTCAGGAGCTCAGTGTCCTGTCAGCGGGGAATGGGATCATTAACTCTATGGGAGGTTGGCCCGTTATCCCCCCTAAGTCCGACGAAGCAGGCAGTCTGGTGCCAACCAGACCTGCCTGAAAATAACAAATAGAAAAATAAATGCAGAAAACTCTTCAGGAGCTTCCCTTTCCGAGCACATTTTCTAAACTGAGTCTGGTAGGAGGGGCATAGAGGGAGGAGCCAGCCCACACTATCAAATTCTTAAAGTGCCCTTGGCTCCTAGTGGACCCATCCATACCCCATGGTACTAATGTGTACCCCAGTATCCTCTAGGACGTAATCCGCTACTTTTCACGGACCCTAAGTATTTGCGCGAAAAACAGGTGTTTTTTTGTGAGGCCTAATTGGATAGGGGTGACAATAGAAAAATGCGGAAAGCACCAGTTTTTTGCATCCGCGCCACTATAGCGGGTAATTGGATACCCCACCCAGAGAAGAAAATGAAAGAACATATCCCTGCTATGAAACCTGGTGCATCTCATTAATTAGATTTCTTTTCTTTTTTTTTTCCCTTTAATTTCAACATGCTCATTTATATACTTGTACAGTTGATAAAGCTAAATATTTATCTTATATAAAACCCTTTATGAGGTCTAAGAACACTGTACGCTATTTACGTATGGAGTACCGTAAGGGTGCGCTCGTTGCGTAACGATCGCTTAGCCGTGGTCGAGACGCTCAAGCGTCACGTTCGCTCACGGCCAAGAGATCACAGGCAGGCACGCTATTGGCTGCCGACTAACGTAATGATTCGCTATAGCGTAGCGGCCGCTCGGGACCACGAGGAGATCACCAGCGGCGCAGACGCTCACAATGTTAAACCTTTATATCTAAACCATAAACAATGTAATATGCTGTAAAACCTTAGTGTAGAGATAGGGTGTAGATGCAACACAGTGTAACCTTATTAACTTAAAAGCTGTTTGAGCGTCACCGACGCTCTGAGAATACTTAACACTATAAGAAATACACAGATACCGTGCTTAGGGTCCAACGCCTAATATATATATTATGAATGTTATACTTGCAAAAGAATTAATACAATACAAGTCATACACTACAATATAACATAGACTAACTAACCAGGTAACTACACATGAAATACAATACAATACTATTACGTTTAAGAGAATACGAGAGAAAGAGAAGAGAGAGAGAGAGAGATATGGCCCATAATAACAAGAAAGACAATATGATTGCGGAGAAAACTTACGCACAAAGGAAACGATCGCATGCGCCTCTGGACATCCAGCTCCCGATTTTCAGCAATGATAACCGTTGAAGAGTGAGCTGGATGTGATCGGCTTGTCTATTTATGTCCCACACACAATACAATTCAATGGTCCCTACAATCTCATTGTTCATTGGACACAGGAATTCCTCCTCGCATTATAACAAAATGTCATAGGTTGATTCATACAGGTGGGCTGTGACGATTTCCAACTGCTCAGGTGGGTGGGAAACTAGGTTTCCCGCCGCATGGATAAGTAAGTGCAAATAATAGTAAATGGACATAAACTTCTTATGTCCATAATTATTCGCACGAGCGATTAATCCGCTTCAAACCAACACCGGAATTTTGCTAATTAAATACTCTTCCGATGGATACTAAACACCACCGTATTACTCCTGTCTGACCCTTCGTATCAAACAAAGGGGGATTTCTCTGTCCATGAACATTCTACATTAACCAAACTTTCAGATTCTATCAAAGGGACCATGATCTACAAAATACATTATATAGTGAAAATATGTAACGATTGAGTCGCACGCTACGAACACATGAACTCTACCGTAAATGCACATACCGCGCGCCCGCGGGTGCCCGCAACAGCGAGTATGCGCACGCACGGGAGAGCGCACGCATGCGCAGCGCAGACCCGTGTGAGGTGCAAATATGGCAGTGTGCATCGTGATATTTTTCTGACTTTGACAGTACATGTGGAAATATGTAATAATTTATAACATGGCCAAATGAATACATCTCAAATCTGTGGATAGTGTGTGATGCCACATCTGTGGTGCTGTTAAAATGTGGACCTTTTACACAGGATCCGGTCAGGATCCCAATGTTCGGGACCCTGGTAGCTGAAATACCAACGCCGGAATCCTGAACGAGCGTTTACCAGGGCTGCGATCAGGTAAGCCGCAGGGAGGGGGGTGTTAGGTTTAGGCTGCAGGAGGGGGGTTAGGGTTAGGCTCTGGGAAAAAGGAGGGTTAAACTTAGGCTGTGATAGGGTGGGGTGGGGGTGTTAGGTTTAGGCTTTCTCCTACAATTCAAAAATATACTGGTAGGTTATTTGGCTCTCAACTAAATTAGCCCTAGTGTTTATGTGTGTGCGTTTACATCTGGTTGGGTAGCTCCACATATCATAATATACTTTTGTCAAAAATATAAGTCTCTTCGCCATCCAGATGCACCCAGCCTGAGACAAAGCAGGCCGCTGTAAAACACAACCAACAGAACATTGATGTCCTCACAAATAGCTTAAAGCAGTGGTCAGGGAACAGGGGTAAATTACCCCAAGTGGGGTAAAATGAAATTCCTGGGGGTAATGGACGGTCGTGCTGCCGAGATGCAGCCCCGTTCAGCACTGGCCAGCTCGCGATGTAACGTGCTGACGTCACACCGCGCTCCCTCCTGCCTGCCCTGTGCTCCTGGCCGCCCTGTGCTGTGTTCCTATCGCGCTCCCTCACGCCTGCCCGTCCTGCGCTGTCCTGTCTTCCTGCCCACGGCCCGCCAACCCCCTTGAAGCGTTCTGTGGCTGACCGCTGACGGAGTTTCACAGGATCAGACAGTGGCCCATATAACAGTGGGAAATTTCTACTGACATTACTGAGGTGAGGATGTGACCATCTGTCTCCCCCCCCCCCCGTCCCCCCTCATTCATCTTTCTTACATTCATTCTGGTGTTTTGGGGAGAAAGTGTTAATTAACCCATTCATTGGCAAAAATAATTGGCGAAAATAATTAAAAAATTAATTAATAAATAATTACACACACACACACACACACACACACACACACACACACACACACACACACACACACACACACACACCTTACTTGCCTACCTGACCCTCTCCATGAGGGAGAAAATGCTCTGTTCCTGGACTTTCCTGGTAATGTATGATTGCCATCACCTGTGGTGAGCTAGGTAATTGATAAGAAAGGTGTTTCACCACAGCTGATGGCAATCATACATTACCAGGAAAGTCCAGGACTAGAGCATTTTCTCCCTCATGGAAAGGGTCAGGTAGGCAAGTATGACACACACACACACACACACACACACACACACACACACACACACACACACACACACACACACACACACACACACACACACTGGTACCTCAGAAATGCCATATAAACGGTGATAACCAGTATATATGCACAATAATATATGATTTCCTTCCTTTCAAATCAAGGGGGTAACATCAGCGTGTCTAAATATATTTTGGGGAAAAAGGTAAAATAGTTCCCTGACCCCTGGCTTAAAGGATTCAGATATTTGCTCTCTGTCACTGGTTTATAAAGACCATTAAAATTGACAAATCTGGCTTTATGTCAGTTAAGACAACAGTTATAAACCACAGGAGACTATTCACAAATGATCAGACTCTTCACGCTAATGTCAGCTATAAGGCCGTAGTGTACCTGGACAGAGAGAAAACTTTTTCAATTGTATTTGTGTATTTCTGGGATGGCGTGTGGAATGACTTTTCGACAGTCATCAGGTCAATATGAGAATGTACACAGAATGGAACTGTCGATATGCAGAATGTCAAAAGTGACCATGTCGATATTCATTATGGATGACATGTTGACATAATGAACCGTCCCTGGTGGTCTAGTGGTCTCTTACCCTCTCCAGGCGATAGCAGCTCCAGCATCTTCTTCTGACTTCCGGTCAAGTGAAGATCAGGCACCACCTGACAATTAGCGTTCTGTATTTCTCCCTCTATCCATAATCCCTTCCCCTCCCCTAGTGCCTAACCCCCCCAGTGCTGCCTAACCCTAACCTCCACCCAGAGCCTAACCTTAACCCTCCTGACTGGCCTAACTGCAACTGTCGGCATCCTTAAATGCCACTTAGTGAAATTTCAGATGTTGACATTGTGAACATATCGACAGTTTGAGGAAGCTAACCTAATTCCTGTTAACAGTATGATCCATGTTGAAGTTATGATGACAATATTGTGGTTTCAACATTATGAACATCAATATGGTTACTGTCAACTTATCGACTGCATGCCGTGGGAGGTATTAAAAAGATTCGGTTTAGACTTTTCTGAGATAGATGAAACTCTATTATAACTTCCCCAGTGTTCTCCATTGCACTAATGGAGTGATCTCAAGCTTATATATCAGCTCTAGGGGTTAAAGTATCAAGCAGTGAAAAAAGTGGAGAAGTGGACCAGTGGAGAAGTTGCTTTGAGGTAGTATTTATTAAGTACATTCTATAAAATGATAGGTAATGTATAAACTGATCCACTGGTCCACTTGGACACCCTATTTATCCTGAGTTGGGTACGATATCCCGGTGATGAAGGATCTCGACTGTCTGAATCCAAGATTCAGCATCCCAACAAATTGTGGTGAGTATTCAAACCCTAAGCCCCCACTCCCTCATCCTAACCCTAACCATCCCCTTCAGCAGTCTAACCATAACCACCCCCTTCGGCAGCCTAAGCCTAACCGTCCCCTCCCGCAGCCTAGCCATAACCTTCCCTTTAGTGTCTAACCCTAAAACTAACCCTACCCCAATACTCTGCATTCATCGCGATTCCTCTGCCAGGATCCTGACCGCCGCAATACTGACTACGTCCCATTTATCCTTAGTGACACTACTATAGTGCTAGACAGTGTGTATCAGGTCAGCTTCAAGCTGTTCAAACATTTAAATACCTGAGTATGGTGCTACACATGAATATTACTCTAGTATCACTTATGAAAATAAATCCTATTGTTGGCAACTTAACTCTACACAAACTGATTTTTGGGCTGACTACCAGATTTTAAGCTTTACTATATAGGAATGCAATTCACATTTAGTTGATCACAGGCATCCTCTACAATCCATCAACTCTTGTAAGGTACTGATTGTTAGAGGACTTTTGAGGTTCCAGCAAGAGTGGGTGAAGCTAAGCTTTACTTCCAGAAAAGATACTAACCTTGAGTCTTCGAATTGATTTTATTTTCAGCACACTACCAGCATTAAAAAATTGTGCGAGATAACTCTCACCTAATGCAATTGCCCTTATGTGAACGTTCAGCACAATGAAATATAGTACTCATTTATGACACCATGGATGTCCCAAGGTTAACAAATCTTTTTTCAGCTGTTGGATTTTGAGGTCTAGCAGCAAACGGGTATTACATGCCCGAGACAAGTGTATGTACAGTAAGTTACTTTTATACAATCTAGTCAAAGCCTTTTTCTATCTTTGCATGGGCTCTACATTGACACAAAGTAAGATACAGTAGCCTTGTGATGCAAAAACGTCATTTAAAAATTTCAACATAAAGATTTAGCTCTGCAAAAAGAAAAAACCCCTGAAAGTATTGCTTACAAAATAAAGTTATTGGGAGAAAGACAAGGCTATAGCACTGCTACTGTAAATATTACATAACCTTAAACTGAGATGTCACCATGATTATACACGTGAAAACATAAGCTCATGTAAAATGCATGCAACCTATCCAATCTGCCTCTTAATCTTTAAAACAAAAGATTAGGAAGGTAAATCTTATTACATATTCAAGTGACTCAACAAGATCCTATTTTTCCCTCCTGAAACAGAGCCTTGAGAACAGCATCTTGTGAGCATGCAAACAATGGTTGGCTGGAGGTACGGAGGTCACCCTCTCTTGGCAAGCTTTGTTTCACTGGGGTCTCTGCCAAAAGGTATGTTTAGTTTTCACCCAGAACAGCTGTGAAATCCAAACCTCCACCAAGCCTGACAATAGATCTTCGGGGCGCTGACAGATTTAACCTTAATAACAACAAACCCTGGATTGTTCATTTATTTTGATGTTCACTGTTATGATCGTTTTTTTTAATTCAGCATTAAATCTTTAGTGTGGTAAAAAAAGATCTATTTAACACATATTACACATACACAAAGTTGTTTAAGTTATTGAACAAACAAAATACTTAAATGTACCATCTTTTGTGTTTTCATTATTTAAAAATAAAAAGTTTGGTTCTTTGTACAGCAAAATAACGTTTATTGGTTTATAATTGCATCTACAAAAGAGATCTGGCAAACACATATTTGATGATCTTTTTAAATACTGAATATTTTAACATAAAATTCTGGTGAATAAAAAGTACTATGCAGGTGGAGAGAATGAGATGTAGAGATTTTTCCTTTATCATTAATCTTTTTGAAAACAAGTAATGTGCTGCAGGAGTCGTTTAATAAGTAGAACATACACTGATGTGCCAAAAGCCACGGGACAGCAGTATGTGAAGGTAAAGGTAGGTGGAACCATCGTACCATGACATCTTCGAAATGCCCAGAACTGTATAAGTGGTAATCTCACATTTCATGAGTCAGTTTGAACATTGGCTAGGCTGCTCATGGCAAAGCGACGTGAATGATCGGTGATCGAATGGGGCATGATATTGGGTGACATCCAACTTTCCTTGATCTACGGTGTCATGTGTGTACTGGGAATACCTCATGGAAGACATTACCACCCACCGTGGACAGTGCAGTGGCCAACCACAGGTGCTTAATGATTGTTACCAGCGGCGTCTGGCCAAAATCATCCGTGGAACCAGACAAGCAAGACTGGCTCTGTAAGAAGTACCAGATGCATATTCAGCAGGTCAGTGCAGTGTTCTTTAGCTTCAATGAGATATGGGAGCAGAAGACCCACCAGAGTGCCCCTGTTAACACTCAAAACCAGACACAGTGCCTCACCCATTCTTGTGATGTTGCTAATTGGACCTTGGAGGACTGTCAACATGTGGCGTGGTCTGCTAGGTCATGGTATCAGTTGTTTGGGTCTCCTGATTGGGTTCGGATGTAAAGCAGATTCCATGAGGCCATAGACCCCAGTTGTCAACAAGGCACAGTACAGCCTGATGGTGGTTCCATAAAGGGTGTGTTCACGTGGCACTGGGTAGGTACATAGGTCCATCTGAACATGTCATTGACTGGTCACTGCTACGCTGCAGTGCTTGATGAACATTTGCAGCCCTTCATATACTTTATGTACCCCCAAAAGGATGGAATATTCCAGCAGGATAATGCAGAGTGTGATCAGTCTCAAGTTGTCCAGAATTGGTATGAGGAGCATTCTGAAGAATTGCAATGAATGGTGTGGCCACTACATTCACGACATGAGGACGTGGTGAAGAGGTCCATTCACACACAAGATCCTGCACCTATAAATATCAGGGAGCTGTGGGAAGCTATCCAGACTGCATGACTTAACATCTCTACAGAGGTCTTCCGTCCACTTGTGGAGATGATGTGTCAATGAATTGCTGCACTTTGCTGGGCTGGAGGGTTCCTACAAAATATCAAACACCTATCCCATGACTTTTGGCACTTCAGTGTATTTTGGAAAAAAGATGGTCTGACACCCAACTTATTATATTTGCACTTTACAAACCCCACGTAACATCACCTGTGTCCATACATGAGCAGAGACCACTTAGTCACTAGTTGCCCACAGCCATAATTACCAGGGTAGAGGAATGCATAAACAAGGTGGTGGGATGTCTTCTCATGAATCTCATATCAGCTACATAGGAGTTACATAAAGTAAAGGGTGTTTGACTATCACGGTGGGCGCTCATGGCTCTGTTATTAGGAAGTGGAAGTCACATCATAGCTCTTAAATGCAGTGGCTTGCAATATAGCTAAAGTGCACCAATGAACCATACCAAGAACTCTGCAAAACGCTGGCCTGTATGAGAATGTTGGACATAAGTAGCCTTTTCTCAAAATGTGTACCTTCTGGGAAGTATACTGGTTGCAGCAATTTGCTGTAGGGGTGTTTTAGCAGCTGTGACTGGACTTCTAGTGAAAATAGAAGGAAACTGAAGGGTACAAATTAGAGGGAAATACCAAGAAAGCCTTTGGCCTTCATCTTTCTGCAGGACATTGATCACAAACATAACATAAAACCTAACATTGGAGTGGCTCTAGAATAAAATATGAAAAAAATACATTGGCCATGTGAAAGAAATAATATAATGTTGATCCAATTGAGAATCTGTGGCCTATTTGAAAATTGAGAAACATTCAGCCTGGAAGGGACATATTTATTAAAGATCAGTTTTTTAATGCTGATGGTTTTCTGCAACTTTAAGGGCTGAATTTAAAAGGGCAATAGTAATACACGCAAAAACCATAGTTGTATTTACAATGAGTGCAGGCTGTGCATTGCACTCAGGCCCCTCACTGCACACTCTGCACCCAGATTATACTTACCTTGTACTGACAAGCAGTACCCTCCTCATCCTCTGTGCCATTTTTCCAGTGACATCTTCGGGAAGATGGCACTGCACAGTAAAAGCTGTGCCACAGCCTTTGATCTCTTGTGCGCAGGTGCCATCCTTCTAAATACCAGTAGACACATGGGATCATGAAGGAGGAGGGACCCGCTTTGCTGGCACAGGTAAGATGCAAGGTGAGGGGGGCCCGCTGCTCAGATGAGGGGACCCGCAGTACATGGGCCCCCTCGAGCGTTAATGTGCCCCTGCACAAAACAAGGCGATTTTGTGTGTCTTAGTAAGATGCAGGGTGAGGAGGGGCCCGCTGCTCAGATGAGGGGGCTATAATACGCCCCTGCATAAAACAAGGCAAGTTCATGTGTATTACTATTCTCTTTCAAGTCTGGCCCTCATAGTCCCTATTTAGTAACTATACCTGTTATTTTAACCCAAAAAAAACTTAAAAGCTGTAACTGCTGCAAATATTAGCTCTACAAAACATTAAAGAGCGGTGAGCACTTATGTAATCGCCGTATATCAGGATCTTTTTAAGACTTAAAATGTTTTTTTGTAATTGTAAGATACTATCTCACACGAATGGAAAACATGACATAAAAAAATAAATAAATGAGAATAACATTTCAGTGCAGGATTTATTATCCAGTAAAATATGCATGTGCCACAGCTGGATAATATTAGATGTGTAATCAGTAATCAGGAAGCATTATGATTTGGCTAATGTTGCAAATTCCATTTTTGGGACATTCCTCGCTTCCTTTTGCTGCAGATGTTGTTTTTTCCAGTATTCCAAAGTTTTCCTGCAAATCTTTATTATTGAGTAAAAATTCCAACTAAAGTACATTTCCCCTAAACTCGGTCAATGTAGATACCTGAACCATACACAGAAGTCTGATGGAGCATGATCTCTGTGGTTAAACGTTGGCCAAGCTAAGGCAGATGCAGCCAATCACACAGTGTTAATACCATCACTTAGGGGTGTATTCAATAAGTGTCGGATCCATTACGACATGCATTTGTCGGAATGGATCCGACAAGGGCTATTCAATGGATGGCTAAATTCGACTGTTGGATTTGAGCCATATCCGACTGTTGGATTTGGCCGTACCTGGGGTCCTGTCCTGCCGCTAGTGTCAGCGGCTGTCAGGTGCACTGACAGCCGCGGTGGGGGGAAGGGGCAGATGGCGGCGGCCGGCAGGGGGGGCTGCCAGCGTCTGCGGCAGTGATGTCTGCGGCGGGGGGGAGCTGGACGGTGGCGGGTAGTGGGGGGAGCTGGACGGCGGCAGGCAGAGCTGCCATTGTCTGCGGCGGCGGGCTGAGGCGCTGCAGGGTAACAGGTGCCTGGCCGGGGGACGGCCAGGCAAGGTACCTCTCATCCCCAGCCCGCCGCACCGCTCCCCGTCTCCTCACTTCAATCCGACTTGTTTTCAAGACGGATTGAGTTTGTCAGAAAGGGGGCCAAAACCTTTCGGATTTGGCCCCATTTCCGACAGAAGCATGCGGATCGGCGGCTATTCCACCGATCCATGTGTTTTCCAACAAGTCGGGAATTCCCGACTTGTCGGAAAAAAAATGCACATTTTGAATAGGTCGGAACCCTTCCGACTGAAACCTGACGGAAGATGCTGTCTTTCCGACAGGATGGCAGCTTCCGACAGCTATTGAATACACCCCTTAATAGTAACAGTATTTAAGTGCAGCTGGGTCAGAGATGACTGATATCATTGATGAGCATGTAACAGGTAACGACAACCTAGAGGCAGCAGAGATGAGGTTTTCCCTTCACCAGTGGGCCAACATATTGCCTTTCCTTACCTCTCCCTTCGCTCCGGTCACCAACAGCTCCCTGCGGAAGAGAGCATGGAACCGTATAGACCTAGAAGCAGTAGAGGGAGCTCAAAGTGGGAAAAGGTAGAAAGATGCATGTTGAGGGCTAGGACGCAAAGGTGAGATCTCTGATTGATCTCGGCTGCCTCTTGGTGATATTGACAAGGGCCCTCATTCCGAGTTGATCGCTCGCTAGCTGCTTTTAGCAGCAATGCAAACGCTAGGCCGCCGCCCTCTGGGAGTGTATCTTAGCTTAGCAGAAGTGCGATCAAAAGGTTAGCAGTTCTGCATCTAAAAAATTTCATGCAGTTTCAGAGTGGCTCAAGACTTACTCCTAGCTTGCGATGACTGCAGTCTGTCTAGTTCCTGGTTTGACGTCATAAACACGCCCTGCGTTCGGCCAGCCACTCCCCCATTTCTCCAGACACTCCTGCATTTTTACCTGGCACGCCTGCGTTTTTTAGCACACTCCCTGAAAACGCTGAGTTGCCGCCCAGAAACACCCACTTCCTGTCAATCAAACAACGAACACTCGAGCGACTGAAAAACACTCGAGCTTGTGTTTAAATACAAAGTTTTGTGTGAAAGTACTTAGCGCATGCGCGCTGCGTACCATGCGCATGCGCAAAAATGCAGTTTTTCAACCAGATCGCTGCGCTGCGAAAATCGTCAGCGAGCGATCAACTCGGAATGAGGGCCAATGAGAGTCTCATCTTACCTCGCGGGAGAAATAGCCCAGCTTCAAGCCTATATATAAAATACCAGATGAACAGTTGTTGCCAAATAAAGTATAAAAAGAAGTTACCTTTTCCAGTGCATCTTTATCTGACAGCTCCTGAACAGCTACAAGCTTGATGCTGAAGATAAAAGGAAACATATGTAAGTAACAGCTCAGATACAATGACTAGGAAGACCCGAGCTACAATGGAGATTTTTAGTCTCTAAAATTGAAACGTTCTTTATCCTTAAGTATCTTCCTTCGCATCCCAGCATACCTCACTACAAAGGCTAACAGAGCACATCCTGACAAGAAAATCTCTTGCTACAGTAACTCATATGAACTATACTCAATGGGAGCAATTAATCATTGTAACAAGAGTTTTTCTCTATGCGAAAACTATGCTACTGAACACAAACAGTTGTGCTACTAGCAATTAACTATCACCTGTGTAGTTCACCTTAAAAAAAATAAGATGAATCCACAGGGCAGATCAGTTTTTAGGCATTAATTGCCCTGATCAACACTTAAAAGCTTTATGAAAAGTTAAGACAATTTTGTCATTCTGTGACTGACCTTTGTACAATAATACTGCTGAATACAGTTTATACGGCTTTATTTCCAAGTAAAAGATTAAGTAAATCTATGAAGAACTAGTTATTTCACCTGAGCAATACAACAAAATACAGAAGAAATTTCCCACCAACACATTCTTACCGACAATCTGGCTGCCCCCTCCGGGAGGAGGCAGCCAGGTCGGAGCAGCGGGGGTGTGGAGATGCGTCTTGATGACGCTTAGGGGCGGGCTTGGGGGCGGGGCTGCACGATCACGTCATTGTGGCCCCGCCCCCTGTCTAGCAATGCCATTAATATTGACATTGCAAGGCAGGGGGCGGGGCCAGGATGACGCAAATCGCGTCATCTGACTCCCGGACCGCGCACTTTGAGCTGCGCCGCCGGGGGTTATGTAGGTGATGCGGGTGGGTTGCGGGTGGTGGGCACTCGTCCGGGAGACTTGCCTTTTCTTTCGGGGAGCCGGTAGCGCTACCCGATTTTCGGGAGCCTCCCGGCCATTCCGGGAGAGTAGGCAAGTATGCACCAAAATCACGGGCATGCAGTCTGATTCACTTAAGTGGTTTAGTCGTTCACTCCTGATTTTCAATCATATAACCAGATGGCAATCATCATTAGTATTGGGTACAGAGGATGCACATATCCTTTTATAATCAATGTTCAATGTCCTCCTACCTCCACATACACGTCTGAGGAAGCCGCCGAATATCCGGAAACGGAGAGGCGGAGAAACGCGTCACGTGATTGGGCGTTGCAGTCCGGCAGTCTGAGAGTACGAGTGCTCGTTTGTGGCTGCGAGAGAGCTGGGACCAGTCGATGCACGGACACTACAGAGGAGAAAGACGGGTTGAATGCTCTCTGGCTGAGAGACCACCTGTGTCCAGAATACATTAAAGAAAAAACCTCCATTCAGCAAAGATATCCCCGGTAAGAAAAATACGGGAGGGAGGAATATTTTTCAAACACTCAGCAAAGAGTGAATCAAATAATCATAAGGAACATTAGTCCCCGTTTTTTGAAAAGCCCCCGTTAATTGCCAAATACGGGAGGTAGGAGGACATTGAACATTGATTATAAAAGGATATGTGCATCCTCTGTACCCAATACTAATGATGATTGCCATCTGGTTATATGATTGAAAATCAGGAGTGAACGACTAAACCACTTAAGTGAATCAGACTGCATGCCCGTGATTTTGGAGCATTATTAACTGCTTATAATTGATTTGTTATTTTTAATGACACTGTTATTATTGTATCAAAGTTTTATCAAATTTATATTTTATGTTATGATATGGCCATATAGGTTGTTTGTAGAATTAAAGTGATTTGTTCAAATTCAATTGGTACTGGACAGCGCTTCCTATTGAAACTTTGGTTTTAATATTCTAGTTTGCTTGCAATAAAAGGGTATTTGCAATAACCCTAATTAGGAAGCTGCAGCTCAGTCCCAGGTGTAAGTCTGCCAGTGGTCTGAAGGAACAGGCGCCGAGTATATACTTTTTGATTTCTAAGTATGCACCAACATTGTTTCCATTTAATCTTATTTCAGAATTTCAACTGACTGCACACCCTAATTATAAACACACGAGAGGCGCTACCATGCTGACTTGTAGTCCCACACAGAAAAAAAAGAATTACAGGTGCAAACTCTAAATACTAAACACTGCTAGTCAGAATATTTATAATAAACTCTGAAATATAACAGTAAATTTGAGGTGCTTAGCATAATTTGGGCCCATCAACCACAACCAGGTGACCTCATCTGGTGGGTCCCTAAGGTTTAAGCCACCAGCCCCAGGGCATCATACTAGTGAGAGGTTTAAGTGTTAAAAAGTGTTACATTAGTAAGAAGCAGCAGCTACAGCATGTGTTGAGAGTATTACATAGGTAAAGGGGGGAACACACAGAGAGATCCGTGCTTAAATTCTAAGCAATCTGACTGACAATCTTTGTGTGTATGCCCATAGCAATGGCGATGCGCGTCTATCGCTGACTCTAGATTTGGCATGCATATATGCCAAATCTAGTTGGGTCGCTCATTTCACCGCTGGGTGAAATAAGCCCCCCCCCCCCCATCCTCTCACTCAGCACACATCGCGTTGTGTGCTGAGCGGGGGCGAGAGGTGTGCTGAGCGGTCTGTGCTAGATCGCTCAGCACACATCTCCCCCATGTGTACGGGGCTTAACAGGTAATAATTAGTGTTAAAAAGTGTTACATTGTTAAAAAAAAAAACAATTTAGCTGCTAAAATGTAATCTAGCACCCGTTCGTATGATGACAGTCCTACTATATCATATTTGTGATATAGTTATTTTTTTTAAATATGCTTTGGGCTCAATCCAATTGACTCACACCCCATTGTGGCCCAATCTCACCCTAGTCCTTTGCGGCTGCAAACAAAAATTAGAAGATTCAAAGGTATCGTATCTGCAGAATATAGCAGCACTTACCCGCACCAGTAACTAAATCCTTTGAGTGAATTAAGTAAGTAGAACAAGCCACAGGTAACTGACAAATGTGGTTAGCAGAGCAATTATTTCACTTAAACTAATTTTATATGTGTGTATGAAACATGGCAGTAAGAGACAGGGGGAAGGGAGGGGGGGGGGGGGTGCATCTTTCAGTGCTGCTATCAGGGATCTGAGCACTGTGTGAAAAGAACAACCATGTGTTCCTATACAATAAGATGATTTTAGAAAAGAAAATGAACCAATAATCTCAAAACTAGTGGGGATAGGCCTCTATAATAAAGTGATGAACTACAAAATTGTAAAATAAAGGCACTTTTTTTTTTTTTTACAAGAATAAATATGGGAAGCATGAAAATATAGCATATACTTGTTCATTTTGGGGAGATTTATCAAATCATAGAGATAAAGTGGAGAAAGTCTTTATCAATCAGCTTCTCTTATTTTACAGACTTAGGGCGGGATGTACTATCCTTAGCCCCCGCGTTAATACTATCCTTCGCCCCCCCCCCACATTTTCTACAGGGGGCCATAGACAATGCGATCGCCTCTGCCTGTCAATAAGGCAGAGGGAGTCACGGTGCGGCAACGCTCCGCTTCCTAGGCAGAGATGGTGCTTTGCCGGGGCGGCCAAACGGAGGCGGCATCGGTTAAACGGGAGGGGGGGGGGGGGGCGGGACGTTTAACCAACGTAAAATGATATCACTTTGAAATAAAATGAGATCACACGCAGCCGCCGCAATCAGAAACATGGCTAGGCTGCGCCGGCAGGAGGCAACCTTAATTTCTGCTATCAAGCAGAAATTGCGATGCGATCGCAATTTCTGCTTGATGAAGGGGGGAGACGGCAGTCAGCATGCTGGGCGGCCTTGCCCTGCAATGGGCGTACCCCAGGATGCTAACAAAAGGATTGCAAATTCTGCTAATTAGCAGAACTTGCAATCCTTACTGATTAAGGCCCTATGCTAGAAAAATGACAGAAGCTGATTAGTTGGTACTTCATCTCTCTCCAAGATTTTGTAAATCTCCCATTTGACATAAAATGACCAGTATATATAACAAGCTGAAAGTTCTATTCCTTAACCTGGGTAAACACCCATACAATCCATTGCCCGATCACCTGATACCGGGTGAACGGGCCGACAATTGTATAGATATATGCAGGTCTGTTGCAGGAGCGTTAGCTGATAAATGGCTTAAAACGTTATTGCAACGTTCGGGATAGGGTAGTACATATTATGTTCTGTTTAATATTTGTCGTCCCGACCTTCCGATCCCATAGAAGTCAGTACATACTGAGCTTTTTCTAGCAATTCATGTATGCTGGGGCTCTCTGGCGACTCACAGGGGTCAAGCTGGGGACACAGTAACTGGCTGATCGGGAGAGTTTACCCGATCAGCTGAGTGATCAAATAACGTATGTAGCCAGCTTTAGAATCTGAAGGAGAATGATGAAATTGTGGAGTTCTTATACAGTAATTGGAAATAAGCTTAAATAATTACAAAACTGATGTAATGGTATTACTGCATGCAGTTTTATAGAATTTGACGGCATCATCATTACCAGACTTTCTACTCCTTTTTGTCTTAATCTTTTTTTCTAAATACAACTCAGTAAGTTATTGGGTAAAGAGTAAAATACATGTTTGGATGTAAGCAGCACATGAGCTTCTAACATCCAGTCACCTGACAAACTCTTTGACCTAATATGTACACTGCTGCCGAGTGGTGGGGGAGCGGGTTCTAATTACCTGGGCCTGATGGAGGGGCCAGGGTCTGCCGCCGTCCCCTCGCCCCCCCTACCTTTCAGCAACAGCAGCTTCGCTCTTCAGCCAGCACATGCTGTTGTGTGCTGTCTGGGCTCTGGTGGTGCTTAGCTGCACCACCACATGACAGAAACTTTTAAATATATCAAGGGTTTTAACAAAGTCCAGGAGGGAAACATTCTCCATATGAAGAGAAGCAATAGGACACGAGGACATGCACTGAGACTGGAGGGGGGGAGGTTCAGGAGAAATATGAGGAAAAATTGCTTCACAGAAAGGGTAGTGGACAAGTGGCTTAGCCTCCCATTAGCGGTGGTAGAGGCTAAGACAGTAGAGCAATTTAAACATGCATGGGATAGACATAAGGTTATCCTTACAAAGAAATAAGGATCAAATACGTGAGATAAAAATATGGCTAAAAAAAAAGGGCAGACTAGATGGGCCATGTGGTTCTTATCTGTCGTCAAATTCTATGTTTCTAGGCTATGCCCAAAAATATACCTGGGCCCGCCACAGCTCTCGAAACCCCTGGGTATGTACACCACTGGAGTTTCTACCATCCAATCCAATGTGTCTGGCTAACAGCAGTCTACACCCTTAAAGGTAGCAGGCAAAATAATATACATGCATGTAACATTATTATCCACTGATGAATACAAATAAAATTGCCCAGAGAGTGCTAGACAACCCTGATCACATACAAATACAAGGAACATTATAAACTCACATACTGTAACACCTTAAATGATGTGTTATCATGAAGCGGATGACAAGTATAGATAACATATACACAACAAATATATGATAAAATATACACAAAGATGGACAGGTCCATATTTACATAATACAACTAACTTGCATAAACTAAATATATCTAGTCTGTGCTAGGTGCACTCTTTTCCAGGTTCTGGTCAGGATTTCATATGCTTGGTATACTCAGACTACATTTACAGCATTTTACCAACTGAGGATATGACACAATATAAAAATATGAGTGATGTGTATAGATTAAACCCCAGTGAAATGGTTCTTACCATAAACAATGTAATAGTTAATGCCTTTATTGCATATTTCCTTTCTTTTACTGTGTGATGACGCAAGAGCAGGGAACGCATATCTTCTTCTAATGCCATCAATTGGAAATATTACAGGCTTCTATTTTAAGCCCTTGAAGGATCTTCATGTTTGTTACATTGCCCAATATTCTTTCCTGGCAGTCTGTACATTTGTGAAACCTGTGTCCTGAATTGAGAGGGCACTGTTGCATAATCCTATACAATAGAAAGCTAAAGCTGCTCCTCACCTCCATGGGGAGTGTTGCGCACCAGCAGCCACTAGATGGCGCCTGATAGAGCAATTCAAGTGTTGCTCGTTTGGGCGCGCACAGTCTCTGGTGCTGGCATTACCAGGGACGTGCGATGCGGTAAGGCTGAGGAGGTCAGATTTACACACAAGGGGGGTCATTCCGAGTTGATCGCTCGCTAGCTAGTTTTAGCAGCCGTGCAAACGCTATACCGCCGCCCACTGGGGAGTGTATTTTCGCTTTGCAGAAGTGCGAAAAGCATGTGCAGCCCAGCTCTGCAAAAAGTTTGTGCACTTTCTGAGTAGCTCTGAACCTACTCAGCGCTTGCGATCACTTCAGCCTATTCGTGACCGGATTTGACGTCATACACCCACCCAGCAAACGCCCAGCCATGCCTGGCTAACACTATGCACACTACCATATTTGCACCTCATACAGGTCCGTGCTGCGCATGCGTGCGCTCTCCCGTGCGTGCGCATACTCGCTGTTGCGGGCACCCGCAGGCGCACGGTATGCGCATTTACGGTAGAGATTGTATGCGTCTAGCGGGCGACTCGTTCGTTACATATTTTCACTATATAATGTATTTTATAGATCATGGTCCCTTTGATAGATTCTGAAAGTTTAGTTAATGTAGCATGTTCCTGGACAGAGAGATCCCTCTTTGTATTGTACGAAGGGTCCAACAGGAGTCATACAGTGATGTTTAGTATCCATCGGAAGAGTATTTAATTAGCAATATTCCGGTGTTGGTTTGGAGCGGATTAATCGCTCGCGCGAATAGTTATGGACATAAGAAGTTTATGTCCATTTACTATTATTTGCACTTACTTAGCCATGCGGCGGGAAACCTAGTATCCCACCCACCTGAGCAGTTGGAAATAGCCACAGCCCACCTGTATGAATCAACCTATGACCTTTTGTTATAATGCGAAGACGAATTCCTGTGTCCAATGAACAATAAGAATGTAGGGACCATTGTACTGTATTGTGTGTAGTGTATATAAGGTCAGCCAGCCTGAACAGGGATCAGACTCTCTCCACAAAGGGTTATCATATTGACAAACTTGGGGTCTGGTACCAGGCTGCGCTGCGATCGTTCCCAGTGTGTGTATGTAAGTAATTCTCTGTAATCATTGCTCTTTCTTTGTATTTGCCACATT
This sequence comes from Pseudophryne corroboree, assembly GCF_028390025.1. NCBI lineage: Eukaryota > Metazoa > Chordata > Amphibia > Anura > Myobatrachidae > Pseudophryne > Pseudophryne corroboree. The sequence goes on along the minus strand of NC_086448.1, from coordinate 320,481,071 downwards.
CTCTCTCTCTTTCGGTTTAGTTTAAGATTGTAACGTTATTGTATATTTCTGTCTAGATATTCTGTTAGATTTATATGTTAGTTTGTAGCGTATGACTTGTGAATTGTTTTCCCTTTTTGAAATAATTTAAGACTCTTGTTAGTAAAAGGTTTTGGACCCTTAACACGGTAGTGTGTATTCATTATATTGCAAGGGGTAATAAGAGCGTCTCAATCGCTCAAACAGCTTTAGTATTAACAAGGTTAAACAGCGTTATATCGCTACATTGGTTCTAGTACAAGGTTTACAGCATAAGAATATCTTTTCTGTGTGTTACATACAAGGTTTAATGATTGTTATCTTGTGAGCGTATGCGCCGCTCGTGATCTCCTCGTGGTCTCGAGCGTCCGCTACGCTGATAGCGTAGCATTACGGTATTCGCTCAACTATTGTGTGCCCGATACCAACAGCGTATTCTCGCGAGCGTTTGTGTCGCTCGAGCGGCTCGCTCCCGATACAGCGTCCGCTACGCTAAGAGCGTACCCTTACGGTACTACATACTCCAATAGCGTACAAAGTCTCTTAACCTCTTAGAGTGTTTAATAAGGTAATCAAATCAGCATTCTCAATTGAGGGCTCGTCCTCCCTCCACACATCCATCCGCACTAGCCAAAACAGACTTTATCTGTCAGCAAAGGGTGGGAACGCAGTATCCTTTCGTATCCGTATTGGTGGTGAGGGATACAGTAGTGCTGGCTAGATAAGCGTCTGTTTCGCTACGCTGTAGGAGTGCTGGGGTGGAATCCGGAACCGGAGGTAAGAACAATACACTATTATCTTTTAAAACTGTTTATTTCTGCTTTTGCATACGCACACACGCATGCACGCACACATCTACATTGTTGTAGCTCACTTTCTTGTTGCCATTAGAATTGATTATTAGACACGTGCTGAAGAAATCTGGTGCTATTTAGTTAAGATTACAAAGGAAAATTGTTAAGGGTATAAGTGTAAAGAACACACACACAGCATAGCAAATACTGTGTGGTGGACGGTAAGCGATTTCTGTTGAGTATTGTTTACATTGATAGAAGCGTGTTGATTGTGTCGCTGTGGGCGTATCTGCACTTTTGTCTCGGACAACGTGCAAAAGCACGTACGTGACGCAAAGGCATACGCACGTGGCGTGTTTTACGCAACGGAGCGTACGGATACGCCCATTGAGACTCATATCACACAATAACCTTGTTTAGGGTGGGCGGTATAGTATAGCCACCTGATAAATAGCACACAGTTGTTCAGTTCAGTTTTCAAAAAAAAGTATTAGTTAAAAGAAAACCTTTTTCTACTGCAAACCCAGGGATTGGACTCCTGCCTGTATGAAAGGAATTTCTGTACAGAAAGATTAAAAGTGTATATGATTGAATAGGAGTGAGTGTGGAATTTAAGGTATTGTTTTTGTGAACCCACAAATCGGGATCCCGTCGGAGACCACATCAGGTGAGTGGACACTTGGTGGCGTGGACTGGCTTGCCCACGTTAACATTGTATAAGGTAAAGGAGCAAGTAGTTTCCGCAGACAAAAGGACTGCGAGGTATTCAAGCGCAGCCCCGGGGGGGGTTTTGCGTAGCACCCATATAGTTAAAGCTCCGGCTGAAGGTTTCGCAGCCTAAACAACCGATTCCATTGGTCGTAAAGCGTATAAATATTTAGTTATTTATGCGCTGTGCGACTGGACCGCACGTAATTGTGTGCATTAGTTTGTTACCTTGGTACCCATCAACAATTTATTGTGGGATCATAAACGCTACTTGTACATTCTAACGTGATTTGTGTAGGTTTTTTGTTATTTTAAGGGAGTTTCGCTGTTCACTAAGCAAATCTCTAACGACCAATACTTGCTGGGGAGGGATCGCATACTCCCACGCGCCCCAGTAAATAGAGGTTACAAAAGATCCCACGGATTGGATAGGCCAATTGGGGCGCAGAGTGAGTGAAAGCACTAGTTGAACTTTCACCGTCGCCTTACCGCGGGCAATTTGGTCTGTTTGTCAGAATTAGCTAAGACAGCAATATCTGCAAACGATGGGGGCCAGTTGCTCAAAGAAGGGACGTCCAACAAGGGTTCACGTTGGTAGTTGCTGGCCCAAAGGGTCCGCCAGGTATCAGGTATTATGCAACGAATGGGAACGTATGACAGAGGATGATGGGGAACAGTCTCCCCGGGTAGGCAGTCTGAACCCTGAGGTATTGCAGAACCCACGAAAAAGGATAGGTCTAATAAAATCTGCTAAGCAGAGGATTAGACAAAATGATTGTTTACAGTTATGGCAAGGGGAAAGTGAAATACAAGGAGAGCTAGCTCATACAGCTGACTCTCACCTTGGTGAGAGAAATGTGGCAATGAAAGAGAAGGTGGTTACAGAGAATGACACACTGGTGTACGATAAAAATGCACTTAGTAATAGATGATAAGAATAAGAGTAATAAATGTAACAATGATAATTGTAATATTGTTAAATGTACAACTATTAACCTATGCAAGTTGCACCCCATGTCAAACTTCCCTCAGGAATACAAACAAGAAAGTGAGCCCAGAACAATGTCGGCACCTCTTCCAGAAGCCATCACACAAGACATCCAGGTGGACGCGACCAAATCGGTAAAGGCAATAATCAAACCCCCTAACGGAGGGTCAGGTGAGGTCGTGTCCACAGGTACGTACAATGTTATATATCATGCACAAACAAATGTACCTCATATTGAAGAACCAACACAAGATGATATAATTGAATTTAGTCCTGTCAGGGTGATCACAGTCCCCAATGGGAAGACTGACGATCAGGGAATCATTCCCGTCAAGGACAGTGCACTGCGCCGTCCCTGGTCCCGGATGGAATTGAGATCAATTATGTCTGAATTTCCTGATCCTAGGAAAAATCTGGTAACATGTCAAAGGTTTATTAAAGAACTAGGAAACTCCACAGAACCCACCAACAAAGATTGGCGGACAGTGCTGAGGGCATGTTTGCCCTCCAGTGTTGACCCTGCGAAATTTATTGCTGATTGTAAATTAAACACAGAGGTACCTCGTACGGAGGAAAACAATCAGGAATGTATTAAGCAGATCAACCGACAGTTAGGAGTATATTTCCCTGCCGTTGTCAAGTGGAATGAGATTTTCTCCATAAGACAAAACGAAGGGGAAAGTACTTCTAATTATTTCCATCGGGCATTGCAGGACATGACTAGGTATACGGGTATAGAAAACATCGAAACAAGTGCACCGCACAGAGAAATAGCAGTATCTGTGCTAATGGATGGGTTAAAGGAAGTGTTGAGAGCAAGGATACAGATCACCAATCCATACTGGAGAGATAAATCAGTAACTGCATTAAGGGACTCTGCTGTTGGGCATGAGCAAAACATCAGCAAGCACAGGGAAACGCAGAGACGTAAGGAGCCTCAGATCCCTGTGGGTAAGTCCAAGGTGATAAGGTGTTATAATTGCCAGAAGGAAGGCCATTATGCAAGAGATTGTAGATTAAGAAATTCACAGAAGGTATATCAACTCCCTAGACAACGACATAATCATGATATCCAAGGAATCAGGGAGGTACAGGGAAAGCTGTTGATGGTGATGAGCATCCAAGCGTTTGAGGAGGCATCAAATCAACCAAGACCCCATTTCACTGACACTTGGAGGAAGCCCAGGGTTTGTTATCGTTGTAAAAGAGAAGGGCATTATGCCAGCAACTGCAACAGCCCACATAAAGTCAGACCCCCTAGACATGAATACGAGCAAAGTTATAACACCCCAAATTATAATCAGGGATCACATAGGCCGCACCTGTAACATGTAGTCAGGAAAGGTGATCATTAGGACCGATGGTAAGACTGAGACAGTTAATAAATTGGGAGGTCATTCCCTGAAGACACAGGAATGACCGGGTGAAACGTTGTAAATGTATCTGTGAAATGTTTTTTTCTCTCTCCCCATCTCTGACGATTATTGGTAGGACTCAAACATTGCATATCTACTTGGTCTTTGCAGAAGTCTACCAAACCCCAGCATGACCTATCCACACCAATGTATTCTGGCCAGATACAGAGGGTGGAGTGTGGAGGTGCTGGTGGGAGGGACTGCGCAAGGAAACCATTGGACATGTAGATATGACAGCCTGATGATCTGACAATGTTTTAAATTGTTTGAAAAAAAAAAATGTTTTTTTTCCCCTGTTGTTGTTTCTTGTTGGTTTATGTAATATATATTTTTATGAATTGTTCTCTCTCTCTTTTGTTTTTTTGTTTCCTCTCTTCTTTCTCATGTTTTCATGATTTAAAGATGGTATGTCACCCATCAGTTAGACAAATGGTAATGCAAGATTTTTGCTCCTTACAGAAAGATCGCTGGTTTGGAAGAAATATTGCATCACCGGAATGTTCGTTTGGAAGACTGAGAGACAGCACCCTTGAGATGACGACAGAACAGGAAGAACAACAAAGACTAGAGAACTTAATTATCGTAACAAGTTTCTCTCCCCCTCAAACTGATTTTCTGTACCCCATTACAAATTTCTTCTTTTCTCCTCCTGGGAGATGGACATGCCACAAGAGACTGTGATATGGATTTCTTTCCTGTTGACCCTGATGTTGACCAGAGCAGTCTGTTTCGGTGAGAGTACCAGTGAGGTCGAGAAAGGATCCAGAAAGGTTTCTGATGACTGAGACGGAGGTGTAAATTTCCAATAGCAACACAATCACCAAGCAAAGGCGAGCACCGGAAACGATCTAGCAGCCATGTTATTTGTAAACATTGTGAAGGATTGTTAGCTGAAGAAAACTGTACCTGTAGGCTTTGTGACAATGTAATTGAGGATGGGTGCATTAAGAAATGCCAATCCAGTTTAATATCCACATGGACCGGCACCCCTTGAGTGACTATCACTCCTTAGTGGGTAGTGTGTTAAATCAAACAGATTGTTGGGTATGCTCTCAAGTACCTCAAGGTCATAGCAAATCAGGACTAGTACCATTTCCTTTAACGATAGGGGAGGTACTTGAGCTAAAGGGTGGGAGACCGGTGGACAGGAGGTTTAATATCTCCAGTCCTCCTAGTTTGAAGCTCCACCAATATCATGTGGATAGATCCCTAATATGTTTTAACATCTCCAATCCCCGAAAGCCGGGAAATTGGGAAGTGTCATGGAGTAACCAAACCATGACCTTTTCATATAGAGCAGATAGAATGCCGACAGATACAGAGCTTATACGCCACATAGCCAGTAGAGAAAAATCTTTCCGATATAGGTATACCCTAGGAAGTAGGATTACGAGAGTTGGAGAGGTATCACCAGGATACTGCGCACATATCGTACAAACTGATACGTGTACTAAACAGATGGGAGCATTAGGGTTAGGAGATTTCACATGGAAGATGTGTAATATGGTTATGTCCTACTCCGTCCCATATGTTCTCCCCGATGATGCATATTTCATATGCGGGAGGAAGGCGTATAAGTGGCTTGCCCCAAACTCTGAAGGATTGTGTTATATTGGAAAAGTACTGCCTGAAGTAATGACTGTATCACATGCCAAAATGAAAGATATTCACCGTGTTGCCCAAGCTCCTTATACTCATACCCACTACGAGCACGTAGTTAAACGGCACCTGATAGAAAGAACAGAGCATCCGGCCTCTGACATGATCCATGAATTCACCGGGATTCAGTTTCTAATCGCGTTAGATTTCACTCGCACCACCAGAGGAGTGTTGAATTATAAATACATATCTGCGCTTGCAAATTTGTTAGATAATATCACAGAAATGTATGATGACACGTTTAGGTATACTGGAAGAGAACTTCAAGCTTATAAAACAGAACTAGTTCAGCATAGAATGATTCTCAATTATCTCACAGCAGTAACAGGTGGATGTTGTGTCACACTGGCAACGCAGTACGGCGTGAAATGTTGCACATATATTACAAATAGTACCGAGGACTCGGTCGAGGTCATAGACCAAAAGATGGACGATATTCTCCAACTGAAGTGGGAATTTCGCAGGAGACACAATCTCACCCTTGCTGCTGTGAGTAATGAGCTGACTGGTTGGGTGTCATGGTTGAACCCGCGAAATTGGTTCTCCGGTTTAGGAGAATGGGCTCAAGGAGTCATAATGGATGTAGGGAAGTTTCTCCTATGTATCTTAGGTGTTATCATAACGATTGGCTTGATATTTAGATGCGGTCAGGCTTTAATGAAGTGCAAACGAAGTACCAGGGTGATGAGTGAGGAAATTGTAATTCCAATGGATTTGATTTATGACCCAAATGTAGAAACAATGATGTGATGAAAATGCGATTTCTACGGTCCGTTTCTTTCACCTGTTTTTCCGTTTTCCCCAAGGTAAAAAGACCCACTTGGACGAGGAATTTGATGAGCCGATATACAGACAACGGATGGATTAAAGAAGAAGTTTTGACAACCTGATACACAGATTTTTGATGAACTTTGCCATAGATCCCCAGTTTCCCTAGAAATTTTAAAATTACGCTAGCCCAACACTTTTGTAAATCTATGGACATTGACAAAGCTTTTGCTCGCACCTTATGGGCAAAAGCACAAAGAAGACTGCATTCAACAGACACCGAACAAGACTTCAACCGACAAATGTTAATTTACCTGACATAGAATACCACTGCATTTACCGTAATTATGTCTTATCTTCATCTCTACAACCTTCAGGTAATTACACACATAGTATAGGGAATACAGGCACAGATATCAGCAATCACATATTCCCCCATTCATGTATCATCAACTAAAATGTGCTCCCCATTTTGTTACAACCACAGCCGAAAAGAGCTCGGTAAAGTTTGACAGCCCATCCACAGACCCGTACCACGGGATAAGAAGGAATTCAAATGTATACTTCGCAATACCTCGAAGCTTGATTTAAAACACGTACGGCACGATGATACATGACCCCCAAACACGGATTCATACACACATGCTTCTGCTATCTCACTAGGTCATACCCTCTTCACACCTTCTCCTCTCTCTTCCCTTACCCAACCATGGAAATGTATTAACCCCTGACATATATTTTTCTCTTTTTGAAATGTTTTAGAAAGTGGCAGTTATTGTTGACTGCCAAAGGGTGGACTGTCAAAGTCAGAAAAATAACACTATGCACACTACCATATTTGCACCTCATACAGGTCCGTGCTGCGCATGCGTGCGCTCTCCCGTGCGTGCGCATACTCGCTGTTGCGGGCACCCGCAGGCGCACGGTATGCGCATTTACGGTAGAGATTGTATGCGTCTAGCGGGCGACTCGTTCGTTACATATTTTCACTATATAATGTATTTTATAGATCATGGTCCCTTTGATAGATTCTGAAAGTTTAGTTAATGTAGCATGTTCCTGGACAGAGAGATCCCTCTTTGTATTGTACGAAGGGTCCAACAGGAGTCATACAGTGATGTTTAGTATCCATCGGAAGAGTATTTAATTAGCAATATTCCGGTGTTGGTTTGGAGCGGATTAATCGCTCGTGCGAATAGTTATGGACATAAGAAGTTTATGTCCATTTACTATTATTTGCACTTACTTAGCCATGCGGCGGGAAACCTAGTATCCCACCCACCTGAGCAGTTGGAAATAGCCACAGCCCACCTGTATGAATCAACCTATGACCTTTTGTTATAATGCGAAGACGAATTCCTGTGTCCAATGAACAATAAGAATGTAGGGACCATTGTACTGTATTGTGTGTAGTGTATATAAGGTCAGCCAGCCTGAACAGGGATCAGACTCTCTCCACAAAGGGTTATCATATTGACAAACTTGGGGTCTGGTACCAGGCTGCGCTGCGATCGTTCCCAGTGTGTGTATGTAAGTAATTCTCTGTAATCATTGCTCTTTCTTTGTATTTGCCACATTCTCTCTCTCTTTCGGTTTAGTTTAAGATTGTAACGTTATTGTATATTTCTGTCTAGATATTCTGTTAGATTTATATGTTAGTTTGTAGCGTATGACTTGTGAATTGTTTTCCCTTTTTGAAATAATTTAAGACTCTTGTTAGTAAAAGGTTTTGGACCCTTAACACGGTAGTGTGTATTCATTATATTGCAAGGGGTAATAAGAGCGTCTCAATCGCTCAAACAGCTTTAGTATTAACAAGGTTAAACAGCGTTATATCGCTACATTGGTTCTAGTACAAGGTTTACAGCATAAGAATATCTTTTCTGTGTGTTACATACAAGGTTTAATGATTGTTATCTTGTGAGCGTATGCGCCGCTCGTGATCTCCTCGTGGTCTCGAGCGTCCGCTACGCTGATAGCGTAGCATTACGGTATTCGCTCAACTATTGTGTGCCCGATACCAACAGCGTATTCTCGCGAGCGTTTGTGTCGCTCGAGCGGCTCGCTCCCGATACAGCGTCCGCTACGCTAAGAGCGTACCCTTACGGTACTACATACTCCAATAGCGTACAAAGTCTCTTAACCTCTTAGAGTGTTTAATAAGGTAATCAAATCAGCATTCTCAGTTTTTTCAGACACGCCTGCGTTTTTGCAACCACTCCCTGAAAACGGTCAGTTGACACCCAGAAACGCCCCTTTCCTGTCAGTCTTCTTGCGGCCGTCAGTGCAACTGAAAACTTCGCTAGAACCGGTGCAAAACAAATGCCTTTGTGCCCGTACATCGCGCGATTTTTAGCCTGATCGCTGCGCTGCGAACAACGGCAGCTAGCGATCAACTCAGAATGACCCCCAATATATGAACCAAAGGGTACATGTGGGCATTATACACAGGTGCAGCAGTGTATATATCTGGGCATGATACACAGGTGTAGCAGTATATACTGCTGGAAGTTTGGTTAGTTTTGATGTGTGAGATGGGTGGAAAAAATAGGCAGGGCTTTGACTATAAAAACAATTAGAATAATACAAAGAAGAGATTTCTAACAGATTCTTTGTATTTTTTATATACTTTATATAGTCAAAACTCAGGCTTATAAGTTAGTGTGACAGGAAAGGCTCTGCCTTACCCTACCGTACACCATTGGACATTACTGTTATGCTGCTCCGTCATTTTGATGGGCTGGTAACTAGTTGTGGGACATGCACTAAGCAGTGATAAAAGTAGAGAGATGAGCCAGTGGAGAAGTTGCCCATGGCAACCAATCAGCTGCTCTGTATACTTTTGTAGTATGCAAATTATAAATGTTACATCAATGCTGATTGGTTGCTGTGGGCAGCTTCTCCACTCGCTCACTTCTCCACTTTTATCACCGCTTAGTACATGTCCCTATTAGTATATAAATAAGCAAATCCAAGTCAAAGAGACTCAGCTACCCATCCAAATTAAAATAAGTGAATACCAAAAGCAAACAGAGCAGGACAATCACTTTGCTCTGACTTCTAGGTGAAGTCTCATTGTAAAGCTGGGTACACAGTGGGCGACCTCCCCTAGTTAGCAATCAGCGCTATATCGCTGATTGCTAATTAGGGTAGATCGCCAGTGCATACAACCTGAACGATATCGATGAATGATATTGTTCAGTGACATCATACCCCCGCACTCCCCGAGCATGCAGATCAATGATATAGTTAAAGCTGAGCTGCATGTTCAGTAGATAATGCCTGAACAAGAACGACCAGCAGGTGCGCGCATCTTTCATCATTCAGGCATATGCACTGGACGATATGAACAAAAGATCTTTTTTTTTTTTAAAGGCAATTATCGTTCACATCGTCTAGTGCATCACCTAGTGTGTACGGGCTTAAGTGCTAAGCGACGGAGTTCTGGTCACAGACAGGTTAGTTGAGAACACATGTGCAGACACTTTCAAACATTTCATGCTGCAGGAAGAATTGGACTGGGGCATGAAAGGCCCACCAGGGGAATGCAGTGATATGGGCTCATACTTAGAAGTGTGGCCAGCCTCCCGAGCGGAAGAATGCGGCCGCAATGTGATTGACAGAGGTGGGCATTCACGGGGCAGTGACGCAACATTGCAGGGGCATGGTGGGCTAAATGGGAGCATGCTGGGGGAGTGTACGGGGCGGCTGCGTATGACATCATACGCAACCACCCCAATTAAAAAAATGTTTGCGGACCACCTGACAGCGCAGGTTAAACCTTAGTTGCGGATGCATTGTGAGGTGGCACCACACATGCTGGGCGGCCTTTCCCTATGCTGGGCGGCCCCCAGCATGTGAGATGGACGCAGATCTTGCTGGGTATGCAGCGATCTGCGTCCATCTACGCATAAGGTCCTGTGTTTGTACAGAGGACCCGATTCAGTTTTGTAAGAAAAGCATAAAAGGCAAGTAACTTTGTGTCTGGAACAAACCATGTTGCCATGCAACCGGAGCAAATACATTTATATTTTATTTGTGCAGGGTAAATAATGTCTGCCTTTGCGTGTAGCCCACAAATGTTAGACATTTTTATTTTAACACTGCAAACAGAACACACCCCACCCAAATCCAAGTCTATTTGCACGTTACATCTGCCCCACCTGCAGTGCAACATGGTTTTGCCCAGTTGCTTGCTTTTTTGCTTTACTTGCAAATCACAATCAGGCCCAGAGTCACAGTTGCAATTTCAGACGCAAGCATGGATTAGATTATTGAATATAGTGGTATTTCCAGATGCAACAGATGTTTATTCAGAATCTACAGATGATGAAAGTGGGTGTCTCAGTCCTTGTACATTCGGACAAATGGATCTACACCAGGGAAGGATTCTGCAGCGGGATTTGCTAAAAGTTGCAGATGTGTGACCAGCAACTGCATCCGACTCAGAATCATGGGGGTCATTCCGAGTTGATCGCTAGCTGCCGTTGTTCACAGCGCAGCGATCAGTCTAAAAAACGTCATTTCTGTACATGCGCATGCACCGCAATGCGCACACGCGACGTACGGATACAAAGGCTTTTGTGGTTTTGCACAGGTTCTAGCGACGTTTTCTTTCGCACTGGCGGCCGCAAGAAGATTGACAGGAAAGGGGCGTTTCTGGGTGTCAACTGACCGTTTTCAGGGAGTGCTTAGAAAAACGCAGGTGTGCCAGGGAAATCGCAGACGTGGCTGGGCAGGTGTGTGACGTCAAAAGCCAACCCTCCAAAGTTAGAATCACCGCACACGAAGAGTAAGTTCAGGGCTGGTCTTGTTTTGCACAAAATGATTTTGCAGGCGCTCTGCTGCACAGGCGTTTGCACTTCTGCAAAGCGAAAATACACTCCCCAGTGGGTGGCGACAATGCGTTTGCACGGCTGCTAAAAACTGCTAGCGAGCGAACAACTCGGAATGACCACCCATGCCCTATAGGTCACTATATTGCTAAATATAATTCAAAAGCAAGTGTAGGTGGCACTATAGCCACTCAGGAGACTATCATCCAAATAGTTTTCCATCTCCAAGCTGCGAATTTCATCTAACATAACTGTGCCTGCTTTTTTCAGATTCACGCTCCCAACATTAATTAACATTAATCCAAAAACAAGCTAATTCCTGATTAATGATAAACACAATAAAACATTATGGGCGGGATGTAATACCGACCGAGATCGGCGGCTGTGTGGGATGCCGGACGAATTCAGAGGGTTAGGTGCGGGAAGGGAGAGTTACGGGGATAAGAGGGCGATAGTACCCATACTTACCCAGGATTCTTTGCATCGGGATGCCAGTACCGGTCATATGACTGCCGGCATCCCGTCAGCCGGGATATCGTATGTATCCCACCTATACAAGGGTGCCTCATTTACAGTTGATTGTTGAAATGTAGCCACAAAGAGGTTGCAAAATGATGTTTAGAAACAAATGTTATATGTTCAACTTTAAATATATCATTCAGATGCATACAGAGCACAGATGTGACAGTGTTCATCACCAACTCAAGGCCTATGGCACTGGTGTATTTATAATGGGTGCAGTGTGTGCGGTGCACATAGGTCCCTGAGTTCAAGGGGTTCCACACAACACACACCCATTTTTTCGAATACTTACCCCTCTGGAGTCCAGTGCCGAAGGCAGTACCACTGTAGAAATCGCCAGGAAAATGGCCGATGCGCCATTTTCCTTGAGATCTGCCCATGCACAAACTCTCTACTGCGCTTTTACGCTGCCAGGCGCCAGCAGAAAGGAAGGGGCACGGACGGAGGAGACTGCACACGGGCCTCCTCCTCTCTTAAAGCCTCCCTGGCCTATTGGATGCACAAAAATAAGCCTCTAAAAGGTAACTGATTCTCAAACACGGCCACATCACAACAGGTTAAATCAGGGGCAAACAGCTTTTGCACGATGTTTGGTTTGCAGACTGGATATTTTCTACAATCTGTATGGTTCTTATTCTACACTTAATCGAATATTGTATTTTGTGTATGAAAACTGAATTCAGTTGGATAATAAACCACATGGTGACACTCCCCGCTTTCCCTCCCCCATGATATGCCCCAGTGGGCACTGGTAAAAACGATTGCCATGGGAATACATTATTTTGTTGGCTCTGAAAAAGTTTTTTTACAGGTTGAGTCTCCCATATCTGAAAATCCGATATCCAAAATAGTCCGAATTCAAACATTTTTAGGGCGTGACTAAGAAAGTGACACATATGCTTTTTGATGTTTTACAAAATTACTTTCAGGCTTTGTATATAAGGTATACAGTATATGAAACAAAAATGCATTTCAAATTTAGACTTGGGTCCCAACCCCAAGATATTTCATTATGGTATGCAAATATTCCAGAGGGCGGGAAATCCAAAATGCTTCTGGTCCCAATGCTTTCGGATATGGGAGACAACCTGCATCATGATTGGTAAGGTGTGACAAATTCAAACATAAATAAGAAGACACTGGTGAAATGATTTATTGCTAAACCTAGAAGAATTCAAATTAAAACACTAGTAATGAATGATTGTACTTGGATCTAAAGAACTTTTACATATATAAATGAGGAAGTAGCATTTGGTATAACTTAGAGCAATGTTTCCCAACCTCAGCCCTCAAGGCACACTAACTGTCCATGTTTGAGCACAGATGGTTACATCAAAATAACTGCGGTACTAGTTAAGTCACCTGTGCTCAAGTAAGGCTATCCTTAAAACCTGGACTGTTGGTGTGCCTTGGGGCTTGCAGTTGGGAAACACTGGCGTAGAGTCATTCATGTATATTCTGATAAAGCCTAGCTCACTAATACTAATTAATGTGTATTGTTAAAGTCAGATACATTGGATGAAGGCATTTCTCAAGGGGCCTACACACGGTGTGATATTTATACCAATATAGACTATATATCGCATGAAAACATAGTGCATATCGCACCGTGTGTACACAGCTTACGATGCCGATCCCGTGGGGACTGTATTGCAAGAAAAAAATAGACTGTGCAGGCAGGACAATTTTGACTAGAAAGCGTACAATCTAGTACTTGTGTACCCGGCTTTAAAGTATGGGTCACTCAAGGTACAATTCAGTTGAAAACGATCACGATGGGCCAGTTTAACTGTGTGTGATCTGATTGTATGCAATTGCGATCACATTCTCTTAAAGGTCACCAGTTATATTAACATTGGTAAAGGTTATGATTTAGAGATGCAGATCATGAAATTTATATACTTCAATTATATTTGCAACTGAACATAGTAAAGACACTTTTAGGTATTCAGTACACACACTATTTATTATTATTATTATTATTATTTATTAAAAGTTATTTATACAGCACACACATATTACGCAGCGCTTCAGAGAGAATATCTGGCCATTCACAGCAGTACCTGCCCCAGTGGAGTTTACAATCTATATTCCATAACACATTTTCACACACTATGGGGTATATTTACTAAGGTCCCGATTTTGACCGAGATGCCGTTTTTTCTTCAAAGTGTCATCTCGGTAATTTACTAAGCAAAAATCACGGCAGTGATGAGGGCATTCGTAATATTTTGGAAGTCCTAGGAAAAAATCACGAATCAATACACCATCGGTCAAATACGCCTGCAATTTGGTAGAAATCGGTCATTTACTAAAAAGTGCAAAACACAAACACTGCCGACAATAGCCAAACACTGCCGTGATACAATACAAATCGTGAAAAAGTGCTAAAAAAAAACAGACCTGCTTTTTTATCCCGTGTTTGTATAGGCATGCACGGATCCATGAGATCCGTGCATGTTTTTCAGTGGGAAGGGGGGGGAAATGTTCTAAATTTTCAGAAAAAAAATTGCGTGGGGTCCCCCCTCCTAAGGCAAACCAGCCTCGGGCTCTTTGAGCCGATCCTGGTTGCAGAAACATGGGGAAAAAATGGACAGGGGTTCCCCCATATTTAAGCAACCAGCATCGGGCTCTGCGCCTGGTCCTGGTTCCAAAAATACGGGGAACAAAAAGAGTAGGGGTCCCCCGTATTTTTGAAACCAGCACCGGGCTCCACTAGCTGGACAGATAATGCCACAACCGGGGGTCACTTTTATACAGTGCCTTGCGGCCGTGGCATCAAATATCCAACTAGTCACCCCTGGCCGGGGTACCCTGGGGGAGTGGGGACCCCTTCAATCAAGGGGTCCCCCCCCCCCAGCCACCCAAGGACCAGGGGTGAAGCCCGAGGCTGTCCCCCCCATCCAATGGGCTGCGGATGAGGGGCTGATAGCCTTTGTGAAAAGTGATTGATATTGTTTTTAGTAGCAGTACTACAAGTCCCAGCAAGCCTCCCCCGCAAGCTGGTACTTGGAGAACCACAAGTACCAGCATGCGGCGGAAAAACGGGCCCGCTGGTACCTGTAGTACTACTACTAAAAAAATACCCCAATAAAGACATCACACACACACCATGAAAGTATAACTTTAATACATCCATCCACACCTCCATATACACATACTTACCTTATGTTCCCACGCAGGTCGGTCCTCTTCTCCAGTAGAATCCATGGTGTACCTGTAGAAAAAATTATACTCACATAATCCAGTGTTTTCGGCTCCTCTGTAAATCCTTTTGTAATCCACGTACTTGAAAAAATAAAAAAACGGATACCCGACCACGAACTGAAAGGGGACCCATGTTTTCACATGGGCCCCCTTTCCCCGAATGCCAGAAACCCACTCTGACTGATGTCTAAGTGGGTTTCTTCAGCCAATCAGGGAGCGCCACGTTGTGGCACCCTCCTGATCGGCTGTGTGCTCCTGTACTGTATGACAGGCGGCACACGGCAGTGTTACAATGTAGCGCCTATGCGCTCCATTGTAACCAATGGTGGGAACTTTCAGGTCAGCGGTGAGGTCACTTTCGGTCAACCGCTGACCTGAAAGTTCCCACCATTGGTTACAATGGAGCGCATAGGCGCTACATTGTAACACTGCCGTGTGCCGCCTGTCATACAGTACAGGAGCACACAGCCGATCAGGAGGGTGCCACAACGTGGCGCTCCTTGATTGGCTGAAGAAACCCACTTAGACATCAGTCAGAGTGGGTTTCTGGCATTCGGGGAAAGGGGGCCCATGTGAAAACATGGGTCCCCTTTCAGTTCGTGGTCGGGTATCCGTTTTTTTTTATTTTTTCAAGTACGTGGATTACAAAAGGATTTACAGAGGAGCCGAAAACACTGGATTATGTGAGTATAATTTTTTCTACAGGTACACCATGGATTCTACTGGAGAAGAGGACCGACCTGCGTGGGAACATAAGGTAAGTATGTGTATATGGAGGTGTGGATGGATGTATTAAAGTTATACTTTCATGGTGTGTGTGTGATGTCTTTATTGGGGTATTTTTTTAGTAGTAGTACTACAGGTACCAGCGGGCCCGTTTTTCCGCCGCATGCTGGTACTTGTGGTTCTCCAAGTACCAGCTTGCGGGGGAGGCTTGCTGGGACTTGTAGTACTGCTACTAAAAGCAATATCAATCACTTTTCACAAAGGCTATCAGCCCCCCACCCGCAGTCCATTGGATGGGGGGGACAGCCTCGTGCTTCACCCCTGGCCCTTGGGTGGCTAGGGGGGGGGGGACCCCTTGATTGAAGGGGTCCCCACTCCCCCAGGGTACCCCGGCCAGGGGTGACTAGTTGGATATTTGATGCCACGGCCGCAAGGCACTGTATAAAAGTGACCCCCGGCTGTGGCATTATCTGTCCAGCTAGTGGAGCCCGGTGCTGGTTTCAAAAATACGGGGGACCCCTACTCTTTTTGTTCCCCGTATTTTTGGAACCAAGACCAGGCGCAGAGCCCGATGCTGGTTGCTTAAATATGGGGGAACCCCTGTCCATTTTTTCCCCATATTTCTGCAACCAGGATCGGCTCAAAGAGCCCGAGGCTGGTTTGCCTTAGGAGGGGGGACCCCACGCAATTTTTTTTTTACATTTAAACATTTTTTATTTTTTTTTACAAGCTGCACAATGAAGCCCAGCACGGATCTCTCAGATCCGGCCGAGATTCATTGTATTAAAGTCGGCAGTGTTTTACAAGTCACTCACGTAAAACACTGCCAAAAAAAACGAATGACATCGACATCGGAAAACCCGAAAATGCAGAATACGGCAGCTTAGTAAATTAGTCGTAATCAATTCAAAAAGTTGCATATTTACACTTTCGATGTCATTTGTGATTGAACTTTGACCTCAAACGGGAAAATACGAATCTTAGTAAATTTACCCCTATGTGTGTGGGTTAATTTGGGAGACAATTAATTTGATAGGGTTAATTTGGGAGCCAAATAAACAATTCAGGGTGAATACAATAACTCCAGACAGATAGGGCAATGGTGGAAATCGAACCCATGACCTCAGTGTTGTGAGGCAGTAATGCTAACCATTACACTGTCTGTGATGGGTACTATTTGGATAAAAATTATTTGTGTACTTAGAACATGTGGCAGGACAAAGACTCACTTCACGGAACAATGACCAGATGAAGCAACATATAGAACGTTGAGTACTTAGGATGTCCTGACACTTCCACCTATAGATGTGGACCTTTATTATGTAGTTTGTTTACAGTTGTTATATCATAGCCTTTTACATTGTAAAAATGTATAAAACTCTACACTTCTGGGTCTGAAGGCAGAGCGTTCTGTATTGAAGCTTGAGGCAGTGCTGTCCGTGCGCATGTGTCTGCATTGGCGGTACTTATACTTTATATCTGCAAATAAATCACTTTTGTGGTTTGGAACTACAACGATCGATTGGGCTATCTTTTGCGGCTAGAAATTATTTGAATTTAACAGTATGTAATTTAAAGCTGGGTACACATTAGTCAATTTTTTTTTAACTCTTGCCCCCAGATGTTCAGAACAAGAAATCTGCAGATCTACTGTACATGTAGCCCAATCTGAAGATGCAGCTGACAACCCCATGCATTTGGATGGTGCAGTCATCACCAGATTGTGCAGTGTGTACGGGCCACACAATATAACGTTCTGTTGCATCTGTCATGGACTGGGTACACAGGACGTCTAATGCGCACCCAGCTGAAGGCTACTGTGACCTTAAGAAGGGAGTGTTTGTTGGGAAGTGTTTTCTACATTTTCAGGAACCAGTACTTCGCAACCTGCTGATGTTTTGACTTGAAAGTGATATCTGTCTGGAACTCTGAACACAGGACAAAACAATATCCACGCAATGCTCTGCACAAACCACGCAGCTCTGGCTGTAACACATTTGTTCAGCTGTTGAATTGTTTCCACTTGTACGCTTGATAATGCCATGAAAAATATAATACTCTATTAGTGACATGTTTTGTTTTCATATTTAAACATGTGAGATAACCGTGTTTGTAAATAACCAAATCAGCTATACTGTATACAGTATGCAAACAGACTCAAAACTCTTTCTCCTATTCCAGCCTTCTAGACACACGACTATGTAGACTTGAAAGGGTTCAATTTCTCCTTTTACAACACAGTCACCTTCACACAACCTACAAAGAGAAAGCAAAAAAACACAAAATATAGTCATCTCCCTACATAAATGTGCCACTGATATTTCCCTTAAGAATAAATACTTCTAGGGATGCCATTCACTGCCTCTGTATTTATTGCAGCTAAGCGTGCTGTGGAAGCCTAAAGTGCTAGTAACATACTTGGCAACCGTGTCACAGTGATTCACGCCATCACACTGCATTGGGTGAGGCCACGATGATGCGACTCAGCGAATGCAGGCTGCCCCTTCACTCAGGAAGTGGGCAGCATGTGGAATGTCTTGGGAGTCCACGCCAGCAATGCGCTCTGTACCAGCCCTGCACCGTAAATACGTGACATCATGACATCACACCTAGGGTGCAAGGCCAATGGCTCTGGAAAATAGTGCTCTGCCTGAAGCATCAAAAGGACTGGGTAGTTGCATAGACTGAGGGTGTCTGCATGGAGTGTCCCTTGTATGCTCTGGACAGTTCTGCAGTAGCACTACTGGCTGCATTGTGCTGTTCCAGGCACCCAGAAAGCTACATTCAGATACTGTGGGTCAGCAACACCCCGCATAGCCCCTGGTTATGGCCATGAGTCTAGGCGAGACCCCAGTATACCAGGACTCTCCTGAACATTTCGGGAGCATTGGTAAGTTGGGCTAATAACCAAATATAAAATAAGCTTGTATTTGCCACTGTTTTTGTTTTCACTTGCGTTTTTGTCTAGCGTTATGACAAAGATAACACAATGCTATTGGTACCTAACCTAACAATAATGATCAATTATCAGTTCCCCATGTACTCAATGCAGAATTAAATGTGCAGGCCAGGCTTTCTTTATTACAAGTGTAACATTTTCATTACATTGACAAAGTCCTTGCCATATAAAGTATGTCTAGCCAATTAATCTTTCATAGACAATTAATTAACGCCATCTAATTTAGCTCACGCGGTACTAACAAACTGGTAATGTGGAAACTACAGTATTCTAATTACGTGTGCTGTAATAGTGTAACGTACACTGCAGGTGACCTGTGCAGATAATGCCTTGAGCAACAGGTGCCAGTGCAGAGATACTGGTGCACCAACACAGAATGATGTCTGTATTTAGTAAAGCTTTGTAGATTACATTTATAATTGCCCACAACAAAATTAGTGTTAGGAAATTGCCACCATAAATTGGTTTAATGTCTCAGCAAAATGTGATAAAGTGCTCAAAGTAGTTCTGAAGCCCAGGGTCTGGAAAACCAGGCAGTCATGGCAGAGACAGAATTGTTGGTAATTAGTGATTACTAGAAAAGCAGTCTCTCTATACAGCACACACAGGGTTAATAAAAAAATAGGAACAGGGAGAACCAGAAGTTATGGTCAGAAACATCCAAAGGTATGTTATACAGAACAGCATGCAGAGTAGCAACGCAGGATGGGTATGGGACTCAGGGTTGACAGTGTCTAGGTCGACACCCATTAGGTGAACACCTATTGGTCGACAGTGGCTAGGTTGACACTAGAAATAGGTTGACACACGGCCATTAGCTCGACATGAGTTTTTAATATTTTTTTTGGTGTTGTTTTCTTCGTAAAGTGACCGGGAACCCAAATTAGTGCACCGTATCCCCTCGCATGGCTCGCAAAGGTTACCGTTCCCAATCGTAGTCCACGTGGATCGTAAAGTATGTAAAAGTTCAAAAAAAGTGAAAAAATAAGATTTTACTCACCGGTAAATCTATTTCTCGTAGTCCGTAGTGGATGCTGGGGACTCCGTAAGGACCATGGGGAATAGACGGGCTCCGCAGGAGACTGGGCACTCTAAAGAAAGATTTAGTACTACCTGGTGTGCACTGGCTCCTCCCTCTATGCCCCTCCTCCAGACCTCAGTTAAGGAAACTGTGCCCGGAAGAGCTGACATTGCAAGGAAAGGATTTTGGAATCCAGGGTAAGACTCATACCAGCCACACCAATCACACCGTATAACTCGTGATAAACTTAACCAGTTAACAGTATGAACAACAAACAAGCATCACTCAACTGATGCCACATAACATAACCCTTTAGTAAGCAATAACTATATACAAGTATTGCAGAAAGTCCGCACTTGGGACGGGCGCCCAGCATCCACTATGGACTACGAGAAATAGATTTACCGGTGAGTAAAATCTTATTTTCTCTAACGTCCTAGTGGATGCTGGGGACTCCGTAAGGACCATGGGGATTATACCAAAGCTCCCAAACGGGCGGGAGAGTGCGGATGACTCTGCAGCACCGAATGGGCAAACTCAAGGTCCTCCTCAGCCAGGGAATCAAACTTGTAGAACTTTGCAAATGTGTTTCAACCCGACCAAGTAGCAGCTCGGCAAAGCTGTAATGCCGAGACCCCTCGGGCAGCCGCCCAAGAAGAGCCCACCTTTCTTGTGGAATGGGCTTTCACTGATTTTGGATGCGGCAATCCAGCCGCAGAATGAGCCTGCTGAATCGTGCCACAGATCCAGCGAGCAATAGTTTGCTTTGAAGCAGGAGCACCCAGCTTGTTGGATGCATACAGGACAAACAGCGAGTCAGTCTTCCTGACTCCAGCCGTTCTGGTCACATAAATCTTCAAAGCCCGGACTACGTTAAGCAACTTGGAATCCTCCAAGTCACCAGTAGCCGCAGGCACCACAATAGGTTGGTTCAAATGAAAGGATGACACCACCTTTGGCAGAAATTGCGGACGAGTCCGCAATTCTGCCCTATCCATATGGAAAACCAGATAGGGGCTTTTACATGACAAAGCCGCCAATTCTGACACACGCCTAGCCGAAGCTAAGGCCAACAGCATGACCACTTTCCACGTGAGATACTTTAGCTCCACGGTCTTAAGTGGCAGCACTCCCTTAACAAACGTCTGAACCTCAGGCAGTGAAACCAGTTCTTTTTGGAAGAAAATGGATAGGGCCGAAATCTAGACTTTTATGGACCCTAATTTTAGGCCCATAGTCACTCCTGACTGTAGGAAGTGCAGGAATCGACCTAGCTGGAATTCCTCTGTAGGGGCCTTCCTGGCCTCACACCAAGCAACATATTTTCGCCATATACGGTGATAATGCTTTGCTGTCATGTCCTTCCTAGCCTTTATCAGCGTAGGAATAACTTCATCCGGAATGCCTTTTTCCGCTAGGATCCGGCGTTCAACCGCCATCCCGTTAAACGCAGCCGCGGTAAGTCTTGGAACAGACAGGGCCCTTGTTGTAACAGGTCCTGTCTGAGAGGCAGAGACCACGGGTCCACTGTGAGCATTTCTTGCAATTCCGGGTACCAAGTCCTTCTTGGCCAATCCGGAACAATGAGTATTGTTCTCACTCCTCTTTTTCTTACAATTCTCAGCACCTTTGGTATGAGAGGAAGAGGAGGAAACACATAGACCGACTGGAACACCCACGGTGTTACTAGTGCGTCCACAGCTAACGCCTGAGGGTCCCTTGACCTGGCGCAATACCTTTTTAGCTTTTTGTTGAGACGGGACGCCATCATGTCCACCTGTCGCAGTTCCCATCGATTTGCAATCTGCGTGAAGACTTCTTGATGAAGTCCCCACTCTCCCGGGTGGAGGTCGTGCCTGCTGAGGAAGTCTGCTTCCCAGTTGTCCACTCCCGGAATGAACACTGCTGACAGTGCTAGTAAGTGATTCTCCGCCCAACGAAGAATCCTGGTGGCTTCTGCCATTGCCACCCTGCTTCTTGTGCCGCCCTGGCGGTTTACATGGGCCACTGCAGTGCTGTTGTCTGACTGAATCAGCACTGGTTGGTTTCGAAGCAGAGGCTCCGCTTGACTCAGGGCGTTGTATATGGCCCTTAGTTCCAGGATATTGATGTGCAGACAAGTCTCCTGACTTGACCATAGCCCCTGGAAGTTTCTTCCTTGA
The DNA here is from genome assembly GCF_028390025.1 of Pseudophryne corroboree. Taxonomy (NCBI): domain Eukaryota; kingdom Metazoa; phylum Chordata; class Amphibia; order Anura; family Myobatrachidae; genus Pseudophryne; species Pseudophryne corroboree. Next base: position 320,459,289 of record NC_086448.1, on the reverse strand, counting down.
GTGACTGCCCCCCATCCTCGGAGGCTTGCATCCGTGGTCACCAGGACCCAGTCCTGTATGCCGAACCTGCGGCCCTCGAGGAGGTGAGCACTTTGCAGCCACCACAGAAGAGACACCCTGGCCCTGGGGGACAGGGTGATCAGCCGATGCATCTGAAGATGCGATCCGGACCAATTGTCCAACAGATCCCACTGACAGATCCTCGCATGGAACCTGCCGAAGGAAATGGCTTCGTATGACGCCACCATCTTTCCCAGGACTCGCGTGCAGTGATGCACTGATACCTGTTTTGGTTTTAGGAGGCCTCTGACCAGAGTCACGAGCTCCTGAGCCTTCTCCTCCGGGAGAAACACCTTTTTCTGTTTGTGTCCAGAATCATGCCCAGGAAAGGCAGACGCGTCGTAGGAATCAGCTGCGACTTTGGAATATTCAGAATCCAGCTGTGCTGTTGCAACACTTCCTGAGAGAGTGCTACGCTGATCAGCAACCGCTCCCTGGACCTCACCTTCATGAGGAGATCGTCCAAGTATGGGATAATTGTAACCCCTTGCTTCCGAAGGAGCACCATCATTTCCGCCATCACCTTGGTAAATATTCTCGGTGCCGTGGACAGGCCAAACGGCAACGTCTGGAATTGGTAATGACAGTCCTGTACCACAAACCTAAGGTACTCCTGATGAGGTGGATAAATGGGGACATGCAAGAACGCATCCTTGATGTCCAGATACACCATAAAATCCCCCTCTTCCAGGCTTGCAATGACGGCTCTGAGCGATTCCATTTTGAACTTGAATCTTTTCAGATAAATGTTCAGGGACTTTAAATTCAATATGGGTCTGACCGAACCGTCCGGTTTCGGTACCACAAACATTGTGGAATAGTATCCCCTTCCCTGTTGAAGGAGGGGAACCTTTACCACCACCTGCTGGAGATATAACTTGTGAATTGCCGCTAGCACTACTTCCCGTTCCATGGGGGAAGCTGGCAGGGCTGATTTGAGGTAACGGTGAGGTGGCATCACTTCGAATTCCAGCTTGTATCCCTGAGACACAATCTGTATAGCCCGGGGATCCACCTGTGAGCGAACCCACTGGTGGCTGAAATTTCGGAGACGCGCCCCCACCGCTCCTGGCTCCACCTGTGGAGCCCCAGCGTCATGCGGTGGATTTTGTGGAAGCCGGGGAGGACTTCTGTTCCTGGGAACTAGCTGTATGGTGCAGCTTCTTTCCTCTACCCCTGCCTCTGGCAAGAAAGGACGCACCTCTGACCTTCTTGCTTCTTTGTGATCGAAAGGACTGCATTTGGTAATACGGTGCTTTCTTAGGCTGTGAGGGAATATATGGCAAAAAATTTGACTTCCCAGCCGTAGCTGTGGAAACTAGGTCCGAGAGACCGTCCCCAAACAATTCCTCACCCTTATAAGGCAACACCTCCATGTGTTTTTTAGAGTCGGCATCACCTGTCCATTGCCGAGTCCATAAGACCCTTCTGGCAGAAATCGACATTGCGTTTATTCTAGAGCCCAGCAGGCAAATGTCCCTCTGGGCATCCCGCATATATAGGACAGCGTCTTTGATATGTCCTAGGGTCAGTAAAATAGTCTCCCTGTCCAGGGTATCTAACTCCTCAGACAGAGTATCTGTCCATGCTGCTACAGCACTACACATCCAGGCCGCAGCAATCGCTGGCCTCAGAAGAGTACCAGAATGTGTATAAACAGACTTCATGATACCTTCCTGCTTCCTATCCGCAGGATCCTTTAGGGCGGCCGTATCCTGTGACAGCAGGGCCACCTTCTTAGATAAGCGCGTCAACGCTTTGTCTACCCTAGGGGAGGATTCCCAGCGCATCCTGTCCGTTGGCGGGAAAGGGTACGCCATAAGTAACCTTTTGGAAATCAGCACTTTCCTATCGGGGGAATCCCACGCTTTTCCACATAACTCATTTAATTCATGTGAAGGGGGAAAAGTCACTTCTTGCTTTTTCTCCCCAAACATATAAACCCTCTTGTCAGGGACAGGGTTTTCCTCCGATATGTGCAATACATCCTTCATTGCTATAATCATGTATCGGATGGCTTTAGTCATTTTAGGCTGCAACTTTGCCTCATCGTCATCGACACTGGAGTCAGAATCCGTGTCGACATCTGTGTCGACCAACTGGGATAGTGGGCGCTTTTGAGACCCTGACGGCCTCTGAGCTGTAGAATCAGACACGGGTTGAGACCCTGACTGATTATCCAACCTTTTATGCAAGGAGCTTACGTTATCATTTAACACCTTCCACATATCCATCCAATCAGGTGTTGGCGCCGTCGGCGGCGACACCACATTCACTTGCACTTGTTCTGCCTCCACGTAACCGTCCTCGTCAAACATGTCGACACAAACGTACCGACACACCGCACACACACAGGGAATGCTCTAATTGAGGACAGGACCCCACAAGGCCTTTTGGGGAGACAGAGAGAGAGTATGCCAGCACACACCCCAGCGCTATATAACCCAGGGATTACACAGTAACTTAGTGTTTACCCAGTAGCTGCTGTTTATGATAATTTGCGCCTAAATGTATGTGCCCCCCCTCTCTTTTTACCCTTTTTCTACCTTGATACTGCAGGGGAGAGCCTGGGGAGCTTCCTCTCAGCGGAGCTGTGAAGAGAAAATGGCGCTGGTTAGTGCTGAGGAAGAAGGCCTCGCCCCCTCAGCGGTGGGCTTCTGTCCCGGATCTGTGTAATAAAATGGCAGGGGCTCGTACATATATACAGTGCCCAGCTGTATATATGTGTCTTTTTGCCAAGAGGTATCCTAATTGCTGCCCAGGACGCCCCCCCCTGCGCCCTGCACCCTACAGTGACCGGAGTGTGTGGGTAGTGTGGGCGCAATGGCGCACAGCTGCAGTGCTGTGCGCTACCTCATGTGAAGACAGGAGTCTTCTGCCGCTGATTTCGATGTCTTCTTGCTTCTGCCGGCTTCTGACTTCTGGCTCTGCAAGGGGGACGGCGGCGCGGCTCCGGGAACGGACGACCAAGGTTAAGATCCTGTGTTCGAACCCTCTGGAGCTAATGGTGTCCAGTAGCCTAAGAAGCGCAACCTAGCCGCAGTTAGTAGGTTTGCTTCTCTCCCCTCAGTCCCTCGTAGCAGAGAGTCTGTTGCCAGCAGAAGCTCTCTGAAAATAAAAAACCTAACTAAAATACTTTCTTATTAGCAAGCTCAGGAGAGCCCACTAAAAGCACCCAGCTCTGGCCGGGCACAGATTCTAACTGAGATCTGGAGGAGGGGCATAGAGGGAGGAGCCAGTGCACACCAGTAGTACTAAATCTTTCTTAGAGTGCCCAGTCTCCTGCGGAGCCCGTCTATTCCCCATGGTCCTTACGGAGTCCCCAGCATCCACTAGGACGTTAGAGAAATTAGAAAAACTCATGATGACCTTTTTGCATTTCGACCTAATGGTCGTGTCGACCTATTTCTAGTGTTGACCTATTCACTGTCGACCAAAGGGTGTCGACCTAAGTGGTGTCGACCCAGAGTCCGGATACCACGCAGTAAACAGGTGATAGGCACACAATAATCTGGCACCCCAGCGCTCAGCCAGCGCCAAGTACAAAGAGGCTCTCCAAGTCCCTACTAAATGATATTAGCATGTAGAAGTCTGACAAGACAATCCTACCAAGCATCGTCTTACGGGTCCCGTATTTCTAGCCATCCTAGCCTTGTCCACGAGCCAAATGCTAAATGCGCAGGTGACTACATATATTCTAGTGGTAAGATGTTGACTGTGATAGGCCTCGATGCATACCTCCCATGTGCCTGGCCTCCTATGAGAGCAGTTCAGCTTCTTGTTAGCCATCCTCCTGTTACCGCCCAGTTACTGTCCAGGAACGCCGCTTACATTTCTGATACCACAAATCCAATTCTGTAGTGACTCTGTATGTACAAAATCAGGATATATGTGCAGGGTGACACATGTGCATATGCGGTCCGTTGGTCTGACATTGCTTTTCTTTTTTAAGCCTGAATTGTTTTTTGATGTTCAATAAAAACTTTTTTTTTCAAAATGTGTCTGCATACCTGCTGTTTTTCTAACTTTTATTTTATAACTTTCAAATGGATTCCAACAATATTAGTTGTGTGTTATAATATAACTTCTGCAAAGCAAACTTCCATGACAACACAATTGATGTCAATAAATATTTTCACAATGACTCATTCTTACATCAGTGTAACGCAGAAATCGTTGGAAGTAAATAGAGCCCAGTGAATAAACCACATATTTATAGGTGACTATTTAACATGAAGTAAAATGGATGGAACAATGAATGAACTATTTACATAGGACTTTCACCAGTCACCAGTCAGACAAATATAATGGGAAATGCATAATCCTGCCCCATTCAGCAGGGCATTAAGAAGTGGTTTAATCAACCGCATCCAGTAATACATTTCATTATAAAACACGGCTTGGCCTAGTGGCAAATATAACTCATTACTTTCATTACATCAATGCTAAACCAACACGAGACTGAACATCACTTACAGAACCTGTTCTTATAAGAATACTTACAATATACCACAACCCTAAACAGAAATCAAGAAGTTATTTATAAATATGTGGATATTTGCTTTTACTATTTACTTCAGTAAGTAGTAATGAGTAACCTGACACACTTCAAAAGCTGCTTATGGTCTAACTTGTAAAAAAGGCCATCATATTATGCAAGATCTCATAAATAAATCAAAACAACACATTTAGGGGCTAATTCAGGTTGGATCGCAAATAGCGATCCAACCAGAATTTTTACGATGGCCCCCGCTGTGATCAGGAAACTGGCGGCGAGTCTTCTGCGGCCGCAGCTAAGCTGCGCCGGCAGGAGGCTCTCACGGTTTCTGCTGACAAGCAGAAATTGCGAACGCTCTGCAATTTCTGCTTGTTCAACTGAGGGAGGCTCCGGTCAGCATGATGGGCGGCCGCTAGCATGCGATCCAAAGATAGCAAATTCTGCTGATTAGCAGAATTTGCTATCCTTACTGAATTAGCCCCTTAATCAAAGAAATACCAATCTCTAATAACATATCGGGGGTCATTCCGAGTTGATCGCTCACTAGCATTTTTTGCAGCACAGCGATCAGATAGTCGCCGCCTATGGGGGAGTGTATTTTCGCTTTGCAAGTGTGCAAACGCTTTTGCAGCCGAGTGGTACAAAAAAGTTTTTTGCAGTTTCTGAGTAGCTCTGGACTTACTCAACCGCTGCGATCACTTCAGTCTTTTTGGACTCGGAATTGACGTCAGACACCCGCCCTGCAAACGCTTGGACACGCCTGCGTTTTTCCGAACACTCCCAGAAAACGGGCAGTTGACACCCACAAACACGGTCTTTCTGTCAATCACCTTGCGATCGGTGGTGCGATTGGATTCTTCGTTAAATCCATCGCTCAGCACTGATCCTCTTTGTACCAGTATGACGCGCCTGCGCATTGTGGTGCATACGCATGCGCAGTTTTGCTGAGTTTTGACCTGATCGCAGTACTGCCAAGAATAGCTAGTGTGCGATCATGTCGGAATGACCCCTATCATCGGGTAAATTAATGTAAAAGAAACAGTGTTATACCCTATAACAAACAAAACTGACAATTCAACGTCACACAATAAGCAGTAAAATTGGCACTCACTCCGACACTGGGAGCAATGCTGTAACTAGACATTTTGGTGACAGTGGGCACCAAAAATATAAAGGCATGGCTTAATGGGGAAGGGGCGTGGTCACTGAATAGCACCAATTCACATTACACCACACAGTAGTGTCTGTTATTCAAATTACACTGCACCGTAGTATCCTTATACATATTATGGGTGTGGTACGGAAGGTCGACCACACTTAGGTCGACAGTGTCGAGGTCGACCACTATTGGTCAACAGTAACTAGGTTGACAGGGTTTCTTGGTCGACAGGGTTTCTAGATCGACATGTTTTAGGTCAAAAATAGGATTTTGGTACTTACCGGTAAATCCTTTTCTCCTAGTCCGTAGAGGATGCTGGGGACTCCAAAAGGACCATGGGGTATAGACGGGATCCGCAGGAGCTTGGGCACACTGAAAAGACTTAAAACTGGGTGTGAACTGGCTCCTCCCTCTATGCCCCTCCTCCAGACCTCAGTTATAGGAACTGTGCCCAGGAGAGACGGACATTTTGAGGAAAGGATTTTTTGTGTAAACTAAGGGCTACAAACATGCCAGCCCACACCACAATCATACCGTACAACCGGAGTAACAGTAAACCAGATAACAGTATGAATAAACAACAGCAACAAGCTGAAACCAGAAATACACAACCCGTGTATAAAACAAGTGAACCAACAAGAAAACACTGCAAGTAACAGTCCGCACTGGGATGGGCGCCCAGCATCCTCTACGGACTAGGAGAAAAGGATTTACCGGTAAGTACCAAAATCCTATTTTCTCTTACGTCCTAGAGGATGCTGGGGACTCCAAAAGGACCATGGGGTTTATACCAAAGCTCCAGACCGGGCGGGAGAGTGCGGATGACTCTGCAGCACCGACTGAGCAAACGCAAGGTCCTCATCAGCCAGGGTATTAAACTTATAGAACTTAGCAAAAGTGTTTGAACCTGACCAGGTGGCCACTCGGCAAAGCTGTAAAGCCGAGACGCCCCGGGCAGCCGCCCAAGACGAGCCCACTTTCCTGGTAGAATGGGCTTTCACTGACTTCGGCACCAGTAACCCGTCTGAAGAATGAGCCTGCTGAATCGTACTACAAATCCAGCGTGCAATAGTCTGTTTTGAAGCAGGATGACCAATCTTGTTAGAAGCATACAGGACAAACAGCGCTTCAGTTTTTCTGGCTACAGCCGTTCGGGCGACGTAGATCTTCAAGGCCCTCACGACATCCAGAGACTTTGGAACTGCCACAGCATCCGTAGCCACCGGTACCACAATAGGTTGGTTAATGTGAAACGAAGACACCACCTTCGATAAAAATTGTTGACGAGTCCTCAATTCTGCCATATCTGAATGAAAAATCAAGTACGGGCTCTTATGAGATAAGGCCGCCAACTCTGACACTCGCCTGGCAGACGCCAGCGCCAACAGCATGACTACCTTCCAGGTGAGAAACTTCAACTCAACCTTACGCAAAGGCTCAAACCAGGAAGACATGAGAAACTGTAAGACCACGTCAAGATCCCATGGGGCCACAGGAGGCACAAACGGAGGATTGATATGCAACACTCCTTTCACAAACGTCTGAACCTCTGGGAGGACAGCTAATTCCTTTTGAAAGAAAATAGATAATGCCGAAATCTGCACTTTGATGGAGCCCAATATCAGGCCTGCATCTACACTTACCTGCAAAAAGTGGAGAAAACGCCCCAAATTAAAATCTTCCGCAGGAGCCCTTTTAGTCTCACACCAGGAAACATACTTCTTCCAAATACGGTGATAATGTTTCGCCGTAACCTCCTTCCTAGCCTTAATGAGAGTAGTAATGACCTCCCCGGGAATACCCTAAATGAGCTAAGATCTGGCGCTCAACTTCCATGCCGTCAAACGCAGCCGCGGTAAGTCTGGAAACACGCATGGACCCTGCAACAACAGGTCCTCTCTTAGAGAAAGCGGCCAAGGATCTTCCACAAGCAATTCCTGAAGATCCGGATACCAGGCCCTTCTTGGCCAATCTGGAACGACGAGAATCGCCTGAACCCTTGCTCGACGAATGATCCCCAGTACCTTTGGAATGAGAGGAAGTGGAGGGAACACATACACCGACTTGAACACCCACGGAGACACCATGGCGTCCACCGCACTGGCTTGGGGGTCTCTTGACCTGGAACAATACCTCGGGAGCTTCTTGTTGAGATGAGACGCCATCATGTCGATCAACGGAATTCCCCAACGCTTCGTCACCTCCGCAAAAACCTCTTGGTGAAGAGCCCACTCTCCCGGATGGAGATCGTGTCTGCTGAGGAAATCCGCTTCCCAGTTGTCCACTCCCGGAAGGAAGACTGCTGCCAGGGCGCTCACGTGTTGTTCCGCCCAGCGAAGGATTCTTGTGGCCTCCGCCATTGCCGCTCTGCTCCTTGTTCCGTCTTGACGGTTTATATGTGCCCCCGCTGTGATGTTGTCTGACTGTACCAGGACAGATCGACCCTGAAGAAGGCTTCTTGCTTGTAGCAGGCCGTTGTAAATGGCTTTTAACTCGAGAACGTTTATGTGGAGACCCGCTTCCTGGAGCGACCATCTCCCCTGGAAGTTTCTGCCTTGGGTGACTGCACCCCAGCCCCGGAGACTTGCATCTCTTGTCAGATGTACCCAGTCCAGGATACGGAACCGGCGTCCCTCTAGGAGGTGAGAACTTTGTAGCCACCACAGGAGAGAAATTCTGGCTCTGGGAGATAGACTTATCTTCCGGTGCATGTGCAGGTGAGACCCGGACCATTTGCTCAGCAAGTCCCACTGAAACACCCGGGCATGAAACCTGCCGAACGGAATGGCTTCGTACGCCGTAACCATCTTCCCCAGAACCCGCGTACATTGATGGATGGACACCGTCTTCGGCCTCAGAAGTTCCCTGACCATTGACTGGAGTTCTAGAGCCTTCTCCTGTGGAAGAAATACTCTCTGTAACTCCGTGTCCAGAATCATGCCCAGAAAAGACAGCCTGGTGGTCGGAATCAACTGAGATTTTGGCAAATTTAGCACCCAACCATGCTGTCGCAGCACCAACAGCACCAAATCTACACTCCTTAGCAATCTTTCCTTGGACCTCGCCTTTATCAGGAGATCGTCCAAGTACGGGATAATTGAAACCCCTTGCTTGCAAAGGAGAACCATCATTTCTGCCATGACCTTGGTGAAAACCCTCGGGGCCGTGGAAAGGCCAAACGGCAACGTCTGAAACTGGTAATGAGAATCCTGTATCGCAAACCTGAGGAAGGCCTGATGCGAAGGAAATATCGGGACGTGTAAGTAGGCATCCTTTATGTCGACTGACGCCATACAATCCCCCCCTTCCAGGCTGGAAATCACAGCTCAAAGAGATTCCATCTTGAACTTGAAAACTTTCAAGTATGGATTGAGGGACTTTAGATTCAGAATCGGTCTGGCCGAACCGTCCGGTTTCGGCACAACAAATAGGCTCGAGTAGAACCCCTCCCCCCGTTGCGACGGGGGAACGGGAACAATGACCCTCTGCTGACACAATTTTTGTATTGCTGCCAGCACCAGTTCCCTGTCCGGAAGAGACGCTGGTAAGGGCGAAACGAAAAACCGGTGAGGGGGCACCTCCCGAAACTCCAATTTGTATCCCTGAGATACATTCTCTAGGACCCAAGGATCGAGGCCTGAATGCATTCAGACCTGACTGAAGACTCGGAGACGGCCCTCCACCGGTCCGGACTCCCCCAGGGAAGCCCAAGCGTCATGCGGTGGACTTGGTAGAGGCAGGGGAGTACTATTGGTCCTGGGCGCCCGACACGGCAGGCGACTTCCTACCCCTTCATTTACCTTTTGAAGCGAGGAAGGACGAACCTTTTCCACGCCTGTATTTGTTGGGACGAAAGGACTGCATCTGCTGATGTGGTGCCTGTTTGTGTTGTGTGGGAACATAGGGAAGAAAAGAGGACTTACCCGCCGTCGCGGTAGAGACCAGTTCCGCCAAGCCGTCCCCAAACAAGACACTACCTTTGAAGGGTAAAGCTTCCATAGCTCTCTTGGAGTCGGCATCCGCATTCCATTGATGGATCCACAACGCCCTCCTTGCCGATATTGACATGGCATTGGCTCTTGATCCCAAGAGACAAACATCCCTCGCCGCATCCTTCAGGTAATCTGCAGCGTCCTTGATATAACCAAGAGTCAAAAGAACATTATCTTTATCAAGGGTATCCATATCAGCAGCTAAATTCTCAGCCCATTTAGCAATAGCACTACTCACCCACACCGACGCCACTGCAGGCCTGAGCAATGCACCCGTATTAGCGAAAATGGACTTCAGAGGCGTCTCCAGCTTGCGATCCGCCGAATCCTTGAGAGCTGCCGTGTCCGGAGACGGAAGCGCCACCTTCTTAGACAAACGAGATAGAGCTTTGTCAACATTTGGAGACGACTCCCATTTTTCCCTGTCATCAGAGGGGAAAGGATACGCCATGTAAATCCTCTTGGGAATCTGCCACCTCTTATCTGGCGACTCCCAAGCTTTTTCACAAAGAGTATTCATTTCATGAGAGGGGGGAAACTTCACTTCAGGTTTTTTCCCTTTGAACAAACAAATCCTTGTTTCCTGCACTGCAGGTTCATCAGAAATGTGTAAAAATAAGAATTTACTCACCGGTAATTCTATTTCTCGTAGTCCGTAGTGGATGCTGGGAACTCCGTAAGGACCAAGGGGAATAGACGGCTCCGCAGGAGACTGGGCACATCTAAAGAAATATTTAGGACTATCTGGTGTGCACTGGCTCCTCCCCCTATGACCCTCCTCCAAGCCTCAGTTAGGACACTGTGCCCGGAAGAGCTGACACAATAAGGAAGGATTTTGAATCCCGGGTAAGACTCATACCAGCCACACCAATCACACGTATAACTCGTGATAGGAACCCCGGTTAACAGTATGATAACAAAAGGAGCCTCCGAACAGATGGCTCGCAATAATAACCCGATTTGTGTAACAATAACTATTTACAAGTATTGCAGACAATCCGCACTTGGGATGGGCGCCCAGCATCCACTACGGACTACGAGAAATAGAATTACCGGTGAGTAAATTCTTATTTTCTCTGACGTCCTAGTGGATGCTGGGAACTCCGTAAGGACCATGGGGATTATACCAAAGCTCCCAAACGGGCGGGAGAGTGCGGACGACTCTGCAACACCGAATGAGAGAACTCCAGGTCCTCCTCAGCCAGGGTATCAAATTTGTAGAATTTTGCAAACGTGTTTGCCCCTGACCAAGTAGCAGCTCGGCAAAGTTGTAAAGCCGAGACCCCTCGGGCAGCCGCCCAAGATGAGCCCACCTTCCTTGTGGAATGGGCTTTTACAGATTCAGGCTGCGGTAGTCCCACTGCAGAATGCGCCAGCTGAATAGTGCTACAAATCCAGCGCGCGATAGTCTGCTTAGAAGCAGGAGCACCCAGTTTGTTGGGTGCATACAGGATAAACAGCAAATCAGTTTTCCTGACTCCAGCCGTCCTGGAAACATAAATTTTCAGGGCCCTGACTACGTCCAGTAACTTGGAATCCACCAAGTTCCCAGCAGCCGCAGGCACCACAATAGGCTGGTTCAAGTGAAACGCTGATACCACCTTCGGGAGAAACTGAGGACGAGTCCTCAATTCTGCCCTATCCATATGGAAAATCAGATAAGGGCTTTTATAGGACAAAGCCGCCAATTCTGACACACGCCTGGCCAAAGCCAGGGCCAACAGCATGACCACTTTCCACGTGAGATATTTCACATCCACAGTCTTAAGTGGTTCAAACCAATGTGATTTCAGGAACTCCAAAACCACATTGAGATCCCAAGGTGCCACTGGGGGCACAAAAGGAGGCTGAATATGCAGAACTCCCTTGACAAAAGTCTGAACTTCAGGCAGGGAAGCTAGTTCTTTCTGGAAGAAAATCGACAGGGCCGAAATCTGGACCTTAATGGACCCCAATTTGAGGCCCAACGTCACCCCTGCTTGTAGGAAATGCAGGAATCGACCCAGTTGAAATTCCTCCGTTGGGGCCTTCCTGGCCTCACACCAAGCAACATATTTTCGCCAATGCGGTGATAATGTTTTGCGGTGACATCCTTCCTGGCTTTGATCAGGGTAGGGATGACTTCCTCCGGAATGCCCTTTTCCTTCAGGAACCGGTGTTCAACCGCCATGCCGTCAAACGCAGCCGCTGTAAGTCTTGGAACAGACAGGGCCCCTGCTGCAGCAGGTCCTGTCTGAGCGGCAGAGGCCAAGGGTCCTCTGAAAGCATCTCTTGAAGTTCCGGGTACCAAGCTCTTCTTGGCCAATCCGGAACCACGAGTATAGTTTTCACTCCTCGCCTTCGTATTACCTTGGGAATGAGAGGCAGAGGAGGAAACACATAAACCGACTGGTACACCCACGGTGTTACTAGAGCGTCCACAGCGATCGCCTGAGGGTCCCTTGACCTGGCGCAATATCTTTTTAGCTTTTTGTTGAGGCGGGACGCCATCATGTCCACCTGTGGTCTTTCCCACCGGTTTACCAGTATTTGGAAGACTTCTGGATGAAGTCCCCATTCTCCCGGGTGGAGGTCGTGCCTGCTGAGGAAGTCTGCTTCCCAGTTGTCCACTCCCGGAATGAACACTGCTGTCAGTGCTAACACATGATTTTCCGCCCATCGGAGAATCCTTGTGGCTTCTGCCATTGCCCTCCTGCTTCTTGTGCTGCCCTGTCTGTTTACATGGGCGACCGCCGTGATGTTGTCTGATTGGATCAGTACCGGCTGGTTCTGAAGCAGGGGCCTTGCTTGGCTTAGGGCATTGTAAATGGCCCTTAGCTCCAGAATATTTATGTGAAGCGAAATCTCCTGATTTGACCACAGTCCTTGGAAATTTCTTCCCTGTGTGACTGCCCCCCAGCCCCGAAGGCTGGCATCCGTGGTCACCAGGACCCAGTCCTGTATTCCGAATCTGCGGCCCTCTAGTAGATGAGCCCTCTGCAGCTACCACAGCAGCGACACCCTGGTCCTTGCCGACAGGGTTATCCGCTGTTGCATCTGGAGATGGGACCCGGACCATTTGTCCAACAGGTCCCACTGGAAAGTCCTTGCGTGGAACCTTCCGAATGGAATTGCTTCGTACGAAGCTACCATTTTTCCCAGGACTCGTGTGCATTGATGTACCGACATCTGTCCCGGTTTTAGGAGGTCTCTGACTCCTCTGCTTTTTCCACTGGAAGAAACACTTTTTTCTGGTCTGTGTCCAGAATCATTCCCAGGAACAGAAGACGTGTCGTCGGGACCAGCTGTGACTTTGGAATATTGAGAATCCAGCCGTGCTGTTGTAGCACTTCCCGAGAAAGTGCTACCCCCACTACCAACTGTTCCTTGGACCTCGCCTTTATCAGGAGATCGTCCAAGTACGGGATAATTAAAACTCCCTTCTTGCGAAGGAGTATCATCATTTCGGCCATTACCCTGGTAAAGACCTTCGGTGCCGTGGATAACCCAAACGGCAGCGTCTGGACTGATAGTGACAGTCCTGTACCACAAATCTGAGGTACTCCTGGTGAGGGGGGTAAATGGGGACATGTAGGTACGCATCCTTGATGTCCAAGGAGACCATGTAATCCCCCTCGTCCAGGCTCGCAATAACCGTCCTGAGCGATTCCATCTTGAACTTGAACCTTTTGATATAAGTGTTCAAGGATTTTAAATTTAAGATGGGCCTCACCGAACCGTCCGGTTTCGGTACCACAAACATTGTGGAATAGTAACCCTTTCCATGCTGAAGGAGGGGTACCTAGACAATCACTTGCTGTGAATATAGTTTCTGGATAGCCACCAACACTGCCTCCCTGACAGAGGGAGTTGCTGGTAAGGCAGATTTTAGAAAACGGCGGGGGGGGGGGGGGGGGACGTCTCGAATTCCAGCCTGTACCCCTGAGATACTACTTGAAGGATCCAGGGATCCAACTGTGAGAGAGCCCACTGTGTGCTGAAATTTCTGAGACGCGCCCCCACCGTACCCGGGTCCGCCTGTGAAGCCTCAGCGTCATGCTGTGGTCTTACCGGACGCGGGGGAGGACTTTTGCTCTTGGGAACTGGCTGTATGCTGCAACTTTTTCCCTCTACCTTTGCCTCTCGGCAGAAAGGATGCGCCTCAAGCCCTCTTGTGTTTATGGGGCCGAAAGGACTGTACTTGATAATACGGTGCTTTCTTTTGCTGTGGGGTAGCCTGTGGCAAAATGTCGATTTCCCAGCCGTAGCTGTGGAAACGAGGTCTGAAAGACCATCCCCAACAGTTCCACCCCTCAGCAAAATATTGTCCCTATCCAGGGTATCAATATTATCCGACAGGGAATCTGACCACGCAGCAGCAGCAGCACTGCACATCCATGCTGATGCAATCGCTGGTCGCAATATAATGCCCGTGTGTGTATATATAGCTTTTAGGGTAGCTTCCTGCCTTCTATCAGCAGGATCCTTTAGGGCGGCCGTTGATAAACGTGTAAGCGCTTTATCTACCCTAGGGGATGTTTCCCAACGTGACCTATCCTCTGGCGGGAAAGGGTACGCTGCCAATAACCTTTAGAAATTATCAATTTCTTATCGGGGGAAGTCCAGGCTTCCTCACACACCTCATTTAATTCCTCAGATGCAGGAAAAACTACTGGTAGTTTTTTCTCACCGAACATAATACCCTTTTTTTTGTGGTACCTGGGGTACTATCAGAAATGTGTAACACATTTTTCATTGCCTCAATCATGTAACGGGTGGACCTATTGGAGGGTACACTAGTCTCATCGTCGTCGACACAGGAGTCGGTATCCGTGTCGACATCTGTGTCTGTCATCTGAGGTAGCTGCGTTTTAAAGCCCCTGATGACATTTGAGACGCTGGAACAGTCACAAGCTGAGTAGCCGGCTGTCCTATGTCGTCAAACCTTTTATGTAAGGAGCTGACACTGTCACGTAATTCCTTCCATAAGTCCATCCACACAAGTGTCGACCCCTCAGGGGGTGACAACACATTTACAGGCATTTGCTCTGCCTCCACATCATTTTCCTCATCATACATGTCGACACAGCGGTACCGACACACAGCGCACACACAGGGAATGCTCTGACAGAGGACAGGACCCCACAAAGCCCTTTGGGGAGACAGAGGGAGAGTATGCCAGCACACACCAGAGCGCTATATACCACAGGGATATCACCTATAAAGAGTGTTTTCCCCATATAGCTGCATATATATATTATACTGCGCCTAATTTTGTGCCCCCCCTCTCTTTTTTACCCTTTCTGTAGTGCAGGACTGCAGGGGAGAGCCAGGGAGCGATCCTTCCAGCGAAGCTGTGAGGGAAAATGGCGCCAGTGTGCTGAGGGAGATGGCTCCGCCCCTTTATCGGCGGGCTTTCTCCCGCTATTTTAATATTTCTGGCAGGGGTTAATATACACCTATATAGCCTCTGGGGCTATATATGGTGTCAGTTTGCCAGCCAAGGTGTTATTTATTGCTGGTCAGGGCGCCCCCCCCCCCAGCGCCTTGCACCCATCAGTGACCGAAGTGTGTGGTGTGCATGAGGAGCAATGGCGCACAGCTGCAGTGCTGTGCGCTACCTTGGAGAAGACAGAAGTCTTCAGCCGCCGATTTTCCGGACCTTCTTGCTTCTGGCTCTGTAAGGGGGACGGCGGCGCGGCTCCGGGAACGGACGACGAGGTCGGGTATTGTGTGCGATCCCTCTGGAGCTAATGGTGTCCAGTAGCCTAAGAAGCCCAAGCTACCACCACTTAGGTAGGTTCGCTTCTTCTCCCCTTAGTCCCTCGATGCAGTGAGCCTGTTGCCAGCAGGTCTCACTGTAAAATAAAAAACCTAAATTAAACTTTCTTTCTAGGAGCTCAGGAGAGCTCCTAGTGTGCATCCAGCTCAGCCGGGCACAGAAATCTAACTGAGGCTTGGAGGAGGGTCATAGGGGGAGGAGCCAGTGCACACCAGATAGTCCTAAATCTTTCTTTAGATGTGCCCAGTCTCCTGCGGAGCCGTCTATTCCCCATGGTCCTTACGGTAGTTCCCAGCATCCACTAGGACGTCAGAGAAACATCCTTTATAGCCACAATCATGTACTGAATACTCTTCACTAAATGTGGATGCAAAGCAGCCTCAGAAAAATCGACCTCAGAATCAGAGTCCGTGTCGGTATCAGTATCTACCACTTGAGTAAACGGACGCTTTTGCGAGCCCGATGGGGTCTGTACCTGAGACAAAGCCTCCTCTATGGACTTTATCCACACCTGCGTCTGTGACTCAGATTTATCTAACCTCTTTGATAAAGAAGCTACATTCGTATTGATTGTACTTAGGGGTACATTTACTAAGCAGTGATAAGAACGGAGAAGTGAGCCAGTGGAGAAATTTCCCCATCAACCAATCAGCAGCTCTGTATCATTTTATAGTATGCAAATTATAGATATTACTTCAGTGCTGATTGGTTGATGGGGCAACTTCTCCACTGGCTCACTTCTCCGCTCTTATCACTGCTTAGTAAATGTACCCCTCTGTAATGTGAGTAAATCAGGTGTTGGCTGCGCCGACAGGCCTAAATCCAGACCCACAACCGCTCCCCCAAAAACCTCCTCCGGCGAATCACATTCAGCCTCAGACATGCCGACACGTGTAATCGACACACCAACACCCACTCAGAATGTCTCAGCTAGGGGACAGGCCCACAGTGAAGCCCAGACAGAGGACCCAGAGGGAGTATGCCAGCTCACACCCCAGCGCCCATATATCCCTATAAGGGATATATATGACCAGCGCTGCTATAATAATAGTAACAACTGCACCACACTGCGCCCCCCCCCCCCCCCCCCCCCTGAAATATCTCCCCGTTACTTGTGAGGAGAGATGGAGGTCCCGGCCCAGCGTCTCCTTCAGCCGCGTGGAGGAGAAAAAGATGGCGCTGGTGAGCCGCGCGCTAAGCTCCGCCCCTTCCCGGCGGGCTTCAGCGCGCCAGATTTGAAAATGCCGGCGGGGGCTGAGAAACGGACCCCAGTAACCTGCTGCCCAGGGCGCCCCCCCCCCCAGCGCCCTGCACCCTGTGAGTGCCGTCAGTGATCGTGTGTGGGAGCATGGAGCGCAGCGTTACCGCTGCGCTGTACCTGGTTACCGAAGTCTTCTGCCGTCCTGAAGTCTTCTGATCTTCTCATACTCACCCGACTTCTTTCTTCTGGCTTCTGTGAGGGGGGTGACGGCGTGGCTCCGGGAACAAGCAGCTAGGCGCACCAAGTGATCGAACCCTATGGAGCTAATGGTGTCCAGTAGCCGAGAAGCAGAGCCCTTAAACTAAGAAGAAGTAGGTCTGCTTCTCTCCCCTCACTCCCACGCTGCAGGGAGCCTGTAGCCAGCAGGTCTCCCTGAAAATAAAAAACCTAACAAAAGTCTTTTCCAGAGAAACTCAGGAGAGCTCCCCTAGTGAGTGTCCAGTCAGTCCTGGGCACAAAGTCTAACTAAGGTCTGGAGGAGGGGCAAAGAGGGAGGAGCCAGTTCACACCCAGTTTTAAGTCTTTTCAGTGTGCCCAAGCTCCTGCGGATCCCGTCTATACCCCATGGTCCTTTTGGAGTCCCCAGCATCCTCTAGGACGTAAGAGAAAGGTCGACATGAGTTTTTTTATTTTTTTTGGTGTTGTTTTCTCTGTACAGTGGGGATCATTCCGAGTTGATCGCAAGTAGCAACTTTTTGCTGCTCGTGCGATCAACTTGGCGCCGCCTATGGGGGAGCGTATTTTAGCATAGCAGGGCTGCGATAGCTTGTGCAGCCCTGCTATGCTAAATTTTTTTCCTGCAAAACAAGACCAGCCCTGCAGCTACTTACCCAGTGCGACGGATCCAGCGATGAAGGTCCCGGCTGTGACGTCAGACATCCGCCCTCCAGACGCCAGGACACGCCTGTGTTCTCCTTACCATGCTCGGGAAACGGTGAGTAGACACCCTGATACTCCTTCCCAATGTCAATCTTCTTGCGATCGGGCCTGCGATCGCTTTGTTCGGTCCTGGCGTCGTTGCCCGGCGACTGCCGTCGCTGGGCAACGGCACGCGTGCGCATTGCGGGCGCCGCGCAGCTGCAGTCCCAACCCGTTCGCACCACAGCGAAGAACCGCTGCGTGCGAACGGGTCAGAATGACCCCCAGTGACCGGGAACCCCAATTAGCGCACCGTGTCCCCTCGCATGGCGAGCGAGCACAGGTTACCATTCTCAATCGTAGTCCACGTGGATCGTTCACTATGAAAACATAAAAAAAAAGGGAAAAAATTATCATGTTGACCTTTTGACCTGTCGACCTAGAACATGTCGACCTAGAGACCCTGTCGACCTAGAAACACTGTCGACCTAGTTACTGTCAACCAATAGTGGTCGACCTAGATATTGTCGACCTAAGTGTGGTCGACCTAGAGACCGGATACCACCAGGTAGAACCCCTACAGAGAGAGAGTGTGTGTGTTACATTACTTGTGCCTGTTTCTGACCATGCATGCAGTGCAGTTACCACCACACCGCACAGAACTGCAGCTGTATGGCCATGCTGCTGCACACATATGTGGGGGGATAGTTAATACATTGCAATGCGTGCACAGTGATCATCTTCAGCAAGTCAAGTGGGTGACAGGAGGCTAGGCCCCCGAAGTACCAGCGAGACACCCCTGCCGCTCAGCAGTGGTGAATTTTCCCATTAGGCACATGAGGCACATGCCTAGGGGCGGCACTTGTTTGGGGGCGGCACTTGGATGCTTGTGTTGGTACTGTCAGCCAGAAATGTACTAGTAACTGCAAAGTATTTCCACTGTGCTGTACTATATGCCATCTGGAGTGTAAATGGGTAGGACATGCACATACTGCCCTGTAAGCTGTCCTACTTAGTAAATTTGTATACAGTACATACAATACAAAATAAAAAAGTCATAGTTTTTTTTTATTATTCTATTAAATTGGCTATCATCAAATGAGAGCTTATAACCAATCAATGAAAATAATAAATTTGGGTGGGGGAAGGGGAAGGGTCTGTCGTTACTGTTGTGCCTAGGGGGCGCTTTCACCCCTAAATCCGCCCCTGCAGCTCAGCCATCTCTCAGTCTCTGACTCTTCAGTTCTCACCCAGATTGGAGTGCTCAGGACAGTCCGAGGCCAAAGCTTAACTTGAGAAGCCGTGACCAATCTGAGAGAGCCGAGTGCATGTCCCCACCCACCCATCGCCAAGTCATGAGATGCAGCTTGTTAAAGAGTTCACACACTGCTAATGAGGACTTCAGGGTAGGGGGGGGATCATGATCTCACTAACGGTGCCCATACACTTGTGAGATAATCGGTGCTAACCTTCGATTCCGACTGGATCTGTGAGAGAAATCGGGGGATTGTACGCACATTTTAGGTTCCTTTCGACGCAATGCGTGGGCACACCGGTCGAATCTCGTGTCTCAAGATATTATGTGCTGCACTTAATTTTTATCGAATCGGGGCGTGATCGCATGCTGTTTTTGACCACTTTCAATTTATCACACCGCGATGTGCGATATGTGAAGACAGGAGCCGACTTCCTGGACACTCCTCTTCCCCTCACTGCGCACATGACTGGAGAGGAGGCTGGAAGCACGCTGCAGAGCTCCCAAACACCAAACAAGGTAGGCAGGCTATACCACTGGCCACCAATGACTATTATTCTTTTTTACTAACACTGCCCACCATTATGCTGGCCCCTGCCCAAAACGCTGCACCACTGCAAGCCCCGGGCAGCCGTGCCCTAAACGCCATTATACTGCGCCACTGGCCACCAATGACTACTATTCTTTTTTACCAACACTGCCCACCATTATGCTGCTCTACCCATGATTATACTGGCCCCCTGCCCAAAATGATGCACCACTGCAAGCCCCATGCAGCCACGCCCTAAACGCCATTATACTGTGCCACTGCACACCAATGACTATTATTCTTTTTTACCAACACTGCTCACCTAACCAGCGCTGCCTGCTGTAATATATACAGCGGAAAGCGCTGCAACTAGTATCTGCAAATATATAGGGGTGAACACTGGAGGTAGGAAGGAGACCACGTGGTGCAGTCTGCAGACAGACAGCATATCACTCCTACTATGATCTACCATGTGCTGCTGGAGGTGGAGGTGACCTGATGTAGAGGAGGTCCTGTGATGAGGAATTTGGCTATTCCAGTCAAAGCATATGACTGGCTGGGTGCTACACTTCCTGATGGTCCTGGCTGTTCCTAAGCATCAGGGAAGCACATCTGCATTACATTGTGTTATTAGGAGGTTGGGCTGGCTGTGAGTCTCTGATTGGTTATTGAGAACTTTACCTGTCAGTCAGCCCAGTCGCTCAATGCCAGTGATAGTTTTATCAACTTGTTGCTGTGCGTACGCTTCCTGGCTCATTTCTGTGTCCTGAAACCCTAGTCCTGGCTTGGGTGAAAGCTCCAGACTATTCCTGTTCATTCTTGCCTGTGCCTTGTCCTCGTTCTCTAATTGGAACTGGGAAACACAGTAAACCTTGCTTGATCTCCTGCCTGAATCAGCAGGATCAAATTCTACAGTGTATATTATACTCTGCTCTTGACATTTACTGTGGTTTAGTACCAAGAACCTGCAGGGTTTACCCCCATTCTTATTATTGGCAGGAGACCTTGCTTGTGTGACTGTAGGGGTCTTTTACAATCGCTCGGGTGTTTCATAACACACCCGAGGATACAGCTCTTTTTCAATAAGAGTTGGAGTTGTAACCAGGGCCCTCATTCCGAGTTGATCGCTCGCTAGCTGCTTTTAGCAGCATTGCACACGCTAGGCCGCCGCCCTCTGGGAGTGTACCTTAGCTTAGCAGAAGTGCGAACGAAAGGTTAGCAGAACTGCTCGTAAAAATTTTCATGCAGTTTCTGAGCAGCTCCAGACCTACTCCTACCTTGCGATCACTGCAGTCAGTTTAGTTCCTGTTGTGACATCACAAACACGCCCTGCGTTCGGCCAGCCACTTCCCCGTTTCCCCAGGCATGCCTGCGTTTTTGCCGGTCACGCCCGCGTTTTTTTGCACACTCCCTGAAAACGGCCAGTTACCACCCAGAAACACCCACTTCCTGTCAATCACTCACCGATCAACAGAGCAACAGAAAAGCGTTGCTCGCCCTTGTGTAAAACTGCATAGTTTTGTGTGAAAGTACTTCGGGCGTGCGTACTGCGGCCCGTACGCATGCACAGAAATGCCGCTTTTTCAACTAATCGCTGCGCTGCGAACAAAAGCAGCTAGCGATCAACTCGGAATGAGGGCCCAAAAGAGTAGAAGGACTGATAGTACATAAAGCAGGATATAGCAGGATAGAGCTGGTGCCACAGGTGATGGTTCAACAGATACATTCGTTCCATGCACAGCAGGCCCAGGGAATAAGTAAACTAGGCAAATGACTAGGTCATTTGGAATGCCTTTGGGCATGCATTAAAAGCTTGACAGCGTGCAGCGGTTGGACATGGACGGTAAAGCCTGACAAAGCTCCCTCTCCCCCACTCTCTTTAGCCTCACTCTTTCAAATGCCCCCCCCCCATTCACGGCACGCCAACCCCCCCCCCCCCCCCTGCATCCCGCACAGGCTCCCCTCTCCTTTTTCTTCCAACACTGCACCAAGCTCTGCCCCCCCCCCCATTCACAGAACCGCCGACCTTCCCTTCCCACACAAGCTCTCCTCCCGTCTTCCCTCAATACTGCAAGCTCCGCCCCCCCATTCACAGAACCACAGACCTCCCCTTCCCGCACAGGCTCCCCTCTCTTCTATCTTCCCTCACTGCTCCAAACTCTGTCTCCTGCCTCATTCGTGGCACCCGCGACCCCCTTCTATCACCGATACAAGCTCCGCCCTCCCCTGTTCCTTCACTGCTCCACCTCCCTCCCAATCTGTGTTACCCCTACCACACAGGCTCCCCTCTCCTCTGTCTTTCCTCACCGCCAGTGACGTAACTACCATAGATGCAGGGGATGCGGCTGCTGAGGGGCCTGGGAT
This sequence comes from Pseudophryne corroboree, assembly GCF_028390025.1. NCBI lineage: Eukaryota > Metazoa > Chordata > Amphibia > Anura > Myobatrachidae > Pseudophryne > Pseudophryne corroboree. The sequence goes on along the minus strand of NC_086448.1, from coordinate 320,437,552 downwards.
GCCTGCCGCTCCCCTGCACCCAGTCACGTACAAAACACTGGCTTACCTACTATTACCACCACATCTAGTGACTTTTTTTTTGTAAATTATTTGCCAACGGCCCCCGCCACCACTGCTTGCATGACAGGCAGTCCTTCTCTGAGTGCCCACCGACATGCCCGTCTTCAGCACAGGTGGTTAAATCAAAATATCTGAGGTGCTAATTAAGTCACCTGTGCTGAAGCATGGCTATCACTAAAAGCTGGACTGTTAGTGTGCCTTGAGGAATGAGGTTGGGAATTGCCTGCATTATTTAGTGTGACAAGTGTATTGTGTGAGTGCTATGCTATAGTGCTAGTCATTGGAAATTAAAAATAGAAGTGTTGCTGGGCTTATTATGAAATTAATACACTGCCTTTTCCAACTTGGCAATGTATTGTTTTCCTTTGTTTCATGTGGTATTGGAGGCATGTTTGCAACAGTTTATAAATTACTGCATTATGATGTATGCTAATATTGGTTTTAATTACAAATGATTCATATGTCACAGTATGTTCCCAGTGACAGCATTTTAATTATTTATTTATTTTGTAAGTATTTTTTTTATTGAAGCAAAAGTATCGCACAAATTGGGTCATTCAGACTCGGATGAGAATGCAGCCTGCAGCGCAGTTTGCCGATGGCGGCACACTGCACATGCACATCAGCTGCATGGCCACACATATTGCGGTAGCATCCCCAACGGATGCGACCGCAATGTGATTGACAACGGTTGGTGTTTTTTTGGGGGAAGGGGCACAGCGAATGGGGGCATGCCGGGACCATTTTAGGGGCGGCTGCATGATGTCACACGCAGCTGTTCCGATTAAAAAATGCCTGCTACGCAGTCAGGGGTCAACCTTAGATCCAATGCGTCCACAATTAGATTGTGGACGCATCGGGAGGCGGCCTCACACATGCTGGGCAGCCTTGCCCTGTGCTAGGCGGCACCCAGCATGTGCACAGATGAATGCAGATCTGCGCTCATCTCCGAATAACCCCCCGAAATCCAGACAGACAAAAATAAAAGGGGGTATCCAATTACCGGCAATAGTGCTGCAAGTGCGAAAATCATGCAAGCAGGCACGCAAGTCATAATCCGCAATAAGTGCCATCATTGGGGGATGGAGGAGTGCACCAAGCCCCCAGCGAACCAATTATTCTGATGTTGTTTGACATGTTACACGACCCCCTTTCCATTTGAAAAAACTGACTTAGATTCAAGATGGCCGATTTCAAGATGGCGCCCATGTTCGATACATACCCTAAAAGATAGCCCACTTCACTCACACCTTACTGGAGTATTCAGTTTTCCCATTTCCTGCACAGTTTTTGACACAGAAGGGTGTACTGCGACTTTTGAATCATCCGGTATAATGGATTTGTTGTGTATTTGAATGGATAAATCTACTAGCACACTGTGCTTTGGAATGTAGGATGAATCACTGAAATCATTTGATTATAAATTTAATTCTGAATGTTATACAGTTATCACGTGTCTCAGTTATAGGAGTATACATTGCCACACATTCATTTTCAAGATAACTTCATAAATTCCAATGCCTTACTGACACTGTGGCAAGTCATCAAACATAGCACAGCATAAACACGTTGAGAATTATAGGGAGGAATGGTTCTGAATACAGTTTTCATTATTTATATCATAGCTCAATGTTGCTCTAAATTATTGTATATGGTTACGAAACCCCACATTAGGCCAGGCGATACTGAATTCATAAATTAGTTCTGTCTAGATATGTTTATGACATTATACGTCATAGACCAAGTTGTAGAATATTTCAGACTAGATTTGCCAAATATGTAAGGCATGCTGTAGTTTGTTTTTATTATATTCTGTCCTAACAAGCACATAAAACATAATGTTTGTATATAGATTATGACACAATAAATTATATATCTTCAAATATGCTGATGCCTTATATTTATGGCAAATTTGTAAAGCTAAATTTATAGAGCATGTAACCCCTTTCCACACTTTCTATGCCTTCCCCAGTTGTATGTCTCCCTGTTACTTAGTAATACAGCTCCGTTTTGTTTTTTTTCCTTTAAATGCAGTTTTCAAAGATAAAAGATACGATTTAATACAATGGGGGTAATTCCAAGTTGATCGCAGCAGGAAATTTTTTAGCAGTTGGGCAAAACCATGTGCAGTGCGGGGAGGTGGGGGGGGGGGGGGGGGCAGATATAACATTTGCAGAGAGAATTAGATTTGGGTGGGTTATTTTGTTTCTGTGCAGGGTAAATACTGGCTGCTTTATTTTAACACTGCAATTTAGATTGCAGATTGAACACGTCCCACCCAAATCTATCTCTCTCTGCACATTTTATATCTGCCTCCCCTGCAGTGCACATGGTTTTGCCCAACTGCTAACAAAGTTCCTGCTGCGATCAACTCAGAATTACCCCCAATATACAGTACACTACAGTCAGAAACACAATGCCACAAAGAGCACAATGATACAAACAAAACTAATACCGAATGCAAATGTCAGAGAAAAATAGCGCAATAAGATACGCAGGGCCTGATTCAGAGTTGTTTGCAAAGCAAAAAAAGCCCACAAAACCATACAGCACTGCAGGTGGGGCAGATGCAACATGCAGACAGATATAGGTTTGGGTGGGTTATATTGTTTCTGTGCAGGGTAAATACTGTCTGCTTTTGCATGTAGCCCACCTATGTTAGAAATCTTTATTTTTACACTGCAATTTAGATTTCAGTTTGAACACACCCCACGCAAATCAACTGGCAACTGGCAATGACAGACAGTCAAAAATGTAATCATTATTGCAGCTTGATAGGGTGGGGAAAGGGAAAGAGGTGAAAGCAAAACAGAGCAAGTGAAGGAAAGGAGAGGGTAGCATGGAAAAAGAAGAGGAATGGGGAAAAAGGGGACTACTGGCCAGAAATGTAATAAACAAACAAACAAACAAACAAAGCAACGTCAAATACGGGCCTCATGGTAGGAAATCCAAGCGGACCAGACACCAGCAATCTCCAAAATATTTACTACGGTGCCCACATCAGAGCTGGAGCTCTGGGAAAAATGTCTGCAGGTAGCAGCTTTTGGGGCTGAACCAGCTGGTAGTGCAAGTTTTAAGGAAATTATTACCAAAATAAAGAAAACACAAGTTTGTAGCACACACCTTATGGTTTCGTTCCTACTGTGTATTTGCACCCTTAAATAAAAATGTGTGATTTATATAATGGTCATATAGATCATTATACATCTTTTCAAGTTGACTACATGCAATGGGATGTATGTGCGTAGCATTGCCCAGTAAGATGCCAATTGACAGTAATGCCCAATAAGATACTTATCAGTAACAAATAATCGGCAGTAATGTGGTCAATAAAAAGGAGAGCTATACTGCACTTCTTACTTTCCAAGCTAGCACTGAATGACTGGATTAATGTGAGTTGTATTACACAGGCAGCTTACACATGCAGGCCATTTCTCCATCTTATGTACCCCAAATAAACGTTGTGTTGCTGGATGTGTACAGTAGCTGGCTGAAGTAGTGAATAGTTAGCTATAGAGACTGCTTCTGTATGTAACAGTACAGAGTCTTAGCACCTTTTTTTGTTTGTTTAGAAACAGAAAGATCTTCTACTGTCACCGCTGGTATAACAATACTCCCATCTGGCACTTGTGTCGGGATGTAGTCAATATCTGTATCACCAGATTCCCCCATTCCAGCTGCTTTATAGACCAGTTACGCTTACCTAGCCAGCGTACCGTCATCAAGCTGGACGTGAGTTCGGGGGAGTACTGGCACCTTCATTAATAAAACCAGTAACTTTTTAATTACAAAACAAAAAAATCCTTATAGGTGTAAATATATGGAAAAAGTCACTGGTCCTGGATCTGTTAAAATCACTAGTGGCCATAACTGTGGCCAGCCTTGCCACACTCATGATAAACAGAAAGGGAGCACCCCCAAATTGGCCAGTTTCCTAGCCTATGTGCAAACATATATAGAACTATAGTAGGAATATAGAAAATATAAATATTAATATAGAAAAATATAACAGTTTTGTAATAAACTGTAAATTAAAAATATATTTAAATGTTTCTACATACGTTAAACATTTTTATAAAAGGTTTAAAGGTTTAAGTTTTTTTTATAAAAGGTATAAATTTATTTTTGGATGATTCTTATACATTTCATATAGTTTAAATGTATTCCTTCTTTTTGACATATATAAGCAGACAGTATATAAACACAATGGGGGAGATTCAATTGTTTGAAAAGTCAGCTGGGTGTCTGTTTTTTCCTATCTCATAGACAGGAAAAAACAGACACTCAACCAATTTTCTCATACGTCCTAGAGGATGCTGGGGACGACATCAAGACCATGGGGTATAGACGGGAATCCGCAGGAGACATGGGCACTCTTAAGACTTTTCATTGGGTGTGAACTGGTATCTCCCTCTATGCCCCTCCCCCAGACCTCAGATTTAGAAATGTGCCCAGGTCGACTGGATGCACTCTGAGGAGCTCTACTGAGTTTCTCTGAAAAGACTTATGTTAGGTTTTTTATTTTCAGGGAGATCTGCTGGCATCAGACTCCCTGCTTCGTGGGACTGAGGGGGCAGAAGCAGAACCAACTTCCTCAGAGTTTCATGGCTCTGTTTCTGGCTGACAGGACACCATTAGCTCCTGAAGGGAACTGAACGCTAGCCGTGCCTAGATGCTCACTCCCACAGCACGCCGTCACCCCCCTCACAGAGCCAGAAGTCAGAAGACAGGTGTGTATGAGAAGAATGATCTTCTATCAAGTAAGTGACGGCTGAGGTGCGGCGCGGCTGTCGGGAGCACAGCGCGCCATTGCTGCCCACACACACAGGCACTGCAGGGTGCAGGGCGGGCGGAAGGCGCCCTGGGCAGCAAGAAAAATACCTCAAACTGGCTATAAGGGGGCATAAGGTGCCGCTGGCACAGCCCTACCCCCGCCAGTATAAATATTGTCATGGATACTGAGGGGCAGAGCTTCTTCCTCAGGCAGCCAGCACACTACTCAGCACCATTTTCTTTCTCTACTCAGGCTGCAGAGAACACGCTGGTCCTCTCCTCCACTTCTGACAAGTACAGGGTGCTATAAAGGGGGAGCACAAAGCGATTGTGGTGCATTTGATAGTGTATATTACTATTTAAAAGCGCTTTTGGGCTGTGGACATACTGTGTTTACAGGAAATACTGGCGCTGGGTTTGTGAGCTGGCTGCTCCTATCCTGTGTCCCTCTGACAGATTTTACTGTGGGTCTGTCCCAAAAATAAGTCCCAGTGTGTCTGTGAGTGTGGTGTACACGTGTGAGGCATGTCTGAGGCAGGGAGTTCCTCCCCGGAGGAAGCCATTTTAGGGATACAGAGTTGTAATGTGGTGGCGCTACTGGCACACCAAGAGCTTGCATGGGTGAAAGAGCTACGTGACAGTATGCATCTGATTAACCGTAGAGTAGATAAGTCTGAATCTAAGGCTGCATGCTGGAGAAAATCTGTGGAAGATGTGATTTTTCAGGATGCTGTTATTCCTTATGCGGGCGGCCCCTCTGGGTCACATAAGAGACCATTTGCAAATGTTGTAAACACTGATACCGACACGGATTCTGATTCTTGTGTCGACAATAGTGAATCCAGAGAGATAGATCATAAATTGGCAAAAAGTATTCAATATATGATTAGATCATAAATTGGCAAAAAGTATACAATATATGATTGTGGCTATAAGGGACGTGTTGGAGGTTACAGAAAGCACTCCTGTACCTCAGGAGAAAGCTTATTTATGTAAGGAAAAGAAATCCAAAGTTACGTTCCCTCCTTCACACGAACTAAATGCTCTGTTTGAAGGGATGTGGGTGAATCCTGATAAAAAATTTCGTATTCCCAAAAGGATTCACATAGCTTATCCTTTCCCGGTTGAAGACAGGAAAAAATGGGAGTCACCCCCTGTGTTAGACAGTGCACTTTCCAGGTTGACAAAAAAGGTAATTCTCCCTGCTCCTGGCATGGCTTCTCTTAAAGAGCCGGCAGACCGCAAAAAGGAAACGACATTGAAATCCATTTATGTTACCAATGGTACACTGCTCAGGCCCACTATTGCCTGCGCATGGGTGAGTCGCGCTATTGAAAAATGGTCAGAAAGCGTGTCATCAGAAATTGACACGATTGATAAAGATGAGATACTCCTTAAGTTAGGGAATATCAAGGACACTGCCGCGTACATGCTGGAAGCAATGAAGGATATTGGACTCGAGTTCAGAAGCCGCTACCATGGCAGTATCGGCTAGGCGGGCGTTATGGATTCGCCAGTGGAACGCGGATGCAGATTCCAAACGAAACATGGAGGCTCTCCCATATAAAGGTGAGGCCTTATTTGGCGATGGCCTGGATGCGTTAGTCTCGGCGGCTACCGCAGGTAAGTCAACATTTTTGCCCTCTGCGCCTGCACCGACAAAAAAGACCTATCACCCGCAGTCCTTTCAGCCCAATAAATACAAAAAGGCAAGAGGTTCCCCCTTCTTTGCAGGTAGGGGAAGTGGAAAGAAGCCCACACCGGCTCCAGGTTCCCAAGAGCAGAAGTCTACCCCTAATTCTGCCAAATCCCCAGCATGACGCTGGAACTCCCTTCCGGGAGGCCGCTCGGATGGGGGCACGTCTCAAGCTCTGTCTGTCTGGCTCTGTCTGGCCAGGATCCATGGGTGTTGCAAATAGTATCCCAGGGATACAAACTAGAGTTTCAAGACGTTCCCCCATGCCGATTTTTCAAATCGACCTTGCCAGCTTCTCCGCCAGAGAGAGAAGCAGTAACAGCGGCAATCCAAAAATTATGTCAAGACCAGGTTATAGTCCTGGTACCGTTGTCACAACAAGGGCGGGGTTTTTATTCAAGCCTCTTTGTTGTTCCGAAGCCGGACAGCACGGTCAGACCGATCCTAAATCTAAAAGATCTGAATTTCTTCCTGAAAAGGTTCAAGTTCAAAATGGAATCACTGAGGGCGGTGATTGCCAGTCTGGAGGAGGGGGACTACTTAGTGTCGGTGGACATAAAGGATGCTTACCTGCATGTTCTCATTTATCCTCCTCACCAGGCTTATCTGAGATTCGCGATTCAGGATTGCCATTACCAATTCCAGACATTACTTTTCGGTCTCTTCACTGCGCCGAGGGTATTCACCAAGGTGATGGCGGAGATGATAATCCCTTATCTGGACGACCTCCTGATAAAGGCGAGATCCAGGGAGCAGTTATTACAAAACATATCCCTCTCCCTGTCAATACTCCAACAACACGGGTGGATCATAAATTACCCAAAGTCACAGTTGGAACCGACAACAAGGTTGTCTTTCCTTGGGATGATTCTGGACACAGAAGTTCAGAGAGTATTTCTTCCGCGGGAAAAGGCTTTGGAAATCCAGAAAATGGTAAAACAGATATTGAAACCATCAAGAGTGTCGATCCATCAGTGCATTCGGTTGTTGGGGAAGATGGTGGCGGCTTACGAGGCCATACAGTTTGGCAGTGGGACCTGTTGGACAAGTGGTCGGGGTCACACCTACACATGCACAGAAAGATAATCCTGTCGTCAAAAACCAGGATTTTGCTCCTGTGGTGGTTGCATAGCTCTCACCTGCTAGAGGGACGCAGGTTCGGGATTCAGGACTGGGTCCTAGTAACCACGGATGCAAGTCTCCGAGGCTGGGGAGCAGTTTCTCAGGGAGAAAACTTCCAGGGACGTTGGTCACAACAGGAAGCCTGCCTTCACATAATCGTTCTGGAGCTAAGAGCCATTTACAATGGCCTTCAACAAGCGGTACATCTTCTTCAAGACCGTCCCGTGCAATACATAAACAGGCAGGGTGGAACAAAAAGCAGAACGGCAATGGCAGAGGCGACAAAAATCCTCCGCTGGGCAGAAAAACATCTACAAGCTCTGTCGGCGATATTCATTCTGGGAGTAGACAACTGGGAAGCAGACTTCCTCAGCAGACACGATCTCCATCCAGGAGAGTGGGGCCTCAACCAAGAAGTCTTCGCAGAGGTGACAAGTCTTTGGGGAGATCCTCAAATAGACATGATGGCGTCTCGTCTCAACAAGAAGCTTCAGAGATACTGTTCCAGGTCGAGAGACCCTCAAGCAGTAGCAGTGGATGCACTGGTGACCCAGTGGGTGTTTCCGTCAGTGTATGTTTTCCCTCCACTTCCGCTGATCCCAAAAGTACTCAGGATCATAAGAAAGACAAGGGTTCGAGCATTCTTCATTGCCCCAGACTGGCCAAGAAGGTCTTGGTACCCAGATCTTCAGCAGTTACTCATAGGAGATCCTCGGCCTCTTCCTCCTCGGGAGGACCTGCTGCAGCAGGGGCCCTGTGTGTACCAAGACTTACCGCGGCTACGTTTGACGGCATGGCTGTTGAGCGCCGTATCCTAGCCAGGAAGGGTATTCCTAAGGAGGTCATCCCCACCCTTATTCAGTCCAGAAAGGGAGTAACGTCAAAATATTACCACCGTATTTGGAGAAAATATGTGTCTTGGTGTGAATCCAAGAAAGCTCCTACGGAAGAATTTCACTTAGGACGTTTTCTCCATTTTTTGCAGGATGGTGTGGAGACGGGCATACGATTGGGATCAATCAAGGTCCAGATTTCGGCATTGTCAATGTTCTTCCAAAAACAATTGGCCTCTCTTCCAGAGGTTCAGACCTTCGTGAAAGGGGTTCTGCACATCCAGCCTCCATTCGTGCCTCCAGTGGCACCATGGGACCTTAACGTGGTATTGCAGTTCCTTCAATCGGATTGGTTTGAGCCTCTACAAAAGATAAAGTTGAAGTTTCTCACTTGGAAAGTGGTGATGCTTTTGGCATTGGCATCCGCAAGGTGGGTGTCGGAATTGGGGGCCTTGTCTCACAAGAGCCCTTACCTGATTTTCCATGAAGATAGGGCAGAGTTACGAGCTCGCCAACATTTTCTTCCAAAGATGGTTTCTGCTTTTCACATACACCAACCTATTGTGGTGCCAGTAGTTACTGACACATTCACTGATTCAAAGTCTCTAGATGTGGTTAGAGCTTTGAAAATTTATGTTGCTAGAACAGCTCGTATACGGAAAACAGAGGCTCTGTTTGTCCTGTATGATCACAACAAGATTGGCTGTCCTGCTTCCAAGCAGACTATTGCACGTTGGATTAGAAATACGATTCAGCAAGCTCATACTACGGCTGGATTGCCGTTACCGACGTCAGTAAAGGCCCACTCCACTAGGAAGGTGGGCTCATCCTGGGCGGCTGCCCGGGGGGTCTCGGCATTACAACTTTGCCGAGCAGCTACTTGGTCAGGGTCAAACACATTTGCTAAGTTCTACAAGTTTGACACCTTGGCCGATGAGGACCTAAAGTTTGGTCAATTGGTGCTGCAGGGTCATCCGCACTCTCCCGCCCGTGCTGGAGCTTTGGTATAGATCCCATGGTCTTGATGTCGTCCCCAGCATCCTCTAGGATGTATGAGAAAATAGTATTTTGATAACCTACCGGTAAATCCTTTTCTCCTAGTCCGTAGAGGATGCTGGGCGCCCGTCCCAGTGCGTACTTTACGTGCAGTTTAGTTATTACAGTTACACAAGTTGTGTTATCTTGGTTTCAGCATGTTGCTGCAATTAGTTCATGCCTGCTGGCGTGTGTTATGTTGAATGCCATGTGTGCGGCATGGTTGAGGGTGTGAGTTGGTAGATATCTCACCACTAGTTAAGTAATTCCTTTCCTCGAAATGTCAGTCTCCCTGGGCACAGTTCCTACAACTGAGGTCTGGGGGAGGGGCATAGAGGGAGGAGCCAGTTCACACCCAATGAAAAGTCTTTAGAGTGCCCATGTCTCCTGCGGATCCCGTCTATACCCCATGGTCCTCTACGGACTAGGAGAAAAGGATTTACCAGTAGGTTATCAAAATCCTATTTTTCAAAAATTTGAATCCCCCCAACAATAAGTGAAACTACTATTAGTTTCCTTTTGCATGCAGTGCATTAATGAGAGCCTGATACTATGGATAAGAGGTCACTGTCGTTCACAAAATAGATTTGGAAATCACTAATCTGTCATTTTTGTTGATCTCAGCTTTTTTCACCACTGTTATTTAAGTTTATATTAATACTTTAGGTGTGGATTTTGAACATTAGGATTAATCTTCAAAGATTAGGATTGAATTGTAGGTGTTTGGAGTCAATATGGTTCAATAGTAGAAATGCAATGGTTATACTGGTGGCGAACTGGGAATGTTAACAACAAAAGTACTACTTTTACTAGTATAACAAATAAGTAAAATGAGTCACGATATATTCTGAGAAACACATAAAGATATATAATAGCATCCCTAATTAAAATTAATGGAGCATCTCATCAACAAGTGTATAATAGTCATTGCAGACTACAATTCCCAGAGCACACTTATGGTGCCCATACACTTATGAGATAATCGGTGCTATCCTTCGATTTTGACCACATCTGTGAGAGAAATCGAAGGATTGTATGCATATTTTAGTACCTTGAGACAAGATGCGCGGGCACACCGGTCGAATATCGCGTCTCAAGATATTATGTGCTGCACTTAATATTTGTCGCATCGCAGTGCGATCGCATGTGGTTTTAAACCCACATGAGATATATCGCACTGCGGTACGATTCCCCGCGATGTCGCGGTGTGGGGCATCGCACAAGTGTATGGGCAGCATAAGGTGGACACAAAGTCACCTCTCTAGCAGTGCATCTAGGTGTGCATAGAGGCGAAACGATATAAAAATATGCATTGAGCAACACTGCAAATGCCACATCAAAAATAGTACCTCATCCAAACTTAGGGCCTAATTCAGCATGGACCGCTGTTCTGACAGCGTTCGCATGCTGAAGCCCTCTACAGTGTGCGTATGCGCAGAAGCCGCACTGCTTGTGCGCACACAGGGGGTCATTCCGAGTTGATCGCTCGCTGCCGATTTTTCGCAGCGCAGCGATCAGGTAAAAAAATTGCAAAACTGCACATGCGTATGCGCCGCAATGCGCACGCGCGTCGTATGGGCACAAAGAGCCTCGCTGCTGTGCACTGGATCTAGCGAAGATTCCATTCGCACAGCCGATCGCAAGGAGATTGACAGGAAGAGGGCATTTATGGGTGTCAACTGACCGTTTTCTGGGAGTGTTTGGGAAAACACAGGCGTGACCAGGCGTTTGCAGGGCGGGTATCTGACGTCAATTCCGGGACCTTCGTCGCTGCAATCATCGCACAGAATAACTAACTACAGGGCTGGTCTTGTTTTGCACAAAATGTTTTTGTACCACTCAGCTAAACAGGCGTTCGCACACTTGCAAAGCGAAAATACACTCCCCCGTGGGCGGCGACTATGCGTTTGCACGGCTGCTAAAAGTAGCTAGGGAGCGATCAACTCGGAATGACCCCCACAGTGAGATGCAATGGCATCTCATATGTGCGAACATGGCAAAGGCGTTCGCGGGGAAGGAGGGAGGCGTTGCGACAGCAGTTTAGGGCATGGTTTAGCCTTGCAAATGATTGCTCCTGTAAAAAAATCCATCCCGCAAGGCTCGGACTTCATTACATCTCACCCATTATCTATTTATCAAAACAGGCATTTTACTGCTTTTAACTGATGCTGATGTTCACGCAAGTGACCCGACTCTAAACCCAGGACCACCCATCTTTATGCCATATGTGAACCAGGATCCCGAATCCAGCTTGGTCTAACTAAGGAAAATTTTCCAGGATTCATTTACAAACGGAACACAGCGTGCTGGACATTAAGGTGTCAATCTAAACGGACTGTGAACCAGAATCCATTCCACAGATAAAGACCCGGATCCGGATCCATGCATTGGAACACCTGATGGGTAATTAATCACACTGGTCTTGGTGAAAATTAGACCTTGTGTCCAAATATTATCATATGGACCTTTGCCTTAATAAGGTTATTGCTGAGGAGCCTATTATATGTCCATGAATTGGTCTATGAGCATTTTACAAATTTTATTTACATTTTATATATCAGTCTGTCTTAATGAATAAATTCATATATTATTAGCATCAGCTGTATTAGCGCTGTATTTCTTTTTTATTTCTCCATGGACTGATCCATGATTATACGTTTAGATCACTTGAATGTAAACATTTACAGATTGGACTACTTTGACTGTGTCATTACAGGTCTGTTTTGTTTTGTAGCTTTAAGAATTGAGTGTTGTAATGACACTGTGAGGAAATGATACAATTTGGTGATATTTCCTTTATGCAGGGCAGAAACTATCTCTTAAGGTCCGTACACATTAGACGATGTCGCTCTATGAGCGACGTCGTCTAATGTTTCCCCTCCCGGGCCGGCCGGTCGGCGGATGACTGTACACACTGAGCGATATGACTGCTCCTATCGCTCAGTGACGTCACGCCTCCGCCAGCCGTGCATGCAGGTCCTGGACGACAGTCCAGATCCTGCATGCATGCCCTACCAACAGGGACGATCGTTGCTGACCCGCGGGGCAGCGCATTGGTCGTCGCTGGCGGCATACACACTTGCCGATAAAATGAGCGACATCGCTCATTTTCCCCCTCTCTGAGCGACGTCGCTCATTTTATCGGCAAGTGTGTATGGGCCTTTAGTCTAAAAGAAAAAAGGGACTGAGTGGTTGTACCCTATCCCCTATTCCTGCTGCCCATGTAGTGCTGGAGCACCACAGTGGAGAAACTAACAAGTGGTGGACCCAGGTGCAACAATATGCATTGACCCCTCCCCCCATGCTTATATTCCAAATAGGGTCAAAAATGGGGCTTGATCTCATTGGGAAGGGGCATGGCCATACAATAGTAACCCCAATTAAAATTATGCCACAGTAGTGCAACCTCATTCACATTACACTGTACAGTAGTGCCCGTTATTCATATTACACCCCACAGTAGTACTCTGTATTCATGTTACTCCACACAGTAGTACTCCTTATTCATGTTACTCCACACAGTAGTACTCCTTATTCATGTTATGCCACACAGTAGTACTCCTTATTCATGTTACTCCACACAGTAGTACTCCTTATTCATGTTACTCCACACAGTAGTACTCCTTATTTATGTTACTCCACACAGTAGTACTCCTTACTCATGTTACTCCACACAGTAGTACTCCTTATTCATGTTATGCCACACAGTAGTACTCCTTATTCATGTTACTCCACACAGTAGTACTCCTTATTCATGTTACTCCACACAGTAGTACTCCTTATTTATGTTACTCCACACAGTAGTACTCCTTACTCATGTTACTCGACACTGTAGTACTCCTTACTCATGTTACTCCACACAGTAGTACTCCTTATTCATGTTACTCCACACAGTAGTACTCCTTATTCATGTTATGCCACACAGTACTACTCCTTATTCACATTATGCCTCCTGCACCAAGTAGAGCTGTTTGTAGTGAATCAAGAATGAGACATGCCCCTTATATGCCATCAGTTCCACCCACATTCCATTAGACACAACTATGTGCTCCTTATATGCCTCCTATGTGCCATCAACTCCAACCACATGCCTTTTGCGTGCCATCAATCCCCTCCATATGCCCCTTTATACGCAGATTCCCAGTCTGAGCATACGCACAGATTATAGTATTTTTCACAGTAAACAGAAAGTATTTATCCTTCTATTCATCCCCACATTGAAGTTCACCTTGGAAGAAAAAAATAAACATACAACCCCAGCTGTCTTAGTGCACAGTGGACAGACCGCAGACAGTTCATTATTAAAACTAAAAGGACAAAAGATGGAAACATGGCGGTAAGGAGAATGTCGGTGCTCTCGCCCAGGGCACTAAAATGTCCAGTTGCAGCTCTTATTTATGCATGTTTCATGCATTATTATGGGAGCGAAAAGTGGTTAGGTGTGAACATGCCTTCATAGTAAAGGCCTATACACACTATCCGATTTTGAGCTCAAAGTATCTCACTTTTGGTGTTTGGAGCTACTTTGACCACAAACTCGGACAGTGTGTATGGCCGGGCTATGAGCGGTGAGCGCTGATGCGCGCTCCCGCATCATCGCTGGCCGCCGCCGTCCATCGGGCTGTTTGAACATCCGAGTGAAGCACTTTCCACAGTCTCCTACTGTGGAATGTGCTTCACCCCCCCACCCCCACCCCACCTACCCCCGTTAACATCGCTGGGCACAGGGAAAATAGCTCAGTGTGTATGCACTGAGCTATTTTCCTGCCAGCGATGTTCATGCTCATCGTTGTGTATATACGCTGGGCAAAAATGCCCAGTGTGTATGCACCTTAATATAGCACAATTATAAGATAGCTGCTGAATACATTCCTTTGTTATTAGCCAGGGCAATATACAGTGGTACAGGACATCACTGAACGTCAGATGGCATCTCAGGGGATGTAGTTAATATCCAAGTGCACCACATGCCGACATTCAGAATCCCGATGCTGACACAGCCTCTGTTCTAAGCCATATTTGGCCACATACCTAATTTACATCTGTTACAGCCTTAGGGCCTAATTCAGATCGGATCGCAGCAGCAAATTTGTTAGCTAATGGGCAAAACCATGTGCACTGCAGGTGGGGCAGATGCAACATGTGCAGAGAGAGTTAGATTTGGGTGGGTTATATTATTTCTGAGCAGGGTAAATACTGGCTGCTCTATTTTTACACTGCAATTTAGATTTCCGTTTGAACACACCCCACCCAAATCTAACTCTCTCTGCACATGTTATATCTGCCCCCCTGCATTGCACATGGTTTTGCCCATTAGCTAAGAAATTTGCTGCTGCGATCAGATCTGAATTAGGCCCTTAATGTGAGACCATCTCCTTAATGCTAATAGGTTTAACTGTGCAGTTCTACTTTATTGCAAGATATTTTACTAAATACGTCAACACATAATAGCACAGTCACGTAAAATCTGTGTGTTCTATAATGATAAGTGTTAAACATTCTAGTAGGCACCTAAAATGAAATTCTATAAATAACCATAATTTGAAGGAGCAGATGGGCCACTAGTCAAGCACCACAAATTTAGTATCAAAATAATTATAGATAATTATATCTTACTCATCACAAATAGTAAGGCTTAAACATAGGATCAGTTCCGCTTGTTGTGTCATTAATTACATAAAGCCATGCGGAGTGAGATGTAAATAGCTTACAGGGCAGCAACAGCATTCAAGAGAACTAATATATTATCATACAGTGGTAGGTATAATTTTATTTATTTATTAAGTTTTTTAAAGAGCGCAGCAAATTCCGTTGCGCTTTACAATAATATGAATCAGCAAATCAAATTATATAAAAATGACTATAATCTATACATTTGTTAACATAAAGCCCTATATATATTGCTGTACTTTACTGTTCATCTGTAAAATGTAAGGCAGGGTAAAACACCTCATTTTCATGGGTACCACTGGACACTGGTAGTTGCTGTAATATCCCTATACATAAATTACAGGGATGAATGTCTTAATGGTAATGTGTCCCTTTACAATAGATGGGGAAATAATTCATTTAAATAGATTTTTGGATTTTTCTGCATTTAAAGGTTATAAAATGAAAAGTGATATTATTCATAGTAATCGGTCAGATTCTAGTAGTTTACGGAAAATAATAGCTTTAGTCTGATTGGCTGCTTCGGGCAACACCTCCAGTTTTCCTTACTTTAGTATATTTACCCGTGGGTTGTCAATCATGTATGACCCCTCTGAAAATCAGCCCTGCATGTGCTCACTCAAATATGGGACCTTATTCAGAGATGAACGCAGATCGCTGCAAATTAGAATGCGGACCCATCAGAACTAAGGTTGACTCCTGGCAGTGCATCCTGGGTGTGCTGCCAGGCAGTCCGCCACCATTTTTTTTTTTTGGGTGAGGCTGTGTGTGACGTCATGCAGCTGCCCCAAAAACGGTCCCAGCCGCCCCCGTCTGGGATGCCGCGCCCCTCCTGCGACCACTCCCCCAGATGGCCGCCGCTGTCAATCACACTGTGGCCACATCCTTTCTGGATGCAGTCGCAATGTGTAAGGTCGCACATGCGCACAACGGCCAGTGCGCATGTGCAAACCACCTGGATGCGGCCGCTGCATGCAAACGAGCAGCTGCTTTCGGGACTGAATCAGCCCCATGGAGTGTTGCACCAATAAGAACTTGCTAGATACATTTTGCTACAGAGAATATTTAACTAATAGGGAAAAAAAGGGCATGAGGCTGAATGTTTCCTTTAATATTCAACAAAAACAAAATGTCAAATTGAATCATAAACTTGCATAAGGAAAAAAGTTTTACAATTGAATTAGCTATAAATGTCTATGAACAGTACTATCTGCAGCAAGATGCCTCATGGCTGAATGATAATTTACCTGTGTGTATACATGTATATCAAGCATACTGTAAACTGTCATTTTAGTTTCTTGGGTTCAAGAAAATAAATTACGGAAACTAAAATGTGTTTTTCAGAGCACTCAGTGGGAAACGTGACCTATACCAAATTGCCCTTCAAGAACTGAGGCTGAATTTGAAACATACAGGTTTGTTTTGTCGCTATTTCCTTCTCAGCTCAGCTGGTATTCAAGATAAAACGGAATGCTCTATAGTAACCTTTGTACACAGTTAAATGTTGAACTCTAATAAACTGGCAAGACTGATGACCCAAGCTGGTTATAAGAGGAACACAGATACTTGGGAAAAGGCAACAGATGAATAATGTGTAGTCTACACAATTTAAATAAGGATATTTTTCAGCAGGGAATGTGAGTTACTAAGGTTCCTTGAACCCAGAAGGTCACAAGATTTACTGTGTAATAGAAAACAGTCCTTCCCCTCTAGACTATGGCGTAACATGTCAAAAATTGTATTGCTCAGCTGACTTCTAATATACTAAGCAATTTATTTCAAGGTACTGTATAACTGTTATAGTTCCTTAAGGCTAGTTTGCATGAGAGATCAATGCACTTGTATAATAGTGCTTTATTCATATGCTTTATACTAATTTATTTTATAGCTAAACCAATACTGCTTTTTCATTGAGATATTTTTAGAAAAAAAATTATATTTTATAACCTTCCCTATGCACAAAATCTTAAGCAAACGTGTCACTAAGAAAATTGTATGCATTTAGGCCCCCAATAATTTTGACAAGAATAATCAGGATACCTAGGTGACCTCAAATTTGCCATAGTGTCCACCAAATACTGACTACTTTGTTACAAACAAGGTAAAACTGTTAAAGACATTTTTGGGGAGTGCTAGACTGCGGGGGAGACAGGGTTAGGTTTAAGCTGCCGGTATGGCTGGGGGTTAGCTTTACGCACCAACGCAGGGAGGTTAGGTTTAGTCACTATAGGGATAGGTTAGGGTTAGGCTGTGGAAAGGAATGGTTAGGGGGTAGGTGAGAGGGGACAACAGCCCCAACTCACCCCCGTCGACTTTTCAAACTTCGGGATCAGGGCGTCGTACTTCTGCAGAATCATGTCATCATTGTTTTAGGATACACGTAAATTTACTTTCAGGTTGTATTATCAATGGTTTTGTACCCTGAACCAGCATCACCTGTTATATTTGTATAATGGGTTTAAGAGAGGCGCATCCTCCGAGGAGGCTCTGGCACTGTGCCAGAGTCTACTGCCCATGCGCAGATCTCCAGGAGCATGTACTCACTCCATTTTCACTGTGATTTTTGTAAAGCGCACAGATATCTGCGGCGGTAGAGGACACGGCGTAACGGTAAGTAAAGAAGCTAATCAGAGCAGGGTGAGTAGTGTGTGCCCCCATGGGTGTGCTGCGGTCTGTATGCTCAGCAAACCCTGCACCCATTTAATAATACATAATATACTGGGAAGCGTTGGTAATACGCACCCTACTGGATAATGCAGGGGTGATATTCATATTGCCCCAGAGGGAGTTTCCAAAGGATCCTCTTTCCACTGCACAAAGCTGTAGTCTACCTGCCATCTACTGCAAAAGGGGGCAATTGCAGAACACTGAAATTGGGACTGTCCCACTGAAATCAGGATGGTTGGGAGGAAAATGACATTACAACTACTATATGATAATAAGGAAATACTGGGCACTGATTAGGAGAGTATTCTGGGCTCTGCAGTGAACTGCATTATGGGGCAGATGTATTAAGCCTGGAGAAGTGATAAAGCAGTGATAAGTGCAAGGTGATAACGAACCAGCCAATCAGCTCCAATTTGTAAATTGACAGGAGCCGATTGGCTGGTGTGTTATCACCTTCCACTTATCACTGCTTTATCACTTTTCCAGGCTTAATACATCTGCCCCTATATTCTCTAATACTGTGTGCCACATCAGGAAATAATGTTGGCAAATTAGCACTGCAAAGAAATAGTTGGCATTACTAGAAACAATTACTGGGAAATGCTGCATAATAAAGTGTACAATAAGAATATAATAATGGTTCCTGACTTGGTGCTACTGTGAATATTGTTGTTGCCACTGCTTGTACATTACAGACAATACTGGGCGTGAAACTGTGGGCAATGCTAGGTCATTTTGTCCATTACAATAATATTCTGCCCACCGATATATAATGCTGAGTAATCCTTAAAAAAGAAGATTAGTAAAATAAGATTTTACTCACAGGTAAATCTATTTCTCGTAGTCCGTAGTGGATGCTGGGAACTCCGTAAGGACCATGGGGAATAGCGGCTCCGCAGGAGACTGGCACAACTAAAAGAAAGCTTTTAGACTACCTGGTGTGCACTGGCTCCTCCCACTATGACCCTCCTCCAAGCCTCAGTTAGGATACTGTGCCCGGAAGAGCTGACACAATAAGGAAGGATTTTGAATCCCGGGTAAGACTCATACCAGCCACACCAATCACACCGTATAACTTGTGATACTATACCCAGTTAACAGTATGAAATATAACTGAGCCTCTCAACAGATGGCTCAACAATAACCCTTAGTTAGGCAATAACTACATACAAGTATTGCAGACAATCCGCACTTGGGATGGGCGCCCAGCATCCACTACGGACTACGAGAAATAGATTTACCGGTGAGTAAAATCTTATTTTCTCTGACGTCCTAGTGGATGCTGGGAACTCCGTAAGGACCATGGGGATTATACCAAAGCTCCCAAACGGGCGGGAGAGTGCGGATGACTAGAGATGTGCACTTGAAATTTTTCGGGTTTTGTGTTTTGGTTTTGGGTTCGGTTCCGCGGCCGTGTTTTGGGTTCGACCGCGTTTTGGCAAAACCTCACCGAATTTTTTTTGTCGGATTCGGGTGTGTTTTGGATTCGGGTGTTTTTTTTCAAAAAGCACTAAAAAACAGCTTAAATCATAGAATTTGGGGGTCATTTTGATCCCAAAGTATTATTAACCTCAAAAAACATAATTTCCACTCATTTTCAGTCTATTCTGAATACCTCACACCTCACAATATTATTTTTAGTCCTAAAATTTGCACCGAGGTCGCTGGATGACTAAGCTAAGCGACCCTAGTGGCCGACACAAACACCGGGCCCATCTAGGAGTGGCACTGCAGTGTCACGCAGGATGGCCCTTCCAAAAAACACTCCCCAAACAGCACATGACGCAAAGAAAAAAAGAGGCGCAATGAGGTAGCTGTGTGAGTAAGCTAAGCGACCCTAGTGGCCGACACAAACACCGGGCCCATCTAGGAGTGGCACTGCAGTGTCACGCAGGATGGCCCTTCCAAAAAACACTCCCCAAACAGCACATGACGCAAAAAAAAAAAAGAGGCGCAATGAGGTAGCTGTGTGAGTAAGCTAAGCGACCCTAGTGGCCGACACAAACACCGGGCCCATCTAGGAGTGGCAATGCAGTGTCACGCAGGATGGCCCTTCCAAAAAACACTCCCCAAACAGCACATGACGCAAAGAAAAAAAGAGGCGCAATGAGGTAGCTGTGTGAGTAAGATAAGCGACCCTAGTGGCCGACACAAACACCGGGCCCATCTAGGAGTGGCACTGCAGTGTCACGCAGGATGGCCCTTCCAAAAAACACTCCCCAAACAGCACATGACGCAAAGAAAAAAAGAGGCGCAATGAGGTAGCTGTGTGAGTAAGATAAGCGACCCTAGTGGCCGACACAAACACCGGGCCCATCTAGGAGTGGCACTGCAGTGTCACGCAGGATGGCCCTTCCAAAAAACACTCCCCAAACAGCACATGACGCAAAGAAAAAAAGAGGCGCAATGAGGTAGCTGTGTGAGTAAGCTAAGCGACCCTAGTGGCCGACACAAACACCTGGCCCATCTAGGAGTGGCACTGCAGTGTCACGCAGGATGGCCCTTCCAAAAAACACTCCCCAAACAGCACATGACGCAAAGAAAAAAAGAGGCGCAATGAGGTAGCTGTGTGAGTAAGATAAGCGACCCTAGTGGCCGACACAAACACCGGGCCCATCTAGGAGTGGCACTGCAGTGTCACGCAGGATGGCCCTTCCAAAAAACACTCCCCAAACAGCACATGACGCAAAGAAAAATTAAAGAAAAAAGAGGTGCAAGATGGAATTGTCCTTGGGCCCTCCCACCCACCCTTATGTTGTATAAACAGGACATGCACACTTTAACCAACCCATCATTTCAGTGACAGGGTCTGCCACACGACTGTGACTGAAATGATGGGTTGATTTGGACCCCCACCAAAAAAGAAGCAATTAATCTCTCCTTGCACAAACTGGCTCTACAGAGGCAAGATGTCCACCTCATCATCATCCTCCGATATATCACCGTGTACATCCCCCTCCTCACAGATTATCAATTCGTCCCCACTGGAATCCAACATCCCTGTGTACTTTGTGGAGGCAATTGCTGCTGGTCAATGTCTCCACGGAGGAATTGATTATAATTCATTTTAATGAACATCATCTTCTCCACATTTTCTGGAAGTAACCTCGTACGCCGATTGCTGACAAGGTGAGCGGCGGCACTAAACACTCTTTCGGAGTACACACTTGTGGGAGGGCAACTTAGGTAGAATAAAGCCAGTTTGTGCAAGGGCCTCCAAATTGCCTCTTTTTCCTGCCAGTATAAGTACGGACTGTGTGACGTGCCTACTTGGATGCGGTCACTCATATAATCCTCCACCATTCTTTCAATGGGGAGAGAATCATATGCAGTGACAGTAGACGACATGTCCGTAATCGTTGACAGGTCCTTCAGTCCGGACCAGATGTCAGCATCAGCAGTCGCTCCAGACTGCCCTGCATCACCGCCAGCGGGTGGGCTCGGAATTCTGAGCCTTTTCCTCGCACCCCCAGTTGCGGGAGAATGTGAAGGAGGAGATGTTGACAGGTCGCGTTCCGCTTGACTTGACAATTTTCTCACCAGCAGGTCTTTGAACCCCAGCAGACTTGTGTCTGCCGGAAAGAGAGATCCAAGGTAGGTTTTAAATCTAGGATCGAGCACGGTGGCCAAAATGTAGTGCTCTGATTTCAACAGATTGACCACCCGTGAATCCTTGTTAAGCGAATTAAGGGCTCCATCCACAAGTCCCACATGCCTAGCGGAATCGCTCCGTGTTAGCTCCTCCTTCAATGTCTCCAGCTTCTTCTGCAAAAGCCTGATGAGGGGAATGACCTGACTCAGGCTGGCAGTGTCTGAACTGACTTCACGTGTGGCAAGTTCAAAGGGCAGCAGAACCTTGCACAACGTTGAAATCATTCTCCACTGCGCTTGAGACAGGTGCATTCCACCTCCTATATCGTGCTGAATTGTATAGGCTTGAATGGCCTTTTGCTGCTCCTCCAACCTCTGAAGCATATATAGGGTTGAATTCCACCTCGTTACCACTTCTTGCTTCAGATGATGGCAGGGCAGGTTCAGGCGTTTTTGGTGTTGCTCCAGTCTTCTGTACGTGGTGCCTGTACGCCGAAAGTGTCCCGCAATTCTTCTGGCCACCGACAGCATCTCTTGCACGCCCCTGTCGTTTTTTAAAAAATTCTGCACCACCAAATTCAAGGTATGTGCAAAACATGGGACGTGCTGGAATTTGCCCAGATTTAATGCGCACACAATATTGCTGGCGTTGTCCGATGCCACAAATCCACAGGAGAGTCCAATTGAGGTAAGCCATTCCGCGATGATCTTCCTCAGTTGCCGTAAGAGGTTTTCAGCTGTGTGCGTATTCTGGAAACCGGTGATACAAAGCGTAGCCTGCCTAGGAAAGAGTTGGCGTTTGCGAGATGCTGCTACTGGTGCCGCCGCTGCTGTTCTTGCGGCGGGAGTCCATACATCTACCCAGTGGGCTGTCACAGTCATATAGTCCTGACCCTGCCCTGCTCCACTTGTCCACATGTCCGTGGTTAAGTGGACATTGGGTACAGCTGCATTTTTTAGGACACTGGTGACTCTTTTTCTGAGGTCTGTGTACATTTTCGGTATCGCCTGCCTAGAGAAATGGAACCTAGATGGTATTTGGTACCGGGGACACAGTACCTCCAACAAGTCTCTAGTTGGCTCTGCAGTAATGATGGATACCGGAACCACGTTTCTCACCACCCAGGATGCCAAGGCCTCAGTTATCCGCTTTGCAGCAGGATGACTGCTGTGATATTTCATCTTCCTCGCAAAGGACTGTTGGACAGTCAATTGCTTGGTGGAAGTAGTAAAAGTGGGCTTACGAGTACGACTTCCCCTCTGGGATGACCATCGACTCCCAGCAGCAACAACAGCAGCGCCAGCAGCAGTAGGCGTTACACGCAAGGATGCATCGGAGGAATCCCAGGCAGGAGAGGACTCGTCAGAATTGCCAGTGACATGGCCTGCAGGACTATTGGCATTCCTGGGGAAGGAGGAAATTGACACTGAGGGAGTTGGTGGGGTGGTTTGTGTGAGCTTGGTTACAAGAGGAAGGGATTTACTGGTCAGTGGACTGCTTCCGCTGTCGCCCAAAGTTTTTGAACTTGTCACTGACTTATTATGAATGCGCTGCAGGTGACGTATAAGGGAGGATGTTCCGAGGTGGTTAACGTCCTTACCCCTACTTATTACAGCTTGACAAAGGCAACACACGGCTTGACAAATGTTGTCCGCATTTCTGTTGAAATACTTCCACACCGAAGAGCTGATTTTTTTGGTATTTTCACCAGGCATGTCAACGGCCATATTCCTCCCACGGACAACAGGTGTCTCCCCGGGTGCCTGACTTAAACAAACCACCTCACCATCAGAATCCTCCTTGTCAATTTCCTCCCCAGCGCCAGCAACACCCATATCCTCCTCATCCTGGTGTACTTCAACACTGACATCTTCAATCTGACTATCAGGAACTGGACTGCGGGTGCTCCTTCCAGCACTTGCAGGGGCGTGCAAATGGTGGAAGGCGCATGCTCTTCACGTCCAGTGTTGGGAAGGTCAGGCATCGCAACCGACACAATTGGACTCTCCTTGTGGATTTGGGATTTCGAAGAACGCACAGTTCTTTGCGGTGCTTTTGCCAGCTTGAGTCTTTTCATTTTTCTAGCGAGAGGCTGAGTGCTTCCATCCTCATGTGAAGCTGAACCACTAGCCATGAACATAGGCCAGGGCCTCAGCCGTTCCTTGCCACTCCGTGTGGTAAATGGCATATTGGCAAGTTTACGCTTCTCCTCCGACAATTTTATTTTAGATTTTGGAGTCCTTTTTTTACTGATATTTGGTGTTTTGGATTTTACATGCTCTGTACTATGACATTGGGCATCGGCCTTGGCAGACGACGTTGCTGGCATTTCATCGTCTCGGCCATGACTAGTGGCAGCAGCTTCAGCACGAGGTGGAAGTGGATCTTGATCTTTCCCTAATTTTGGAACCTCAACATTTTTGTTCTCCATATTTTAATAGGCACAACTAAAAGGCACCTCAGGTAAACAATGGAGATGGATGGATACTAGTATACTTATGGATGGACGAGCGACTGCCGACACAGAGGTAGCTACAGCCGTGGACTACCGTACTGTGTCTGCTGCTAATATAGACTGGATGATAATGAGATGAAATCAATATATATATATATAATATCACTAGTACTGCAGCCGGACAGGTATATATATTTATTATGTAATGACTGATGACGGACCTGCTGGACACTGTCAGCTCAGCAGCACCGCAGACTGCTACAGTAAGCTACTATAGTAGTATGTATAAAGAAGAAAGAAAAAAAAAAAACCACGGGTAGGTGGTATACAATTATGGATGGACGAGCGACTGCCGACACAGAGGTAGCTACAGCCGTGGACTACCGTACTGTCTGCTGCTAATATAGACTGGATGATAATGAGATTAAATCAATATATATATATATATATCAACAATAGGGGGGAGAATATTTGCGCCACTTGTGTACAACACCAAATAATCCACGATCCACGTATAGAAAATAAATGACACTCCCTAGGAATTAACACAGGGCGTCAGCTGTCCCCCAGAGACACAGGGATGGTAATTCCCTGAAACAACGAGTAATGCACACAGGGGGGTGGGGGATATAGCGACCGTCGGTGTCTTAAAACAGTTCAGTAAATATGGATCAAAAAAGTGTGTCTAAAAACGAGTAACCAGATCAGAAAAGTGATTTTTAAAAAAGGGGGGATGTTTATTTAGACACTAAAAACAGATATTAATCACATATAGAGCTAAAATCTAAACAGCAGTTCTTCTTAAAAAATGGGATTTAAAACAACATACACAATGCTTTAAAATACCAGTTAAAATATGTTAAAAATCTGTAAAACAATTTTAACTTAACTTGGTATAAGGTCACTGCCAGGTAGCCCAACGCGTTTCGTCCTTAAGACTTCATCAAGGGGTAAAGGCATAATGAGACTGGACTCCTATTTATACTAGTATTAATCACATAATGATTGTGACATCACTTCCTGTTAATTTAATCATCATATTGTGAAATGGGTTAAAAATTCATGTGCTGACAAATCTATTGTTTCAATTTACTGATATGTGTATATACATTCACAAGATATTATTTACTGAGCAGATTTGGTGTTAAAAACTTATAAAATTGACTTGTACAGGCGCCGGCGGTTCTTTGCCGCCCCACTTCCGGTTTTCGTCCGTCGCGTCACTTCCGCCCCACTTCCGGTATGCGACTGCGCATGCGCCCGCGGCTGCGGGCGTAAGAGAACGAACAACACTATGGCAGATGTTCTCTGAAAGTACATTGCGGCGGCCATCTTTGGGTGGATTTGTTCAATGTGAATCACATTCGGCAGCCATATTAGCGGAGACCAAGGATAGAGACATGGATTTCATTTCTCCAGTAAAGTGCATGAAAATAAATAGAATAAACGGAGATTAGTCACTGTTGATGTCAGTACAGTAACCTAAGCTTGTTACAGTGATAAATAAATATAAACTACATAGATATATGAATACATAAAAATATATATAAAATATATAGGGATATATATATATAATTAAATGCTTAAATCAATATAGAGTGCAAAGTGCAAACTAAAAGTGATAGTAAATAGTGTTAAGTGCTAGGTGCGAATCTTACTGTGAATTTATTGGGATGCAGATAGTGTGATATATTATATCGACATGCTCATGTAGGCTATAATATCGTTAGTTTGGTTTACAGTACCTGATCTTCCCAGACGGTCTCCCTGGTCTGGTACTGTTCAGGCCCAACACTGCTTTGCTTCCAAGATCGGACGAGATTGGGCCTTTCCAGTGTGGTCTGACTGTAATAATCACTTTTTACCATACATGTGTCAATCTCAATATATCAATAAAATGAACGGTGATATTTTTCAACCAGAGATTGTTGAGAATAGGGTAGGAAGGGGGGGGGGGGGGGGGAGATGGGAAGGGAGTGGGGGGGGGGGGGGGGGGTGGGGGGGGAGGGGGGGTGTGTGGAAAGTACTAGGTGTGGGTGGAAAAGGTTTAGTCTAGTTAAGGATCCAACCGTGATGATCCAGTAGTGTAGTTTTCACAGGAAAGGAGCGATTTCGTAATAGTCATTAAATCCCTTCGGATGGAGTGTTTGTAGTTGGAAGATCCAAAACATTTCTCTGCGTGAGAGTTTATTGGCCAGGTCGCCACCCCTTTCTCCCAGTTTCACAAGTTCAATCGCTTTAAAGGTTAATGCCTCCGGATTTGAGTTATGTACGAGATTGAAGTGTTTGGATACTGCATGATTTTCTATTTTATTTTTTATGTTGCGAACATGTTCCTGTATCCTCATTTTCAACGGTCTCTTTGTTTTGCCTACATATTGTTTACCACAGTCACATTCTAATAAATAAATTACGGATTGTGTATTGCAGTTTATGAAGTCCTTAATTTTGTATTCCTCCTTCTTTTCTGCATCCGAGAATGTTTTTCTTACTGGATGTAGGTACCTGCAGATGTTGCATCGGCCACATTTATAGGAACCGGTGCATCTTGGCATTCTTGGTTCTTGTTCAACTTCCTTATGTAGCATGCTGGGGGCCAGGATATCTTTAAGATTTTTGGATTTCCTGAAGATGATTTCAGGGCGTGGAGGTAGTATTTCTTTGAGAACCGGGTCCATTAGTAGGATTCCCCAGTTGTTGTTGAGTGAATCTCTAATGGTTTTCTCATGACGATTGAAGGTGGTGATAAATGGAACGGATTCTTTCCTGATTTTTTTGGGTTTATATTCCAACAGGGTCGATCTCTCCAGGGCCTTTGCTTTGAGTGCCGCTTCTTCCACGATGTTAGCCGGGTATTCTTTGTTCTTAAATCTTTCTTTATATTTCTCTATTTGGATGTCACATTCTTCCTGGTTGCTGCAGTTCCTCTTTATTCTATTAAATTGAGAGAAGGGAATGTTATTTTTCCACTTCTTCAGATGGTTACTCTTATAATGCAGGTAGCTATTTGTATCTACCTGTTTAATGTAATTCTTCGTTTCTACTCTTCCGTCTTTTCCTGTTAAAATCACATCAAGGAACTCAATAAATTCTTTATTGAGTTTAGAAGTAAAAATGAGATTCATCTCGTTGGTGCTCAGGAATTCCAGGAATTTGTAATATTGTTCTTCAGTGCCATCCCAGATAATTAAAATGTCATCTATGTAACGACGATAAAAGGTGATGTGTTTCTTAAAATCATGGTTACCATAGATAAAATGCTTCTCCCAGCTACCCATAAAAAGATTAGCGAAACTCGGTGCAAAAATCGTACCCATTGCAGTCCCACAGCGTTGTAGATAAAATTGATCTAAAAACTTAAAATAGTTATGCTGAAGAATAAAATACATGATGTTACATAAAAAGTCTTTATGGATGGCTGTAAGCGAAGTGTCAGTTTCCATATATTCTTTGCATGCTGTTACACCTTTCTTATGGTCTATGCAAGTATAGAGTGATTGCACATCTATTGTTGCCCAGTAATAGGTGTCTTTCCATTCAAAGTCCTTCAGGGAGTTTAGTACAGTTGTGGTGTCTTTTAAATACGAGGGTAACTCCTTCACATAGGGTTTTAGGAAGACATCGACGTATTCTGATAGATTTGATGTGAGTGAGTCGATGCCCGCCACTATGGGCCTTCCGGGTGGATTAGTCAGGTTCTTATGGATTTTTGGCAGGAAATAAAAAATTGGGGTAGTGGGGTCTGTTTTCATTAAAAATTGGAATTCATCCTTTGTAATTATCTCATTTCGTAGACCGTGTACTAATAGTGTTCTTAGTTCTCCGACGAATGCATCTTTGGGGTCGCCAGACAGTTTTGTATATGAGACATCATCCCCCAATAGTCTCAGTGCTTCATTCGTGTATTTCTCACGGTCCATGATAACCAGGCCCCCCCCCTTTATCAGCTTGTTTTATAACGATTCCCTTATTTTTCTGCAGTTTTTGGTATTAATTTTTATTTGCGGCCTGGTGCACTACAACCCATTTTTAGAATGTGGAGAAACTCAGATCGGGCAACCAAGAGACAGAATTGGTGCCAAAAGATATTTAATGAAAAACAGCAAACTAGTGAACCCCCTCCACCTGGTGACTTAGATGAATTGTTTTGGGGCATAGAAAGACTCCTCACCAAAGAAGTTAAAACATGGTGGGATATAAAGGGCTTAGAGCATTATATTTCAGTCGACAGAATTCCAAGAGGGCTTAGACTGCTAAAACAACCTACATTTGGCAATCTAGACGCAGCCTTCTTAGAAAAATGGGACAAGACACTACACAATTGTTCCATTAACCTAATGAAACTGCTTATTGATGAAAAGAAGAACTCTCTCTTAGAAGTAGAGAAGAACATCAAAAGCAAAGAAAGTGAACTTGAACCCTTTAAAGACAAAGAGGATTACAAGATTAATGAAAAGGTATTATACAGAAAAATGGAACACATAGAAGAAGAGGTCACTAAAAATAAGGAGAAGAAATTTCTAAGGGATAAGACGGACTATGAGCAAGGCAAAATTAAAAACTGGAGCAGATTTGGAAATATGAATCAACAACCTAATCAAATCAAGAGACAATACTGGAAAACCATACCAACTAAAGGCAAATCACTACGGAATTCAGAAATAAATACACCATCCCCAACACTAAGGATGCAGAATAGATTTACAGCACTACAGAGACTTAACTCTAAAAGTGATCAGACTTTTTTAGCCCAAAGAACAGGAACACGACCAAAAGAAGCCACAAGAAACCCCCTGAAGGAAGATGTTCACCACGCTTCACCGCTCAAACGAAGATATACAGAAGAAGAGGAAAACGGGGCAGTAGGAGGGAACGAGAACAAAAAAAGAACAATCTAATGACAAAACAGAAGGATAACGGAATCTTCAATTTATCAGAACATAAACTGTCGGAACCAGAAATATCATTACTGAATAAAGGTTTGACTTTTGCACCCACGGGGGGTCTCAATAAATTTGAGACCTTCATTGATCTCAACAAGTTTATCAGAAAACTAACACTTAAAAGACATTTCCTGAGGAAAGAGGATGCTGTGATCAGTAACTATGAGAACCAGTCAAAATCAGGTTTAAAACCAACCTCAAAATTTTATCCATTGGAGTCAAATGGGAATAATCTAAGCATTTTTTATGAATTAGTCAAGAAAGACCTATGTGAGACCAACATGGAGAAGATTAAAGAGAAAAACATCACCAACCGGGAAAGCGAGGCCTTAAAAAAACTGCAGAAAAATAAGGGAATCGTTATAAAACAAGCTGATAAAGGGGGGGGCCTGGTTATCATGGACCGTGAGAAATACACGAATGAAGCACTGAGACTATTGGGGGATGATGTCTCATATACAAAACTGTCTGGCGACCCCAAAGATGCATTCGTCGGAGAACTAAGAACACTATTAGTACACGGTCTACGAAATGAGATAATTACAAAGGATGAATTCCAATTTTTAATGAAAACAGACCCCACTACCCCAATTTTTTATTTCCTGCCAAAAATCCATAAGAACCTGACTAATCCACCCGGAAGGCCCATAGTGGCGGGCATCGACTCACTCACATCAAATCTATCAGAATACGTCGATGTCTTCCTAAAACCCTATGTGAAGGAGTTACCCTCGTATTTAAAAGACACCACAACTGTACTAAACTCCCTGAAGGACTTTGAATGGAAAGACACCTATTACTGGGCAACAATAGATGTGCAATCACTCTATACTTGCATAGACCATAAGAAAGGTGTAACAGCATGCAAAGAATATATGGAAACTGACACTTCGCTTACAGCCATCCATAAAGACTTTTTATGTAACATCATGTATTTTATTCTTCAGCATAACTATTTTAAGTTTTTAGATCAATTTTATCTACAACGCTGTGGGACTGCAATGGGTACGATTTTTGCACCGAGTTTCGCTAATCTTTTTATGGGTAGCTGGGAGAAGCATTTTATCTATGGTAACCATGATTTTAAGAAACACATCACCTTTTATCGTCGTTACATAGATGACATTTTAATTATCTGGGATGGCACTGAAGAACAATATTACAAATTCCTGGAATTCCTGAGCACCAACGAGATGAATCTCATTTTTACTTCTAAACTCAATAAAGAATTTATTGAGTTCCTTGATGTGATTTTAACAGGAAAAGACGGAAGAGTAGAAACGAAGAATTACATTAAACAGGTAGATACAAATAGCTACCTGCATTATAAGAGTAACCATCTGAAGAAGTGGAAAAATAACATTCCCTTCTCTCAATTTAATAGAATAAAGAGGAACTGCAGCAACCAGGAAGAATGTGACATCCAAATAGAGAAATATAAAGAAAGATTTAAGAACAAAGAATACCCGGCTAACATCGTGGAAGAAGCGGCACTCAAAGCAAAGGCCCTGGAGAGATCGACCCTGTTGGAATATAAACCCAAAAAAATCAGGAAAGAATCCGTTCCATTTATCACCACCTTCAATCGTCATGAGAAAACCATTAGAGATTCACTCAACAACAACTGGGGAATCCTACTAATGGACCCGGTTCTCAAAGAAATACTACCTCCACGCCCTGAAATCATCTTCAGGAAATCCAAAAATCTTAAAGATATCCTGGCCCCCAGCATGCTACATAAGGAAGTTGAACAAGAACCAAGAATGCCAAGATGCACCGGTTCCTATAAATGTGGCCGATGCAACATCTGCAGGTACCTACATCCAGTAAGAAAAACATTCTCGGATGCAGAAAAGAAGGAGGAATACAAAATTAAGGACTTCATAAACTGCAATACACAATCCGTAATTTATTTATTAGAATGTGACTGTGGTAAACAATATGTAGGCAAAACAAAGAGACCGTTGAAAATGAGGATACAGGAACATGTTCGCAACATAAAAAATAAAATAGAAAATCATGCAGTATCCAAACACTTCAATCTCGTACATAACTCAAATCCGGAGGCATTAACCTTTAAAGCGATTGAACTTGTGAAACTGGGAGAAAGGGGTGGCGACCTGGCCAATAAACTCTCACGCAGAGAAATGTTTTGGATCTTCCAACTACAAACACTTCATCCGAAGGGATTTAATGACTATTACGAAATCGCTCCTTTCCTGTGAAAACTACACTACTGGATCATCACGGTTGGATCCTTAACTAGACTAAACCTTTTCCACCCACACCTAGTACTTTCCACCCCCCCCCCCTCCCCCCCCCACCCCCCCACCACCCCCCCCCCCCCCACTCCCTTCCCATCTCCCCTCCCCCCCCCCCCCCCCCCCCCTTCCTACCCTATTCTCAACAATCTCTGGTTGAAAAATATCACCGTTCATTTTATTGATATATTGAGATTGACACATGTATGGTAAAAAGTGATTATTACAGTCAGACCACACTGGAAAGGCCCAATCTCGTCCGATCTTGGAAGCAAAGCAGTGTTGGGCCTGAACAGTACCAGACCAGGGAGACCGTCTGGGAAGATCAGGTACTGTAAACCAAACTAACGATATTATAGCCTACATGAGCATGTCGATATAATATATCACACTATCTGCATCCCAATAAATTCACAGTAAGATTCGCACCTAGCACTTAACACTATTTACTATCACTTTTAGTTTGCACTTTGCACTCTATATTGATTTAAGCATTTAATTATATATATATATCCCTATATATTTTATATATATTTTTATGTATTCATATATCTATGTAGTTTATATTTATTTATCACTGTAACAAGCTTAGGTTACTGTACTGACATCAACAGTGACTAATCTCCGTTTATTCTATTTATTTTCATGCACTTTACTGGAGAAATGAAATCCATGTCTCTATCCTTGGTCTCCGCTAATATGGCTGCCGAATGTGATTCACATTGAACAAATCCACCCAAAGATGGCCGCCGCAATGTACTTTCAGAGAACATCTGCCATAGTGTTGTTCGTTCTCTTACGCCCGCAGCCGCGGGCGCATGTCCAGTCGCATACCGGAAGTGGGGCGGAAGTGACGCGACGGACGAAAACCGGAAGTGGGGCGGCAAAGAACCGCCGGCGCCTGTACAAGT
This sequence comes from Pseudophryne corroboree, assembly GCF_028390025.1. NCBI lineage: Eukaryota > Metazoa > Chordata > Amphibia > Anura > Myobatrachidae > Pseudophryne > Pseudophryne corroboree. Next base: position 320,405,534 of record NC_086448.1, on the reverse strand, counting down.
CAATTTTATAAGTTTTTAACACCAAATCTGCTCAGTAAATAATATCTTGTGAATGTATATACACATATCAGTAAATTGAAACAATAGATTTGTCAGCACATGAATTTTTAACCCATTTCACAATATGATGATTAAATTAACAGGAAGTGATGTCACAATCATTATGTGATTAATACTAGTATAAATAGGAGTCCAGTCTCATTATGCCTTTACCCCTTGATGAAGTCTTAAGGACGAAACGCGTTGGGCTACCTGGCAGTGACCTTATACCAAGTTAAGTTAAAATTGTTTTACAGATTTTTAACATATTTTAACTGGTATTTTAAAGCATTGTGTATGTTGTTTTAAATCCCATTTTTTAAGAAGAACTGCTGTTTAGATTTTTCTCTATATGTGATTAATATCTGTTTTTAGTGTCTAAATAAACATCCCCCCTTTTTTAAAAATCACTTTTCTGATCTGGTTACTCGTTTTTAGACACACTTTTTTGATCCATATTTACTGAACTGTTTTAAGACACCGACGGTCGCTATATCCCCCACCCCCCTGTGTGCATATATATATATATATATAATATCACTAGTACTGCAGCCGGACAGGTATATATATTTATTATGTAATGACTGATGACGGACCTGCTGGACACTGTCAGCTCAGCAGCACCGCAGACTGCTACAGTAAGCTACTATAGTAGTATGTATAAAGAAGAAAAAAAAAAAAACCACGGGTAGGTGGTATACAATTATGGATGGACGAGCGACTGCCGACACTGAGGTAGCTACAGCCGTGGACTACCGTACTGTGTCTGCTGCTAATATAGACTGGATGATAATGAGATTAAATGAATATATATATATATATAATATCACTAGTACTGCAGCCGGACAGGTAGATATATTTATTATGTAATGACTGATGACGGACCTGCTGGACACTGTCAGCTCAGCAGCACCGCAGACTGCTACAGTAAGCTACTATAGTAGTATGTATAAAGAAGAAAGAAAAAAAAAAAAACCACGGGTAGGTGGTATACAATTATGGATGGACGAGCGACTGCCGACACTGAGGTAGCTACAGCCGTGGACTACCGTACTGTGTCTGCTGCTAATATAGACTGGATGATAATGAGATGAAATCAATATATATATATATAATATCACTAGTACTGCAGCCGGACAGGTATATATATTTATTATGTAATGACTGATGACGGACCTGCTGGACACTGTCAGCTCAGCAGCACCGCAGACTGCTACAGTAAGCTACTATAGTAGTATGTATAAAGAAAGAAAAAAAAAAACCACGGGTAGGTGGTATACAATTATGGATGGACGAGCGACTGCCGACACAGAGGTAGCTACAGCCGTGGACTACCGTACTGTGTCTGCTGCTAATATAGACTGGATGATAATGAGATTAAATCAATATATATATATATATATAATATCACTAGTACTGCAGCCGGACAGGTATAGATATTTATTATGTAATGACTGATGACGGACCTGCTGGACACTGTCAGCTCAGCAGCACCGCAGACTGCTACAGTAAGCTACTATAGTAGTATGTATAAAGAAGAAAAAAAAAACCACGGGTAGGTGGTATACAATTATGGATGGACGAGCGACTGCCGACACTGAGGTAGCTACAGCCGTGGACTACCGTACTGTGTCTGCTGCTAATATAGACTGGATGATAATGAGATTAAATCAATATATATATATATATATATAATATCACTAGTACTGCAGCCGGACAGGTAGATATATTTATTATGTAATGACTGATGACGGACCTGCTGGACACTGTCAGCTCAGCAGCACCGCAGACTGCTACAGTAAGCTACTATAGTAGTATGTATAAAGAAGAAAGAAAAAAAAAAACCACGGGTAGGTGGTATACAATTATGGATGGACGAGCGACTGCCGACACAGAGGTAGCTACAGCCGTGGACTACCGTACTGTGTCTGCTGCTAATATAGACTGGATGATAATGAGATGAAATCAATATATATATATATATAATATCACTAGTACTGCAGCCGGACAGGTATATATATTTATTATGTAATGACTGATGACGGACCTGCTGGACACTGTCAGCTCAGCAGCACCGCAGACTGCTACAGTAAGCTACTATAGTAGTATGTATAAAGAAGAAAAAAAAAAAACACGGGTAGGTGGTATACAATTATGGATGGACGAGCGACTGCCGACACAGAGGTAGCTACAGCCGTGGACTACCGTACTGTGTCTGCTGCTAATATAGACTGGATGATAATGAGATGAAATCAATATATATATATATAATATCACTAGTACTGCAGCCGGACAGGTATATATATTTATTATGTAATGACTGATGACGGACCTGCTGGACACTGTCAGCTCAGCAGCACCGCAGACTGCTACAGTAAGCTACTATAGTAGTATGTATAAAGAAGAAGAAAGAAAAAAAAAAAACCGGGTAGGTGGTATACAATATTATATATATATTATATACAATTATATATATATATTATATATATTAAACTGGTGGTGATTATTAAACTGGTGGTCAGGTCACTGGTCACACTATCAGCAACTTGCAAGTAGTACTCCTAAGCAGACAATCACAATATATATTATACTGGTGGTCAGTGTGGTCACAATGGCAGTGTGGCACTCTGGCAGCAAAAGTGTGCACTGTACGTTATATGTACTCCTGAGTCCTGCTCTCAGACTCTAACTGCTCCCCACTGTCAGTGTCTCCCCCACAAGTCAGATATACATTATACAGTCACACTATCTATCTATCACTTCAGCAAGTAGTAGTACTCCTCCTAAAGTACTCCTCCTAATGCTCCCCAAAATTACTACTGTGTCTCTCTCTACTCTAGTCTCACTCTCTTCTCTATAAACGGAGAGGACGCCAGCCACGTCCTCTCCCTATGAATCTCAATGCACGTGTGAAAATGGCGGCGACGCGCGGCTCCTTATATAGAATCCGAGTCTCGCGATAGAATCCGAGCCTCGCGAGAATCCGACAGCGGGATGATGACGTTCGGGCGCGCTCGGGTTAACCGAGCAAGGCGGGAAGATCCGAATCGCTCGGCCCCGTGTAAAAAAAAATGAAGTTCGGGCGGGTTCGGATTCCGAGGAACCGAACCCGCTCATCTCTACGGATGACTCTGCAGCACCGAATGAGAGAACTCAAGGTCCTCCTCAGCCAGGGTATCAAATTTGTAGAATTTTGCAAACGTGTTTGCCCCTGACCAAGTTGCAGCTCGGCAAAGTTGTAAAGCCGAGACCCCTCGGGCAGCCGCCCAAGATGAGCCCACTTTCCTCGTGGAATGGGCTTTTACTGATTTAGGATGCAGCAATCCAGCCGCAGAATGCTCCAGCTGAATTGTGCTACAAATTCAGCGAGCAATAGTCTGCTTAGAAGCAGGAGCACCTATTTTGTTGGGTGCCTACAGGATAAAAAGCGAGTTTTCCTGACTCCAGCCGTCCTGGAAATATAAATTTTTAAGGCCCTGACTACGTCCAGTAACTTGGAATCTTCCAAGTCCCTAGTAGCCGCAGGCACTACAATAGGTTGGTTCAAGTGAAAAGCTGATACCACCTTAGGGAGAAACTGGGGACGAGTCCTCAATTCTGCCCTATCCATATGGAAAATCAGATAAGAGCTTTTACATGACAAAGCCGCCAATTCTGACACACGCCTGGCCGAAGCCAAGGCCAATAACATGACCACTTTCCACGTGAGATATTTCAAATCCACAGTTTTAAGTGGCTCAAACCAATGTGATTTTAGGAAACTCAACACCACGTTGAGATCCCAAGGTGCCACAGGAGGCACAAAAGGGGGCTGAATATGTAGCACTCCCTTTACAAATGTCTGAACTCCAGGCAGTGAAGCCAGTTCTTTCTGGAAGAAAATCGACAGAGCCGAAATCTGGACCTTAATGGAACCCAAGTTTAGGCCCATAGTCACTCCTGACTGTAGGAAGTGCAGAAAACGACCCAGCTGAAATTCCTCTGTTGGGGCCTTCCTGGCCTCACACCACGCAACATATTTTCGCCAAATACGGTGATAATGGTTTGCGGTTACTTCTTTCCTGGCTTTTATCAGCGTAGGAATGACTTCCTCCGGAATGCCCTTTTCCTTTAGGATCCGGAATTCAACCGCCATGCCGTCAAACGCAGCCGCGGTAAGTCTTGGAACAGACAGGGCCCCTGCTGTAGCAGATCCTGTCTGAGCGGTAGAGGCCATGGGTCCTCAGATATCATTTCTTGAAGTTCTGGGTACCAAGCTCTTCTTGGCCCATCCTGAACCACGAGTATCGTTCTTACTCCTCGTTTTCTTATTATTCTCAGTACCTTTGGTATGAGAGGCAGAGGAGGGAATACATAAACCGACTGGTACACCCACGGTGTCACTAGAGCGTCCACAGCTATTGCCTGAGGGTCCCTTGACCTGGCACAATATCTAGTTTTTTGTTTAGGCGGGACACCATCATGTCCACCTGTGGCCTTTCCCAACGGTTTACCAACAGTTGGAAGACTTCTGGATGAAGTCCCCACTCTCCCGGGTGTAGGTCGTGTCTGCTGAGGAAGTCTGCTTCCCAGTTGTCCACTCCCGGAATGAACACTGCTGACAGTGCTAAGACGTGATTTTCCGCCCATCGGAGAATCCTTGTGGCTTCTGCCATCGCCATCCTGCTTCTTGTGCCGCCCTGTCGGTTTACATGGGCGACCGCCGTGATGTTGTCTGATCGGATCAGTACCGGCTGGTTTTGAAGCAGAGGCCTTGCCAGACTTAGGGCATTGTAAATGGCCCTCAGTTCCAGAACATTTATGTGTAGGGACGACTCCTGACTTGACCAAAGTCCTTGGAAATTTCTTCCCTGTGTGACTGCCCCCCAGCCTCGAAGGCTGGCATCCGTGGTTACCAGGACCTGTCCTGTATGCCGAATCTGGGGCCCTCTTGAAGATGAGCACTCTGCAGCCACCACAGTAGAGATACCCTGGTCCTTGGAGACAGGGTTATCAGACGATGCATCTGAAGATGCGATCCCGACCACTTGTCCAAGAGGTCCCACTGAAAGGTTCTTGCATGGAACCTGCCGAATGGAATTCTGCTTCGTAAGAAGCTATCATTTTTCCCAGGACTCGTGTGCAGTGATGCACCGATACCTGTTTTGGTTTCAGGAGGTCTCTGACTAGAGATGACAGCTCCTTGGCTTTCTCCTGCGGGAGAAATACTTTTTTCTGTTCTGTGTCCAGAACCATCCCCAGGAACAGTAGGCGTGTGGTAGGAACCAGCTGTGACTTTGGAATGTATAGAATCCATCCGTGCTGTTGTAGCACTTCCCGAGATAGTGCTACTCCGACCAACAACTGCTCCTTGGACCTCGCCTTTATAAGGAGATCGTCCAAGTACGGGATAATTAAAACTCCCTTTTTTCGAAGGAGTATCATCATTTCTGCCATTACCTTGGTAAAGACCCTCGGTGCCGTGGACAGTCCAAACGGCAGTGTTTGGAATTGGTAATGGCAATCCTGTACCACAAATCTGAGGTACTCCTGGTGAGGATGGTAAATGGGGACATGTAGGTAAGCATCCTTGATGTCCAGGGATACCATGTAATCCCCCTCCTCCAGGCTTGCAATAACCGCCCTGAGCGATTCCATCTTGAACTTGAATTTTTTTATGTATGTGTTCAAGGATTTCAAATTTAACATCGGTCTCACCGAACCGTCCGGTTTCGGTACCACAAACAGTGTGGAATAGTAACCCCGTCCTTGTTGAAGTAGGGGCACCTTGACTATCACCTGCTGGGAATACAGCTTGTGAATTGCCTCTAGCACAGCCTCCCTGCCTGAGGGAGTTGTCGGCAAGGCAGATTTGAGGAAACGGCGGGGGGGAGACGCCTCGAATTCCAGCTTGTACCCCTGAGATACTACTTGAAGGATCCAGGGATCCACCTGTGAGCGTGCCCACTGATCGCTGAAATTTTTGAGGCGGCCCCCCACCGTAACTGGCTACGCCTGTGGAGCCCCCGCGTCATGCGGTGGACTCAGAGGAAGCGGGGGAAGAATTTTGATTCTGGGAACTGGCTGACTGGTGCAGCTTTTTCCCTCTTCCCTCGTCTCTGTGCAGAAAGGAAGCACCTTTGACCCGCTTGCTTTTCTGAAGCCGAAAGGACTGTACCTGATAATACAGTGCTTTCTTAGGCTGTGAGGAAAACTGAGGTAAAAAAATTTCTTCCCAGCTGTTGCTGTGGATACGAGGTCCCAGAGACCATCCCCAAACAATTCCTCACCCTTATAAGGCTCTATGTGCCTTTTAAAGTCAGCATCACCTGTCCAGTGTCGGGTCTCTAATACCCTCCTGACAGAATGGACATTGCATTAATTCTGGATGCCAGCCGGCAAAATATCCCTCTGTGCATCCCTCATATATAAGACGACGTCTTTAATATGCTCTTATGTTCGCAAAATAGTATCCCTGTTTGACAGGGTCACAGACCACGCTGCAGCAGCACTATCTGCAGGTCTCAGTCTAGTACCTGAGTGTGTAAGTACAGACTTCAGGATAGCCTCCTGCTTTTTATCAGCAGGTACCTTCAAAGTGGCCGTATCCTAAGACGGCAGTGCCACCTTTTTTGAAAAACGTGTGAGCGCCTTATCCACCCTAGGGGATATCTCCCAGCGTAACTTATCCTCTGGCGGGAAAGGGTACGCCATCAGTAACTTTTTAGAAATTACCAGTTTCTTATCGGGGGAACCCACGCTTTTTCACGCTTCATTCACTCATTTGATGGGGGAACAAAACACTGCCTGCTTTTTCTCCCCATACATAAAACCCTTTTTTAGTGGTACTTGGGTTAATGTCAGAAATGTGTAACACATTTTTTATTGCCGGGATCATGTAACGGATGTTCCTAGTGGATTGTGTATATGTCTCAACCTCGTCGACACTGGAGTCAGACTCCGTGTCGACATCTGCGTCTGCCATCTGAGGGAGCGGGCGTTTTTGAGCCCCTGATGGCCTTTGAGACGCCTGGGCAGGCGTGGCTGAGAAGCCGGCTGTCCCACAGCTGTTACGTCATCCAGCCTTTTATGTAAGGAGTTGACACTGTCGGTTTATACCTTCCACCTATCCATCCACTCTGGTGTCGGCCCCACAGGGGGCGACATCACATTTATCGGTATCTGCTCTGCCACCACATAAGCCTCCTCATCAAACGTGTCAACACAGCCGTACCGACACACCGCACACACACAGGGAATGCTCTGACTGAGGACAGGACCCCACACAGCCCTTTGGGGAGACAGAGAGAGAGTATGCCAGCACACACCAGAGCGCTATATAATTTAGGGATTAACACTATATTGAGTGAATTTTCCCAATAGCTGCTTGTATATACAATATTGCGCCTAAATTTAGTGCCCCCCCCCCTCTCTTTTTAACCCTTTGAGCCTGCAAACTACAGGGGAGAGCCTGGGGAGCTGTCTTCCAGCTGCACTGTGAAGAGAAAATGGCGCCAGTGTGCTGAGGGAGATAGCCCCGCCCCTTTTTCACGGACTTTTCTCCCGCTTTTTTATGGATTCTGGCAGGGGTATTTATCACATATATAGCCTCTGGGGCTACATATTGTGATATATTTGCCAGCCAAGGTGTTTTTATTGCTGCTCAGGGCGCCCGCCCCTAGCGCCCTGCACCCTCAGTGACCGGAGTGTGAAGTGTGTATGAGGAGCAATGGCGCACAGCTGCAGTGCAGTGCGCTACCTTGGTGAAGACTGATGTCTTCTGCCGCCGATTTTCCGGACCTCTTCTTGCTTCTGGCTCTGTAAGGGGGACGGCGGCGCGGCTCCGGGAACGAACACCAAGGCCAGTTCCATGCGGTCGATCCCTCTGGAGCTAATGGTGTCCAGTAGCCTAAGAAGCCCAAGCTAGCTGCAAGCAGGTAGGTTCGCTTCTTCTCCCCTTAGTCCCTCGATGCAGTGAGCCTGTTGCCAGCAGGTCTCACTGTAAAATAAAAAACCTAAAATAAACTTTCTTTCTAGGAGCTCAGGAGAGCCCCTAGTGTGCATCCAACTCGGCCGGGCACAGAAATCTAACTGAGGCTTGGAGGAGGGTCATAGTGGGAGGAGCCAGTGCACACCAGGTAGTCTAAAAGCTTTCTTTTAGTTGTGCCCAGTCTCCTGCGAAGCCGCTATTCCCCATGGTCCTTACGGAGTTCCCAGCATCCACTAGGACGTCAGAGAAATACTTTTCCCCCTTTACTCTTATTATTGGCTCACACATAAATCTTAGCTAATGATGTTTTTTTTTGCAGTGATGCTTATCAGTACCAATCAAGCCCACATAATAAGTGTACACAAAATAATGGTTAAATGTAATTACAGATCACTGGGGAACACAATGCAATAGCTTCAGCAGTGACACAGTGAGCAGACATGTAATGCTAGAGAATTCTAAAAAAAATAACCCCACAGTATTATTGTGTATCATGATATACTCTCTTTTAAAATATTAAAGCAATAATTCACCATGAATAGAGAAAGTGACAACTGTGTAATATAATATAAGTAAATAAATAAAAAAAATAATACATTGTAAATATTACAATACAAATATAATGCATGTTCCTTGATGAGTGAAGATCTCATGGAGAGTTTCAGACATTTCTCATCATACTTGCTATGATCAAGTACAGGTTGAGTATCCCATATCCAAATATTCCGAAATATGGAATATTCCGAAATACGGACTTTTTTTGAGTGAGAGTGAGATAGTGAAACCTTTGTTTTTTGATGGCTCAATGTACACAAACTTTGTTCAATACACAGTTATTAAAAAATATTGTATTAAATGACCTTCAGGCTGTGTGTATAAGGAGTATATGAAACATAAATGAATTGTGTGAATGTAGACACACTTTGATTAATGCACAAAGTTATAAAAAATATTGGTTAAAATGACCTTCAGGCTGTGTGTATAAGGTGTATATGTAACATAAATGCATTCTGTGCTTAGATTTAGGTCCCATCACCATGATATCTGATTATGGTATGCAGTTATTCCAAAATACGGAAAAATCCCATATCCAAAATACCTCTGGTCCCAAGCATTTTGGATAAGGGAGACTCAACCTGTAGTAAAGTATGCTATTCTAATGTAAGCTCTTAACAAGCAAGACATTCTGCACAGTATAGCTGAGTTCCCAATTACACATGTGATTAATACAATTTTAGGAAGATTTTAGAAACATATTACAGCTGATGCAGAGTTTTATGCATGGCGGTGTTGGCTCCTGTTGCATTTTTTGTTGCATGCTCCAGAGGTGAGAGCCTGCAAGAACAGGCAGTGGCGCATCATGCACAACTCAGTCACATCACTGCTTGCTGCAGATAGTGTGTACCTTGGCACGTTGGATAAGTTTAGCGAGAGCATGTCAATGGACTTGCGGGCTATGCAGTTTTCGGCACGTCTGTTTTCAGATGGATTTCTTCCGCCAGCTATAGTGGTGGCACACGTGATAATGAAACCAAGCGTATGGCTAGGGGCGGTGAGGTCACAAAGATGCATACAACGCTGCATTTAGTGTAATGCGGATGGAATTACATCTGACTAGAGGCCACATTGGGCCATATGCAATTGCGGTCGAATTGCCGCAAATGTCGAAAAATGGGGCATTTTCAACACAAAAAAATGATTCGACAATGCAATACAGTACTTTTCGACAAAAAAACGGCAGTTTCAGATTCGACTTTTTGCAATTCGACAGTTGTCAAATTCGACATGTCTGCAATGGTAAAAATGCGGCTTTTCGACAAAAGTATATTCAATTGAAGAATGTCGATTCGACAACAGTGCTTTTCGACAGTCATTTCGTCAATTTCAGTCCGCCTTATTTTGCCGGCGGGATCTAATAAAAAATTTTTTTTAAATGGGGTTTTTTGTGTTTTTTTTGTTGCTAATAGCATATCTATTAATATTAGAAGGGATTATCTACTTGGTTTGTCTATTAGGAGCCACAAGTATTATTTAATATATTTCTTTAAAGAATTATTTTTTTTTTTTTTTACTGACTAAATAATATGGAGAGATCAGAGCATGTTTTTCAGTGGGATGGGGTGGGACTGGGTTAAAACCCCTGAAAAACAAAATGCCTGGGGTCCCCCCTCCTAAGCATAACCAGCCTCGGTCTCTTTGAGCCGGTCCTGGTTGTAAAAATACGGGGGGGAAATTGACAGGTGATCCCCGTATTTTAACAACCAGCACCTGGCTCTGCGTCCGGTCCTGGTGCCAAAAATACGGGGGACAAAAGACGTAGGGGTCCCCCGTATTTTTCACACCAGCACCGGGCTCCACTAGCTGGAGAGATAATGCCACAGCCGGGGGACACTTTTATACCGGTCCCTGCGGCCGTGGCATTAAATCCCCAACTAGTCACCCCTGGCCGGGGTACTCTGGAGGAGTGGGGACCCATTAAATCAAGCCCCCCTCCAGTCACCCAAGGGCCAGGGGTGAAGCCCGAGGCTGTCCCCCTCATCCAAGGGCGGCGGATGGGAGGCTGATAGCCAAGTGAAAAAAGAAAGAATATTGTTTTTTGTAGCAGAACTACAAGTCCCAGCAAGCCTCCCCGCAAGCTGGTACTTGGAGAACCACAAGTACCAGCATGCGGGGGGGAAACTGGCCCGCTGGTACCTGTAGTTCTACTGCAAAAAAAATACCCAAATAAAAACAGTACACACACACCGTGAAAGTGAGAAATTTTAATTCAACAGTTTGAAGAGGTTCAAACCAGTGTGATTTAAGGAACTGTAAAACCACGTTAAGGACCCATGATGCCACGGGGGGCACAAAAGGAGGCTGGATGTGCAGCACTCTCTTTACAAAAGTCTGGACTTCTGGGAGAGAAGCCAATTCCTTCTGAAAGAATATTGATAGGGCCGAAATCTGCACCTTAATGGAGCCTAACTTTAGGCCCATATCCACTCCTGTCTGTAGAAAGTGGAGAAAACGTCCCAGGTGAAAAACTTCCGTAGGAGCATTCTTGGCTTCACACAAAGATACATATTTCCTCCAGATACGGTGATAATGTTTCGCCGTCACCTCCTTCCTAGCTTTTATCAGAGTAGGGATGACTTCCCCCGGAATACCTTTCCTAGCTAGGATTTGGTGTTCAACCGCCATGCCGTCAAACGTAACCGCGGTAAGTCTTGGAACACGCAGGGCCCCTGCTGCAACAGGTCCACCCTGGGAGAAGAGGCCACGGATCTTCTGTGAGAATTTCCTGAAGATCTGAATACCAGGCCCTTCGAGGCCAATCCGGAACAATGTGTATTGTCTGTACTCTTTGTCGTCTTATGATTCTCAATATTTTTGAGATGAGCGGCAAAGGAGGGAACACATAGATCGACTGAAACACCCATGGTGTCACCAGGGCGTCCACCGCTACTGCCTGAGGGTCCCTTGATCTGGAACAATACATCCGAAGCTTCTTGTTGAGGCGTGATGCCATCATGTCTATTTGAGGAAGTCCCCAACGACTTGTTATCTCTGCAAAAACTTCTTGATGAAGACCCCACTCTCCGGGATGGAGATCGTGTCTGCTGAGGAAGTCTGCTTCCCAATTGTCCACTCCCGGAATGAAGACTGCTGACAGAGCGCTTATGTGATTTTCCGCCCAGCGAAGAATCCTGGTGGCTTCCGCCATTGCCACTCTGCTCCTTGTCCCGCCCTGGCGGTTTACATGAGCCACGGCTGTGACGTTGTCTGATTGAATCAGAACGGGTAGGTCGCGAAGAAGATTCTCCGCTTGTCGTAGGCCGCTGTATATGGCCCTTAATTCCAGCACGTTGATGTGTAGACAAGCCTCCTGGCTTGACCATAGTCCCTGAAAATTTCTTCCTTGTGTGACTGCTCCCCATCCTCGGAGGCTCGCGTTCGTGGTCACAAGAACCCAGTCTTGAATGCCGAACCTGCGACCCTCTAGAAGGTGAGCACTCTGAAGCCACCACAGGAGAGACACCCTGGCCCTGGGGACAGGCTTATTTTCTGATGTATTTGTAGATGGGACCCTGACCACTTGTCCAGAAGGTCCCACTGAAACGTCCTCGCATGGAACCTGCCGAAGGGGATGGCCTCGTAGGCCGCCACCATTTTTCCCAGTACTCGAGTGCATTGATGAACTGACACTCTTTTTGGTTTTAGCAGGTCTCTGACCATGTTCTGGAGTTCCTGAGCTTTTTCCGTTGGGAGAAAAACCCTCTTTTTTTCCGTGTCCAGAATCATGCCTAAAAATGATAGCCGAGTCGTTGGAATCAACTGCGACTTTGGTAGATTTAGGATCCAGCCATGTTGCTGCAGCACTCTCAGGGAGAGCGACACGCTTTTCAGCAATTGATCTCTCGATCTCGCTTTTATCAGGAGACCGTCCAAGTATGGGATAATTGTGACTCCTTGCCTGCGCAAGAGCACCATCATTTCTGCCATTACCTTGGTGAAAATCCTCGGGCCGTGGAAAGCCCAAACGGCAACGTCTGAAACTGGTAATGACAGTCCTGTACAGCGAATCTCAGGTACGCCTGATGAGGGGTATAAATGAGGACATGAAGGTATGCATCCTTTATGTCTAGTGATACCATAAAATCCCCCCCTTCCCGGCTGGAGACCACTGCCGGAGAGATTCCATCTTGAATTTGAACTTCTTCAAACACAGGTTCAGGGATTTTAGATTCAGAATGGGTCTGACCGAGCCATCCGGCTTCGGGACCACAAATAGGGTTGAATAGTACCCTTTCCCCTGTTGCATTAGGGGAACATTGATAATCACTTGCTGTTGACACAGCTTTTGTATGGCAGCTGAAACTATTTCCCTCTCTGGGGGAGAAGCTGGCAAAGCCGATTTAAAAAATCGTCGAGGAGGCACTTCTTCGAATTCCAGTTTGGATCCTTGGGATACAATTTGGATTTCGCCCAAGGATCCAAATCCGACTGAATCCAGACCTGGTGGACGAGTCGAAGATGTGCCCCCACCGGCGCGGACTTCCTCAGTGGAGCCCCAGCGTCATGCGGTGGATTTTGTAGAAGCCGGGGAGGACTTTTGTTCCTGGGAACTAGCCGTAGCAGGCATTCTTTTCCCTCTACCCTTACCTCTGGCGAGGAAGGAAGAGCCCCGACCCCTTCTGGACTTATGCGACCGAAAGGACTGCATCTGATATTGAGGTGTTTTCTTTTGCTGTGGGGGAACATAAGGCAAAAAAGAAGACTTACCCACGGTAGCTGTGGACACCAGGTCCGCGAGGCCCTCCCCAAATAAAACCTCACCCATGTAAGGTAAAGTTTCCATATGTCTCTTTGAATTGGCATCACCCGTCCATTGGCGGGTCCACAGGGACCGTCTAGCAGAATTTGCCATGGCATTGGCTCTTGAACCCAACAGCCCAATGTCTCTCGCAGCCTCTCTCATATACAACGCTGCGTCTTTAATGTGACCCAAGGTCAATAAAATGCTATTCTTATCTAGGGTGTCAATGTCAGATGACAAGTTATCTGCCCATGCTGCAATTGCGCTACCCACCCATGCCGACGCTACTGCCGGTCTGAGCAAGGTACCCGTATGTGTATAGATCGATTTTAAGGTAGTTTCCTGTCTGCGATCCACAGGATCCTTGAGGACGGTAGCGCCACCTTTTTGGACAAGCACGTCAAAGCCTTGTCCACCGTGGGCGAGGATTCCCACCGTAACCTGTCCTGTGATGGGAAAGGATACGCCATAATAATTCTCTTGGGAATCTGCAGTTTCTTGTCTGGAGTTTCCCAAGCTTTTTCAAATAAGGCGTTCAGCTCATGAGATGGGGGAAACGTTACCTCAGGTTTCTTTTCCTTAAACATGCAGACCCTCATGTCAGGGACAGAGGGGTCTTCTGTGATACGTAAAACATCCTTTATTGCAATAATCATATAATGGATACTCTTGGCCACCCGTGGGTGTAACCTTGCATCATCATAGTCGACACTGGAGTCAGAATCCGTGTCGGTATCAGTGTCTGCTACCTGGGAAAGGGGACGTTTATGAGACCCCGAAGGGCCTTGTGCCACAGTCAAAGCCATGGATTGATTCCCTGCTATTTCCCTGGACTCTGTTTTGTCCAATCTTTTATGTAATAAAGTCACATTTGCATTTAAAACATTCCACATATCCAACCAATCAGGTGTCAGCGGTGCCGACGGAGACACCACAATCATCTGCTCTGCCTCCTCCCTAGACGAGCCTTCCGCTTCAGACATGCCGACACACACGTACTGACACCCCCACACACACTGGGATATACAAATATGGGGACAGCCCCTCCAATAAGGCCCTTTGGAGAGACAGAGAGAGAGTATGCCAGCACACACCCAGCGCCACTGGACACTGGAACAAAATCCCAGTCTGTACAGCACTTTTATGGATAAATAATACACTTACTGCGCCAATTAAATGTGCCCCCCCCCTCGTTTTTGCCCTCTGTACTTGCTCAGCAGGGGAGAGTCCGGGGAGCAGCTTCTCTGCAGCGTGCTGTGGAGAAAATGGCGCTGGTTAGTGCTGGAGGATCAAGCTCCACCCCCTCGACGGCGGGCTTCGGTCCTGCTCAAATTCTTTATACTGGCGGGGGTTTTCTGATATACTGCCTCCGCAGTATCTAACATGCTAGCCAGTGTCCCTTGAGGTTATTATTGCTGCCCAGGGCGCCCCCCCTGTGCCCTGCACCCTTACAGTGCCTTCTGTGTGTGTGTGTGAGTGTGGGAGCAATGGCGCGCAGCTCAGTGACGATCTGAAGTCTTCTGCCGCCTGTGAAGTCTTCTTTCTTCTTATACTCACCCGGCTTCTATCTTTTCCGGCTCTGTGAGGAGGACGGCGGCGCGGCTCCGGGACGAACAGCGAGGACGACACCTGTGTTCCGACTCTCTGGAGCTAATGGTGTCCAGTAGCCTAAGAAGCAGAGCCTATCAGTTAAGTAGGTCTGCTTCTCTCCCCTCAGTCCCACGATGCAGGGAGCCTGTTGCCAGCAGTGCTCCCTGAAAATAAAAAACCTAACAAAAGTATTTTCAGAGAAACTCTGTAGAGCTCCCCTGCAGTGCATCCAGTCTCCTCTGGACACAGGATCTAACTGAGGTCTGGAGGAGGGGCATAGAGGGAGGAGCCAGTGCACACCCATCTAAAGTCTTTAGAGTGCCCATGTCTCCTGCGGAGCCCGTCTATACCCCATGGTCCTTACGGAGTCCCCAGCATCCTCTAGGACGTAAGAGAAATACGGGGGATCCCCTGTCAATTTTTTCCCCGTATTTTTACAACCAGGACCGGCTCAAAGAGCCCGAGGCTGGTTATGCTTAGGAGGGGGGACCCCACGCATTTTTTTTCAGGTTTTTTTACACACTTTTGTGCCGTCCATGAAGTCGAATCCAAGATGCACACTATCGTCAATTGGTCCGTTTTTCGACAGCAGGACTGTCGAATCCGTTTTTTATTGAATATGTCGAATTCGGGTCCCGCCGGGAGGGTGTCTGACTGTCGAATTGTGTCGAATTTAAAAACGCAATTGCATATACCCCGTTATGTACAAGGTTATCCTTTTCCTCTATCACAAAGCCTGCGTGGGAATTTCTGCATAAGATATTCTTACATGGATACTTTCTCTGTATTACTTCTAAGACATATTTAATTAAACTTTTTTAGCTTTAAGCCTAAATTATGTCTGGTTGTCAAAGACCCATAATGAGCATTTAAAAATGAAAAAAAAAAATGTAAAAAATCTTTTAATTACTAACTGAAATACTGAGTATTATTTTGATTTAAAATAATACTTCCAGGATATCAGGTATTTTATATATAAATAATTAGCTTATTCATTAATAGCACATAATATTAAATACTCCTTCATAGGGACCTGGCATACATTTCATGAGGACCCATGTTTAGGATGATGAACCTCTGTTCCCAGGCATATGACACAATCTTGGGATTCAAATATGTTTCTTTATTTTTAAACTACACAAAATTGATATCTATACACATACAATTCAGAATGTGCATGAATAAAAGTGCCCCCTTCTTCTGCATCCCGAGCTATGGGTGTGTATATAATGAGTGCAGGGTGTGGGTCCACTCTGACCCATGGGTCCATGTGCACCGCATTCCTTGCTCCCAAAAGCCATATGCTTATCTCTACTACTATGCAATCACAGTAAAAAAAAGGCATGGGTGCAAGAGTCACGCTGGCGCACAGGACCCCTCCTCTGCCCTGTGTGCAGACTCCAGGTGGTCCCCCTCTTCTCCATGGCACAGTAGGCTCCGGAAATTGTGCCGGAGTCTACTGCGCAGGTCTCCGGAAACATAGCACCCGCCATGTTCCAGAGACTCATTTCACTACTGTGCATGCACAGCAGCCATTTTGGCTGTGATTATTGCTGCAGCTGCAGCGCCCGATGCGGGACTCTGGAAAAGTAAGTATTAAAACACGGGTGCAGTGTGTGTGGTGTGGGCCCCCCTAGACCCAGGGGCCATATGCACTACACACATTGCACCCGTAATAGAAATGCCAATGGGTGTAGATAATATAAGGTAGGGGGGTGGGGTGGGCATGTGTGAATTCAGTTTGCTGACATTGGTGCTGTGTGCCATTCCGGAACGGCACATTGCAACATCATAAGTTATCCTTGAGACCCCACAGAGGGAAAAGTTGCGATATTGGCACTACCATCAATATCTGCTTTTATGTCCAAGCAAGCAATGCAGCCGACTGTTGTGCAGCTCTGATTCAGACCAATAATGATGATATACTGCCTGTACATGCATAGTCATGAAAATTCCAAAAACACTGAGCAGACACAGCATACAGTAATTGTTAAGGCCCATATAGACGGGCCGATGCGGGAGATATGTGTGCTGAGCGAACCGCTCAGCACACATCTCTCCCGCCGCTCAGCACAGCGCGATCTGTGCTGAGCGTGCGGGGGGAGCTGGGGGTGCCGCTCATTTCACCCAGCGGGTGAAGTGAGCGACCCGCTAGATTGGCCTGCATGCATGCCAATCTAGCACCAGCGATAGCCCTGCGCATCGCTATCGCTGTAGGGGGTACACACGGAGCGATAATGCTCAAATTCTAAGCAGATTGCTTAGAATTTCGCTCCGTGAGTACCCCCCTTTAGGTAACACCTGCAAATTACCATATGCTAACCAAATTCTAAATGAGTTACGATGACAAAACAAAGCTCAATAGAACTGTTATTGCTAGCTAAATAAACTGCAACTTTCATTATATTTATTGCACTGATCATAATAACAATACAATGTATCTTGATGCTTGTTCTCCTATAGTAAGCAGATAAAAACTGCAGCAGCACTGTTAGCAAATAAAGATGAGCATTTCTACTTTACAATAACATGACCATGTCCAAATAATTTTTTTAAGAAGCGCAAAAAGCATATACTGTATGGGTAACTGCACAAAACAGCTTATCTTAAGATGGCCATACACCTACAGATTTATTGTCAGATCTGGTTGGTTAGAATGAAAATCTAGGAATGGATGAGAGCAAATGACCACTGACCATTTGCGAATATAATAGTGTGCCGGGTGCAGCGCGAGCCATGCGAGGGGACGCGGTACACTTACATGGTGTCCATGTCGACATTGACAATAAAAACAGAAAAACTAATGTCGGTATTTTGAAATGTCAGCATTTCAATTGTCTGTATTCTGACTATGTCAGCATTTTGAAGATGTAGGCATAATGAATGTCGGTATTTTGACTGAGTCGGTATTTTGACTGAGTCAGTATTTTGACTGTCAAGATTATGACCATCGGTATTGTGTCCGTCGGTAAATCATACTGAACCCTTTTAAACTTAACTTCAAAACTACTGTTCCCTTTGTCCTCCCACCACCTTCCCTTATTGCACCCCTGGCCTCCCGCCATTTCAAACTGGGGTCATCTGAAAATGTACCCTGTAAAGTCTGCACTGCGTACGCACGCATAATCCATAAAATTGCATGGTTGTCTAAGCTCCAGTGAACAGGTCAGATCAAGGTGCAGCTAGTTGCAATCACGAACCCCATTTACTGACGGCGGATAAATCTGTAGATAGATACACTATATGGACAATCGTATTCAGACACCTAACCATTACATCAACAAGGACTGTAATTACGTTGTATTCAAATACCTATACTTTAATATGGAGTTGACCCCCCCTTTTACTGCTGTAACAGCTTCCACTCTTCTTCCACACTTTCCACAAGATTTTGGAGCGTTTCTGTGGAAATTTGTGCTCATTCATTCTGTACAGCATCTATGAGGTCAGACACTGATGTTGGACGAGTAGGCCTGGCTCACAATCTCTGTTCCAGTTCATCCCAGAGGTGCTCAATGGGGTTGAGGTCAGGGCTCTGTGCAGGCCAGTCAAGTTCCTTATAGTCCTTGCTTTGTGCACTGGAGCACAGTCATGTTGGGATAGAAAGGGCCTTCCCCAAACTGTTGATACAAAGTCGGAAGCATAGCATTGTCCTAAATGTCTTGGTATGCTGAAGCATTGATTGCCCTTCACTGGAGATAAGGGGCCTAGCCCAAACCCTGACAAACAGCCCCATACTAATATCCCCCCTCCACCATAAACTTCACAGTTGGCATAATGCAGTCAGCCCACTAACTGCATTATCAGACCCGACAGCCGCTAAACCCAGACTAGCCAATCTTTCTGTCAGAGAAGCGTGATTCGTCACTCCACAGAACACGTGTCGGTGTGCTTTACACAACTCCATCTGATGCTTGGCATTGGACTTACTGATGTGAGGCTTGCATGCAGCTGCTCGGCCATGGAAACCCACTCCATTAAGCTCCCGCCGCACAGTTTTTGTGCTTACATTAATGCTAGTGGAAGTTTGGAACCCTTCATCTATGGAATCAGCAGAGCGTTGGTCACTTTTACATACCATGCGCATAAGCAGTCGTTGACCCCACTCTGTGATTTTACATGGTCTTCTGCTTCATGGCTGTGTTGCTGCTGTTCCTAAA
This sequence comes from Pseudophryne corroboree, assembly GCF_028390025.1. Lineage (NCBI taxonomy): Eukaryota > Metazoa > Chordata > Amphibia > Anura > Myobatrachidae > Pseudophryne > Pseudophryne corroboree. Next base: position 320,386,477 of record NC_086448.1, on the reverse strand, counting down.
CGCTTCCACTTTCTAATATCACTTACAGCTGACCATGGAATATCCAGCAGGGATGAAATTTCACGAACCGTCTTATTGCAAAGGTGACATCCTATCACAGTACCATGCTTGAAGTCACTGAGCTCTTCATAAAGGCCCATTTTGTATCACAAATGCCTGCAAATGGAGACTGCGTGGCAATTTATACTGTGTGGCAACATGTCTGATTGAAACACCTGAATTCAATAAATATATATTGTTTTGTAACATGCTGTTTTTAGTTTTTCTGGGATAAGAGGTCTGATGCTTTTTTTTCACAAAGTAATGCTGTGTGTGTGACCTGGTATTGTTGTCATGGTGACTGTTTTGGTGTGTGTATGTCATGTCACATTTCAGGGTTTATATGATTTGTGAACAAATTATGACTGATAATAATCATCACTAGTCAAAATGAATCATTCTTGTGTGTCACAGCAGCTCTCTTTAGTTAGTGTTTTTTTTATCCAACCACTCTACGTCATACCTGCCTACTTATGAAGAAGCATTTCAGAGAGATGTGAAAGTAACACCTATCAGTGCGGACGTGTACTGCTACATCTGAGAGGCGTGTAATGAAAATAACTTACATCCAAATGTAAATGAGCCCCAAAGTTAGTAAGATCTACTTGTTGAAGAAAAGACTCTTATATTTTGCAGAATTTGTTTGTGTATTGTGGTTTACAATAGGTTCCATATACTGTAAGTGGCCACGAGAACCTTTATTTAAAATGCATGTAGTCTTAGGGATCATCGTGTCTTATAACCAATGCAGGGAAATTGCACTGATGTTCCCATTTGAATGTATGTATCTGTGATTTATCCCCCCACCCCCAAGAATGTAACAACTGCACAATGAGGTTAAGGTGCAATCAGGGAGATTTCTGGACTATTCAGGGAGTGAGGGAGATTGCTTCTATTTCACGGAGTCTCCTGCAAAATGAGGGAGTGTAGGCAAGTATGCTCTAAATAGAAGTTTATTTTAATCTCACATGTGCTAATAACAGTATTTCTTCAAGATATCTATAATACTATATATAGTAGAGCAATATTTAGTCCCCCTGGTGTCCCAGGCAAAATGCAGATTGGTCCCCTCTCTTCTGATCTGCCCTGACAAAATGACTTTCTCAAGGAATTCCCCTACACATTGATACCATGCCACTCTGCTTACTTATCCTTGTTGCTTCACATTTCCAAAGAGAACTCTCCACCCAACATACCCAGCAAGTTCAAGCTATTGTGGAGCTACAAGCTCCAACATCTCAGGCATGATGGAGCTTGTAGTTCCACAACAAACTATAGGACATTTGTTTGCATAATACTGGTCTATTTCAAGCTTATACTATATAACTTTTAATTAAACTGTATATGGGAACAATTTATGTACTCAGAGTCTGCCTGGTCACTCGGGTCAGAGCTCCCACTGGTGATGATCAGGTTCTGATGCCCACTCAGCTTACTGTGACTTACTAAGCCCCCGTCACATAAGGTTGAGCACTAGCATATCAGAGCAACATGTGCTGATCCCTGTTTAAGGCGCAGATGTACTAAGCCTTGAAGAGTGATAAAATGGAGAGATAAACTACCAGCCAATCAGCTCCTAACTGTCATTTTTCAAACACAGCCTGTCAGGGGATGCCGGCGCTAGGAGACTGGTGCTGGAATCCCAACACCTGTCGGAATGCAGATGCCGGAATCACGAACGTAAATATGCCGGGGAGGCTTATGGTTAAGCTGCAGGGGGGAGGATTAGGATTAGCCTGCGAGGGTAAGGTTAGTGTTAGATTGTGGGTGAGAGGGTTAGAGTTAGGGGAAGGTATAGGATTAGTGTTAGTTTACTTGCGCGCCCCTGTCGGGATTATGGTAATTGGGATGCCGGGGTTGGTATTCTGACCGCCAGCATCCCATACCCAACCCCCTGTAACATGGCAGTTAGGAGCTGATTGGTAGGTACTTTATATCTCTCCAATTTATCTCATGCAGGAGACCGACGGCCACAATACCTACCCCTACATCCCGCACCCACACAATCCCGACGGTCGGCATGCTGATTATCAGGGACTATTCCCACTCGTGGGTGTCCACGACACCCATAGAGTGGGAATAGAACATGTGGTCATCTGTGTGGCCACCGAGCCCGCAGCGTGGCGAGCACAGCAAGCCCGCCAGGGGCTTCGTTGCGCTTGCCCCCCGCCAGCGTTATAATCCCCGGGATCCTGGCACTGGTATGGTGACCCCAAGCGCCAGTCACCCATACCCAACCCATTCTGTGGCTGATTAAACCAGGCTATATGCAGGCTTGAAGTCAGCTAGCCAGCCACAGAACCGGCGTAATTCGTGAGTGTCCTGCTTTAAAGGGACAGTATGGTAAGCCTAAGTATGCACTATGTTGGTAAGCATAGACGGTGGAGTAAGGAGGCCACATTTACCCCCCACCCTTGAATCCCGATAACATGAGTATCATAGAGGAAGGTGAGTCAGTTAGGCTTAGATTACCTAGCATGTAATCCGGCCATTCTCTGCTGCAATCCTCTTTCATAATAATGCACATATTGTAAGGTATGTAAGATCTGCCTTGATGAAAGCTCTATTGTGATGTATAAAAAAAATAGTAAAATATAGGATTTTTTAGTAAGATAAGAAATAGAGGATGTTATATATACAATAACTGTATCCCTACTTTAAAGGCCCATATAGACGGGCCGATGCGGAAGAGATGTGTGCTGAGCGAACCGCTCAGCACACATCTCTCCTGCCGCTCAGCACAGCGAGATCTGTGCTGAGCATGCGGGGGGAGACGGAGGGGCCGCTCATTTCACCCAGCGGGTGAAGTGAGCGACCCGCTAGATTGGCCTGCATGCAGGCCAATCTAGCAGCAGCGATAGCAATGCGCGGGGCTGCGCATCGCTGTCGCTGTAGGGGGTACACACGGAGCGATAATGCTCAAATTCTAAGCAATCTAGTCAGATTGCTTAGAATATCGCTCCGTGAGTAACCCCCTTTAATGATTTGAGAAGTCACAAGTAGAGGATTGCATTAGACGATAGAAAGCCAAATTGCATTCCAATATCTGTTATAACGTCAAGTTAATGGGGCATTATTTCTTAGTTTTCATTATGACCACTGACAGGATGACATCAGAACTCATTGATTAAGCGATTACATAATTCACTGCTTACACAGATATTACACACGAGTCTATACATTTACTCACATCACTTGTGTACTGTATACGTTTATTTAGAAAGTGCCAAAAGTACAGTATGCTACAAATATACACAAATTAAACTTTGCAAAATGTCAGCAATTCACATAAACAGATTATCATTCAGAAGCCATCATTCAGAAGCCCTGCAGTGTGAAGGCTGATTTTAATTCTAGGGACATATTTGTTTCCATATATGACTTTTGCAGAGTACAATTCCGTGAGGATTTAGATGCCCTTGCCAGCCTGACGCTTGCTAAACCCTCTCTGCTTCTTTGATCCGTAATTAAATCTTTGTCCAATAAAAGCTGTAATCTGCTCTTTGTTACAATCCTCTACTTGTATTTACCCACAAAAGAAAAATATATTTCTGTATGTATGCAAAGAGCTATAATAAATAATGCTGAATTTCTATAAGGAAATGCCCTCTAAAGCAGAGATTTTCAACCTTTTACAACTCGCGGCACACTGAACAAGATTTAAATATTGCCAAGGCACGCACACATATAATGGTGATGCATGGTGCAGTTGCGTGTCCTAGGTTGTGAGGTCGCAGCTTCTCCATAGGTAACGCCTGAGCCACATCTGAGAAAGCCAGAAGAGCCCAACACTGCCCGGGCCCAAAATTACAACTGGCTCTGCAACCACTAGACCCTCCAGTATTGATCGTTCCAGGGCCTCAGTAGCGGCAAAACACTAACAGGCCTGGCTCTGCTTCTATGGCAGCACACCTGGAGACTGCTCAGGGCACACTAGTGTGCCACGCCACAGTGGTTGAAAAACACTCCTCTAAAGGGTGCAATATAACACACTGTATGCTGACTCAATAGGCATTGGAAGAGTACAAATAAATATATTGTTATAAATTTTACATATCTAATTGAAGTAACTTATGAGGGTTGCAGGAACAATAAAGAGGACACTCACCAAATGAAACCTCAACTTGTAATGCTGACTCACATGTTCTAGTTCAGCTTCAAAGTGACTCCAGTTACTTACAAATGTAATATCCAGGTGCCCTCCTCAACAAATTACAACATACAAACCCACAACTGGTGTCACTCACAGAACTTCTCAATATAAAAGACTTCTTAAGCAAGGTATACACTATACAATTATTGGGCCAATTTACCAAAAACTGGGTTTTTGGACAAATTTATTGTATAGTATGTATCGTTTCGGCGAGAATACTGGAAAATCTTGCCCACATACATGTACGATCAATTTTGTGATCTGTCATCCCAAAACAAAAATATCGGCCACAAGCTCCTGATATTGAGCAGTGTGTGTGACTTCTCAATTTATCTGCCCATATTTCCTATGTCTTCCTGTCACTATGTCATCTTCCCTGCAGGCGGACATATGCACATGCAGTGTGATGCGGCAGAAAATCGGTAACTTTAAAAAAAAAAAAAAAAGTCAGTTAGCCCAGATATTGGTGCCTAAAATTTCCAGAAAAATTGGCTGATTGTCAGGCCGACCCAAAAAATCTGACAGCTTCTTAAGCAGCACCTCACAGTAAAACCCCTGTTCAAGTATTCTGGTGTGTTCCTACGGGACTTGATTGCGATCCCAACTGGGGATTAATGTTTAGATGAAATCCTATGATACCGATTGGACTATACTCAACCGAGCGTTTAACCTGGAAGATACCCTTTTACCAGAATAGACACCCAAAACATGGCAACAAGGCCTTTCATTAATGGAACATTTAAAATGTATTTATGACATTCAAATTAGAATAGTACATAAAAGTAGCTCTTACATCATAAAAAGGTGTTTTTATAGGAGACCAGTGCTACAGAGGAACAAATGTCATTATTATTATCCTTCATTTATATGGCGCCACAAGGGATCCGCAGCACCCATTACACATTACATAATCAAATGAGCACACAAGAAAACAGCACTTACAGTTCAAGACAATATAGGACAGGTATGAAAAACCAGGGGTTAGGTACCATCAAAGGGAGTATGGAGTATAAGACAGTGTAAGTAAGAAAAGGAAAGGCACATGAAGAAAGAAGGCCCTGCTCTTGCGAGCTTACAATCTAAAATAAACACCACCAATCACCCTAGGGTGTGAACTCAATGGTGGGTGTTCTTAGTGTAGACGATGGATCCATTCACCAAGTACCCTATGCGTTTCATCCTGTACACAGGACTTCTTCAGGGGTATAAACTCAAAATAGAAAACAAGCTTTGCCTGCCAAGGATTGTCCTTAGGAGAGTCAATGGGGCCCGAATGTAAGAGAAAAAGTGGATAATTACGAACTACACCGGCCCAATTACTGTCTTACAGTGAATCCAAAAATGTAGATATCAATATAATAATCTCTAGAATGGGAACCACTCGTCAACCACGTCCCTTAGAGGATCAACAACACAAGTCCCTTAGAGGATCTCATTCTCACTGCAGCCACCAAAGGAGTAGGGTATCCGCTTGTGCTCTGTAAGGATCTGTATGTGTTTTTGATTCTCTCATAACATTGATTGTTATGCTTACAATCATGGTGGTTTATTTTAGTGGTGGTGGTGGAGGGGAATGTTCAGTGCTGTTTCTAAGATGAGCAATCTGTAAAAGGCTCTTTTTAATTATGTGAAGAATGTACTGTGAGTGTAAGATTCATAACAGCAGCATACTGCGAATGCGACATCACTTATCTTGCCTTCTTGCACCTTTACAAGAGTGTGCTGAAAAATGAGCAAAATCACTCATCATATTGTAACTCCCTTCAAAAACCTGCATTAAAGACCTACTTTTCAGCACAACCCCGTAGTGCACTTTCTTTAATACAATATGTCCATGTTTTAAAGCTTCTTTTTCACAAAGTGATGACTGTACCTGTGTCCAGTTTGGTTATACTCATGGGTCGGGGCATTACACAGATCCCTTCACAGGCTAAAGTATTCCACCTAGCAAAGTCAGCCAGTAACTCATCAGGCAGATACGTCTTTTTCTGCAACTGTTATTAGAATCTGATCAAACACATTAGAATCTAGATTGAAATTGCTTGCCACACACTCAGTGTACTAGTCAATTGTATCTTTTCACAATCATATATCAGGTTAGATTATTATTTAGTGTAGCAGCCATTGTTTGCAGTCAGGGAGAACAATGTGTGAGTCACAGAAAAGGCAGGCGAGAATTGCTTGTGGGATCCAGAGGTAAATATATTATTTAGAGAAGTCTGTTTGTGACGCTTGTGCATTGCCTGTGGTTTTTCTGCCGGCTAAGCCCTGAGGCTTTTCTGCATGCAGCAGGCCACATGTCTCTGGCAGTCATAGGCTGCAGCACAGAAGCTGCAGTGGGAGCTGCTGTTCTCTGCTCTGACTGATTACAGTCATTGCCGGTCAATGAACTCAACACAGGGAGGTCAGTGAAAGCTTGTGGTGATTACCATGTATAATCTTATGCGATCCCCGTGTCACAAAACGTTAGCACAATAAAGGTGTATTATTTCAAAATTAATCACTGCAGTCACAGTGCTTTTTTATTAATTCTTTTCTTTTGGTTTGAATATTTTGTTTTCTTGGCTAGTATTCTTTAGCCTGATGGTTTTTAACTGCTTAAATATTTGTTTCTATAGGATTGCACTGTCTTCCCTACTAAATATGTGCACAAAAAAACTGTCATTTCATTATAGTAATTTATTATAAGAATTACATATCCTAAAACATTATGGGGGTGTATCAAACCTTGAAGGGACTTATGCTTGCCATACACTAGAGCGATTTCAGGGGCGAAGGCCCGATTTAGACTCCTGGAACGATGCATCAGGTGTTTTTTTGTGAAAATCGTGATGTGCTTTGGAACGATTACGACCCGATGCGTGGGTCCGTGGGTCGTGTGATAGATTCTCCCACCTTACATGTTGCACATATGATCTTTCGGGATTGGGTGCAGATTGTTAGTTGTTTTTCCACATGCAATCGATCGTCCGATGGATGTATGAGCTGCTTTATTTGAGTGGCATTCCCTGGACACTCCCACCCTCCATCTTGTGGAGCATTGTGTATGAGAGAGCAGCGCACACATTACCCCCTCGCTATTACTAGGCCCGACCATATTGCTATCCAGTATGTATTTTGCTGGCCACCAATGTTCATTGTCTACCAATGTTTATATATGCATCTAGACAGTTTAGGCCGGCCCACTATTTAAATTTAGCTTAAATCTTCGAGATAATTGCATGCTTTTTGTGAGGCAAACAATTGTTAGGCGATCCATCTTTAGAGCCGCACGATCGATCGTTAGATCATATGCACATCATGTGTCAAAAAGGAACCAAATCCATACTTACCGACTTCTGAGTCCCCTCTCCAGGAGAAGCCTGGAGAGGAGGCACTGCAGGGAACTTCGGAGGGGGTTGGCGGGGCTAAAATGATGCGATCCGCATAATTTTAGCCCCACTCCCACCGCACAGACCCGTAAATGCCGGAGATTATCTCTCCATCCTGCCTGCTTCACTAGGGTACGGGCATGATGTGGAAGATCTGCCTGCTCTTCCAGGGGTGTGGGGGTCTACCCCAAAAATCGTGAGCTTCCCGCAACTTCCGGCAGAGTAGGCAAGTATGACCGAATTGTGAGTCTGAAACTGACAGGGAGCTGCCGGGGAGTTCAAGGGAAATTGTGATATGAATCATATCGGATGCTGGTCGTCCTAATGTATCACCAGCTTTAAAGTGGAGAGAGAAAAAGTAATAACCAATCAGCTTCTAATTTTAATTTTTAAACACAGGCGCAGATGTAACAACGAGTGGTGCTCTTGTTATCACTCATTATGAATGATGAAATGTGCTTCAGCCAATCAGCTCCTGTCATTTTTCAAACACATGACAGTCGTGAGCTGATTGGCCAGAGCATTTAACATTCATAACGGGTGATAACAAGAATATCACATGTTAAATCTGCTCCATAGCCTGTAATATAGCACTTAAAAGCTGATCTCTCTCTACCTTATGTCTCTCAAGGTTTGATATATCTTCCCCTCTGTGTAATGCAGAGGTAATTTTACTGGAAATAACCTTTAAATAAACTTTTAAACAAACCATCCATGTGGTTTGTTTAAAGGTTATTGCTTTGTAAAGGCATAGGTCTATCTATAGCCATGTACTGCTAAGGCCTCATAGATTTCTGTGATTTATGTGATTTCTAATGTTTCGTGAGCATAATGTCACTGAACAATTGTAAGAACGTGCATAGGGCTACAGTATGTATAACTAAGGAGGAAATGTACATACAGTATATCTTAAACAAGATAGACATATACAGCTCTTGGCCAATATGGCATCCAGCCTCCTGATCAAGGCATATTAAGTTCCATAAGGAGAGCGAAATGACAGCATAGGAAGGGAGAGAGTTAAACCTACTGTGAGGGGTGGACCTAACTGTGACGAAAAGTACAGCCAATGTTAGAGAGGGGAGGGATCAGTATATATAGGGATGTATAGCCTAGCTTGGTCTCTCTTGCTGCTGGTTTGCCTTCCCGCCCTCCCACCCCATTTGGTAGAGGTTGTGGCACGGAGTGCCTTGGCTCTGAATTGTTTAGCGTGTTTTATCGTTAGCTATTTGTCGGCGGAAAAGAACGGCAGGTTGTAGTTTGACTTGTTAGTCACAGTTGTTTACAGTATTGGTGTGGTTTAGGTGCACTCACCTCCATTGACTTTTAAGGCCGCTAGATCACCCATCAGGGGGCAGCGTCATCACCCATCAGGGTGGGCAGTCAGCGTGGAGGTCTGAGTCGGGCACCTATTACCTATGTATGGTTTGTGGTAAATTAGGATCGTTTGGGTTTTAATGTTTTTTGAGGTTATCGTCAGTTGAATATAGCCGTTCTTTTTTCTGCCACCATATGCCGGCTGAATCGGTATGTTAACTTAAATTTTACTTTACAGGTTTTTTCTAATGGTTAGGGTACAATAAATAGCTAACAATTTTCTGCCAAATTCAAGTCTCCGTGTCATTATTTCTTGGTATTAAAGGTATTGAATGCTTTACTTTTGAATAAAGGTCCACACATTATCATTAGGAGGTTTATAGACATTAAATGTAGGGATTCTTTTATAACAATGTCTACAGCACATGAATGGCTTAAAGCGGATGTGGTACCAATATTTAGAAAGTAGACAAAATCTGAAATAGAATCAGAGATAAATAATGTAAAGATGGGTACACACTGGCCGATAGATTGGCGGTTCAATTGAACGGTCGACATATCGTGGGCATGTCGGCAGGTGTACCAGCGATATGTCTTTGAATGACGTTGTTCACAGACATATTGCGTCGGCCATGCAGTACTGTCGATGGCTGATATATCTGCAAATATATGGATGCATCGTGCTGTGTGTACGGGTGGTCTGCCGACTGACTGTACGCTTGCTGCAGAGGCCGCCAGTGACTGACATCATAACTGTAAATCATAACATGTAAATGGCCGCCCAGTTCAGCGGTCAGGCATGACACATCAGGATGATGATTGGTAAGTGTGTATGCACCTATCAGTTGTCAGACAGACAGGTTTGTGGATCAGTCTAATATCAATTGTGGGTAAAACAATTGAAGCAATTTTAAAGGATATTATCCAGAAGCATAATAAATATTCCTCTTGCACACTAAAGCTAGGTACACATGATCCAATTGTTGGGCTGACAATTATTGGATGATTGGTGTAATAATTATATAATGTGTGCAAGAGGATAGTATGTATACACGGAGGTTAGAGTGACTTTATCCGATAAATGCTCAAAACACTCCTGATCGGGAGGACGATATAGCGCATGCTGCAAAAGATTTAGAAATAATCACTCAGGGTGGTCAACTGATGTAAAAGTTAATAATAAAATGCTATTCTTCATAAAAAGGGACATGGGTTACAAACAGTAGGGATGCCGGCGGTCACATGACCTACACCAGCATCCCGACATTGAAGATCCCGACGCCGGTAATTTACACCCCCCTACCCTAACCCTCCAGGGTGGCAGCTAGGGCTAACACTCAGGGATGGGGGGCCTTTGGGGTGGCGGCCCAAGCACCCCACCCCGCCCCAGTGCCTAACCCTAACTCCCCTCCCGCTCGGCTGTTGTTGTTCCGGAGCAAGTTTCCTGAGTGGTGTCCATCTACACGCACCCCACAAACACAGTTTTACCACTGTATAGGTCTCTAAACATACAATGGGGGGTATTCAATTGTTTGAAAAGTCAGTTAATAGACAGGAAAAAACAGACACCGAACCGACTTTTCAAATAATTTAATTCCACCCTAGGGTGGTCATTCCGAGTTGATCGCTCGCTGCCGTTTTCCGCAGCGCAGCGATCAGGTGAAAAATCACCATTTATGCGTATGGTACGCCGCGCGCATGCGCTAAGTACTTTCACACAAAAGTTTGTAGTTTTAGCCAAGCTCGAGCTACGTTTTTCAGTCGCTCGAGTGTTCGTAGTATGATTGACAGGAAGTGGGTGTTTCTGGGCGGCAACACGGCGTTTTCAGGGAGTGTGCTAAAAAACGCAGGCATGCCAGGTAAAAACGCAGGAGTGGCTGGAGAAACGGGGGGAGTGGCTGGCCGAACGCAGGGCGTGTTTGTGACATCAAACCAGGAACTAAACAGACTGCAGTCATCACAAGATAGGAGTAGGTCTGGAGCTACTCAGAAACGGCATGACATTTTTTAGTAGCAATTCTGCTAATCTTTCATTCGCACTTCTTCTAAGCTAAGATACACTCCCTGAGGGCGGTGGCTTAGCGTTTGCACTGCTGCTAAAAGCAGCTAGCGAGCGATCAACTCGGAATGAGGGCCATAGAAAAACGTTGCTCAAGCTTGGCTAAAACTACAAACTTTTGTGTGAAAGTACTTAGCGCATGCGCGCTGTGTACCATGCGCATGCGCATAAATGTCAATTTTTCACCTGATCGCTGCGCTGCGAAAAACGGCAGCGAGCGATCAACTCGGAATGACCACCTATATCTCTTATGGGTGGAAGTTTTGAGCACCTCTTCAAAAACATAGAAGCTCGAGAGAGTTCAGAGATGGGCAATTTTATTAATCAAGGGATTGATACATTCTATACGAAGGGGCATTTTAGTTAAGTGATCTGTAACTGCACAGATTTTTGCCCATAATCTAGATTGGTGTTTGCTTGGACCTAGAAATTACGCAATGTACTATCCCGCGTGGTTCTAAAGAAGCTAGCTGAATCACCCCCATTGAATGTCCAGCTAGCACAGCTATTATGGCAGACAATCTTTGTTAAATTCCCTGCGCAACTCTATGGGAAAAAATTAGCAAAGACACTGGTTACAAAGTGCCTCCAGCTGACTGTACCGGCAGCACTGTAGCTGACACCACCAACTGAAAGCTCCCCTATTACTGGATTTACAAATTAAATGAATATCTCTCAGGCATCTAATGTGACCTCTAGATACAACTGTTACATTTCATAGTGTAACTGCCTTTAATGGGGTCCAGAATGATTGGAGCTGATTCCAAGTTGGGTGCATCTACAACACTTTTCCGTATAGCCACGGCCCATGTATGCCTAGTAACCATGCATGTGGTGGCATGTGGAAGTCCATCCTGCCCACCCACAGCCATCATCATTAGAATTGGGAGCGGTACCCACTCCATGCTGGGTGCAAAAGATCTGACAGAGAAAGGACATCTGCGTCCGCACGCTGCAAATGAGTGCAGTAGTTGGCTTACACGGCCAAAGCTTTCCACTGGCACTCCCACATGACAGATCAGTTCCATGCATCTGACAATGACCATACAACATGGGATTTAGAATCCTTAAATTTAATACAAATCGGCTCGAACAATTAAGCTTTATTGACAGGCATTGCATAAATCCCTTACTGACATAATAGAAAAAACATACAATATAATACTATAAACTGAAAAATGTTCTATATGTGCTGTAGTAATTTGAACATTCTCCTATTGTCACTCAGAAAGAAAAGGACTTCATTGTAATGTTAAAATCAAAATCAAGGTGTTTTTTGTTTGTTATTAAGGATTATAAAATGGTGAATAACAAAGCCAGATCAAAACTTTTTCTTGTCTCCCAATCGCAATTGAAACCAGAACTACCAGTTCAGGATTATGTGTCCAGGCATCAACACAATTGGATTAACAATTATACCGTATGACTCATGCATTTGTTTGAATATAGCCATGTGCTCAATGTGATATTTGCTAATTTAGGAAAAGTGCACATTCACTCTAGTCTATTGTCCCTTACTGAACCTTGAACCAGAGCCATAGAAGGCGCAGTATATAAACCATCTGCTAGCTAAAATGGCACTCCAGAAGTTATCAGTAATAAAGATATAGAAGTACTTGTTATTACACCAATGCTGCATGCCTAGTTGTTTAGCAACCAATGTCAAGATTATGTGCCTATTTCCAAAGAATAATACGGATGTTTTTTTTGTGTGAGAGTACATTTTACATAAAGGTGTATGCAGGGACTAAAATAAGGGAAAAAGGAAACTGTGAAAAGGGTATTTAAGGGACTAAGGGGATAGACAGAGTGGAGAGAGATAAAGTGCCAGACAATCAGATCATAACCGACATGTTACAGGCTGTGTTTGAAAAATGACAGGAGCTGGTTAGTTAGTACTTTAACTCTCTCCAAGGCTTCGTACATAGACCCCTAACTGCCTGATTCATTAATTCATTCATTCAGATGTATGAGGACGAATCTGCATGACAACATGGTTATAATTTCCAAGTACTGTATGTTATCGCCTTACTATCCACAAATAGGGATGACATCTGACCATGGAGAAAATATGCAAGCTTGGCTGCAAGCTGGACTCTTCTCAAGTCTATATGAGTACAGGACCCCGATGAGCAATGCAATTGGAGATTCCTGCCTCAGTCAGTAACTGATACATGCAAGGCTTACCGGCACATGTATCATTTGGTATCTGCTTTCTTTCTGGACGTTTTGTGGTCCCTTCTGTAGCATTTTCTGTATAAATCACGCATGCAGCCCACCTTACATGGAACTCCACCAAAACATTTATGTAATATTCAAATCCCCATATGATAAGTTACTTAAACATATTCCTGTTGTTGAAGCATCAACAATGAATCAATATTTTCAATCTGGACTTCTACGTATTCCTTCCTTCAGTATTTACTTTGACAGACTTTCCGAGACTGACAATCAGGCTTGCCAATATTTGACACCTTTTAAAAGACTGCTTCACACATTTTACACCGCCTCCTTGCGCCTATGGTACTTACAGCACTTATTTATGTGTAACTGAATAATATGTCATTCTGTGTACTTCAAATTTACATGTCTAAACTTGCAATACATTAATCATGATGTTTATGACGACAGTGCCATAAACATTTTTTTTTAATTGCTGATGTAAATGACTACAGTGTGAATATGCCAACTGCACAAAACTCACAAGTTCTTACATTAAGTATGTCACAATACAGGGATGTCAGGACCAAACATAGTATAATGAGGACGTGAGAACAATGATCAACAGTATTTAGATTTCTTCTGTTCCCTTTTACAAACAATAGTTCTGTGGTCTTTCCATATCACAGACAGAATATGTAGAAATGGAATGATTTTGATAAATAACTCGATAGACAAGGAGAACTTGCTTCTGTCTGTTAATGTTTCACAATGACACCATCATAGAAAAAAAAAAGCAAAATAATTACTCAACTTTTTCTCAAAAGCGGAATCTCATCTTGAACCGTACCCTATTAATATTACTGGCAGATATTTTTTATTTCAGTGTATTTTTTTTTTAACATTATGATGTTACACCACACTTTTTTTTTATCAGCACATGAAACAGAAGCACTATACGGATGTACATATATCAGGAGGAGCTAGGAAATAAGCAGGGAGATAAGGAGAATTTGCTTATTCATACATATTGCCCAAGGAAGCATGTTAAATGTACCATATCTATCTCCTACATCTCCTATGCAAATATCAGACCAGTAATGCCCATCTGTCCAGGTAAAAATAAGTTACTGATTTAGAATCATTAGAAGCGTCTGATTTGCAAAATGGGCTCAAATTGCACTTATAAATATTGTGTTTCTATCCATATGCAGATGAAAACAGGATGTAGTCAATACCAGCATCGGGATTCCAACCGACGAGAATTCCGGCAGCAGCACCACGGCTATTCCCACTCGTGGGTGTCCACGACACCCGTAGAGTGGGAATAGAACCTGTGGCGAGCGTAGTGAGCCACCGAGCCCGCAGCGTGGTGAGCGCAGTGAGCTCGCAAGGGTCTTTCTGGCTCTCACCCCGCTGACGGCATTCTGGCGGCCAGAATCCCAGGGTAGGTATTCCAACACTAACCCGAGCAAAACAAATCTCAACATGTATATTCCTCCTCATAAGCTGCATATGCCCCTGACTCACACAAAAAGAAATCATTACCAGCATTGCTGCAGATAGTGCACCTCCTAACAGGCATACATGCATATTTCCGCAGGGTTGCATGAGCCTCATTTGCAGTAACAGGCCTTTACTGTGCTAAGCCTTCATAGAACTCTATTTCCTCCACCATCCTGCCTGATCAGTCATTGAGAGCTTAATTCTGGGTACACACTTAAGCGACGGGAATTCGTTCCGACGTCGGAGTGAATCCCCGTCAGCCCTAGATTGTGTGTACGCACTGGGGCGATGTTAATGAAGGTCGGAACAAACACGTTCCATCTGTCATTAGCATAATACAGAACGCTAGCGACATTACTTGGTTTTATGTGCAGCACATAGAACCAAGCGTCTATGGCTAGCGCCCGTGGGAGTGCGCAATCATGCATACACATTTCGTGCCAACATCGCTCCTGTGTGTACCCAGCTTTAGATGTCAGTTCCGTGCAGGTCTGCATTCATTTTCTGAAGATGCACCGGGCACACAAAATACAGCACGTAAACTGACTGGCATTGCATCAGCAATCTGATCTCTTCTTTCATTAAAATACCAGCTTTTTCAAATTAGTTTATATTGCGGTTAGTTTTTACATATGCTCCAATAAAGGAATATTTAACATACAAAATGCTGCTGAAATATGTTTTGTTTGAATTTTCTCAGTATGGGTACATCCATAAGATCATTATTCAGGAAAACCAATTATCTAGAAAGGTAAGAAAAACAGATTTGTGATGTATACAAACAGGATCACAAAATGCCTTTAATCACAGTCACTGTAATGAGCACAGCTAAAGGGTTTAATAAAGAGACTGCCAGAGTATATTTAGGAATTGATACAGTGGCGGAACTAGCGAGCGGTGGGCCCATGTGCGACAAAATGCTTTGCCCCCCCCCATCTAAGTCCACCGCCACACCCCTGGAGAGGATCTGGTGAGGGGGACCTGCTCAGGGCCAGAGAAATGGATACCTAGCAACAGTGCCGTAATTAGTCATTTTAGTGCTGTGTGCAAGAAATGGCATTGGAGCCCCGCCCCTCTATGCAAAACAGGGGCAGTGCGCGCCACAGGCGCAAGCAAAAAATAGGGGCGTGGCTTCGTGGGGAAGGGGGTGTGGCCACAAAATAATACCAATTCATATAACGGTACACAGTAGTCTCCATTATTCAAATTACGCCGCACGGTAGTACCACTACACCAGGTAGAGACCCTTTTACACATTATGGCGGACAGCTTCCCCTTTTTTACACATTACGGCAGACAGCGTCCCCCTTTTTACACATTACGGCAGACAGCGTCCCCTTTTTACACATTACGACAGACAGTGTGCCCTTTTTACAAATTACGACAGACAGCGTCCCCTTTTTTACACATTACGGCAGACAGCGTCCCTTTTTTACACATTACGGCAGACAGCGTCCCTTTTTTACACATTACGGCAGACAGCGTTCCCTTTTTACACATTACGGCAGACAGCGTCCCATTTTTTGCACATTACGGCAGACAGCGTCCCATTTATTACACATTACGGCAGACAGCGTCCCATTTTTTGCACATTACGGCAGACAGCGTCCCATTTATTACACATTACGGCAGACAGCGTCCCATTTTTTGCACATTACGGCAGACAGCGTCCCATTAATTACACATTACGGCAGACAGCGTCCCATTTTTTACACATTACGGCAGACAGCATCCCCTTTTTACACATTACGGCACACAGCGTCCCTTTTTTACACATTACAACAGACAGCGTCCCATTTTTACACATTACGGCAGACAGCGTCCCATTTTTTGCACATTACGGCAGACAGCGTCCCATTTATTACACATTACGGCAGACAGCGTCCCATTTATTATACATTACGGCAGACAGCGTCCCATTTTTTGCATATTACGGCAGACAGCGTCCCATTTATTATATATTACGGCAGACAGCGCCCCATGTTTTGCACATTACGGCAGACAGCGTCCCATTTATTACACATTACGGCAGACAGCGTCCCATTTTTTGCATATTACGGCAGACAGCGTCCCATTTATTATACATTACGGCAGACAGCGTCCCATGTTTTGCACATTACGGCAAACAGGATAGATAGATAGATAGATAGATAGATAGATAGATAGATAGATAGATAGATAGATAGATAGATAGAATAGGTATACTTACTGTATCTTTTCCGCTGGCTCAGGCTCCTTGTGCAGCTTCTGTTCTGGCAGGGGAGAAGAAGGAGGAGGAGGGGTGGAGGAGGGAGCCGCAGCAGCGCTATGTCATTGGTAGAAGCGCTGCTGCTGCTGGACCTCTCCTTTACCATAGGCTGCCCTCCGCCGCTGTGAATGCTGGGATGCGATGCGCATCCCAGCATTCACAGCGGCGGAGGGCAGCCTATGGTAAAGGAGAGGGGCAGCAGCGCTTCTACCAATTACACAGCGCTGCTGCGGCTCCCTCCTCCATCCCCCCTCCTCCTCCTCCCCCCCTGTAGCTGGTGCGCGCATCATCTCCTCGGCGGCGGCGGAACACAGCGGCAGCCAGGCGGCATGAAATGAGTCAGTTTGACTCATTACATGCCGTTCTGGCTGCGGGCCCCTTGACAGTTGCGGGCCCCAGTGCAAGGCACTGCCTGCACTGGCGCTAGTTCCGCCTCTGAATTGATACATGACCCGGGTTCAGTGTGAAAGGCGCCAAACTGGTAATAACACGGTTCGAAAGTGCAGTCTGAAAGGGTTTGGCCTGGGTTTGAGATGTGAAAGCAGTATGTGATAGGTTTCAGAAAATAAGAATTAAACAAGTAAAAGAAATCTCATAATTCCTTAGGAATACAGCAATAATAATAAAATAAAAGCACAACCTCAGTTCTATTAATGGTATTTGCAAAAGGAAAAGTAGATAAAGGGCCGAATTCAATCAGACACAGTAATTTACAGTGGGCTTATCGATTCCCCGGAACTATTCAATTAACACCGTTAACAGGGATCTTTTTCAGGTCTGACCCGAAAAGAAAGCCCAGATAAATGGCCTGTTTTCGGATGCGACAAAACCATTGACTTATGGGTCCTGGAATTTATCCTGGATTCTATATGTTACTGCCCAAAACCAGTTAATTTACTGCGGCGAGAAAAAGGGGCTCTAATTGAATAATACTGGGCATTAAAGCCTGAGGCTATCACCCTTTTTCACACCCATTAAATAAACGGGTCTAACTGAATTCCCACCAGTGAGGCACGTTAATGCTGTTCCCAGCAAAAAGATTGCGGCAGATGCAATTCTGTTCTAATGGGGGATTTTTTTGTATTTATTTTTGTTTGTTTTCTTTCAGCTGAGAACACACATACAGAATCCACTCATCAAGTAACTTTTTAAAACTAGTAAGTTGTACTTATGTAGTGGCAATAAAGTTGCAAAATATGGGAAGTTAGGTAATAATAGCAGGCAGTGAGACAATTAGCTACTACGGAAATTCTTGTAAAAACTCATTAGCTTGAACTTCTAGTTCACTGTTTTTGCAATGCTGCTAGGTTTATTGTATCTTTACATTTGGACATGGATGATTATTAAGTTACATTTCTCAAAGCCTGAGCAACACTAAGGTGAGGTATTCAATTTGCAGTGGTGATTTACTGTGGGCTAATTGATCCCCCAGAACTATTCAAGTAGTCCGCAGGCTGGACATAATGGGGAAGAAAAATGCGCTCTAATTGAATAACATTGGGCGTTAAAGCTTGAGGCTACCACCCTTTTTCACCCCTGTTAATTAACGGGCTAGAAGAATTCACCCCTAATACAAATTATATACAAGTACCTTACAAAACATAAGTGTTTATTTTATAGAGTAACCTGCCCTGCGTGCTATTTGTCACGTCCTTCTGAAGGGACTTTCATAAACTGCTTGGAATGGGGATTTAGAGTAGAAAATGTAGGGCAGAAATAGGCTGGGTACACACTGTGCCAATGGATCCAACGACCGCCGAATCCACCAACAGAGCAGCCAATTTGGTTAAGCACTCACACTTACCAATCAGCTGCTTGATATGTCTGGCCAGATATCACAACTGGACAGGCAATTGAATTTGTGCATCTAGGTGTGACTTCATTGTCGCCAGTTCCTGTGGCAGGCATACAGAATGGTTGGCATGTCGCCCATATACACAGCCAGACATGCCAATATATCTTCAAGATATATTGGTAACGGCTGTGCTGCAGGGCTGACCGGATATGTCTGTGAACTATGTCGTTCACAGACATATCGGGAGTACACACCCACCAATGAACTACTGATATATTGTTTGTTGCTCCAGCTTAACTGAGCATGTAGTCTTCTAGATAACAGTAATGCTTTATACATGTTGGATGTTTCATACACAATGATAATGCTGTAACAGCAAATAAAACTGACATGTGATGCATAATCATATGAGCTTTTTGTCCTACATCAGCACCATAAAAAATACTGTTCAAGAGCTGTTGGATGTAGCCAGGCTGAACAGCACTTTTACCCACAAGCTTAACAATTAGTTTTTTTGCAGTTGTCCTTAAATCCCATGAAATACAAGAACATGCTCTCAAAAGAAATAGAAACAATTTACAATGTATATATGTATATGCAAACTATAGTAGATTTTTGTTTTGACCACATACTACACGAGCCCTGAATTTCATGGACTTTCTCATTCAAAAGGAAAAAAGAGGAACTTCTATAAGCCACTATTTGTTGAACTTGTAACAATTATAAAGCAACAAAACAATGTTTTAATTAATTTTCTGATTCTAATTATAACACTACACATATAAGATTCATGTGTCTACCACATGAATCTAAAATATCACACACTGTTCCTAATTCAGTGAAGATTGCATTTGCAGCAGCTCTGCAAAAGCAATCCTTAGCAATGCAACGTATTTCCTGCATTTGCCATCGGTACACTGCAATGCGATCGCAGTTCTGGATGAACATTGCGATCATTGGTCAAGATGTTCATCTGCAACGGCAGGCTGAGCAATCCTGAGTTTACTCAGGCTTGCCCTCGCCGTGTGGCTTGCAAGGCCAAGGAAACTGCGTCTCGCGACCCAGTCCTTGGCCTTGTCACTCCCAGTTAACAGGGGCAACATCCCCTCTTTTCGGCAGCATCGGCAGACCCTCCGCCCGAATGCCTCTGCCTGTCAATCAGGCAGAGGTGTTCGCATTTCTACAATGCGATCGCAGGATCTTCGGGAAACTGCGGGTTTGATTGCATAAGCTGAATAAGGCCCACAGATCACAGATGTCATGGCTTCATATTCAGTGGTTTCTCTAGCAATATTATATGAAAAATATAAAATAATGTAAACAGCTGTATTTTTTGACTTGTCCTTAGATTAACTACCCCAAATATACAATACATGACCAAAAGTATGTGGACACCATTCTCATTAGTACATTTAGCCATTTCAGCCATATTCATTGCTAATTGGTGCATAAAACTAAGCATACATACATGCAATTTCCATAGGAGCAGATGTTCAATGCCGCAGCGCCATTCCATCTGCAGTATGGCCACTTCGAAAAAAAATAACCCTTATTGACTTAATGGGGGTATGGTTCAAATTAACCCCAATGCAGCACGTTCGGAGTGACCCCCTTACTCAGTATCGCAAGCATGGTCATTATGTGCTTGCGATGCCGACCTACCCCCTGTCGCATAGTGAGAATCGGGGTTAGCCCGAATCTCACCATGTGTATGCACCTTAAAATGGTGTTCTAGTGAAGGTGGCATCAGGGCCGGTGCTAGGGTGTTAGGCGCCCCCCCTGCAAACTATAAATTTGCGCCTTCCCTCCCATATTTCACGACACAAAAAGGGTGTTGTCTCACAAGTCACATTACACCACACAGTAGTGGCCCTTATTCACGTTACGTAACATGGTAGTGGCGCTTATTCACGTTACATCACACAGTGGTGCCACTTATTCACGTTACACCACACGATAATGCCCCTTATTCATGTTACGCCACACAGTAGTACCCCTCATACACGTTATGCCTCACAATAGTACCCGTTATACACATTATGCCACACAGTATCCCTTACACCTTATGTCACACACAGTAATGTCCCTTACACATTATACCTCACACAGTAATGCCCTTAACACACTATGCCACACACACACAGCAGTGCCCTTTACATATTATGCCACATCTGTCGCTGGTTGTGAGCCACTGCAGATTGGCTCCTGGTGTGTGGGCTCCAATTGGCTCACGGCCTCCAATTGGTTCACAGCCTGCATCAGACTGTGATACAGTGACTGGGACAGAACACAGACAGGGTGGGGGATGACCCAGTAACTGGGATAGAACACAGATGGGGGGGTGACACAGTGACTGGAACATAACACAGAGGGGGTATGTGTGTCACACGATGTCTGGGAGAGAACACAGAGGGGGGGGTGACAGTGACTGGGACAGAAAACAGGCGGGTTGACGCAATGGCTGGGACAGAATACAGTGGGGGTGACACATTGATTGGGACAAAATAGTGTACCAAGGGGTTGACACAATGGCTGGGACAGAACACGGGGGAGGGGGGGTGACACAGTTAAAGAACACAGAGGGAGATGACATTGAGTGGGATAGAAAACGGGGGTGGGTGGTTGTGAGGCAATAGCTGGAACAAAAAAAAGAGCGGGGTTGTTATGACACAGTGACAGGACACTGGGGTGACACAGTGATAAGATACTGGGGGGGTGACACAGTGACAGGGCATGGGGGAGTGACACAGTGACAGGACACGTAGGGATGACACAGTGACAGGACACGGAGGGATGACACAGTGATAGGATACTGGGGGGTGACACAGTGACAAGGCATGGGGGGGTGACACAGTGACAGGACACGGAGGGATGACACAGTGACAGGACACGGAGGGATGACACAGTGACAGGACACGGAGGGATGACACAGTGACAGGACACGGAGGGATGACACAGTGATAGGATACTGGGGGAGGATAGAGTGACAGGGCATGGGGGGTGACACAGTGACAGGACACAGGTGGTGACACAGTGACAGGACATGTAGGGATGACACAGTGACAGGACACGGAGGGATGACACAGTGACAGGACACTGGGGTGACACAGTGACAGGATAATGGGGGGGTGACACAGTGACAGGACACGGTGGGGTGACACAGTGACAGGACACTGGGGTGACACAGTGATAGGATACTGGGGGGGTGACACAGTGACAGGACACGGAGGGATGACACAGTGACAGGACACGGAGGGATGACACAGTGACAGGATACTGGGGGGGTGACACAGTGACAGGGCATGGGGGGGTGACACAGTGACAGGACACAGGTGGTGACACAGTGACAGGACACGGAGGGATGACACAGTGACAGGACACGGAGGGATGACACAGTGACAGGACACGGAGGGATGACACAGTGACAGGACACTGGGGTGACACAGTGACAGGATAATGGGGGGTGACACAGTGACAGGACAAAGGGGGGGTGACACAGTGACAGGACACGGAGGGATGACACAGTGACAGGATACTGGGGGGGTGACACAGTGACAGGGCATGGGGGGGTGACACAGTGACAGGACACAGGTGGTGACACAGTGACAGGACACAGGTGGTGACACAGTGACAGGACACGGAGGGATGACACAGTGACAGGACACGGAGGGATGACACAGTGACAGGACACTGGGGTGACACAGTGACAGGACACAGTGACAGGACACGGAGGGATGACACAGCGATAGGATACTGGGGGGGTGACACAGTGACAGGGCATGGGGGGGTGACACAGTGACAGGACACAGGTGGTGACACAGTGACAGGACACGGAGGGATGACACAGTGACAGGACACGGAGGGATGACAGTGACAGGACACTGGGGTGACACAGTGACAGGATAATGGGGAGATGACACAGTGACAGGACAAAGGGGGGGTGACACAGTGACAGGACACGGGGGGTGACACAGTGACAGGACACGGGGGGGGGGACACAGTGGCAGGCCATGGGGGGGTGAAACAGTGACAGGACACAGGAGGGTGACACAGTGACTTTGACAGAACACTGGGGGGAGGCGAGAGAGACACAAGGCTGGGATAGAACACAGAGAGGAAGGGGGGGGGGCTACACAGTAAGAAGAGGGCCAGGAAACAGCTCTCCTCACAATTATCAAAGAGTCCCTTGCGTCCTCACCTCCCTGGATCCAAATGACCTCCCTCTGCCCAGAGATCTAACCTGCTGCTCAGCGCTTGTAGCTACGACCACCCGCTCGGGATGCCGCGTATCTGGCTCCGGCGCTGCCTGTCTGTGCTCACATTGGCCACGATGCTGCCTTGTATAGCTGAGGACCAGGAGAGCGCCTTTCCTCTAGTGCGCTGATGCCCACAGCTGTGTGGATTCTGAAGGCTTCCTTGCAGCCGTCCGTAGCAGCAAGATGAGGCGCTGCGAAGTGAGAGAGCGTGGAGCTTGCTGATATCTCGTTGAGGGGGTAGGGGTTACTGAAGCCTGGCGTGCTGTTCTACAACGTCTGGCGGAGAGGTGACCACTTGATTAATTTGGTTAAAGTAAACAGTATGCCGCACAGCTGCCGGCACCGCTGCCTGTATGATAGGCGCAGCGGCCAGCAAGTCATGTACAAAGTCCGGGTTTTACCGAATCCCCAAAAGCAGGGCTGCAGAGCGGGGAGAGCGCCTCTCCAGCCTAGCGCCTCCCTGCAACTACCAGCTGTGCTTAAATTCTTACGGCTTTGACTGAAAACTGATCTTTAGTTGCATTCTCCTTGAACCCTGCTGCTGCCTGTACGTATGACCTACTCATCTGCAATCACCTGAGTGACTGCGCGTTTCACACTTACCTGCTTTTAAGTTGGAGACTGCATGAGTTTGTTAGTCGGCCCCCACTGTGACTAGCCAGAGTCCTATGCTTGCTGCTTGCAACCAACTCACTTACCTGTCTGTTTGGATACATTATCACATACTGACTGAATTTAGTTGAGTACTTGCATACCCCGTCCGCTTTGCATGGAATAGCCCTCTTCATCCTGTACCTCAGTTACTGATTGCCAGCAACTGACATGCTAACGTTAAGCCTGCAATTAATATATCTTTTACGCTTCTGAACTTTAGTATATTCCTACTGCTTTTGAACTTGAACTTTTAACTATGTATAGGCATTGGTTAGACTAACTTGCATCTTGAGAAGGATTAAACTGCTACCAATAGGATGTTTAGAGTCACTTCACGTGATTAATATCTTAGTGTAAAAGTGAACGGTATATTGTGGTCTTACACCTGTGCAAGGAAATTTCATGCTGATATTTGCAATACTACTGTATGTTCAAGTTTGTATTACTTGCTTTATGTTATGAATTGCTTTGCTCTTAACTAATTAATTCCACTGCGGTGACCATTCTGATCCTGAGTAATAAATCTTTCTGTCACCGTCCTAACGTGTGGTGACTATTGTGTTGGGTCATCTGGGGTGGGGGTTCCTCATCCCTCTGCCTAGGGTTCTCGCCGTGAGATCCGGTTCAGGAGGTGATTCCGGGTAAAGAATCTAGGTACGTCCACCGACACCTGCACTTCCACTGACCTTCCCACAGATCATACCTGTTACATATAGATGATAACAATAGCAGAAAATACATTTAAACAACCTCCAGATAATATGCTTAGCGGTATGCAAGGGTGGCATTACAGTGGAGAGTGACATAAGAGAGAGCAGTAAACTAATAAAATATCCTATCCTTCTATGGGGTGTGTAACGCATGACAGGTGGCCGGGAAACTGGTGGTCAGCATCCCGATGCCGGGATCCCGGACCCAGAATGCCGACGGGGGGATGGGCAAGTGCAGTAAGCCCATTGCGGGCTCGGTGGCGAGCTGCGCTCACCACAGGTTCTATTCCCACTCTATGGGTGTCGTGGACACCCACGAGTAGGAATAGTCCCTGTTGGTTGGCATGCCAACCATCGGGATAGTGAGGGGGCGGGATTTAGGGGGAGGTGTGGTGACCGGCAGTCTCCCGACTGGCGGTCACATGACTGCGACCCCTTCTATGTTAGATGAGAACCATTAAACCTTAATTAGCTGCAATAATATACCTTCTAAACGGCCCACATTTTTTTATACAGTCCTGATTTCCAACAGTCAAAAAAGACTGAGGTGTCCCACACGTGTTGGGTGTGGGATGCCCGTGGCCAGGATCACGGCCACTAGAATGCCGGCAGTGGGGCGATTGCTATGAAGCCCCTTGCAGGTTTTCTGCGCTTGCCATGCTGCGGACACCCAAAAGTGGGAATAGCCCGATAGGCGAGATTCCGGCTAGCGGCATTGTCAGTGGTCGGGATTCCGGCGTAGGTATCAGGACCGCAAGGATCCCGACTGCTGGCAATGTAACTACATCCTGTCCCACGTAAAGGTTGAGGCATTTACTAAAATTGACTCACAACGTACTTTGGGTGGATCAAATCAGTTTCTATTTTATACTGTACTTAGGGGGAATTCTATTACCGTGGTAGATTAGGTGAAAACGGGCGGTAGCCTCTGGCTTTAATGCCCGAGTCTATGCAATTGCACTCACGATTTCCCCCAATAGCCTTGTTAATACCTGTTAAAAGTAGCTGGCTAATGGGCGTTAACACAGGTTAACGGGCGTTAACGCACAGAATCAGTAAAAAGTTCACAGATTTTAACAGGGTCGCCGCAGCACCCGTTACACATGAGTTATCAACAAAAAAAAATTCGACCCACTGAGGCAGGTGGAAAAAAAATCCCAGATAATTCCTGGCATAGGGACTAACTGGATAGCCCCAGGGGATAACTGAATTCCACCGTTAATGTTTAAAAGTATATAATACAGTTTAGGAACTAAAACACAAAGGGGGAGTTGTATCAAGCCTTCTAAGTTAAACTGATAAAGAGGTTGCTCATAGCAGTTAACCAGATTCTAACAATAACTTTATTAAAATATTCAAGATATAAGATAACTAGTATATGACGGTTTGCTATAGGCAACTTCTCCACTTGGCCTCTATAGAAAGTTTTATACATTTAAATAATAAACATGGTGACGCTCTATTAAATTTAGGTGAAGTTGTGGTGACCAGCGAAGAAGGTAATCCATGTAAATTCATACAATAGGCAACAAAAAAGAATAGGTATGAATAGAAGTGGCTCTTACCCGCTTGGATGGGGATACCTTCATTAGGTTGACCACACTTAGGTCGACAGTCATTAGGTCGACCACTATTGGTTGACATGCATTAGGTCGACATGGTCACTAGGTCGACATGTACTAGGTCGACATGGAAAAGGGTCGACATGCTTTTTTCAAATTTTTTGAACTTTTTATACAATACTTTACAATCCACGTGGACTACGATTGGGAATAGTAACCTGTGCCGAGCGGTAGCAGGCAAGGCACCTTGCCTGAAGCATGGCGAGCGAAGCAAGCCATGCGAGGGGACACGGTGCACTAATTGGGGTTCCCCGTCACTTTACAAAGAAAGCGACACCAAAAAAAAGAAAAAAACCTCATGTCGACCTAATGACCATGTTGACCTTTTTCCATGTCGACCAATAGTGGTCGACCTAAGTGTGGTCGACCTAATGATCCATACCCCTTGGATGTGAGGGATTGTCTGCACTAAACCAGAAGAGACAGCCCCAGGCTGTCCGGGTCCCGCCACTTGTGCAATGGACCGAATGCGCACAAGCTGCAACGGGATTGCACATAAAGCTGGCTTTTATTGACTGCATTGGCTCCAGCCCATAGAAGCTGGGTAGGGCTGCCCGAAAGGCAAGGCGTAGCGCCCCACTAAGAGCACACTGTTAATCGCAGCCTGGACTGGCAGTCCCAGAGGACTAAAATACCCTCCCTGGGGCTGTCAGACATGTGTGATTGGCAGGTAGCACTTCCAATGGGAAGTCACTGCCAGGGTAGCCAGTGCAGTCACGGGCTTCAACTGGCTAACTGAGGAGCAAATTTTAGTGGTAAAATCTTAGGTAAAATCAACCTCTACAGAAGGACAGTTATCTGGGTCCAAACAATTTGATGATTTGTATACTATAAATATATATCTAGTAAGAGCTAACTACAGATGTCTCCTCCTACATCCTTGCTGCAGTCACGTTAAACAGCCCTTCTAGTCACACAATGCCGTGGCGTGACTCAGAAGTGCAGAGAGTCTTTATGTGCGACTTTTTCCGTTTAAATGCGTCTAAGTCGCAGTGCTATGTGAATAGGACACACAAGCAACTGATGCTGATTAAAATGATATGCCTATATTCTGTGTGTGACTGTGGTTGTATCTGCATATGAAATGCTACATTACAGTTTTTTCCTGGAAATCACTGTAATGTAGCATTTCATATGCAGATACAGCCACAGTCGCACAGAATATAGGCACTTATAGTTTTAATCAGCATAAGCTGCTTGTGGGTCCTAATCACATAGTCATGCAAATAAGATGCATTTCGGCAAAAAAAAAAGATTACCAACGTTAGCAGAGTTGCCGGCTGATTTAGGCCAGGCATTTCCTGCTGCATAGCGCATTGAGATAAGATGTATGAGGACACATCTGTATATCTATCGTACTCTGCTACCTAATGAGATTACTATTTCAAATATATTAAACATTTTCCATGATGAAGCAAATGGAAGTTTCCTACTTATTGCTAATCTGGGTCTTTCAGAACTACAAGGTACAAGGTACACTAATTCACTGACTATTTACATAGCCCACTATTAATCATGAACATGAAGCAAAATCACTGTGGTATTGTTAGTTTAACTCATTTATAAAATGACATTAACAATGGGTAATTTACAGTGCCTGCAATCTCAGGTGTATGTCAGCAATCTGACAGTTCACAAAAGTAATCACATACATACATCATTTAAATCACTGTCTGCAAACTGTCTGTAAGTCATTGTTTATAGCAAAAAAAAAAAAAAATTAAATTTAGTTCTGTGCGAGTTTGATGGAACTCCCAACTCTGGGAGTACCAAATATGTAATTCACCTCTGTTGTATTTAACAGCCTCAGCGTCGCATGTAACCTATTTTAATCAATTGTGAGTGGTGGGATGAAAAATACAATTCTATTTAATTAATATGGGGTAGAATTAAGTTGTATCAAATGTAGCCCAAAGACCAAATGGTCCTCAACACTGGAATATGTAATACAGCTAACAGTAATATATGCAAATTATGGTAAGCAATATAACGCCTTCATGGACTGCGGACATGGTTATTCATCTGCCAGTAAAAAGCAGAATGCACCCCAGTAATTATATCCGCTGGGGCCCATGCTGCCAAAGCACTGGCCAGGGATGTTAGTAATCGCAAAAAGGACATGTAATCACTCACTGGTTTAGGTCAGGGAAACAGCTTTTTGCTGCAAAACTTATTTTTAAATCCCCATAGAATCTGCGCATCTCTGCAGTTTTTCATGATTCGGATAATTTCAGAACACAATATATCACTCTTGGGAAGGCAGCTATTCTGCTTCCTAATATTGCTGTGTCTGGCTGAAAAAATGGCAGACAGCATTCCACAATTCAGCACTCAGGCAGGTCAGAATAACAAGAAAACACATTCCTTTACATTTTGACTCAGCACCTATATATATAAACCAACGATTTTCTGACTTGGTCTGAAATATTATTTTTAAGAAATAATTGTTTTTTTTATGTACTATTTTTTGTCATGTCAACACTTTCAAACTCCAGTCACTTGAGCACTGTCAACTCTGCTGCAATTACAGTTGACCAAAGCTAAAATAAGACTAACCATATGACACGGTATAGCTGCTGCCTTATGTCCATTTAAAAACACAACCTAAAATAAGTGCTATCTAATTATTTACAAAAAAGTGGGACATATATATTAAGCAATGCTTGATGTTGCTGCTGATATTGCAATGTCCATGGCCAGTGTTACAGCTTCACTGTCTCACTCATAAACCCATGTTACAGTTTAATGCAAATAGTGCAAACATGAACTATAGACATGGCCAATAATGTTGGTTATGTTTATCATTTTCAAATAACTCTCAGTGTTAACTAAATTCTTGCCCTACAGTGTTGTCCTTTCTCTCCCTAAACTGTCTTAAGACACTAATATCCTCCCAGTCCTCCAGCCTATCCTCTCGTCGACACTTTCAACTCCCTCTTCTGCCTCCCCCCTCTTGCCTCGCTTTTGCATTGAGGCCACCTTGACATAGTAGGTGGGCCCACATTTTTTGACCAAAATTGTGCTAAGAACTTTCACTCCATGTGAAATTGTAGTCTATTATAATTGTTCTGATTACGAGTATTCTTGGTGCTTAGAGTGTGCACCTGCATTTTTTTTTCTTTGTGGCACTATAAGTCTCTGCAAGGTAGCACCTCATGTTTAAAATTAGAATGTGCAGCCCACCCGCCCCGCTTCTGCAGTATCTGCTCTTGACTCCGCAACCCACTTCACTTCTACTAAAATTTAATCCATATGGGAGAACATCACATCCCACCAGACCTTCTTCACCCCATACCCTTCTTTCTCAGCCTGCCTCTACCCTTCCTCCCCATCCTTTGTACCAACTCTGACTTAATTCTCCTCAGTATCTGTATTGACAGTACCACCATCTCTTCTAGCCCCCAAAGTGCGCTGTCTTGGAGTTATTCTTGACTCCTTCCTCTCCTTTAAAACACACATTCAGTACATTTCCCAGTCCTGCTGTTTCCATTTCAGAAATATCCCCAGGAACAGACCTTTTCTCACCTTAGAGACAACAAGGAATATTTGGGTTATCCCAGATAGAGGTGATGGGAGACGGAAATGTGGAAAGCTTATAGTGCCGAATGCAGAAAAACCACAGGGAACAGGTGAACTTTGTAGTAGGAGCGCAGGCCCGCACCTCCTGATTAGGTTTAAGTGGTGTTAGAAGGGATACCAAAGTGGAGGTTTTAGCCAACAGAAGTTCGATTTGTATCCAGGGTAGATGAGGGGATTGAGAAAACCAAGTGAGTGCCTGGCTTAAGTGAGTTGCATGATAAAATTTTCGTATGTCCGGCAGGCCTCTACTCCAATGAGTGGGCTTCATATTAAAGTTGAAGTCTTAACCCTGGGGGAATTATTAGACCATATGAATTTCAATAAAAGTTACTGCATTCGGCACAAAGCCTCTGCGGGAATACGTACCGGAATTGTTCGAATCAAATATAAAAGTCTAGGCAAGACGTTCATTTTTACTGAGACTATACGTCCAAACCATGCTATTATTTGCTTGTCCCATGCTCGTAGGTCAGACTCAATACAATTAAAAAGAGTCGGAAAATTCTCAGAGTGCAGGGACCCATAAGAGTTCATAATAAAGACGCCCAAGTATTTTATTTTCCTGGAGCGCCAGGAGAAATTAAAGTTAGCGGCTAGGAGAGATCTGGTATCCTCACTAAGATGTAGAGGGAGAGCTTCGGAATTAGCATAGTTAATACGGTGAGAGGTCACACTGCGCCGTCAGCCGCTGCACGGAGCCGCCAGCAGCGATCAGTGGATGTTCCCCGCCCGCCCCCTGTATATGGTGAGTTATGTGTGCGGGGCGGGGCGAGGGGGCGGCCACATAGCAAAAAGCCAATCGTGGGTATCCCAGAAATCCCGGGATTTGGCCATTTTTCAATCCCGATACCCGGGATTGAAAAAATGGCCCGGGATTGGCTTCCCTAGCCCTTACCATACACGCCAGAGGCTCGACTGTCATAGCAAATATTAATGGTGACAGAGGGCCCCCCTGTCGGGTGCCATTATTAATCTGGAATACGTGAGAGTGTTTACCATTTATCCGGACTCTTGCTGACGGGTTAGAGTAGAGAGCCTGGATGCCCTGAAATAGGCTTCCTCCCAGGCCGAATTTACGCAGAGTAGCAAACATAAAAGGCCATAAAATTTTATTGAAAGCCTTTTCTGCATCGAGCGAGAAAAGGCTAGAAGGTAGTTTAGATTTATTAATCGTATGTACCAGATTAATAGTTCCCCGGGTATTGGGGGTCATTCCGAGTTGATCACTAGCTGCATTTGTTCGCTGTGCAGCGATCATGCAAAAAAACGTCATTTCTGCGCATGCATATGTGGCGCAATGCGCACACGCGACGTACAAGTACAACGACTGATGTAGTTTTACACAGGGTCTAGCGATGCATTTCAGTCGCACTGGCTGCCGCAGAGTGATTGACATGAAGTGAGCGTTTCTGGGTGGCAACTGCCCGTTTTCAGGGAGTGTTCGGAAAAATGCAGGCGTGGCTGGAAAATGCAGGAGTGGCTGGGCGAACGCAGGGCGTGTTTGTGACGTCAAATCAAGAACAGAATGGTCTGAAGTGATCACAAGCGCTGAGTAGGTTTTGAGCTACTCTGAAACTGCACAAAATAAATTTGTAGCCGCTCTGCGATAGAACCGTTCGCACTTCTGCAAAGCTAAAATACACTCCCAGTGGGCGGCGGCATAGCGTTTGCATGGCTGCTAAAAACTGCTAGCGAGCGATCAACTCGGAATGACCCCCATTGTCTCTAGCTTGTCAGCCTGGGACGAAGCCCACCTGGTCAGCATGTATCAATTGTGGGAGAACCGAATTTAACCTTAGAGCTAAAATTTTGGCGAAAAGTTCAATATCATTGTTTAATAAGGAAATCGGGCGATAACTGGAACACGAGTTAGGATCTTTCCCAACTTTATGGATCAGGACAATTCGAGCCTCTAGCGTGCGGGGAGACAAAGGTTCGCCCCTAAGAAATCCATTAAAGAGTCTGCAAAGGTGAGGTAGTAGGATACCCTTGAATTTCTTAAAATACATAATGGACATACCGTCTAGCCCAGGGGCCTTGCCCGATTTCTGAATCTTAAGGGCAGTCTCTAATTCCTCGGTAGTTATCTCTGAGCCCAACTGAGATACCACCGACTGCCTTAATTTCGGTAGATTGCATTTGTCCAAAAAGAACTCAATCCCATCACAGAATTTCGGAGAGGATGAGGAGTGAACATCAGCATTATATAAAGATTCATAATATTCTCTACGAATGTGATCAGGATCATGAGTCAATATCCCTTGTTTGGTCCGAATCGATAAGATATTTTTAGAGGAAATCTGACCTCTCAGTTTCCTGGCGAGGATTTTATCCGCCTTATCCCCTTTTCCATAATATATTTGATTAAGGCGTCTGAGGCATTGTTCTGTCTTGTGAGACAGTAACTTATTGAGTTCTCCCCTAACTTTCAGCAACTGATCCAGGTCAGTTGGGCTCGGGGACGACCTATGAATTTCTTCTAGACGATGGAGTTGGTCGGTTAATTCAAAGATCTTTTTGGAGCACTGTTTAGTGAGCCTAGCAGCGATCTGAATAAAGTGACCCCTGAGGACCGCTTTGTGTGACTCCCGCAAGGTCATATCAGACATATCAGGGGTCTGATTCAAGCTAAAATAATCAGTTAGTACCTGTGTGATTTGAGGTAAGACATCATCACGTCGGAGAAGAGCATCATTAAGAGACCAAGATGGGGGGAAGAAGTGCGGGACATACCGGAAAGAATTAAAGACACAGGGGCATGGTCAGACCATGTTATTGGGTGTATAAGAATCTTTTGAATTTTAGAGGCTAAATCCCTCCCAATCATAATCATATCAATTCTCGTATAAAGATTATGTACCTGGGAGAAGAATGTCTAATCTTTAGCTAAGGGATCGATGACTCTCCCGGAGTCAAACAACAGGTGGTTTTTGAGTAAAGACAACAGAGCTCTAGAATTATGGTTACTAGTGTGAGACTGAGAAGGAGGTAGGGAATGGGAGCGATCTAACCTGTATTGAATGGTATTAAAATCCCCTGCCATCAAGATATCACCCTTCCTACAGTGCGCAATCCTAGAATCCAAAGAGGTGAAAAAGGAGGCCTGATTAATATTAGGGGCGTATATGTTGATCAAAGTAATGGGAACATTATTAAGTTTGCCCACGATGATAAGGAATCTACCCCTTTTGTCTCCAATAATTTTATCCGACTCCAGGTGTAAATGGGCTGGGATCATTATATAATATATATATATATATATATATATATATATATAGCGACACAATGCTTTTTATGATTATGGTCACATGCATGAATAACCACTGGATAACGTCTAGAACGTAATTCGGGATGTGAGGTGCCTCTAACATGTGTCTCCTGTAGGAACACCAGATCTCCCCTAGATTGTTTCAGGAAAAGGAATAATTTAGTCCTCTTTTGGGGGCTGTTTAATCCCTTCACATTATAGGTTATTATGTTAACCGACATCATAGTATATACAAGAGCATATCTAAATTACCTCAAACATCACATGGTGGGCCTCCTCGAAAACAAAAGGAGAAAGAAGTAGCAAGGAGGAGAAAAGAAATAGGTAGTGGGAGAAAGAAAGAGAAAGGAGAAAAGGAAAAGAAATAACAATGCAAAAAAAAGAAACAGAAAACCAGGCCAAAAACCCACTGTACTTACAGTACGGGTCCACACGTTTGAGCACCCATATGGGGCGTTGAAGGAGAAAAAATCTCCCTCATGCTCAGAACCGGCCATAATGGCTTAACGGTGGGTGTGGCGTCGAACACCAATGGACCGAAAGGAGAACGAACCGGGAGACCCTGGGGGATCATGTTAACTTTTGACAACAAAAAAAACCAACTCAGAACTATGTTAGCATTATAAGCGTAGGCTTAACTAAAAAAGTTCAGCAAAGGTGAATATGAAACCTCTAAGACATAAATAACCATATTGAATAGCAAAGTAAAATAACCCAGCAAACCATCCGTGAGGAGAAGTTCATGGAGGGTTACGTCTGGACGCGGTTTTAGCCGGGACTGTCGACCAAAGGCGTCTCTGCGGTAGGGGAGAGCCTGAGGGGCGTTGGAGTCCCGATGCAGCTTGTGGGGGAAAAGATGCGTCTGGCTTCGGGGGAGATAGGTTGAGTTTCAAAAGCAGCTGGTGGGACTCTTCCTTGGATCTCGCCAGCAGCCTCCTCCCATCAAGTTGTACTATCAGGGTCAAAGGGATAACCCCACCTATAACGTATTTGGTTCTCCCTGAGGATTTGGGTATATTCCTTCAAGTCGAAACGTCTTTTGAGAGTGATAGGAGATAAGTCCTGAAACACCAGTAACTTATACGTTTCAAATAGGCAAGAGTCTTTGTGGCGGGCAGCAGCCAGAACTTTGTCTTTGGTCATGAAATAGTGGCACCTTAAAACCACATCTCTCGGAGGAGACGTCGGTGGGGGTTTCTGTCTGAATGAGCGATGGGCTCTATCTAGAAGGAACTGATCAGTCTGAGTGTCCGGTAGAAGATGCTGGAGAAAGCGGACTAGGAAGTCTTCCAATTGGGCAGGCTCCACCAACTCAGGGATATTTTTAATACGTAAATTATTATGTCTCACGCGATTATCTGTACCCTCCTGCTGGTCCTGGAGGAGATAGATGTCTTCCTGCATAACATAGAGCGTTCCATCTCTTGCTGAAAAGTGGCCACTTCATCGAGTTTCTGTTCGACATCATTAGTGCGTCCTTGATCTCGTCCTTGAGACCAGTGATAGCTTTGTGGATCTAGTGGAAATCCTGTTTCAGCAACTTCATCTCATTTAGAATGGAGAAAATGCAGTCTTTCATGGAGGAGTCTAGCACAGGTGATTCTTCCTCAGACTCGGAGATAGGAGCAGATTGGGAATTAGGTGCTGGTTTAGAAGAACTAGGCTTCATTTTAGAAATAAAAGTAGTAAGATCTGCAGGGGGTGCAGACTTTCTGGACCTAGGCATGATGTGCGATAGTCCCGGAAGTAAAGAACAACTATAAATCAAAGCTTCCATTCTGCACATTTGTGTTTTATTGCCATTATCTGTTTTAATTTGTATTGCTTCATCCATTAAACTTTTTTTAAACTCAGGGACGTGCAGTGAGCTAAATGGCTAAGGAGGTACTAGCTTGCACAAGAGCCAGATTTACAAAGAGTACATCTAGGCATTATACACAGGTGCAGCAGTACAAACTTCTGGAAATTTGGTGAGTTTTGATCAGAGATGTGCGGAAAAGATAAGCAGGCCATAGACATTTTACTCCAGCGTTTTGGCAATGAAAATGATTAGAATAATGCAAAGAAGATATTTCAAACATATTCTTTGTATTTTTCATATACTCTATACCAGTGATTTTCAACCTTTCTAAACTCACGGCACACTAAGTAATATTTCAAAATGCAGAGGCACACCATCAGTTTTTTTCAATGAAATATATAATAACAAATATCAACATATATTAAATGCACAGTAATAAAACAAATACACTGGCCCCCTTACAGTAATAAAACACATTTTCCCCAACAGAATTTAAACACGCTGTCCCCACAGTAATTACACACGTTGTGCTCCCACATTAATAAAACAAATGCACTGGCCCCCACAGTAATGGCACACATTGACCCCTATAGTTTTAACACACATTGGCCCCCACAGTAATGACACACATTGGCCCCTACAGTAATGGCACACATTGGCCCCTACAGTAATGTCACACATTGGCCCGACCAGTAATGTCACACATTGGCCCCAACAGTAATGTCACACATTGGCCCCACCAGTAAAGTCACACATTGGTCCCAACAGTAATGTCACACATATACAGCAGCTATGAAAGGAGCTTTCCCAACGCCAGCAGCGCAAGTGTCCAGGCAGATTCTGTCTCTGCCATGGAGCAGGGAGGAGCAAGAGCAGCAGTGAGGAGCAACATAGGGTAGATGGAGGGGAAGGGAGACGTGGCATTCGTGACCTATGAAGTCACGCAGCATCTCCACAGGTCACGATCCGGGCTGCGTCTGAGAAGAGCACAGCGCTGCCCGAGTATGAAATGATAAAGCGAGGTGACGATCGGCATCTCTGGCGGCACATTTGAGAACTAGTGTGCCGCGGCACAGTGGTTGAAAAACGCTGCTCTATACAGTCAAAACTGTGGAGCAAACTTTAGTATGAAAGGAAAGGCTCTGCCTCACCTGCCTCACCCCACTGCACGTAACTGTTAAAACTATATCCCTCCATTTCTCTTTCTCTGATACGGGTGGTGAATATGGCTACATAACGATAACATGTTTTGGAAAAGGGAAGATTAGGGTCTGTGGAGATTGATTTGTAGTCCGGAACTTGTACATGTCTCACTACAATCTACTGTTTGGCTTCCTCAGACAGTACACAAAGTGACAAAAACGGAGTCCTTTTCTCTATTCAATCTTGTTGAATAAATAATATTTATATTGCACCACCTGCAACTCACCATAAAAGCATTTAGTTCTAAAGTGAAGGAGAATCTATAGAAATATATTCATAACTACTCCTATACATTGCCATTGCCAACAATTCTGTCCTTGCCACTTACGGATTATTGTGTGGAATAAATAAATTTTTCAGCTTTTGTGCTTTTGTTCAACTGCAAACAAAAGAATTACATATGTGCATAGCAAAACGTTATTAAAGTTCAACAGTTTTCTGGAATAGGAATAGTGCATCAATAGGAGAAACTGCAAAGCCTGTAATATTTGTCACCATTGCTACATTTTGTATATAGAACTTATAGCCAAGCAGTTACTTCGATGTATGGAAAATTTGTAAATATTGCAATCACATTTCCAGTCAGATCACAGTTCTTTCTAGCGGTCTCATTTATGTATTTCTGTAAGAATAAAAAATCAATACATTATTTAAAGACTGTCAGTATGTTTAATCAGCCTGAGACTCTCCATTGTACGTTTATCTAACAGCACTGGAACTGTCCTCAAAGGGTTTCTAGAGCAGCCTTGCAGATTATAGAAGGCTTTTCTCCTCCTCTGCAAGATAAACAAGGCTAGCCATTGTTCTATACCCTGATTCCACAGATTCCATGCAGAAGGGAAACTTCAGTCATGGACTATCCTACTGGAGCCTCCTGCAGTCACAATGCAGTAACAATACTGCAAATCCTACATTGCTTTATGACAGCAGACAAAAATTATTACCACACAACAGATAAAATGTTTTTAACATTTAGAGATGTGATCACTTCATTTTATGTTAACAGAGCATGTTGAAAGCTAAATTGCTAAATTGCTTTATTCTAAAGTTTAAACTACCAATTTAACTTATATAATGTAGGGTATTACTTGGAGCACAAGCAAAACTACTGGCAGAAATTAGAATATTCACTTAGATATGCATTGTTGTATGTGAAAACCCCATTATGCTGAAATTTATGAAAGTCAGAAAGTAAAAAGTAATGCCAGACCAGTGTGGGAAATGCCAGGGGCAGTGCTGGGAAAGCTTTGTCGTAATTAAAAATTTAAAATATAGTTTAATATAAACTGGATTCTTAAATAAAACTAAAGATGGATAACTGTTAACACTTCATGTTCCTGCAATTCAAGTCTCTGTGGAGGGTTTGAGTGAAAGGAAAGAACATTTTTAACAGCCAATCAAAATCATTTAATCAAAGAAACCAGAAACAACTTTCCAACCAATGCTTTGTATAGGAGCTTGGAAGTCAATGGCCTGTAAAGAAAGTTTTTTTTTTTAAATATTCAGGGAAATTATTATTATTTGTGTAACTTGTAATGACCTGAAAAAGGGACACTGTGGCCTGGGGGTGGAACAGTGTCTTAAACTGGAACTGTCTCGCCAAAATTTAGGATGGTTGGAAGGCATACAGTATATCACTCCTCCTTGCCCATCTTCTCACTTACTGTATATATTTATACCCATCATACCTCCGTGCTCATCCTCCTGTTTATATTTTTATGCCCATCACTCCCTATAACAGTTACTGCAAGTGCTACTCTTTGTTTCATAGGATGGTGCTGGCTATGGCTGGGGGTGGCTAGTCTGTCCCCACTGGGTGAACAGCTGGCTGTGGTGCAGTGCTGCAGGCCCATCCGATTCATGCACCCATGTCCATCCCAAAACATGTCAGTGCATCTCACCCCACAGAGTGCGGAAGCAGGAGCCAGCAGAGGGTACAGGCTGAAGGTAGCCAAACTGGCAGACACTGCGTGGTAAGTGGCAGTGGTGTGCAAATAGGGCATAGTCAACATGACAGATGTGGTTTATTAATGAGGTAGAATCAGGAACAGGATTACACAGGGTTAACAGCAGGTTATCCTGGGCATTGTGGTGTGCCAGGTTTATGCACATGGTATACTGGCTTATCCACAGCGGTGGTAGTGAGATCTCTAATACAGTATGCAGTGGTGATATAGTGGAACTATGGGGTTATACACTTCAACACAGTAGAAGTTACTCAAGAGTACATATCTAATGGAGGATAGACGGAGAAGGAAAGAGTCAGAGCTAGATGCAGAGAAGGGGCATGTCTGAGGTCTAGCCTCTGTGAGGAGCCGCTGGGTCCTAGTGTCTGGCGACCATCTGCTGATAAACAGAGGCAGCAAACCGGGCATACCGCTAGCGAATCATACATCGCTGCCACTGTCATACGCTGCTGCTTGTGGCGGGGGCCCCACTCATGTCCCCATGCTGAGATGGTTGCAACCCATTTTGGGGTCATGACCCACAGCGTGAAAACCGCCGTATTAGACAATTTAAAAAGAAAAACAGGTAGGAGGGATTTCTAGTGAGGTAATCGTGTAGTTAAATGGTTGACAGTTATGCTGTTGACAGGGAAAATTATGTTGACAGCATAATGTGAAGCACAGAATGCTGACACAGGAGTAATGTTATTTAAAGCATTTTCATCATGTTTACAGTGTCAACATTTTGATGGTCGGCAA
Organism: Pseudophryne corroboree; assembly: GCF_028390025.1. Lineage (NCBI taxonomy): Eukaryota > Metazoa > Chordata > Amphibia > Anura > Myobatrachidae > Pseudophryne > Pseudophryne corroboree. The sequence goes on along the minus strand of NC_086448.1, from coordinate 320,348,031 downwards.
AACATACCAATCCATGTTTATGCTCTTTTCTATAAGATTATATTAAATAAGTCATTTATTGCATACCCTTTCATTTTGACAATCCACCCAGGGTCATAAGTAGAAAAAAAATATACATGTAATAGTAGCTACAGCAAACAGTCTCCATATTTAGAGATTTTAGACCTCCAGAAACCAAAGCAAGCAAAGAGACAGCTTATAGGATGAAGTGCACACTGCCTTGTTTACTGAATTAGACTGGAGTGTTAACTTTCAGGTCACTCATAGGTTGCAGGTCTTATATTACAGTCTACTAGAATATAGTGCAAGTGATTTAGGAAAATATGTCCTACAAACATTGTACTGTAAAAGTTTAAAGGTCTCACATTAAAGTTTAAAGTCCTATGATGTTTTTTTTTTTAGTTTTTTTACTTTAATATATAGTACCTTGTGCACAATCTAGTAAGAGCAAAAAAAACATAAAGGAACATTTTTCTCAGTGGGATATGCTCTCTGCCTGTCAGGCAAACACAGGAGAAGAAGAAGCACAAATGAAGCTGGTGCAGGAGCAAACATAGCACAGCCTGAGAGCTTGAGTCAGGTAATCTGGGTTTTCAGAATAGAGAGACCATAGTGCAAACGGGTGTGGTTCATCAAATCGACAGTGTCTAGGTCGACAATGTTTAGGTCGACCACTATAGGTCGACAGTCACTAGGTCGACATGGATGGAAGGTCGACAGGGTTTCTAGGTCGACATGTGCTAGGTCGACAGGTGTAAAAGTCGACATGAGGATATTTTTTTTTTGTGTCGTTTTCTTCGTAGAGTGACCGGGATCCCAAATTAATGCACCGCGTCCCCTCGCATGGCTCGCTTCGCTCGCCATGCTTCGGGCATGGTGCCTTCGCTTCGCTCGGCACACTTTACCGTTCCAATCGTAGTCCACGTGGATCGTTAAGTATGAAAAAATTCAAAAAAAGAAAAAAAATATTGAAAAACTCATGTCGACCTTTAGACCTGTCGACCTAGCACATGTCGACCTAGAAACCCTGTCGACCTTCCATCCATGTCGACCTAGTGACTGTCGACCTATAGTGGTCGACCTAAACATTGTCGACCTAGACACTGTCGATCTTCAGACCGGATCCCAGTGCTAACATAGCTCTTTCAATACACTGCTATCAGTAGCGGATCTTGCCACGGGCAAGCAGGACTTTTGCCCGGGGCGCCGCCTTCCGGAGGGCGCAGGGCGCCATCCGGAGGGCGCCGCACCAGGGCAAGATCCGCTGCTGCTGTGCCCCCCGCTGCCCGCTGCCCCCGCTGCCGCTGTGAAGGGAAACTAGACGCTTACGCGTCTAGTTTCCCTTCGTGGAGAGGACCTTTGCTGTGCGGTGCGTGATGACGTCATCGCGCACCGTACATCATTTCAGTCTGTACAGGGGGCGTAAATGACCACGCCCCCTGTACGTAGCCACGCCCCCTATTGTCGCCCGGGGCGCACAGCGCCCAAGAACCGGCCCTGACTGCTATATAGGATAGGTCTTTATGTTGACAGCACTTAGGTCAACACTCATTAGGTCGACCACTATTGGTCGACATGCATTAGGTTGACATGGTCACTAGGTCAACATGGAAAATGGTTGACATGAGTTTTTCACACTTTTTTTATTTTTTTTACTTTTTCATACTTTACGATCCACGTGGACTATGATTGGGAATAGTAGAGCGAAGCAAGCCATGCGAAGGGGATACGGTGCACTAATTAGGGTTCCCGGTCACTTAATGAAGAAAACAACACAATTTTTTTTTAAAAGTCACGTCGACCTTTTTCCATGTAGACCTTGTTCGTGTCGACCTTATGACTGTATCAATCTATTTCAGGTGTAGACCTAATCACTGTCGACCAATAGTGGTCGACCTAATGACTGTCAACCTAGTTACTGTCGACCCTATGATCCACACCCGCTATATAGTAACGTAATAAATATCATAGGACCTGGTGAGAGATCCGCTTTAGACACAGTATTATAAGTTAAAATCATAGAAGCTAGATAAGTATCAGAAAAATGATTGTTGGAATGCTTACCAGATTAAATATATAGGAGGGAATTCAATAAGCCGTGATAACCTGTTTTCACTTGAAAAACACAATTTTATTGTGACTTGTGAAAACAGACCTATAAAATTAAGCGCAATACTTTACCAGCAAACATTCTCCATAGGTTTTAACAGGGATTTCTTTTCACCCCCTCCTGGGCATGTTGGAGAAAATCCCTATTTTAATGTAAAAATGTCAGGACTTGGTTTATTTGGCCAATAATAATGACATGACATTTTTTTGGTGAAAAAAATGCAAAATGCAGGAACTTGGGGTACAAAGTATGGGACATATATACTAGGGTGCTTTATGAGTGGGACATGTGTTTTTAGGCTTGCAGGGGTGTTATTGTTTCTTTTGCAATTTTTGAAAAATGGCATAAAATGATCTAAATATATACTAGCGTCCATTTTTATGTACCCCTAATTTAAGTAGAGCACTTATTTTGCACAAAAAAATAGCTTTCTATCATTTTTTTCTATTCTATACTGTTAACTTATATTAGTTTGTTTTTTTGGGGGGTACAGGCAGATTTCCTCCATTTTCACCTATACTTAATGCCAGTAAATTAAGCAAGAATTATATTTGCGCAATGAACAGGAGCACGCATACCGGTGAAAACTTGAATTAACATGTGATAGGTGCGTTAAGTTAATGCGCTTTAATTTAACATGTTATCGCGGCTAATTGAGTTCCCCCCATAATGGCTAGTCATATGCAGAGTTACAGTAAAACATGATTATGTACCCTCTAGTATTAAGATTAGAAGGCCACTGCAGAGCTAGAAGGTATATATTTCCGCACCTATGCACAGCTATACACAATATGAGATACATACAGCATCATGTCTCTGAACTGATAGCAGATGCGTCTAGTTTACTACAAATCATCAACAGTGTGTACCTGGACCTGCTCTATACTAGGTGTATAATATGCACCTCCTAACAAGCATAGATGGCGATAATTGCTTCTGTGTAATCCCAGGCTGCATTCATGTGAACAGGCCCTTACGTCATTTAGTTTACATGTCCCTACACATGTCCCTACACATGTCCATTCCCCCTTCAGCCTCTGCATAGCTGCATACACATGCTCACTTTCTGTCACTTTCTGAGTATGCACACTGCGCATTCACGCAAGTTAAGCTAGGCAAATTGGCGTACATGCAAACCCTGCATCAGCCTATAGGTGGGTAACATCAATTTTTACACTGTAACTGAATGTAAGCGAATATGAAAAGAAAAATCATTGTTCCAAATAAAACCATCCAGTAGATGTTGTATTTGCATTGTGCTGTTATTGTTTGTTTTTTCTTTCTTTCAACATTAGTTTCACATAGGAAACGGTGAAAACAGACACAGTTTTCTATGTTTGTTACTAAATTACAGAAAGCACACTGATACATGCCATTCCTTAAGGTTCTTATAGCTGTCATCTGCTAGAAATCCTATACCGCATGACAAAATCGGGACATAAGAAGGAAGACTATATCTGATGTATTACAAGTTTTTAATTTAAAGAAAAAAACCTGAATGCGTTTTTGTTATCAAAACAAATGTTAAAAACGTTTCTTAAGGTCCATACACATTAGACGATGTCTGTGAGCGACGTCGTCTAATGTTTCCCCTCCCGGGTCGGCCAGTCTGCGGCCGACTGTACACACTGAGCGATATGACCGCTCAATATCGCTCAGTGGCGTCACGCCTCCGCTAGCCCTGCATGCAGGACGTGGACGACAGTCCAGATCCTGCATGCATGCCCTACCGACAGTGACGATCGTTGCCGACCCGCGTGGCCGCGCATCGGTTGTCGCTGGCGGCATACACACTTGCTGATAAAATGAGCGACGTCGCTCAGGGAGGGGGAAAATGAGCGACGTCGCTCATTTTATCGGCAAGTGTGTATGGGCCTTTATGCTTAAGACCTGAGGTGTATACCTGAATAATAATGTACTGATGTAAACCTAGCAAATACCCTATAGCAGTGGTTCCCAAACTTTTTGCAATCACAGCACACTAGAGTATTAGAATAGTTTTTATGGCACCTCTAGGCCAAAAGATTGTTATGGAGAAATGTAAAAAAAAAATGCATTAAATAAGTTGTGTTTATATTTCATCCAGGTTCAGTTATGTGGTGAGGGACAGGATTCATTTCTCTATGGCCACATATTTTATGATTTCATTTAGGTACATGGACTACAGTACACACAATCATCCTCTATTTCCATACAGATAAATTATTCATGTAATTATAATCTGTTGCTATTTAAATATTAGTTTGAACTACCATTTTAACATATACTAATAACATGACACTCCGTGAAGCACCATCATGTGCAACTATGGCTTTAATGAACATAACTTGATGGACAAGTATTGTCTAATTAAAATGTTATTACTATGATTGTATATGAGTACATACTACATACAGTTGGCATTATAATGGTAAAATGTGTGTTACGCATCATTACACATGGTTAATAGATAAGAAAAACAATATGAATATTCAGCAAAAGGTCTCTATGTTTCTTGCAAATGATGGGGTCAAAACAGAATCATTAATTGTTTAGCCTAAATACATAACTGTATTGTATAGCCTATATATTGCAGGCTTTCAGCTTCATCAACTTACCAGTTCTCCAGTATAGTCATGCATATTACTTCCCTGACCCCAGGGTTGCTGGCCTTGTCCAGGCTACAGTTTTGTAGGTTCCATGTTGCCAACCTGAGCACAGGTTTACCCTCCCTCACACCTCCAAAGACTTCTACGGCAGGGCGAGTGGAGATGAGCTGAGTGGGTCCTCCAGGTGGAAAGTCAAGGTCCTCACTCTGCAAGCTTAGGGAGGTTGGACTAGGATGAGGTTTGGCCATGAAGTGTAAGCCCCCATTGGTATGTGTGGATGGTGGCCGTGACCTTTGTACATAAACTTGGTGTCTGATTTTGTCCAGGAAAGATGAGTTAATGGAGTCCACTTTGACCAAGTCCTCAATGCTCTTCAAGGGGCCATGCTGGGTGCGGTAGTGGATAATATCCTGGGCCATATCATCTGTCAGCCCCCTGAGGCCCATGAACTGGGAAGCTGTTGCAGTGTTAATGTTGATCCTGGTTGCAGACAGATGCTGACCATGATGCCCATGCTCCATGTCCTTCCTTAGAGAGTTGGGTGAGTGCTGGACGGAGCCACTCTTACTGCTGACACAAATCTCAAACTTAACCTGTTCCAATTTAGCAGCCCCCACCCCACTAACCAGAGCCAAGTCCTCCACCTTCTTAAAGCCACCAATATACTCTCTGTACTCCACTATGTTCTGTGCCACCTGCCTGGTCACCCCTGGCAGGGTCATCAGCTCCTCCTCGGAGGCAGCATTGATGTTCAGCCTCTCCTGGCTCACCAGAATGTTGCTGAAGTTACAGGCTGCACTGAACTTGCGGTTCTTCTGGCACAGATCTGACGGGTCCCTTGGAATGGACCGATGACAGCCAAGATTTCCACCCATCCTGCAACCAAGACGGATCACTGCAGCGATGTGCAGGAATACTCCGCTCTACTGGCCGCAGCTTGTTGCAAAGTAACTATTACAACGGGTGCGATACAGAGAGCAGCACAGAACATGCAGGGTATGACAGTGACTGTCTATGCATACAACACCTGGATCCATGTGCAGGGAAATGCAATATTACTAAGTACCAGGGAGCACTTTCTCCTAGGGTGAGGAGGGTGGCACTGCAAGTCCGCAGCGCGGGTGCACCGGCCGAGCCTGGCAGATCCAGCAGAGAGATTCCCGGAGCAGCATCCCCCGCCTGCCGACGTGAGCAGCTGCTGCTCTGCAGATTGTCCCAGCACGCAGCCGGTTCTGTCTCTCCCCTGTCTCCTCCAGTTCTACAGCCAGCCAGTGCTACAGTACAGACACTCCCCTACTGCTAGCTAGCACCTCCCTACTGCACAAAGCGACCCGCACCTCACCTCCTTCCTCTGCCCTCCTCCTTACTCACTATTCCTGCCACTGCCCTGCACGACTGTTACCTGCAAGCAGGACTAGTAGGCACACAGATAATCCCGGTCATTTGTGCTGCATATTGCTGAGAGAGTGAGACAGAGCTGCCACAAAACATGCACTGTGCCACAGAGGTTCTGCAGCAGCCAGTCGCCTGTTCTAAAGACAGCCAATTTCCTTTTTTATTTTTATTTTATTTTAAGGCAATATATAGTTGGGCATGCGTTTGTCAAGTGGGGAGAAATCATTTTTATTCTAGAATTTAGTTTAGTCGTGTTGACGCCATTCTATACAATTTTACATTGTTCATGCTGTCATCTGTTCTACCCATCATTTACTGTTGGGATCCGGTCTGAAGATCGACACTGTCTAGGTCAACAATATTTAGGTCGACCACTATAGGTCGACAATCACTAGGTTGACAGGGTTTCTAGGTCGACATGTGCTAGGTCGACAGGTCAAAAGGTCGACACGAGTTTTTTTTTTAACTTATTCATACTTAACGATCCATGTGTACTACGATTGGAAAGGTAATCCATGCGAGGGGACACGGTGCACTAATTGGGGTTCCCGGTCACTCTACGACGAAAACTACACAAGAAAAAAAAAACTCATGTCGACCTTTTGACCTGTCGACCTAGCACACACATTCAATCTGAAGTTGTACCTCTAGAGATTCAGGCTTAATGCGGGCACAGGCCGGAAGCCTGGTTGAGGGCACAGGCTGGTGGCCTGGGTGAGGGCACAGGCCGGTGGCCTGGGTGAGGGCACAGGCCAGAAGCCTGGTTGAGGGCACAGGCTGGTGGCCTGGGTGAGGGCACAGGCCGGAGGCCTGGGTGAGGGCACAGGCCTGTGGGGCCTGAATGTGGGCACAGGCCAGAGGGGCATATATGTAGGCAAAGGCCAGAGGGGCTTGAATGTGGGCACAGGCCGGAGGGGCCCGACTATACCCGCAGGCCTAGTGTCTGAACCCTGGTGCTCTAGGAAGGATTAAATATGTGCTGGTGGCCCAAGGCCGCCTACCCGACTCGGTGGGAGAGGCTGCAGCGGGGAGCTTCCCACACGCTGCAGCACTCTCCGCCGGTCCTCCTCCGCTTCCTTGGTCTTCTCCGCCGCCGCTTCTTCCGCCGCTTCTTCTCCGCCACTTCTTCCGCCGCTTCTTCTATCTTCTCTGCCTTCGCCGCCACCGCTGCCGCTTCTTCTTTCTTCTTCTACTGGAGCTCTTCTTGCTTCAGAGCTCACCCGCTACGCAGCGTCTCTTATACGATGCTGTGAGAGGGCGGAGCTATGACACGGCGGGCCCTGATTGGCTTGCCGCGGCCTTTCCCCATTGGCTGCCAATGTGCAAGCCCCGATTGGCTCGCGCTTGGCGCGCCATTCAAAATGCCGCAATCCTATTGGAGGGACTTGAATCCTAACTGATGCAAGTCCCTCCAGGCCGGAAGCCCGCCATGAGACACCGCCCACCGGAGGGGAATGGAGGTAAGTACCCTCCACTCTCTGGCATGGCACCCACATGGACCACTCTTCACATTTGCATTCCGGATATTGGTAAATCAGGTAGCTTCATATCCCCCATAGAAACCTATGGTGGATGCACAGGGGCGGATTGGGATGGAAAACCAGGTTGGGAAATTTATGGAAGCAGCCCTAATGGGGGTGTGGTCTGATGAGGGGTGGGGTCTGTGGAGGGGGGTACAATCCCTCCTCATAGGGACTGATTGTACGCAATTGGGCCTTCTGTGCATCTTTTGCAGCAGTTGTGTCTGAGACCGGGGGCAGATTGGGAACTAAAAGTGACCCTGTAAAATTTTCTAGAAGTGGCCATACATGGGTAGCACAAGAAGTACAACATACCGTGTAGCCATGGAGCATCACTGGATGGCAGAGTTGCTGTATTGCAGAGATGGAATAACAGAATGAAATGAACAATGCAGTGTACCAAGTGCAATAAGCTGCCTGTCATGTGGGGAGTGGGGCCACATGACAACACACAAAACAGGCCCCACAGACATGTCAGCCTACCAGGAATCTTCCTGGTGAGCCCTATGGCCAATCCGCCCCTGGTAATATCTAGCTACTTGCAGCCTTAATGCATTATGATGTCACAGTGGTACTTTCTAGCTGCCTGCAGTTGAATGCATTGTGAGGTCACAGATGTACTGTTTGCAGCTGATCGCATTGTGATGTCACAGAAGTACTGTCTAGCTGCTTGCTTCTGAATGCAATGTGATGTCACAGAGGTACTTTCAAACTGCCTGCAGCTGAATGCACTGTGATATCACAGAGGTACTTTCTAGCTGCCTGAAGCTGAATGCATTGTGATGTCACAGTGTACTGTCTAGATGCCTGCAGCTGAAGGCATTGTGATGTCACAGAGGTACTGTCTAGCTGCCTGCAGCTGAGTGCATTGTGATGTCACAGATGTACTGTCTAGCTGCCTGTAGCTGAATGCATTGTGATGTCACAGTGGTACTGTCTAGCTGCCTGACGCTGAATGCATTGTGATGTCACAGAGGTACTGTTTAGCTGTCTGCAGCTGAATGCATTGTGATGTCACAGAGGTGCTTTCTAGCTGCCTGAAGCTGAATGCATTGTGATGTCACAGTGTACTGTCTAGCTGCCTGCAGTTGAATGCATTGTGATGTCACAGAGGTACTGTTTAGCTGTCTGCAGCTGAATGTATTGTGATGTTGTGTATAAGGAGCGGCTCTACTATGCGGTGTAATCTATATAAGGGGTACAACTGTGCGGTGTAATGTGAGTAATGGACAATACTGTGCGGTCTAATGTGACTAACTGATAATACGGTGCGTTGTAATCTGAATTGGTACTATCTTGTGGCCACGCCCCTTCCCCATGTAGCCACACTTCAGCACGCACAGTCCCTATCTTAAACATAGAGAGCGCCCAAAGGAAACTTTCACCCTGAGATCCACAAGGTCTAGAACCGGCCCTGTCACTGATTTAAGATTTTTACTATTTTTTTTTTTTAAATGTAACATGCACCCAATTCAGTACAGGAGAGTGGGACCCGAAACATACCGTTGCTCCGAGCACCATGGCACCTAGCTACACCTCTGGCTAAACATACTATTTATCATTGCTCATTTATTACATGACACAAAGTGGTAGGTACTGTACTGCATTTTAACAGGTACAGGAAACAGGAAGACAGAGAAACTAAAGGAAGCAATGACTCAGTACCAGCAAAAAAGCTGTAACTATAAGATCAAAGATAATATGTTCCGTAAATTAAATTCTACTGTTATGTATTTACAGTATGATGTAGAAGTAGACAGCTGTGCATGTGAATCACTATCTAGTGTTTATCTTATGCATTGTTTATCTGGTATGTAACTGCATACCAAAATATTAACAATTACCATGTTTTATACTAATACTGGGTATACACTAGAAAGATATGTATTTTGTTTGAGCAACGAATGTTATATCTGTAGTGCATCGGCGGGTATGTACATATTAGGTCAGCCCTTATGCAAGGCACACACTAGGCAGTATATTGGTCGTTTGATATGTTGCGAGCCTGACTGCAGATGTGTTCCCCCGATATGTCTGTGAACAACGTTGTTCACATACCTATTGTGTTGGATTGTGCAGCATAGCCAATGGCCAAAATATCTACTGTTATATCGGCTCATTTATCTGTATGCAAGGGCGGTCCGCAGACACTTGCTGCGTAGGCTGACGTCACAGCTGTGGCAAATTGAAATGACCGTCCAGCTGGGTTTTCTGACCGACCTGTAAAGTGGCTGATCGGTAATAAAGCTAGGTACACACTGGCAGATATATATGCAGTTTAATCGATATGCAGTTATATATGCAGATAGTGGTTCATATACACAGAAAGATGCATCAATATATTTGCAGATATTTTGGCCATCTGCTGTGCTGTATGGGATGCGGTTATGTGACCCGACCGCCGGTCACATTACCGACGCCGGGATCCTGAACGAGAAAATCCCGCCGGTCGGCATGCCGACCAACCGTGACTATTCATACTCCTGGGTGTCCACGACACAGGGGCCTTAATTCGGCCTTGGCATTCGTGAACGAACGCGCGTGTCCCAGGGGGCTTGCCGCACGATGTATGGGGACGTGCCACGAGTCATGGGGGCGTGGACTCGTGGCACGCCCCATTACCATGGCGACGGTTGCTGGGGGCAGGGACGCGCCGCGAGTTCGGGGGAGTGGACTCGCGGCACGTCCCCATTTCCATGGAGACCATGGAACCAGAGAGCCGGAGGCTGCGCTACGCGCGCCCTTCCCAGCTCTCTGAGTGTCCGGTTCGGCCCACCTGCCCATCGGCCTTTCTGGCTTGTGCCAGATGGCCAGTCCGGCCATGAGTGGGAATAGAACCTGTGGCAAGCGCAGCGAGTCCGTAATGGGCTTTGTTGCGCTCGACCCCACCATTTAAAAGCTGGGATCCCGGTGTTGGTATGGTGAGCGGCAGTTCCCAACCACCTGTCACCTGAACCCAACCCTGCTATACAGCAGATGCAATATATCATAGTTCACAGACATATTGTACACACCTGCAGATCAGCAAAAGACAGGTGGATTGGGATAGAAATGTAGCCCGGAAAATTTCTGGAAGTAGCCATAATGAGGATGGGGTCTGTTAAGGAGTGGAACCTGAGTGGGCGGACTGCATGACCAGCTTCTAGGGTAAATCATAGGTGTCCCGGATTAAAGAAATTTATGGCAAGCCTATAGAGCGAGAATGAGAGGAGCCTGTGCTTACAGTAGGATTCAGGGAGGCACAGGAACCAATGTCGAGGATCACTCTGTCCCATGCCTTACTCCATGCGTCAGGGTACTTCAGGTGTACCAGGTGGCACCCAACCAGGACTCTGCCCTAATTGTGTGACCTCCCCCAGGAAGTGGATCTCAGACATACATGCCACCATGTTGTTCATCCTGACACCCATGGCACTTTCAACACAGACACTTATATACATAGTGAGGGGATGCACTGGGGACTGGGGCTGTGGGGGGCAAGCAGCGGACACACACACAGAAATCCCTGATCATTTTCTGGCTATTTTTTTTTTTCTAAAGTGGTGAGAACATGGGACCTGTGTGGAAAGTGCCATCCGGAAATTGGAATTGGGTTTAAACTGAGCAGCTGTGCATGTTCTGGACATGGAAATGTTCTCATGTAATTGTAGTACAGCACAGTGAGACATATACATGGGGTGACAGTGAGACATACACACGGGGTGATAGCGAGACATACACACGGGATGATAGCGAGACATACACATGGGGTGACAGCTCTAGTTGTTGTTCTCTGCACAGTGTAGGTGGGCAGCTGCCGCTGCTGTTTCACTGGCTGTGCAGGATCATATTTTTTGCTGTGTTGGGCCAGCTGGGGTTTCATGCTGTTCAAAAAGCAGGCAGAAACGGGTTCCATGCATGCGCAGGAGATGATGTCAGGCCTCTCGCAAGCCGCTGGGTCCTAGTGCCCATCGACTAACTAGCACCCCTCCAGCAGGCTGCAGCAATTGGCAACATAGGCAGCACCTCCTCCTGTGAGTGAGGGAGGACTGGGACCATTGTCGGACTGGGGCATGATGGGCCCACCGGGGAAAATGCAGTGATAGGGGCCCATACTTATGGGTGTGGCCAGCTTACAAAGAGGGTGTGGCCAGCCTCCACAGAGGCTTGAAATACACAATAGTTTAGAGCCGTGTAATGCAACATATCTACCATGTATAATACAAGTGCACAGTCTGGAACCTGATCCCTAGAGGAAGGAGTGGGCACTCAGGCAGTGGGGCCTACAGGTGGTTTCCCTGGTACCCCTGTGGGCCAGTCCAACCCTGACTGGGACACCAAACTCTCTTGCCCAGCGGGAACTGTCCTATGTTTCCCGTGGGTCAATCCACACCTGAATACAGTACAATCATGCTTTCTACAGTACAGACACATGCTACCACATGCAGGGCCTAATTGAGTAAGGATTGCAAATTCTGCTAATTAGCAGAATTTGCAATCCTCTGGATTGCATGCTGGGGGCCGCCCATTGCTGGGCAAGGCTGCCCAGTATGCTGACCGGCGCCCCCCCCCCCCCCCCCCCCCCCCCGGTCAGGCAGAGGCAAGTGCATTTTCTGCACCCCTCCCCCCCACAGAAAATGTGGGCGCATGCGCAGGATGGGTGCTGCGCAACCGCCTGCATCTTTTTCTTAGAAATTGCGGTTGGATCGCTTATTGCGATCCAACCTGTATTAGGCCCACAGTACATACATGTGCCACCCCATCCATCCATCACACACACTTAATCTGATTCAAACATTCCTCACAAATGTAGTGCAGTTGCCCCATATATACCTGTATTAACAGTTTATTTTGCTCAGACACATACAGTATATATGACATGCATGCATTCTTGCCCCTTACATGCATGCATCATACATACTGTATCTGCTTTCTACACACTGACTTACTGTACAGTGCCAATATACAGTATTTTAGATAACCTGTAGCATGTACCTATGTCAATCCCTTGCCGGTGGCAATCTTTCACATTAGAGCTGGCAGTTCTCACAAGTAAATGCAGTCTTAATTGAATTTTACCTGGCTGGTTGTGAATGGGATTCCCCCAGGATGGCAGCTTCTTCAGGCACCGCACTGCATAGCCATGCTGTGGCAGCTCTGTCGCGCATGAACAGGAGGATCGGAGCTGGCCGGAGTGCCAGCAGAAGGCAAAGCTGGCAGGAGATTTAAAGAAGCCGGAGCCGGCGGCAGCCAGTGCTGGAGCAGCAGATGAACATGGTGGGTGGTCTGAACTCTGAACTCTGAGCGGCACCAGCTCCTCCTTCATTACAGCCGGTGCGGCCAGTGTGAGACACTGAGCCAGCACTGGCTTTCATGTAGCCTGCATATGTGCATTTCTGAGCCGGCCAAGCATGAAGTGTCCCAGCATGCCAATCTGCCCCTGGAAAAGATATATTGGTCAATCAATTGATTGGCCAATATATCTGCCAGTGTGTACCCAGCAAGTAGTGTGTATACAGTACTTACCTAAATCGGCTGCTCGGTCAGAGTGACGATGAATCCGCCGACGTGTCGGTCAGGTGTTTACGAAGCCTAAGGTGGAGCTTTCGGCTATATTTGTAAATATTTTTATTTATTTTTTTGCAATCAATGTTTGGTAAACTCCCAAAAGTATACAAAAAGTAGCAAATATGTAAATATTTTTTATAAAGATTAAGCAAAAAATTAAACATTCCCATTTCAAATCCCCAAACAACACAGCTCTGTGAGTAAGCTAACAGCAAAGGTGTGTTTATTGGGGGTAATTTCAAGTTGATCGCAGCAGGAATTTTTTTAGCAGTTGGGCAAAACCATGGCCCTCATTCCGAGTTGATCGGTCGCAAGGCGAATTTAGCAGAGTTACACACGCTAAGCCTACGCCTACTGGGAGTGTATCTTAGCTTCTTAAAATTGCGACCGATGTATTCGCAATATTGCGATTACAAACTACTTTGCAGTTTCTGAGTAACTTCAACCTTACTCTGCCTGTGCGATCAGTTCAGTGCTTGTCGTTCCTGGTTTGACGTCACAAACACACCCAGCGTTCGCCCAGCCACTCCTCCGTTTCTCCAGCCACTCCTGCGTTTTTTCCGGAAACGGTAGCGTTTTCATCCACACGCCCATAAAACGCCGTGTTTCCGCCCAGTAACACCCATTTCCTGTCAATCACATTACGATCGCCGGAGCGATGAAAAAGCCGTGAGTAAAAATACTATCTTCATTGTTAAATTACTTGGCGCAGTCGCAGTGCGAATATTGCGCATGCGTACTAAGCGGATTTTCATTGCGATGCGATGAAAAATACCGACCGATCAACTCGGAATGAGGGCCCATGTGCACTGCAGGGGGGGGGGGGGGGCAGATATAACATTAGCAGAGAGAGTTAGATTTGGGTGGGTTATTTTGTTTCTGTGCAGGGTAAATACTGTCTGCTTTATTTTTACACTGCAATTTAGATTGCAGATTGAACTCACCACACCCAAATCTATCTCTCTCTGCACATGTTATATCTGCCTCCCCTGCAGTGTACATGGTTTTGCCCAACTGATAAAAAATTTCCTGCTGCGATCAACTTGGAATTACCCCCATTAGCCTAGGCATCTCTGCACTTATATACTGCTTTTCTGCACATACCAGAAGTGTCAGCATTACGTTACTGATGCACAAACACTTATTCTTTCTGTAATTGTTCTAGACAGTTTTTAAGCAGTGTTTATGTAGCAGGAAAATAGAATTTATGCTGACTGCTGTGTTCAGAAAAACACTCAACCATACATTGCAAGCGGTCATAAGTATCAGAACCATGCAATTCTCCAAAGCCACAAATTAAATTGACATATTTTACCCTCTGCAATCTCACTCTACATCATCCAGAGGTGTCACGGGGTCTGGTCACAAACCGGTGCGCACTTTGCACACTCTTGCGTGCAGAATCGCGCTCGCGTGTGAAAGGGGTGTGGCCTAAGTTGGATGGGCGTGCCTAGTATCATCCGAAGAAGCTGGGCTGCACCCTTTGAACTTTAAATGTGCAGCGTCAGCGCCTGGATCACAGGACCGAGTGCTGCAAGCGACTGTCACACTGCAGCACTTGGCTCCCGTGAGTGTAAGAGGAAGGCATTGACACCTGGGTGCTGGCCGCATTGCCCGCACCAACCTTCTGACGCCATTGCCATCATCCACTCTGATATACCTCCCAACATTGGGAGATGGTAAGGAGGTACTCTCTGTCGCGGTGAAGCCGTGCCCGCCTGGAAAGGGGGTGTGACCTATAGAAAGGGGCATGGCTTCACCTGAGTGCCATGATTGCGAACCACACCACCATTTTCCATCACTGTGGGGGCATGTCTAACGCTCTATGAGTTGCTGTCATGCCCCCAGTGCCTCTGTCTCCCGTGAATAGATGCTGCTCTACTAGGCAGAGCAGCAACTGACAGGAGCCTTCCAACTGACCCCCCCCCCCCCCCCCCCATTAACACACACACACACACACACACACACACTGCGGGACACTGCAGCTCGTGGGTGAGACGGTTCCAAAAAATGAAAAAAAGTGGACTGTCTCGCGAAAATCAGGACATTTGGGAGGTATGACTCTGGGTGTATTATGTAAGCATAAGTCCTAGTCAGGGCAGTAGAGAGCATGGCTGGGCCCAGGTACTTTTCAGGGGGGCATGGCCTATTCATGGGAGGTGTGGGTGTGCAGAAAATACAGAAAGAATAGTACTTTAAGTGCCTCCCTGGCCACACTGCAGCCCAGCACATTGCAGCGTGTGCTGGGCTGAAGAGAAGAGCTACAAGTGCTGCTGCCAGGAAAGGGAGAATGGGGACTTAGGCCTCCTCTGAACCCCTCCATCAGACCTGGGCCCAGGTAAATAGTATCTGTGTCTGGGTTGGGTATTTAGATGTTTCCGAACCTGTGACAGAGGTACTGGTGCTTGGAGCTGTACTGTGTCGAAAGCTTGATGGTTTGATTTAGTCCTTGCTCATGAGATCAGTGAAACACTTGAGGCTAAGGAAGAGTTGGATGATTTACTGGAGCTAGCACCAGGTTGCTGACTGAACCCAGAACAGGGGTGCAGTCTTCTCCTGGGAACCCCTGCAGGGGTATTTTGGTTTCGCTGCACCCAGCAGGCCGGTCACGGCCCCCTGACTGGGTCACCTGGGCTAGAACTATTAGTACTCACAGGATAGGAGACAATGAGGTAGACCTGAAGGGAAGACTGATATCAACTGAGATTCTGGTATCAGGAAAAATAGCAGAATTGGTATAATGGAACTGGAAACTGGACTAACATACTGACTGAACTGGAACCAGGATGATGACACTTATTGCATAGACTGGAACTGAGCTGGAGTATAATGGACTGGAACCAGACTGGAGTGTTGACCGGGCTCGTACCAGAATGATGACACTTCTTGCATAAACTGGTACTGAACTGGAGTAAAAGCAGACTAGAACCGGACTGGAGTGCTGACTGGGCTGGAACCAGAATGATGACATTTCTTGCATTAACTGATACGGAACTGGAGTAGAACCAGACTGAACTGGACTGGAGTACATGGCTACAGAGATACAGGTTCTAAGGCAATACCTGTGAACACTGCAGAGAACAGCAACAAGGCTCACACACTGAGCTGTGTGGCTTATGGAACTGGCAACCTGTGCCCTCTAAAGTAGGAAGCTTTATATCCCTGGGTTGTCCTGGATTGGCTGTGTCAGTTGAGCATCAAACTGGAAGGGATTGGACAGAAGAAAGTCAGCTGACTGGACCCAAGATGCATGGTTTAGGAGAGAATTTTGGTTTCGGTAGAAACAACAGGAAGCGGAGCACTATGGAGGATCACATATAGGATTATATAAAGAATACTGAGAGTGCTGTGCAAAGGCAATATGTATAGACTTGACTGACAACCAAGAACAATGAGCAGGGAGACCAGCTGCTGAGCACAGAATCCTGCAAATTGCTCCCACAGATCAATTCTCACACAGGTGACTAATCAAGAGTTTTATGCGCAAGAAACACAGACTGCAGCTTGTGTGCTGAACTGCAGGAGTGATGGCAGAGGCAAGAAATGAAACATGAGAAATTTAGTCAGGGTTGTGTCAATCTGCTCCACCTCCCCTCTCGGCACCACTGGTCCAAAAGACTGATTACTCATAAAACCAGTGTAATCTAATTAGCATAAAACTTTTTTTTGTTGAGTACGGGATTCTGACAGTTAGGATGCCAGCTGTCAGAATATCAACAGCGACATCCCGGGGGGCAAAAAACGGAACCCCTGCAATCTTTAACACCGCTTGGAGATCCCAGTAAATATACAAAAGGTCTGTAAACATCGGTATCTTTTGTTTTTAATTAACCTTTTTTATTCACAGGTATTGCACTATTTTTTACACTGTCTCTTTGGTTACAATATAGCCATTTATCACATTCATTGTTGCATTTATATATGATTCAAGCGCTTTGTTATACCCATTTACTATGTTGTAAGCACATGTGTCTGCCCCAGGGCCATGACTGTGAATCCAGTTTCCAGTTTCAGAAAGTCCTTTGTATTCATACATTTGGTCATAACTAATCGTTGCAATGTGCTACAATCTACCCATAGCTATCAAATTACTCCACACATTCGCCTGACATTTTGACACTGTGGGGTATATTCAATTAGCAGCGATAACGGACTTTTCGTGTGAAAAGTCCGGTTTTCGCGCGAAAAACCAGACTTTTCCCGCGAAACGTAATTACAGCCTATTCAATTTTCCTGGAAAATTTATCGGTGATAATTTTTTCACTAATTTCACTTCACCTACTCTGAAGCAGGTGAAAAGTTGGGAAAAGTCACTATTTTAAGGTAAAATTTTTTGGATATGGTACAGAACTCCTGGGACACCCCCCTTAATGACTAATTAGGCACATTGAGGTTTTTAATTATTTTTAATTGGCCAATAATGACATGTAATTTTTGGGGTGAAAAAGTACAAAGTGATGGAAATTGGGGTTCAAGGTATGGGACAGGTATATTGGGGTGCTTTATGAGTGGGACAGGTGTTTTTAGGCTTGCAGATGGGAGTAATCGGTCTGTTTCCACTTTTTTTAAAGTATCCTAAAATGACCCAAATATATACTTATACCCATTTTCATGTACCCCAAATTTAATGAGAGCATTTATTTTGCTCAAAAAAACTTGCTTTCTATATTTTTTTTGCATTTTTAAAAAAATGCATATAACAGCCATTTCACACAATTTAAGTCCCCAAAAACGCTCTAATGTGATCTCTGTTTTCCTATGTTAGTTTAGCATTTTTTGGGGTACAGGCTGATTTCCCCATTTTCACCTGCACTTTTCACTGCAAGAATTTTCACGTGAAACCCGTTTGGAATTAAATAGGTCGAAAAATGGAGCATTTTTGCGGCAATTTTCGCCCGATTGCCGCAAAAAATTTTCGGGCGAAAAATTGGCGCGAATTTGCGGATAATTGAATACCCTAGTAAGCATGATATATTTAACTTGTTCGGTTCCAATAATACATATATATCTGATGTTACACTCTATTATATAAATACAATTTAATTCAAAATGGTGCTTAACATGTCTTTGTCTATGTGTTGTATGATTATGTGTTGAATATGCCTTTGTGGCTTGTCTGTGTGAATGCGTATGCTACCGTATATCCTGTGCACGCTGCGTGTATGCGCACGAACAGAAACCTCTCTGTTTGGAGTTTTTATGTTGTGTACATGTAATATTTTTGACTTCGACAGTCCACCCTTTGACAGAAGACAATAACTGTCATTAATGTCACACTTAACATAATTACAAAAAAATATTTCAAACACATAACTGGTGACCTAGACACACGTATGTATTCATTTTGCAAATCAGACATTGACCATAGTTGGGGAAGACAGGGAAGAGGATGGGACATCCTCTATATGCGCTCGGTGGTCACGGGACCACTGGTTGGGTGTGGGATGACATTCATCCTGTACAGTATGCTGGGACAGTACTATGGCCTATGATGTCTGATCTGAACGAACGTTGCTTACATACATGTACCTCAGGGACGTGCAGTCAGGGAAGGCAGGGGAGGCAGTGCCGGCAGTGCCAGCAGTGCCTCTCCTGTCATTAGTGATTAAAATAATACAAAGAAGATACTTATGACACATATTCTGTGTCATATGTATCTGCTTTACCCTCTGTATTATTTTAATCATTTTTACCTTTGTAAAAAAATGATTTAAAAGTGTTTCGGAGGCACCGCTCTCGGTGCCTCCTGCTGTCAATGGTAAAGGAGTAGAAGCGGGGGCGGGGCCAAACATCGGGCTGTAGAAGCCCATTAAAAAAATCACTGAGAGCGGCACTAGTATAAGTGCCTCTTTGACAGGGGCAAGACGTGATTGGGCAGTGGTTGACTTAAGAGGGGGGGGGGCTACCAAGGCATGTGGCCACCCTGTCATCTTGGACATTTTTAAATTAGATTTACATTACTATATGCGGCCATACCCGCAGTGGCGGATGCAGCAGGGGGTGACCCCCGTAACACACGGTGACCCTGACCCCCATGCCAACTTACCAAAGCTGCTGCTCCGGTTACCGGTAAAGCCGCCGCTGCTGTGTTAATATTCCCGGGGCTGCTCTCTGAACCCGGCAGCGGGGTGACTGTTAAGGAACAGAAGAGGGGGTCAGGGCTACATAGCAGTCAGACGCTGCTATGTTCCCTGGCGCTGTCCCGGCCGCCGCTGTCATTTTTATGTGTGAGCTGAGCCGGCCCAAGTGTTACCCCGGGTACCTGTACAACGCCATAGTGAGGAGGGTGCTGCTGTAGATGGGCCCCCATGGCGTCGGACTGAGGAGCAGCAGTGTCAGGGCTGAGGATCTGCTGTCAAGTGATGAGATGCTCGCGGACCGGCGATGGAGACCTAGCAGCGGCATTTTGAATGCGGCACTGGCTGTGAGGGAATCGCGGCTAGTTGCCTGGCAGCCAGACAGCGGATTATCGCAGCTGTCATCGTGTGCCTGCCCAGCAGACTGTGCTCCGGACACTGGGGTTGTCGAATCCCCCGAGGTGTCTCCAGGAGGGAAGAGATTCCTTTCTGCAGGGACTGGCAGGAGTGGGTAACGGGAGCAGAGGAAGGAACACGCAGGAGAGGAAAGAACTAAACAGCCTGCATTCCACCACCAGACCAGAGCACCTTACAACTGCCTATATGTAAGTACATTAGTGGCATCAGGGAAAGCCAGCTGCCACCTCATTGCACCCAGGTCAAAACTAATAGAATATGCACTTATTATTATGCAAAACTCTATGCACAGCTCAAAGATAACATCATATAAATAAAATAATTTGCAGGCACACTGTATCAAATACTGATGCAAAAAGTATCCATATAATTATCATTCACTGCCTGTCCCCATCACCCTTTCTTTCTGTCTTTCACATTCACCCACTGCTACTGCTGTTGCCCTTTCCCTGGCGTCACCCTCTCCCTGGCATCATCCACTGCTGTCACCCTCTCTCTGGCGTCACCCTCTCCCTGTAACCCACTGCTGTCACCCTCTCTCTGGCTTTACCCTCTCCCTGTCACCCACTGCTGTCACCCTCTGCCTGGCGTCAACCACTGCTGTCACTCTCTCTCTGGCTTTACCCGCTCCCTGTCACCCACTGCTGTCACCCTCTCTCTGGCGTCGCCCTCTCCCTGTCACCCATTGCTGTCACCCTCTCTCTGGCGTCACCCTCTACCTGTCACCCATTGCTGTCACCCTCTCCCTGGCATTACCCTCTCCCACCCACTGCTGGCTATTTTGTTGTCCAGTTCTTCCATTAACTTAATAGCCCCACACCCACGCCACTATTAAGTTAATAGAAGCACTGTACAACAAAATTGCATTCATGTCCTCCTTCCACTCCCTCCCCAGTCCCAAAGACTAGTTTTTATTTTTTATTTGATAAAAATTAACAATATATTTGCCACCTGCTCATCACAAGTTTGATGAGCAGGCAGGCTGCGGGCACTGGCAGCGGCGGCATCGGACTGAGATGCAAATTAGTGGCGGGGGGCCAGGGCAGTTGATGGTGGGAGATTTTGTAAGCCATTGGCGGGGGTGTCGCCCATTAGTGGTGGGGGTAGTGGGCAACAGGGACGGTGGCAGTAGCAGACATCGGCTCAGGGCCAGTAGCGGGCATTGGCTCGGCTGCAGTAGGGATCATCGGCGGGACTCAGCGGACATTATGGCTGCAGTGCCTCACCAGCCACTGACCTCACCGCACGCCACTGATGTACCTACGTCTTTTCACACTGATGTTCAGATTTGATAGAGGTTTTGCTGGGCAAAGGGAGAAAACATAAACAAGTCATGAAAGAGACATATAAAATTTTCATGATATATATTCCTATCATTCCCTGAACATTGTTTCCATTTCTGGATCAAATGCTAGGTCTGTTTCATCATTGTAAAATAGATAATGCTACTGAAATGCACAGTGAACAATGGAATTCAGCTGGTAAACAAATATAAGATGCTCATCCAACATCTAACAGAGATACGTGCAAAAAAGATAGATGTTTAGACCTGCGCGAACCATGGAGCCATGTAAACAGATAATTTCACCAAAAGTGGGAGCAAACAGCCATGGTGAATCACAAAACAATGATAATGGTAATAAAAGTACTGAGCTCATAAATATGTGGGGTCATCCAACTTCAGCATAAACCTTTTCCTCATAAGTGGTGTAAGAGAGTGTTTCCTTAATGCACCTGTAACAACATAAGTGCTCCCCTCCTGGAAGCTTATTCAGCAATGGAGGGATACGCACACGGAAGAACGTAATAGTGCAGCCAGTCATCACAAAGGGCAAAAAATTGTAATAAAATACACTCACAATCATATAATTAAAAAGAGCATGTAAACATCCAAAAGGCAATACAGCAACACTCAGGATCTCACGGAAACCACAAATGTCAGCAAAATAGTGGTGGTTATCGGCAGGTCCGGAATCTACCAAGCCCCTCCGCGTCGATCACCAGTGTTCTGCAGCTGTCCTAAAGGTAATGTTCAAAGGTAGCACATGAACGCGTTTTCGGATCACTGCGGATCCTTCATCAGATGTGTGCTACAGAGTCCACTTGCTGTCCTTATAAAAGCCTTTAATTAAGCTGTCATCAGGTGCACTGGTGAGCTCCGATCACGTGGTCCGGAAGTCGTCACTTGCGTTCCACACGTGCGTTCCATAGGTAGTACTTCCTGTTCCGCTTTCACTAGCCAATGCAGAACTGTCTAATACGGGAATCGGAGCTCAGCCTTGCGCTTCTTACATATATAATATGCGTTCCATAAAAGTCCCGAACGGATGTCCATTTAAAAGAAACATAACACTAAAAAACAGATAATTAAGAATGAGGTGAAATGGCACATAACAGTAAATATAGCCATCACACATTCCTAATACAAAAATACATAAAGAACACTTAGGTTAAAAAGCACTTTAATTCAAACTCACTGTTTAGACCTTTAGGCATTAAAGTTTTTAATTGGTAAATCCACCTCATTTCGACTTTTGATAGCCTTTGGTCCAAATCTCTAGTTCTATTTTTTGGTAATATTTGCTCAATACCATAAAAACTAACAAAGTAGCATTCCTTTTTATCGTGGACTTTTTTAAAATGGGCAGACACAGTATGTGTTTCAAGTCCCTTTCTAATGTTATAGATATGTTCGGCAAGACGCACTTTAAGTGCTCTCGTTGTCTTCCCGACATATCTTAGTCCACAGCTACATTCCAAAACATAAATTATATTTCTAGAGTTACAGGTGTTAAACTGATTGATAATAAAAGTTTTTTTATTCACAGTGAGTTCTTTGAATTTAGTAGTTCTGCTTTTAACCGTACGCAAATAAGACACTCAGCACACCTGGGAAAGCCTTTAGTACGAATACTCTGGCGTGGTTCTGTATCAAGATTACTATGAACAAGTTTCTCTTTAAGTGCCGGAGCACGTCTATAGATAAATGTGGGATTTGGAGGTATTTTCTCAACCAAAACCGGACCTGGATAAGTAATTTCCAGTTGGCTTTGAATATTTTCTCTATATCCCTAAATCTATTGCTGCATTGACTGACAAAGGCCCATTGGAATCTATCATCAGATGCATCAATCTTATTTTTAATCTTTAAAAGATCTTCTCTCTATTTACGATCTATTCTCACCCTTGCTTACTCTATAGTAGACTTTGAATATCCTCTTTCAGAAAAACGATCAGACATCTCATCTAATTGTAATTTACATACTTCCTCATCAGTGCAGTTTCATTTAACACGTGAGAACTGACCGTATGGTATTCCTTCAAGCCAGTTCTCATGATGTAGGCCTGTTCTTTCAATAAAGCTATTACTGTCTGTCGCTTTCCTAAACGTCCTAGTTTTCAAAATACCATTTTCATTATAAATGGACAAATCGAGAAAATGGATGACAGATTGACTATGGGTGAAGGTAAGTCTGATGTTTACAGAATTATTATTCAAACAATCCTCAAATTCCACTAGAGAGGCTTCATCATCTCTCCAAATAAATAGGATGTCATCTATATAGTGATGCCAGGATACCAGGCGCGCCACCAGACCACCATTTTTACCACGGTCCACTCCTGTAGTGACTGCCGCGTACCCAGTGAGGATCCCCACCAGACCCATCAGCACTGGAAGTATGACGTATTAACAGCAATAAATCAATACCCCGTCTTTTTCAGTGGAGGTTACAGGCCTGCTCTTTTTTGGTTTCTATCCACTGGAATTTTCTTGGATACGAAACAACCTATCGATCACCCTATCCAATGAATGTCCACCTAGGAATATTTCCTGAGAGAGTCAGCGAAAATTCCTTCTCTTTCCACAAATCACGTCTGTGTATGCTAACACAGCGCATATGATGACGCAATTGCGCAAAATGATGCAAATGGTATCACGTTGCGCCACGTATCACATACACATACGTGCGGTCCAATCGCATGGCTTATAGATACTTATTATCTATATGCCCTACGATCACGGGAGTCGAATTCACAAGCTGCGCTCCATAGCCAGAGCGTAATACCAAAATCACGCTTCTCCGCATGTTTTACCTTTAAAAATACACACACTACGTGCCTCAATACCAATACATGAGGTCGCTAGCCTTCACGCCACTAATCCTCTACTTACTCAGTGTCTGCTGGATCCCGTTTTTGTCCTGGGGTTCAATGCACTCACACTTACTTTTCAACAGCTCACACATTTAGATTTTCTGTACAGAAAAAAAGTCATTTACCAGTGATTGATAACATCCCCCCCTGAGGTATTACACTTCAATTCATTATTCATTCAATTCATTATTCTATATAACAGAGTTTATTTCTATCGTCTCGTTGAGACCATGTGGATGTAATGAATTAAATTTGAGCATCCAGTATACTTCACGGCAACAAAGTGTATTGAACCTATCGCCCCCTCTGGGTGTAGGGGTGATTTGCTCGAGACACAAGATGGATAGATATGTGGGATCTGCTAAATGTTTGTTGGAGAAATGTCTCGGCACACTTTTGGGGAGATTCAAATGTTTGAAAAGTTGATTGGGTGTCTGTCTTTTTCCTGTCTATTAGATAGGAAAAAACAGACTCCCAACTGACTTTTCAAACATTTAACTCTTCCCTTATGTGACTGGCATTTCTTCAGGATATTGCGATGTTCCATAAAGCGTGTCCTAAGTGGTCTGATGGTTCGACCTACATATCTCAGTCCGCATTTGCATGTCAGCAGATATATGACGTATCTTGAATCACAATCCATAAAAGATTTCAATGTTTATATATCATTAGATAGTGGAAGGGCTATATTTATAGTCTTAAGAGGCATATGGGAACACATAATATATCGGGATTTGCCACATTTGTGGAAACCAGGTGGTTTGGTTATTAACCAATCACATCCATTTATAGATCTCTCTTCTCTCAGGATCTGCAGATGACTTGTGCTAGAATGGTTTTCAAACATCTAGTTTTCTTATATATATTACTTGGGGCGTTGTGGGTAGAAGATCACCAAGAATGGTGTCTTGTCTAAGAACCCGCTAATTCCGTCTAATTATGTTCTTAATTTCGTGTGCACAGTTGTTGTATTTGCATATAAATGCTATCTCTCTATCTTTATCGTTATTGGTCTTTGAGGAATGTTTTTTTCTCTGAGAGACTAAGCCTGTCCATCTCACATACTTCTACAAATGCCTACTGCAATAGATGTTCAGGATATTGTCTACTTCTAAGAGACTGCATGAGTTCCTCTGCTTGTACCTTAAATGTATCTAAATGTGTGCAATTGCATCTTAAACGCATTACATCATACGAGATATGTAGGTCGAACCACCAGACCACTTAAGACACGCTTTATGGAACATCGTCGTAATATCCTGAAGAAATGCCAGACACACAGTGTGCCGATACATTTCTCCAACAAACAGCAGATCCTACATATCTATCCATCTTGTGTCTCGAGCAAATCACCCCTACACCCAGAGGGGCCGATAGGTTCAATACCTCCTCAAATACAAAGGCATCGCCTCTGTGCGATGCTTTTGTATTTGTGCGGGGGGGGGGGGAGGCGGCAATGACATGCGGGGCGGACTAGCCCTGTGCTGGGCGTCCCCCCGCATGTCTGAGTTAACGATCGTAGCTGTGCTAAACTTAGCACAGCTACGATCATCTCGGAATAACCCCCATTATCCCACTTGGATATTCATCACAGGCATCTACCAGCAGTACCAGTTAGTATTTAAAGGACTTTCCAGCTGACCAGCAAGTAGAGTGATGCTCCAATACCAGGCTTATCACTTCAGTCGTATGGACACCCCACCAGCACATAAAGGACATCCCAGCTGATAAATAAGGGGAATCACATTCTTTCTAACGAACATCACTGGTAATATCCATGATTGATCTTTGACCTGGAATCTACATCTGCTATTTAATGCTGTGACTTTTCTAATTATTCCTAGCCAGTTTAAGTGGAGTATTGGGCGATCAGTGACAGTCTCTTTTGACGCGACGTTTTATATGTGATATTGTTTTATAACACTGATTTTTAATGTGTAAATAAATGCGTATAATTTAAGCTTGGGAAATCTTGTATTAATTGAAACAGCCAGCGCTGGTATATCCCTTTTTTGTTTTAAGCTATAGAAGGCTTAATGTGTGGCGCACTCTTTTTAAATGTTTTTTTTTTAAATTAATTAAAACATAACTTTAATTACTATTATTTTAAAATATGTTAATTGATAGGCATGACATAGGATAATTGAAAATATAAAAAGATTTGGGAAACATAGTAACTACCAGAAATACCACAATGAGTGCATGCTAAAGAAGCGCTCTGCAGGGAGCAGCTAAAAACAGGTTTTTGTTGAGATCATAATTTTGCTGCAAAAAGGATCTCAGAAATGTGATAGTTAAAACCTGTATAAAACTTTTTATATTTTCATTTATGCTAAAAGAAATTATAATATTGTCCTACCGATATACCCCCACATGGAAAGAAGAATAAATAATCTTTCAAATTAGAGTAAAATTACATATGGTAGTACTAGCATTGTAGCATATATTGCTGACTTCTTTCCAGGCTGACAATCAATTATCCTATGTCATGCCTATCAATTAACCTATTTTAAAATAACGGTAATAAAAGTTAAGTTTTAAGTAATTAAAAAAACAACATTTAAAAAGAGTGCGCCACACATTAAGCCTCCTTTAGCTTAAACCTACTAGTGGTTTTGCTTAAACCCCCTAATCAGATATTGTACCTTGCTTAATGGTGCACCTCCAACCATACTATAGAATCTTTTGTATTAACACTTAATGAGTACATTCTCTTATCGGTTGGTTCACTTGTAGAAAATTATCTCACTACTGTTTGCGCCTCTGTATAGTCCCTCAGACTGTATGTCCCACCCATAATTAATCTACATGTTCCCTACTCCTTCACCTCTTCTAACAACCCAATCTCCACTAGACTCTACCTTAATCTCCTCCGGACGTTTTTCTTATTATACATTCTGCTACATTCCCTCAGCCTCCTTTACTAGCCACAATACTTATTCTAGCTTTACTAGCTCCATCACTCCCGCGGCCTCTGTATCTCATGGGCACTACACCGGGAAAAGGTGCCCTAATTAATCTCCACTGATACAACTAACCCTTCTCTCGGTAATCCTACCATATGCCCACTTCCCTCTTTCCCATTCTTCTGTACTTTCTGGGATGCACTTTCCATTCATAATTTTAAAATCTTTAAGCTCCTTACAGTTACCTGGCACACCCCTCCAGTTGATGACCACACCTACCTAATGGCTTGTCAAGCCCCTGCAGGGAGCCATTTTTATTGCATTTCCCTGGTAAGTTCTCCTTGCATCATCTTTTCTGCTTTCTCCGACTTCACTGCAGGTTTTTTTCTTCTATCATTAGGGAGTAGAGAAAAACGTCTTTTCTCCAGCTGAAATTAGGTTTTTATGTTTACTAGAGAGCTTCATGTCCCATCAGAGACCTTACAAAATGGACCAATTGGGGTTGTTGTTGCCCAAACTAATTTTACTTATTGACTGATCAGATCCAGCCAAAGCAGATTTTAGCTATTTCTGCACGTTCTGTAAAATCAAAGATTGTTTTGTTGTATTTTTGGGGCAGAGATCCTCTTTCATGTATAAACTATAAAATACTAGTTTTTGCAATTTGATGCATGAATGCTGCTGTTTCCCCAAAGTCAGTTCTCTGGGTCATCAACAGTATTCGTAAAAAGAAATAAAATTGGTTATCATTAAAATAAACTTGGCAGTATTTCCATCAGCGCAGCAAGTGTGAATGCCTAATATTTTCCTTTTAACATTCCTTTTATTCCTTCATTTCAGATATATTCCGATATCGCATATAGTGCTAATCTATCACAATCTTCTTGCTGCCCCTCGAGCAGGAAAGCAATTTAGAACTTTCTTTTCTTGAATGTATTACCTTATATCACTCAGTAGTCGTGTCCTATGACTCCCTGTCAGGGCCGGATAAAGACTTGGAGGTGTTCGGGGCACTTAAGACAGAGGGGCCCAGATGGAAGGTGGGGGATGTATAAATTATGCATACCTCCCAACATGTCCCATTCCAGGAAGGATGTAATGTTCTCTACCTGGACTTTCTGTGTTGAACTATTAAATTGATAAGAAAGGTACTTCAAAACAGGTGATTGCAATCATAAATTAAGAGGGAAGTCCAGGTAGAGAACATTTTGTCCCTCCTGGAATGGATCATGGTGGGAGGTATAGATTGTGTATATTACATTTAAACCAATGTTGTATATTAATTTTAACTAATAGTTTAAATATGCCTTGTTACTGTTTATAGCACCACCTAATTGAAAGACAACTATTTTAAAAACTTTTCTTGTAGTGGAACAAAGACAACTTAGCCATGAAATACACATAGAAAAGTAAAATAATTTATATTGTCACATGCAAGAATAGCAGCAGCCTCTGTACTACTTACACACTGAGACAGGACTCAGGAGGACTCTCTGTGTATGTGTCTCTATTTATAGACCCAAATAGTTTAGTTGCATAACTGTTTACACAGGACTCAGATACCCAGGCGGGGAGGAGGAGAAGCTGGGATCCCTGTGTCACTTACAGCCCTCTCCACCCTCCTATCTCTCCTCTGGTCAGAAAGCTCTGTCGGTAGCTCATGAAACATGAAATTCCTCTGTCTCTGCCTGCACTGCACACTGTCCTGCTCGCATTCTGGCTGCTGGTTCTGCTGCTGCTTAAGAGGGAAAGCTAGTGATGTCAGTGTGCTCTGGCCGGGGGGCCCCCTGAAAAAGGGGGCACGGGGTACAGTATGCCCTGTATCTCCCTCTTAATCTAGCTATGCTCCCTGTGCTGTGTCCAGGGGAATATTACAGACAGAATATTCACCAGTTATTATATCTGTTTGCATAATTCCATGTTTGCCAGCAATCTAAATGTTTCCATTAGGTTTTTAAAATCGACCTCCGTTTCCTTGTCCTTTCTGATTGAGGTCATTTTCAGCCTCTACCCTTGTTAGAGGATGTCACTGTTACTTCTGTACCTTATATAGACAGTACACATCAACAACATGTCTGCTGATTATATAATAGATAATTTATAAAATATGATGCAAAGGAAAAATAATACAAGGATAATCTCAGTTTCTAAAAGCTTCCTAGCATATAATCGTCGCAGGATAAAGATTACTGTTTAGCTGCTGAAAACATTGTCACAAGCAAGTATGATGCTCCTGTTGGAACTGCTCAAAGACGTTTAGATAAATCATATATTATTCTGTTATAAGTAAGTGCTGTATCTGTAATTGGTCATACATTAAATACTATAATAATTACCACATAACTTTTTATGGAAATATTGCTACAGTACTAATGTGCATGTAGGAATAATGTATATTATGGATGAAGCATTGGAAAAACAATTCTATTCCCATTTCCATGCTGCAAAGAACAAGTTTCTTTCTTGTCTTTATTTACATTATTGATCATTGGAGTCCATTACATTTGAAGGGGCTAGAACACACATTTATTAACATTTAAAAAAAATCGTCTGTTAGTAAATGTGGGTTTTAGTCCCTGAAAAAACATCGCTCTAAATCGTCCTTTAATAAATATACCCCTAAGTGAGGAGTGTCGAAGTAAAAAAAATATTACATAAAGAGAACATACAAACTACACACATGTAAGTCGCTATACTTGCAAATACGCGCAGCGAGCACAGCAATATATGGGAACACACGCATTTACACGGACATGCCACAGAGATGGATTCGACACTTATTTCATACAGTACATAATTATAGTGATATCAAGCGCCAGACATCATGGTGATTTAAAATTATATGTAATGGAGTGGTGTCATGTATGTGTATTATTTGAACGAAACCAGATACACCTGTCATATTTACTATTAGAACAACCAGCTTAATGTGTACATTAATTTGATACTTGTTATTAAGTTGTAGGACATTGCAGCGGATAATTATGATTGAATGTATAAAAGCTAAAATCACTTTTATTTGAACAATAGATATTCCAAACAGGAAATTCAGGCCAGCCCTTTGGATGTCCCCAGGGCAGAGCCTGTTCAGCATATACAAAGGAACTGGTGACTCATTGTGAGTCCCCTGCCCCAGAAACTAGTTAACACATTTTGCTGACCACACAGGAGGTCAGTTACTTGCTTTTTGGTCTCAGAGGATGATGGAGGAGTTGCTGGCAGTTCAGTTCCTGTATTTATTTACAGAGAGAGGGAGACATAAGCTGCATTGGAGGGAATGGTAATTGTATAGCTGGCATGTAACTGAAACTGTATGTAATGGCATATAACTGTATGTAATTGTATGTTCTAACTGCTTACTGTGTGAGTGTAACCATGTAACTATAAGTATACTGTACTTTGTAATATATATTGAATCCATATCCTTTTTTAATAACAAATACATACATCAATGAGCTTTGGAACTCAGATAATGTGTGGGTGTATTGTTTTCTCTTATGGGATGCAGTGTTTTGCGATGTATAGCGCACATTCATGGGATATGGCAATAAGAGATGCAGTGTCACAACTGAGGGTTTAAGCTGACGGGAGGAAGCCTCAGTTGTAGGGGCTGGAATGAAGTTAAACTTAGATGGTTTAATCAGACCCCTGGACATGTAAGTGTGGAAGGAAACCCGAAGGTGTGACCATGACAAGCAAGTTAAAAGTCAAATGAAAGTTTATTAAACAGACTCCGTATAATCACAACAGTGTTAACAGTCAGTATTAGCAGTGGCAGATAATACAGTTCCTGGATCACTAAACCATAGAAGGTATAACAGGGCACTGGTAGGTTGCAGAACAGATGTTATAGCCCTTGGGTAGAATAACCTTACCAGGCCAGGCTGTAGTAGTGGAGACAACCGAGGAACATGCCAGTAGGTGTATAAGATGATGCTGGTAACTGGAATGCACTGAAGGAGTCACTGGACGGAACCAGCCAGATGGTGGAGATACGGAGTTAAAACTGAAAGATGCTAGGGTGCGTGGAAACAGATGAAATGAAGAGTGGTTACCGGTGGTAGTGGATACTGCTGGTAAGTAGAAATCCGCTGAAAGAACACCGGTTCTTTAAGGAGGTTGAATTCTGTTGGAAGCAGGTTGCTGGAAACAGATGGGTTAATAGCTGAAAGCTTGGAAGCTGGAAGCAAACGAAGTAATAGCTGAAAGCTGGAGCAGTCACAGAGGATTGCAGAGTCAGGCTGCACCGCAGGATGGAAAGCAGGTGCGGGTCTCTTTGTGGATGCTGGAGACAGGAGCTGGAACCTGGAGAAACAAACCACAGGAGAGAGAGACTGGAACAAGGTATGACATTCAAAGCACTGACATCTATCTGGCCTAGACACAGGATACTTATACCTGCTGCTATGCAGGCATTGGCTAGGCAATTATGCAGATTCCAGAGATGGTGGATTGGAGGAATTGGAGCATGTGATCAAATCCAACATGGCTGCGCCCATGCTGGAACCTGGAGGGAAAACTGGTTTGTAATGAAATGTGCAAACATAGTGATAATGGCGGCGCCGGCCGCGGAGGACAGGAGACGCCAGACGACAGCTACATGCTGAGACACCTGGAGGGCAGCAGAGGCCGCGGCAGGCATGATACATGATTCTGAGAACCTGCAGCAATAACACAGTAACGGCGGCGGAGGCCGCGAAGGACGGGAGACGCCATGTTGGATTCAAACATGGCGCCGCTGTGGTAGTGTCTCAGAATGACAGGAGGGATGTGCAGAGTGTTGACACAGATGAGGTCCGGATTTGGAACGCTGGGCCAGTCTCAGAAGACACCTAAACGGCAGGTAATGGCGTCCAGATACCCGGATCGTGACAGCACCCCCCCTTTAGGAGTGGCCCCAGGACACTTCTTAGGCTTTAAAGGAAACTTTGAGTGGAAATTTCGCACCAAGGCAGGAGCATGGACGTCTGAGGCATTGGTCCAAGAGCGTTCTTCAGGACCATAGCCCTTCCAGTCAATGAGATACTGTAACTGACCGTAACGGAAACGTGAGTCCAAAATCTTGGCCACCTCGTACTCGACTCCCCGTTGAGTCTGAACTTTGGGAGCTGGAGGAAGTGCGGAATGAAACCGATTTAGGATCAGTGGTTTCAACAAGGAAACATGAAATGTCCTGGGTATTTTCAAGAAGGGTGGTAACTGTAATCTGTAGGCAACAGGATTGATGACTTGTTCAATCTTGAAGGGACCGATGTAGCGAGGTGCAAATTTCATGCTGGGAACTCTCAACCTCAAATTCTTCGTGGACAACCACACACGATCACCCACCTTGAGAGCAGGAACCGCTCTACGCTTCCTATCGGCAAACTTCTTATACCTGGATGAGGCTTTAAGCAGGGTTGCGCGGACGTTCCTCCAGTTATTTGAAAACTGACGCAAGGTGACATCCACTGCTGGAACAGAAGTTGCGGGAAGCGGTTGAAATTCTGGGACTTTAGGGTGGAATCCATAATTAATGAAGAATGGTGTAGAAGAAGATGAGGAATGGTATTGATTGTTGTGGCTGAACTCGGCCCAAGGAAGGAGTTGAACCCAGTCATCTTGAGAGGAAGACACATATATACGGAGGAAGGCCTCCAAGTCCTGATTCACCCTCTCGGTTTGACCATTGGTCTGAGGATGGTAAGCCGTGGAAAACTTTAACTTGACTTGGAGGGCTTGACACAAACTTCGCCAAAATTTGGCTACAAATTGTACTCCACGATCCAAGATGATCTCTTCAAGAAGACCGTGAAGTCGGAAGATCTCTTGTATAAATACTTGAGCCAACTTGGAAGCTGACGGAAGACCGGTGAGAGGGATGAAATGTGCCATCTTGGTGAACCGGTCAACTACCACCCAGATGGTATTAAACTTGTTGTAGATAGGAAGAGCGGAAACAAAGTCCATCGACAAATGGGTCCATGGTCGACGGGGAACAGATAATGGAACCAGTTGCCCCGCAGGCGACTGGCGGGAGACTTTGTGTTGGGCACACTTTGGGCAGGAGGCAATAAATTCCATAACATCCTTTTTCAGAGTTGGCCACCAGTAGGACCTAGAAATAAATTCAAGGGTTTTCTGAATGCCTGTATGTCCAGCAAAACGGGAAGCATGGGCCCAATGCATGAGCTTCTTCCTTAGAACTGGCTTAACAAAACTTTTCCCTGGTGGAGGCGTAGAGTCCATCCCTACCGTGGAGAATGCCAACGGATTAATAATAGGATGCTTGTCTGCAGACTCGGACTCATTTTCTTGCTCCCATGAGCGGGAAAGGGCATCGGCCTTACGATTCTGAGAACCCGGACAGAACTGGAGTTTAAAGTCAAACCTAGAGAAGAAAAGTGCCCATCTGGCCTGACGAGGATTCAGACATTGTGCGCCTTTGAGATATAAAAGATTTTTGTGGTCGGTAAGTATGGTGATTGAGTGGGAAGCTCCCTCCAACAGGTATCTCCACTCCTCCAGAGCGAGCTTGATGGCCAGCAACTCCTGATCGCCAATGGCATAGTTGCGCTCAGCTGGGGAGAACTTCCGGGAGAAGAAACTGCAAGGATGTAGATGTCCATCTTTGGCCCTCTGGGATAACACTGCTCCTACTCCAACGGAGGAGGCATCTACCTCTAAGATAAAAGGAGAGTCGGTGTCGGGCTGTTTCAGAACTGGTGCAGAGATGAACCGTTGCATCAGAAGGTGAAAGGCCTGCGTAGCTTCCTCGGATCACTTGGACGGATTAGCACCTTTCTTGGTTAATGCAGTGATAGGCGCCACAATGGTGGAAAAGTCTCGTATAAATTTTCTATAATAATTGGCGAACCCTAAGAACCTCTGGACCCCCTTGAGGGTTAAGGGTATAGGCCAATTCTGGATTGCTTGGAGTTTCTCAGGATCCATCTCTAGTCCGGAACCGGACACAATGTAACCTAGAAACGGAATGGTTTTAACTTCAAACACACACTTCTCCAATTTACAATAGAGGTGATTGACACGGAGACGGGAAAGAACCTCTTTTACCCAGAAACGATGATCTTCGAGATTATTAGCAAAGATGAGGATGTCATCTAGATAAACCACGACATGGCGGTACAAGATGTCCCTGAAGATCTCATTCACGAAGTGCTGGAAGACTGCTGGAGCGTTGCTCAATCCGAAGGGCATGACGAGGTACTCATAATGTCCGTCACTGGTGTTAAAGGAGGTCTTCCACTCGTCACCCTCACGGATTCGGATGAGATTGTAGGCACCCCTCAAGTCCAGCTTTGTAAAAATGGTTGCACCACTAACTCTATCAAAGAGCTTGGTAATCAGGGGTAAAGGGTATCGGTTCTTGACGGTAATGTTGTTCAGACCTCTGTAGTCGATGCACGGACGCAGACCACCGTCTTAACGACGAAGAAGCCTGCGCCGGCTGGAGAAGAAGATGGTCGGATGAAACCCTTCGCCAGGTTCTCTTTGATGTACTCTTCCATGGAGTGTGTCTCAGGCAGAGACAACGGATAAGTTCGGCCTCGCGGTGGAACCTTCCCTGGAATGAGGTCGATTGGGCAGTCCCATTCTCTATGAGGAGGAAGGATATCAGCAGAGGCTTTACTGAACACGTCCGTGAAGTCTTGATATGGAGGAGGCGGAACATCAGATGACCTGGGGAAGGAATAACAAACAGGAAGAACTTTGGCTAAACAAGTCTCAGCACAGGAGGGACCCCATGCCAGTATTTGCGTAGTCGTCCAGTCAATCGATGGGTTGTGGAGACGGAGCCATGGAAGGCCTAAAACCACTGGATGTGTGGCTCTTGGAATCACTAGAAAAGAAATATACTCAGAATGAAGAACTCCCACTCTCAGACGAACTGGAAGAGTCCTTAAGGAAATGACTGCGTCAAAAATCTTGCTGCCATCCACGGCACTCAAAGAGATGGACGAGGACAGTCTCTCGGTGGGTAGGGACCACCGTTTAACATAAGCTTCGGTTATGAAATTCCCAGCTGCTCCGGAATCAAGGAGGGCAATGACGTTCCTGTAACGTTGAGCAATTTGGAGCGACACTGGGAGGTTACAATCATGAGGAGATGGAGAGGAGATCATTACTCCTAGCCGGCCCTCTCCTTGGCGAGCTAGGATCTGGAGTTTCCCGAACGTTTGGGACAGGCGTTGATAGTGTGCGACGGAGCTGCACAGTAGAGACATAGAGACTCGGAGAGGCGTCTTCGGCGCTCAGCGGGAGATAGACGGGAACGACCAATTTGCATAGGCTCATCCTTGGATGGAGATGGTTGACGAGGAGGAGGAGCAGAAGATTTAGGAACGGATGATCTTCCTCGCTCAGTTGCTCTTTCTCTGAACCGTAGATCAACCTTCGTGCATAGTGAAATTAGCTCATCCAACTTAGAAGGCAAGTCTCTGGTAGCTAACTCGTCTTTAATGCGTTCTGACAAGCCATGCCAGAATGCAGCATACAGGGCCTCGTCGTTCCAGGACAGTTCAGATGCCAGGATTCTGAACTGTATAAGATACTGTCCCACAGTACGTGTTCCCTGGCGTAGACGGAGAATCTCAGATGAAGCAGAGGAAACCCGGCCCGGCTCGTCGAAGATGCGCCTGAATGATGCTACAAAGTCAGTATAGGAGGACAGCAGGGGATCAGACTTCTCCCATAACGGTGATGCCCAATCAAGGGCTGAGCCACTGAGGAGAGAAATAATATAAGCAACTTTGGTACGGTCACTGGGGAAGTTGCCAGATTGAAGCTCAAAATGGATTTCGCATTGGTTGAGAAATCCCCTGCAGAACCTTGGAGATCCGTCAAATTTTGCTGGCGTTGGAAGATGAAGACGTGGTATGGAAATGGGCAAGGTGGGTGGGGTTACAGCTGGAGTCACTGTGGTGGACGCACCAGACGTGCCAGGTCCACGGAGGGTCGTCTGAATCCCATCCAGCCGAGTAGAGAGATCCCGGAGACAGCGGATGATGTGACCTTGTGCAGCCCCCTGATGTTCGAGTCTGGCTGCCAGTTCTTGCATAGGTCTAGCCGCTTGATCCTGGTCTCCGGCTGGATTCATATGGTCAGTGCTTACTGTCACAACTGAGGGTTTAAGCTGACGGGAGGAAGCCTCAGTTGTAGGGGCTGGAATGAAGTTAAACTTAGATGGTTTAATCAGACCCCTGGACATGTAAGTGTGGAAGGAAACCCGAAGGTGTGACCATGACAAGCAAGTTAAAAGTCAAATGAAAGTTTATTAAACAGACTCCGTATAATCACAACAGTGTTCACAGTCAGTATTAGCAGTGGCAGATAATACAGTTCCTGGATCACTAAACCATAGAAGGTATAACAGGGCACTGGTAGGTTGCAGAACAGATGTTATAGTCCTTGGGTAGAATAACCTTACCAGGCCAGGCTGTAGTAGTGGAGACAACCGAGGAACACGCCAGTAGGTGTATAAGATGATGCTGGTAACTGGAATGCACTGAAGGAGTCACTGGACGGAACCAGCCAGATGGTGGAGATACGGAGTTAAAACTGAAAGATGCTAGGGTGCGTGGAAACAGATGAAATGAAGAGTGGTTACCGGTGGTAGTGGATACTGCTGGTAAGTAGAAATCCGCTGGGAGAACACCGGCTCTTTAAGGAGGTTGAATTCTGTTGGAAGCAGGTTGCTGGAAACAGATGGGTTAATAGCTGAAAGCTTGGAAGCTGGAAGCAAACGAAGTAATAGCTGAAAGCTGGAGCAGTCACAGAGGATTGCAGAGTCAGGCTGCACCGCAGGATGGAAAGCAGGTGCAGGTCTCTTTGTGGATGCTGGAGACAGGAGCTGGAACCTGGAGAAACAAACCACAGGAGAGAGAGACTGGAACAAGGTATGACATTCAAAGCACTGACATCTATCTGGCCTAGACACAGGATACTTATACCTGCTGCTATGCAGGCATTGGCTAGGCAATTATGCAGATTCCAGAGATGGTGGATTGGAGGAATTGGAGCATGTGATCAAATCCAACATGGCTGCGCCCATGCTGGAACCTGGAGGGAAAACTGGTTTGTAATTAAATGTGCAAACATAGTGATAATGGCGGCGCCGGCCGCGGAGGACAGGAGACGCCAGACGACAGCTACATGCTGAGACACCTGGAGGGCAGCAGAGGCCGCGGCAGGCATTATACATGATTCTGAGAACTTGCAGCAATAACACAGTAACGGCGGCGGAGGCCGCGAAGGACGGGAGACGCCATGTTGGATTCAAACATGGCGCCGCTGTGGTAGTGTCTCAGAATGACAGGAGGGATTTGCAGAGTGTTGACACAGATGAGGTCCGGATTTGGAACGCTGGGCCAGTCTCAGAAGACACCTAAACGGCAGGTAATGGCGTCCAGATACCCAGATCGTGACATGCAGGCATTTACAATATATATTAGAGCGGGCATTTTAAATATTTGTGAGAAATCAATTTGGCATTCTTAGGAGATACAGAAACATGTAATGAAAAGTGAGTGAGGGTACAACAGATACAACTGACATTACAGGAAGAAGAAGGTAAAGGAAGGACGTAATGGCCAGTCATTTACTGTATGTTAACCGATAATCATACAGTTAAAAGACAATCAAATGCAAGCTGTAACTAATCTTTATAGTCAGAAGGGGATGGGGTGGATGAGAATAACCAGGGTCAGTGGTGCATGTATCAGAATGTGACCCACACTGTTTTGTGAAACTTTGGGCCAATTTATAGAAGATCCAATGTGGGATTAGGTGTAGTGGGTAACTTGTTTATGTAGACGCAGCACTCTAAGAAGGTTGCACACACAGCGGAAAGGACCCTGTAAAAACTCATTATAGTTTTATAGGCACTAAATACCATCAATCAGTAGCTATAAAAAGCCATCCATAGGGTTGCTATGCGATGTGAAGCTCACAAAATATTTGAGAAAATAAATGACCAAGCTGGTTAGGTTAGGGAGCAATCCATTTCAGATTCCCATTCAAGAGTAGCACTTTAAAATGTGAGGGTGGAGGATTAAAGGTATTCAATTGCAAATGGTGCCTGTTTGTTAAAAAGGCAGGTCGGGAGCACAGTGATGCCCACAAGGGACATGGCCACACCCACATTTATGCAGACACTCCAAAACTACATACTGTTTCTGAGCTCCCAAATGTTAGGTGGTATGAAATAGGACAAACTCACAAACTCTGTCACACACCGACCTTCTGATGCACTTTCCATGGGTGGCGCACTGTACACAGGGTTCCCTCCAGCAGCAGTGGGCAAGTCCTTCCTGGGCATCACTGATGCCTCCAGCTTCACACAGTTCATCTCTTAAGGTCACATGACCACATTAAGCCAATGACCAGCCTCCTCATTCACTTGGCAGCATTGGCGTTTCTATAATGGGTGCAATGTTTGCGGTGCACACAGGCCCATGGGTCCAGGGGAAGCCCACACCGCATGCATTTTAATACTTAACTGTCCGGAGTGGTCTGTGGGTTACGGAGAGTGCAGAAATTTCAGCAATTCAGAAGCAGGATTTAACCTGGTTTGCCTTTTAAGAGAGAACTTTACATCTCATGCCTAAATTATATTGTCCGTAATCTACAGGCTATTACATTTGGCCCACTGAGTGCACCTGTTAAGTGCCAGAACTTTAATGTGCTCATCCCTTAGACTCCTATATTCCTTGTTCCTGGTGACTGCTTGATCTCATACAACTCCCTGTGCCTGGAATTCTTATTGTCTAGCCCCTGAGGAAAACCAATTAGGTTTGGTTGAAACAGTCGTCGGGTAAGCTGCTGCCACTGATGGATTGTTGTACTAACATGTATTCTATGTGATCTTCAATAAAGCTGATAAATGTGAGTGCTGGTTTCTTCTGTTATGAAAAGCGAGTGTTGCTCTCTCTCTCTCTCTCTCTCTCTCTCTCTCTCTCTATATGTATATATATATATATATATATAGGCAATAGAGAATACAAGCGCCCATGGGTGGTCTTCTGTATGCCAAATGCCGAAATACCGGCGCACAGTATACCAGCGCCGGAATCCCGACATTCGGCATACCGATAGATATTCTCCCTCGTGGGGGTCCACGACCCCCCTGGAGGGAGAATAAATAGCGTGGCACGCCACCGTGCCCACAGCGTGGTGAGTGCAGCGAGACTGCAAGGGGCTCCTTTGCACTCGCCACGCTGTCGGTATGCCGGCGGTCGGGCTCCCGGCGCCGGTATGTTGGTCGCCGGGAGCCCGGCCGCCGGCATACCATACTACGCCCACGAGTGTGATAGCTAAGTAATAAAAGGAATTTTTAGGTGCATGTTTTTATGGCCCAAAACACTTATCTGGTTAAAAGAACTTCCAACGAGTATCCACCATTTGAGATATCACATGTAAGATAAAAAAACACAGCAAACAGTGTGTACCGTTCTCAGACTTACAGCATGTCATTTGCAATAGAGGGCGAAATTAGGGAACAAGCTTATTCCCAATAATGTATATTTACTAGCCCAAACATTAAAAGGTTAAAAATACATAGGTTTAATATACAAAGTCATACAATGGCTAAAAAACATGCATACAAGATTTAAAACATAGAGAGCTTATCTGTCCATCAAAGGAGATCAGCAACAAACTGTCCCAAATATAAAGACATACAATGGCTGAAAAACACACGTACAAGATTTAAAACATCAAAAGCTTATCTATGCATCAAAGGAGATCAGCAGCACACTGTTCCAACGCGTTTCGTCCATCAAAGTCTGGACTTCATCATATATATATATATATATATATACATGTATATACTGTATATATATGAAATGATAGAGGCGGCACTCGGTGCAAATAAGCAGAATAAACGCAGGTAAGTGCAACAATGTTTCGGAGTTTATTTACCCCGTCCTCAGGTTAAACAGAATGCAAACAACACATACCTTTTTATTCTCTGTACACCATCCGTCGCTCCGGCGTGGGCTCCGTGCTGCGACGCCCACAAGTGACATCAACAAACCGCGCCACATCACCAGGGCAACCATCAAAACACAATACATGTAACAGAACACGATACAAGTTCCGTGCAGCCTACACCAAAAGTTAAAAAATAGAGTAACATAAAGGATACTACATCACCATGAACTAACACATCTGCCCCCATAATACAGAAGCAAATCACATAAATAACAAGTCATAAAAACAAGAAGACAGGGTTGTCCTATCAAAAGGCCGTAACAGTTACATACAGTAAGTAATGAACAAAAAGCGTATCTCATGCACTTATAAAGAGCAACAATTTCCCACTATCTACAGAAATAGACAAGAGGCCTACAGAAAGCAGTAGAGTCCCAGACTCTCATTTAATCCGTAAGGTGCCATTATCCGCAATTCATGTATCCATCTGGATTCTCTACATAGGAGTCTCAAGGACCTGTCACCGCCACGTAAACACGCCGATTCATGGTCGATTATAATATATTTCAAATTGGACACATTATGGCCAGCCTGCAAGAAATGTCGTACGACCGGCTGATCATTATACCCTGTCGCCAAGGATTTCTAATGTAAAGTTTATGATTGGAAATACGCTCCGGCAATGTACAGTCAGTCTTTCCAATGTAATTGAGCCCGCAGGGGCACGTAATCAGATATACTATATATTTGGTAGTGCATGTCATCCTATGTTGAATAGTATATTTCCGTCCACTATAAGGGTTACAAAAATATTGGCCCACCGTTAGTGCCCTACAGATTATACAATTGAGACACCTATAGCAGCCTTTTTTAAGGGATAAGAAGGTATTCTGTTCACTTTGCAATGTGTCAAGACCGGTAATGTCAGTCCGCACCACCCAGTCCCTCACATTCTTTCCCCTAGTATATGCTGGCATAATCGTAGTATCACTCAAGTTTAAATCTTTGTCGGTACTCACAATGGGCCACAGTTTTTTAGCCACCTGTGTAATCTCATTGCTGTGGCAATTGTAGTGATTAGTCCAAGGCATGCGTTTAGCTCTATTGCTCTTAGATTTGGAGGACAATAGATCTTTCCTATTTTGCTTCAAAGCTTTTGTTTTAGCCTGTAATAGCCCTTCTAGCGCATAGCCACGCTGCCTAAATTTTACAATCATATCGTCAATTTGTGTACTGGCAGTATTAACATCACTACAAATTCGTACCGCTCGCAAAAATTGCGAGTACGGCAGGCTAAATTTAAGGGGCTTAGGGTGGAAACTATCAGAGTGAAGCAGAGTATTTCTATCCATTGGTTTATGATAGACCTCCGTCACCAAACGATTATCCACAATTTTAACCAAAACATCCAAATAATTAACCTGTTCAGTACTAGTATTGCATGTAAATTTAACAGGATGTAGAGTGTTGTTATGTGTTTCAATAAACTCAATGAATTTGTCTTGTGTACCAGACCAGATAATGAACAGGTCGTCTACGTACCTGACAAAAAACAAAATGGAATCAGTGAATGCCCTTTGATCAAAGAAAATGTCCTGCTCCGCTGTGAACATATACGCATTCGCGTACGATGGGGCCACATTGGACTCCATCGCACAACCAGATGTTTGTAAATAAAATTTGCCATCAAAAAGAAAATAATTGTAAATCAATACCATCTCCAGCAAATCTAGAAAAAAAAAATCGATATTAGGACCAGTGTATAAGGGATTATTGGTAATCAGTTTGCGGACAGATGCCAGCCCTTGGATTAACAGTATAGAGGCTGGATATATCAACACTACACAACAGGCTTCCAGCAGGTATCTCCCCTAACTGACATAATTTATTTAAGAAAGCTGTGGTATCCAGCAACCGTTCATGCTGCATAATGCACGGTTGTAGAAGTGCATCTAAATATGTTTAAATTCTCTGAAAAAGACCATTCACGTGCCGCTATGATGGGACGCCTCGGAGGGTTTTCCAGCGACTTGTGAATCTTTGGCAGAGAATAGAGGACCGGTACCACCGGATATTCAGTAAACAAAGCATTCATGAGTACATTAAAGAGGATCCCAGTCTCAACAGCTG
This sequence comes from Pseudophryne corroboree, assembly GCF_028390025.1. NCBI lineage: Eukaryota > Metazoa > Chordata > Amphibia > Anura > Myobatrachidae > Pseudophryne > Pseudophryne corroboree. Next base: position 320,306,256 of record NC_086448.1, on the reverse strand, counting down.
ATTGTAATTTAGTTTTCAACACTCTAGAAAATGTCTGGGTAGGATCTCCTTGCAATAATCTGTACACTGAACCATCACTCAATTGTTGTAATATCTCAGCCCTGTAATCTACCAGATTTTGTATCACGATTCCCCCGCCTTTATCAGCAGGGCGTATCGTGATATCCATGTACCCAGACAAATCCTTCAGTGCAGAGAACTCAGCCTTACTTAAATTATTATGGACATTACAGCTTGAATTAGATAACACTTCACATGTAACCGTATTATCCAACATGCAATTGCAAGTTTTAATAGTCGCACTGTTGGATACAGGGTCAAAGCGGCTACGTTTCTGTAATTTTAGTAATATACTGTATATATATATACAGGTTGAGTATCCCATATCCAAATATTCTGAAATACAGACTTTTTTTTGAGTGAGAGTGAGATAGTGAAACCTTTTGTTTTTTGATGGCTCAATGTACACAAACTTTGTTTAATACACAAAGTTATTAAAAATATTGTATTAAATGACCTTCAGGCTGTGTGTATAAGGTGTATATGAAACATAAATTAATTGTGTGAATGTAGATACACTTTGTTCAATGCACAAAGTTACAAAAAATATTGGCTAAAATTACCTTCTGGCTGTGTGTATAAGGTGTATATGTAACATAAATGCATTCTGTGCTTAGACTTGGGTCCCATCACCATGATATCTCATTATGGTATGCAATTATTCCAAAATACGAAAAAATCCGATATCCAAATTACCTCTGGTCCCAAGCATCTTGGATAAGGGATACTCAACCATATATATATATATATATATATATATACTGTATATATGAATTCCATAAGGCAGCACTACACATAAAGTTATTCAACTACTCTGGTGCCCTCTGTAGGTGCTCCCCTGCTAGGAGCCCAAATGTAGGTCAGCGAGTCGGTGGCACTTGGATAATAATACACAGTGAAACTTTCAATGAGACATCAACATTTCAAAGGTTTTATTCCCTTGTCATCAGGATACTCAGTACAAAACGCATCTATTTATCTGGACGGATTCAGAGACCAGAAAGGGATGCCAATTAATGACGTCATGCTCCCAGGCTCATCACCATAAAACCCGGTATATACAAAACATATATATTAAAAACACAAGGTCAAGATGTCACATTATCCATAAGTAAACTCCCAATATTGCCCAGAATGTATTCAAATACACAGTTACATTATATAAGATATATTATAGCATATAGCAAAAAACATATCAGAGGAAACAGGGTAAACTCAAATTATCATTCAATCCTCTCGGAGACAGGGTTCCAAGACTAAAAATCCATTGTGATGGGGCGTGGCCTGGACGCAGCTCTGAGTGGTAGTGGTTTTCTAGAGCTCCTGCACCCTCGGGGTTAAAACCAACTATTGCTGCCGATCCCTGTGGCTATTCCCTTTGGATCAGCTCTGCCCACGGCTGTGGACACCACCCCATGCTCGGGGGTATCACCGGGTGGACGTACATGCAGTTCCATGCCCGAGGCCTGCGCCTTCCTCTGAAGCCGGGGCCTCAAGTTTGCCATCTCCCTGGAAACGAGCTACGGGACTAAATTGCGGCCTAAACGGGACCCGTGGCAGCTCCCCTTCCCGCTTGGACACGCGGGCACATCGCCTCCTACCTCCACAGACCCCTCAGGCATGACTGGAAGTGGGTGGGCGCCTTCTTAGCCCTCAGCAGCCGCAGTTATTGGGAGAGTTCTCGTGCCTGTGCTCCCGGCGGCGGCCATCTTGGTACACCCAAACTGTGAGTAAGGAGTTCTCTCCTGTACAAGACCCTGCCATGCAACCAGTATCCCCCAACACTTCCATTTGCCTCTGCCTCTCCTCACCAGGGTGCCTGTTCACTCACTCCTCTGAGGCCCTGCACCACTCTGACTTAGCTCGGCAGCCTTCCGACCTGCGCCCTGTCAGAGCTACGGCACTGCGACCTCCGGTTCTGGCACCTGCCCACCAGTGCCTCCAGAGATAGTGCTGCTGGAACCTGCATCCCTGTCTCCCCCAGGTCAGACATACATCTGCCCCCCACTCCTGCGGCCCCTCTTTCTATGAGGAGCTGCCCTCCAGTGGGCTCCGGAGAGGAAAGTGGCCGCTCCCGTCGGCTCCATCGCCGTGGTATTAGAGGCAGCCAGTAAAACGAAGTGTCCTATCCGTCCTTAGCTTCATTCCTCCACGAAGGATTCTCTCCCCCTTGTTGTGGAGCTGATCCCTATACTGTTTTAACTCAGCTACGCCCCTGACCACATTTTCAAGCTAACTACCCTATGACCTCCCTGGTGCCTAAGGGGGTAATCTCCGAAATGTGAGTGCTGCACATTCCCTCCACTGCCACATCTGTTAACTTAATCAACATGTATTACTTGCCATTGTGACTGAGTGCTCCTGTTTCACATATATCCACGGTTCGATCCCAGTTCTGTTGGTACGCCTCTTTTCAATATCTGGATACTTCCCCGATATCGAGGAATGCCTCCAAAAAAGAACAAAGATCAGGTGCCTCCCAAAATCTCCTTCCCCCCTCAGAAGCCCCTCCAGATTTCCCCTTTACAAAGCGCCCTCTCTCCGTCTACCATGCCGGACCCTGGGATGTTGAATCTCCTGTCCCCCACTCTCATGGTTTCAGGAGTTGACTGTGAATCTGATGCTGCCTTGACAGTGCGATCCCTCTGCCAGATTTTGGTTGCTTTCAAGTTGGACCTCAACAAAGACCTGACCTCTGCTGTCCGTGAGGTTAAGACCGAGCTGGCGGAAATAGGGAACAGAACTCACCACCTGGAACGCAAAGTTGAAGAAATTGTTGCATCCCATAACGAGCTAATCTCCTCCCATGATCTCCAGCAACAGGAGTTGGACCAGTTTAAATCAAAGTTAGCGGATGTGGAGGATAGATCGTGACGAAATAACATCAAAATCAGGGGCATACCGGTCTCGGTCACCAACTCTGAGCTAGAACCATATGCCACAGCTCTATTCAAGAAACTCCTCCCTGCTGCGGATTCTGCAGAGCTCCGGATTGACCATATCCACCATCTTCCCAGACCACGCATCGTTTCTTCTGACCTCCCAAAAGACACCCTTCTCCATGTCCATTTCTTTCCCGTTAAGGAACGTATCATGAGAGCCGCTAGAGAATAAAAAAATTCAGATACCTTGGGGGGTCTCCAAATTTTTCAGGACTTCTCTGCTGCCACCATTGCAAAGAGGAGTGCCTTTACACCCATCACTCTTGCCCTCAGATCGCAAGACATCATGTACCGCTGGGGATTCCCTGTTAAATTGCTAATTACCTATGAGGATTCTACCTACATTGTATCCTCCCTGGATGCGGGAGTTAAATTGCTGTCGGACTGGGACATTACCGTTCAGAAGTCGGCTGCACCGTCTCATCCTACTGCTGTTCGCCACGACTGGTCTAATACCTGAGCTATGTGATAGATATGTTGGGTCCTTCCAATTGTTCTTTAGCCCTCTGAGGCTTTAGACCTTTTCCCCTCTACTGAGATGGGAAGCCCTATTAATGTTGCTGCTCATTTCATTTGTCTATTCTTATCCAGGTTTATGTGTTACAGGTTCACTCTTTTTCTTGTTTTTCAATGGTTCTTATTCTATAATGTTATCAGTTGTCATCTAGGTTTGTATTATTTGTTAAGGGGCGCTATTATGTCTTAGTAATTCTTCCAGATGACCTTGTGCTCTCGCCCCCTATGCTCTTATCCATGTTTTTCCACGTGATTTACTATACATGTTTAAATTTTTTTAGGTTGTTATGCTGAAGTGGCGGTGTCTGCTCCGTCAGCCCATCTCCAACTTTTTCTATACTACTGCAAATTCCCATTTTTTTGTTCTGCCTCCCCTGCAGTAGTCATGCAGGTCCAATATACCGGACCTCTTTTTTTTGTTTCCCCAGTCCCTGGTTCAGACACTTGCCCCTTTCCCCTCCGAGCTCCAGACTCCTCTCTGTTCTTCATTTACTGTGGTACTCTGATTTTTTGCAAGCTCCCACCTACAATGCTCTGTATAGATTTCTTCCTTACATTTCTGACATGTATTTCCAATGTTGAATCTTCTCTTTCTTGATGTTAAGGGACTAAACTCACCTAACAAACGCAGATTGGCACTCTCTTTCTTCCAACAACAAAAGGCTGATGTAATCGCATTACAGGAAACCCATTTTACCTCTGCTAACCCTCCTCTCTTTAAAAACAGCAACTTTCCAGTAGGATACTTTGCAAACGGCCCGTTCAAACGTAACAGGGTGGCTATCTTGTTTAACAAACATGTTTCCTTTGTCCTCCATTCTCAGATCTCGGACAAAAGTGGCCGATATCTGATTTTAACGGGCCTCCATGACGACAAACCCACTATGCTAGTATGCCTATATGCCCCCAATTCTAACCAAGTACCGTTTTTACGTAAACTGTTCCTCACAATACGTAAAGCGCTTAAAGGCTCTCCGGTCATACTGGGGGATTATAATTTAGTTTTAGACCCGAAATTAGATAAATCTCGCTATCCCTCCAACCCCATCCCATCTGCTCAATCCGGCCCCTCCCTAGCCTTCCGCAATTTGCTCACAGAATTCGATCTATACGATATATGGAGAACCTGTAATCCCACGGGTCGGGAATACACATTCCATTCCTCAGTTCACAACTCCTATTCCAGAATAGATCTAATTCTGTGTGATAAATGGTCTCTACAGAGGACTAGAGATATAGATATCCTTCCAATCACCTGGTCCGATCACGCCCCCGTCCTCTGGAAATGGAACCTTCACAACACTCAGTACCCTTTGCGACAGTGGCGCTTCTATCCTTACCTCCTGAATAACCCTTTGTCCAAGAAACTTATCCTTGACTCCATAGACTCCTATCTAGCTACTAATTCCCCCCTGGACACCTCTACTGTGAACCACTGGTGTGCCTTTAAAGCGGTTACTCGTGGCACAGCTATCCAAGCTGGTGTCACCCTCAAAAAACAAGCCCTCAAATTGCAGTCGAAACTAGAAGGTGAATTGATTGATCTCGAAGCAGAGAATATAGCTAATCCCTCTAGACTTCTTAAAAAAGACATATCTAATGTACGCAGCCGTCTCCAACAACTGCTGCTTGCTCGTACCCAAGCGGCATTGAATAGGATGAGGCAAAAAAATTTTCTCCTAGGTAATAAATCTGGTAGACTGCTTGCCCGCAAACTACGAGCCCAACAGGCTAGAAGCAAAATCAAATTCCTCTACTTCCCCTCAAAACAGAAGGTCCTAGACCCTAAGGACATAACAAACCTATTTGCGCAATACTATGCCAAACTTTATAACTTGCTGGCTGACCCCTCGACTCCCCAACCCACTCCTCTCTCTATTTCTTTTTTTCTAGATGATCTTCCTTTTTCCACTCTCACCCAGGAGCAGTTGTCCACACTTAATGCCCCTTGGTCACCTTCTGAAATATCAGAAGCTATTAAAACCTCTCCCTGAAACAAGGCCCCTGGCCCGGACGGGTTCATTGCTGATTTCTATACTACATTTAATGACATTCTTACCCCCCATTTGACGGCCCTATTCAACGCGTTTTCGGGTCTAGGCACCCTCCCACCAGAACAGTTAGAAGCACGCATAGTCACCATTCCCAAGCCTGGCAAGGAACCGGCCTACGTACACAATTATCGACCTCTAGCACTACTCAACTGTGACATTAAACTGTATGCCAAGTTAATTGCGACACGTGTTAACCAATTTCTTTAATTGCTGGTGCACCCGGATCAAACTGGTTTTGTGCCTGGGAGACAAGCGTCAGATAAAACGCGCAGAGTCTTTAACTTGATCGACTCACTCTCAAATGACCAGGGCCTTCTCTTGCTGTCCTTGGATGCTGAGAAGGCCTTCGATAGACTGAACTGGACATATATGCGTGAGGTTCTTCTTCATTTTGGCTTTAGAGATCGTATCTTGACCTCTGTTTTGGCGCTATATAGCTCCCCCACGGCCCGGGTGCTCAGCAATGGCTTCCTCTCCGACTCTTTTCCAATCACCAATGGTACCAGACAAGGGTGCCCCCTTTCTCCCCTAATATTTGTCTTATCAATTGAACCCCTAGCCATCTCAATCCGGAATAATCCCCATTTTCCAGCACTGCAATTTGGATCTTCCCGACACAAATAAAGTTTCTTTGCGGATGATGTTCTCCTTTTTATTTCTGATCCCGTCAACACTCTTCCTCTCTTACATTCTACTTTAGATGCATATAGCCAGGCTTCTTACTATAAGCTCAACACCACTAAGACAGACGCCCTACCCATCAACCTCTCCAACTCCTTGCCAGCCCTCCAATCATCTTACCCAATTAATTGGCAGAACCATATGATAAAGTACCTTGGTATTAACATCCCGACCCGCACTCCCGATGTTTTCACTTCCAATCTCTCCCCTGTAATAGACATGCTTGAGGCCCTGGCGAAATCCTGGTTCTCCTATGAGGTCTCCTGGCTAGGCCGTATGGCTGCATTTAAAATGTCTCTTCTCCCCAAATTAATGTATCTGTTCCGAACGATCCCATATAATTTTCCAAAGAAGGCCCTCCGGACCTGTTCCTCTATAATGACTAGATATGTTTGGTCCTCGAAGCCGCCTTCCCTGGCACATTCTAAATTTGTTCTACCTAAAGCACTAGGAGGTCTATATCTACCTAACATCTTCCTATATCAGGAAGCCTGTCTTCTGGCTTCTCTCAAACACTATTTCGATGTTGACACCCAAATAGGTTGGGTGGACTTTGAACAGTCTCGAGCCCACTTGCTCCCTCTTGCAGATCTATTCCGCATCCCCAAAACGCTCCGACCTGCCCTTCCACACCTGCTTCCATCCACACAAGCTGCGCTAACATCCTGGGACAAACTATCTGCCACTCTACAGACCCCTACCTGCTGTCTCACTCAGATTTCAGTCGCTACACTCACAAGGATGACACCTCATCTGAACCTCTCTAAATAGAAGCACACAGGAGTATCATGTCTAGGTGCTCTACTCGACGGACTTTCTCTGTTGCCCTTTCCTGCTCTTCAACTTAAGTTCTCCCTACCCGCTTCAGAACTGAAGATCGCTTCCCAATACCACGCTGTCATCGGACACGACCTCACAACTGATTTTCTCTCACCTCTCCTTAAATAAATCTAGGGGAGATATAACGTTCTGGCATAAACAACTGATTACTCCTATTTCCCCCTCCAAATCTAGTGCATGATTGAAATGGGAATCAGATTTAGGCAGAAGGCTATCTCCGATTGACTGGCGAAAAGTTTTCTTAGCCTCCCACTCCATGTCCCAATGCCTGAACCATACCGAGATGCACATAACATTAATCCACAGAATATATTTGACCCCCGATCGACTGCACAGATTTTGGCCCTCCTGCAGTAATAAATGTTGGAGTGCTCTGTGGGACACATTTACCACATATTTTGGTCCTGCCCATACCTCCTTAAATATTGGTCTGAAGTTTTTGACCTGATTAATAGAGTTCTCGATACTCACCTAACTCCGAACCCTGCCCTCGCGCTATTACATATTGTTCCCTCCTCTGTCCCCCCCTCTAGCAGATATGTATTAGGTCACATTTTAATTGCCGCTTGCTCTAATTTGGCCCAACTCTGGAAACATCCTGCGCCCCCTACTCTACTAAAAGTAATCCACAAAACGAACCACCACTTTCTTATGGAAACTGAATATATCCCGCCCCCCCTGACAGCTCACCCTCTCCTAGGAAAAATTGGTCTCAGTGGCGGCAGTTTGTTATGGTTGGCGAGGGCTCCCATTACTTTCGCAACCCCTCTCCGAGCGATCCTCCTCAGACTAGTTTAATTGAACAACTGGACAGTGAGTAAAGAGTTGCTGTGCCTGCTTACTGAGATTCCTCCTCAAACTATTTCAGATCAACATTACCTCCTTCTCCTATTAGTGTATCGACGGGTCCTCTGCACATTCCTACATACCTTCCTCTTCTTTCTTTCTTTCTTTCTTTCTTTCTTTCTTTCTTTCTTTCTTTCTCTTTAACAGACTCTGTTCACTGTGCTGGAATTTAGGTTTCCCTATGTAACTCTATTGGTACTCCCTTCCTCCTCGCACCATAGTTTTATGATCTCTAGTATTATGTCTATAACTGTTGGGTGTATTCTGTCCCTCTATTTCTTGAGAAGTTTCTCTTGATTCCTCTCTAGCCCGTGAGAGTACATTTACTCTGGATTTACTGGATGCTCCCTTGCCTCCCCCCCTCCTGTACCCCTCCGTTTTATTTATGTTTTATTGTATACCTATATGCTATGTTGTATGATGTACTGCTCACCCCATTTTTTCTTTTCTGTACTCCATAAAACTTGATATTTTTTCAAAATAAAATTTCTTGAAGTTAAAAAAAATCCATTGTGATTCACATTTTAGTAATTATAGAGCTCTATCACCACCTCTCATATTAAAAGGGATATGATCTATGATCTGGTATCTGAGTGATGCTAAATTATGGGCAGCTTCATAAAAGTGCTGTGCTACCGGTTGATTACTTAAACCGGTTTCAAGCGCAGCTCGTATGGAAGACTGATGCCTGGACACCCATTCCTTAAGTGTCCTCTCCGTCATGGACAAGTCAGTAGGTAGACGATAAATTTTGTTATGCAGGTCATACGATGCCTAATGAGGAATCTTTTACCTCTGTGGGGATGAAAGAAGCTATCTCCGGTAACTAAAGACTGGCATGTGGTACAGCCTAAGCATTTATAGCATCCTTTTCTTCCTGTTAAAAAATTGGTAGTCTCAATAGGTCTCATATTTGTAACACCTGTCCTAACTACCCAGTCACGTATATTGCGACCACGGGTGACATAATGTCTGTTTCTGTCAAATGGTGGTCACTATCTGATTGTACAATTGGCCATAAATTTTCTGTAATGTGTCTAATGTTACCACTAATATCATTAAAGTGGTTAACTCAAGGTATTTTCTTACTATCACTTTGTTTATCTTTAGTTTTTAGTAGTTGTTTTCTGGGACTGAACATAGCTTTACTTTTTGCTTCTAACAAAAGATTCCAGTTATATTCCCTGTTGATAAAGTTCACAGTCATTCTATCAATATTTTCACTGGCCACTTTTTCATCACTACAAACCTGTCTTGCAAGTATGGAAGCCCAAATTTAAGGGGTTTAGGGTGAAAGCTCCCTGCATGAAGTAGGGTGTTCCAGTCCATAGTTTTCCTAAACAAATCAGTACTGATTGTCCCATCTAGGACAGTAACCTGTACATCCAAAAAATTCACTCTGGGTGTATTAGCAACATAAGAGAATTTGATGGGACTATCCGTCCCATTATGTTTTTCAATAATGGAGGCAAGCTGTATCTCACTGCCTGTCCAGATAAGGAACAGATCATCTATGTACCTGTCATAAAATAATATCATGCCAGATACATAGGGATCTTAAAAGAAAATGTCTTGATCTGCAGCGAACATGTAAGCATTTGCATACGATGGGGCCACATTGGACCCCATCGCACACCCAGACACCTGAAGGTAGTGCATCAGAAATACTAATCTAACACTGCAGTTGATCTTCACCAACAGTGTAACACAATACATGTATGAGTACGAAATAATAATATACTGTGGTATGACGGCAGTGTCACAGTACTTATGAAAATAAAATAAAAATTGTATAGTGCATTGTGGTACAGCACAAACAAAAAAATTATATTTTTTTATGATAATATTTTTGGGTTTTTTGTTTTTAGCTTTTATTATTTTAATTTTAAACTGGGGTGGAGCCCCTGGATGGATGCACAGATCACCCCTTTCAGATACAGCAGACAGTGCACCCCTTTCAGATACAGCAGACACAGCACCCCTTTCATATACAGCAAAGCACCCCTTTCAGATACAGCAGACACAGCACCCTTTTCATATACAGCAAAGCACCCCTTTCAGATACAGCAGAGACCCTCCTCCAAGATACAGCAGAAAGCACCCCTTTCAGATACAGCAGACAGAGTACCCCATGTGGACTGATACGGCAATGCACCCCTTTCAGATACAGCAGACAGAGCACCCTATTCAGATACAGCAAACAAACCACCCCTTTCAGATACAGCAGAAAGAGCACCGCGCCTGGACTGATACAGCAGAGCAACACTTTTCAGATACAGCAGAAAGAGCACCCCATTCAGATAGAATGAAGGGCGTAGCTACCATAGGTGCAGGGAGTGCAGCTGCTATGGGGTCCAGAGCTTAGAGGGGCCCATCTTCCTTATCAAAGTTACATATGTTATATAAATGTTTCACCATTGGGTAGTACATAAGGACCCTTACAAATGTTTGCCATGGAGTCTACAGTATTTCTAGGTATGCCCCTGGACCTGTTCAATGTTATGTGGTATGAAATTAATAGGAGGGTATTATAATGTTACATAATATGAGCTAGGACACTGTAATGTGACACAGTATAAAGTGGAGGCACTATAGTCTGGCATAATATGAACTAGGGGCACTGCATGTCCTAATATGTATTAGGTACTGTGTCATATGTAGTGGTGGCCCTACAATGTGGGGCTTAATGTGAACTAGGGCACTACTATGATTCATAAAATAAATGAAAGCATTACTATGGAGCATATAATTAATTAAAGCACTACTATGGTTCAGAAAATGAACTGGAGCACTATTATGGGGCATAACATTAAATAAGGCTCTACTATAGTTCAGAAAATGAACTAGAGCACTATTATGGGGCATACAATTATGAACTGCTGCAGAGAGGTGTCTCTGTAGAAGCAGGGGCCCCACAAAATGTTGCTATGGGGCCCACAAAGTTCTGGCTATGCCCCTGGATACAGCAGACAGAGCACCTCTTTTTCAGATACAGCAGACAGAGCACCCTGCCTGGACTGAAACAGCAGAGCATCCCTTTCAGATACAGCAGACAGAGCATCCCTTTCGGATACAGCAGACAGAGCACCCTGCCTGGACTGATATAGCAGAGCACCCATTTCAGATACAGCAGACAGAGCACCCCTTCTTCAGATACAGCAGACAGAGCACCTGCCCCATGCAAGACTACACAGTATTGAGACTCTGCAGTACACTCTCCACAGCTGGAGTGAAGATGGCGCCAATCACCAGAGACCTTTATAGAATCCAAAATCCACGAGAATCCAACAGCAGGAATATGATGTTTTGCCTCATTTTGGGATCCGAGTAAGGCGGGAAGACCCAAGCTGGACTTGCTTCCAGACTCAGACTGCAAAGTTCATGTGGGTCAGACCTTCTTATCTCTTTATATATATATATATATATATATATATAATATTTGATAGCATGCAGAAAAAATATTCAAGAAAATATGTGGCGGTGCATGGTAAAAACAGTATTATAAGCACACTCACTTCTCCCATGTACAGAAAAAGAAAAATACCAGCACTCATGTTTCAGAGGCAAAGGCAGTGATAAATGTTATTCCTTACAGGAATAAGATGTCAGAGAGTCATCCAGCCACAGCACGACAACTGTTTCAACCAAATGTGGTTTTCCTCCTTTTAATCATCTCAGTGCTGCTGCCTCCTATTCCTTCCTGTGCCTGGTCACATGAGGGTGCAGAAACTGGGGATACAGACATGAGGGTGCTGGGGATACAGACATGAGAGTACTGGTACTGGTGATAAAGACAGGGTGCTGGTATTGGGGATACAGACATGAGGGTGCTGGTACTAGCTGATAAAGATGGAAACCATCTTTGTTCATAGACTCCATGTTTTAATATGTCTCATTGACATTTGATAATTTGTTTAAAATTGTTTTTCAGCTCAGAGCTGATATTGGAACAAGTGCAAGGCGCTGCACTTTGTTTGACCTATATTGTGACTTTTTTAAGATCTATTTTTTGGTACTTTCCTGATTGAAATGTAACTGTCAGCAGCTAGACATGTAGACTTCAAAAGGTACCTGTCAGTTTGTGGTATAGCAGGTGTGAAAACGTAACTAGACAAATGTATGTCTCGCTGTTAGCAAAATCCCCCCAGTTTTTAAGCACATATAAAAATTAGAGATGTTAGTAAATATGTTACGTATAAGATAGAGTTTATTAGCCAATAGGATTGAGCTTTGTGTCAGGAAGGTACGACACTGTATGCAAATTTGTACTACTTTATACTGCTTGTTAGAAATAAACGCTTTGCTCTGTTACTTCTTACTACACACACGTGGTTAGTCATTACAAAGATTAGTTTGTTTTCTGGTCACTGGTTGCAGCCATAAATGAACCTGATGCTGACTGATTGAGTGTGTTTTTGAGCTGGGATCAACGAGGGTTGCCCTGTCCTGGGGTTGCCATTATCAATTTGGAGGTCCCACCGAGATCCTCATCACCTGTTGAACAACGAACAGCTGGGTGGACGGTTCTTGGACTGAGACTCACAAATCCATGCACATGGTGAGTAGAGATATTTATTTCCAGACTCTCACTCCTTTGACTGTCCATCTGTTCCATTGCCAGACAGGGATCGGTGACCGTGCACAGTGGTCACTCAGTATTCAGGTTAATTTCTTATTCTCCTTCTATCTTTTTGCTTATATGTGCTTATATGTGTCACAAAGGCATAAAAATCAATGAATGTGGGAGTGAATGTGTTCAGTGTAGAGTGTGTCCACATATAATCAACAGGTTTGTTAAACTGGACGTTGCTGCAGCTGCCTTCACTGGCGGTAGCAGCTCCTGGGACCAGTGAACTTAGTGTGTGGACCTCAAATACCAGGTGGATCAAGTGGCACGGTAAAAGTGTCCAGTGAGTCTGGTCAGGTAGTCCAGTTAGGCAGCAATCCTGTATGCTTACTCAAGTGACCCATGTGGCACTTGGGGTCTGGACCACTGTTTTGTCTTGTCTTATACTGAAAATTAGAACGTAGGTTAAGTTTTTGTTACTGCAGTCTATATGTGTAGGATATTGTAGGATCATTTTAGAAATAACTCAGAGTTATGAAAGAAACATGTCCCCTTTGTAAGTGTGTAATCATTTTAGTAAAAGCATACCACAACCAGAAATATTATTGAAACTATATTTATAGCCCAGGAGAACTGCCCTTATTCTCTGAACCGTGGGAAGAGGAGCTTGACATTTTTGTACCAATAGGTTGTCATTTTATCCCAAAGTAAGAGATATTGGAAGGGACTGGATAGAAATACTTTTGGGAATTGGGAAACTCAGAACATCATATTATGCATACCATACCACTCTAAATTATAGTTATGGTAGAATATCATTGCCAGGAAACATCTGACTTGTGTGTTCTGCCAGTACTTGAACTAAACACTTCCTGTCACTTTAAAAATTATAGCATACAGAGTTAAGTGATACACAAACTAAGACAGGTGCGGGCAGCAAATGCAAATTAAATGTTTTGTCAGGATTGTGTCTGCATAGCTATCATACATAAGTTAGGAGAAGGATATCCATTTATTTTAAAAGCCATAGTGTACACTGCAGAAGAAGTGGTTTGCAAAAATAGAGAAACCCCAGATAATGTGCTCATATTGATGGGATGTAATTTTATACCGAAGAACAGTGACATAGGTAAGGATTGGTTGCAGATCACCTCTGTTCCGGGTAACATTCCTCACAGTTATATCTCGTATGATCCATTGGATCCAGGTAACTAATATTTCCCAGATTTTGAATACTTACTGGTCATAAGTGCTTGAAGGGTATGAGGTGGTTGTTTCAAGTCTTGATTTGTGGATTGAAACAGGTGAATTACTTCAGTTTGAGAAAGAGTTAGAAGAGTTAGAACAAATTCAAGAACAAATGGCTCTAATAAATATGGATGATTTTGAAGATGCAGACACATCAGGACAGGGAATAATTAGACACAGAGGTCCCAAGTAAACCAAAGGGTATCCTTACTGCGCATGTCCAAATTGTGGACATTATAACCCACCAGATGATACAATATGTCCAATTTGTCAGACACCTTGGTCCTATAAATGTAAGCCTTGTTACCAAATGTTAGGAAATCTGTTAGGTTTAGAAAGTCTATCAGTGAATGGTTGCCAGTGCTGAAAAATAAAAGACCTACAAAATTTACCTGGAGATGCGCATGCCCCAGATTAATACATTGGCAGACTAAAGATTGTTCAGCATGTAATGTTAAGAGACCAGGAGTGCACCCTAAGAAAAATTTATGTATGGTCTCAAGTCTGGCATCTGCACCTCCAGCATATAATTTACCTGAGGGATCGGTCCCCAGCGGCCTATATCCGGTGTGTACACAAAATACAATCACACCTGCTGTAGCCACAGAGGGAGGTAATGCAGCGCACCAAGAGCGGCGCAGAACCACTACGTGGTATAAACCCTGGTCAAATTCAGAACTATTGACAGTAGTTAAGGAACTTCCCAATATTAAACTGCAACCTATGGGGTTCCTCAGACAAGTTAGGAGACTATAATGCTACATGGCTGGATCTAGATGAAGTAACAAAAGCTTCTGCAGGTGATCTGAATGCAAACCAAATAGAACAAACACATCCTGAATCTCCAGGTCAGGCAATTACCATACCAAATGAAAATGCTTGCAAAACTTGTGATTCTGGCCAGACTTGGATGGAAAAATGTGAACTTTTCTGTAACCATCTGGTAGAGAATGCATCAGCAGCACAAGAGCATAGACAAACTAAAACAGAATCAGTACAGCAGTACTATTACATTATGCATAGATGCCACACTGATCAAGGCTTTGGTATGACTGGCAGTGGCGGCGGGTGTAAGACGTGCCGGCTCCCGGCTGTTGCCAGGCAGCGGGGCCGGCGCATCACTTCCACCGCTGAGCGTCTGTCTCCGGCCGGTTGCCTAGCAACCGGGGACGCTCGGCGGCCGCCCTGCACTCCAGTCCCGGCTTAGACCAGCAGCCGGGACACTGCACAGCTGGACAATTAGGTCTGGGGGGCTGGTCTGCTGGCTCTCCCATGATAGGTCAGCAGGACCTTTTTATGGGAGCCAGGATCAGGCAGCCTCGCCGGTGATAGCTTCCTGTGGAGCTGCTTCAGGTCCCTGGAGAGTTCCTGTGCAGCCTTCTAGTCCTGTGACCCTGTATCATGAGTCCTGGTGTCCAGAGCCTGGTCATTTGGAATCTGATCCGGCCTTCCAGTCCTGCGATCCTGTATCTGCAGCCTTGGGGTTCCTGTTCCATCTGCGTGCACCTTTACCGGTGTCGTGAGTAGTGGCTCTGCCGCATTTTACGGCCGTAGCCATATTATTTCTTACTCTCTTGCTTTTGTGTTTTCTGCGATGGTTTCCGCCATTGCTGTCCTCGCTGAGATACGACGGTGTCATGTTTGGCGTTTGGGCAGTAATTGCTTTTGTTATGGATTTTTTTGGTGGCCGCGCCGCACATAAATTTGGTTATAGTTTTCAGTAGTTTCCCCTTTTCTTTTGTGTGTCAATTTTTAGTTAGGTTCCCCTTGTTCTCTCTCTGTCTCGGTTAACGCCTTGTCACCTACTAAGACAGGGGGGCATCGGAGTCAGGCAGACCTAATCCACCCGTCAAATGCGGCTGCTGTGGGCCCAAGAAACCATAGTCTCGCAGGCGTTGACCGACCACTTGGGGGAGACAACGGAGTCAGGGTTTCCTTAGGGGTTGCTGCTGAACTCAGCTCAAACTGCAGCATCACGTTCCTGTACTCAGAGCTCATCTATTGCCACCCTGTCTCTTGGGTTCCGAGTACAGAGAATGTAACAATGACAACAGCCAGAGACCTAAGAGTGTTCAAGACTGCCTTCCTTGATGGTCTGTCCCCTGCCCTAAAGGAAGAGCTGTACCCTCCCCCTCTAACCGACCGATCTCTATCCCCCTCCTCCCTACAGTATGGTTCTCATTAACCATTTGGGATTTTTGTACACGTTTCTATACACTTCGTTCATTCCACCCCCTCCTGGTCCCCCTCTGGAACAACCCAGCCTTCATTCCAGGTATGGATCACTGTCAGTTCCAATTATGGACTAACCACAACCTCTTATTTCCCTTGGACATTGCCCCTCTGCACACCTTTCCAGATTTTGCTAGTTTACAATCCCGTTTTACTCTCCCCCACAGAGTCTTTTACCAATTTTAACAAATTTGGCATTTCTATCACTCCCCGAGCGTCCTACTTCGACTACGTCCACTTCACCACTTGAATCTCTTTGTCGTCACCATCAGTCATCTAAGGGGCTTATTTTGTCTCTGTATCAACTCCTATTATCCCACAATCAACCTCCCAAAGAATCTCTCGAATTGGCCTGGGAAAAGGATGTAGGTGACGTGCTAACTCCTGCAGAATGGTCCAAAATGAAACAGGCGATATCGAAATGCTCGATCTCTGTGCGTATAAAAGAAAATGCATATAAAAACTCTATGCTCGCTGGTACCTCATTCCTATCCGCCTCCACACTATTTATCCCACCACATCGGATCTTTGCTGGAGTCAATGTGGCCAAAAAGGGACTTTCTTACACATCTGGTGGACATGCCCTTCTATAAGTCAGTACTGGAAGGAAATACACAAATTGATTAAAATCATTACTGATTTTGATAAGCCTTCTTCACCCTTATTTACACTTTTAACTAGACCAATTTCCCACCTCCCACAACCCACGTATAAATTTATCACCCATATACTCAATACAGCTAAATGTCAAATTGCAGCAAACTGGAAGTCGATTATCCATCCCCCCTTACCTGCCACTATCAATGCAATCTGGTCGACCTATAGACTGGAACGAATATCCTCAGTCATTCATGATACTCAAACTCAATTTTTTCGCGTGGTCACCCTGGACCACTTACTATGAGGTCGAACCCCCTCTGGCTACCATTTAATTTTACCTAGTACTGAAGAAGTGCGCACACCTCGGCTGGCTATCCTTCTATCCTTCCACCCTCCTATTCTTCTATTCTTCCATTCTTCTCTTCTCCTGTTCTACTATTCCTCTTTTCCTCTTATCTCCTCTTTCTTAATTCCTCTATCCCTTTTTTCCTATATTCCTTCGCTCCTCTTTTTCATATACTTTTCTGGTCATTGATCTGTTTGTTCTTCCCCAATTGGAGTGAAAAAAAAAATAATTTTTGTAAAGTTTTATTCCAATATTTTAATATGTTGTGCCTTTACAGATCTCTCTTATTGCCTTTAAGATTTTGACCCCTACTACTTCTTGTCTACATTGTTGTGTATATTGTTTTGCTTACGGTGATGTTCGATCTGATTGATGTAACTTTTTCTTATCTTGCTCAATAAAAGTTTTTTTTTTTTTTTAAAAAGGAAGAGCTGTACCGTAGTAGACTGGAGGCAGGGACATTGGCTCCAGATGTGATTCTCACTATCTTGCGTGCCATTGAACATAATCATCGGGAAAAAGCTGATAAAAAGATGTCAGCCCCACAGACTATTTATCTGGTGCAACAAGCACCAGGTAAATTCAGACAAGATACCCAAAAACAGGGTAATGATAACAGAGCCAAACTTGCTGCGGACGTAGCATGAAAATGGGGTCTGTGCTTCACTTGCAATAAAAAAGGTTATCTTAAAATAGACTGTCAGAAATGGAAAAATCAGCAAGCCAATCTGCTGAGACCACTTCAAAGCAGTAAAAAAACTCTCAAGACAAGCCCAAATCAGATTAGGAACACGGCCCTGGGTGCCCACCTTTCCTTGCAAGGTATCTGAGGCTGGACCCCAATGTAATCTACCTTTAACCGTTGATGGAGGTCCAATCATCAGATGTTTGGTGACACCGGAGCAGCCAGAACTGTAATAAGGAAAAACTTAGTTCCCCAATATCTAATTTCAAGTGACCAGGTACCTGCCACAGGTCTAAATGGTCATACGCATTTCCTACAGCAATCTAAACCAGTAAAGGTCTCTGGACCAGAGGGTAAATCAGTTGTTACACAATTCCTCATATCAGTAGACTGCCCAGTAAATTTGATAGGTACACATCTTTTATCAGCCCTAGAAGCTTGTATAATTTTCAAAGAAGGAACTGTGTCTATTTCAACTCATGCTAGTGACAATCAAAGAATTGCTTTTGATACTTATATGTTTGTGTCAACTCAGGAGTGTGACTCCCCTAATATGTTGCTTCCTGACTTGCTTCAAACATTACCAAAGGACCTGTGGTCCAGCAATAAAGTAGATGTGGGCTTACTCCCAGTAACACCTGTTGCTATCAAATTAAAGCCCAATGTACAGCCAGTTAAAATGAAACAGTATCCCCTGAACAGTGAATAGGTGGAAGCAATAGGGAAACAAACTGGGGATTATGTTAAGGCAGGGGTCCTCAAGACCTGCAGATCCCCTTGGAATAATCCTTTGTTTCCCATTAAAAAATGTTCCCAATCAGACGGTATGCCCTCTTACAGGTTTATACATGACCTTCGGGAGGTCACAAGAGGATGATTGTAGATAGTCCTATTGTTCCCAACCCACACACTTCTCAACCAGATTTCAACTAGTGCTACATTATTTACTGTAATCAATTTGGCAAACACATTTTTCTCAGTGCCCATTACAGAGGATAGTCCAGAGGTTTCCAAACCCGGTCCTCAAGGCACCCCAACGGTCCTGGTTTTAAATGTATCCATGCTTGACCACAGGTGACTTAATTAGCACCTTAGTCAATTTGATTTAAGCATCTGTGCTCCATGGATATACCTAAAACCTGGACTGTTGGGGTGCCTTGAGGACCACATTTGGGAACCTCTGGGATAGTCAGTTACTGCTGGCCTTTACTTTTAAGGAACAGCAGTACTGCTTGACCTAATTGCCCCAGGGAGGAGCTGTAAGTCCAAGTGGATTTAGCGATGCTATGGCATTGGTTTTTCAGGAATGGGCACCAGAAAATGCTACCACAGTACTAATACAATATGTAGATAATCTACTTTTGTGTTCAGATGACAGAAGTGTGAACAAGATTCATATTCTCCGTTGTCATTTTTACACAAAAAGAATTGTAAAGTATCTAAGGACAAGTTGCAGTATGCACAAGACAAAGTACAATTTCTGGGTCATTGCATTTCTGCTAATGCCAAGCATATTATGGCATAGAGGAGAACAGTCATTTCAGAAGTTAAACCTCCTCAGAAACTTAAACATCTCAGATCCTTTTTAGGACTAATTACATATTGCAGGGAATAGATTGTAGGAGCATCACAGAAATTGCAAGTTTTATATGATGCCCTAAAGGGACAGAATGCACAAGGCACATTACAAATGACACAAGAACAGCTAGATGCATTTTGTCAGTTAGAAGCAGACATAATGTCAGCACCAGCACTGGGACTTCCTGATTATGCAAGGCGCTTTAATTTGTTTTGGTATGACATTTCAGGGCATGCGCAAGGAATACTAACTCAGGAACATGGTGATAAACAGCGACCCCTAGCGTATTATTCAGTACAGTTAGACCCAGTAATACAAGCAGCAGTAATGTGTGTCAAGTCAGTAGCAGCAGCAGCAGCATTGTTGCTAGACTAGGCTGCTGACATTGTTTTGGATAATCCTTTAACTGTCCAAGTACCACACTCAGTTAATGAAATTCTTAACCAAGCACAGACTAAACATTTATCTGCAGCTAGACTAACCAAATATGAAGAAGCATTTGTTAATGCTGATTAACATACAGGACAGAAAAGCAATACCTTTTACGCTGAAATTTGAGCCGCTGCGGCTGCTGGATGTAATCCTTAACCTACGTACTTTTTACTCACTTAGAGTACACACCGACACGCTGTAAGCACAATGCAGCTACACGTGTTGCTGAAATACACTTTAAACCTTAGCAGGAAAGAGTCACGACACCAATTGTATTTAAAATGCTGGAATCCAACCCACCAACATATAATTGCTAAAAGGGGGTTACAACAATATTACAGACACAATATGAGAAAAGAGGCTACAATTAATGATACATACATTTGTTTCGCCAGCGCCACGGGGTCCCGGTGCTCAGTCAATCAAGCTAGATGACCTTCAGAGAGAGAGAGAGTGACCGGCTAGGCAGCTTGGCTTTTATACATTTGGCCAAAACATAATACAATAGAAACTGTAATCCCTTCACCTATAGGTCAAAGGGCTGGTCATTTACAGTACAGGAGGGGTCATAGTTTGGTTTGAATAGGTGGGCGATGCCTGGTCCAGGTGCATTTGAAGTTGGTCTCCACTGGGTTCCCGATGAATATCAGAGTACAGTAAATACAGTATAACAGTAATATTCTGTTCCTGTGCATAATTATGCGCAGGAGCGTGCTATCTTCTGCAAACTGCTACCGGAATGTTGCCCTTAAAATACCCTACAGCTGGATACCAAACACCACCTCCTAACCTAATGCTGTCCCCTCATATCCTGTAAAGGTGAATCACTTTGTTATTGTACCTTTTAAACAAGTATAACACGCTGGTGTGGTGCATGTGGGCTATGTGTACATTGTGCACTATGTGGATTAAATATGAGATATGTCTTTGTGGCTTTTCCGTGCGAATACAAATGCTACTGTAATTACTCATACCACGTGCTAATACGCAGGGCCGCGTGAGCGGTTATACGCAACTTGCGAATATGCGCACGCACGGCAGAACAAGTATGCACACGGAGGCCATCTGTGTGGTGTTTGTACATGATGTGTGTACCATATAATTTTCGACTTCGACACATTGGTCACACCATCCAAAGTCACCATCAAATGCTGTATGTCTTTGAACCCATCTATGCTATTGCAGTTGGTTTCAAAACAGGGGAAAGGTGAAGGGGGAGAGGAATCTCCTAGTGACAAGAGGGATAGTGTGAGTAATGATGAAATGGGAGACACAGAAAACCCATCAAATTCTTATTTTTCCACACAAGACCTAGAACATGACTGTACAAAATTGATGAACCTTGAAACCAGAAGTACACCAGACATACAGGAACATCCTCTACCAAATGCAGATTTACATTTATTTGTGGATGGCTCCAGGTACTATGTGGATGGGGAACAGCACACAGGATTTGCAGTAACCACAGAAACAGACAGACATCTTAATACAGGAATCTTTGTCACCAGGTAGTTCAGCTCAAGTAGCAGTACTTATGGCATTAATTGCAGCTTGTATGTATGCTGAGGGTCAAACAGTTAACATTTACACAGACTCCATATACTGCTTTGGTATTTGGTATTGGTATCTCTGTCTACCACGCTCACTTTACCCAGTCTTAGCACGAATATTGCATGGAAAAACTCACCAATCAAGAGATGCAATGGTGAGGATTCTAAACAAGCATTGGGTAGCACCAGGTTTCACTCAGACAGCACAGGCCTATGTTGCAGGGTGTGTAACTTGTGCTTTACATAACCCAGGAAAATTTGTAAAGGTACCAGCAAAAAGTACCCCACAAACTTGCTACCCCTTTCACCGATTGCAAATAGACTTTATCCAGGTACCCAAATGTTCTGGTTATGAAAATGTACTTGTGTGCAAGTATCTATTTTCAAATTGGGTCGAGGCTTCGCCTCGCAGGGTTGCAAATGCCAAAACAGTTGCAAAGAAATTAATGCAAGAAGTAATATGTAGATATGGAGTACTTGAAGTTATTGAGAGTTACAGAGGCACTTATTTTACAGGAGAGATACTAGGCAAAATTTGTCTGATTTGGGTGTTACTCAGGCCTTCCACACCCCCTATCACCCGCAAAGTAGTGGTCATGTGGAGAGATCAAAATACACCCTAAAACTGAAGCTACAGAACTTAGTGGTAGAAACAGGCAAAACATGGTTAGAGTGTTTGCCCATAGCTCTTCTTGCTCAGTTAGAAATACTCCCAGTGGGAAGCACAGGTTAACACCTTATGAAATCCTTTTTGGAACTGCGCTGGGACAGCAACTTCAACATGAGCAACAGCAACTAACCAAATTGCATGATAAAGTTTTCGGTTCTATTCCAGATCCTAACAGGTCGCAGGAATCGCATGAATTGAAACCAGGTGATTGGGTGATCACTAAGAAACATGTGGGAAAGTCTCTGGAACCCAGATTTGAAGGTCCTTTCCAAGTCTTGCTGACAGCCACGTCGGTCAAATTGTGTGGAAAAGATTTGTGGGTACACGCATCACATTGCAAGAAAGTGACAAAGTAAGTATTATCCTATCACGATACACAATCAGAATGTACAGATACCATCTCATAAGCCCCAGACCAGATAAGGGTCTGTGGTTATGTATAATGTGTTATTCAGTGCTTATTGTTGGCATGGTTATCCTTATATGGTCACTGATACTTGACCCGTACTATTATGAGGAGTCAGGTGATAAGGCCATTGTTAATAACCATACCAAGAGTATTAAAACAAAGGGAAATATAAATGAATCATTAATCCTCCCTATGCCATCAGAAATGTCTACCCTTATGATGTCACCAAGCACCCAGATATATATCAATAAATAGAGGATGTAGACCCAGATCACTAGGCGAAACAAAGGACAAATGTAGGCAAACGTCAGCAGTGGTAGAATGTATTTGTAGGTATTGTGGGCCTAATCCAGAGGCAACATATGAGGAGTGGTGCAAGGGTGACCCCTCGCACACGGTGCATACACACCCTCTCGATACCTACCATACATTGCTGTGGAAGGGTGCAAACCTTTCAGACTGTTGGATTTGCAGTCACATCCCAAGAGGACAAGGTAGTGTAGGGTTTGTCCCAGTGCCCGTCCAGTATGACATGATCAAAAATTGTGGTTGTGGTGATCACATTGAGCACCTTATGATATGAGCAAATCTCCTGCTTTGATAGTGAAGAGTTTTCATTTTACTGTCAAGCAACAAGTAGTGTGCATAAATAAATCTGTAGGAGCAGAAACAGCAAAACGATGGGCAGGTTGGGAACCCGTTGAAAGAACTGATCATACTGGAATAAAATTTTTGGGAGCCACTAAAGGTTGTGCACACATACTGAATATAGATGATCAAAGACATTTTTGGGACACGTTAAGAAAAATGGAGGGTGTAAATAGCACTGCAATAGTTCCGAGGTTATATAAACAAAAACCAGGAGAGGTATATCCCTGTGAACTCATGGATGAAGCAGTAACATATGCATTGTGGGTTGAGTCATATACTTTGCACAGTGGACTTTATTACATCTGTGGTAGGCGGGCTTATAAATGGTTATCTTACAATGCATTTGGAATATGTTTTGCAGGTACACTCATTCCTGATATTTTACTCTAGACTCTGATGATATGAAGAAGCAGTTTGGTCCAAAAAGTATATCTAGAGGATAACCTCTGACTAAACGTGAGACAGTGAATACGAAATACAAACATCTCTTTACCCTAAGTACAGGTTAAAAGCTAGGAGTAGCTTTTAGAAATATAATTACATGTGGTACTTGGGGAATTACAGTAAATCAGAAAATGATCCAGGCTTTAGGTGATATAATAGATAATATCACTGAAATATATGACAGTACATTTAGGTATATAGGTAATGAACTCCAAGCAGTTCGGTCTGAGCTTATTCAGCACTGCATGGTTCTGGACTATCTTACGACAGCTTCCGCAGGCTATTGTGTCACTTTGTAAACTGTGTATGGAATAAAATGTTGTACTTATTTGACTAATGATACTAACCCAGAGGATATCATTGATGAAAAGATGAATGAAATAATAGAGTTGAAAAATCAGTTCACTACTAATCATAATTACACCAGTGTAATTCCAGATTCTTTCTTTTCCTGGTACTCTTGGTTAAGTCCAAATAATTGGTTTCAGGGCATAGGAGGATGGATAGCAGGAATATTGTCTGTTATTGCTAAGATACTTGCTTTGCTATTAGTGATATATATATATATATATATATATTGTTATAAAACTTATTATGTGGATAATACAAAAGATACTGACACCAAAATCTTTCTCTACTCGAGGTATTGCTGAAACTGGTAAACCGCAACCAATTTATCTGGAACTTCTGGGAGAAACTACCATACATAATTCCACATCATTCTACTGTGAGACCTGCCATACCAGATACTCAGAAGCCTCCAGCTGTCCCTATTGTTATGATGACGTGATCTAAGGAAACGTTGCTGTCACAATATTGAGTTACAAGGACTTCCAAGGACTATGAACATTATGATGAACCCATCTTCAGAAGATGCTTCTGCTCGATTTACTTTTTCTCTTAGTTAGGGATAAGAGAATAGGCAACATTGATTCGGCATTAACATAGGGATGTTGAATGGATTAGCCTACGTCCTGAGTGCACTTATGGCACACTTGACGTGAATGTAGGTGTCCCTATAGAATCAATGGTAAGGTAAAGGAAGGTTAGCATAGAGGTAAACATTTTAAACAAAGAGGGGAAGTTGATAAAGATGGAAGCCATCTTTGTTCATAGACTCCATGTTTTAATATGTCTCATTGACATTTGAGAATTTGTTTAACCACCTAACTGACGTTTTATTTCGCCAAAAACCACAACAAAACTGTGGTGGTGGTTGTGTGTGTGTGTGTGTGTGGGGGGGGGGGGGGTGGGGTTATGCATGAATTAGTTGAAGAACATGAATTTAACCCTATCCCAAATGATTTTAGTGAAAAATATATATATTTTTTATTTTTTAAATATTTTTTAAACATCAAAACATCGATCGGGAACATCGCGACCACAGCCTCCAAGTATGCAGAGGTGTCTGGTGTGGGCATTGGAGGGGTTAATTAACACTCCCCAGATGCTGCCATTGTCTGCAGCCGCTGGAGGCAGGGGTCCTGCCGTGCTGACCGATCAGCGGTGATCAGCAGCCCGGCAATCAGTAGGGGAGGGTGCAGGGAGGCAGAGGGACCTTCCGGTCCCTCTGACAGCAGCAGCTGAGGGAAGCTTCTCTTCCCTGCCGCTGCTAACACTCTCTAACTGACTGGTCGTATCCTGTGCGCCCAGGTCAGATAGAGCACTTGCAGGCATGGTCGCATCTGATGCGACCATGCCAGGCAAGTGGTTAAAATTGTTTTTAGCTCAGAGCTGATATTAGAACAAGTGCAAGGCGCTGCACTTTGTTTGATCTATATTGTGACCCTTTTTTAAGATCTATTTTTTGGAACTTTCCTGATTGCAATGTAACTGTCAGCAGCTAGAAATGTAGACTTCAAAAGGTACCTGTCAGTTTGTGGTATAGCAGGTGTGAAAACGTAACTACAGTAGACAAATGTATGTCTTGCTTTTAGCAAAATCTTCCCGGTTAACTCATTTAAGCACATATAAGATTTATAGATGTTAGTAAATATGTTACATATCAGATAGAGTTTATTAGCCAATAGAATTGAGCTTTGTGTCAGGAAGCTGCGACACTGTATGCAAATTTGTACTATTTTATAACGTACTGCTTGTTAGAAATAAACACTCTGTACACACGTGGTTAGTCATTACAAAGATTACTTTGTTTTCTGGTCACTGGCTGCAGCCGTGAATGAACCTGATGCTGACTGATTGAGTGTGTACTTGAGCTGGGATCAACGAGGGTTGCCCTTTCCCGGGGTTGCCGTTATCATGGCGATACAGGCTTAGGGTGCTGGTACTGGGGATACAGACATGAGAGTACTGGTACTGGTGATAAAGACAGGGTGCTGGTATTGGGGATATAGACATGAAGCTGCTGGTACTGGCGATACAGACTTAGGGTGCTGGTACTGGAAATACAGACATGAGGGTGCTGGTACAGGTGATACAGACATGAGGGTGATGGGGATACAGACATGAGGGTGCTGGTACTGGGGATACAGACATGAGGTTGCTGGTACTGGGGATACAGACATGAGGTTGCTGGTACTGGGGATACAGACATGAAGGTGCTGATGATACAGACATGATGGTGCTGGTACTGGGGATACAGACATGAGGGTGCTGGCACTGGGGATACAGACATTAAGGTCCAGATGCTGGGGATACAGACATGAAGCTGCTGGTACTGGCGATACAGACATGAGGTTGCTGGTACTGGAGATACAGACATGAGGGTGCTGGTACTGGGGATACAGACATGAGGGTGCTGGTACTGGCGATACAGACATGAGGTTGCTGGTACTGGAGATACAGACATGAGGGTGCTGGTACAGGTGATACAGACATGTGGGTGGTGGGGATACAGACATGAGGGTGCTGGTACTGGGGATACAGACATGAGGTTGCTGGTACTGGGGATACAGACATGAGGGTGCTGGTACTGGGGATACAGACATGAGGTTGCTGGTACTGGGGATACAGAAATGAAGGTGCTGAGGATACAGACATGAGGGTGCTGGCACTGGGGATACAGACATTAAGGTCCAGATGCTGGGGATACAGACATGAATGTTCTGGTACTGGGGATACAGACATGAAGGTGCTGAGGATACAGACATGAAGGTGCTGAGGATACAGACATGAGGGTGCTGGCACTGGGGATACAGACATAAAGGTCCAGATGCTGGGGATACAGACATGAATGTTCTGGTACTGGGGATACAGACATGAAGGTGCTGAGGATACAGACATGAGGGTGCTGGTACTGGGGATACAGACATGAAGGTCCAGATGCTGGGGATACAGACATGCGGGTGCTCGGGATAAAGACATGAGCATACTGGTACTGGGGATACAGACATGCGGGTGCTCGGGATAAAGACATGAGCATACTGGTACTGGGGATACAGACATAAGGGTGCTCGGGATAAAGACATGAGCATACTGGTACTGGGGATACAGACATAAGGGTGCTGTTACAGGTGATACAGACATGTGGGTAACACTGTCACTGTGTGTGTACCTGGTCAGTGTCTGTGTCACTGTGTGTGGGAGTTTGGTCAGTGTCACTGCGCGTGTGTGTACCTGGTCAGTGTCACTGTGCGTGTGTGTACCTGGTCAGTGTCACTGTGCGTGTGTGTACCTGGTCAGTGTCACTGCGCGTGTGTGTACCTGGTCAGTGTCACTGTGCGTGTGTGTACCTGGTCAGTGTCACTGCGCGTGTGTGTACCTGGTCAGTGTCACTGTGCGTGTGTGTACCTGGTCAGTGTCACTGTGCGTGTGTGTACCTGGTCAGTGTCACTGTGCGTGTGTGTACCTGGTCAGTGTCACTGTGCGTGTGTGTACCTGGTCAGTGTCACTGTGCGTGTGTGTACCTGGTCAGTGTCACTGCGCGTGTGTGTACCTGGTCAGTGTCACTGTGCGTGTGTGTACCTGGTCAGTGTCACTGTGTGTGGGAGTTTGGTCAGTGTCACTGTGCGTGTGTGTACCTGGTCAGTGTCACTGCGCGTGTGTGTACCTGGTCAGTGTCACTGTGCGTGTGTGTACCTGGTCAGTGTCACTGTGCGTGTGTGTACCTGGTCAGTGTCACTGTGCGTGTGTGTACCTGGTCAGTGTCACTGTGTGTGGGAGTTTGGTCAGTGTCACTGTGCGTGTGTGTACCTGGTCAGTGTCACTGTGCGTGTGTGTACCTGGTCAGTGTCACTGTGTGTGGGAGTTTGGTCAGTGTCACTGTGCGTGTGTGTACCTGGTCAGTGTCACTGTGCGTGTGTGTACCTGGTCAGTGTCACTGTGTGTGGGAGTTTGGTCAGTGTCACTGTGCGTGTGTGAGCCTGGTCAGTGTCACTGTGTGTGGGAGTTTGGTCAGTGTCACTGCGCGTGTGTGTACCTGGTCAGTGTCACTGTGCGTGTGTGTACCTGGTCAGTGTCACTGTGTGTGAGAGTTTGGTCAGTGTCACTGTGCACGTGTGTCAGGTGTGTGAGCTTGGTGTATGTGTATTTTCCAAACCTTCACTACATTAGCAATGGGTTGGATATGGGATCCCAGCGGTCAGAATACCGACGGGGGGGGCAAGTGTAATGAAGCCCCTTGTGGGCTCGGTGGCTTGCTGCCGGCATTCTGGAAGTCGGGATTCTGGCGACTGTATTCTGACCGCCGGGAACCCGCCTACATCCCTTAGCACTGTGAGAATATTAATTATCTGGTGGTGCCTTAAGGATAGTGTCCACAAGCCCTGTGACTATAACAGCTGCGTTATATCAACATTGAAGCTTTCTCTCCCCCCTTTTTTTACCCTACCACATCTGTCTACCCCTACTTCCCTTTCTCCCCCCTTATCTCTGCCCATGGTCTCTCTCTCCCCCTCTCCAAACCCCCCCCCCCCCCCCCCCAGAAAGTTTTGCCTCCTTTCCCTTGTTTCTTTCTCTCTCCATCTTGGTCTCCCCCAAACAAACTTTTTCTCTCTCCCCTCTTTTATTTCTCTCTCTTCTTTTTTCCTGCTATGTTTTTTTCCTCAATGTCCACATCTTTTCTTGCTTTTTGTCTATTTGAATGTGTCCTATCAACGCGGCCAGCACAGACTTGGACACGTGTATCTCAAGTGCACTGCTGAAATGGGCAAACAGCCCATTGTTTGGAGAAAGTGCCCATAAACTAGTGGGATGGGCAGGTGGGTGAGCATGTTTATCTAATTGGTGACAGTGGGAGCTGTGAGTGGAATGCATACATGTGCCAATATCCACACGCACTGCTTAGACAAATGCTGTGATAAGTAGGGAGGTAAGTTAGTGCTGAATACAGACATAAGGATGCTGGTACTGGTGCTACAGACATGTGGGTGGTGGGGATACAGACATGTGGGTGCTGGTACTGAGGATACAGACATGTGGGTGCTGGTACTGAGGATACAGACATGTGGGTGCTGGTACTGAGGATACAGACATGAGGTGATGGTGCTGAGGGTGATGGTACTGGAGATACAGATATGAGGGTGATGGTACTGGGGATACAGACATAAGGGTGATTGTACTGGGGATACAGACATGAGGCCAGAGCCAGATTAAGAGGGGGGGGGGGGGGGGGGGGCAGGGGGTACATTACCTTGGGCCCCCCAAATCTCTGCGGCCCCCCTTGCAAGACCAAATTAGTTTTTCAGAGATGGAAACAGCCTTGTCTCCATCCCTGCATCACAGGCATAACTGAAGCAGCTCCCTGGCTGGCGACTTCTCTCCTCACTGAGAGCTCTGATCACCAGAGCTCCCTGCTTTGGAAACAGGTGGCATTCATGTGAACTGCGGTCAGCAAACCGACGGTCACATGACCTCCCCCAAAGTCCCGCCCCCTCACTATCCCGACGGTCGGCATGTCGACCAACAGGGACTAGTGGGAATAGAAATCGTGGTGACCACAGTTCGCCACCGAGCCTGCAAGGGGCTTGATGCACTCACCCCTCCCTGCCGGGATCCCGGTGTCGGTATGCTGCCAGGATCCTGGCGTCGGAGACCATCGGTCAGCCATACCACACCCTTTGGAAACATTGTTGCAAAGTCACACATACACAGCCGAGGGAGCCACTTACTACCAGGTGCAGCAGCAGCAGCTCAGCTCACATGGATCTCCTCCTCCTCCTCCTCTCTTGGTTAGTGCTTCATTGTGTGTGTGTGTGTGTGTGTGTGTGTGTGTGTGTATGTGTGTGTGTGTGTGTATACTATATGTGTTTGTAGGTATGGTGTGTGTGTATGTGTGTAGGTATGTTGAGTGTATGTATGCATGCTATGTGTGTTTGTAGGAAAGCTGTGTGTGAAATGTGTATGTATGCTGGGCATGACGGTATGTGTATGTATGTGTGTGACTGTATGACATGTGTATTGTGTATATGTATTGTTAAAGCTAAATATTTATCTTACTTAAACCCTTTAAGAGGTCTAAGAACACTGTACGCTATTGACGTATGGAATACCGTAAGGGTACGCACGTTGCGTAACAATCGCTTAGCCGTAGTCGAGACACTCAAGCGTCACGTTTGCTCACGGCCAAGAGATCACAGACAGGCACGCTATTGGCTGCCGACTAACGTAATGATACGCTATTAGCGTAGCGGACGCTCGGGACCACGAGAGATCACAAGCGGCGCTGACGCTCACAGTGTAAAACCTTTATATCTATACCATAAAACAATGTATTATGCAGTAAACCCTGGTGTAGTGATA
The DNA here is from genome assembly GCF_028390025.1 of Pseudophryne corroboree. Taxonomy (NCBI): domain Eukaryota; kingdom Metazoa; phylum Chordata; class Amphibia; order Anura; family Myobatrachidae; genus Pseudophryne; species Pseudophryne corroboree. The sequence goes on along the minus strand of NC_086448.1, from coordinate 320,276,205 downwards.
AAATGTAAATGTAACACAGTGTAACCTTATTAACTTAAAAGCTCGCTCTGAGAATACTTAGAAATATAAGAAATACACTGATACCGACCTTAGGTTCTAACACCCTATATGAACGTTATATTTGCAAAAGAATAATACAATACAAGTCATACACTACCAATATAACATAGACTAACTAACCAGATAACTACACATGAAATACAATACAATACAATTACGTTTAAGGGAAAATGAGAGAGAAAGAGGAGAGGAGAGAGAGAGAGAGATATGGCTCACAATAACAATAAAGACAATATGATTGCGGAGAAAACTTACGCACAAAGGGGACGATCGCATGCGCCTTTCTGAATATCCAGCTCCCGATTATCAGTGATGAGAACCGTTGAAGAGAGTGAGCTGGATCAGATCGGCTTGTCTATTTATACCCCACACACAAGACAATACAATGGTCCCTACAATCTCATTGTTCATTGGACACAGGAACTCGTCTTCGCATTATAACAAAAGGTCATAGGTTGATTCATACAGGTGGGCTGTGACTATTTCCAACTGCTCAGGTGGGTGGGAAACTAGGTTTCCCGCCGCATGGATAAGTGAGTGCAAAGAATAGTAAAAGTCCATAAACTTCTTATGTCCATAACTATTCGCACGAGCGATTAATCCGCTTCAAACCAACACCGGAATATTGCTAATTAAATACTCTTCCGATGGATACTAAACACCACTGTATAACCCTTGTCTGACCCTTCGTATCAAACAAAGAGGGATCTCTTTGTTCATGAACATGCTACATTAACTAAACTTTCAGATTCTATCAAAGGGACCATAATCTACAAAATACATTATATGATTAAAGTATGTAACGATTGAGTCGCACGCTAGGCACACATAAACTCTACCGTAAATGCGCATACCGTGCGCCTGCGGGTGCACGTAACAGCGGGTATGCGTACGCACGGGAGAGCGCACGCATGCGCAGCGCGGACCTATATGAGGTGCAAATATGGCAGTGTGCATCATGATATTTTTCTGACTTTGACAGTATGTATACTGTGTGTGTGTGTGTGTGTGTGTGTGTGTGTGTGTGTGTAGGTAATGCTGTGTGTGACTGTTGTGTGTTTGTTTGTTTATATAGATATGTATGTATGTATGGATGGATGGATGCTGAGTGTGTGTGTTGTGCATACGTTTGCTGTGTGTGTGTATTCAAAATATATATGTAACACTCCAATTGGTATTGGTTAAGGTATCGGCAGGTACGTACGTATACCCTAGACTACTCTTTCAATAAGTATGGTATGTATATAATTGGTACGTTGGTACCTTGTAAGTTAGTGTTCCGGTCTTTGTAGAGAGGCGAGTAAGAATTCCACACTGAGAACCGATGAAAGAATTCTCCACGCGGTGTATTTATTAACGGTTGTTCCTTACATAGAACTTTATATCCTTGCGGACATTCAACAGTGTAACAATATTAAGTCAACTATATATTGACATAATAATCAAGAATAAACTAATTTTTATTGCACCAGAACCCCCTTGTCTCTGTTGTTGTTTTTATCTTCGTTTCACTGGATCACCGAAACGCAGAGGGTTAGTATATGTTCTATCGCATTAACTTTACAATGTGTTCATAACAGATTAAAATGCACAATACCTTCCCTGAAAACTGGATCAATCAGTGTGACTTTAGCCAACTGTTTGAGTAGGTACACTGGCCCTTATTCCGAGTCGTTCGCTCTGTATTTTTCTTCGCATCGCAGCGTTTTTCTGCTTAGTACGCATGCGCAATGTTCGCACTGCGACTGCGCCAAGTAATTTTGCTATGAAGTTAGGATTTTTACTCACGGCTTTTTCTTCGCTCCGGCGATCGTAGTGTGATTGACAGGAAATGGGTGTTACTGGGCGGAAACACGGCGTTTTATGGGCGTGTGGATAAAAACGCTACCGTTTCCGGAAAAAACGCGGGAGTGGCTGGAGAAACGGAGGAGTGTCTGGGCGAACGCTGGGTGTGTTTGTGACGTCAAACCAGGAACGACAAGCACTGAACTGATCGCAGATGCCGAGTAAGTCTGAAGCTACTCAGAAACTGCTAAGTAGTTTGTAATCGCAATATTGCGAATACATCGTTCGCAATTTTAAGAAGCTAAGATTCACTCCCAGTAGGCGGCGGCTTAGCGTGTGTAACTCTGCTAAAATCGGCTTGCGAGCGAACAACTCGGAATGAGGGCCACTGTTCACAGGATAATGTCCCTGCCGACTTATCTAAGTACCCTTTTCCCTTCATTGGTGCGCATTAAAATTACACCTGCGATGAGTTGTATTAACCGGTTTATGTCTCTGTCAGAAAGGACTAGTGTCTCTTAGGGATGAATCCTTATCATCAGTCCCTGAAGTGATGAATTAGTCAGCAAGGTCTCCTCAATCCCCTTTCCTTTAGAAATTTGGCTAGCCTGTAAAAGTTATTGTATTCCAGTAAGAGACTTTGGTACATATAGATAACAATACAGCTGCTAGGATCCTGTTCTGTCTCTAGATGTTAGCTGCACAGGCAGTAGAAGAATTATGGGCTAATAGCTCCTTAACAAAATGGTAAGTATTTCCTATAACCACGGTAGGTGAGAAAGGATATTTTACTGACAGACTTTAGAAGCCACGGGATGTGGTAATACTTAATACTTCTCTAGCAGTCTATCACAGGTCCCTGCGAAGGTTAAGCGTACTGGGGTGGTCATTCCGAGTTGATCGCTAGCTGCTTTCGTTCGCAGCACACCGATCCTTAAAAAAAATGGCACTTCTGCACATGCGTATGGGGCGCAATGCGCACGCGCGTTGTCCTTTCACAAAAGCCATTGCAGTTTCACACAAGGTCTAGCGACGCTTTTCAATCGCACTGCTGGCCGCAGAGTGATTGACAGGAAGTGGGTGTTTCTGGGATGTAACTGACCGTTTTCGGGGAGTGTGTGTAAAAACGCAGGCGTGTCACATACAAATGCAGGTGTGCCTGGGGAAATGCAGGCGTGGCTGGCTGAACGCAGGGCGTGTTCATGACGTCAAAACAGGAACTAAACAGTCTGAAGTGATCACAAGCTAGGAGTAGGTCTCGAGCTGCTCAGAAACTGCACAATCTTTTTTTGTAGCAGCGCTGCGATCCTTTCGTTCGCACTTCTGCTAAGCTAAGATACACTCTCAGAGGGCGGCGGCCTAGCGTTTGCACGGCTGCTAAAAGCAGCTGGCGAGCGAACAACTCGGAATGAGGGCCTGGGGCTTATAAGCTATTGGCAACTTCCAATCTCCATCTGACGCTGAACAGTCAGGAGCATATAGGTGCATGAGAGCCTGGTCTGACTACTCAGTATTTCCATAGAGCATCAGCAATGTCTCAGGAGTTTATGATTTCAGCATATGTGACTCAATCTATAAATAGCTGTCACTGCAGTTACATACAAAAGACCTAAATATTCACTAGTCTATGCCCCACTGTTAATACTGTGTGTGAACAGATGCTGTGCCAGCTGTACATCATTTTGCTGACAGTCTTACTATAAATGTTCAGAGTTGCACCTTATACAGTGACCCGGTTCCGCCCACCGGCCCGCCTGCTGTGTGTCTCAATGCTGAAGTCCCTGAGGCGACTCCACCTATGTTGTCACTCATGGTTTCAGGCCACATCCCCCAGATGTCTTGTCCAGGGAAGTGTCTCCTCCAATCCACCCAGAAGGAGGTACGGGTCCCACCGTCGCCACCCACAGCCGGACTGCATACTGCTCAAGGCCGCCTCCTCCAATCTGCCCAGAAGGAGGTCTGGATGACAAGGTCCCGCTGCCACCGCCCAAAGCCGGATGATTTAGGTCCCGGAGCCGCCTCTCACAGCCGTGCTGCACACTGTCCGGATGTCCCAGAGCCACTGGAGAACTTGGTCAGTCTTTCTCCTCAGGGCCCACTACCAAACCAGGTGTGTCGCACTTTATAGAAGGGTCCACAGGCCGCGCGCAGCTCCTCCCGCGGTCACTGAGTCCCAGGCGCTACCCACCACGGTCATTTTGAGTCCCACATTTATATTCTCTCCTCAGTTGCCCGGATCTGTCCTGTCAGCCGTTAACTGCACGAGCTGGCTCTTATCCCCCAGTCCCACATTAATAACCCCTTATCAAGGGCATGGACTCATCTCACTATACCCACAGTCCCTGCAACACTGCTGCGTGGGTCGATCCAACTCTCCTCTTCGAGGGGGACATTTATTACTCTCCATGAGAGCAACTATAGTCATATTTTAACATCCCTCTGTGAGGGCTTTTGTACATATATGAACTTTTAGTTTTACTTATTTATACTTACACACAACACATAGAAAAACTATATACTGTAACTATAACTTATACAGTCCATCTCCTACACAGTGGACTTAGCAGGGTATTATATACCTCCCTGCTGGAAATATGCGTGTCTTCATGCATTTCTTTACCTTTCCCCTAACAAATTCCAAATCAAGTTCAACAGTTATCTGACTAGACATAGTCCGAACTCAGCTACATAACATTTTGTGTAATTTCAGTTACACACTCAATACTTAACATCGGTATCTAAAGGGTATAACACCTTTTATGCTTCTCTCTGATCTCCTCAGCACCGGATAAGAATCTGTTACATTATGACCCGCTACCTCTACTACACACGGCAACATTGCTGGAGAATTGGAAACCTCATAACTTTCCCTTTCTATCACATCAGACCGTGCTATTGCTGACTTATTGATGGAGCTTTCGCTAGCGGGAATTCCAGTAGACGTCACTGCTGGCCAGAACAGTCTCATTATACTCATAGGATCACTAAAGTCTAAAGTTGTATTTGAACTCAACCTCTCTGCCTTTTCCTCTCCACCAGTGTTAACAGGTGCGGTTCAATTCAGGCATTTCCTTAATTGATTACGATGGACTACTAGGGACGATTCACCATTGTTCTTGGAAATCCTATAAACTGCAACCTCAGTATGTGGAATTTCAGTTATGGTGCAAGGCATTAGTATCACGGTCCGGGTAATTAAACAGACATTCTTACCTATCAAGTGCCTGTCCAAGTTGTCACTACGCTCCAGGCCCAGTTGCTATCAGTGTGGTCTGCGTCCACTGCATAGTGTGGCAGATCTGTAGCCACATGTAACACAAACATAGTTTCCCTCCTAAACCAAACATGGGGGCTGCCATGTTTGATCCGGTCATCTTATTCCAGTGAGCCTATTCTGAGCATCCTGCTGTCCAGCTGATCATCCCAGTCAATCCCTGCACACGGACTGCTATAAGAATGCTGGGTAAGGACTGCCTAGTCACCAGTGCTATGATTGTCATTCCTTGTATAGTTGTTTGCTCTCAGCTGCTTCCAGGTTACCTTGCTCTAGGAGATCCCACTCTGTCCTGAGACCTGAGTTCGATCCAGCTTGCAGCTCTGCCTGGCTCACCGATGTTCTGCCATCGATACTCAGCTCCATCGGTATTCCCCCATCGATCTCTAGCTTCATTGGTGTTCCGCCATTGATACTCGGCACCATCGGTGTTCTGCCATTGATCTCTAGCTTCATTGGTGTTCCTCCATCGATACTCAACTCCATCGGTGTTCCGCCATCGATCTCTTAGGGTGTGTACACACGGTGAGATCCTTGCTATGTCCTATTTTTTCTTGAGATTTCCCTTGAACTCCCCGGAGCCCAGATAGGACAGATTTTGACTAACTTTTCTTGAGATCTGTGTTTGTGTGCTTAAGATTTTGGCTTATGTGAGATTTCGGCTTATGTGAGATTTTGACTATCTCATTATAATAGTGGGATGGCATTACAGGGTTGGGGGGAGTGTCTTTTTCGACTGTCAGCCATTTTTAAAACAGTGCATTTCTACTCTGTGGCTGATTTTTGATTTAATTTTTTCCCAGTGAACCTATGGATTCTACATGGACAAGAGGACCGAGGGGCTGCGTGGGACGCTAGGTAAGTATGTGCGAGTGTGTCGGTGTGTGTCAATAAACTTTTACCTTCACGGTGTGTGTGTTTTGTCTTTCTTGGGGTATTTCTTTTGTTGTGGAACTATAGGTACCAGCAGGCCTTTTAATTCTCTGCATGCTGGTACTTGTGGTTCTCTAAGTACCAGCATGTGGGGGAGGCTTGCTGGGACTTGTAGTTCCACAGCAAAAGACAATATTCTTTTTGACACAATTTTGACATCAGCCCGGCACCCACCGCCCAGGGGTGCTGGGGACAGCCTCGGGCTTCACCCCTGGCCCTTGGGTGCCTGGAGGTGGGGGGGCCCATTATTTAATGGGTCCCTAACCCCCCAGGGAACCCCGGCCAGGGGTGACTAGTTGGGGTGTGTGATGCTGCGGCCGCAGGGACCTGTATAAAAGTGTCCCCCGGCTCCGGCATCACCTCCCTGGCTAGTGGAGCCCGGTGCTGGTTTCAGAAATATGGGGGACCCCTACTCTTTTTGTCCCCCGTATTTTTGGAACCAGGACCGGACAAAGAGCCCGGTGCTGGTTGCTTAAATATGGGGGACCCCTACTCCATTTTTCCCTCATATTTTTGAAACCAGGACTGGCTCAAAGAGCCCGAGGCTGGTTATGTTTTTTGGGGGGGACCTGCACATCATTTTTTTTTATTTTTAACACTTTCTTAACATTTTTACACAGAAGCATGCACGGATCTTATTGGTCTGTGTATGCTTCTGAGTAAGGGGGTCATTCTGACCTGATTGCTTGCTGCAGTTCATCTCAGCGATCAGGTCAGAAGTACGCCGAATGGCCGACAGCTGTCGTGGGCTTGAGATCGCCTCTGCCTGATTGACAGGCTGAGGCGGGAGGGGGCGGCACAGCGGCGTTCTGCCGCTAATTTGCATCTCCAGGCCTTCCTGCTCATCATACTAGTAATATATTGTACATTTTTATAGAATAAATAATAATTACTGATTGGGAAGGGAGTGGGAGGAGGACATGAATGCAATGTTGTTGTCCAGGGCTTCCATTAACTTAATGGAGAAGGGTCTGAATGTGTTAAAAAAGTAAAAAAAAAATGCGTGGGGTCCCCCCTGCTAAGTATAACCAGCCTCGGGCTCTTTGAGCCAGTCCTGGTTGTTTAAATACTGGGGAAAAATTGGACAGAGGTTCCCCGTATTTCGACAACCAGCACCGGGCTCTTAGTCCAGTCCTGGTTCCAAAAATATGGGGGACAAAAGATGTAGGGGTCCCCCGTATTTTTAAAACCAGCACCGGGCTCCACTAGCCAGGGACATAATGCCACAGCCGGGGGACACATTTATGGAGGTCCCTGCGGCCGTGGCATTACCCCCCAAATAGTCACCCCTGGCCGGGGTTCCCTGGAGGAGTGGGGACCCCTTAAATCAAGGGGTCACCCCCCCTCCAGGCACCCAAGGACCAGGGGTGAAGCCCGAGGCTGTCCCCCCCATCCGTGGGCGGTGGATGGGAGGCTGATAGTCATGTGTTTAAAGAAGAGAATATTGTCTTTTGTTGTGGAACTACAAGGCCCAGCAAGCCTCCCCCGCTTGCTGGTACTTGGAGAACCTCAAGTACCAGCATGCAGGGAAATAACGGGGTCGCTGGTACCTGTAGGTCTACAAAAAAAATAATACCCAAATAAAAACACAACTCGCACACCGTGACAGTAAAAATTTATTAAAACACACTTACACACTCACACTTCTAACCTACATCCCACGCCGGTCACGTCCACTTGTCCAGTAGAATCCAACAGGGTACCTGTAAAAATGAGAGACAGATTACTTACCTACATCCCACGCCGGTCACGTCCACTTGTCCAGTAGAATCCAATAGGGTAGGGGTACCTGTAAAAATAAAAATTATACTTAACACATCCACAGGAGAGAGAGAGAGAGAGAGAGAGAGAGAAAGAGGGAGGGAGGGAGAGAGACTAACCTGCTGCTGCTGGGGAGAGCCGCATACACTGCAGGGCCATGCCGCTGCTCCTGTCAGTGGGAGGACGGAGCCGGCGGAGGAGGGGGGAGAGCCGCATGTGGGAGAGCCCCCCCAGTGCCAGATACATTGCCCCACAGTCCCAGATACATTGCTCCCCTAGTGCCAGATACATTGCCCCACAGTGCCAGATACGGTGCCCCCCCAGTGCCAGATACGGTGCCCCACAGTGCCAGATATGACCGCCAGTGCCAGGTTACATTGCTCCACAGTGCTAGATATGCCCCCCCCAAGTGCCAGTATACATTGCCCCACAGTGCCAGATATGACCCCCAGTGCCAGGTTACATTGCCCCACAGTGCCAGATATGCCCCACCAGTGCCAGTATACATTGCCCCACAGTGCCAGATATGACCCCCCAGTGCCAGGTTACATTGCCCCACAGTGCCACATATGACCCCCAGTGCCAGGTTACATTGCCCCACAGTGCCAGATATGACCCCCCAGTGGCAGGTTACATTGCCCCACAGTGCCAGATATGCCCCACCCAGTGCCAGTAAACATTTCCCCACAGTGCCAGATATGCCCCCCCAGTGCCAGGTTACATTGCCCCACAGTGCCAGGTATGACCCCCAGTGCCAGGTTACATTGCCCCACAGTGCCAGATATGCCCCCCCAGTGCCAGGTTACATTGCCCCACAGTGCCAGATATGCCTCCCCCCAGTGCCAGTAAACATTGCCCCACAGTGCCAGAAATGCCCCCCCATTGCCAGGTTACATTGCCCCACAGTGCCAGATATGCCCCCCCCCAGTGCCAGTAAACATTGCCCCACAGTGCCAGATATGCCCCCCCAGTGCCAGGTTACATTGCCCCACAGTGCCAGATATGCCCCCCCAGTGCCAGATATGCCCTCCCCCCCAGTGCCAGTATACATTGCCCCACGGTGCCAGATATGTCCCCCTATGGTGCCAGATATGTCCCCCTATGGTGCCAGATATGTCCCCCTATGGTGCCAGATATGTCCCCCCACGGTGCCAGATATGTCCCCCTGCGGTGCCAGATATGTCCCCCTATGGTGCCCCCCAGTGCTGCCCCCCAACCCCGCTGCTGATATACTTACGTGTCCTTGGATGGTTTTCTCCTCCACGTGCTGCCGCTGCTGCTGCTCCTTTCTTCCTCCGCGCTGTGAAGAAAATGGACCGGCGGGGAGTGGCCACATGATGCTGATCGGCATCGCAAGCTCATATCGCAAGGTACTAGAAACACTTGCGATATGAACTAGATAGGACACAGATCTAGCAAGGATTGACTTGCCAGCACGGTCTATCTTTTCTTGCGATGCCGACCTGACGGGGACGCGCATCGGGATCGGATAAGGATATATATATATAGTCAGAATCGGAAGAAAAAATCGTACCGTGTGTACACACCTTTACTCCATCGGTGTTCCGCCATCGATCTCAATCTGCAGTTGTGCTCCGCACGAATATCCAGTATCATCGGTATCCATCTCATCTCCAGTGGTCAGTAACCTTGTGCACATTCTAATTGGGACTTTATCAGTGGTTTACACTGCATCCAAGTCTGCTGCTGTGCTTATTTATGTTGGGACTTCATCAGTGGTTCACACTGCATCTAAAGTCTATTGTATGCTCACCCATATTGAGACTTCATTAGTGGTTCACACTACATCCTATATTACATCTTGCTATCGATGTTACATCTGCTACAACATAGCTTCAGTTCCTTGCCTAACTTACTGCATTATCTGTGATACCGATTTCTGAGTCTATTACCAACTACCGTTAACTATACCATCTTGCATGCTGAATAAAAGACTTATTTTATTTTACAATCTCTGTTGTTTGGGTCACATCTTCAGGCCTATGCTCTAGTACACCAAATCCTGGTTAATGTACAAGAACTTAATCAAAGCTTGCAGGTTCACATACCATTCTGCCCCTACGCCTGAGATCTCTATTGTCCAGAGTCAGACTTTAGGCATGACAATTAGTTCCCAGTGACTGTCTAGTTTACTTCGACGCTGATTATTGCACTTCCAGACATCATCGCCCACTTCCAACTGCTCAGCGAGAGCATTCTCATTGTAGTAATCAGCTTGACTGTGTCATATATCATCAATCCTCTGATCAACTATGGCCTGTGCCGCCTTTAATCTCGTTGATGTTCTTTTACCCAGTCAGTGTGCAGAACTTCCTCCTCCGAGGGTACATCCAATCTCAAATCCACAGGTAGTTTTCCTTCCCGTCTGAAAAGCAAATAGAACAGGGTATATCCCATGGAACTATGTTCTGTGTTGTTATACAAAAAAAGTATTTTCCGGGAGTACGATAGGCCATTCCAGGCGCTCTGGTAATGGAATAGCTCTCAACATATTTATTAAGGTGCGATGCATTCTCTCGCACACCCCATTGCATTGGGGATGGTAAGCAGTAGTTCTTAACTTTTTGCATTCATATAAGACACAAAGGGGGTCATTCCTACCCGATCACTCGCTGCAGTTTGTCGCAGTGCAGTGATCGGCCAGAACTGCGCATGCACTGGCGCCACAGTGCGCCAGCACATGGCAGCTTTCGTTGCCTAGCGATCGCCTCTGAGACAGAGGCGGTTCCTGGGCGGGAGGGGGCTGAACGGCGGTGTTAAGCCGCCGTTTAGGTGGAGCGGTCTGGCCAACGCAGGCATGGTCGGACTGTTGGGGGGGCAGACCGCGGCAGCGACAAATAACTCCCGGCCAGCCGCAGGAGCTGCGCTGGCCGGGAGTTACTCCTCAAATACAAAGGCATCACTGCTGTGCAATGCATTTGTGCGGGGAGGGGGCAGACTGACATGCTTGGTGTCCCTCTGCATGTCAGGAAGATGATCGTAGCTGTGCTAAATTTAGCACAGCTATGATCAGCTTGGATTGACCCCCAAAGTTCCCTGAACAACTTGGACTCAAAAGCGGGTCCTTGATCGGTCAATATGTTCTCTGGGTATCCGTAGGGCTGAACAAATGCTCTCCATAGTATTTCGGCCATTGTATTTGATGATAAGTCTTGCACAGGAAGAGCCATGGCGTACTTGGTATAATGATCGATTATAGTTATGGCATATTGATACCCGGTACAGCTCACTTCTAACTTCACATGGTCGATTGACACTAAAGGTATGATGTTCACCAACTTAGGCACAGAAGAGATGTATTTATCCAGCAGTGGACCCGCAGTATTGGAGATCCTCTACGCGTTTCTCCGCCACACCAGACGGCAGTTTCTTCAGGAGGAATGAATGAAATGGAATGAAAAGGCTGACTGTAATCTGGATATGCTAATATAGGTGTCTTGGTTAGCAGACTCTTCAACTTGTCAAACGCTCTTGCTGGACTTCTGTCCACCTCACATGAGTATTGCCATTATGGGGAGTTCTGGGCATGCCTCAGAGTAATTCTTGCAAAGGTGCCACCACATGAGCAAATTTTTCTATGAACCTCCGGTAATAGCCCACGAATCCGAGAAATCGCCGTACCTCCTTAATCGTGATCAGAACTGGCCAGTCTTATACTGCTGCGATTTTTTCTGGATCCGGTGTAATCCCCTCAGTGCTCACAATGTGTCCCAAATACTGGACGCTGGTTTGTAATAAATAACACTTGGAAGGTTTCACTTTGAGTCTGTACTCTGCAAGCCATTGGAAGACATCAGGAAGGTGCTGGAGATGTTCTTGATAGAATCTGGAATACACAGTGATGTCATCTAAGTATAATAATACTATATCAAAGTTTTTGTGCCCTAAGCAATGTTTCATTACCCTCTGGAAAGTTCCGGGAGCATTACAAAGTCCAAAGGGCATTCTCTCAAACTCGTATAATCCCATGGGAGTCGTGAACGCTGTTTTTTCCTTGTCCTCTGGTGCCATTTGAATCTGCCAGTAGCCGCTGGTTAGATCAAGGGTGGAAAAGTAAGTGGCAGATTTAAGTGTTGTTAGGGATTCCTCGATTCATGGTAAGGGATAGGCATCTTTATGTGTTATTTGAATCAGATTTCTATAGTCAACACAAATCCATCCTTCTTCCTAACCAGCACTATAGGAGCTGCCCAAGGGCTATGGCTTTCACGAATAACTCCAGAAGCCTCCATTTCCTCCAACATATTATGAACTGGCTGGTACAAAGCTGGCGCTAATGGTCTGTATCTTTCTTTAATAGGTGGTGCATTCCGGGTTGGAATGTGATGTTGAACCTGGACAAACTTCCCGAAGTCGGCCAAACTCTTGCTAAAGGTATCAGAATTCTCTCTTACCACTCGCAACATGCCCACTTTGAGTTCCTCTGAAGTGTTACTATCTCCAATTTGAATGTCTTCCCACCACAGAGATTTCTTCTCAACTTTCCCATTCTCATCAAGGGTTACACTCTGGGTCGGTGACGAGTTAGCATCCATCACATCTTGAAATGTAGCCCACACCAGTGTTGCCAGAGTATTATTCCGATGCAGTCGAACGCAGTGATCATGAGGATTGAGTATTCTTACAGGGACTCTTCAAGCTTCCACAGTGACAAAGACTCGAGCTACTATTATATAATTTCTGTGGGATATGGCACAAGGTTAAACAATAGCATTATAACTTTCCCCTTGAGGCCCACACCAAGCTTTTCCACAGATAATTGTTAAGTATTTGGTTGCAATACGATAGGCTTCCTGTCCACTGTCTTTACTTTTCCTACCTCCCCAGCCGCTTTAATGAATCAGGGCCTTTTGACAGGCGGGTGGCACATTGATTAACTCCGCTCAGAGGGCCACAATAATTTCATCCGGACATTGCTGTAATATGTTCATTCCCACGATGAAGGGACACACAGTGGGATCCCCTATATTAATGATGATACAGCCCTCTCTTGATAATTGGGCCTGACCAATTTGAAAGTCCAATTCATAATATCCATGACAGGTGATACTCAGTCCATTACTGACGACAAGTCATAGCCAAGTCGGTGGTGGTGGTAATATTCCCAGTTTTCCCCAATATTGATGGAAAGCACTCTGCTGAATAGTGGTAACCTGAGAACCGGTATCCAAAGTAGCTGGTACTTGTACCCCGTCAATCCAGATGTTAACGGGGCTTTTCCCTATATATCTCGGGCACCATTCTTCGGGTGTAGGACATATTCAGCTTGATCTCCCTGAGGGTTGGTCTCTGGCCTTGGTGCTTTGGCATTTAAAGGCTCCTCCTGATGGAATACCCTCTCCACGTGGCCACTCTGATTGCATCTTCGACAGATGGGATGTCCTTGCGAGTCAAATCGGTCAGTGGGTTTACGACCTCTTCCCTGTGACGGCTCCCACCAATCACTTCTTGTCCATCGTCTGTCTCTGCATCAATTTGACTCAGTTTGCTCTGATGATGTGTGTTTGGCGAGCTTCTGTAGCTCCCAGTTCATGACAGCCATCCCAACCATCAGCTACTCCATTTAACCTTTTAATATGAGGACCGTATCAGAATTAGGGGTTTGCATACCCTGCAGTGTAGCTTTCTTTGAGCTTGTTTCTTCTGTGGATGGACGACTAGAATCGCCAGTTTCCCACGATCGTTCCTGATAGCCATGCATTTCAGGGAAAGACAGTTCCTTAGGTTGAACTGGGCTGATCACTTTAATGGCCACTTCTTTAAATTCCAAAAAAGGAGGCCGTATTTTTCTGCATTCTTAGAAGTTTAAATTGAGTTCTGATACTCTCACAGTTTGCGCCATCAATAAATTGACTCACTAAGGTCTCATCCACCTCTCTAATTTCTGAATTGTCCACTTCTTGGATGTCACGCAATGCATCCTACAAACTCAATGCGAAGTCCCGCAATCAATCCCCAAACTGCTGTTTGCGTGAATAGAAGCGGGACTTTAATTCCAATATTGTACTTGTATCAAAAATAATTGCCAGGCATTGGAACACTTGATCCACAGTTTTACGTTCTTCCAAGGGCCCAGACAAAACCTCCCGCAAAGCCGATCGTTTCAATTTGCCAACTAAGATTTTTACTTGCAGCAGATTGGCCAACGGATAAAGTCTAAACATAGCTTGTAATTTTGTTTTAAATTACATAAATGTACTTGAATATTTTCCCATTGCATCTCCTCCTCAATACGTGGGAAGCCACAGGGCCCCAAAAGAATAAGGGAGGGTAATAGGATTCACGTTAATGGCCGCTGGTGCGCTTGCCGCACTTGTTGTGCTATTCGTACTTGTAGCACTTGTTGTACTTGTTGCGCTTGTCGCTGGTGTTTGCTCATTGTCTGACATTTTCTCGTTCACGATCCTGTTCGCTGGACATCAAAAAAATTCCTATGTAACACTCTAATTGGTATTGGTAAAGGTATTGGCAGGTACGTATACCCTAGACTACTCTTTCAATAAGTATGGTAAGTATATAATTGGTATGTTGGTACCTTGTAAGTTGGTGTTCCGGTCTTCAGGTCTTCGCAGAGAGGCATGTAAGAATTCCACACTGAGAACCGATGAAACAATTCTCCACACGGTGTATTTATTAACGGTTGTTCCTTACATAGAACTTTATATCCTTGCAGACATTCAACACAGTGGCGTAACTTCATCCCAGTTGCCCGGAGGCAAGATACATTTTTTGCCACCCCAAAAAATTATCAGTATTTTAACTGACTCCTCTATACCCGCCACTATATTACTGACCCCTCAATACCCACAACTACATCACTGATCCCTCTATATCCTACAAAGAATCACTGACACCTCCATACCCTATACTAAATTACTGACACCTCTATACCCTATGCTACATTACAGACCCCTCTGTACCCTACACTGCATTACTGACCCCACTGTAGGTAATAACACACACCCATTGGCACAGATAGGAAAAAAATAATGCACATTTGCACTGACAGAAAAATAATACAGCACATAGGCCACCACAGGAAAATAATACAGCACATAGGCCACCACAGGAACTTAATACAGCACATAAGCCACTGCAGGAATATAACATAGCACATAGGGCACCGCAGAAACATAACATAGCACATAGGCCACCGCAGGAAAATAATGCAGCACACAGGCCCCCACAGGAACATAATACAGAACATAGGCCCCCACAATAACAGTAATAAAACTAGAGATGACCAGGTTCGGATTTACTCGGTTCTTTACGCCAGAATTATCGCCATTTCTTTTTTTCTGGATTTTTATTATTGGCTAACCAATACACGTGACGTCCGATAGCCAATAAAGAGATTCGGGTAAATCCGAGTAAAACCACAAATGCTCATCTCTAAATAAAACACATTGGCTTAATATGAAAAATATCCAACACATTGGTACTAATAGGAAAAAAAACACTACATCACTGACCCCTCAATACCCGCCACTACATAACTGACCCCTCTATACCTTACACTAAATGACTGGCCCCTCTATACCCTACACTAAATTACTGACACTTCTATACCCTACACTAAACTATTGACCCATTTACACCATACACTAAATTACTGACCCCTTTGTACGCTACACTACATTACCCTACTCTACACTATGGACTGTTGTCCTTGGGATGAAGAAGCCCATTGTGATGCATGGGCAAAATACCAAAAAAGCCACCTCTTCAGGTGGGAAATTATTTCACCACAAATCCGGACAACAGGTGTCAAACCGTGTGTTGCCTCTGTCAATCTGTAATAAGTAGGTGTAAGGATGTTAACCACCTAGGAAGATCCTCCTTTATATGTCACCTGTAGCACATTCATCAGAAGTCAGTGTCAAGTTGTGAAACTTTG
This sequence comes from Pseudophryne corroboree, assembly GCF_028390025.1. Lineage (NCBI taxonomy): Eukaryota > Metazoa > Chordata > Amphibia > Anura > Myobatrachidae > Pseudophryne > Pseudophryne corroboree. The sequence goes on along the minus strand of NC_086448.1, from coordinate 320,260,474 downwards.
GGTAAGAGCGTAAGCAGTCCACTGACACCTAAATCCCTTCTTCCTCTTGTACCCAAGCTCCTGCAAGCCACACCACCAACTCCCTCAAAGTCAACTTCCTCCTCAGTCAGGAACGTCAGCAGTCCTGCAGGCCATGTCACTGGCAAGATTGTGGAGTCCTTTCCTAACCGGGATTCCTCCGGAAGATCCTTGAGTGGTACGCCTGCTGTTGCTGCCACTGCTGAGAGTCAATCGTCATCCCAGAGGGGAAGTTGGGAGACCACTTGTACTACATGAACTAAGCAATTGACTGTCCAACAGTCCTTTATGAGGAAGATGAAATATGACAGCAGTCATCCTTTTGCAAAGCGGATAACTGAGGCCTTGACAGCTATGTTGGTGTTAAACGTGCGTCCGCTATCCGGCATTAGTTCAGTGGGACTTAGAGAATTGTGTCCCCGGTATCAAACCCCATCTAGGTTACACTTCACTAGGCAGGCGATACCTAGAATGTACAGAGACGGCAGAAAAAGTGTCCTCAGTGTCCTACAAAATGCAGTTGTACCCGCTGTCCACTTAACCACGGACATGTGGACAAGTGGAACAGGGCAGGCTAAGGACTATATGACTGTGACAGCCCACTTGGTAGATATATGGCCTCCCGCAGCAACAACAGCAGCGACACCAGTAGCAGCATCTTGCAAACGCCAACTCATTCCTTGGCAGGCTACGCTATGTATCACCGATTTCCGTAAGAGGAACACCACTGACAACCTCTTACGGAAACTGAGGGACATCTTTGTACATTGACTTACCCCAATTGGACTCTCCTTGGACTCTCCTGGGGATTTGTGATATCAGACAACGCCACCAATATTGTGCGTGCATTACATCTGGGAAAATTCCAGTACGTCCCATGTTTTGCATTTACAATTAATTTGGTGGTGCAGAATTTTTTTTCAATTACAGGGGCATGCAGGAGATGCTGTTGGTGGCCCAAAAAATTGCGGGTCACTTTCTGCATTCAGCCACCGCGTGCCGAAGACTGGAGCACCATCAAACACACCTAAACCTGCCCTGCCATCACCTAAAGCAAGAGGCGGTAACGAGGTGGAATTCAACACTCTATATCCTTCAGAGGATGGAGGAGCAGCAAAAGGCCATTCAAACCTATACATCCACCTATGATATAGGCAAAGGAGGGGGAATGCACCTGACTCAAGCGCAGTGGAGAATGATATCCGCTTTGTGCAAGGTTCTCCAACCCTTCAAACTTGCCACATGTGAAGTCAGTTCAGATGCTGCCAGCTTGAGTCAGGTCATTCCCCTCATCAGGCTTTTGCAGAAGCAGCTGGAGAAATTGAAGGAGGAGGTAAAATGGAGCGATTCCGCAAAGTATGTGGGACTTGTGGATGGAGCCCTTCATTCGCTTTGCCAGGATTCAAGGGTGGTCAATCTGTTGAAATCAGAGCACTACATTCTGGCCACCGTGCTCGATCCTAGGTTTAAAGCCTACATTGTATCTCTCTTTCCGGCAGACACAAGTCTGCAGAGGTTTAAAGACCTGCTGGTGAGAAAATTGTCAACTCAAGCGAAACGTGACCAGTCAACAGCTCCTCCTTCACTTTCTCCCGCAACTGGGGCTGCGAGGAAAAGGATAAGATTTCCTAGCCCACCCATTGGTGGTGATGCAGGGCAGTCGGGAGCGAGTGCTGACATCTGGTCCGGACTGAAGCAGCTGCCAACGATTACTGACATGTCTACTGTCACTGCATATGATTCTGTCACCAATGAAAGAATGGTGGACGATTATATGAGTGACAGCATCCAAGTAGGCATGTCAGACAGTCCGTATGTATACTGGCAGGAAAAAGAGGCAATTTGGGTGCCCTTGCCCAAACTGGCTTTATTTTACCTAAGTTGCCCCCCCCCCCACCCTCCAGTGTGTACTCCAAAAGAGTGTTTAGTGCAGCCGGTAACCTTGTCAGCGATCGGCGTAGGAGGTTACTTCCACAAAATGTGGAGAAGATGAGGTTCATCAAAATGAATTATAAATTTCTCTGGGAAGACCTTGACCAGCAATTGCCTCCAGAAAGTACACAGGGACCTGTGATGGTGGATTCCAGTAGGGACGAATTAATACCTTGTGAGGAGAAGGAGCATGTACACAGTGAAAGGGGTGAGCAATCGGAGGATGAGGATGAGGTTGACATCTTGCCTCTGTAGAGCCAGTTTGTGCAAGGAGAGAATGATTACTTCTTTTTTGGTGGGGGCCCAAACAAACCAGTAATTTCAGCCACAGTCGTGTGGCAGACCCTGTCGCAGAAATGATTGGTTTGTTAAAGTGTGCATGTCCCGTTTATACAACGTAAGGGTTGGAGGCAGGACCCAAGGACATTTCCATCTTGCTCCTCTTTTTCTTCTTTGCATCATGTGCTGTTTGGGGACTAGTTTTTTTAAGTGCCATCCTGTCTGCCACTGCAGTGCCACTCCTAGATGGGCCAGGTGTTTGTGCCGCACAGTTGTGTCACTTAGCTTAGTCACACAGCTACCTCATTGCACCTCTTTTTCTTCTTTGCATCATGTGCTGTTTGGGGACTAGTTTTTTTGAAGTGCCATCCTGTCTGACACAGCAGTGTCACTCCTAGATGGGCCAGGTGTTTGTGCCGCACACTTGTGTCGCTTAGCTTAGTCATACAGCTACCTCATTGCACCTCTTTTTCTTCTTTGCATGATGTGCTGTTTGGGGCCTGTTTTTTTAAGTGCCATCCTGTCTGCAACTGCAGTGCCACTCCTAGATGGGCCAGGTGTTTGTGCCGCACACTTGTGTCACTTAGCTTAGTCACACAGCTACCTCATTGCACCTCTTTTTCTTCTTTGCATCATGTGCTGTTTGGGGACTAGTTTTTTTGAAGTGCCATCCTGTCTGACACAGCAGTGTCACTCCTAGATGGGCCAGGTGTTTGTGCCGCACACTTGTGTCGCTTAGCTTAGTCATACAGCTACCTCATTGCACCTCTTTTTCTTCTTTGCATGATGTGCTGTTTGGGGCCTGGTTTTTTAAGTGCCATCCTGTCTGCAACTGCAGTGCCACTCCTAGATGGGCCAGGTGTTTGTGCCGCAAACTTGTGTTGCTTAGCTTAGTCATACAACTACTTCATTGTTCCCTTTTTTCTTCTTTGCATCACGTGCTGTTTGGGGCCTATTTTTTAAATCTGCCGTCCTGTCTGCCACTGCAGTGCCACTCCTAGATAGGCCAGGTGCTTGTGCCGCGCACTTGTGTCATTTAGATTAGTCATCCAGCCACCTTGGTGCAACCTTTTGGCCTAAAAACAATATTGTGAGGTGTGAGGTATTCGGAATAGACTAGAATTTAGTGGAAATGAATGTTATTGAGGTTAATAAGACAGTAGGAGCAAAATTACCCCCAAATTCTGTGATTTTAGATGTTTTTATGTTTTTTCAAAAATCATGCAAATCCAAAACCAAAACCAAAACACAAAAGGCTGGTTTTGGCAAACCAAGCCAAAACCAAAACACGAGTGGGGAATTAGAACCAAAACCAAAACACAAAACACAAAAAGTGCCCGACGACATCTCTGATAGAAATAGATGTTGAGAGCTGACACTGAAGATTTGGTGACTGTTTAATTCTAGAAGTTATGTTTTCTTTTTAAAATAATTGCAGATTTTACAATCTTTGTATAGGATACTGTATATATAAAAATGTATGACCTACGTTTGTTTAATTTTCTAGTTTGGAGACATAACTCAGTATGTACCTGGCTAATGCAGATAAGCAATAAATATTTTATGAGTAAATTCTTTTCATTATATTTTTAGCAACAGTAGACATTAAATATTAATCACTGATAATGTTGTTATGGTTTATAGTTGACAGTAAAATCCAGTGCTCTTGTCAATTAAAATAAGCGATTTGAATAATTTAACCCTTAAAATGTACCAAAACAATGACAAGATATTTTATTAGTGGACTTATGAATATGGTTTTCATGAGAAAAGTATCTATCTATCTATCTATCTATCTATCTATCTATCTATCTATCTATCTATCTATCTATCTATCTATCTATCTATCTATCTATCTATCTATCTATCTATCTACCTATCTATCTATCTATCTATCTATCTATCTATCTATCTATCTATCTATCTATCTATCTATCTATCTCATGGTGGTATTGAGTAGTGTACACACCAGCGCAATGTATCTGCCCCAATCAGCAGTCCAGTGGCTTGACCAGTGGTGTGGTTTATTGGGAGTAGTAGTACTCACTGCGGCTACACTGTTTAAGACATGAAGCAGAGAAGGGTAGTAGCAGCTCAAAAGCCAGCAAGAGACAGAGGTGACTGTTCAATCTTAATCCTTCTGGATATCTCTGCAGCAATTAATACCAAGAACCATGGGCTTCTAATTCAGCGCCTGAAAAATGTATGTGGATGGATGGCACAGTCTTTAGCTGATTCAATACATTTTTCACTGGCAGATCACAGAGCATTTCTTCTGGAGTCAGGGTAGCCATCAGGGGGGGACTGGTGTCCCGGGCCCTTACATAGAGAGGAAGAGAGGGGCCCACCCCTGGTTCCTACTGCCGATACTTGGAGAGCTGCTCCAGGTGTGTACAACAACGGGCAGATGCGCAGGGATGACTTCTTAAATCAAGCCTTCCCTGTGCATCAGTTCTCTGTGAATCATTCCTGCAGGTCCGTAACGCTCCACCCATATGTGACTTCACGATGTATGACATCAAAATAGAGATGGAGCGGTGCAGCAGAATCTTTTTTTGGGGGGGATAGCCCTGTCTATTTTGTCAGTCCCGGGACCCACAATTCTGATGACAGCCCTCTCTGGAGTACACTTATCACCAGTGCCACTTGCATGTGGTGTCCCACAGGGTTCAATATTATCTTCTATATTTTTGCAGTTTACATGATACCCAGGAGCGAATCTAGGCACGGGCAAGCAATACGGGCACCCTGTGCGCTGCGGCCTGCGGGCGCATCCGCAGTCATCCCGCAGATGCCCGCCACCCACCCACACCTCCCATCCTGCACTCCAGCTGCAGCAAGCGACATGGACAGTGTGTGCACCCGCTGCAGACGGAGCCGCTTCAGCCGGCTCCATTTTCAGACAGACACTAATGGTCATAATTGACCTCTAGTGTCTATGCGGCGCTGCTATGGGAGAGACGTCATGATGTCTCTCCCATAGAGAGGAACCTGTGGTGGCCAGAGATGGAGCTGCAGCGGCAGCAACGTCAGGAAGCAGGAGTGGGGCTGGTGAGTATTTTTCTTTTTAGTGATTATAAGCGATGCTACAAGGGGGCAGCTCTACTGGCTGCACATCTAATGGGGTCATCTCTACTAGGGGCACATCTAAGGGGGCATAACTACAGGGGCATCTCTACTGGCAGCAGGAGTGGGGCTGGTGAGTATTTTTCTTTTTAGTGATTGTAAGCGGCGCTACAAAGGGGCATCTCTACTGGCTGCACATCTTATGGGGTCATCTCTACTAGGGGCACATCTAATGGGGGCACATCTAAGGGGGCATAACTACAGGGGCATCTCTACTGGCAGCACATCTAATGGGGGCACATCTAGGGGGCATAACTACAGGGGCATCTCTACCGGGGGCACATCTAATGGGGGCAAATCTACAGGGGCATCTCTACTGGGGGCACAGCAAAGGGGGCATAACTACAGGGGCATCTCTACTGGGGGCACACTTAATAGGGGCAAATCTACATGGGGCATCTCTACTGGGGACACATCTAAGGGGGCATAACTACAGGGGCATCTCTATATGGGGCATAACTACTGGGAGCAAATGTACAGGGGGCACAACTACAGGGGCCATGCCCCTTCCCTATGAAGCCACGCCCCTATCTCTCTTACGTCTTAGTGGATACTGGGGAACTGTACTTTAGTACCATGGGGTATAGATTGGGTCCACTGGAGCCTGGCACTTTAAAACCTTTAGTGTGTGTATGTGTGTGCTGGCTCCTCCCCTCTATGCCAATCCTACCAGACTCTGTTTGGGAAAATGTGCCCAAGGAGCCAGGAGCATTTCTCTGGAGCTCCAGAGAGTTTCCTTATTTTTTATTTTAGTTATTTATTTTCAGGTAGTACTGGTTGGCAACTGGTCTACCTGCTTCATGGGACTTAGAGGGGTGGACCGAACCAACCTCCTGAGGGATAATGGTTCGTGATCCCAGCTGACAGGACACTAAGCTATTGAGATGCTGTTTCCCACATCATACTGTGTGTGCACACGCCAGCAGCTAGCCGCCACCCTCTAACAGATGCTGAAGAGTCGCAGGTGCAGTGAGTGTTAACACCAGGGTCCCAGTTAGCAGGTCCCCGATGCGGTTTGGCGGCATGTCGCGCAGCGGTCACGGGCCATGAGCTGCCGTGCCCGCCGCAGATTACACTGGCTCAGCAGAGATTTATGCTCCACGGGGTGGTCACTGTCAGTAGGCATTCTGTATACTGTGTATTATCACTTTCAGCCAGTATAAACATCTATGTGGGACCGCACACCATTTCAGGGGCAGGGCTTCCTGGAGAGCTGGACTAGAGGCGGGAATGCACCATTTCCTGCTGCTGCAGATTACAGGCTGCATTAACACTGCTCCTCCACGGACCCACGCAGTTACAGACTCTGCACTGGTACCAGGGGGTCATAGCAGGGGGAGCGGTAGCGCCGCTGCACATAAGTAAGGTGTTACTCATATTTTCACACACTGCACTGTTATGTTCTGTGTGCTGTTCTCTGTTTCTCTGTGTCACTCCAGGGGCTCTCTAGGGTCTGTGAGGAGGTGTTTTCAGTGGGTTTATGCTGCATTACAGTTGTGTACTATATGTCTGTTGACATGGTGATGTGTACTGCTTGTAACAGTGCTCCTTATCTCCACAGGGACACAGTTCACAGGCACCTGACTGGCTAGATACTTTTAAGAGCATGATTCACAATGTGAATTCAAAATTAGCTGCAGCTAAGAAGGAGAGACAGGTGTTAAAACAGTCTATTGATTGTATGGCTAAAGCAGCAGGTACCAGAAAGGCTTCTCAGCCCCCTCTGTTGGTTTCACATAAACGCTCACTGCCACAGGTGCTCCAGGCTGATTCTGATTCTGACCAACCTGATGTAAATGATGATGATATGGATGAGGACAGCTCTCTGTCCCCCGGGGTGGAGGCCCTCATTTATGCTGTAAGAGAGGTTCTTCACATACCCGATCAGGAAGCAGAACCAGATGAGGAGTTGTACTTTAATGTTAGACCCAAGACCTCAGCCAGGTTTCCGGTGTCTAAGGAGTTAAACTCCCTGGTCAGGGAGGCATGGGTGAACCCTGACAAGAAATTCATAACTCCTCAGAGGTTTTTGTCTACTTTTCCCCTCCCAGCTGATGACAGGAAGGTATGGGACAACCCCCCACCAGTCAATACATCTGTGTCCAGACTGTCTAAGAAATTGGTACTGCTGGTGCCTGGGGCTATATCCCTAAAAGACCTTGCTGACCGTAAAAATGAGACCACTCTCAAGGCAATATATATGGCAGTGGGCATAGCACAGCTCCCCACATTATGATAAAGCTAAATATTTATCTTACTTAAAACCCTTTAAGAGGTTAAAGAACACAGTACGCTATTGGCGTATGGAATACCGTAAGGGTACGCACGTTGCGTAACAATCGCTTAGCCGTAGTCGAGACGCTCAAGCGTCGCGTTCGCTCACGGCCAAGAGATCACAGGCAGGCACGCTATAGGCTGCCGACTACCGTAATGATTCGCTATTAGCGTAGCGGATGCTCGGGACCACGAGGAGATCACAAGCGGCGCTGACGCTCACAGTGTAAAACCTTTATAACTATACCATAAAACAATGTATTATGCAGTAAACCTTGGTGTAGTGATAGGGTGTAAATGTAACACAGTGTAACCTTATTAACTTAAAAGCTGTACGAGCGTCTCCGACGCTCAGAGAATACTTAGAAATATAAGTAATACACAGATACCGATCTTAGGTTCTAACACCTTATATGAACGTTCTATTTGCAAAAGAATAATACAATACAAGTCATACACTACCAATATAACATAGACTAACTAACCAGATAACTACACATGAAATACAATAACAGTACAATAACAATTTAAGAGGAAAAGAGAGAGAAAAGGGGAGAAGAGAGAGAGAGAGAGAGAGAGAGAGAGAGAGAGATATGGCTCACAATAACAATAAAGACAATATGATTGCGGAGAAACTTACGCACAAGGGGAACAATCGCATGCGCCTTTCTGAATATCCAGCTCCCGATTATCAGTGATGAGAACCGTTGAAGAGAGTAGAGTGGAGCTGGATCAAATCGGCTCGTCTATATATACACCACACACAATACAATACAATGGTCCCTACAATCTCATTGTTCATTGGACACAGGAATTCGTCTTCGCATTATAACAAAAGGTCATAGGTTGATTCATACAGGTGGGCTGTGACTATTTCCAACTGCTCAGGTGGGTGGGAAACTAGGTTTCCCGCCGCATGGATAATAAAGTGCAAATAATAGTAAAAGTCCATAAACTGCTTATGTCCATAACTATTCGCACGAGCGATTAATCCGCTTCAAACCAACACCGGAATATTGCTAATTAAATACTCTTCCGATGGATACTAAACTCCACTGTATAACCCTTGTCTGACCCTTCGTATCAAACAAAGAGGGATCTCTTTGTTCATGAACATGCTACATTAACTAAACTTTCAGATTCTATCAAAGGGACCATAATCTACAAAATACATTATATGGTTAAAATATGTAACGATCGAGTCGTCCGCTAGACGCACACAAACTCTACCGTAAATGCGCATACTGTGCGCCTGCGGGTGCACGCAACAGCGAGTATGCGTACGCACGGGAGAGCGTGGGCACGCGCAGCAGGGACACGCATGAGGTGCAAATATGGTAGTGTGCATCATGATATTTTTCTGACTTTGACAGTCCACCCTTTGGCAGTCACCAATAACTGCCACTTTCTAAAACATTTCAAAAACGAGAAAAATATATGTCATGTGTAAATATTTCTATGGTTGGGTAGGGGAGGAGAGGAGAAGGTGAGGAAAGGGTATGACCTAGTGAGATAGCAGAAGCATGTGTGTATGAGTCCATGTTTGGAGGGTCATGTATCATCGTGCCGTACGTGTTTTAAATCAAGCTTCGAGGTATTGCGAAGTATACATTTGAATTCCTTCTTATCCCGTGGTACGGGTCTGTGGATGGGCTGTCAAACTTTACCGAGCTCTTTTCGGCTTTTAGTTGCAACAAAATGGGGGAGCACATTTTAGTTGATGATACATGAATGGGGGGGAATATGTGAATGCTGATATCTGTGCCTGTATTCCCTATCGACTATGTGTGTCATTACCTGAAGGTTGTAGAGATGAAGATAAAGAACACTTATGGTAAATGCATTGATAAACTATGTGAGTTTAATATACATTTGCCGATTGAGGTCTTGTCTTGTCTTGTCTTGATGTACATGTTGACTGTAGTCTCTTTGTGCTTTTGCTAATAAACGTAAGCAAAGCTTTATCAATGTCCATAGACTTACAAAAAAAATTGGGCTCTCGTAAATTTAAAATTTCTAGGGAAACTGGGGGTCTATGGCATAGTCCATCTGTTGTTTGTGTACAAGGTTGTCAAACTTCTTCTTTAATCCATCTGTTGTCTGTATATAAGGTCATCAAATTCCTCTTCCAAGCGGGTCTTTTTATCTTGGAGAAAAGGAGAAACAGGTGAAAGAAACGGACCGTAGAATCACATTTTCATCACATCATTGTCTCTATCGTTGGGTCATAAATCAAATCCATTGGAATTACGATTTCCTCACTCCTTAGACTCATTACCCTGGTACTCCGTTTGCACTTCGTTAAAGCCTGACCGCATCTAAATATCAAGCCAATCGATATGACAACACCTAAGATACATAGAAGAAACTTCCCTACATCCATTATGACTCCTTGAGCCCATTCTCCTAAACCAGAGAACCAATTTCGCGGGTTCAACCATGACACCCAACCAGTCAGCTCATTACCCACAGCAGCAAGGGTGAGATTGTGTCTCCTGCGAAATTCCCACTTTAATTGGAGAATATCGTCCATCTTTTGGTCTATGACCTCGACCGGGTCCTCGGTGCTATTCGTAATATAAGTGCAGCATTTCACGCCGTACTGCGTTGCCAGTGTGACACAATATCCACCTGTCACTGCCGTGAGATAATTAAGAACCATCCTATGCTGAACCAGTTCTGTTTTATAAGCTTGGAGCTCTCTTCCGGTATATCTAAAAGTGTCGTCATACATTTCAGTGATATTGTCTAATAAATTTGCAAGCGCAGATATATATCTATAGTTCAGCACTCCTCTAGCGGTGCGAGTGAAATCTAACGCAAGTAGAATCTGAATCCCGGTGGATTCATGGATAAGATCAGAGGCCGGGTGCTCTGTCCTTTCTGTCAGTTGCCTTTTAACGACGTGCTCGTAATGAGTGTGAGTATAAGGAGCTTGGGCACCACGGTGTATATCTTTCATTTTGGTATGTGATACAGTCATTACCTCAGGCAGTACTTTTCCAATATAACACAATCCTTCAGAGTTTGGGGCAAGCCACTTATACGCCTTCCTCCCGCATATGAAATATGCATCATCGGGGAGAACATATGGGACGGAGTAGGACATAACCATATTACACATCTTCCATGTGAAATCTCCTAACCCTAATTCTCCCATCTGTCTAGTACACGTATCTGTTTGTATGATATGTGCACAGTATCCTGGTGATACCTCTCCAACTCTCATGATCCTATTTCCTAGGGTATACCTATATCGGAAAGATTTTTCCCTACCGGCTATGTGGCGTATAAGCTCTGTATCTGTAGGCATTCTATCTGCTCTATATGAAAAGGTCATGGTTTGGTTACTCCATGACACTTCCCAATTTCCCGGCTTTCGGGGATTGGAAATGTTAAAACATATTAGGGATCTATCCACATGATATTGGTGGAGCTTCAAACTAGGAGGGCTGGAGATATTAAACCTCCTGTCCACCGGTCTCCCACCCTTTAGCTCAAGTACCTCCCCTACCGTTAAAGGGAATGGTACTAATCCTGATTTGCTATGGCCTTGAGGTACTTGAGAGCATACCCAACAATCTGTCTGATTTAACACATTACCCACTAAGGAGTGATAGTCACTCAATGGATGCCGGTCCATGTGGATATTAAAACTGGATTGGCATTTCTTGATGCACCCATCCTCAACTACATTGTCACAGAGCCTACAGATACAGTTTTCTTCAGCTAACAATCCTTCACAATTCCTTCTATTGTCAATGCTATCGGATCGTTTTCTGATACTCGCCTTTGCTTGTTGATTATGTTGTTCTTGGAAAACTACGCCTCCATCTTTGTCATCAGAACCCATTCCAGAACCTCTCTCGACCTCCATGGTACTCTCGCCGGAACAGACTGCTCTGGTCAACATCATGGTCAACAGGAAAATCCGGATCACAGTCTCTTGGGGCAAGTCCATCTTATAGGAGGAAACGGAGAAGAGTAAGAAGGGGAAAAAAATAATTGAGGGAGATGGGATGGGAAGTGGAGAAAACAATAAAAGGGAACAGGGGATCGACAACTGCTTCCGATCTTATGATTTTCAAAGCTCAGGTGCCGCCTCAGTCCTCCTGAAACAGACACTCCAGTGATACAACTTCCTCTACCATCTGTTCTTTATCACGGGACCTCTCTGGATCAGCAACCTTCTTACAATGGGACGAATGAACCCAAGTCTCTCTCTCGGCAACCTTCAATGCTGTAGTGCTAGTCAATAAGACTTGGTATGGTCCTTCCCATCTGTCAATAAGGCAACCTGAGCGTAGAAAATTCCGTATCATTACATAATCCCCAGGTTCAATGTCATGACAATTACTATCTGGTAAATCAGGAATCACTAATTTCAAATTATCATTTTGATTCCTTAGCTGTTTACTCATGTTAACCAGGTATTTTACAGTCACTTCATTGTTACACTTCAAATCATCCTGAGGGTTAATCATAACATGCGGTTGTCGACCAAACAAGATTTCAAAGGGGGACAGATTAAGAGGGGACCTGGGAGTGGTTCTGATGCTGTATAGTACAATGGGTAAAGCTTCTGGCCATGTCAATCCTGTTTCTGCCATAACTTTACTCAGTTTATTTTTAATAGTGCTGTTCACTCTTTCCACCTTCGCACTCGCCTGGGGGCGGTATGGAGTGTGCAGCTTACTATCAATTCCCATCAACTTACACATTCCTTGAAAGACATCACCTGTAAAATGGGTACCCCTATCACTTTCAATTATTCTAGGGATACCGTATCTACATACAAATTCCTGCACAATTTTCTTAGCAGTAAACATAGCGGTATTTGTGGCCGCAGGAAATGCTTTGACCCAATTTGAGAATACATCTATACAAACAAGTACATATTTCAAATTTCGACAAGGGGGTAATTGTATAAAGTCAATCTGTATTACCTGAAAAGGGCCGCCTGTAGGTGGGATATGAGATGGTTCTGTTGGTATTGCCTTTCCGATATTCTTCCTCAAACAGGTAAGGCATGACATTGCTCTCTTACCTGCATGGGATGAAAATCCTGGGGCGCACCAATATGCTCTTACCAACTTGCACATTCCCTCCTTGCCCAGATGAGTCAGCCCGTGTGCTGCTTCAGCTAAACATGGAAGATATGCTCTGGGGGCCACTGGTTTACCTTGTCCATCCGTCCAGAGTCCTGAGGACTCCTGGCCATATCCTTTTGCCTTCCAGACTGCCTTTTCCTGTGTGGAACACAAATTTTGCATTTCACACAACTTCTGTGTGTTGATGGTATTAAATACCATCAGTTGTGTGGTGTCTGTCTGTCTGGGGGTACCGGCTGCTAACTTAGCAGCTTCGTCTGCTCGGCTGTTACCAAGTGATACTGGGTCCTGGCTATATGTGTGTGCTTTACACTTGATAACAGCCACTCTGTCGGGTTCCTGTATCGCTGTTAGAAGCCTTTTGATGTGAGCTGCATGCGCTACCGGTGTACCAGCTGCCGTCATGAAATTTCTGAGGCGCCATAGGGCTCCGAAATCATGGACTACCCCGAAGGCGTATCTAGAATCGGTGCAGATATTGGCTGACTTGCCCTTAGCCAATTCACATGCTCTGGTTAGGGCAACCAGTTCAGCAACCTGGGCTGAGTGAGGTGGGCCTAGCGGTTCTGCTTCTATGGTGCCTTGGTCATCTACGACTGCGTATCCAGTACACAAGTCTCCCGAGTCCGACTGTCTGTGACAACTACCGTCAGTGTAAAAAGTAAGATCTACATCTTCCAGTGGGTTGTCACTGATGTCAGGTCTTGCCGTGAAATTTTGGGTCAAATATTCCATACAATCATGTGTGCCATCCCTTGTATTAAATCCTCCTTCCCCATCACTCTCGTCCTCCACCCTTTGTGCCTGTCCAGGCACAACTGGGAGATATGTTGCAGGATTTAATGCACTGCATCTCCTTATGGTGATGTTTACGGGGGCCATTAGTGCCAATTCCCATCTTGTAAACCGCGCTGATGAGACGTGCCTGGTTTGGGCAGAATTTAGCAAGGCTGACACTGCATGTGGTGTATGAATTGTGAGGTTGTGTCCTAGCACTACATCTTCGCTTTTCGTTACTAGCAATGCTATCGCAGCAACGCTTCGCAAGCATGTGGGGAGGGATCGCGCTACCGTATCTAGCTGAGCGCTGTAGTATGCTACCGGCCTGCTGGCATCACCGTGCTTTTGGGTTAGGACGCCTGCCGCGCAACCAGCACTTTCTGTTCCGTACAGCTCAAAGGGTTTCCCATAGTCTGGCATACCTAATGCTGGTGCCTGCGTTAGGCACTGTTTGAGTTTCTCAAATGCCATCTCGGATTCGTCTGTATGCGAAATCCGATCAGGTTTGTTTGATGAGACCATCTCCTGCAAAGGTAATGCTAGAATGGAAAATCCTGGGATCCAGTTACGGCAATACCCACACATTCCTAAAAACGTTCTGATCTGTTGCTGAGTTTGTGGCAGAGTCATGTCTCTAATTGCTTGGATTCTATCAGCGGTCAGGTGTCTCAGTCCTTGTGTTAGACAGTGTCCTAAATATTTTACTTTAGTTTGGCATAATTGCAACTTGTCTTTGGAAACCTTGTGTCCTGTGTCTGAAAGATGAAACAGGAGCTGTTTCGTATCCTTCAGGGACGCTTCCAATGAATCTGAACACAGTAGTAAATCATCCACATACTGTATCAATATTGATCCACTCTCTGGTTGGAAAGACTGTAAACAATCATGCAAAGCCTGGGAAAATATGCTTGGACTGTCTATGAAACCTTGTGGTAATCGAGTCCATGTGTATTGGACTCCTCTGTATGTAAATGCAAACAAATATTGGCTGTCAGGGTGCAGAGGTACCGAGAAGAAAACGGAGCAGAGGTCAATAACAGTGAAAAATTTCGCAGTGGGAGGGATCTGCATAAGGATGACAGCTGGATTTGGCACTACGGGGAACTGACTCTCAACTATTTTGTTAATCCCCCTTAGATCCTGCACTAGCCTGTAACCCCTCCCCCCACTCTTTTTCACAGGGAAGATGGGACTATTGGCAGTGCTGGATGTTCTTACCAGAATGCCCTGTTGTAGCAAGCGCTCTATTACGGGATATACTCCTAACTCCACCTCTGGCTTCAGAGGGTATTGTGGGATTTTTGGAGCTATCCTACCATCTTTTACTTGTACAACTACCGGAGCTACGTTTGCCATTAATCCAGTGTCTTGTCCATCTTTTGTCCAAAGTGACTCTGGTATTTGGGATGTCATTTCTTCTACTTGGGATGGAGTCCTATTTGTCATAACGGTATGTGTCATTAATTTTGATGGGGAGTCTAACATGTCTCGTACTTCCTGAGCGTTATTCTCAGGTATGTCTAAGAATACACCTTCAGGAGTACAATAAATGACGCACCCCATTTTACACAATAAATCTCTTCCCAGGAGATTAGTTGGTGCCGATGCAGCCAGCAAAAAGGAATGCTTGGTATGTAAAGGCCCTATTGTAATCTCGGCTGGTTTGCTAACGGGTAGTGCTGGACTACTCCCGTTACTCCCATGGCTGGAATTGTCTTACCAGTGGTTCTCATGCCCACTGTCGAATTTATCACTGATTTGGCCGCCCCCGTATCTACAAGAAAGTTTAATGATTTACCAGCTACATTAATTGCAATTTCGGGTTCACTTCCAAGACTTGCAATCAATTTTACTGGCTGCAGATTACAGGTGTGGCCACACCCCTATTGGGTATGGTGACCTCCCTGAATCCCGCTGGCAGCAACTACTTGAGAAGGGGTTAAATGGGAACTGCCAGAAGCTTGCCAGTCTCCTTTTGGGGGATATCTTTTTGTTTCGACTGTATGTGGCTCATAACTCCGTCTCTGCAGTCCCTGATCCCAATTTCGTGTGTCATGTCGTTGTCTAGGGGGTTGGTATGATTTTTGTGAATTTTTCGCTCTACAGTCTCGTGCCATGTGTCCCTGTCTATGACAAAAATAACAAGTTACCACATTTGACTTACCCACAGGGGTCGGAGGTTTATACGAAGGTTGCCTTGTGGTCAAAGCCTGTATACTTACGGCCATTAACTTGTCACCTTGTGACTCCCTGTGTCTGGTGATATTTCGATCGTGATCAACAGCGGCCTCTCTCAAAGTAGCCACCGACAGACCTCGCCAACATGGTTGCGTGGTCTGTACTCTTGCTTTCAATACCTCTTTTAAACCATCCATTAACACAGATACTGCTACTTCTCTATGATTTGCATTGGTCTTAATGTCTTCTATGCCTGTGTATTTTGCCATTTCTAGTAGTGCCCGATGAAAATAATCAGCAGCTGTTTCTGTCTCTTTTTGTTTAATGGAGAAAATTCTATTCCATTTGACTACAGCTGGAAAATACTCCTTCAACTGTAAATTTATCCTCTTTACATTGTCTGAGTTGTACACATCCGTAAGGGGTACCTCTCCATCTAATTTACAGTCAGCTAAGAACCTTTCTGGGTCGACATTGGAGGGTAAACATGCCCTCAGCAATATCTGCCAGTCTTTGTTATTGGGCTCTACAGTGTTCCCTAGGTCTCTGATGTATTTCTGGCTAGCAACTAGATCTTTCCTAGGATCAGGGAATTCAGACACTATTGCTCTTAATTCCATTCGGGTAAACGGGCAGTGCATGGCAATGTTTCTGACAGGAGTGACTCCTGTAGTGTCCGTTTTCCCATTTGGCACTGCTATTACCCTAACGGGATTAAGTTTAATAATATCATTCTGAGTAGATTCTACAGCCTGTGGTGAAATGGTTTCAGCATAGTGTATGGTGCCGTACTTACCCGTTGATACGACCTCACCTGTCCCTCCGCTAGGGGCCTTTGATACTAATCTTACGGGTTGGGCCGTGCCTACTGTTGTTTCTGATATGGTGGCTGCTAGAGAGAGCGCCGATATTGTTGTTGATTCGTCCTCTTGATCACACTCCTGGGGAAAGTTTAAAACAGGGTACAACTTGCATGGGTTAATACTTGTATTAGTTAACTTATTAATATTATCCTTAACATTTATACAGTTGCTAAGTGCCTGTTTATTGCACCCTAGTGCGTCATTCTCCGCAACCAATTTCTCTCCTGATATATATGGTGGCGGTGGTGCTGTGGCTATCAGTTTCCTGATAGGGTTAGATCCCGCCGCCTGAGCCAATCCTCTCTGTATTTCACCCTCCTGTTGCCATAACTGTAAATAATCATAATGTTTGATCCGTCTCTTTGTTGATTTAATGAGACATATCCTCCTCCTTAGATTTAGTAACACATCTGGGCTGCCTACTCTTGGGAACTTCTCCCCGTCATGTACAGTCATTCTTTCCCATTCATCACATAAAACCTCTGTGTGTGAACCGTATTTTTCACACATTACATACCTTGCCGACCCGATTGGTCGGTTTACTAAATCAACCCGAACCGAGGTTGATCGCCCCCCTACCTGAACAACTGGCCCCCATAGCTTGCAGGTGTTGCTTGCACTACCTCTGACCTTTATATCAGGGTCTTCAGCGAACCCTTACAAAAACCAAGATGTTCCAGATAGGTTGACGGTGGTAGTTTACCGAGTACCCCACTCACTCGCCCACGCCGACCAATACGCCCACACACTGTTTTAGCGCTGGCGTACTCGACCAAGGGCCCCTATGAACCTTTGTTTACTGGAACATGCGAGTGTGATCCGAAGAGCATTAACCCTTTCCAGTAACTGTTGGTTGTTGGATAATTCCTGAGTGACCAGCGAACTTCCCTTAAAAAATAAAAAATTACACAAATCACGTTAGAATGTACAAATAGCGTTTATGACCCCTTCCGTACGCAAATGGTACTGGGTCAGATTACTAACTAATGCACACAATTACGTGCGGTACAATCGTTCAGCACATAAGCAACTAATCTTATGTGCGGAGCGACCAGTGGAATCGAAATTCAGCAGCTGCGAATTCCTTCAGCCTGAGCTTTATGGCCTATATGGGTTCCGCACCAACCCTTCCTGGTGTTGGGCTACTTGTCTCTATAGCGGACTTCTTTGTCTGCTGTACCTAGACCTCCTGGTCTGTTCCGGACCTCCTGGTCTGCTACAGTATGACCTCCTGGTCTGCTACACTCTAATGCTCTTTATATGTTTAACAAGGGATGCCTCCCAAGCCACCATGTATGTCACTTACACGTATGTACTTCACGAGAACTCGATGATTTCCTGTGGTTCAATCCCAAAAATTGTAGAAACTTATATATGCAAACACTCACTCACCACATGTACACTTTACTTTTGTTTCTATTTCTTTCTATTTCTGCGCAGAAATTTCTTCCCTTTAGACCAGATGAGTCGTAAATTGGAGAAGGATCTATTAGCTTAAATTTCGGACACTAAAATCGATTTGCGCTATTTATCGCGTTGCCACCTTTTCGCCTGTTTAAAATAACACTATCGTGTGATTTGAGTTACGTGGGCGTACCCAGACGCTCCGTTGCGTAATATACGCTGCGTGCGTCGGCCTTTGGGTTGCGCACGCGGGTCTCAGCCTTTTGTTAGAGACACGTGTACGCAAGGCAGATATCCACCGTAACACAATTAACACGTTTATCAATGTAGGTGATCCTCGATCATCTACCGAGCACCACACAGATCTCTCCTTGTATCCTTAGGCAGAGCTGTGTGCATGCTTTACAATTTACCCCTTAATGTATTACTTTTACTCTTTAACTATTAATAGCGACAAATCTCTCTTAGCACGTTTATCAATTATAAAATGGCAAACAGGAGAGTGATATGAAAATACACGAATAAAAAGAAATGCAGATATATGCGTGCGTGCGTACGCAAAACAGAAAAAAACAGTTTTAAAAGACACTAGCGTGTTGTTCTTACCTCCGGTTCCGGATTCCATCAGCACCCTTTACTAAGCGAAGCAGACGCTTATCCAGTCAGCACTGCGAGGAATATGATCTCCCGCCCTTTGCTGATGGATAATGTCTGCTGAAATTACCTAGTACAGATATGTGAAGGACGGACGAGCCGCCAATTGATAAAGCTAAATATTTATCTTACTTAAAACCCTTTAAGAGGTCAAAGAACACAGTACGCTATTGGCGTATGGAATACCGTAAGGGTACGCACGTTGCGTAACAATCGCTTAGCCGTAGTCGAGACGCTCAAGCGTCGCGTTCGCTCACGGCCAAGAGATCACAGGCAGGCACGCTATAGGCTGCCGACTACCGTAATGATTCGCTATTAGCGTAGCGGACGCTCGGGACCACGAGGAGATCACAAGCGGCGCTGACGCTCACAGTGTAAAACCTTTATAACTATACCATAAAACAATGTATTATGCAGTAAACCTTGGTGTAGTGATAGGGTGTAAATGTAACACAGTGTAACCTTATTAACTTAAAAGCTGTACGAGCGTCTCCGACGCTCAGAGAATACTTAGAAATATAAGTAATACACAGATACCGATCTTAGGTTCTAACACCTTATATGAACGTTCTATTTGCAAAAGAATAATACAATACAAGTCATACACTACCAATATAACATAGACTAACTAACCAGATAACTACACATGAAATACAATAACAGTACAATAACAATTTAAGAGGAAAAGAGAGAGAAAAGGGGAGAAGAGAGAGAGAGAGAGAGATATGGCTCACAATAACAATAAAGACAATATGATTGCGGAGAAACTTACGCACAAGGGGAACAATCGCATGCGCCTTTCTGAATATCCAGCTCCCGATTATCAGTGATGAGAACCGTTGAAGTGAGTAGAGTGGAGCTGGATCAGATCGGCTCGTCTATATATACACCACACACAATACAATACAATGGTCCCTACAATCTCATTGTTCATTGGACACAGGAATTCGTCTTCGCATTATAACAAAAGGTCATAGGTTGATTCATACAGGTGGGCTGTGACTATTTCCAACTGCTCAGGTGGGTGGGAAACTAGGTTTCCCGCCGCATGGATAATAAAGTGCAAATAATAGTAAAAGTCCATAAACTGCTTATGTCCATAACTATTCGCACGAGCGATTAATCCGCTTCAAACCAACACCGGAATATTGCTAATTAAATACTCTTCCGATGGATACTAAACTCCACTGTATAACCCTTGTCTGACCCTTCGTATCAAACAAAGAGGGATCTCTTTGTTCATGAACATGCTACATTAACTAAACTTTCAGATTCTATCAAAGGGACCATAATCTACAAAATACATTATATGGTTAAAATATGTAACGATCGAGTCGCCCGCTAGACGCACACAAACTCTACCGTAAATGCGCATACCGTGCGCCTGCGGGTGCATGCAACAGCGAGTATGCGTACGCACGGGAGAGCGTGGGCATGCGCAGCGGGGACACGCATGAGGTGCAAATATGGTAGTGTGCATCATGATATTTTTCTGACTTTGACAATTAGTTTGTGGTTGGATTTCTAGGGCAGTAGTCAAGGGGTCTGATAATATTATTAATGGTTTAGACACTCTGCCCCAGGATGAGGTCATTACTCTGCTGCAACACATACAGGATGCTGCAAATGTTATGAGCGAAGCTATGAAGGAATTGTGTAAGATAAATGGCCGCACTACTGGTATGGCAGTTTCGGCACGCAGAGCTCTGTTTACGTCAATGGTCAGCGGACACAGATTTCAAAAAGGTGTTGAAAATTTTCCCTTTACAGGTCATGCCTTGTTTGGAGACGAGTTAAATAAATGGATCTCCCAGGCAACAGCGGGTAAGTCTACCTATCTGCCTTCGGCTGCATCAACTGCTCGATGTTCTTACACAGAACCCTCCTTGCAGTCCTTTCGTGTGGCAAGGTTCAGAGGCAGGGGCCGAGGGGTCTCCACTACTCCCAGAGGATCTCGTGGTAAGTCCCATAAACCTGCAACTGCTGCGTCCCTGGACCAAACCACCAGATCTCCTGCCACTAAGCCTTCCGTGTGATGGTTGGCCCCAGCAGCAAGGCGACTTTCAGGTAGGTGCTCGCCTTCAACACTTCACCCACATGTGGGCGAAGACCTGCCAGGATCCTTGAGTGAGGGACCTAATTTCCCAGGGATACTGGCTGGAATTTCAAGTGCTTCCTCACAGATTTTTCAAGTCGGGCTTACCAGTTTTACCCACAGCAAAGGCTACATTGCAAGAGGCTATTCAAAAACTTTTGCAGACGGGAGTCGTGGTTCCAGTACCTCCTCTGTTATGCAACAGGGGTTTTTATGCCAGTCTTTTTGTCGTTCTGAAACCAGACGGTTCGGTGCGACCCATCTTGAACCTGAAGTCTCTGAATGTATATCTGCGGGTGTTCAAATTCAAGATGGAATCCCTGCGGGCAGTGGTGTCCGGTCTGGAGGAGGGAGAATTCCTGGTATGTGTAGATGTCAAGGATGCTTACCTACACATTCCCATGTGGCCCCCTCATCAGGCTTACCTCAGGTTTGCCATATTGGACGACCATTTCCAGTTTCAGGCCTTACCCTTTGGCCTGTCCACAGCTCCGAGGGTCTTCACCAAGGTCATGGCGGAAATGATGCTGCAACTGCGCATGATGTGAGTCAACATAGTCCCCTTTTTGATGATCTCCTGATAAAGGCTATGTCCAGGGAGCGTCTACTGCACAGCATCGATCTGACGACTCGCCTACTTACGGATCATGGGTGGATCCTAAATTTTCAGAAATCTCACCTGGAACCAGCCCAATGACTACAGTTCCTGGGAACGATACTGGATACAGTGTCTCTAAAGGTGTTTCTTCCGATGGACAAGACCTTGGCTATCCAAGCTATTTTCCGCTCAGTGTTCTGTCCTCGCAAGGTATCCATACATCTGGGCAGGATGGTAGCTGCTTATGAAGCAATAAAATAAGGAAGATTTCATGCCTGGTCATTTCAGCTGGATCTGCTGGACAAATGGTCAGGGTCTCACCTTCAAATGTATCAGGAAGTGACCTTATCTCCGAAAGCCTGGATTTCTCTATTATGGTGGCTACAAGTTCCTCACCTGGTGGAAGGGAGGATTTTCAATATACACTCATGGATTCTACTGACAACGGATGCCAGCCTCCATGCCAGGGGTTAGGGGGCTGTGACTCAAGGGGCCCAGTTCCAGGGGATATGGTCAGTTCAGGAATCTGCTCTGCTGATAAACATCCTGGAACTCAGGGCAATTTACAATGCTCTTCTGCAGGCTTCCCATCTCCTAAAGGATCAGGTGATCCGGGTTCAATTGGACAATGCCACGATGGTGGCGTACATAAACCGACAAGAGGGAACAAGACGCAGAGCGGCGATGCGAGAAGTGTCAAAAGTACTCTTCTGGGTGGAGGCCAACGCAAAGACCATCTCAGCCATATTCATTCCAGGAGTGGACAACTGGGAAGCAGACTTCCTCAGCAGACACGACCTCCATCCGGGGGAATGGAGCCTACATTCCCAGGTGTTTCAACAGTTAATTCACCGGTGGGGCTTTCCGCAGATAGATCTGATGGCTACTCGTCTCAACAAGAAGCTATGCCATTACTGTTGCAGAACGAGGGATGCGCAGGCTTTAGCAGTGGACTAACTGACGACACCATGGACATACCAGTTTTGTACCTGTTCCCTCCTCTATTGCTGATCCCAAGGGTTCTTAAAAGACTAAGGGGTAAATTTACTAAGATCGAAGTTCTATTTAAGATGGGATGTTGCTCATAGCAACCAGATTCCAGGTATTATCTTCTAGAAGGTGCTAGATAAATGAGAAGTAGACTCTGATTGGTTGTTACGGGCAACATCCCATCTTTAATAGAACTCCCATCTTAGTAAATTTACCCCTAAGACGGGAAAGCATTCAAGCAATTCTAAATGCCCCGGATTGGCCTCAACGGGTGTGTTACTCGGACCTCCTTGCCATGGCTCTGGAGGATCCCTGGCCTCTGCCGCTTCAAAAGGATCTTCTTCAGCAAGGTCCGTTCGTCTATCCAGACTTACCGTGGCTACATTTTACGGCTTGGAAGTTGAGAAGGAGATTCTAGACAGAAAAGGTTTTCCCTCCAGGGTTATTTCCACTACAGTCCAGGCCAGGAAGATGGTTACGTCAAAACATTATCATCATATCTGGAAAAAGTATGTTTCCTGATGTGAAAGCGGAAAGGTTTCTCCTTGGGAGTTTAGACTTGGTGACTTTCTACTTTTCCTGCAAGCGAGAGTGGATGTGGGCCTAAATTTAGGCTCCTTCAAAGTGCAGATTTCGGCGCTATTTTCTTCCATAAACAACTTGCACTGTTGCCGGAAGTACAGACTTTTCTAAAAGGAGTTCTTCATATGCAACCGCCCTTTGTGCCTCCCACAATGTGGTTTTGTCCTTTCTTCAATCGGACTGGTTTGAACCATTACATAGGGTGGAATTGAAATTTCTTACATGGGAGACTGTGATGTTACTAGCATTGGCGTCTGCCAGATGTGTCTCTTAATTGGGGGCCTTGTCCTGTAAGAGCCCTTATTTGATTTTTCATGAAGACAGAATGGAACTCAGGACTCGACCTCAGTTTTTGGCAAAAATGGTGTCTGCTTTCCACGTGAATCAACCCATTGTGGTTCCGGTGTTGTCTGATGCTTTCGATGGTCCAGAGTCCTTAGATGTGGTGAGGGCTCTGAAGGTTTATGTCAAACGCACTGCTCATCATCGGAAATCTGACTCGCTGTTTGTCCTTTATGACGCCACCAAGATTGGTCATCCAGCTTGTAAGCAATCAATTGCTCGTTGGCTCAGGTTGACCATTCAACAAGCCTATACTTTGGCGACTCTGCCTTTGCTGAAGTCTATTCAGGCCCACTCAACGAGATCTGTGGGCTCTTCCTGGGTGGCTGCCTGGGGTGTCTCGACCTTACAGTTGTGCCGAGCTGCTACTTGGTCTGGTTCTAACATTTTTGTTAAGTTTTATCGGTTCAACACCTTGACAAAGAAAGACCTTCAGTTTGGTCAGGTGGTTTTACAGGTGTTATGATTCCAGCACTCTGGTCAGAGGAGATCTTATGGCAAGGACCGGAGCACTGGAACGGAATGCTGGGGAAGGGAGCAGGACAGGAAAATAGCCCCTGGCGCCCTAACTCTGTTGTCTCACCCGTGTTGTCAGAAATCCCCTGCGAGACTATGGTTTCTTGAGCCCTTGGCAGCCGCGTTTGAAGGGCGGATTATGTCTGCCCAACTTCGATGCCCCCCGGTCTTAATGAGAGACAAAGGGAAACCCGAGACAGGGTGATAACAAGAGGCCCTCTAACTAAACAACCAGGCCAGGGGCTAAGCAAACTCAAAACTATAATATGTGCGGAGAAACCGCCAGGGAAAAGGACAACCAAAATATCCACTTGTCCAATTCTCCTACCCGGCACCGCCGAGTACCAGAGAGGACTTGTGGAAGCGGAACCCTCCGCAAATGCTCCAAACACAAAATATAAAAGGTAAAGCGGCTGAGCCGCAACACACGGCAGAGCCGCAACTCACGAACACCACTGGATATAAAACGGTGATCAGTCAGGACTCCAGGGAACCAAACGACCTCTTGGGATGAGATGACAACTCCCGAATACCGGACTTCTGAGGACTGGAATGACCGGATACAGCAGGACTGGAAACAGACTCTCAGCAAACAAAGGCAGCATGCAGGAAGCTATTACCGGCGTCTGTGTGAAGCCCTGGGAGTGTATTTAACAAGGAGTCCTCCAATCAGCTGCTAAAGGCTGATTAGAATAAATGCCATGCAGCTGCCTTGCTGCACGGCCAGAGAGCAGGTGAATATCTTAATTTCCTAAAGCCTAGCAACGGGGAACGCGGTCCGCCAGTGGCGTCCCCGTTGCTAGGGTCCGTGCGGCTCAGCGCGCCCGGCGTCTAGCGTTGCTAGGGAGCCGGCGGCTGTACGTCCACGGCGTCTCTAGTTGCTAGGCGCCGGGCCGCGCAGACCATCAAGCGGACCCCGGCGCCTAACAGTACCCCCCCCCCCCTTGAGGAGGGGTCAAGGAACCCCTAAAGCCAGGTTTCTGAGGAAATTCCCGAAAAAATGCCCTCTTGAGCCTCGGGGCATGAAGATCCTTATCCAGGACCCAAGACCTTTCCTCCGGACCATAGCCTTTCCAGTGAACCAGAAAATACAGCCGATTCCGGGACAATTTGGAATCGAGAACCTTCTCTACCAAGAACTCCTGTTGTCCCTGTACATCCACTGGAGATCTACCTGAGAGATCTTCCGAGGAAATCTACTGGAAGAAACATATTGTTTCAACAGGGAACAATGAAACGTATTTCCAATCCTGAGAGATCTTGGTAAACGTAACCGAAAGGCAACTGGGTTGACTCTTTTAATAATAAGAAATGGCCCAATAAATTTGGGTCCCAGTCTAGCCGAGGATTGTCGAAGCCTGATGTTGCGAGTCGACAACCACACCCTATCTCCCACCTTAAAAGTGCAAGGACGTCGGAGCCTGTCAGAAAATTTCTTCTCTCGAAAGGCCGCTTTTCTGAGAGCAAGGTGCACCTTTTTCCAAATGGCTCTGAGATGGGAGGTTAAGGTAAGCGAGGAGACTGAGGAATGATGAAAAAAAGAATTAGCTCTGGGGTGAAAACCAAAAACTGAAAAGAATGGAGACTCTTTAGTGGAGGAATGACAAGAATTATTGTAAGCAAATTCAGCCAACGGAAGAAACTCGGACCAATCATTCTGGAGTTTGGCTGAATACAAGCGCAAATATTGTTTCAATGATTGGTTAACTCGTTCGGTTTGCCCGTTGGATTGTGGGTGGTAACCGGATGTTAACGACAATTTCATCTTCAATGAGGCACAAAAACATTTCCAGAATTGTGCGATGAATTGTGGACCCCGATCAGAAACAATATCAGTAGGCAACCCATGAAGCCTGAATACATGGCGGAGAAACAAAACTGCCAACCCTTGGGCAGAAGGCAATCGGGGAAGAGCAATAAAATGAGCCATTTTACTAAAACGGTCCACTACCACCCATATGACTCGGAATCCGGCTGAAAGGGGAAGGTCAACCACAAAATCCATGGAAATATGAGACCACGGCCTGAGAGGAACATTTAAGGGCATAAGTTGCCCGATCGGCAAGGAACGGGGAACCTTATGCTGTGCACAAACCTGACATGAATAAACAAATTCCTTGACGTCTTTAGAAAGACCAGGCCACCATACTGAGCGAGAGACTAACTCCAATGTCTTAGAGACTCCTGGATGCCCTGAAACTTTGTTATCATGGAATTCCGTTAAAACAGTAGCTCTCAAAAACTCAGGGACGTAAAGACGACCAGCAGGAGTAATTCTAGGAGCTTGGTGTTGAAGCTGTTTTAACTGGGTAAATAAATCTTGTGTGAGGCCCGCCCAGATGACCGAAGATGGAAGTATGGGGGTAACAGGATTGTTATTGTGAACCGGAAGAAAGCTACGTGACAGGGCATCAGCCTTAGTATTCTTGGAACCAGGCCTGAAAGTGATTATAAATTTGAAACGCGTAAAAAATAATGCCCAACGTGCCTGCCGGGCATTAAGCCGCTTAGCCGATTCAATGTATTGCAGGTTCTTATGGTCAGTCAATACCGAAATAGTATGTTTTGCTCCCTCCAGCCAATGCCTCCACTCCTCGAAAGCCCACTTTACCGCCAGTAACTCCCGATTACCAACGTCATAGTTGGATTCAGCGGAGGAGAATTTCCTGGACATAAAGGCACAAGGATGTAACTCCAGAGACTCCGGATCGTTTTGAGAAAGGATAGCCCCCACTCCAACCTCCGAGGCATCAACCTCCACCACAAAGGGCAATTCCGGATTAGGATGTCTGAGGACTGGAGCCGAGACAAAGGCTTGTTTCAAGGCCCGGAAGGACAACTCAGCTTCACGCGACCAGTTGGTAGGATCCGCTCCTTTCTTTGTCAGAGCTACAATGGGAGCAACCAGGTCAGAAAAAGAATAAATGAACCTCCTATAATAATTCGCAAACCCTAAAAAGCGCTGAATTGCTTTTAAATTGGTGGGTTGCGCCCAACTAAGGATGGCCTGGAGTTTCTTTGGTTCCATGGAAAATCCCTGAGGTGAAATTATGTACCCTAAAAAAGATACTTCCGTGACATGAAACTCACACTTCTCCAGTTTGGCATATAAATGATTCTCACGTAACTTTTGAAGAACCAGACGCACCTGGGTAACATGTTGTTCCATTGATTCAGAAAAAATCAGGATGTCGTCTAAGTAAACGACCACGAATTTCCCTAGGAAGTCACGGAGCACATCGTTAATGAGGTCTTGAAAAACTGCCGGAGCATTGGACAGGCCGAACGGCATCACCAGGTATTCGTAGTGACCCGACTGAGTACTGAAGGCCGTTTTCCTCTCATCTCCAGATTTAATTCGGATGAGGTTGTACGCTCCTCTAAGGTTAATTTTAGAAAAAATCACAGCAGAACGTAACTGATCAAAGAGTACAGAAATCAACGGCAAAGGATAGGTGTTTTTAACTGAGATCTTATTCAGGGCTCTAAAATCAATGCAAGGTCTAAGCGAGCCATCCTTTTTCTCCACAAAGAAGAAGCCTGCACTTAAAGGAGATTTTGATGGTCTAATAAATCCTTTCTCAAGGCTCTCCTTTACATAATCATTCATAGCCGCAGTTTCTGGCCCGGATAATGCATATAATCTTCCATTTGGCAATGCGGCACCAGGAATTAACTCAATAGCACAATCATAAGGCCGATGGGGAGGCAGAATGTCCGCATTGCCTTTGGAGAAAACATCAGCAAACTCCTGGTATTCCACCGGAATGAGTTCTGGAATGATAGCTGCTACTCTGACTGGAAATGTGATACATTCCTTATCACAAAAAGTACCCCAATGTGAAATCTCCCCCGACCGCCAATCAATGGTGGGATTATGAAAGGCCAGCCAAGGGTGACCCAGAACAACTGGAACTGCTGGGCAATGTGTAAGAAAGAACTCGATTTTCTCGGAATGTAGAGCTCCTACTGTAAGTAGTACAGGGGGTGTACGGAGAGAAATAATCCCATTAGACAGCGGACTCCCATCTAAGCCATGCATGGTGACACACCTACCCAAAGGTAACTGAGGAATGCCTAAGGCCTTAGCCCAAGTTAAATCCATAAAGTTTCCTGCAGCTCCACTGTCAACAAAAGCCGACACCGAAGAACTGAGGCTGCCAAAGGAAACTTTAACTGGGACTAAAAGGGAGTTATTCGAGGAGATAAGCTGCAGACCTAGGTGAACCCCCTCACAATTCACCTGGTCAAAGCGTTTCCCGACTTGTTCGGACAATTACGAGCAAAATGTCCCTTACCCCCACAGTACAGACAAAGACCAGAATTTTGCCTTCTGGCTCTTTCTTCAGGAGACAGCCGGGAGAGACCCATCTGCATGGGCTCCTCTACGTCTTCAGGAATGGAATATACACACGGACTTGACCTTACAGGTGCTCCTTTTTCAGCCCTCCGCTCTCTGAGACGACGATCAATCTTAATAGAAAGCTCCATGAGTTTATCGAGAGTCTCAGGAGCGGGGTACTGAAGGAGACTGTCTTTTATAGACTCTGATAAGCCGAGGCGAAACTGACTGCGCAGGGCTGGGTCATTCCAGCCACAGTCGTTCGACCAACGGCTAAACTCCGTACAATAAACCTCCGCAGGATTTCTACCCTGTCTGAGAGCGCGCAACTGACTTTCAGCGGACGCCTCTCTATCAGGGTCATCATACAAGAGCCCTAAAGACTCAAAAAAAGCGTCAACTGACAACAAAGCCGGATCCTCTGCTCTTAAACCAAATGCCCAGGTCTGAGGATCCCCCTGGAGCAAAGAAATAATAAACCCTACCCGCTGAGATTCAGTACCCGAGGAAGTCGGTCTTAAACGAAAATAAAGTTTACAGGATTCTTTAAAATTGAAAAACTCTTTTCTATCACCAGAAAAACGGTCAGGCAGGTGCATCTTTGGTTCAGGGACTACCCTTGGGGAAGCTCGCAAAAGATCTTCCTGCGACTTCACCCGAAGAGAAAGATCCTGAACCATCTGAGTAAGTTCTTGAATCTGGCTGACTAAGAGCTGACCAGGATTTGGCCCTAAACCTGTTGGATTCACGAGGCCGATAAACTCTCACAAAACTGAATGAGAAAAAATTAAACCCCGTTTAATTTTAAGTTTTGGTATGGCCGGTAATAATGTTATGATTCCAGCACTCTGGTCAGAGGAGATCTTATGGCAAGGACCGGAGCTCTGGAACGGAATGCTGGGGAAGGGAGCAGGACAGGAAAATAGCCCCTGGCGCCCTAACTCTGTTGTCTCACCCGTGTTGTCAGAAATCCCCTGCGAGACTATGGTTTCTTGAGCCCTTGGCAGCCGCGTTTGAAGGGCGGATTATGTCTGCCCAACTTCGATGCCCCCCGGTCTTAATGAGAGACAAAGGGAAACCCGAGACAGGGTGATAACAAGAGGCCCTCTAACTAAACAACCAGGCCAGGGGCTAAGCAAACTCAAAACTATAATATGTGCGGAGAAACCGCCAGGGAAAAGGACAACCAAAACATCCACTTGTCCAATTCTCCTACCCGGCACCGCCGAGTACCAGAGAGGACTTGTGGAAGCGGAACCCTCCGCAAATGCTCCAAACACAAAATATAAAAGGTAAAGCGGCTGAGCCGCAACACACGGCAGAGCCGCAACTCACGAACACCACTGGATATAAAACGGTGATCAGTCAGGACTCCAGGGAACCAAACGACCTCTTGGGATGAGATGACAACTCCCGAATACCGGACTTCTGAGGACTGGAATGACCGGATACAGCAGGACTGGAAACAGACTCTCAGCAAACAAAGGCAGCATGCAGGAAGCTATTACCGGCGTCTGTGAGAAGCCCTGGGAGTGTATTTAACAAGGAGTCCTCCAATCAGCTGCTAAAGGCTGATTAGAATAAATGCCGTGCAGCTGCCTTGCTGCACGGCCAGAGAGCAGGTGAATATCTTAATTTCCTAAAGCCTAGCAACGGGGAACGCGGTCCGCCAGTGGCGTCCCCGTTGCTAGGGTCCGTGCGGCTCAGCGCGCCCGGCGTCTAGCGTTGCTAGGGAGCCGGCGGCTGTACGTGCACGGCGTCTCTAGTTGCTAGGCGCCGGGCCGCGCAGACCATCAAGCGGACCCCGGCGCCTAACAACAGGGGTCTCAGCACTTTCCCATCCGTTTGGGAGCTTTGGGACTTCCCCATGGTACTAAAGTACAGTTCCCCAGTATCCACTAGGACGTAAGAGAAAATAGGAATTTAATACCTACCGGTAATTCCTTTTCTCGTAGTCCATAGTGGATACTGGGCACCCACCTCAGTGCTTCGATTCCTGCTTACCTGAGTAAGTGTTTGGTTGGACCGCCGTTGCGGTCCCTTTATGTTGTTGGGATTGCTTTGCTACCCTGGTTAGGTTGGTGTTGCTATCCTCTGTTCTGGTTAGCGCCCTCATTTTCGGTTATGGTTGTGTGTTGGCTTAGTGCCTCACCGCTGTTATATTTGTTTTCTTCTCTCATGGTATGTCCATCTCCTCGGGCACAGTTTTCTAGACTGAGTCTGGTAGGAGGGGCATAGAGGGAAGCAGCCAGCACACACATACACACACTAAAGGTTTTAAAGTTCCAGGCTTCAGTGGACCCGATCTATACCCCATGGTACTAAAGTACAGTTCCCCAGTATCCACTACGGACTAAGAGAAAAGGAATTACCGTTAGGTATTAAATTCCTATTTATTTGGTGTTTACCTGGATAGTGGCTTCACACTTAAACATAAGGTATCAGCAACAATCAAATCCTTATTTTTTTCATCTCATGAACATCGTCATAATAAAGCACTTAATTTCCTCAGAAGATCTACCTAAAGTCATACATGCATTTGTATCATCATGCCTAGACTACTGCAATTCCTTTTACCTTGGTATCCCAGTAAAAGAGTTGCACCGCTTGCAGATGGTACAAAATGCAGCTGGCTATTAACCAACCAGCCCCTTTCCAGCAACATAACACCCATTCTCTACTCTCTTCACTGGCTGCCTGTAAGAAGGTGAATAGTTTTCTAGATTGACTTATTGACTTTCAAAGCCATACATGACCAGTGACCAAGGTACTTGAAGCAGCTTCTAATCCCTTACTGTCGCAATCAGTTGATGAAGGACTATCAACAGTACCTAAAATCTCCCAGAATTCATCTAGGGTTCCAGCTTTCAGTTTAGCAACCCTGACTCTATGGAACTCGCTTCCCTGCACAGTTTCAGAAGCCTCTACTCTAGAAACCTTAAAAAATGGACTCAAGACTTACCTACCCACCCGAACATTTCACTATTGACCCTTGTTAAGCTTATTTTGTATTTTGTGCGGTGAAGCCAAATGTAAAGCAGTTTGAGTCCTCTTAGGAGAAAAGTGCTATATACAGTAAATAATGTTGTTATTCTTATTAGTAGTAGTTTTTGTGTTTACTCTCCATAAGAAATAATCCTGTTCCAGTTGGAAGTGTGGACTTCTAAATAAATCCCTTATCCAGCTCCTCTTTAAAACAGAGCTGACCATATATTTTGTTACAGAAATAATTTTTACCACAAGGTGGGTCAAATCTGTAGTACAATTGTGCAGTCAGTGAATAGGCAAAGTTTCAGTCTGTTGTTGGAAAATGGATCAGATAATTAGGAGAAAACTTCAGTCAAGGAATCCTGATCATTTTATTGTACAGGTTGAGTATCCCATATCCAAAAATTCTGAAATACGGAATATTCCAAAATACGGAATTTTTTGAGTGAGACTGAGATAGTGAAAGCTTTGTTTTCTGATGGCTCAATGTACACAAACTTTGTTTAATACACAAAGTTATAAAAAATATTGTATTAAATTACCTTCAGGCTGTGTGTATAAGGTGTATATGAAACATAAATACAGTCTGTGCTTAGACCTGGGTCCCATCGCCATGATATCTCATTATAGTATGCAATTATTCCAAAACACGGAAAAATCCGATATCCAAAATACTTCTGGTCCCAAGCATTATGGATAAGGGATACTCAACCTGTATAGGCATGTTGAATCTAGGGTATATTGGTGAATCTCGAAGTATATAATTAAATAGTTCTACAAGTATTGAAATCACCTATTCTTGTAATATCTTATAATATTCACCCAACAATCCATCTGGTCCGGGTGTTTTGCATAGTTTTTGGTCTCTAATTGCCCTAACAACCTACTCTATAGTAATATCTTGTGCCATGACTTCCCTCTGTACCGAGGTTAGTTTCGGGAGTTGGACTTCACTAATAGCTGTTTTTGGGCTTCACTATTTACTATATCACCCACATATAGATTTTTATAATCCGTTTGAAATATTGATAGAATAGTCTCAGAATCCGAATGGAATATCTGTTTTCTAGGATCTTTATTAGCCACTACATGATTCTTATTTCTTTTTTTTTGAGACTTTGACATATGGGCCAATAGTTTGCCTGTTTTATTCCCCAATTTGTAATATTTGTGATTTATTTTTTTAGTTTGATATAAAATAAATTCTTCTAGTAAATTTCTGTCTTGTTTACAGGCTTGTAGTAGTTCATCACTCAGCCCTAATGAATATGCCTGAAAGGTTTCTACCGTAGCTCTCTGGAGAAGATCGTATGTTTTCCTCACTTCTTTCTTCTGTTTTGATGCATAGTTGATTATATGCCCCCTCATAACTACTTTAGAGGCTTCCCAAAAATACTTGTGGGTTTTCCCAATGTGCAGTGTTGTTAGCTGTATATTCCTCCAAATGTTGGTGTAGGAATAAGTTTAGTTCTTCTAATTTATATAGGTAGTTTGGGAATCTCCAAAGGCAGCTACAAATCTGTGGACAAAAGAGTTTAATTTTAACAGATCTTGGTGCATGATCTGAAATTATAATTTCATGAATTTCTGCTTGCTGCACTAATGACATCAAGGCATTATCTATAAGCATATCATAAATACGTGAAAAAGAGTGATGTACTGCTGAGTGAAATGTGTATGATTTATTTGTTGGGTGAAAAAGCCACCATGGATCTATGACTTGCTGATTGGTTTTAATTGTGTGTATATGCTTCCATACCAGAAGGTTAAACCTTTGTGCTGGTTCTTTATCTATTTTAGGGTCATTAACTGTGTTAAAGTCTCCTGCAATCACTAAGTTATAGTTAGTGCGTTGAAATATAATTTAGTTTAAGTGCATGAAAAAAGCTTGTGAGTCCCCATTTGGGGCATATATATTAATCAAAGTGTATTCAGTGGGTATCCGGACTCCAGGTCGACAACAAAAAGGTTGACACACCTTAGGTCAACGCCAATAGGTCGACACACCTAAGGTCGACATGGACAAAAGGTCGACATGGACAAAAGGTCGACATGAACAAGGTCAACATGGAAAAAGGTCGACATGAGTTTTTCACAATTTTTTTCTTTTTTAGAACTTTTTCATACTTAACGATCCACGTGGACTACGATTGGAATGGTAATCTGTGCCGAGCGGAGCGAGGCACCGTGCTGGAAGCATGGCGAGCGAAGCGAGCCATGCTTGGGGACACGGTGCACTAATTGGGGTTCCCCATCACTCTACGAAGAAAACGACACCAAAAAAACATAAAAACTCATGTCGACCTTTTTCCATGTCGATCTTTTGTCCATGTCGACCTAAGGTGTGTCGACCTATTGGCGTCGACCTAAGGTGTGTCGACCTTTTTGTTGTCGACCTGGAGTCCCAGACCCATTCAGTGTTATACATCTCCACATCTAATATTATATAGCGACCTCCTGAGTCTACTATCTGTATTAAAATATTATAAAGTGTTTGTTTATTAATAATTATAGTTAATTATAGTTACTCCTCTTGATTTAGGGGGTCATTCTGAGTTGATCGCACGTAGCAACTTTTTGCTGCTGGTGCGATCAACTAATCTCCGCCTATGGAGGAGTGTATTTTAGCATAGCAGGGCTGCGAATGCTTGTGCAGCCCTGCTATGCTAAAAAAGTTTCCTGCAAAACAAGACCAGGGTAAGAGTTACTTACCCTGTGCGACGGATCCAGCGATGAAGGTCCTGGACCGGACGTCAGACATCCGCCCTCCAAACGCCTTGCCACGCCTGCGTTGGACTCACCACGCCTGGTAAACGGTGAGTATCAGCCCCGGAACACCTCCCGCCTGTCCATCTTCTTGCGATCGCTGATGCGATCACATTTTTGGCTGGCGGAGTCGTTGCCCGGCGATGATCGTTGCCAGGTAATGACGCGCGTGCGACCGCCGTACATGTGCATTTTTGACCTGTTCGCACCGCAGCGAAGAACCGCTGAGTGCTAACGGGTCAAAATGACTCCCTTAGTGCAAAACACAGCTGAAATACAGGTTCCAAGCCAGGGAGCGCTCAATTACTGATCATTTTATGATAGAAAAAGTTTTACTTCTAGTCAGCTATCAAGAGATAATTTGTCCAAATGTTTAGTCATTACAGGGAAGATGTTTGCTGATGCACAACAGAACAGCACAAGAAGTAAGACAATAGAAATTACTTAATTATACAAAACATGTGCTCAAGGTGGAATTACTGTTTTAAATGGATATATCCAGGGCTATATTTGTGTTGAAACGGTCTGGAATGCAGTTCCTGAAGCTCTTTTGAAAAATGCCGTCATCAGGAACAGTATTCCACAACCTCCCGCTGGCGCCAGCATTTTTTTTTGTGTGGCCGGGTACAGGAGTGAGGGAAGAACACAGTTGGAGAAGCCCCCGCTACCCTCGCAGTGTCTTGGGAGCACTGGGATCTGCGGGGGTGCCCGCCTGCCCCCTGTGTAAAGGGCCCTCCCAAAATGGCCGCTGCAACATAGGCGAAAGATGCTAGAGGTCACTTGACCTCTAGCATATGTCAGTGATGCGGAAGTGAAGTAAGAAGATGCAGAAATGCATCTTCTTCCATAAAACCCCTTACAATGAGCATGAAAGCCTTGCAAAGTGCAGGAGACCTCTGGCAATGAGCAGGAAACCCATGACAATGAGCGTGAAACCCTTGGCAACAAGCAGGAGATACCTGACAATGAGCATGAAACCTTTGGTAACGAGCAGGAGACCCCTGACAATGAGCAGGAGACCCCTGGCAATGAGCAGGAGACCCCTGACAATGAGCATGGTATCCCTGGCAATGAGCAGAAGACTGCTGGCAATGAGCAGTAATCACCTGACAATAAGCATGAAATACTTTGCAACTAGCATAAAACCATTGGCACTGAGCATGAAGCCCCTGACAACGAGAATGTAATTTAAAACTAATTAGAAGCCTTATTATGGAGCATCATTTGTAAGGGGCATTATTGTGTGTGGGGCATAACTGTATGTGGCATAATGTGTAATGGGCATTATGGTGTGTGGCATAATGTGTAATGGGCATTACGGTGTGGCATATTGTGTAATGGGCATTACGGTTTGTGGTATAATGTGAAATGAGCATTATGGTGAGTGGCATAATGTGAAATGGGTATTACGAAGTGTGTCATTGCGTAATGGGCATAACGGTGTGTCATATTATGTAAGGGACATTGCTATGAGGAGGAAAATGGCAAATAATGTAAAGGGCATGAATCAGGATTTTTTTCCCCTGTGGATGCCAATGTCTGGACTTGCAGGCTGCAAAACTGGGGTATAAGGTAGTCTTTTCCTGCAAGGCCATGCTGCTTGCAGCAAGACCACGCCCCTTGCAGAGAGGCCACATCCCCTTTTTTGGGACATACGCAAATTCTTTTTTTAAGGAAAATTATTTAATCTAACAAAGGTGCCCCGTCCACTGTAGCTCCGCCCACATTACCCACAGCTGGCCACCCCCGGGAGTTTCTGAACCTATTTTGCTACAAAAATAGCCCTGGATATATCTTCCTAGAACTGGAGTATGAAATTGAGTGACAAGGGCACAATAATAATACAATTCCCAGGAATCCCTAAAAATCCAAGAAGGCAGCTGCTGGAAAGGACACATCTACATAAGCAGGCTCGGACTGGCCCATAGGGGTACAGGGGAAACCACCGGTGGTTTCCCCTGGCCCACCCTCTCACTCATACATTATGTACATGTTACATTATACTGCTCAGGACTATGGTGTATTTTCTACAGTGCATTGTTGTTATTATTCTGGAACATTATCATGCATGCACTAGCAGTATTTACTATATATATTATTTATCAAGGGGCCCAGACCATGCACTAATGGTTTGCCAAGCCTTTAAGAATGGGCCCCTATTACTGCATTTCCCCGGTGGGCCCATCATGCCCCAGTCCGACACTGTACATAAGACATCTGAGCTGAAATGGGCAATTTACATAATTATTTAATGTAAAGGTAGAAATGCTAATTGGCCTATCTGGTATATGCAATGCAAAAAAAAATAGAGTGCTGGCATACTATTTATTTTGTGCATGGTAACAGATAAATGTATACTCCTGTGCACATATAAACGGGTGTAGTATGTGTTGCCGGCGGTCGGGCTCCCGGCAACCAGCATATCGGTGCGGAATCCTGACCGCCGGCATACCGACAGCTGGGCGACCGCAAATGAGCCCCTCGTGGGGTCGCTACGCGCGCCACGCGCGCCACGCTATCTATTCTCCCTCCAGGGGGGTCGTGGACCCCCAAGAGGGAGAAAAGTTGTCGGTATGCCGGCGGTCGGTATGCTGGCGCCGGTATGGTGGTTGTCGGGAGCCCGGCCACCGGCAACTTGAAGACCACCCCATATAAACATATAGCATACCCACATATCTTGTGTTTGTCAATGAATTGGTGTTTTTACTTCTCTACAGGCAGTAGCCGGATAAAAGCAATGATACCAGTTAAGCTGGCAAGCTATAATCATAGAAACCTCGAGAACTAATAAGTTTATATGTCTAAAATTAAATTTCATAAAAATCACATTAGAAATATTGGGCCTTATTCAGCTGGCATCGCAATGCAAACGCATTTCCAGGCCTTTTATGACAGTGCGCACAAGCAGGTCCCGTTCTGCAGGACCTGATTGACAGGCAGAGGCATTCATGGAGCGCCGTTCGCGGGCGGTGACGCGGCTTTTAATGGGGCGGATCCGGACCGTTTTTTTGGGGGAGGCCGGGTGACATCACAGCGATGCAATTGCAGTTGAATTGCAGTCGCATCGCTGTCGGCCATTAGCATGCTGGGCTGCCTGCCTTGTACGGGACAACTCCCAGCATGCGAGTGATAGCAGTAGCAGATTCTGCTTCTGAAGCTAAATAGGATCCATAATAATCTTGCAGCATTTCAAGAGGTATAAGAAAAGAATCAACAGACTTGATAAGTATAGCTGCCAAAAATTCTACATTAACAGTTTTTAAATAGAATATTTATTTGCAATGTAATTATCTTCACCATGGAAGTGCAAACAGCGGCTATTTTCAGTCCTTTGTCAGTATGGTTTAGTGCAACATTTTCCCATTACATTTCAAAATGGGTCAATCATTTAGTAATTGCATAATATGAATATTAGAATGGAAATATTAGAACAGTCACTTTACACAATCCACCTAAATGAGGTAGATGCACTTTCCATAATCCACCCACATGGGTAAAATGCACACTTCACAATCTGCACACAAGGGGGTAAATTTACTAAGGTGGGAGTTTTTATAGAACTGGTGATGTTGCTTATTGCAACTAATCAAATTCTATTAAACATTTATCTAGCTGCTTCTAGAAGATAAAAGATAAAAACTGGTTGGTTGCTATGGGCAACATCACTAGTTCAAAAAACTTCCACCTTAGTAAATTTACCCCACGGGTCAGATACACACTACTCAGTCCACTAAAAGGGCAGATTCACAAGCCACAATCCACACTTAGGGGAGATATTCACATTCCAAGGGTCAGAGGCAGTGCCGTAACTATACATTTTGGTGCTGTGTGCAAGAAACAACATCAGCACCCCCCCCCCCATGTAAAACAGAAGGCCAGTGTGCGCCAAAAATATAGGGGTGTGGCCACAAAATAATACCAATTCATATTACGCTGCACAGTAGTCTCCATTATTCAAATTACACCGGACAGTAGCGCCACTTACACACATTACAGCAGGTAGAGCCCCCTTTATACATTATGCCGAGTATAGCCCCTGTCACACATTACGCCAGATAGAGCCCCTGTCACACATTACACCATGTAAAGCCCCATTTTACACTTTACTCCAGGTAGTGTCCCCTTTTACAGATTATGGAAGGAAGAGCCACGAAAGAGAGAGAGGGAGGTAGAGAGAGATAGCGTTGGGAGGGAGAGAGAGAGAGAGAGAGAGAGAGAGAGAGAGAGAGAGAGAGAAAGAAAGGTGGCAGGTAGAAAGACAAAGAGAGAGTGGTAGGAAGCAGTGTTTAAAGTGGTCCTAGAGAGGTGGTGGAACTCACCCCCCCCTCACCCCGGCGCCCATGCAATAAAAGTATTGCAAAAAAGGGGCGTGGTCTCAAAACGAAAGTGGCGTGATCACACAATAGTAATAATGCCCACAGTAGTAGCACCCCTAATACACATAATGCCCACAGTAGTAGCACCCCGTAATACACAATGCCCACAGCAGTAGCTCCCCTTTTACAATGACCACAGTAGTAGTGCTCCTTATGCATTGTCCACTGTACTGGTACTGTTCCTTATATAGAGCCCATAGTAGTGGTGCCCCTTATGCAATGCCCCCAGTAGTAGTGCCCCTTATGTCCCCAGGAGTGATGCCCCTTATGAAGTGCCCCCTTTACAATACCTTCATTAGTAGTGCCCCCATTAGTAATGCCCTTAATGGTAATGCCCCTGTGTAGTATTGCCTCCAGTAGTAATGTTGCCTGTAGTAATGCCCCCAGTCGTTTAGCCCCCTGTAGTTTAGCCCCAGTAGTTATGCCCCCACTTTAGTTTAGCCTCCCAGTGGTAATGCCCCCAGTAGTTTAGCACATGTAGTTTAGTCCTCATGTAGTTTGCCACATGTAGTTTATCTCCCAGTGGTAATGCCCCCTGTAGTTTAGCCCCTGCAGTTATGCCCCCAGTAGTAATGCCCCCAGTAGTTTAGCCCCATGTAGTTTAGCCCCCAGTGCTAATGCCCCCTGTAGTTTAGCCCCTAGTAGTTTAGCCCCCAGTAGTAATGCCCCCAGTAGTTTAGCCCCATGTAGTTTAGCCCCCAGTGGTAATGCCCCCTATAGTTTAGCCCCAGTAGTTTAGCCCCCAGTAGTTTAGCCCCATGTAGTTTGCCCTAAGCAGGAATGCCCCTAGTAGTTTAGCCCCTGTAGTTATGCCCCCCTGTAGTTTGCCCCCTTGTAGTTTATCCCCCCTGTAGTTATGCCCCCCGTAGTAATGTGCCCCTGTAGTTATGCCCCCAGTAGTAATGCGCCCCTGTAGTTTGCCCCCTTGTAGTTTGTTCCAGTAGTTAGCCCCATGTAGCTTGTCCCAGTAGTTGGCCCCCTGTAGCTTGCCCCAAGTAGTAATGCCCCCAGTAGTTTTGCCCCCAGTAGTAATGCCCCCTGTAGTTTGCCCCCTTGTAGTTTAGCCCTGCTGTAGTAATGCCCCTTTAGTTTGCCCCAGTAGTAATGCCCCTGTAGTTATGCCCCTGTAGTTATGCCCCCAGTAGTAATGTGCCCCTGTAGTTATGCCCCCAGTAGTAATGTGCCCCTGTAGTTATGCCCCCAGTAGTAATACACCCCTGTAGTTTGCCCCCAGTAGATTGCCCCCAGTAGTTAGCCCCATGTGGCTTGCCCCCAGTAGTTAGCCCCATGTAGCTTGACTCAAGTAGTAATGCCCCCAGTAGTAATGCCCTCTGTAGTTTGCCCCCTTGTAGTTTAGCCCCCTTGTAGTTTAGCAACCCTGTAGTTTAGCCCCAAATAGTAATGCCCCCAGTAGTTTGCCTGCTTGTAGTTTAGCCCCCCTGTAGTTTAGTCCCCAAATAGTAATGCTCCCAGTAGTTTAGCCCTGTAGTTATACCCCCAGTAGTAATGCGCCCCTGTAGTTATGCCCCTAGTAGTAATGCGCCCCTGTAGTTTGCCCCCAATAGACGTGCCTTAAAAAAAAAAAACACACCACACTTACCAAGCCCCGCTCCCGCATCCGACCGATGTGATCCTCCTGGCGTCTGGCTCCCTGCACTATGAGAGAGACGTCATGATGTCTCTCTCATAGCGCACACTAGAGCTGAAAGAGCCGGAAGCAGGGGCTCAGTAGTGAGTAGTGCATCCTAGCCACATAGCAATGCAAATCAGATGCATTTTCATAAAAAATAGGCACCAACGTTAGCAGAGCTGCCAGTTGACTCACGCCAGGAACTATATGTGTCATTATGTGTAAAAGGGCATTAATAATTTGTAACATATGTGTAAGGGGCACTATGTGTGTCATTATGTGTATAAGGGCACTAATAATGTGCGGCATATGTGTAAGGGACATTATGTGTGTCATCATGTTTATAAGGGCATTAACAATGTGCGGCATATGTGTAAGGGAAATTATATGTATAAGAGCATTAATAAGGGTTGGCATAATGTGTAAGGCGCATTATGTTTATAAGGACATTAATATGTGTCATATGTGTAAGGGGCATTACTGTGTGGTATTATGTGTATAAATGCATTACCAATGTGTGGCATTATGTGTATAAGGTCCTCTACTGTGTGGCGTAACGTATAGAAAGGGCACTACTGTGTGGTCTAATGTGAATAAAGAGCAATATGGTGTGGTGCAATGTGAATAAGGAGCAATATGGTGTGGTGTAATGAGAATAAAGATCAATTTGGTGTGGTGTAATGTGAATAAGGAGCAAATCAGTATGATGTCATGTGAATGAGGGGCATTACTGTGAGGAGTAACGTATATAAGGTAAAGTTGTACTACTGTGATGTAATATGAATAATGGACACTATCGCATTATAAATTGTGAATAAAGTTACACTACTGTGAGGCATAAGTTGAATTGGGGGCACTATTGTGTGGCCATGCCTCTTGCCAGCAAAAACACATACCTTTTTGGGCTGTGCGCCGAATGTGCACACTGTTCTTATTTAAATTACAGGGGGTAGGAAAACAAAATAAGCACTGCTATGGGTGGGAGGTGATGGTGCTGGGAAAGGGGTGCAGGGTCAGAGGCGGAACTAGCGGCGGTGCTAGGGGGCACCAACCAAAATCTTGCCTAGGGCATCATATTGGTTAGGGCCGGCTCTGGGCGGGGGGATGTCCCTGTGCTGGTAACGGCTGTAGCTGCAGTACTAGAGCTGCTGCCACTCCGTCCTCCCGGCATCCCCTGCGCAGTTCCCTGCCGGGAGGAGGCGCATCTCCGGACCAGCCTGTATTGACTACGGCACCAGTCAGTGAGGAGGGGGCAGGAGCTGGGCGGAGCTGCAGCACATGGGACGGGAAGACAGAGATAGTCTGCGCAGCTGTGCATCCGGCAGAGGAACCGGGAGCAATGCTACTTTTATATGTTATAGCAGGCAGCGCTGCAGCTGGCAGTGGCCAATCGGAGTGGATGCGGATGGTGTGCCCACAGCGCAAATGCACTGTGTGCGAAGTTATGACCCTGTGCAGACTGCCCCCTCCCCCTACACACATACTGTCTGCAAACTGCCCCCTCCCCTGCACACACACTCAGCCTGCAGATCACATACACACATGGACTGCAGAGAAGCACTTCAAAATATTCACTGTACTACAGATTACAACATGTACACACTGTGACTGGAGACTGTCTTCCCCCTCCCACACACAAACTTTGCTAGCCCCACACCCATTGCATAAAAGCTGGCACCTGACCTAGTGGCAACTCAGAAGCAGTGCTGTCTGGAGTCCGCACTGGAGCCTAGGAGGCGTGCACTGTGCAGTGAGTGACACGCAGAGGACCATGTGGAGCTGCCTTGTCTCCTCACTGCTCTGCAAATGCTGCAGCTGTGTGAAGAGCAGCATCTGCAGCTGAGATCATCACAGCCAGACCTGTCGTGGGAAAAGTTGAGCTGCGGCAATGGATCGGCCTGGCGGGGGGAAGGGGCAGGGTTTCGTGGTGTTACTGTGTACTCGGAACTCCGTGCAACTCCGGCGGTGGGGAGTAGGGAGGGTCGGGTATTGCTGCTCGCTGCTCGGTGTATCCTTGAGGGGGGGGGGGGGTGTAGGTTTCAGGCTGCAATGTGAACTACGGCAGCAGGGTAAGGAGGGAGGGTGGATGGGTCGGGCATTGCTGCCAGCGGCTCAGTGTGGGCGGGATGTACTAAGCTTAGAAAAATTATTATTTCCCTGTAATACAGTACCATCCAATCAGCTCCTAACTGCCATGTCATAGGCTGGGTTTAAAAATGACAGGAGGCGATTGTCTGGTACTTAATCACAGTGAAATTATCACTTTTCAAGGCTTAGTACATTCCGCCCTGTATCCTAGGTGAGGAATGTCAGGCCACATTGTAAACTCTGGTGGCAAGTTGCTGGGGCGGGGGTCGGCATGAGTGCCCGAGGCTGCACAGTAACCTGGGGGGAAAGGAAGGCAGAGGCGGATCTGACAGGCAGGCACCTGATTTGTTTTGGCAGCCGGTTCCATCCGGTAGCAGCTAACTACCGCATACAGACTACGGGTGATTCTGGCGGTACTGCGCCCACAGTGCATGTGCGCTGTGTGCAATGCACCACTGGCACACACCTAGTTACGGCCCTGGTCAGAGGCAAAGTCTTAACATATTATATGCAGTAGAGACATAGGATTACGACATATACATGGGGGAGGGGGGGTGTCTCCGTTTCTTCACTCCGGGGGTATGTCCAGCATCCCCGGAGATGCTGGCTGCTCACGCAGACTGGCTGTGTGCAGTGCCAGCTCTTCATGTGTGACAGGAGCTGAGTGCTGTGGGTGAATATCACACTGCAGTACTCTGATCCTGTTACTGCAGAGGAGCCAGCACTTTGGTGTCACCCCTTCTAAGGGTGACACTTGGGTGCGGGCCTCTCCCCCTCACACTCGGCATGTGATGCCACTGTATACACACACCGTTGCAGGGCTGTATTAATGAATAGGGATGAAGGGTGATTTGCCCTGGGACCAAAAGGACAAGGGTGCTACTTTTAACTTCCCAGCATTGGAGCGCTAATATGAGATACAAGACATATTGTATGTCTCATGAACCTGGTTTCCTAAAAGCGCTTTAAAGAGAAGTCTCCAATTTCATGTTCACAATAAATTGCATGACTTTGATACCCCTCATAGGCGTTTCTATCATGGGTGCAAGGTGTGCGGCACACACAGACCCCTGGGTACAGAGGGGGCCCACACCGCACACACTGCACCCATGTTGTTTTATACTTACCTTTTCTGAGTCTCGCAATGGGCGCTGCAGCCGCAGCAAAAAATCACTTCCAAAATGTCCTCCACGCATGTGCAGTAGGAAATTTGTCTCTAGACCACAGCGGGTGCCATGTTTCCGCACAATGCTGGAGCCTATGACCCACCCAGAGTCTGCACACAGGACCCCTCCTCTCTTAAGACGCCCTGATACCCCTGTTGAATTTTTCACGAAAAAAGTGGCAGATTCCTACCTCACTTAAGTCCTTTTTTGCATTACATTGCCCTTCCCAATATAATCGGTATAATTGCTCATTGCAAGAAGGAATGATGGAAGATGTGGCAGGTTCAGAAAATAGGACCATCTGTAAAAGCTATTGCTATTTTGGCCAATTAATTTACCTAAATTCTTCATATTGCTATGAAAGGTGGCTAAGTAGTGGGGATAAGCATAACCTATGTGTCAATGTTTCCAAAACTGATATATGCACAGTTGAAAGAATGCAGTAAACTCTAGTGGCATTAAGTGGGCTTTGCATGTGTAGGCAGCTGTAAATTGTGCTGGTAGTTACATGACCCATCTAATATATTCTGGTCACTGCTTCCCATGTGGACTATGCCCAGAGCTTATAGTGTTACCTTCTACTGATCTTACAGCACTTCAAGACTTATGATGGATAGTGTTCAGTTGTATAACCTTCAGGGTCAACTAAGGGCAGAATGCA
Organism: Pseudophryne corroboree; assembly: GCF_028390025.1. Classification (NCBI taxonomy): domain Eukaryota; kingdom Metazoa; phylum Chordata; class Amphibia; order Anura; family Myobatrachidae; genus Pseudophryne; species Pseudophryne corroboree. The sequence continues at coordinate 320,216,715 of NC_086448.1, read as the reverse complement.
GAGTCCTATGTAGTAAATGTTACAGTGAGGAAACATTACATTTAGATATTGTGAAGATAAAATAAAAATTCATGCAGTTTTGCTTGGAACAGGAAGATACAGTACATCTTAGTTCTATTGATCAATGAAAACCTGAGTAGTAGTATATATTTCTGATGATTAATACAAGAAGGCTTAATTACACAGACTTCTAAACATAACCATTAAGACAGACTGTATTTAAAAATATGGGAGGGAGAAGATATATGCCTATTTCAATGTCTTCTGGCTTTGAAACCACTGCACTCACCCCAGAATGTAGTGGCAAAACGAATCATTCTCTCTACCTGCTTCTCATCCAAAATGTTGATCTTTATATCCCTTCACTGGTCCCCCATTACCTCCAGAATTCAATTCAATCCTCTATATTGCCCTCACCAGTGCTCCACTACCTCCATACATCTCTGACCTCATGACAATTTACTCCCTAGCTTACATATCTGGTTTGCTTCAGATTTTCTCCCCTCAACCACCACCCACTCCCACCACCAAACTTCTCTCCCATTGCTCCCAGATTATGGAACTCTTTGCTACACCTGATGAGACTTGCAGCCAAACTTCAATATTAAAGAATTCTCCTACACACTTTACATGCTGTGTCCCATAGCTCCTACTGGGGTAAATGTATGAACTGGCGATATGGGGAGGGGGGGGGGGGGGGGTCGCGGTATCAGCATCCCTGTCCAAATAAATAAATAATAAATTGATGGCAAGATGAATGCAGCATGTTATCAGAAAATGCTGGAGGAAAATTTGCACTCATCAGCCCGGAAGCTGCGCATAGGATGTACTTGGACATTCCAACATGACAATGATCCACAACACAAGGCCAAGTCGACCTGTCATTGGCTACAGCAGCATAAAGTGAAGGTTCTGAAGTGGCCATCTCAGTCTCCAGACCTCAATATCATTGAGCCACTCTGGGGAGATCTCAAACGTGCAGTTCACGCAAGACAACCCAAGAATTTACAGGAACTGGAGGCTTTTTGCCAAGAAGAATGGGCAGCTTTACCATCTGAGAAAATAAAGAGCCTCATCCACAACTACCGCAAAAGACTTCAAGCAGTCATTGATGTTAAAGGGGGCAATACACGGTATTAAGAACTGGGGTATGTAAACTTTTGATCAGGGTCATTTGGGTAGTTTCTGTTGTCATTATGATTTAAAAGGGGTAAACACAGTTGTTTGACAATAAATGGCTTCACCCAACCATTAACCATGAGTGGAAGAAAAGTTTGTGAGTTATCATTCATATTCTCTGACAAATGGCCAGAAAATCACAAATTCTGCTAGGGTATGTAAACTTATGAGCGCAGCTGTATATATATATATATATATATATATATATATATATATATATATATACGGCAGTATCACTGGCTGGACTTATACACTGGTACCACTGTACTTATACGGCAGGATCACTGAACTTATACGGCAGGATCACTGGATTTATACGGCAGGATCACTGTAATTATATGCCAGGATCACTGTAATTATAACGCCAGGATCACTGGAGTTATACTGCAGGATCACTGGAATTATACGGCAGTACCGCTGTTCATATACGGCAGTATCCATGGACATATACAGCAGTATCACTGGACATATACAGCAGTATCAATGGACATATACGGCAGTATCACTGGACATATATACGCCAATATCACTGGACTGTACTTATAAGCCAGTACCACTGTAATTATACGGCAGGATCACTGTAATTATATGGCAGGATTACTGGAATTATATGGCAGGATCACTGGATTTATATGGCAGGATCAGTGGAATTATACAGCAGGATCACTGGAATTATACAGCAGGATCACTGGATTTATACAGCAGGATCACTGTAATTATACGGCAGTACCACTGGACATATACAGCAGTATCAATGGACATATATGGCAGTATCACTGGACTGTACTTTTACGCCAGTACCACTGTAATTATACGTCAGCATCACTGTAATTATATGGCAGGATCACAGTAATTATACGGCAATATCACTGTAATTATACGTCAGGATCACTGTAATTATACGGTATGATCACTGTAATTATATGGCAATATCACTGGAATTATATGGCAAGATCACAGGAATTATATGGCAGGATCACTGGAATTATACGCCAGTATCACAGGAATTATACGGCAATATCACTGGAATTATATGACAGTATCACAGGAATTATACGGCAATATCACTGGAATTATACAACAGTATCACAGGAATTATACGGCAATATCACTGGAATTATACGGAAGTATGACAGGAATTATATGGCAGTATCACAGGAATTATACAGTAATATCAATGGAATTATACGGCAATATCACAGGAATTATACGCCAGTACCACTGGAATTATACGCCAGTATCACATGAATTATACAGCAATATCACTGGAATTATACGCCAGTATCACAGGAATTATACGCCAGTATCACAGGAATTATATGACAGTATCACAGGAATTATATGGCAATATCACAGGAATTATACGCCAGTATCACAGGAATTATACGGCAATATCACTAGATTTATACGACAGTATCACAGGAATTATACGGCAATATCACTGGAATTATACGGCAGTATGATGAGAATTATATGGCAGTATCACAGGAATTATACGGTAATATCAATGGAATTATACGGCAATGTCACAGGAATTATACGCCAGTATCACTGGAATTATACGCCAGTATCACAGGAATTATACGGCAGTATCACAGGAATTATACGGAAACTTCACTGGAATTATACGACAGTATCACAGGAATTATACGCCAATTTCACTGGATTTATATGCCAATATCACAGGAATTATACACCAGTATCACAGGAATTATATGGCAATATCACTGGAGTTATACGGCAGTATCACAGGAATTATACGCCAGTATCACAGGAATTATACGGCAATATCACGGGAATTATACGCCAGTATCACAGGAATTTTACCCCAGTACCACTGGAATTATACGCCAGTATCCCAGGAATTATACGACAGTATCACAGGAATTATATGGCAGTATCACTGGAATTATACGATAGTATCACAGGAATTATACGCCAATAACACTGGAATTATACGGCAATATCACGGGAATTATACGCCAGTATCACAGGAATTTTACCCCAGTACCACTGGAATTATACGCCAGTATCCCAGGAATTATACGACAGTATCACAGGAATTATATGGCAGTATCACTGGAATTATACGATAGTATCACAGGAATTATACGCCAATATCACAGGAATTATATGCCAGTATCACAGGAATTATATGGCAATATCACTGGAGTTATACGCCAGTATCACAGGAATTATACGCCAGTATCACAGGAATTATATGGCAATATCACTGGAATTATACGCCAGTATCACAGGAATTATACGGAAACTTCACTGGAATTATACGACAGTATCACAGGAATTATACGCCAATTTCACTGGATTTATACGCCAATATCACAGGAATTATACGCCAGTTTCACAGGAATTATATGGCAATATCACTGGAGTTATACGACAGTATCACAGGAATTATACGCCAGTATCACAGGAATTATACGGCAATATCACGGGAATTATACGCCAGCATCACAGGAATTTTACCCCAGTACCACTGGAATTATACGCCAGTATCCCAGGAATTATACGACAGTATCACAGGAATTATATGGCAGTATCACTGGAATTATACGATAGTATCACAGGAATTATACGCCAATATCACTGGAATTATACGGCAATATCACGGGAATTATACGCCAGTATCACAGGAATTTTAACCCAGTACCATTGGAATTATACGCCAGTATCCCAGGAAATATACGACAGTATCACAGGAATTATATGGCAGTATCACTGGAATTATACAATAGTATCACAGGAATTATACGCCAATATCACAGGAATTATACGCCAGTATCACAGGAATTAGATGGCAATATCACTGGAGTTATACGCCAGTATCACAGGAATTATACGCCAGTATCACAGGAATTATATGGCAATATCACTGGAATTATACGCCAGTATCACAGGAATTATACGACAGTATCACTGGAATTCTACGCCAGTATCACAGGAATTATACGCAAGTAACACTGGATATATGGCAGCAGAGGACACCACCACTGTGACTGGTCACTGGACTGATGCTGCACAAGACACTACCCCTGGTCTGATGCAGGACAACACAGCACCACTGATAGGGATTTATACAGCTACACCGGATATATGGCAGCAGAGGACACCACCACTGTGACTGGTCACTGGTCTGATGCTGCACAAGACACTACCCCTGGTCTGATGCAAGACAACATTGCAAAACTGCAAGGAACTTATACAACAGCCCTGGACAAATAGCAGCAGAGGAGACCACCACTGTGACTGGTTGGACTCAGGGCCGTCTTAACAGCAGTGTAGGCCCATGGGCACAGCAATGCACTGGGCCCCCTATCCATCCTCCAGCGGTAGGGGTGGGTGGGGCTATCAGTGGCAGCTTTGATGTCCCGTGGGTGGTAGAGGGTGTTCTACTTTCCGCTCAGCATGTAGGACCTGGAGCAGTCATTTCTGCTAATTACTGCTTTACTGCACAGATGAGGCGGGAGAGAGAGCACTAAATTGTAGAAGGGGGCATTGGGCTGAATGAAGAGGCCCTGGTACATGACTTCCAGGGTGGTAGGAGGTGTCTAATAAGTAGGGGAGGGCTTAATATTTATCATTTTCTGTTGGGAGGGCAGCTTGCTTGACTGCAGATATCTAAAGTTCCTGGAAATAGATTTCTTAGCTTTGAATGGGATAAAAAAGCTATAGAGTCTCCCCTTTCATGAGATACTGGGGACTTGGGGATCAGAGTTCAGGAGCCAGAGCAATCCACCAATGAAAATATAAAACTGCACACCAGACATGTGAAACTGGCGCAGGGACCAGGTACTGGAAGGCTGATATCCCTTGTTCTGGGCATAGCAGAGACAAGCTGCCAGTGTCTTCCGAAAGACGAGAGTCCCAGCTTTTATATACTCGCAGAAAAACTATATGTCAGTCAGAACCTGAGATACAGTATCTGGCTGGGAAGAGCAATTAACAGGCTCGGATGGGGACCACTGCTTTGAAGTCGGATATCTCCGGTTCCCCAGGGTCGATTTTCAAAAATCTGGTAACCCTGGAAAGAGGGGATCCTCACCTATCAGCCTAGAGCCCTTACACTCCTGGGGCCCTTGGGCAAGTGCCCACTGAGCCCATACGAAAAGCCTGCCCTGGCTGGACTGATGCAGCCTAAGACATTACACTGGACTGAGCAGCACAAGAGAGCACCGTAATCGCCACCCCACTTTCCCGCCCACACAGACACTAAGGACGGAGACACGTCCTCTCACTACACTCTCCGAGACTGGAGTGAAAATGGCGGTGACGCGTGGGTCCTTATATGGAATCCAAACCCCGCGAGAATCCGACAACGGGATGATGACGTTTTGCCTCGTTCTGTTTCCGAGCCAGGTTGGAAAACCCGAGCCTGACTCGGATCCGGGCTCGTGACGTGAAGTCCAGTAGGGTTCGGTTCTCTGAGAACCGAACCTGCTCATCTCTAATATACACACACACACAGTACAAACTACACACACGTAAAGTACACCCACCCATCAGCACATATACACACACACATATAAAGTAGTGATGTGCACCGGAATTTTTTTGGGTTTTGTGTTTTGGTTTTGGATTCGGTTCCATGGTCGTGTTTTGGATTCGGACGCATTTTGGCAAAACCTCACCGAAAATTTTTTGGCGGATTCGGGTGTGTTTTGGATTCGGGTGTTTTTTTCAAAAACCCCTAAAAAACAGCTTAAATCATAGAATTCGATGGTCATTTTGATCCCATAGTATTATTAACCTCAATTACCATAATTTCCACTCATTTCCAGTCTATTCTGAACACCTCACAGCTCACAATATTATTTTTAGTCCTAAAATTTGCACCGAGGTCGCTGGATGACTAAGCTAAGCGACCCAAGTGGCCGACACAAACACCTGGCCCATCTAGGAGTGGCACTGCAGTGTCAGACAGGATGGCCGATTTAAAAAATAGTCCCCAAACAGCACATGATGCAAAGAAAAAAAGAGGCGCACCAAGGTGGCTGTTTGACTAAGCTAAGCGACACAAGTGACCGACGCAAACACCTGGCCCATCTAGGAGTGGCACTGCAGTGTCAATCAAGACAGGATGGCACTTCCAAAAAATTGTCTCCAAACAGCACATGATGCAAAGAAAAAAAGAGGCGCACCAAGGTGGCTGTGTGACTAAGCTAAGCGACACAAGTGGCTGACACAAACACCTGGCCCATCTAGGAGTGGCACTGCAGTGTCAATCAAGACAGGATGGCACTTCCAAAAAATTGTCCCCAAACAGCACATGATGCAAAGAAAAAAAGAGGCGCACCAAGGTGGCTGTTTGACTAAGTTAAGCGACACAAGTGGCCGACACAAACACCTGGCCCATCTAGAAGTGGCACTGCAGTGTCAATCAAGACAGGATGGCACTTCCAAAAAATTGTCCCCAAACAGCACATGATGCAAAGAAAAAAAGAGGCGCACCAAGGTGGCTGTTTGACTAAGCTAAGCGACACAAGTGGCCGACACAAACACCTGGCCCATCTAGGAGTGGCAGTGCAGTGTCAATCAAGACAGGATGGCACTTCCAAAAAATTGTCCCCAAACAGCACATGATGCAAAGAAAAAAAGAGGCGCACCAAGGTGGCTGTGTGACTAAGCTAAGCGACACAAGTGGCCGACACAAACACCTGGCCCATCTAGGAGTGGCACTGCAGTGTCAATCAAGACAGGATGGCACTTCCAAAAAATTGTCCCCAAACAGCACATGATGAAAGAAAAATGAAAGAAAAAAGAGGTGCAAGATGGAATTGTCCTTGGGCCCTCCCACCCACCCTTATGTTGTATAAACAGGACATGCACACTTTAACGAACCCATCATTTCAGCGACAGGGTCTGCCACACGACTGTGACTGAAATGACTGGTTGGTTTGGGCCCCCACCAAAAAAGAAGCAATCAATCTCTCCTTGCACAAACTGGCTCTACAGAGGCAAGATGTCCACCTCATCATCATCCTCCGATTCCTCACCCCTTTCACTGTGTACATCCCCCTCCTCACAGATTATTAATTCGTCCCCACTGGAATCCACCATCTCAGGTCCCTGTGTACTTTCTGGAGGCAATTGCTGCTGGTGAATGTCTCCACGGAGGAATTGATTATAATTCATTTTGATGAACATCATCTTCTCCACATTTTCTGGAAGTAACCTCGTACGCCGATTGCTGATAAGGTGAGCGGCTGCACTAAACACTCTTTCGGAGTACACATTGGAGGGAGGGCAACTTAGGTAGAATAAAGCCAGTTTGTGCAAGGGCCTCCAAATTGCCTCTTTTTCCTGCCAGTATACGTGCCTACCTGGATGTGGTCACTCATATAATCCTCCACCATTCTTTCCATGGTGAGAGAATCATATGCAGTGACAGTAGACGACATGTCAGTAATCATTGGCAGGTCCTTCAGTCCGGACCAGATGTCAGCACTCGCTCCAGACTGCCCTGCATCACCGCCAGCGGGTGGGCTAGGAATTCTTAGCCTTTTCCTCGCACCCCCAGTTGCGGGAGAATGTGAAGGAGGAGATGTTGACGGGTCACGTTCCGCTTGACTTGACAATTTTCTCACCAGCAGGTCTTTGAACCTCTGCAGACTTGTGTCTGCCGGAAAGAGAGATACAACGTAGGTTTTAAATCTAGGATCGAGCACGGTGGCCAAAATGTAGTGCTCTGATTTCAACAGATTGACCACCCGTGAATCCTGGTTAAGCGAATTAAGGGCTCCATCCACAAGTCCCACATGCCTAGCGGAATCGCTCTGTTTTAGCTCCTCCTTCAATGTCTCCAGCTTCTTCTGCAAAAGCCTGATGAGGGGAATGACCTGACTCAGGCTGGCAGTGTCTGAACTGACTTCACGTGTGGCAAGTTCAAAGGGTTTCAGAACCTTGCACAACGTTGAAATCATTCTCCACTGCGCTTGAGTCAGGTGCATTCCCCCTCCTTTGCCTATATCGTGGGCAGATGTATAGGCTTGAATGGCCTTTTGCTACTCCTCCATCCTCTGAAGCATATAGAGGGTTGAATTCCACCTCGTTACCACCTCTTGCTTCAGATGATGGCAGGGCAGGTTCAGGAATGTTTGGTGGTGCTCCAGTCTTCTGTACGCGGTGCCTGAATGCCGAAAGTGGCCAGCAATTCTTCGGGCCACCGACAGCATCTCTTGCACGCCCCTGTCGTTTTTTAAATAATTCTTCACAACCAAATTCAATGTATGTGCAAAACATGGGACGTGCTGGATTTTGCCCAGATGTAATGCACGCACAATATTGCTGGCATTGTCCGATGTCAAAAATCCCCAGGAGAGTCCAATTGGGGTAAGCCATTCTGCGATGATCTTCCTCAGTTGCCGTAAGAGGTTGTCAGCTGTGTGCCTATTCTGGAAAGCGGTGATACAAAGCGTAGCCTGCCTAGGAACGAGTTGGCGTTTGCGAGATGCTGCTACTGGTGCCGCCGCTGCTGTTCTTGCTGCGGGAGGGAATACATCTACCCAGTGGGCTGTCACAGTCATATAGTCCTGAGTCTGCCCTGCACCACTTGTCTACATGTCCGTGGTTAAGTGGACATTGGGTACAACTGCATTTTTTAGGACACTGGTGAGTCTTTTTCTGAGGTCTGTGTACATTTTCGGTATCGCCTGCCTAGAGAAATGGAACCTAGATGGTATTTGGTACCGGGGACACAGTACCTCAATCAAGTCTATAGTTGCCTCTGAATTAACGATGGATACCGGAACCACGTTTCTCACCGCCAAGGCCTGAGTTATCTGCTTTGCAGCAGGATGACTGCTGTGATATTTCATCTTCCTCGCAAAGGACTGTTGGACAGTCAATTGCTTACTGGAAGTAGTACAAGTGGTCTTCCGACTTCCCCTCTTAGATGACGATCGACTCCCAGCAGCAACAACAGCAGCGCCAGCAGCAGTAGGCGTTACACTCAAGGATGCATCAGAGGAATCCCAGGCAGGAGAGGACTCGTCAGACTTGACAGTGACATGGCCTGCAGGACTATTGGCTTTCCTGGGTAAGGAGAAAATTGACACTGAGGGAGTTGGTGGTGTGGTTTGCAGGAGCTTGGTTACAAGAGGAAGGGATTTAGTGGTCAGTGGACTGCTTCCACTGTCACCCAAAGTTTTTGAACTTGTCACTGACTTATGATGAATGCGCGGCAGGTGACGTATAAGGGAGGATGTTCCGAGGTGGTTAACGTCCTTACCCCTATTTATTACAGCTTGACAAAGGCAACACACGGCTTGACACCTGTTGTCCGTGTTTGTGTTGAAATAATTCCACACCGAAGAGCTGTTTTTTTTTGTATTTTGACCAGGCATGTCAATGGCCATATTCCTCCCACGGACAACAGGTGTCTCCCTGGGTGCCTGACTTAAACAAACCACCTCACCATCAGAATCCTCCTTGTCAATTTCCTCCCCAGCGCCAGCAACACCCATATCCTCATCCTGGTGTACTTCAACAGTGACATCTTCAATTTGACTATCAGGAACTGGACTGCGGGTGCTCCTTCCAGCACTTGCAGGGGGCGTGCAAATGGTGGAAGGCGCGAGCTCTTCCCGTCCAGTGTTGGGAAGGTCAGGCATCGCAACCGACACAATTGGACTCTCCTTGGGGATTTGTGATTTTGAAGAACGCACAGTTCTTTGCTGTGCTTTTGCCAGCTTAAGTCTTTTCTTTTTTCTAGCGAGAGGATGAGTGCTTCCATCCTCATGTGAAGCTGAACCACTAGCCATGAACATAGGCCAGGGCCTCAGCCGTTCCTTGCCACTCCGTGTCGTAAATGGCATATTGGCAAGTTTACGCTTCTCCTCAAACGCTTTTCATTTTGATTTTTGGGTAATTTTACTGAACTTTTGTGTTTTGGATTTTACATGCTCTCTACTATGACATTGGGCATCGGCCTTGGCAGACGACGTTGATGGCATTTCATCGTCTCGGCCATGACTAGTGGCAGCAGCTTCAGCACGAGGTGGAAGTGGATCTTGATCTTTCCCTTTAACCTCCACATTTTTGTTCTCCATTTTTTAATGTGTGGAATTATATGCCAGTATCAATAGCAATGGCCTACTACTATATTTACTGCACAAAACTAAAATGCACCACAGGTATAGAATGTAGATGGATAGTATACTTAATGGATGATGAGTGACGACACAGAGGTAGGTACAGCAGTGGCCTACCGTACTGCTATAAGTATATATATAGTATACTGGTGGACACTGTCAGCAAACTGCAAAACTGAATAGAAAAGGAATTATTTCCCCTCACAGCGCTGGTGTTCAGCTGCTCAACTCCAATCCCAGGTGTACACCCACACCTGTAATTAGCTACTACACAAAAGAAAAGATTTTGGAGAGGAGTATATAGCGCTGAAAACACCTAAAGTCCAGATATGCCTATGTATTAAACACAGTGCCGAAAATCACTTCACACATAGAAAGAATAAAAAGTGAATAATAAAAACTCAGGTGAGTATCTTAATAGATAAAAAAGACATCTGATATAAAGAGTGTTAAAACATAGGGTAATTATTATGCAGACTTTGTATCCAGCTGGTTATAGAATGTATAGAATGTAGATGGATAGTATAATTAATGGATGACAAGTGACGACACAGAGGTAGGTACAGCAGTGGCCTACCGTACTGCTATAAGTATATATATAGTATACTGGTGGACACTGTCAGCAAACTGCAAAACTGTCTAAAATGCACCACAGGTATAGAATGTAGATGGATAGTATACTTAATGGACGACGAGTGACGACACAGAGGTAGGTACAGCAGTGGCCTACCGTACTGCTATAAGTATATATATAGTATACTGGTGGACACTGTCAGCAAACTGCAAAACTGTCTAAAATGCACCACAGGTATAGAATGTAGATGGATAGTATACTTAATGGATGACGAGTGACGACACAGAGGTAGGTACAGCAGTGGCCTACCGTACTGCTATAAGTATATATATAGTATACTGGTGGACACTGTCAGCAAACTGCAAAACTGTCTAAAATGCACCACAGGTATAGAATGTAGATGGATAGTATACTTAATGGATGACGAGTGACGACACAGAGGTAGGTACAGCAGTAGCCTACCGTACTGCTATAAGTATATATATAGTATACTGGTGGACACTGTCAGCAAACTGCAAAACTGTCTAAAATGCACCACAGGTATAGAATGTAGATGGATAGTATACTTAATGGATGATGAGTGACGACACAGAGGTAGGTACAGTAGTGGCCTACCGTACTGCTATAAGTATATATATATAGTATACTGGTGGACACTGTCAGCAAACTGCAAAACTGTCTAAAATGCACCACAGGTATAGAATGTAGATGGATAGTATAATTAATGGATGACGAGTGACGACACAGAGGTAGGTACAGCAGTGGCCTACCGTACTGCTATAAGTATATATATAGTATACTGGTGGACACTGTCAGCAAACTGCAAAACTGTCTAAAATGCACCACAGGTATAGAATGTAGATGGATAGTATACTTAATGGATGACGAGTGACGACACAGAGGTAGGTACAGCAGTGGCCTACCGTACTGCTATAAGTATATATATATAGTATACTGGTGGACACTGTCAGCAAACTGCAGAACTGTCTAAAATGCAGCACAGGTATAGAATGTAGATGGATAGTATACTTAATGGATGACGAGTGACGACACAGAGGTAGGTACAGCAGTGGCCTACCGTACTGCTATAAGTATATATATAGTATACTGGTGGACATTGTCAGCAAACTGCAAAACTGTCTAAAATGCACCACAGGTATAGAATGTAGATGGATAGTATACTTAATGGATGACGAGTGACGACACAGAGGTAGGTACAGCAGTGCACTCTGCACTGTACTCCTCCTATATAATATTAATTATACTGGTGGTCCCCAGTCCCCACACAATAAAGCAGCACACTGAGCACAGATATGGAGTGTTTTTCAGGCAGACAACGTATACTGGTGGTCACTGTCAGCAAAACTCTGCACTGTACTCCTGCTATAGCTGCTCCCCAGTCCCCACAATTAAGCAGTGTGAGCACTCAGCACAGATATATTATGCAGCACACTGAGCACAGATCAGGCAGAGAATGGATAAAAACTGGTGGTCACTTATCAGCAAAACTCTGCACTGTACTCCTCCTAACAGCTGTTCCCCAATCCTCCCCACAAATAAGAAATAAAGTAAACCAATCAACTTCTACAATAAACGGAGAGGACGCCAGCCACGTCCTCTCCCTATCATCTCCAATGCACGAGTGAAAATGGCGGCGACGCGCGGCTGCTTATATAGAATCCGAATCTCGCGAGAATCCGACAGCGGGATGATGACATTCAGGCGCGCTCGGGTTAGCCGAGCAAGGCGGGAAGGTTCTAACCTGCCTCGGACCCGTGTGAAAAAGGTGAAGTTCGGGGGGGTTCGGTTAGAGAGAAACCGAACCCGCTCATCACTGATATAAAGTACACACATACTCACCCCCACACAGTACACACACCACATATAGAGTACACACCCAGTATACACACACATACAGTACACACACACACACACACACACACACACACACACACACACACACACACCGAACCTACAGTATACACACACAGTACATACACACCACATACAGTAGACACAGATACAGAACATATACACACACACAAAATACACACACAGTACACACACCACACATACAGTACACACACACATTATACACACACACACACACACACACACACACACACACACACACACACACACACACACACACTACAGCTACAGTATTCACACATAGTACACACACCACACCTACAGTATGCACACATACAGTAGATACAGAGCAAACACACAGTACACACATACAGTATAAACACACAGTACGCACACATACAGTAGACACAGATACAGCAGACACACACACACACACACACACACACACAGTACACACACACACACACACACACACACACACACACACTACACAGACACTACATACACAGTAAACACACGCTAATCGATGCTACTAATAAAGAAGCAATTAAACTTACCAGGCTTCATGTAGCAGCAGGCCAGCAGCTCCTCGCGTAGTCTGGGGGCGGAGCTGGGGACTGTAAGTGACAGGCTCAGAACCCTGAGTGTGAAGGATAGGCTGAAGAGAAAGGGCATCCACCACACTGCCTGCACGGATCTCAGGTGAGAGAGGCGAGCTTACTGCTGGTGCAGGAGGTGGCAAGGCATGGGAGAGAGGACGGCCACTGGCTGTCTGTGTCAGGAAAAGTTATTTCCTGTCAACGCTGTCAGTCACCTTTGGGCCTATTTTCAATTGGGGGAGGCCAGAAGCTGCAGGTCCATCCGCCCCATTGTTAATCCGACAGTGGCAGGATTATACTAGCTTCCCTTGTTTCTATTCCCAGTTTTATGAATGTTAATATCTTTTCTCTAACGTCCTTGAGGATGCTGGGACTCCGTAAGGACCATGGGGAATAGACGGGCTCCGCAGGAGATAGGGCACTTTAAGAAAGCTTTGGATTCTGGGTGTGCACTGGCTCCTCCCTCTATGCCCCTCCTCCAGACCTCAGTTTTACACTGTGCCCAGAGCGAGATGGGTGCACTGCAGGGAGCTCCCTGAGTTCTCTGCCTAGAAAGCATTTTTGTTTGGATTTTTTCTACATTTTTACAGGGAGCACTGCTGGCAACAGGCTCCCTGCATCGAGGGACTGAGCAGAGAGGGGCAGACCTTCTTGTCTAAGATAGGCTCTGCTTCCTCGGCTACTGGACACCATTAGCCAGAGCTGGATTAAGGCCTCGGGGGGCCTGGGGTACTTAAGACAGGGGGGCCCTAAGATTTAAAATTAAAATCATATATATATATATATTATATACACACACACCTTTATATATACACATATATATATATATATATGTATATATATACACACACACAATATATATATATACTTATATATATATATACACACATATATATATATATATATATATATATACACACATATATATATATACACACACATATATATATATATACATATATATACATACATACATATACATATACATATATATATACACACACACACACACACACACACACACACACACACACACACACATATATATATATATATATTAAAACCCATAACATACTGTAAATCAGCCTTACGTTCTGAGAGCTGGCTGAGAATGGGTGCGGGGCTGGCTGCTACCTCCACGCGCGGCTGTCCTCTCTCCTCCCCTGCAGCCTGCGCGCCCAGCGGCAGTTAATGTCTGAGCCGCAGGCTGCTGCTCCTCATGTTATTGGACAGCTGAGCCGTCGCTCAGCTGTCCCATCACACAGGCAGTGAAGTCAGTGGAGCCGCCACCGGGAGCCGGAAGCCAGAGCCGCCAGGGACAGCAATCGTTGAGCTGCCCTGCCGCTGTGTGTGGCGCCGGCTCCCGGGAGCGCAGCGCAATACCGCAGATCGGATCTCTGTTACCATCTGCGGCGGCGACGGGGGGCCCTTTGAAAAGAGGGGGCCCGGGGTACTTATCCCCGAGACCCCCCTCTTAATCCGGCTCTGCCATTAGCTCCAGAGGGGGTGAACACAGGTTCTTACTGGGCGTCCACCCCCAGAGCTGCGCCGCCGTTCTCCTCACAGAGCCAGAAGAAACGAAGTCAGAAGACATCTCAAGCGGCAGAAGCCTTCAGAGCTTCACTGAGGTAACGCACAGCACCGCAGCTGTGCGTCATTGCTCCCATACACCTCACATACTTCGGTCACTGTAAGGGTGCAGGGCGCAGGGGGGGCGCCCTGGGCAGCAATATAACACCTCTCTTATGGCAAAAAGTATATATACATGTACAGGTGGGCACTGTACATGTATATAAAAGAGCCCCCGCCATATTTTAGTAAGTTTGAGCGGGACAGAAGCAAGCCGCCGAGGGGGTGGGGCTTCTCCCTCAGCACTCACCAGCGCCATTTTCTCTCCACAGCACCGCTGAGAGGAAGCTCCCCGGACTCTCCCCTGCTTGACACACGGTGAAGAGGGTTTTAAAGTAGAGGGGGGGGCACATATTTGGCGATTATACATTACAGCAGCGCTACTGGGTAAACATTCTGTGTTTTTTCCTGGGTTATATAGCGCTGGGGTGTGTGCTGGCATTCTCTCTCTCTGTCTCTCCAAAAGGCCTAGGGGGGAACCTGTCTTCAGATAAGAGATTCCCTGTGTGTGTGGAGTGTGTCGGTACGTTTGTGTCGACATGTCTGCGGTAAAAGGCTCTCCGAAGGAAGAGATGGAGCAAATCTGTGTGGGTGCGTGGTCTCTCCGTCGACAACGCCGACACCTGATTGGATATGTGAAATTAAGTGCTAAGATGACCTTATTACAAAGGATTAGAGAACAGACAGGGAATCTACCCATGTCTGCCCCTATGTCACAGAGACCTTCAGAGTCTCACAACGCTTACTATCCAAAATAATAGGCACTGTTATCGACACGGAGTCTGACTCCAGTGTCGACTACGATAATGCAAAGTACAGCCAAGACTGGCAGAAAAGTATTCAATATATGATTATTGTAATAAAAAATGTTTTGCATATAACTGATGACTCATCTGTCCCTGACACGAGGGTACACATGTTTAAGGGGAAGAAAACTGAGGTAAATTTCCTTCCTCTCATGAAGGAAAAGAGCGGGAATCTCCAGACAAGAAGCTGCAGCTTCTCAAAAAGAATTCTCAGGGAATATCCTTTCCCTAATGGGGCCAGGATAAGATGGGAATCTTCCCCTAGGGCAGTGGTTCCCAAACTGTGTGCCGTGGCACCCTGGGGTGCCGCAGGACACTTGCAGGGGTGCCTCGGGTTGGTGGTCCAGGACCAATTCAAAATATTTATTATCCATGTAATAGGAAAAACTAGTACTTGTGGCTGCCAGTTATAAAATATGTGTACAAACAGAAGCAAATCTTGTCCCTCACCACATAACTGAACCTAAGTATGACATATAAATATAATTTACTTAATTTCATATTTTTTTTATAAATTTCCCAATTAAAAACTTTTGGACTAGGGGTGCCGTGATAAAAATTCTGATACTCTAGGGCGCCGTGATTAAAAAAAGTTTGGGAACCACTGCCCTAGGGTGTACAAGGCATTGACACGTTTACCCAAAAAGGTAGCGCTGACTTAAAAGCTATCCTCAGGGATCCTGCAGATAACATGCAGTAAAAGTACTTTGAAGTCCATTTACACACATTCTGGTACACTGCTCAGACCGGCGATTGTGTCGGCATGGGTTTATAGCGCTGTAGCAGCATAGTCAGATACCTTATCAGCGGTGGTTTAACCCCTAGATAAGGATGCCATGTTATTGTACCTAGTATATATATATATATATATATATATATATATATATATTTATATGTAAAAGATGTTGTCTTATATATATATATATATATATATATATATATAAGACATGCCTAAAGAGACGTTAGTCTACTGGGTTCTAGAGTCAACGCTATGTCGATTTCTGCTAGACTTGTCCTGTGGAACATGCAATGGACAGGTGATGCCAACTAAAAGAGGCATATGGAGGGTTTACCTCACAAGGCTGAGGAATTGTGTGGAGAAGGGCTCTCGGACCTGGTCTCCACAGCTATAGCTGGTAATTCTGATCTTTTGCCTTATATTCCCTCACAGACTAAGAAGGCACGACATTATCAAATGCAGTCCTTTCGGTCGCAGAATAACAAGAAAGTATGAGGAGCGTCCTTTCTTACCAGAGGTAAGGGCACGGGGCACAGCTAGTTCCCAGGAACAGAAGTCCTCCCCGGCCTCTACTACATCCACCGCAGGATGCGGGAGCTCCGCTAAGGGAGTCCGTCCCAGGGGGAGCACGTCTTCGACTCTTCAGCCACATCTGAGTTCACTCACAGGTGGATCCCGGGGCAATAAAAATTGTTCTCAGGGTTACAAAGGAATTCGAAAGGTGCCTCCTCGCCGGTTTTCCTTATCGGACCTACCGGCTTCTCCCCCAGCAGGGGAGTTATATTAAATACAATTCACACATTGTATCTCCAACAGGTGGTGCTCAAGGTTCTCCTCCTGCAACAAGGAAGGGGCTATTACTCAACCTTGGCTGTAGTCCCGAATACGTACGGTTCGGTCAGACCTATTTAAAATTAAAACCTCTGAACCTATACTGGTAAAGGTTCAAATTTAAGGTGGAATCGCTCAGAGCGATCATGGCCAGCCTGGAAAGGGGGGATTTGATGGTGTATCTAGACATAAAGGCTGCATACCTTCATGTTCCCATTTATCCACCCCATCAGGCGTACCTGAGAATTGCGGTACAGTATTGTCATTACCAATTTCAGGGTAATGGGCGGAAATGATGGTGCTCCTACGCAAGCTAGGAGTCACAGTTATCCCATACTTGGACGATCTCCTATAAGGCGAGATCAAAAGAGCAGTTGTTGAACAGCGTGTCACTTTCGCTGAAGGTGTCACAGCAACACGGCTAGTTTCTCAATATCCCGAAGTCACAGTTGGTTCCTATGACTAGTCTGCCCTTCTTGGGTATGATTCTGGATACGGACCAGAAAGGGGTTTACCTTCAGATAGAGAAGGCCCAGGAACTCATGACTCTGGTCAGGAACTTATTGAAACCAAGACAGGTGTCGGCATCGCTGCCCCCGAGTCCGGGGAAAATCATTCCCTTCGGCAGGTTCCATGCGAGGTCTTTCAAATGGGACCTACTGGACAAGTGGTCCGGGACGCATCTACAGATTCATCAGTTGATCACCCTCTCCCCCAGGGCCAGGGTATCTCTCCTGTGGTGCCTGCAGGGTGCTCACATTCTATAGGGCCGCAGGTTCGGCATTCAGGACTGGATCCTGGTGACCACGGAAGCGAGCCTCCGAGGTTGGGGAGCAGTCACACAGGGAAAAATAAAATGTCCAAGGTCTTTGGTCAAGTCAAGAGACTTGTCTTCACTTCTTGGAACTAAGGGCCATATACAACGCCCTACGTCAGGCGGAGACCCTACTTCGTGACCAACCGGTTCTGATCCAGTCAGACAGCATCACCGCAGTAGCTCATGTAAACCGCCAAGGCGGCACAAGGAGCAGAGTGGCGATGGCGGAAGCCACCAGAATTCTTCGCTGGGCGGAGAATCATGTAAGCGCACTGTCAGCAGTGTTCCTTCCGGGAGTGGACGACTGGGAAGCAGACTTCCTCAGCGGACACGACCTATGTCCTGGAGAGTGGGGACTTCATCAGGAAGTCTTAGCACAGATTGCAATTCGGTGGAGACTGCCACTGATAGACATGATGGCGTCCCGCCTCAACACAAATCCGCAGAGTTATTGCGCCAGGTCAGGAGACCCTCAGGCAGTAAGCTGTGGACGCCCTAGTGACACCGTGGGTGTTCCGGTCGGTCTCTGTGTTTACTCCTCTTCCTCTCATACCCATGGTGTTGAGGATAATAAGAAAAAGAGGAGTGAGACCAATTCTCATTGTTCCAGATTGGACACGGAGGACCTGGTATCCAGATCTGCAGGAAATGCTCACAGAGAATCCGTGGCCTCTTCCTCTAAGACAGGACCTGCTGCAGCAGGGGCCCTGTCTGTTCCAAGACTTACCGCGGCTGCGTTTGACGGCATGGCGGTTCAACGCAGGATCCTAGCGGTAATGGGTATTCTGGAGGAGGTCATTCCTACCCTAATTACGGCTAGGAAGGAAGTGACATTGAAACATTATCACTGAATATGGCGAAAATGTTTCCTGATGTGAGGCCTGGAATGCTCCTATGGAGGAATTCCTTTTGGGCCGTCTGCTTCACTTCCTTCAAACTGGAGCGAACTTGGGCCTGAAATTAGGATCGATAAAGGTTCAAATTTCGGCCTTATCCATTTTCTTCTAAAAAGAATTGGCTTCTCTTCCTGAAGTACAAAAGTTTGTGTAGGGAGTACTGCATTTTTAGCCTCCTTTTGTACCGCCGGTGGCGCCTTGGGACCTTAACGTGGTGTTACGGTTCCTCAAATCACATTGGTTTGAACCACTTAAGTCAATGGTGTTGAAATATTTCACCTGGAAGGTGGTCATGTTGTTAGCCTTGGCTTCGGCTAGGCGAGTTTCGGAATTGGAGGCTTTTCTCACTAAAAGCCCTATCTGATTGTCCATATGGATAGAGCGAAATTGCAGACCCGTCCTCAATTCCTGCCAAAGGTGGTCTCATCCTTTCATATGAACCAACCTATTGTTGTGCCTGTGGCTACGCGTGACTAGGAGGATTCCGAGTCCCTTGATGTGGTCAGGGCTTTGAAAATTTACGTGGCCAGAACGGCTAGGATCTGCAAAACAGAAGCACTGTTTGTCCTGTATACAGCCAACACGGTTGGCGGCCCTGCTTCAAAGCAGACTATTTCTCGCTGGATCTGTAACACGATTCAGCTGGCGCATTCTACGGCAGTATTGCCGTTACCTAAATCGGTTTAGGCCCATTCCACTAGGAAGGTGGGCTCTTCTTGGGCGGCTGCCCGAGGGGTCTCGGCACTACAGCTGTGCCGAGCTGCTGCTTGGTCGGGGTCAAATACCTGTTAGTTTGATACCCTGGCTGAGGAGGACCTCCTGTTTGCTCAATTCGGTGCTGCAGAGTCATCCGCACTCTCCCGCCCGTTTGGGAGCTTTGGTATAATCCCCATGGTCCTTACGGAGTCCCAGCATCCTCAAGGACGTTAGAGAAAATAAGATTTTACTTACCGGTAAATCTATTTCTCGTAGTCCGTAGAGGATGCTGGGCGCCCGTCCCAAGTGCTGACTTCTTCTGCAAGACTTGTATATAGTTATTGCTTACATAAGGGTTATGTTATAGTTTATCGGTTGAACCGAGGCTATGTTGTTGTTCATACTGTTAACTGGGTAGTTTATCACAAGTTATACGGTGTGATTGGTGTGGCTGGTATGGATCTCGCCCTTAGATTGACAAAAATCCTTCCTCGTAAGGTCCATCTTCTCTGGGCACAGTTTCCCTAACTGAGGTCTGGAAGAGGGGCATAGAGGGAGGAGCCAGTGCACACCCAGAATCCAAAGCTTTCTTAAAGTGCCCTATCTTCTGCGGAGCCCGTCTATTCCCCATGGTCCTTACGGAGTCCCAGCATCCTCTACGGACTACGAGAAATAGATTTACCGGTAAGTAAAATCTTATTATTTGCCTATGCTGCTGCACCCTGTATTGGGCACTGCTGCTAAGTCTACAGTCAATGATCACACCCAAATCCTTTTCCATTACTGCTTTTCCAACATTACCCCCATTTAATTTATAGTTTACATGTTTGTTTTTGGTCCTAAAACACATAACTTTACATTTCTCAATATTAAACCTCATACTCCACTTAGCTGCCCAAACCGCCAGTTTAATTAAGTCGTTCTGTAGAGAGTCTGCATCCTGATATCATTATCTTACACAGTTTAGTGTCATCAGTAAAAATGGATACTTTGCTCTCAAGACCGTCTCCTATGTCATTTATGAATATGTTAAACAGAAGTGGCCCCAGTACAGACCCTTGAGGTACACCACTCAATACTTTAGCCCAGCTTGAAAAAGTTCCATTGACCACTACTCTCTGGGCCTAATTCAGAGGCGATCGTTGCAATGGCAGTGATCGCACTCTGAAGCCCTTTGTGGGCGAAATGTCCGTGCGCACCCAGTGAGATGCGAAAGCATCTCACTGGTGCGATCACCTCTGTCTGATTGACAGGCAAAGGAGGTCACGGGGCGGGAGGGCGTGTGCCAATGGTGTTAGAATGCCGTTAGGGGGGGTGCAGTCTGGACAACGCAGACGTGTCCAAGCCATTGCTGGGGCGGGCCGCGGCAGCTGCATGACATCACACGCAGTTGCTGCGACCCAAGACATGGTGGGTAGCAGCTAGGCTGCGCAGGAAGGGAGCAACTCGGCGGGTGCAAAAGCATCACCGCTGTTTAATGTTTTCAGAAATGTGCGGGAGGAGAGGGAGGGGGGAGGGCTTGACATGCGAGGCGGACGCATGTCAGAGTTTTTGATCATAGATATTCTATTTAAAGCACATCTACAACCAGGTCTGAATCAGCACCTCTGTTCCCTATTTAGCAACCAACTTTCGAACCAAGTACAAATGTTGCTTCCTAGGCCAAGCTCTCTTAATTTCTAAATCAGCCTTATGTGAGGCAGTGTGTCAAAGAAATCTAAAAAGACCATATATATATATATATATATAGAGAGAGAGAGAGAGAGAGAGAGAGAGAGAGAGAGAGACAAGTACGAGCGCACAACCAAACCTCTTAATAAAATATCCCCTTCGTGGAACTACAAGTACAAGGCTGCATTGCTTGTTTCAACACAATACCGGCACTCTCGTTTTAAGTCTTTTTGTCGGTCTGCACGTTGTTTGAAAACAACCGTCATCCTCCCCTATACCCGACTCCTATCGGGAAATAATAGTCTGAAAAAGGAAGAGAAAGGAGGGCGCCGATAGTGCATTCAAAGTTTCACAATTTTTAATTTAAAATCAAACACAGCACTTCTTCATTAACATCCGTACCGGATAGAGCGGTATGACCACCGCTAGTATAAAAGCTCAGTACAAATTTTACCAGAGGATGCAATCACTACCGCATCCTCCGACCGGGGTTTGTTCAGAACGTCTCAGTGTCAAGCCACGCCCCTATGCGTTTCGTCACATGGACTTTGTCAGAGGGCCTAAGATTTAAATACATGTCACTCAAGAATACACAATATACATATACATATATACACACCAAAGGAATGGCACACGTAGAAGCATTAAAAAAAACCACACATTTTTAAAAACACACATTATTTAAAAATATGTATCCCTAAAAATTAGTGGTAGATACCATACTAAAAAACACAGGTATATTCCTGTTTATAACAGTACTTTATAGTTACCGTTCACATCACTTGCAGCTTAGTTCATAGACATCTAATTAACTGATATCACAGCAGTTTGCAACTCACATTGTTTTCTAAAGAAAAATCTCATAATTAACAGCAAGAACTGATAAAAAAAAAAAAAAATATATATATATATATATATATTATGTAACAAATGTGCGCATGAATTAATATAAAGAATGTTGCATATAACAGAGTTAAGTTAGAAATGGAGTGAGTTCAAATCCTTCATTTAACCCTTTTGGATATAAAGTGCCCAAAGTCACGATCCAAAAGGTCTCACGTTTACTCAAAGTATTTAACCTATTGCCACCATGCTTGTCTACTGATATATGTTCAAGTCCTATAAATTTGAAAGAGAAGGGATCCCCGGATTGACATTGTTTAAAATGCCGGGGAACACTATGATTCTCAACATTATTTCGTATATTTCTTAAATGCTCCAGTATACGTAATTTTAATACCCTTTTTGTTTTACCTATATAAATTTTTCCACACCCACATTTTAATAAATAAATAACAAATTTTGTATTACAGTTAATAAAACTGTTGATTCTATATTCTTTATTAGTACACCCCATAAAGGTTTTTGTTCCTTTCATTCCATGCACACATACTTTGCATTTACCGCATGAGAAGAAAAAAACATTTAATTCATTACCAGGAAAAAGGGTATTGATCTTTTTTATAAACAGCAGGAAGAAGACTAGGTGCTTAATGTGTTTTAAGGGTTTTGGCTCGCCTAAAAACCAATTCGGGTTTTTTTTGGGACATGATCTGATAGTATAGGGTCCATCTGTATTATATGCCACTTTTTATGGTGACAGATTTTGAATTCTAGATAATTATTGCTGTCTACCTCTTTAAAAAAGGTGAATGTCTCTAACTGTCCCCCTTTGGTGGTATAATCTTTGGCACTAAATACTAAATACAAGAATTCTATTTCTTGTCTATGAAAATTGTAAATAAAAACTAGATTGTGGTTATTTATATTCAAATATTGTATAAATCGATTAAATTCTGTTTTGGCCCCTCGCCAGATGACAATGACGTCATCGATATAGCGTATGAAAAATATAATATTATCAGAGAAGGGATTGGTCTTTAATATGTAATCCTTCTCCCATTCACCCATATACAGATTAGCGACACAAGGGGCACAAACCATTCCCATCGCTAAACCACAAATCTGTAAAAAAAATATTCATCCAAAAAAGTAATATAATTATGTTGGAAAACAAATTTAAGACAATCAATTAAGAATGCGACTTTCTGTGGGTTCATGTCAGGATCTCTATTTAACACCGTTTTAATACACTCAATTCCGCTAGCATGTAGAATTGAGGTATAAAGAGATTGAACATCAATAGTTCCCCAACTCAAGTCGTCACTCCATTTAAAATCCCCCAACAATTGTAATATATGCATTGAATCTTTAACATAAGTGTCTAACAAAGGTACATACTTTAAAAAAAAAAACATCAATATACTCTGACACATGAGAGGTTAAAGAGTCAATGCCCAAAACTATTGGGTGGCCTGGAGGCTTATCACGATTCTTATGAATTTTGGGCAGGTAATATATAGTTGCAATTCTCGGATATTCAGTCCACAAATATACAACCAAAAATTTGTTCCGCCTACTACTCCAAGGGACCTTAATTTGGTTCTGCAATTCCTACAGTCTTCAGTTTTTTAACCATTTGCAGACGTGAAATTAAAGTTTCTTACTTGGAAAACTGTTTTCCTCTTGGCTTTGGCATCAGCTCTATGAGTGTCGGATTTAATTGCCTTGTCGTGTAAGCCACCTTATCTTGTTTTTAATGAAGATAGGGCGGAACTTCGGATGCACTCTGGTTTCCTGCCGAAGGAGGTTTCCACATTTCATATTAACCAGACAATTGTGGTTCCTGCTTTCAAGGACGACACAGGAGAACCTTCTTCTTTGGATGTTGTCCGAGCGCTTCACATTTATGTGTCTCGGACGGCATCCTTGCGTATAACAGATGCCTTGTTTGTCTTGTATGACGCGAGAAGGCGGGGTTGGCCTGCTTCGAAACAAACTTTGGTGAGATGGATTAAATTGACCATTAGGCAGGCCTACTTAAACTCAGCATGCCAACCTTCAGCAGTTATTTTGGCACATTCTACTAGGTCTGTGAGTCCATCATAGGCTGCCAGTTATGGTGCCTCTCTCTCTCAGCTTTGCTGTGCGGCTACCTGGTCTTCGGCTCATAGTTTTGTTTGCTTCTATAAGTTTTATACATTTGCTGCCTCCACTTCGCAGTTTGGGTGGCTTGTCTTGCAGATTCCTCAGTGCTCTCCCACCCGTAGGGACAGCTTTGGGATGTCCCCAACGTATTCCAGTGTCCCTTAGAGGATGCTAGAGAAAGGAGGATTTTGGTACTTACCGATAATACCCTTTCTCAAAATCCATAGGGAACACTGGACGCCCACCCAGCATTGTTTCCTTCTTGCGTTGTGGTTCAGGTTCAGGGATTGTTTGTTCTTGTTTAATTGTTGTTGTTCCTCTCTGTTTCGTCTCCTCTTGGCTCAGTTATTAAAACTGGGGCTTATGGGTGATAGAGGGGGAGGAGTCTGCATCATTTTTCAACAAGATGTAGTGTGCCAGCTCCTGATAGCCAGCCATCTATCCCCAACGTTTTCAGCCTCCAGTGTACCCTATGGATTTCGAGGAAGGAATTTATCGGTAAGTGCATATATATATATATATATATATACACATACACATACTGTACACAGACATAGCACATAGTATGTATGAGCCACCAGCATTAATTATGGACGGTCTGCGCTGCGCACTCCCCCTCCCACCACTGCTGGTATCCCCAACATGTGACACACACCTGGAGCTTGAGTCAGTCACTCACGGGACAGTCAGTCACCCGGCCAGCCCCAAACACAGGAAGAAGGAATGCCTGAGAGGAGCTTCTTGCTAGAGCTCCTCCTACTTTCAGCCAGCGGCCTTTCAATATAGAAGGAGGCAGCGCTGCTTCATTATGGCTGAGGCTCTGTGCTCTGTTCACTCTGAAGAAAAACAAATATCAGTGAGCAGTGACAATGGATCGGTGGGCATCCAGGTACTCGGAAACCCCCCAGTGTGCGCGTATGCAAGCGGTTTTAGGCTAAATGTTTGATGCTCATTGCCAAGGGTTTCCCTGTTCACTGCCAGGGATCTCATGCTCTTTTCCTGCTCATTGCAAAGGGGTTTCCTGCTTGTTGCAAAGGGTTTAAGTTCCCGGCCATCAGTAACAGAGAGCACAGGGGGCTACGGGGGAGAAAAAGACCACCCAAAATAGCCGCTGCGGAGACAGAGATGCTAGAGGTGTTACTCAGGTTGACCATCAGACAGGTTCTCCTATTCTTTCAATGGAAGAGCTCTCTGTATCGTTCTTCTTGACAAAAGACCCTATTCAGGTTGGATTGCAGATTCTGCTAAAAATCTGAATCTGCAACCGTTTCTATCGCCTGCTGGGGGAAGCACATTGCAGGGCAAGGCCACACAGCATACTACCCGCCACCCAGCGGCTGCGACTGCAGTCTAATTGTGATCGCGCCGCAATTAGATTGTGGTCACAGCAACTGTGGATGCCCCCTGAGGCGAGGTGCACCACCAACATTTTTTCCATTGGAGTGGCTGTGTGTGGCATCACACAGCTGCCCCAAAAATTGCGCCATCCTGCCCCGTTTGTAGTGTCCAGCCCAGCAACAATGCATTGCCACCCTGCGAACGCCTCTGCCAGTCAATCAGGTAGAGGCGTTCGATGCCAATGTGATGCAATCGCATTGCCCGAGGCGTGCAGGTGCAGGACAGGACCTGCGCATTTGCATTGGTGCTGGCTAAGGTAAATTATGATAAGCGACCCGAATGAAGCCCATAGTTCATTTTTATCATATGCTCTCCATTTTGTTTTGATGTACTGTACTTAACAGTGTTACGAGATATAGGGCCTAATTCAGTAAGGATTGCAAAGTCTGCTAATTAGCAGAATACTGTATGCAATCCTTTTGGTAGCATGCTGGGGGCCGCCCATCGCACAGCAAGGCCACCCAGCATGCTGACCGCTGCCTCCCCCCATTCAACAAGCAGAAATTGCAAACGCATCGCAATTTCTGCTTGTTAGCAGTAATAGAGGATGCCTCCTGCCGGCGCAGCTTAGCTGTGCCCGCAGGAGGCCCGCTGACATGTTCCCAATCGCGGCGGCTGCATATGATGCAGCCACAGTGATCACGCCCCCGTTCACGCCACCCCGCCCCCGCAACGCTCCGTCTCCGCCCTGGAAACGGAGTATTGCTGCCCACCTCCCTGCGATTGCCTCTGCCTGATTGACAGGCAGAGGTGATTGCATTTTCTGCACACCCCCCCTGCAGAAAATGCGGGCGCATGCACAGGACCGGCGCTGCACATGAGCCCATGGGGCGATCGTAATAATTCCGGTTGGATCACGATTTGCAATCCAACCTGAATTAGCCCCACTGTATCATCCTATATAATTTCCCAGACTGGTACTTTTCTATTGTCATCTCTTGGATTTAGTTTGAATGATCTTTTATCTTCATGATGAAACAATTGTTTGTAAATGCACTAACCAACATTTGCACCACTCACACAAAACTTGAACTGCACACAGGCAACAATCAGTTAATTATGTTTGACATTACAGAGTATTTTATGTTGATAGTGGTAAGAATTTCTTAATAAATACACTTTGATTCCATGAAGAAAGAAAGTAAAACGTGAAACATGCCAAAGAGTGTTAATCATTTTTATAGCCACTGCATTTTACTGGAAAACACTGTACTATTTATATTTAAAATATATTACTTTTTTATTTATTTATAAACAGATCTGGAATGTGCTTACAATAAATATTGAAGTTCTAAATATAGCCAAGCCTTGTAATTAATAGGCAAAGCTTGTTCTATGCAACTGCAAATGTGAGTATATTTTGAAAGTCGTAAAAGTTATAAATGTGCCTGACAAAACGTTTTGATTATCTCTGGTATAAAAATACGGTTTGTGATCCAGAATACTCATGCAGCTAAAAATACACAGAATGAAGAATAGTTTGACAGTTTTAGAATAAAATACTTTCAGGGTCAGATTCTTAAAACCAAGAGCTCTATATATCTCTGTCTGCAGTTTAAAGTAGAATTTCATTTGAAACACATTTCCCAACTTTCTACAACCCTGTTTTAGATTCCAATTTTCTTGCCACCTAAGGCCTTACTCAGATGCTGTTGCAAAGCTGCTATTGTACACAAACCGGTTGATGTTTTCCTAGTGAGCATGCGCTTGAGCCACAGTACGCACTTGCAGCGAGTGAAATGCTATTGTGGTCGCACTTCCCCACGAGGCATGCGCCTTATGTACCTATTGAAAAAATGGTGGGTTGGCGCCAATTCTCTCTCTGGCACAGGGCACCAAAAAGTCTAATTATGGCTCTGACATCCACTCACATTCAGGTGCATGCCGTCTTGTACAATATCTTTAGATTTTAGGGTGAAAACGAAAGAAATTGTACATCATTAACGACCAGCTGTAAACAATGTGACGTGGTTTATCGTGTACACATCGCCAAGTGTGTACCCAGCCTACAATGTGAAGCTTTAAAGTCATCAATATACAGTACAAAATGACATTATCAACAGGTAAAACTGTATATCAGAAAGATGCACAGTGACTGCACCCATCCTATTTGACCATGGTATATGACAGATCCAATTCTGTAAACTTTGCATTATTCATATACACATTATGTAAAATCATTGCTTTTGGGTGCAAAATTTACACGAAACCATAGACACCAGAAAGACACTATATTTCATATCTAAATTTCATATAAGAAACTAATTTCTGTGGTCCAACACAAATATTGCCCAAATGCAATGTTAGTAAACAAACCTCACCAACTCCACAAATCTGTATTTGTTCATACTCTGGATCCTTTGTCAAAATACTAACAGCACAATGGGGATCATTACGAGTTGATCGCACGTAGCAATTTTTTGCTGCTCGTGCAATCAACTTGACGCCGCCTATGGGGGAGTGTATTTTAGCATAGCAGGGCTGCGAACGCTTGTGCAGCCCTGCTATGCAAAAAAAGTTTTGTGCAGAACAAGACCAGCCCTGCACCTACTTACCCAGTGCGACGGATCTAGCAATGAAGTTCCCGGCTGTGACGTCAGACATCCGCCCTCCAAACGCCTGGACACGCCTGCGTTTGCCTTACCACGCCTGGGAAACGGTGAGTAGACGCACCGATCCTCCTTCCCGCTGTCGATCTTCTTGCGATCAGGCCTGTGATCGCTTTCTTCGGTTCTGGCGTCATTGCTCAGCAACTGCCATCGCTGGGAAATGACGCGCATGCGCAATGCGGGCGCCACGCAGCCGCAATTCCGACCCTTTCGCACCACAGCAAAGAACTGCTGCAAGCGAACGGGTCAGAATGACCCCCAATGTGCACTCTGATCCCACCTATATACACTAACACAGACACACTACACTATAGACACACATTGTGCTGCACATCCCCAATTACACACATCCTGACTCAGCAACACAATGGGTCAGTGACACTGACCCTGCACTAGTGATGACATGCTCTCTGCCCCCACAGCCACTGCTGACACACTGACTGCTAGCCACCCGTCCCCCTCTACTCAGACTCCACAAATCAGAGTGACATGTTGCACGAGACTGGCGGAGACCCCACTAGTAACAGCGGCCACCTAACCTCCCCCATACTCTCACAGGCCTTCGTTGCTCTCAGACTTGATCAGTAAGCCGTATCGGCTTAGGTCCTCCTCTCCTAAGCCGATAGACGAGAGTTCAGGGTCACTGAGGAGAGTCTCCCTGGTTCCACGCAGGTAGGGCTGGATTAACAATGGGGTGGATGGAGCTGCAGCTCCAGGTCCCCCATTGAAAATAGGCTCACAGGAGACTGACAGTGTTGACAGGAAAAAAACGTTTTCCTGTCAAAGACTGCCAGCAGCCATCCTCTTTCCCATGCCCTGCCTCAATTATGAGCTTCATGGCAAAGGCTGTGAATACTTATGTACATGTGATTTCTTAGATGTGTGTAGTAATTGGTACTGCTGTGTGAGTGTAGTGTATTAAGGGGCGGTGTGTTGTGAGTGTAGTAAGGGGTGCTGTGGTGTGTGTAGTAAGGGGTGCTGCGGTGTGTGTAGTAAGGGGTGCTGCAGTGTGAGTATAGTAAGGGGTGCTGCGGTGTGAGTGTAGTGCAGCGGTGGCAAACCTGTGGCTCTTGAGCCTCATGCGGCTCTTTCTTTATTCAAATGTGGCTCCCGACACTCGAAGTCACGTGACCACAACAGATCCAGAAACTGCTGCACTCCAGCCAGACAGGCAGCAGCAGCACTATGGAGACTGAGAACCAAGAGAGCCAGATACTAGAGGTGAGACACCCACTGGCAAACAGAGGACAAATAAGGGGGGGGCTGTAGTGACACATGAGGGTCCCGGCAGGAGTGATTCAGGAGAGTGCTGCAGGAGTGACTCATGGGGGAGCTGGCTGTAGTGACATACTGTAGGAGTGTGCTAGCAGGAGTCACACATGAAGTAGCTGGCTGAAGTGACACAGTAGGGTATGTGGAAGTGGCTTTTTAAATGTATTTTATGTTGGATCTGGCTTTAAAAATGTATTTTATGTGGATCTGGCTTTTTGAATGTATTTTATACTAGAGGTGTGGCCTAGCAGGCACAAGGCCACACCCCATTTTTGCATGTGCGCCTGTGGCTTGATGTCGGCTCTTTGACGTGCCTAACAAGATTTTTTGTCTCTTTATTTCGGACTGGTTGGCCACCCCTGGTGTAGTGTATTAAGGGGTGGCGCAGTGTGAGTGTAGTAAGGGGTGCTGCTGTGAGTGTAGTAAGGGGTGCTGTGGTGTGTGTAGTAAGGGGTGCTGCAGTGTGTGTAGTAACAGGTGCTGCTGTGAGTGTAGTAAAGGGGTTCTGTGATGTGAGTGTAGTAATGAGTGCTGCGGTGTGAGCATAGTAAGGGGTCCTGCGTTGTGTGTAGTACCAGGTGCTGCTGTGTGAGTGTAGTGTATTAAGGGGTGCTGCAGTGTGCGTAGTAATGAGTGCTGCGGTGTATGTAGTAAGGGGTGCTGCAGTGTGAGTATAGTAAGGGGTGCTGCGGTGTGAGTGTAGTGTATTAAGGGGTGGCGCAGTGTGAGTGTAGTAAGGGGTGCTGCTGTGAGTGTAGTAAGCGGGGGGGTGGTGTGAGTGTAGTAAGGGGTAGTGCAGTGTGAGTGTAGTAAGGGGTGCTGTGGTGAGTGTAGTAAGGGGTGGCGCAGTGTGAGTGTAGTAAGGGGTGCTGCTGTGAGTGTAGTAAGGGGTGGTGTGGTGTGAGTGTAGTAAGGGGTAGTGCAGTGTGAGTGTAGTAAGGGGTGCTGTGGTGTGAGGGGAGCTTTATAGGAGCTGATAGGATGGATAAATGTACTAATAACTACTGGGAAGATGAATTGATAATGATTTGGGGAGGGATGTGTTAATGGAGGTCAATTGAGGTGACTGAAGGAAGACCCTTGCTACAGGCCATGATGCAGACCACACCCTCACACCACTGGTCATGCCCCCCCCCCCACATCACTAGTCACACACCCCAGCAGCTGCACATAATAGGCCCCATGGAA
This sequence comes from Pseudophryne corroboree, assembly GCF_028390025.1. Classification (NCBI taxonomy): domain Eukaryota; kingdom Metazoa; phylum Chordata; class Amphibia; order Anura; family Myobatrachidae; genus Pseudophryne; species Pseudophryne corroboree. Next base: position 320,185,841 of record NC_086448.1, on the reverse strand, counting down.
ATTTTAGCTCCAGGCCCATGCACACCTTAAGCTGGCACTGCACGCAAGGTTGCAGATGCTGTCCTCCCCAGTGCTCTGCACCATCCCGTCTCCCCCACCTCTTTAGTAGCACGGATCCATCACCTCACCCGGCCTCCGCCGCATTCTCTGAAGCTCAGTGTAGAAAGCCGATGTGTTCCCCGCACACGTAGTGTGTGTGTGTGTGTGTGTGTGTGTGTGTGTGTATGTATATGTGTGTGTGTGTGTGTGTGTGTGTTTATAGTTATTGATATAATAGTGGTGATAATAATGTAGTGTTGTAATATCTCTATAAAAGGGTTCGTACCTGAAACTCTGTCGGTCTCGTAATCGGCCGTATCCACTCTTCAACGATGTCTTGGCCAGCGTCTATTCTTCTCCTCACCTGTAAGGCTGGGGCAGAAGGACCAGGAGAACCCCGGAAGGGCAACCCAAACCCAATGTGCTCAAGGACCACGACACATGGAGACGGTGACAACCATTTATTGCACTGACGATATCAGTCACCGCTGTAACTCAATTTTCATTAAACACAGTTGCATAGGTTGAACATTATTACAATATCCTGAGTCTTTCCCTGTCTTATAACAGCATTCACAGTTTTAACACCTCGAAGGTATAACTTTGACCAAATCAAACAATCAAATACTTCACCCGTACTACCAATCATTTGGAGAATAATGTCCTATTAGGGTAAAGTATGTCCTGGCAGTAACGCGGGAGCCCTCCCTAAACTGTCCACGAGGGGGGCGTTTGCAGCCAATGTCTCTCTAATAGACTGCTTATACTGAAACAGAGGACTTCTAAGGAGGCGTCAGTGGACGCAAGGTAAACAGTTGTAAACAGGCATGCAAAACCACTTTCTCCATAATACAGAACAGCAGTAATGTCTCACGGTACCAACCGCATTTGTATCCACAGAAAGGTAAGTCAGTTATCATCCAGTGATATAAACTAGTAAACAGACCAGTTCTGGCTTGCACAGTAAGAACAGGGGTTTGCACAGTCCTGTTACCTTTTGTTGAACTGTGTTGTAACAACCGGGTGCAGTATAAGTGTGAAGGTCATAACATGGACCCGTTAGGAGGCGCTATTACATAGGGCGAGTCTTTGACGGAGCTGTTTAGGGTTAGGGGCGTCCCCCTTTCTGACAGGCGGCAGTTAATGATAACCCTCTACTTTACGTGGAAACATCTATGAAGACCCAGGTACAGTGCTTCTGTACTTGGGGTTCCTGTAACCCGGATAGCTGGGATATTGGGGATAAGTGAGAGTACCTGCGTTATATTCGTTGCTCCTGCTGTCTGCAGCCGTGCTCCCAATCACTGCAGCCTCTCCCGTATGACTGTTGTTAGTGGAATCCTCTTCCCACGCGATCTCCCCCCTTCCGGATCTCGAGCCCTTGTGCCGCGGCGTCTTTGATGTTGGGCAGGTGTCAGGAAGCCTCCGTGACCTGAGCCACCTCCCTCTCTTGTCCACGCGGCGGTGTTGTTCCTTCTCTCCGGCCGTGGCAGGCAGCAGCGATTCCAGCGGGTGGGCGCGCTCTCTTCGTTCCGCTCACACCGCGGTCCTCTCTCTCTCCGTCTTCTCGCCTCTGCCCCGATCTCCTCAGCTCACTGTTCTCTCAGTCTCCTCACTGCCTGCTCACTCTCCTCAGCTCACTGTTCTGCAGGCTGCTGCAGGACAACCCTTTTATAACTTTGCATTCCCAGGAACACATTCTATCTGGGATTTCCCGCTCTTAGTCTGCAAATGGGTGAGTCATGCACTTTGCATTTTGCAGACTGATCTGTATTGCTATGAGCTGTGCTGTTAACTCCTTCTGTGCTGCAAGCTGTAGGCTGCTGGCACAGTGCTATGCAACTCCAGCAAACATTTTATTTTTTTTAAAGTCATGCTGGCACCTGTAGTGCCACAGTTGATTTGGGCTGCAGTTTCAGGGTATCACATGCACCCCAGCTAAAATCTTGCGTGTCCTCACGCCTATGGCAGCAGGCCAAAGTCTCTAATATAAATCTCAATTTAAGCATAACAATAAACAGGTGTAAACAAATCGGATATAAGTATACAGTGGAAACGGTTAACAGTTTACTCCCTATACCTTAAAGGCGGGACGCCCTGGGTGCTGCGTCCCGACCTTCTGGTCTCAACCCCAGGGATGTCGCTCTCGTCAGGAGCGGTAATTAGGCTAGGCCGATCCTGGTCTTCAACAGGCCCATTGAACACCGGGTTTGGCGTTATGGGTGGGGCTGAATGCGGTGGTGGTAGTCCACCCATAAACACTAAGAGCTCCATGGGATCGTGTAAGGGTATGCCCCCTAGGGTCTCCCGTCCCTCTGCCACAGGTGGATCTGCGCTTCTCATTGGTAACTCTACGGTGCAGAGCTTGAGTTGGTCCCTTGGTACCACGCTGACTGGACCTTCCGGGCCCTTACGGATCTTGTAGGTGTGTCGGTCGCCCTCAGGAACACTGATCACGACGTACGGGCAACTTTCCCACATAGCGTCAAGCTTGCTGGTACGGTGATTCCGTTTCTTCCAGACAAGGTCCCCAGTCTTCAGTGCCTCCTGTCACAACTGAGGGCCTGAGCTGACGGAAGGCAGCCTCAGTTGTAGGGGCTGAGATGTACCGGAACCTGGGAGGTTGTATCAGACCCCTGGACATGTAAGTAACATGAAGAGAAACCGCCCGAAGGCGTGACCACGACAACTTGAGTAAAAGTCAATGATATTTATTTATGACAAACTCCATGCATCACAGTAGCAGTAAAAAGAAACATAAAAATCAGCAGAGAAATAATAATACAGTTCCTGGGTACTACAGGGTGGCAGGGGCCACAGAGCTCTGGTGGTATGAGACAGTTCTTATTATCTGCAAGTTGGAAAGTCCTTACCAGGCTCAACTGTAGCAATGAGGAAAGCCCAGGGTCGTACCAGCTGGTGTTCCAGGGAAAGCTGGACTGCTGTAGATAAAATGCTGCTGTGGGTACTGGTTAGAACCAGACAGGTGTTGGCATGGAGTGGATACTGGCTGGAACCAGTTAAATAATAAATAAAGCTTGAGAGCGATGCAATATAGATGAAATGTAGAATTTGAGAGCGGAGAAATAATAATACCGGTGGAGAGTGGTAAACTGCAGAAAGGACACCGGCCCTTTAAGAGAAGCTGTACACTGCTGGAAGCTGAACTGGAAGCAGGTGATGTTGTAGCTGGAAACAGGTGAGTCCAGAATGGATCGGAGAGTCAGGCTACACCGCAGATGGAATGCTGGTGCGGGTCTCTATAGCAGAAGTCTGGAGACAGGAGCTGGAACCTGGAAGACAATCACAGGAGAGAGACAAACTGGAACTAGGTTTGACAACCAAAGCACTGACGCCTTCCTTGCTCAGGCACAACCTATTTATACCTGCAGCAAGGAAGGCATTGGCTAGGCAATTATGCAAATTAATAATACTGACAACGGATTGGTAGGAAAGATCAGCTGACAGAATCCAAGATGGCTGCGCCCATGCAGACACTTGGAGGGAAGTTTGGATTGTAATCCATGTGGTCTGGAAAACAGTAATGGTGGCGCCGGCCACCGGAGACAGGAGACGCCAGGCTGACAGATGCACATCCGACCACGCGGACACAGCGGAGGCCGCGGCTGACGTAATCGCCACTCTGAATGCAGAAGCTAAGGGACGGCGGCGGAGGCCGCGGGAGACGCCATGCCAGATGTATAAGGCGTTACTGTGACTGCGTCCAGAGAGACAGGAGAGGATGCGGGAATGTGCACATCAGGATAACAGATGGGATCCGGTCCTGGAGCGCTGAGCCAGCCTTAGGAGGCATCTGATAGGTAAGAAATGGCGTCCAGATACCCGGATCGTGACAGCACCCCCCCCTTTAGGAGTGGCCCCAGGACACTTCTTTGGCTTTTGAGGAAACTTGGAATGGAATCTCCGGACCAAGGCAGGAGCATGGACATCAGAAGCATTGGTCCATGAACGTTCCTCAGGGCCATAACCCTTCCAGTCAATAAGATACTGAAGTTGACCGTAACGGTGACGTGAGTCCAGGATCTTGGCTACTTCATACTCAACGCCTCGTTGAGTTTGGACTTTCGGAGTTGGAGGAAGTGAGGAATGAAACCGATTCAAGATTAGCGGTTTCAACAGGGAAACATGGAATGTCCTGGGTATTTTTAAGAAGGGAGGCAACTGGAGTCTGTAAGCAACAGGATTGATGACTTGATCAATTTTAAAAGGACCGATGTAGCGAGGTGCAAACTTCATACTGGGAACTCTTAACCTCAAATTCTTCGTGGATAACCATACCCGATCACCCACCTTGAGAGCAGGAACTGCTCGACGCTTCTTATCCGCAAACTTCTTGTACCTGAACGATGCCTTGAGCAGAGCTGATCGTACGCTCTTCCAGATATTGGCAAACTGATGCAAGGTGATATCCACTGCGGGAACAGAAGTTGCTGGAAGCGGTTGGAACTCAGGGACTTTAGGGTGGAATCCAAAGTTGGTGAAGAATGGTGTTGAAGAAGATGAAGAATGATACTGGTTGTTATGACAGAACTCAGCCCAGGGAAGTAATTGAACCCAGTCATCTTGAGAGGAGGACACATAGATGCGGAGGAAGGACTCCAAGTCCTGATTCACCCTCTCAGTTTGACCATTGGTCTGAGGATGGTAAGCCGTGGAAAACTTTAGCTTGACTTGGAGGACTTGACATAAACTTCACCAGAATTTGGCTGTGAATTGAACTCCTCGATCTGAGATAATTTCTTCTGGAAGACCGTGGAGTCGAAAGATCTCTTGTATGAATACTTGAGCCAACTTGGAAGCTGACGGAAGACCGGTAAGAGGAATGAAGTGTGCCATCTTGGTGAACCGGTCAACTACCACCCAGATGGTATTAAACTTGTTGCACATGGGCAAATCTGTAATAAAATCCATCGACAAATGAGTCCATGGTCGACGGGGAACAGATAGTGGAACCAGTTGCCCCGCAGGCGACTGGCGGGATACTTTATGTTGAGCACACTTTGGGCAAGATGCAATAAACTCCAAAACGTCCTTTTTCAGAGTTGGCCACCAATAGGACCTAGAGATAAACTCCAGGGTTTTTTGGATACCTGTATGTCCGGCAAAGCGGGAAGCATGGGCCCAATGCATGAGCTTCTTCCTTAGTGTCGGCTTCACAAAACTTTTCCCTGATGGGGGCGTAGAGTCCATCCCTCGTGGAGAATGCCAACGGATTTATAATAGGATGCTTGTCTGAAGACTCTGACTCATTTTCTTGCTCCCATGAGCGGGAAAGGGCATCGGCCTTGCGATTCTGAGAGCCCGGACAGAACTGGAGTTTAAAGTCGAACCTGGAAAAGAAAAGTGCCCATCTGGCCTGACGAGGGTTGAGACATTGTGCGCCTTTCAGATATAGAAGGTTCTTGTGGTCTGTAAGGATGGTGATTGAATGAGAAGCTCCCTCCAACAGATATCTCCACTCCTCTAGAGCGAGCTTGATGGCTAGCAACTCCTGGTCGCCAATGGCATAGTTGCGCTCCGCTGGGGAGAACTTCCGTGAGAAGAAACTGCAAGGATGTAAATGGCCATCTTTAGCCCTCTGAGATAACACCGCTCCTACTCCAACGGAGGAGGCAACCACCTCTAAGATGAAAGGAGAGTCGATGTCAGGCTGTTTCAGGACAGGCGCAGAGATGAACCTCTGTTTTAAAAGATGAAAAGCTTGCATGGCTTCTTCAGACCACTTGGACGGGTTAGCACCCTTCTTGGTGAAAGCAGTAATAGGCGCCACAATGGTGGAAAAGTCTCGTATAAACTTTCGGTAATAATTGGCGAACCCTAAGAACCTCTGGACCCCTTTGAGGGTTAAGGGTACCGGCCAATTTTGGATTGCTTGTAGTTTCTCAGGATCCATCTCTAGTCCGGAACCGGACACAATGTACCCTAGAAACGGAATGGACTTGACTTCAAAGACGCATTTCTCTAATTTGCAATAGAGATGATTGACACGGAGACGGGACAGAACCTCCTTTACCCAAAAACGATGTTCCTCTAAATTGTTGGCAAAAATGAGGATATCATCTAGATAGACCACGACATGACGGTATAGAATGTCTCTGAAAATCTCATTGACGAAATGCTGGAAGACAGCTGGAGCATTGCTCAATCCGAAGGGCATGACAAGGTACTCATAATGTCCGTCACGGGTGTTAAATGCGGTCTTCCACTCGTCACCCTCACGGATCCGGATGAGATTGTATGCACCTCTCAAGTCCAGCTTTGTAAAGATGGTAGCTCCGCTAACTCTGTCAAAGAGCTCAGTAATCAGGGGTAAAGGATAGCGGTTCTTGATGGTAATGTCGTTCAAACCTCTGTAGTCGATGCACGGCCGCAGACCACCATCTTTCTTTTTTACAAAAAAGAAGCCTGCGCCGGCTGGAGAAGAAGAAGGTCGAATGAACCCCTTTGCTAGGTTCTCTTTAATGTATTCCTCCATAGAATGCGTCTCAGGCAGAGACAACGGATAAGTTCGGCCTCGAGGTGGAACCTTCCCTGGAACGAGATCAATCGGGCAGTCCCATTCTCTATGAGGAGGAAGGATATCAGCAGAAGCTTTACTGAACACATCCGTGAAATCTTGATATGGAGGAGGTGGAACATCAGACGACCTGGGGGAGGAAGAACAGACAGGCAACACTTTAAACAAACATGTCTCAGCACAGGAGGGACCCCATGCCAGAATTTGCGTAGTCGTCCAATCAATTGTAGGATTGTGAAGACGGAGCCATGGAAGGCCCAGGACCACAGGATGTGTGGCTCTTGGAATCACTAAAAGTGAAATAAGTTCGGAATGAAGAACTCCCACTCTCAGACGGACTGGTAGAGTCCTTAGAGCAATAACTGTATCAAAAATTTTACTGCCATCCACGGCAGTTAAGGAAAAGGAGGAAGGAAGTCTCTCGGTGGGTAGGGACCACCGTTTAACATAGGCTTCGGTAATAAAGTTCCCAGCTGCTCCGGAATCCAGGAGGGCAATGACGTTCTGATAACGTTGAGCAACTTGAAGCGAGACTGGGAGATTACAATCTTGAGGAGATGGAGAGGAGATCATTACTCCTAGCCGGCCCTCTCCTTGGCGAGCTAGGATTTGGAGTTTCCCGGACGTTTGGGACAGGCATTAATAGTGTGAGACGGAGCTGCACAATACAGACAGAGAGACTCAGAGAGACATCTTCGGCGCTCAGCAGGAGTTAAACGGGAACGGCCAATTTGCATGGGTTCATCTTTAGTTGGTGACAGTTGGCGAGGAGGAGGAGCAGAAGATTTTGGAGCAGATGATCTTCCACGCTCAGTTGCTCTCTCTCTGAAACGTAAGTCAACTTTCGTACAAAGTGAGATTAGCTCATCTAACTTGGAGGGTAAGTCTCTGGTAGCTAACTCATCTTTAATACGCTCGGATAAACCATGCCAGAATGCAGCATACAGGGCCTCGTCGTTCCATGCCAGTTCAGATGCCAGAATCTGGAACTGTATAAGATATTGTCCTACAGTACGTGATCCCTGGCGTAAACGGAGAATCTCAGACGAAGCTGAAGTTACCCGGCCTGGCTCGTCGAAGATGCACCTGAATGTTGACACGAATGCAGTGTAAGAAGATAGCAGGGTGTCGGACCTCTCCCATAACGGTGATGCCCAGTCGAGGGCTGAGCCACTGAGAAGAGAGATGATGTAGGCAATTTTTGTACGGTCACTGGGAAAATTGCCAGGTTGTAGCTCAAACTGAATCTCACACTGGTTGAGAAATCCCCTGCAGAATCTTGGAGATCCGTCAAATTTTGCTGGCGTTGGAAGATGAAGACGTGGAGCAGAAACGGGTAAGGTGGGTGGGGTTATAGTTGGAGTCACTGTGGTTGACGCCCCAGATGCGCCTGATCCACGGAGAGTTGTCTGAATCCCATCCAGCCGAGTAGAGAGATCCTGGAGACAGCGGATGATGTGGCCCTGTGCAGCCTCCTGATGTTCAAGTCGGGCTGCCAGTTCTTGCATCGGCCTGGCCGCTTGATCCTGGTCTCTGGCTGGATTCATTTGGTCAGTGCTTACTGTCACAACTGAGGGCCTGAGCTGACGGAAGGCAGCCTCAGTTGTAGGGGCTGAGATGTACCGGAACCTGGGAGGTTGTATCAGACCCCTGGACATGTAAGTAACATGAAGAGAAACCGCCCGAAGGCGTGACCACGACAACTTGAGTAAAAGTCAATGATATTTATTTATGACAAACTCCATGCATCACAGTAGCAGTAAAAAGAAACATAAAAATCAGCAGAGAAATAATAATACAGTTCCTGGGTACTACAGGGTGGCAGGGGCCACAGAGCTCTGGTGGTATGAGACAGTTCTTATTATCTGCAAGTTGGAAAGTCCTTACCAGGCTCAACTGTAGCAATGAGGAAAGCCCAGGGTCGTACCAGCTGGTGTTCCAGGGAAAGCTGGACTGCTGTAGATAAAATGCTGCTGTGGGTACTGGTTAGAACCAGACAGGTGTTGGCACGGAGTGGATACTGGCTGGAACCAGTTAAATAATAAATAAAGCTTGAGAGCGATGCAATATAGATGAAATGTAGAATTTGAGAGCGGAGAAATAATAATTCCGGTGGAGAGTGGTAAACTGCAGAAAGGACACCGGCCCTTTAAGAGAAGCTGTACACTGCTGGAAGCTGAACTGGAAGCAGGTGATGTTGTAGCTGGAAACAGGTGAGTCCAGAATGGATCGGAGAGTCAGGCTACACCGCAGATGGAATGCTGGTGCGGGTCTCTATAGCAGAAGTCTGGAGACAGGAGCTGGAACCTGGAAGACAATCACAGGAGAGAGACAAACTGGAACTAGGTTTGACAACCAAAGCACTGACGCCTTCCTTGCTCAGGCACAACCTATTTATACCTGCAGCAAGGAAGGCATTGGCTAGGCAATTATGCAAATTAATAATACTGACAACGGATTGGTAGGAAAGATCAGCTGACAGAATCCAAGATGGCTGCGCCCATGCAGACACTTGGAGGGAAGTTTGGATTGTAATCCATTTGGTCTGGTAAACAGTAATGGCGGCGCCGGCCACCGGAGACAGGAGACGCCAGGCTGACAGATGCACATCCGACCACGCGGACACAGCGGAGGCCGTGGCTGACGTAATCGCCACTCTGAATGCAGAAGCTCAGGGACGGCGGCGGAGGCCGCGGGAGACGCCATGCCAGATGTATAAGGCGTTACTGTGACTGTGTCCAGAGAGACAGGAGAGGATGCGGGAATGTGCACATCAGGATAACAGATGGGATCCGGTCCTGGAGCGCTGAGCCAGCCTTAGGAGGCATCTGATAGGTAAGAAATGGCGTCCAGATACCCGGATCGTGACAGCACCCCCCCCTTTAGGAGTGGCCCCAGGACACTTCTTTGGCTTTTGAGGAAACTTGGAATGGAATCTCCGGACCAAGGCAGGAGCATGGACATCAGAAGCATTGGTCCATGAACGTTCCTCAGGGCCATAACCCTTCCAGTCAATAAGATACTGAAGTTGACCGTAACGGTGACGTGAGTCCAGGATCTTGGCTACTTCATACTCAACGCCTCGTTGAGTTTGGACTTTCGGAGTTGGAGGAAGTGAGGAATGAAACCGATTCAAGATTAGCGGTTTCAACAGGGAAACATGGAATGTCCTGGGTATTTTTAAGAAGGGAGGCAACTGGAGTCTGTAAGCAACAGGATTGATGACTTGATCAATTTTAAAAGGACCGATGTAGCGAGGTGCAAACTTCATACTGGGAACTCTTAACCTCAAATTCTTCGTGGATAACCATACCCGATCACCCACCTTGAGAGCAGGAACTGCTCGACGCTTCTTATCCGCAAACTTCTTGTACCTGAACGATGCCTTGAGCAGAGCTGATCGTACGCTCTTCCAGATATTGGCAAACTGATGCAAGGTGATATCCACTGCGGGAACAGAAGTTGCTGGAAGCGGTTGGAACTCAGGGACTTTAGGGTGGAATCCAAAGTTGGTGAAGAATGGTGTTGAAGAAGATGAAGAATGATACTGGTTGTTATGACAGAACTCGGCCCAGGGAAGTAATTGAACCCAGTCATCTTGAGAGGAGGACACATAGATGCGGAGGAAGGACTCCAAGTCCTGATTCACCCTCTCAGTTTGACCATTGGTCTGAGGATGGTAAGCCGTGGAAAACTTTAGCTTGACTTGGAGGACTTGACATAAACTTCGCCAGAATTTGGCTGTGAATTGAACTCCTCGATCTGAGATAATTTCTTCTGGAAGACCGTGGAGTCGAAAGATCTCTTGTATGAATACTTGAGCCAACTTGGAAGCTGACGGAAGACCGGTAAGAGGAATGAAGTGTGCCATCTTGGTGAACCGGTCAACTACCACCCAGATGGTATTAAACTTGTTGCACATGGGCAAATCTGTAATAAAATCCATCGACAAATGGGTCCATGGTCGACGGGGAACAGATAGTGGAACCAGTTGCCCCGCAGGCGACTGGCGGGATACTTTATGTTGAGCACACTTTGGGCAAGATGCAATAAACTCCAAAACGTCCTTTTTCAGAGTTGGCCACCAATAGGACCTAGAGATAAACTCCAGGGTTTTTTGGATACCTGTATGTCCGGCAAAGCGGGAAGCATGGGCCCAATGCATGAGCTTCTTCCTTAGTGTCGGCTTCACAAAACTTTTGCCTGATGGGGGCGTAGAGTCCATCCCTACCGTGGAGAATGCCAACGGATTTATAATAGGATGCTTGTCTGAAGACTCTGACTCATTTTCTTGCTCCCATGAGCGGGAAAGGGCATCGGCCTTGCGATTCTGAGAGCCCGGACAGAACTGGAGTTTAAAGTCGAACCTGGAAAAGAAAAGTGCCCATCTGGCCTGACGAGGGTTGAGACATTGTGCGCCTTTCAGATATAGAAGGTTCTTGTGGTCTGTAAGGATGGTGATTGAATGAGAAGCTCCCTCCAACAGATATCTCCACTCCTCTAGAGCGAGCTTGATGGCTAGCAACTCCTGGTCGCCAATGGCATAGTTGCGCTCCGCTGGGGAGAACTTCCGTGAGAAGAAACTGCAAGGATGTAAATGGCCATCTTTAGCCCTCTGAGATAACACCGCTCCTACTCCAACGGAGGAGGCAACCACCTCTAAGATGAAAGGAGAGTCGATGTCAGGCTGTTTCAGGACAGGCGCAGAGATGAACCTCTGTTTTAAAAGATGAAAAGCTTGCATGGCTTCTTCAGACCACTTGGACGGGTTAGCACCCTTCTTGGTGAAAGCAGTAATAGGCGCCACAATGGTGGAAAAGTCTCGTATAAACTTTCGGTAATAATTGGCGAACCCTAAGAACCTCTGGACCCCTTTGAGGGTTAAGGGTACCGGCCAATTCTGGATTGCTTGTAGTTTCTCAGGATCCATCTCTAGTCCGGAACCGGACACAATGTACCCTAGAAACGGAATGGACTTGACTTCAAAGACGCATTTCTCTAATTTGCAATAGAGATGATTGACACGGAGACGGGACAGAACCTCCTTTACCCAAAAACGATGTTCCTCTAAATTGTTGGCAAAAATGAGGATATCATCTAGATAGACCACGACATGACGGTATAGAATGTCTCTGAAAATCTCATTGACGAAATGCTGGAAGACAGCTGGAGCATTGCTCAATCCGAAGGGCATGACAAGGTACTCATAATGTCCGTCACGGGTGTTAAATGCGGTCTTCCACTCGTCACCCTCACGGATCCGGATGAGATTGTATGCACCTCTCAAGTCCAGCTTTGTAAAGATGGTAGCTCCGCTAACTCTGTCAAAGAGCTCAGTAATCAGGGGTAAAGGATAGCGGTTCTTGATGGTAATGTCGTTCAAACCTCTGTAGTCGATGCACGGCCGCAGACCACCATCTTTCTTTTTTACAAAAAAGAAGCCTGCGCCGGCTGGAGAAGAAGAAGGTCGAATGAACCCCTTTGCTAGGTTCTCTTTAATGTATTCCTCCATAGAATGCGTCTCAGGCAGAGACAACGGATAAGTTCGGCCTCGAGGTGGAACCTTCCCTGGAACGAGATCAATCGGGCAGTCCCATTCTCTATGAGGAGGAAGGATATCAGCAGAAGCTTTACTGAACACATCCGTGAAATCTTGATATGGAGGAGGTGGAACATCAGACGACCTGGGGGAGGAAGAACAGACAGGCAACACTTTAAACAAACATGTCTCAGCACAGGAGGGACCCCATGCCAGAATTTGCGTAGTCGTCCAATCAATTGTAGGATTGTGAAGACGGAGCCATGGAAGGCCCAGGACCACAGGATGTGTGGCTCTTGGAATCACTAAAAGTGAAATAAGTTCGGAATGAAGAACTCCCACTCTCAGACGAACTGGTAGAGTCCTTAGAGCAATAACTGTATCAAAAATTTTACTGCCATCCACGGCAGTTAAGGAAAAGGAGGAAGGAAGTCTCTCGGTGGGTAGGGACCACCGTTTAACATAGGCTTCGGTAATAAAGTTCCCAGCTGCTCCGGAATCCAGGAGGGCAATGACGTTCTGATAACGTTGAGCAACTTGAAGCGAGACTGGGAGATTACAATCTTGAGGAGATGGAGAGGAGATCATTACTCCTAGCCGGCCCTCTCCTTGGCGAGCTAGGATTTGGAGTTTCCCGGACGTTTGGGACAGGCATTAATAGTGTGAGACGGAGCTGCACAATACAGACAGAGAGACTCAGAGAGACGTCTTCGGCGCTCAGCAGGAGTTAAACGGGAACGGCCAATTTGCATGGGTTCATCTTTAGTTGGTGACAGTTGGCGAGGAGGAGGAGCAGAAGATTTTGGAGCAGATGATCTTCCACGCTCAGTTGCTCTCTCTCTGAAACGTAAGTCAACTTTCGTACAAAGTGAGATTAGCTCATCTAACTTGGAGGGTAAGTCTCTGGTAGCTAACTCATCTTTAATACGCTCGGATAAACCATGCCAGAATGCAGCATACAGGGCCTCGTCGTTCCATGCCAGTTCAGATGCCAGAATCTGGAACTGTATAAGATATTGTCCTACAGTACGTGATCCCTGGCGTAAACGGAGAATCTCAGACGAAGCTGAAGTTACCCGGCCTGGCTCGTCGAAGATGCACCTGAATGTTGACACGAATGCAGTGTAAGAAGATAGCAGGGTGTCGGACCTCTCCCATAACGGTGATGCCCAGTCGAGGGCTGAGCCACTGAGAAGAGAGATGATGTAGGCAATTTTTGTACGGTCACTGGGAAAATTGCCAGGTTGTAGCTCAAACTGAATCTCACACTGGTTGAGAAATCCCCTGCAGAATCTTGGAGATCCGTCAAATTTTGCTGGCGTTGGAAGATGAAGACGTGGAGCAGAAACGGGTAAGGTGGGTGGGGTTATAGTTGGAGTCACTGTGGTTGACGCCCCAGATGCGCCTGATCCACGGAGAGTTGTCTGAATCCCATCCAGCCGAGTAGAGAGATCCTGGAGACAGCGGATGATGTGGCCCTGTGCAGCCTCCTGATGTTCAAGTCGGGCTGCCAGTTCTTGCATCGGCCTGGCCGCTTGATCCTGGTCTCCGGCTGGATTCATTTGGTCAGTGCTTACTGTCACAACTGAGGGCCTGAGCTGACGGAAGGCAGCCTCAGTTGTAGGGGCTGAGATGTACCGGAACCTGGGAGGTTGTATCAGACCCCTGGACATGTAAGTAACATGAAGAGAAACCGCCCGAAGGCGTGACCACGACAACTTGAGTAAAAGTCAATGATATTTATTTATGACAAACTCCATGCATCACAGTAGCAGTAAAAAGAAACATAAAAATCAGCAGAGAAATAATAATACAGTTCCTGGGTACTACAGGGTGGCAGGGGCCACAGAGCTCTGGTGGTATGAGACAGTTCTTATTATCTGCAAGTTGGAAAGTCCTTACCAGGCTCAACTGTAGCAATGAGGAAAGCCCAGGGTCGTACCAGCTGGTGTTCCAGGGAAAGCTGGACTGCTGTAGATAAAATGCTGCTGTGGGTACTGGTTAGAACCAGACAGGTGTTGGCACGGAGTGGATACTGGCTGGAACCAGTTAAATAATAAATAAAGCTTGAGAGCGATGCAATATAGATGAAATGTAGAATTTGAGAGCGGAGAAATAATAATTCCGGTGGAGAGTGGTAAACTGCAGAAAGGACACCGGCCCTTTAAGAGAAGCTGTACACTGCTGGAAGCTGAACTGGAAGCAGGTGATGTTGTAGCTGGAAACAGGTGAGTCCAGAATGGATCGGAGAGTCAGGCTACACCGCAGATGGAATGCTGGTGCGGGTCTCTATAGCAGAAGTCTGGAGACAGGAGCTGGAACCTGGAAGACAATCACAGGAGAGAGACAAACTGGAACTAGGTTTGACAACCAAAGCACTGACGCCTTCCTTGCTCAGGCACAACCTATTTATACCTGCAGCAAGGAAGGCATTGGCTAGGCAATTATGCAAATTAATAATACTGACAACGGATTGGTAGGAAAGATCAGCTGACAGAATCCAAGATGGCTGCGCCCATGCAGACACTTGGAGGGAAGTTTGGATTGTAATCCATGTGGTCTGGAAAACAGTAATGGCGGCGCCGGCCACCGGAGACAGGAGACGCCAGGCTGACAGATGCACATCCGACCACGCGGACACAGCGGAGGCCGAGGCTGACGTAATCGCCACTCTGAATGCAGAAGCTCAGGGACGGCGGCGGAGGCCGCGGGAGACGCCATGCCAGATGTATAAGGCGTTACTGTGACTGCGTCCAGAGAGACAGGAGAGGATGCGGGAATGTGCACATCAGGATAACAGATGGGATCCGGTCCTGGAGCGCTGAGCCAGCCTTAGGAGGCATCTGATAGGTAAGAAATGGCGTCCAGATACCCGGATCGTGACACCTCCGGTCGGATGTGGGCATTGTAGTTTATCTCTTGGCGCTGCTGGGCATGCTCAATTCTTTTTATTACAATTTCTCGGGCAGCTTCTATCCTCCGCTGGTGCTCACGGACCCAGTCGGTCTTTGGGTCGATGGGAGGGACCACAGCAGGGGCCAATTCCAGGTCCTGGGGTAATTTGCCTCGTCGGCCGAACATGAGGTAGTACGGTGTGAAGCCGGTAGAGCAATGTACAGTGTTGTTGTAAAGATAGGTTAATTCGGGGAGTACGGTCGGCCACTTGGTGCGATCTTCTGCCACTAGGCTCCGGAGCATCCCGATGAGGGTCTGGTTAGCTCTTTCGCACAATCCATTCCCCTGTGGGTGATAGGCTGTGGTCCGAGCTTTCCGACAGCCGTAGTAGGAACACAGTTCGTGAAACAACTGCGACTCAAAGGCAGGGCCTTGGTCGGTCAAGATGCAGTCTGGATACCCATAGGGCCTGGCAAAGTGCTTAAAAAACAGTTCAGCAGTGGTTTTTGCAGTGAGGTCTTTAGCCGGGACGGCTACTAGGAATTTACTGTAATGGTCCGTTATTGTAAGGGCATACAGATATCCATTGGTGCTCGGCTCCAATTTCACGTGGTCCAGGGCAACAATTTGCAGTGGATGTTGACTCTTAATGGGATGCAGAGGATCCTTTTGGGTAATGTCGGCCTGCCTTTTCCTTGTGCATGGAACACAGTCGCGGCACCATCTTTCTACATCTTCTCGCATGCCCACCCAGAAATACCGTGTGCGTAGGATAGCTTCAGTCTTTTGTGTGCCGAAGTGCCCGGACTTGTCATGGTAGGCCGTGAGCAGAAGAGCAGCTTGATCTTTGGATACAACCACCTGAGTGACTGGTTGGTGGGTACTTGGATCTATGCTGGTACGCACTAGGATCCCCTCCTCCAAGTGAATGCGGTCCCTATGCCGTAGTAACTTCATCAATTCCGGGTCGGCTTTATCCCGTTGGGCCCGGGTCAATGGGCGCCGCTGGTGCAACAAGGCCACAAGTTCCCTCAGCACTGGATTCTTCCGCTGCTTCTCGCGCCAGTCGACTGTGGGAGCATCCAGTAGGGCATTCTCCACTCGTGGAGGTCCGGTGACGGATAGGGGGTCTGACGTGACCGTTCGTCCCATTCGAGAGACTTTAAACACCGGGGTTTCGACATCCTCATCCACATCTCTATCTTCCTCTGTAATGTCCACAGTGGGTAATCGGGAGAGGGCATCGGCGTTCCCGTTGGACTTCCCACTTCGGTAGGATACGGTGTACTGAAAATTTGCTAATCGGGATACCCATCTCTGTTCCAGGGCTCCGAGCTTAGCAGTGGACAGATGTGCCAGCGGGTTATTGTCCGTCATGATGACGAACGGCGTGGCGGCCAGATAGTGTTTAAACTTCTCGGTGACGGCACAGATGAGGGCGAGTAAATCTAGCTTAAATGCGCTGTAATTCTCACAGTTACGCTCGGTCTTGCGGAGGCCCCGGCTGGCGTATGCAATCACTCTTTCCCGCCCGTCCTGCACCTGGGAGAGTACGGCCCCTAAACCCCGGGGACTAGCGTCTGTGTAAACTTGAAATGGTTGTTCATAATCGGGATAGGCCAACAATGGGGCTTCGATTAAGGACGTCTTCAATCGATGAAAGGCTCGCTGCTGTTCCTCTCCCCAACATACCAGGGACGACCCTCTTCGCTCATGACCCGATTGGCCTCTGAGTAATTCGTGCAACGGGGCTGCCACTGCGGCAAATTGTTCAATGAAGCGTCGATAGTACCCCACAAATCCCAAATAGCTTCGGACATCTCTGACGGTCTTGGGGACTGACCAGTCCTGAACGACTCTGATCTTCTCCGGATCGGGCATCACGCCCTCAGCGCTGACGACATGCCCCAGATACTGGACCTTGGGCATGAGCAGGTGACATTTGCTCGGTTTAAGCTTCAGGCCGCAGTGGATCAACTGTTGGAACACTTCTTCCAAATGTCGCAGATGGTCCTCGTAGTTTCTGGAGAAGATTATCACATCGTCGAGGTACAGCAGGACCATCTCGAAGTTGCGGTGTCCGAGACAATGCTCCATGACACGTTGGAAGGTGGCCGGGGCGTTGCAGAGTCCAAATGGCATCCTTAAGAATTCGAATAAGCCCATTGGCGTAGTGAAGGCCGTCTTCTCAATGTCTTCAGGGGCCATTTGGACCTGCCAGTAGCCACTGGTGAGGTCCAGTGTGGAGAAATACGCCGCCGTCTTCAAGGCTGTCAGAGATTCTTCGATTCGGGGAAGCGGATAGGCGTCCTTGTGAGTTGCAGCATTGAGCCTGCGATAATCTACGCAGAAGCGCAGGCTACCGTCCTTCTTCTTCACTATCACCAGTGGAGCGGCCCATGGGCTGTGGCTTTCGCGGATGACTCCAGCCTCTTTCATTTCCGCAATCATGTTCCTCACTGGCTGGTACATAGTTGGGGGGAGGGGCCGGTGGCGTTCCTTGATAGGAGGGGTTGTCCCGGTGGGAATGTGATGATACACTTTATCCGCTTGACCAAAATCCGAAGGGTGTTGGCTGAATGCAGCAACGTTGCTTCGCACCAGCTGTAATATTCCATCTCTTTGGTCAGTGGGGGTGTCAACATCGCCAATCTGGATCTCGGCCCACCATGGGGGTTCTTCCTCAGCCGCCGACTTTTCGCCATCTGCCGCTCCTGATTGAGCCATGGTTACCCCCTGTCTCACGATGTCTTGGAAGTCGATCCAACTGACCTTCGCCACCGGACAATACTTGTAGAGTCTGATGGCATACGAGTGTGGGTTCAGAAGACGGACTGGTACCCTCCCGTGTACCACCTTGGCTAGTGTCCTCGCCACAGCGAACGGCTGTTGTCCGTCCCGGTCACAGGGTTCCACCAGAGCCTCGTAGTTTCTTCCCCCCGGACCAATTCTCGTTTTGCACCACACCACTTGCTCTGAATTCGGTTTCAACAGAACAGGTTGGCGGTCGGTGATTCGGGCTTTTCCAATCTCACCCTGACCATTAATGAATTTCCTTCGGCCCTATAGTACTTTGACGGTCTGTTGCAGGGCCTTTCGCTCCTTAGGGGTCGCGGTCTTCATCTCGTGTCGCAGGGCTTCAACTAGTTCCTCTGGACAGTTTTGCAGAATGTTCATGCCTAGGATCACGGGTGGCAAGTGTGCGTTGGGCGCAGTGGTGATGAGGTATCCTTGGCGGGTCAAGGCGGCGTTTCCTACTTCCACGTCGGCTTCCCAGTAGCCTTGGAAGGCGATGGGTTGTCCATTGCTGGCTAGCAAGTGGAGCCATGTAGTGGGTGGGGACACAATGGTAGCTTCGTCCCAGTGTTGGAGGAACTCCGTGAATCGGATTGTAGAGACTTGTGAGCCCGTATCTAAGAGAGCTGGTATTTCGATCCCATTGATGCGGATGTTCAGGTGAGGGCACTCTCCTACATACTGGGGCCACCAATCCCGCGATGGCGGACCTGTCAGTGGTTCTCCTCCCGAGGGTCGGTGCCTCGCCTCGGGGTCCCCCCGTTTAAAGGGTCAAGTGGGCAGTTCCGTTCGATGTGTCCGCTCTGGTGACATCCCCTACAAATCGGTCGACCCTGTGGGTCAAACCGATCGGTAGGCCTTCGGCCTGACTCCCTCGTGACCTCCCATCGAGGGTGGCGTCTTCCACCGCGTTCTTGACGCCCTTCTCTGCGTCGGCTTCTACTTGGTTCTTTGCCGAGTTCTTCCAGCTTCTGGCTCATCCGAGACAGGCTGAGCGTCACTTCTGACATCTGTCGGTTAAGGGTTTCGATAGGGTCTGGCCCTGTTGGGGCCTGTGCCTGCTGAAGGACTGCCCCCGCTCGGGTAGTGGTGTCTACATTCTTGTA
Source organism: Pseudophryne corroboree (assembly GCF_028390025.1). Lineage (NCBI taxonomy): Eukaryota > Metazoa > Chordata > Amphibia > Anura > Myobatrachidae > Pseudophryne > Pseudophryne corroboree. The sequence goes on along the minus strand of NC_086448.1, from coordinate 320,166,928 downwards.
CGAAGGGATGCTCTGAAGGCTTTCTTCGTCCACTTTCCTTGGTGTCTCGTCGTCTTCAGCCTCGTTGCCCTGATTCATTCCTAAGATCTGTAGAACATCTTCTTTAAATGCAGAGAAGGAACTGTCCGGTTTTTGGCGTTTCCACATTCGTAATTGTGACCGAATCGCTTCACCTTGTGCTCCTTCCATAAATAAATTAATTAGGGTGTCATCGGTCAGTCCGGCATCCAGTGGATCTAGTGTTCGTACAGCCCTCAAGGCTTCCTGTAGGCCTAGTGCAAACTCCCGTAGAGATTCGCCTGGTCGTTGCTTTCTTGCGTACAGACGGCTCTTTAGTTCTGCTACCGTTCTGCATTCAAATATGTTCCTCAATTTCTGGAGTATACAATCTGCACTCTTCTTCTCCGTATCCTCCCATGCTTCTACCTCCCTCAGTGCTGGGCCGGTTAATTGCCCCTTCAGGATCTCTACTTTTTGTTCTTCCGTGAGCGTATATAGGCGGAACATGGAGAGCATTTTGTCTTTGAATGCCTTGAAAGTACTTGAGCCAGGGACTTGTTTTCCTGCATATGTCGGCAACCATGAGGCCCCAAAGTAATATGGCATGGTGATCGGTGATGCCGTTGTCCCTGTCGGATTTCCGGGTGCCGCTGGTGGTTGTCCCTGTGCCGAGGACGACTCCGGAACATCTGGGTTCGACATCTTGAAACGATCCTGTTCGCGGACGCCAAGTGTAATATCTCTATAAAAGGGTTCGTACCTGAAACTCTGTCGGTCTCGTAATCGGCCGTATCCACTCTTCAACGATGTCTTGGCCAGCGTCTATTCTTCTCCTCACCTGTAAGGCTGGGGCAGAAGGACCAGGAGAACCCCGGAAGGGCAACCCACACCCAATGTGCTCAAGGACCACGACACATGGAGACGGTGACAACCATTTATTGCACTGACGATATCAGTCACCGCTGTAACTCAATTTTCATTAAACACAGTTGCATAGGTTGAACATTATTACAATATGCTGAGTCTTTCCCTGTCTTATAACAGCATTCACAGTTTTAACACCTCGAAGGTATAACTTTGACCAAATCAAACAATCAAATACTTCACCCGTACTACCAATCATTTGGAGAATAATGTCCTATTAGGGTAAAGTATGTCCTGGCAGTAACGCGGGAGCCCTCCCTAAACTGTCCACGAGGGGGGCGTTTGCAGCCAATGTCTCTCTAATAGACTGCTTATACTGAAACAGAGGACTTCTAAGGAGGCGTCAGTGGACGCAAGGTAAACAGTTGTAAACAGGCATGCAAAACCACTTTCTCCATAATACAGAACAGCAGTAATGTCTCACGGTACCAACCGCATTTGTATCCACAGAAAGGTAAGTCAGTTATCATCCAGTGATATAAACTAGTAAACAGACCAGTTCTGGCTTGCACAGTAAGAACAGGGGTTTGCACAGTCCTGTTACCTTTTGTTGAACTGTGTTGTAACAACCGGGTGCAGTATAAGTGTGAAGGTCATAACATGGACCCGTTAGGAGGCGCTATTACATAGGGTGAGTCTTTGACGGAGCTGTTTAGGGTTAGGGGCGTCCCCCTTTCTGACTGGCGGCAGTTAATGATAACCCTCTACTTTACGTGGAAACATCTATGAAGACCCAGGTACAGTGCTTCTGTACTTGGGGTTCCTGTAACCCGGATAGCTGGGATATTGGGGATAAGTGAGAGTACCTGCGTTATATTCGTTGCTCCTGCTGTCTGCAGCCGTGCTCCCAATCACTGCAGCCTCTCCCGTATGACTGTTGTTAGTGGAATCCTCTTCCCACGCGATCTCCCCCCTTCCGGATCTCGAGCCCTTGTGCCGCGGCGTCTTTGATGTTGGGCAGGTGTCAGGAAGCCTCCGTGACCTGAGCCACCTCCCTCTCTTGTCCACGCGGCGGTGTTGTTCCTTCTCTCCGGCCGTGGCAGGCAGCAGCGATTCCAGCGGGTGGGCGCGCTCTCTTCGTTCCGCTCACACCGCGGTCCTCTCTCTCTCCGTCTTCTCGCCTCTGCCCCGATCTCCTCAGCTCACTGTTCTCTCAGTCTCCTCACTGCCTGCTCACTCTCCTCAGCTCACTGTTCTGCAGGCTGCTGCAGGACAACCCTTTTATAACTTTGCATTCCCAGGAACACATTCTATCTGGGATTTCCCGCTCTTAGTCTGCAAATGGGTGAGTCATGCACTTTGCATTTTGCAGACTGATCTGTATTGCTATGAGCTGTGCTGTTAACTCCTTCTGTGCTGCAAGCTGTAGGCTGCTGGCACAGTGCTATGCAACTCCAGCAAACATTTTATTTTTTTTAAAGTCATGCTGGCACCTGTAGTGCCACAGTTGATTTGGGCTGCAGTTTCAGGGTATCACAGTGTTAAGGGCCATTAGAAGATGAAAGGCGTGTTTGATAAATGTGAATGCTATTGTTGTAATGTTGGAGTGGGTTGTGGACTTACAGTACATTAGTTAAATAAGTTTCTAGACTGTGAATAGCATCTATTTATTTTGTAAACTAGGCTCTAATACTGCAGGATCTGAGTTTAAGACAGCAACAGGCAATTAAAATTGCAAGCACAGGTAGCAGAGTGACTATCTGCCAAAGGTGGAACTGTGGAGGGAATGTCTTGCACACTCAGAATTTTGTCCCAAACATATCTAAAGCTGGGATGTTCCTCTTCTAGATGCTCTGTATAATGGGGGAGTCATATGCTCCTAATAGTTGCATGCGCAACGATGGACTAACACTGTGTAAAGCAATAGTCGCACCCCTTGTATGCTGGTTACCCCAACATCTTATGGTAGCACACACACCGATGGTCCTTCACCTCTTGACTCATCACTGCCTACTGACAATTTGGTCACACCTACTACCGGATGCTCATTTCAGAATGTTTTCCAGGGCCACTTTCACTTAATATTTTCACCCCTGACCGAAGATGTGTGGGTGGGTGTTTGCACAATATTGTTGTCTTAAGCTCTTTGCATCTTTTTGCTTTGTATTGTTATACATTTATATATAGAGATATAACTCAGTCAACTATTACAAGAGGCTTGGAGCTTTATCTTGTGCCATTAAATTTCTGCTGCTGGAAACTAATTAGGGTAGTGAAAGAAACTTATCGGAATCCTCCTGCAGTATATATAATTACATTAATAAAAAAAAATTTAGTCAAATTTTAATTTTTATTAATTAATTAATTATTATTATATTATTATCACTAAAATATGAATACAATTATTAATCAGTCATACACAGATCTGGCCTCTAAGGCTGAGTGCCAAGCACCCAGATCTACATCCAGTTTAGTCACACAGATGTGCAGCAGGACGATTTGATATCATAGCCCACTTGATGATGACCCTTATTGCATCGTTCAAAGCAGCAATTAGCTCTGAAGTCGTGTATAGAAGTAATTTGCAACATATAACCCACCACTCCCACCATTGTTAAATCCTCTGATCCTCCAAAATCCTGCACAGAATAATATCTGAAGCACTCATACTGGTCGCACATAGGGGATAATTCAGAGTTGATCGCAGCAGCAAATTTGTTAGCAGTTGGGCAAAACCATGTGCACTGAAGGGGGGGGGCAGATGTAACATTTGCAGAGAGAGTTAGATTTGGAGTGGTTATTTTGTTTCTGTGCAGGGTAAATACTGGCTGCTTTATTTTTCCACTGCAATTTAGATTTCAGTTTGAACACACCCCACCCAAATCTAATTCTCTCTGCACATGTTACATCTGCCACCCCTGCAGTGCACATGGTTTTGCCCAACTGCTAACAAATTTGCTGCTGCGATCAACTCTTAATTACCCCCATAATTATAAGTATGCCCCTTAGTACTTTGTAAAGCTCTGTTATTATCTGGCAATTGCAGGGATGCTGGATAGACTCTGTCACAGTCAATGGGTGGAATTCAAATGTTTGAAAAGTCAGTTGGGTGTCTGTTTTTTGCTGTCTATTAGATAGTAAAAAACAGACTACCAACTGACTTTTCAAATATGTCAATCCCATATGCTCGACATGCAAAATGTCGAGAGGATCAACAGGTTGACAGGATTAAAAAAGTCAACAATGAAAAGGTCTTTGGTGTCTAAGGTCGACAGGGTCAAAGGTTGACATGCAAATGGTGAACATGGAAAACAACACAAGTTTTTTCAGTTTATAGGGTGTCATTTTGTATGTTTCACCATACATGACCACAGTTAGTCTACCGCGAGGCTCGCTTCACTCGCAGCGCTTCGGGCAAGGTGCCTCACTGCGCTCGGCACACGTTACTATTCCCAATCATTCATTCAGATGGTAAATGTAGCAAAAGTTTTAATATTTACCGGCTGACCTTTTGACCCTGTCAACCTTTTGCATGTCAACTATATTGGGTCTACCTATTGACTCTCTAACTAGACACTGCCTATCCAGTGTCTGGAACCCACTGCAGGTGTCCTCACAAAGGAGTCTTCTTTCTTTGTCTCCATTATATTTTTAATACTCTCGCTGACTCCGGGAAGCACTACCAATTTATATATTCTAGGATTCCTACTATATTCTAGGATCCCACAACTACCATATTCCCAATATTTCCTTTCTCTAATTGATCTTTACATTCACTGTGGAATCTTCTTGTACCTTTGAAAGAATGAAGGAGCGGGGGACGCAGACTGAGAGACACAGTGAAGGAGGGAATAAGCAGGCTGAGAGACACAGTGGAGGAGGGGACGCAGGCTGAGAGACACAGAGTGAAGGATAGGGGAAGCAGGCTGAGAGACACAGTGAAAGAGGGGGGACGCAGACTGAGAGACACAGAGTGAAGGATAGGGGAAGCAGGCTGAGAGACACAGTGTGAAGGATGGGGGAAGCAGGCTGAGAGACACAGTGAAGGATGGGGGAAGCAGGCTGAGAGACACAGTGAAGGAGGGGGGATGCAGGCTGAGAGACACAGTGAAGGAGGGGGGATGCAGGCTGAGAGACACAGTGAAGGATGGGGGAAGCAGGCTGAGAGACACAGTGAAGGAGGGAAGATGCAGGCTGAGAGACACAGTGAAGGAGGGGGGATGCAGGCTGAGCGACACAGTGAAGGAGGGGATGCAGGCTGAGAGACACAGAGTGAAGGATGAGGACGCAGGCTGAGAGACACAGAGTGAAGGATGGAGGAAGCAGGCTGAGAGACACAGTGAAGGAGGGGGGATGCAGGCTGAGAGACACAGTGGAGGGGGGACGCAGGCTGAGAGACACAGTGAAGGAGGGGGGGATGCAGGCTGAGAGACACAGTGGAGGGGGGACGCAGGCTGAGAGACACAGAGTGAAGGATGGGGGATGCAGGCTGAGAGACACAGAGTAAAGGAGGCAGGTCACAGGGTGAGAGACACAGAATTAAAGGGGGCAGGCTGAGAGACACAGTGAAGCGGGGGGGGTCAAGCTGAGAGACACTGAGTGAATCGGGGCAGGCTGAGAGACACAGATTTAACCACTTAACTGACGATTTATTTCGCCAAAAACTGCTCCGAAATTGTCGGGATTTTTTATGAGTGGATTAGGTGAAGAGCATGAATTTAACCTTGTCCCAAATTATTTTAGTTAAAGAAAAAAGGGATTTTTTTTTATTTTAAATGTAAAAAATTATTTTCCCCAAACATTGAAACATCAATCGAGAACATCGCGACCATCGCGGCTTTCATCTTGAAAGCCAGGACAACCTCCAGGTATACAGGGGGGCTCTGGGGGTGGCTTGGGAGGGTTAATTTACACTCCCCAGCGGCTGCCATTGTCTGCAGCCGATGGAGGGGGGGGGGGATCCTGCCATGCTGAGCGATTAGCAGTGATCAGCAGCACGGCAATCAGTGGGGGAGAGTGCAGGGAGGCAGAGGAACCTTCCGGTCCCTCTGACAGCAGCAGTGGAGGGAAGTTTCCCTTCCCTGCTGCTGCCAACACTCCCTATCTGACTGGTCGCATCCTGTGCGACCAGGTCAGATAGAGCACTTGCAGGCATGGTCGCATCTGATGCGACCATGCCAGGCAAGTGGTTAAAAGGATCAGGCTGAGAGATGCAGGGGGAAGATGATGGTTGGCTGAGAAATGCAGGCGGAGATGACAGTGTGGCTGAGAGATGCTAGGGGAGATGACATTGTGGCTGAGATGCAGGGAGTAGATGATGGTGTGGCAGGGAGACAGCGGGGAGAAGATGATGGGGTGGCTGTGAGACGCAGGGGGGAAGATAATGGTGTAGCTGAGAGACATATGGGGTAGGAGGTGACACAGGTGACATGAATCTGGTTGAATCTCTGTTGTATGACAATGACTTTGGTTGTATTCCTAAACAAACAGGCATCTTCCAGACCATGTGATTTCCTACATGAACAGTGAATACCGACTGAAGACGCTGTCTGACCAGTAAGGATACATTTCTTCAGAGGTTTTCCATTGTGAGAAACCCACCATATAGGTAAGTTGCATATGGAATGTAAATGAATGTTCTTAGAGTGGTGAGAAATGGGGTGTGTGTCATGTTATCACGCCCCATTTTCATTGGCCACTCCCCTTGTGGCACATGGCCACGCCAATTCATTTTGGACACGCGCACACAGTACCACTAAGAATTTTTTTCTATTTACACCACTGAATATACCCCACCACAACACGACTTGCATATATTGCATACAATATTGCTGATATTGTATGATTGCATACAATATCACATAGTGTGTACAAACGATTTATCACATGATGCGTGGCCCTGCAGGTCGTATTTGACATCCAACATCTGACCTTCATGGTGCAATATCGTGAGCTTTTTTGTAGTGTATACATACGTCCATATGATTTTAGGGGGGTTAGCATCAGCCTGGACCCTTCTGCTCCTTCTTGTGCTTGTGTTCCCTTAAAAACAACTCCAGCCCCATAAGATATTATTTCATCTTATCATATTGTTTCATCGTATAGTGTGTATGCCTGCTAGCGTATGTTGGGAAATTGTATACAATATTGCATTGGGCGCACATCCTACTCAGTGGCGGAACTAGCGAGCGGTGGGCCCAGGTGCGACAAAATGCTTTGGGCCCCCCCCCATCCCATCCAAGTCCACCCCCTCATCCCTGGAGAGGATCTGGTGAGGGGTACCTGCTCAGGGCCAGAGAAATGGATACCTAGCAACAGTGCCGTAACTAGACATTTTAGCACTGTGTGCAAGAAACGGCATTGTAGCCCCACCCCTGCATGCAAAACAGGGGCAGTGCGCGCCGTAGGCGCGCGCAAAAATACATAGTGGCGTGGCTTTGTGGGGAAGGGGTGTGGCCACAAAATAATACCAATTCATAAAACGGTGCACAGTAGTCTCCATTATTCAAATTACGCCGCACAGTAGCACCACTACACCAGGTAGAGACCCTTTTACACCTTACGGCGGACAGATTCCTCTTTTTACACATTACGGCAGACAGCGTCCCCTTTTTATACATTACGGCAGACAGCGTCCCCCTTTTTACACATTACGGCAGACAGCGTGCACTTTTTACACATAGCGGCAGACAGCGTACACTTTTTACACATAACGGCAGACAGCGTGCCCTTGTTAAACATAGCGGCAGACAGCGTACACTTTTTACACATTACGGCAGACAGCGTGCCCTTGTTACACATTACGGCAGACAGCGTCCCCCTTTTAAACCATTACGGTAGGCAGATTCCCCCTTTTTACACATTGCGGCAGGCAGATTCCCCATTTTTACACATAGCAGCAGGCAGATTCCCCATTTTTACACATTGCGGCAGGCAGATTCCCCCTTTTTACACATTGCGGCAGGCAGATTCCCAATTTTTACACATTGCGGCAGGCAGATTCCCCATTTTTACACATTGCGGCAGCAGATTCCCCATTTTTACACATAGCGGCAGGCAGATTCCCCATTTTTACACATAACGGCAGGCAGACTTCCCATTTTTACACATTGCGGCAGGCAAATTCCCCATTTTTACACATTGCGGCAGGCAGATTCCCCCTTTTTACACATTGCGGCAGGCAGATTCCCCATTTTTACACATTGCGGCAGGCAGATTCCCCATTTTTACACATTGCGGCAGGCAGTCCCAAGAAAGAAAGAAAGAAAGAAAGAAAGAAAGAAAGAAAGAAAGAAAGAAAGAAAGAAAGAAAGAAAGAAAGAAAGAAAGAAAGAAAGAGAATTATACTTACCCTCTCCGCTGGCTCAGGTTCCTCGGTGCAGCTTATGACGATTCCCGGGCAGTAGAGAAGGAGGAGGAGGGAGGTGGAGGAGGGAGCCGCAGCAGCGCTGTGTCATTGGTGGAGGCGCTGCTGCTGCTGCCCCTCTGCTTCACTATAGGCTGTTCTCGGAAGACAGCCTATAGTGAAGCAGAGGGGCAGCAGCAGCAGCGCCTCCACCAGTAACAAAGCGCTGCTGCGGCTCCCTCCTCCACCTCCCTCCTCCTCCTTACCCCCGTCCGTGCCGCTGCGCTCCTCTCCTCTCCGGGCGGCTGTATGCTGCGGGCAGCGGTTGCCCGCAGCACACAGCGGCATGTAATGAGTCAGTTTGACTCATTACATGCTTTGGGCCCCTGGACAGAGGCGGGCCCCAGTGCAACGCACTGGTTGCACTGGTGGTAGTTCCACCTCTGATCCTACTAGTGTGGACATAGCCTTAGGCTTCATACACACTATGAGATATCGCATACAATATTGCTGATATTCAGCGGCGTAACCAGAACTTTGTGGGCCCCATAGCTACATTTTGAATGAGCCCCCTGTCCCAATGCTTCTAGAGAGACACTTCTCTGCAGCAGTTAATTTTATGTAGAGACGTGTGGCGGACACTTTTCAGGTTTTGTGTTTTGGTTTTGGATCTGCATCTCCATTCGTGTTTTGAATCTGGATTGGTTTTGGCAAAACCACCCTTTCGGATTTTGGTTTTGGATCTGGATTTTTTTTTTAAACATGAAAACAGCTAAAATCACAGAATTTTGAAGTCATTTTGATCCTACGGTAATATTACCCTCAATAACATTCATTTCCACTAATTTCCACTCTATTCTTAACACCTCACATTATTGTTTTTAGGCCAAAAAGTTGCACCGAAGTAGCTGGATGACTAAGCTAAGCGACACAAGTGGGCGGCACAAACACGTGGCCCATCTAGGAGTGGCACTACAGTGGCAGACAGGATGGCAGTTTTAAACACTAAGCCCCAAAGAGCACATAATGCAAAGAAAAAAAATAGGTGCAAGATGGAATTGTCCTTTGGCCCTCCCTTATGTTTAAACAGGACATGCACAGTTTAATAAACCCATCATTCCAGCAACAGGTGGTCCCCCTGGAAAAAGCTCACCAAGTTCTCAGAATCACAGCTAGCTACAAACATACCACCTCCATATTTGATGACTTTTCACATTATGAGAAGAGGCAAGAGGAAGAGCACAGTGTCAAGAAGGTGATTAAAAGTTATAGAGGCACATACAATCAGGAATAGCACACAGGCTTTCACCTCCACTCCTATATTGGTGTGGAACAGAAAGGACTTTAACCAAGCAAATATATAATTATTTACCACATTACTGAACAAACTGAAAAACTAGGAGCCAAAGCCTCCGAATTTGTACCCCCATCTTCATTTTCAGGGATTACGATAATCTCGGATTTAATACTGGGATGCAAATAAACTGGTGTATACCACAAGATCAAGATTGGATATTTTCCCCTCCACGGAGTCTGGAGCCTTATTTTGGGAAAATCTCATGGGTTTCTTTTTTTCCATTTTTTTATTGCATTTTTATTTACATATTTTGTAGCAGATGCTTTATTTTTGTTTTTCACAGCTCCCAGTTACACACGTGAGCATACCTGTGTGTCCCAGTAACACGCATGTGAGCATACCTGTGTGTCCCAGTTACACGCATGTGAGCATACCTGTGCCTCTTGTTTATTTTAGTCATATTTTATTTTTAAATAAAGCAGCCCCTTAGATGTTTTAGAAGCCCCTCATGGGTCTCCACAGCAGCCCCCGGAACTGCAGGTTGAGTTCAGGTGGGTTCGGTACAGTACTAAGCAAGACTGTGCAGTGAATTTTTTGTTATTGAGCCCCTGCCCTAGTGGAGCTTACTAGTCAACAGTCAAATCTCATTTCATCTATAAGTAGGACTGTGGGAGGAAGCAATGCTAACCTCTGTGCCCACAGCATGCTTCAGCCTGGCAAGCTAGACATCTTCCTAGCTTGTAAGCCACCATGAGACTCCATACTGGACCTTATTCAGTAACTGTTTGTGCCTCACAGGAGCTCCTGGCCCATCTTGTGCTGCAGTGCAATGAAAAGCTGATGAAATGCAAGATCACTGAAACTCTGTTCTTCTAACACCATGCGGTCTTGCAATAGTCCTACTAAGCCCTTACATTGTACAATTATTAAGGAGAAAACATTTACAAAATAAAGGAAAAGAATCCTATACAACAAATGCGCATTTTGTAAATAATCCCAAAATGTGGAACATTAATAATAAATCAAAATTAAGGTTGCCTAATTGGAGCCATTCATTTGAGTCCCTAACATGACATAATTGAGAAGATCCTCTCTCTAATGTTGGGTACACAGTGCACACTAGAAGATATATCTACTAGAGATGAGCGGGTTCAGACAGGGCACCCCTGGAATTATATGGCAGACATATAGACATAGGTGTGTTTGGAAAATCTAGTTTTTATTCGGCAGTTGGCAGAGAAAATGAAGTAAGAGATGTTGCCATGTCACGTTCCACTGGATTATGATTCTGTCTCTTCTGAGTCTGACTGACTTTGGCCACAAATATGGTCTTATTGAATAAAACTTTGTCGAAATTGCAATTTCCATTTCCACCTTTGTGGCTATATGTTTTCACAAATCTAGTTGTGATGTTGAAGCTTGTTTCATATTCTGCTCTAGGTTTTAATTTAAACCTAGGATCAAGTATAGCAACACCCCTGGAATTATATGGCAGCGCCTCTGGACTTACACAGCAGATAGGCAGCACCCCTGGACTTAACAGCAGTGGGGCAGCACCCCTGGACTGATAGGGCAGACAAAGAAAAGACGTACAAGATGGAATTGTCCTTGGGCCCTCCCACCCACCCTTACGTTGTATAAACAGGGCAGGTACTTTTAACAAACCAATCATTTCAGCGACAGGGTCTGCCACACGACTGTGGCTGAAATGATTGCTTTGTTTTGGACCCCACCAAAAAAAGAAGCAATTAATCTCTATTAATCTCTCCTTGCACAAACTGGCTCTACAGAGGCAAGATGTTGTCCTCATCCTCCAATTCCTCACCCCCTTCAGTGTTTACATCCTCACAGAGAAATAATTCCACACCGAAGAGGTGTTTTTTTGGGGGTATTTTACCCAGGCATGACAATGGGCTTATTCATCCCACGGACAACAGGTGTCTCCCCCAGCACCTGATTTAAACAAACCACATCACCATTAAAATCCTCATCGTCAACTTCCTCCTCAGCACCAGCTACACCAATATCCTCCTTATCCTGGTGTACTTCTGCAGTGATATGATCAATCTCAATATCAGCAATTGGACTGGCGGTGCTCATCCCAGCACTTGCAGAGGGCTTGCAAATGGTGATAGTAGCCTCCTCTTCCCATACAGTCTTGGGAAGGTCAGGCCTAGACATCGCAACCGTGGACACACTTGAACTCTCCTTGGGGATTTGTGATATCTCTGAACGTTGTTTTTTCCTGTGATTTAACAAGCTTTATTTTTTTAATTTTTTGAGAAGGAGGAGGGCTTCCATCTTCATGAGAAGCTGAACCACCAGTCATGAACATAGGCCAAGGCCTTAGCCTTTCCTTGCCACTTCGTGTTGTGTATGGCATATTGCCAATTTTATGTTTCTTATCAGATAATTTCTTTTTTTGTTATTAATTTTGCTTCTTGGATTTTATATGCCCTCTATGACATTGGGCATTGGCCTAGCAGATGACGTTGATGGAATTGCATCATCAATGTCATGACTGGTGGCAGCAGCAGCTTCAGCACTAGTACAAGGAACTGGAAGTGGTTCCTGATCTTTCACTATTTTTCCCTCCAAATTTTTGTTCTCCATTTCACAGGACAGCACCCCTTTATTATTATAGCACACAGAACAGTGCCCCTTTATTTTCACAGCACCACTGTAATTTTACAGCATACAGGACAGAACCAGCACCCCTCTATTTTCACAGCATACAGGACTGGGCCAGCACCCCTGTATTTTAAAAACACCCCTGTAATTTTACAGCATACAAGAAAGGGCCAGTGTACATTTATTTCACAGCACCCTTGAATTTTTACAGCATATAAGACAGGGCCAGTGTACCTTTATTTTTACAGCACCCCTGTAATTTTACAGCATGCAAGACAGGGCCAGTGTACATTTATTTTAACAACAGCACCCCTATATTTTTACAGCATAGAGGACAGGGCCAGTGTACATTTATTTTCACAGCACCCCTGTATTTTTTTACAGCATACAGGACAGAACCAGCACCCATGTATTTTCACAGCACCCCTGTATTTGTACAGCATACAGGACAGGGCCAGTGTACATTTATTTTCACAGCACCCCTGTATGTTTTACAGCATACAGGACAAAACCAGCATCCCTGTATTTTCACAGCACCCCTGTACTTTTACAGTGTACAGGACAGGGCCAGCACCCCTGTATTTTCACAACACACCTGTAATTTTACAGCATACAAGACACGACCAGTGTACATTTATTTTACAGCACCCTTGAATTTTTAAAGCATAAAAGACAGGGCAAGTGTACCTTTGTTTTAACAACAGCACCACTGTATTTTTACAGCATACAAGACAGGGCCAGTTACCTTTATTTTGACAACAGCAGCCCTGTATTTTTACAGCACACAGGGCGAGTGTACATTTATTTTCACAGCACCCTTGTATTTTTTTACAGCATACAGGACAGAACCAGCACCCCTATATTTTCACAGCACCCCTGTATCTTTACAGCATACAGGACAGGGCCAGTACCCCTGTATTTTATCAACACCCCTGTAATTTTACAGCATACAGGACAGGTCCAGTGTACATTTATTTTCACAGCACCCTTGTATATTTTACAGCATACAGGACAGAACCAGCACCCCTGTATTTTCACAGCACCCCTGTATTTTTACAGCATACAGGACAGGGCCAGTACCCCTGTATTTTAACAACACCCCTGTAATTTTACAGCATACAAGTCAGGGCCAGTGTACATTTATTTTCACAGCACCCCTGTATTTTTACAGCATACAAAACAGGGCCAGTGTACCTTTACAACACCCCTGTATTTTTTACAGCATACAGGACAGAACCAGCACCCCTGTATTTTCACAGATACAGGACAGAACCAGCATCCCTGTATTTTCACAGCACCCCTGTACTTTCACAGCATACAGCCAGTGACAGCCAGGACAGCAACACTCATGTACAGCTGCAGCACCCCTAACAGCACATGACACCACAGTGACAGGTCAGCACCCCTAACAGCACACAGACAGCACCCCTAGAGAGCACACACTGATCCCACCCGACGTCACCACCCACACAGAGAGACAGAGGTCTCCCTCCCTCAATCTTCAAGTTCAGAGTGAAAATGGCGGTGAAGCATGGCTCTTTATATGGAATCCAAAACCTGCGAGAATCCGACAGCGGGATGATGACATTTTGCCTCATTCTGGGATCCGAGTCTGGTGGGAAGTCTCGAGCCGGACTCTGTTCTCGGCTCGGATTGTGAAGTTTGGGAGCGGTTCGGTTCTCTGAGACCCAAACCCGCTCATCTCTAATTTTATACCCTATAATAGTGCCCTAGTTAATTTTCTGAACTATAGTAGAGCCTTATTTAATGTTATGCCCCCTAGTTTCTTTTATCAATTGTAGTAGTGCTTAAGTTCACCCTATGTCACATTTCAGAGCTGCTGGTATACATTATGTCGCACAGTATCCCCAATTCCCATTGATATATATTGTTCCCCATTCATATTGTGCTGTATTACAGTGCCCCGGTTCATATTATATAAAATTAAAATGCCCACCAGTTCATTTTATACCGCACTACAATGAGCAGGTCCAAGGGCATACCTAGATATATTGCAGGCCCCAAGGAAAAGGTTTGAAAGGACCACCTACGTACCACCCAATGGCGAAAAATGTATATAACACATGTAACTTTGACAGGGAAGGTGGGCCCATCTCAGCTCTGGGCCACATAGCAGCTGCACTGCCTGTACCTATGGTAGCTACGCCCTTGCTGATATTGCAAGATTGCATACAATATCGCATAGTGTGTACACACGATTTATCATATGATGCACGCTCCCATGGACATCCAATATTGGACCTGCATGTAGTCTGGATGGTGCAGTATCATGAGCTTTTTTGTAGTCTACTCTGTACATACAACCATATGATTTTAGGGCGTTGACGTCATTCTGGGCGTTTAGGGTGTTGACGTCCTCCTCCTTCTTAGGCTTCTGGATGGCGCTGGAGAGTAAACCATACTTGCCTATTCTCCCGGATTCTGCAGGAGACATTTGGTTTCTTGGGTAGTCCCCTGCAGCCCCGGAAGAGCAGGCACCCCTCCCACATTCTGCCCAGTTCCTAAGAGAAGTGGGTAGAATGTGAAGATAAATACATAAAAACCGAGGACAATTATATGATAATCGCGTTATTTTAGCCCTGAGCCAATCGCGCCTTTTCCCCCATACTTTTGTATGGTGAGTGTGATTTATGAAGGAACGGAAAGCTCATCTTTCTGCTTCTCCATGGAGTTCAGATTTCCCATCTCAGGATCTCTATTAAGCACAAACTGGCTCTACAGAGGCAAGATGTTGTCCTCATCCTCCAATTCCTCACCCCCTTCAGTGTTTACATCCTCACAGAGAAATAATTCCACACCGAAGAGGTGTTTTTTTGGGGGTATTTTGCCCAGGCATGACAATGGGCTTATTCATCCCACGGACAACAGGTGTCTCCCCCAGCACCTGATTTAAACAAACCACATCACCATTAAAATCCTCATCGTCAACTTCCTCCTCAGCACCAGCTACACCAATATCCTCCTTATCCTGGTGTACTTCTACAGTGATATGATCAATCTCAATATCAGCAATTGGACTGGCGGTGCTCATCCCAGCACTTGCAGAGGGCTTGCAAATGGTGATAGTAGCCTCCTCTTCCCATACAGTCTTGGGAAGGTCAGGCCTAGACATCGCAACCGTGGACACACTTGAACTCTCCTTGGGGATTTGTGATATCTCTGAACGTTGTTTTTTCCTGTGCTTTAACAAGCTTTATTTTTTTAATTTTTTGAGAAGGAGGAGGGCTTCCATCTTCATGAGAAGCTGAACCACCAGTCATGAACATAGGCCAAGGCCTTAGCCTTTCCTTGCCACTTCGTGTTGTGTATGGCATATTGCCAATTTTATGTTTCTTATCAGATAATTTCTTTTTTTGTTATTAATTTTGCTTCTTGGATTTTATATGCCCTCTATGACATTGGGCATTGGCCTAGCAGATGACGTTGATGGAATTGCATCATCAATGTCATGACTGGTGGCAGCAGCAGCTTCAGCACTAGTACAAGGAACTGGA
The DNA here is from genome assembly GCF_028390025.1 of Pseudophryne corroboree. Taxonomy (NCBI): domain Eukaryota; kingdom Metazoa; phylum Chordata; class Amphibia; order Anura; family Myobatrachidae; genus Pseudophryne; species Pseudophryne corroboree. The sequence goes on along the minus strand of NC_086448.1, from coordinate 320,151,276 downwards.
AGTGGTTCCTGATCTTTCACTATTTTTTCCTCCAAATTTTTGTTCTCCATTTCACAGGACAGCACCCCTTTATTATTATAGCACACAGAACAGTGCCCCTTCATTTTCACAGCACCACTGTAATTTTACAGCATACAGGACAGAACCAGCACCCCTCTATTTTCACAGCATACAGGACTGGGCCAGCACCCCTGTATTTTAAAAACACCCCTGTAATTTTACAGCATACAAGAAAGGGCCAGTGTACATTTATTTCACAGCACCCTTGAATTTTTACAGCATATAAGACAGGGCCAGTGTACCTTTATTTTTACAGCACCCCTGTAATTTTACAGCATGCAAGACAGGGCCAGTGTACATTTATTTTAACAACAGCACCCCTATATTTTTACAGCATAGAGGACAGGGCCAGTGTACATTTATTTTCACAGCACCCCTGTATTTTTTTACAGCATACAGGACAGAACCAGCACCCATGTATTTTCACAGCACCCCTGTATTTGTACAGCATACAGGACAGGGCCAGTGTACATTTATTTTCACAGCACCCCTGTATGTTTTACAGCATACAGGACAAAACCAGCATCCCTGTATTTTCACAGCACCCCTGTACTTTTACAGTATACAGGACAGGGCCAGCACCCCTGTATTTTCACAACACACCTGTAATTTTACAGCATACAAGACAGGACCAGTGTACATTTATTTTACAGCACCCTTGAATTTTTAAAGCATAAAAGACAGGGCAAGTGTACCTTTGTTTTAACAACAGCACCACTGTATTTTTACAGCATACAAGACAGGGCCAGTTACCTTTATTTTGACAACAGCAGCCCTGTATTTTTACAGCATACAGGGCGAGTGTACATTTATTTTCACAGCACCCTTGTATTTTTTTACAGCATACAGGACAGAACCAGCACCCCTATATTTTCACAGCACCCCTGTATCTTTACAGCATACAGGACAGGGCCAGTACCCCTGTATTTTATCAACACCCCTGTAATTTTACAGCATACAGGACAGGTCCAGTGTACATTTATTTTCACAGCACCCTTGTATATTTTACAGCATACAGGACAGAACCAGCACCCCTGTATTTTCACAGCACCCCTGTATTTTTACAGCATACAGGACAGGGCCAGTACCCCTGTATTTTAACAACACCCCTGTAATTTTACAGCATACAAGTCAGGGCCAGTGTACATTTATTTTCACAGCACCCCTGTATTTTTACAGCATACAAAACAGGGCCAGTGTACCTTTACAACACCCCTGTATTTTTTACAGCATACAGGACAGAACCAGCACCCCTGTATTTTCACAGATACAGGACAGAACCAGCATCCCTGTATTTTCACAGCACCCCTGTACTTTCACAGCATACAGCCAGTGACAGCCAGGACAGCAACACTCATGTACAGCTGCAGCACCCCTAACAGCACATGACACCACAGTGACAGGTCAGCACCCCTAACAGCACACAGACAGCACCCCTAGAGAGCACACACTGATCCCACCCGACGTCACCACCCACACAGAGAGACAGAGGTCTCCCTCCCTCAATCTTCAAGTTCAGAGTGAAAATGGCGGTGAAGCATGGCTCTTTATATGGAATCCAAAACCTGCGAGAATCCGACAGCGGGATGATGACATTTTGCCTCATTCTGGGATCCGAGTCTGGTGGGAAGTCTCGAGCCGGACTCTGTTCTCGGCTCGGATTGTGAAGTTTGGGAGCGGTTCGGTTCTCTGAGACCCAAACCCGCTCATCTCTAATTTTATACCCTATAATAGTGCCCTAGTTAATTTTCTGAACTATAGTAGAGCCTTATTTAATGTTATGCCCCCTAGTTTCTTTTATCAATTGTAGTAGTGCTTAAGTTCACCCTATGTCACATTTCAGAGCTGCTGGTATACATTATGTCGCACAGTATCCCCAATTCCCATTGATATATATTGTTCCCCATTCATATTGTGCTGTATTACAGTGCCCCGGTTCATATTATATAAAATTAAAATGCCCTCCAGTTCATTTTATACCGCACTACAATGAGCAGGTCCAAGGGCATACCTAGATATATTGCAGGCCCCAAGGAAAAGGTTTGAAAGGACCACCTACGTACCACCCAATGGCGAAAAATGTATATAACACATGTAACTTTGACATGGAAGGTGGGCCCATCTCAGCTCTGGGCCACATAGCAGCTGCACTGCCTGTACCTATGGTAGCTACGCCCTTGCTGATATTGCAAGATTGCATACAATATCGCATAGTGTGTACACACGATTTATCATATGATGCACGCTCCCATGGACATCCAATATTGGACCTGCATGTAGTCTGGATGGTGCAGTATCATGAGCTTTTTTGTAGTCTGTACATACAACCATATGATTTTAGGGCGTTGACGTCATTCTGGGCGTTTAGGGTGTTGACGTCCTCCTCCTTCTTAGGCTTCTGGATGGCGCTGGAGAGTAAACCATACTTGCCTATTCTCCCGGATTCTGCAGGAGACATTTGGTTTCTTGGGTAGTCCCCTGCAGCCCCGGAAGAGCAGGCACCCCTCCCACATTCTGCCCAGTTCCTAAGAGAAGTGGGCAGAATGTGAAGATAAATACATAAAAACCGAAGACAATTATATGATAATCCCGTTATTTTAGCCCTGCCCTATACTAATCTGAGCCAATCGCGCCTTTTCCCCCATACTTTTGTATGGTGAGTGTGATTTATGAAGGAACGGAAAGCTCATCTTTCTGCTTCTCCATGGAGTTCAGATTTCCCATCTCAGGATCTCTATTAAGCACAAACTGGCTCTACAGAGGCAAGATGTTGTCCTCATCCTCCAATTCCTCACCCCCTTCAGTGTTTACATCCTCACAGAGAAATAATTCCACACCGAAGAGGTGTTTTTTTTTGTGGTATTTTGCCCAGGCATGACAATGGGCTTATTCATCCCACGGACAACAGGTGTCTCCCCCAGCACCTGATTTAAACAAACCACATCACCATTAAAATCCTCATCATCAACTTCCTCCTCAGCACCAGCTACACCAATATCCTCCTTATCCTGGTGTACTTCTACATTGATATGATCAATCTCAATATCAGCAATTGGACTGACGGTGCTCATCTTAGCACTTGCAGAGGGCTTGCAAATGGTGGTAGTAGCCTCCTCTTCCCATACAGTCTTGGGAAGGTCAGGCCTAGACATCGCAACCGTGGACACACTTGAACTCTCCTTGGGGATTTTGTGATATCTCTGAACGTTGTTTTTTCCTGTGCTTTAACAAGCTTTATTTTTTTTATTTTTTGAGAAGGAGGAGGGCTTCCATCTTCATGAGAAGCTGAACCACCAGTCATGAACATAGGCCAAGGCCTTAGCCTTTCCTTGCCACTTCGTGTTGTGTATGGCATATTGCCAATTTTATGTTTCTTATCAGATTTTTTTTTATTTTGTTATTAATTTTGCTTCTTGGATTTTATATGCCCTCTATGACATTGGGCATTGGCCTAGCAGATGACGTTGATGGAATTGCATCATCAATGTCATGACTGGTGGCAGCAGCAGCTTCAGCACTAGTACAAGCCATACTTGCCTATTCTCCCGGATTCTGCAGGAGACATTTGGTTTCTTGGGTAGTCCCCTGCAGCCCCGGAAGAGCAGGCACCCCTCCCACATTCTGCCCAGTTCCTAAGAGAAGTGGGCAGAATATGAAGATAAATACATAAAAACCGAGGACAATTATATGATAATCGCGTTATTTTAGCCCTGCCCTATACTAATCTGAGCCAATCGCGCCTTTTTCCCCATACTTTTGTATGGTGAGTGTGATTTATGAAGGAACGGAAAGCTCATCTTTCTGCTTCTCCATGGAGTTCAGATTTCCCATCTCAGGATGGCGTAGTGTGAACTCTGGTGCGGTAACTGAAGCGAAGCTCAATGCTTCCCTTCTCTCTGCCTGGCACCCATGCTGGCTCCGCCCCCTGACCTCTCAGCAGCCACTACAGCCTCCAGGGACCTCAGATACCGGCACATGGGCAGACGGGACCCACCAGCTAAGTCCAAGACTGTTGAGGGATACCGCAGGAGATTAATTCATTGCTGGAGCCCTGGTTACCAGTTCGCATTGGCGACAGGGTAGGTATACATGAATTGCTACTTATCTTAGCTATATATCACCTATAGGTGGTCATTCCGAGTTGTTTGCTATTTTTTACGTTCGTACACGGCAAACGCAAAATTGTGATCTCATTGCACATTAGCGAACATACGCCCCCAACAGTATTTTGCAACCTCGTACGCAGCAATACACAAAGTAGGCATGTGCCAAATGCCATCGCAAGAATGCGCTCCTATCGCATTACTACAAACACCATCGTAAAAATCCTAACTCGTCATATATGTGCACAATCTTCGCAAAATTGCACACGCTATGTACTTTTGCTAAGAAAAGCACAGCAATATTTTTTTTTTATTTAAACACCTTTGAGTTCAAACTCTTCCAGCCTTCCTCCATTAAGATTCCAATTAGTGTAATGAATTATAATGTTCATGACCAATTAAGTCTACAAAGAATACCTGCAGAACACTTTGTAGGCATAATTGGCCATTAACATGTTGTTTTTTAAATAAGTGTTCTAGATGTTGAAACTGTGCCTGGCCTAATGTTAAATTCCTGCTTTTTGTGTAGAGGTGTAGTGTGTGAATAAATGTGTTTACATGTTTTTCTAAACAATAAGCTCCTAACTATCATAAATCAATCTGTTTTTGTTAAAGAAAATAAAAATACTATTCTTAAGTAAGATGTGTGAAATGTTTAAGGTAACCAATTTCTGGTCGCCAATCTGCTGTTCCTTTATTGCATTAATAAACACAACACCCGCTTAACTTGAATAAAAATGTTTTATTTTTTTTACAAACAACTTTTTTTATTTGTATTAAACTTTTTTTCCCCAAACATCATTTTTATTTTTTTTACGAAAAAATTCTCCAGCCTCTCTACGTCAGCCAGCAAGGCCCTCAAATTGGCCTTTATGCTGGCCAGAATGCCAGGCAGACTTGTGTGATCTCCAACTGCACCATCTGAAATGAAGAGCAAAAATAAACATTACTAACTTACTCCCATTACCTATTATACAAGCAATGCACAAAGCACACTTTAATGGCAAAGTGACTACATCATGGTTGTTTTAATGCTAAAACAGTAGCAGCCCAACACATACAAGCATGCTCAGCAATGTTTAAAAAAAAAAAAAACATGTTAAAAGTGTAGCACACCATGCTGGGATTCATTCACATCTGGAGTGACCCACACTTGCCTTTTTTGGGGTTGGACGTGCCTCATCTCACTGCATCTCAACAGCTTCAGAAGGACTACATATACTAGCATGCCCACACTCCCTGAAAGCCTGCCTTACTACATAAGGTGAGACAGGTCTTGTTGTTATGTTTTGTCAAACAACATTTTTGTATTGACACTTTAACACATGTCCCCAGACTTAGACTGTCACACAAGGGTACAGGGGAAAGCACCAGTGGCCCTAATTTCATGCATGAACAGCCTAAGGATCAGGATCCAGACTGTGGTCTTGCCTGTTGCATTTTGGTGGGCCTAAACATTGTCGAGCCACACACTGTCTATCTAATTAGCCACACCCCTTACATCTTACACTGTATATTTTTTTAATATTTTTGGAACACACTATTGTTAGGCAGTCAATTTTTAGTTAGCTTTGGATGGACGTCAGCCTTTGTAGGTTGACGTGCTAGTTCGACATGTCACAAGATCAACATGTTATTTATGGAGACATGACAAATGTTTTTTTAATTCTTTCACTTCATGCGGCACGTGTACTCCAATTGCAATGGAAATTGCTTACGATGTAAGCGGTAGTGTATCGACTCACCGTGTCCTAAGCCTGGCAAACAAAGTGAAGCATGCGAGTTGACTGTGCAAATATTGGGATACCCAGGCACTCTAAGTTAAAAAGGACAACAACATACCAAAATACCCTCAGGTCTAACTTTTAACCTGACAACCTAGCACATATAAACTCTGTTGTCCTGGCAACCCTGTCAACCTAATGAGTGTCGACCTAGAGTGGACAGCCTAAACATTGTAGATGTAGACACTGTACATCTAATGATCCACACACAAATGTAAATGCTACATCCATACCATGATGAAGAAGACAAACAATTTTCCTTGGGCCAAGATTGGCCCCAGTACAACACTGCATGTAATTGAAATTGAAGTTAAAGTAGCTAACAAATACAATTTAAATGTGTTAAAACTTACTAGCATTTTCCACATGCCCAGCACCCTTAACCTCCTCGGGGGCCTCTGCTGCCCATTCAGTGGGTGGGGAAGGAGGCTGGATTGGGGAAGGAGGCTGGATTGGGGAAGGAGGATGGAAGGGTGAGTTGTTTAGAGAGGGTGGGTCTGATTGAGAGCGGAGGGGGGCGGAGAGGGTGTGTGGTCCAGAGAGGGGGAGTGGGGCTGAGAGGTGGGTTGGGCCAGAGAGGGGGAGGGGGCTGAGAGGTGGGTTGGGCCAGAGAGGAGGAGGGGGGCTGAGAGGTGGGTTGGGCCAGAGAGGGGGAGTGGGGCTGAGAGGGTGTTTGGGCCAGAGAGGGGGAGGGGGGCTGAGAGGTGGGTTGGTCAAGAGAGGGGGAGGGGGCTGAGGATGGGTTGGGCCAGAGAGGGGGAGTGGGGCTGAGAGGGTGTTTGGGCCAGAGAGGGGGAGGGGGGCTGAGAGGTGGGTTGGGCCAGAGAGGGGGAGGGGGGCTGAGAGGTGGGTTGGGCCACAGAGGGGGAGGGGGTTGGAGATGGTGATTGTGAAAGAGAGGGGGAGGGGGTTGTAGATGGTGATTTGAAAGAGAGGGGGAGGGGGATCGAGGTTTTTTTTTAAAGAGATGGTGAGGGGGTTTGAGTGGGGGTTTGGGAAAGAGAGGGGGAGGGGGTTGGAGAGGGTGTGGTTGTTGATGAGGAAGGGGAAGTTGGTTGTTAGGGTTCAGGGTGGTAATGGGGTGATGGAGTTTGTGGTGGGGAGGTGGCTGGAGGTGATGCTGCTGCTGCTTGCTGAGCTTGCCATTGTGCTTGCCCTAGAATCACATTTAAAAAAAAATGTAAACAAAAAACATATCCATGTGCATTACAAAATAACATTGTAATGTTCATTTACAAATACAAATACAAAGTTAGTTATGTCTTCAGCCTACAGCCTATGTGCCGACTCACCACAACAATAAACATTATCCCCTAAGCACTCTGCTCCCCAGTCTGTACTGCAAGCCCTAAGCACACACTCTGTGTAAACTGGTTAAGTGTGGTATGTTTTGGGTACTATAGTTTAATAATATAGTCTGCTAATAATCTCACTTTATCTCATCTAAGCAAAATTATGCATAGTAAAAATTTACATTTAAAATTTTGTTAGTGCTACTAATCACAGTTTAATGCTGATGTGAACACATTTTAATGTGTTTAACTTACTGCGTCTGCGGATTTGCTGGTGCAGCCGCGCCAGCAACTCTGGCTGTCGGCGGCGGAGATCGCTCCACCGCCGCTCCAATTGGACGATGGTCCGCCGTGTTCTAGTGTGCGTCCGCAATATGCAGCAGACCTCCACGTAGGCCACACGCTTAACCCGATTTGGGACATACGGTCCTGCGCGGCCTACGCGGCGGTCCATTACCGCCGTGAGCACCTGCAGCTCGCGGTTGGTAAACGTGGATGCTCGCATGGTGCCTATGGCGTTTTCCTTACATGGGCATATATTTATAGTGTGTGGTCGCATTTCATTGGTTGAAATATCATGGTGTCATCTTTGTTTTTCTTTATTGATCTGTGTACAATATTTTATAAACAAGTTGATGTGCTCACTTTAGTTTGCATCAGCGATTATTCGCAGAAGACACAGCACCAAATAATAATTCCTAAACACATATTTCACACTAGAAAACCTGCTTCTCAATTTTCTTTCTTTTTGTTTTCTTGTCTAAATTACAAATGAACATAACTTACAAATGTTCTCTCTCTCTCTCTCTCTCTCTCTCTCTCTCTCTCTCTCTCTCTCTCTCTATATATATATATATATATATATATATATATATAAATACACTGCTCAAAAAAATAAAGGGAACACTGAAATAACACATCCCAGATCTGAATGAATGAAATATTCTTATTAAATACTTTGTTTTTTACATAGTTGAATGTACTGACAACAAAATCACACAAAAATTATCTATGAAAATCAAATTTATTAACCTATGGAGGTCTGGATTTGGAGTCACCCTCAAAATTAAAGTGGAAAAACACACTACAGGCTGATCCAACTTTGATGTAATGTCCTTAAAACAAGTCAAAATGAGGCTCAGTAGTGTGTGTGGCATCCACGTGCCTGTATGACCTCCCAACAACCCACACAAGTGGCTCAGGTAGTGCAGGTCATCCAGGAAGGCACATCAATGCGAGCTGTGGCAAGAAGGTTTGCTGTGTCTGTCAGCGTAGTGTCCAGAGCATGGAGGCGCTACCAGGAGACAGGCCAGTACATCAGGAGACGTGGAGGAGGCCGTAGGAGGGCAACAACCCAGCAGCAGGACCGCTACCTCCGCCTTTGTGCAAGGAGAAACAGGAGGAGCACTGCCAGAGCCCTGCAAAATGACCTCCAGCAAGCCACAAATGTGCATGTGTCTACTCAAACGATCAGAAATAGACTCCATAAGGGTGGTATGAGGGCCCGATGCCCACAGGTGGGGGTTGTGCTTACAGCCCAACACCGTGCAGGACGTTTGGCATTTGCCAGAGAACACCAAGATTGGCAAATTCGCCACTGGCGCCCTGTGCTCTTCACAGATGAAAGCAGGTTCTCACTGAGCACATGTGACAGACGTGACAGAGTCTGGAGACGCCAAGGAGAACGTTCTGCTGCCTGCAACATCATCCAGCGTGACCGGTTTGGCAGTGGGTCAGTAATGGTGTGGGGTGGCATTTCTTTGGGGGGCCGCACAGCCCTCCATGTGCTTGCCAGAGGTAGCCTGGCTGCCATTAGGTACCGAGATGAGCTCCTCAGACCCCTTGTGAGATCATATGCTGGTGCGGTTGGCCCTGGGTTCCTCCTAATGCAAGACAATGCTAGACCTCATGTGGCTGGAGTGTATCAGCAGTTCCTGCAAGACGAAGGCATTGATGCTATGGACTGGCCCGCCCGTTCCCCAGACCTGAATCCAATTGAGCACATCTGGGACATCATGTCTCGCTCCATCCACCAACGCCACGTTGCACCACAGACTGTCCAGGAGTTGGCGGATGCTTTAGTCCAGGTCTGGGAGGAGATCCCTCAGGAGACCATCCGCCACCTCATCAGGAGCATGCCCAGGCATTGTAGGGAGGTCATACAGGCACGTGGAGGCCACACACACTACTGAGCCTCATTTTGACTTGTTTTAAGGACATTACATCAAAGTTGGATCAGCCTGTAGTGTGTTTTTCCACTTTAATTTTGAGGATGACTCCAAATCCAGACCTCCATGGGTTAATAAATTTGATTTCCATTAATAATTTTTGTGTGATTTTGTTGTCAGCACATTCAACTATGTAAAGAACAAAGTATTTAATAAGAATATTTCATTCATTCAGATCCAGGATGTGTTATTTTAGTGTTCCCTTTATTTTTTTGAGCAGTGTACATATGTATCTCTCTCTCTCTCTCTCTCTCTCTCTCTATATATATATATATATATATATATATAGATATATAGCTATATATATATATATATATATATATTTACTGTTTTTAAATATACATATATATATAAATATACTAATATATATATATATATATATATTTACATATAGAAATTATAAAAGAAATATATATATATATATATATATATATATATATATATATATATCTAGAGAGAGAGAGAGAGAGAGAGAGATACACACACAAACATATATAGATATATCTTTAGGGGATCACTAAATAGACCAATTACATTAAAAAAAAAACACACGCACAAACACATAGACCAAGAGAAAATGCTACACACAGAGATAGTTTGATCCAGTTTACTCACCACATTTTGCAGGACCAATCAGCTACACAAAGTCACAAAGTAGAGTTTTGTTGGGCAGATGTTGGAGCATTTGGTTGGTAAACAGAGACAAAAAAAATATACAGTTGTGCTCATAAGTTTACATACCCTAGCAGAATTTGTTATTTTCTGGCCATTTGTCAGAGAATATGAATGGTAACTCACAAACTTTACTTTTACTCATGGTTAGTGGTTGGGTGATGCCATTTATTGTCAAACAACTGTGTTTACTCGTTTTAAATCATAATGTTAACAGAAATTACCCAAATGACCCTGATCAAAAGTTTACATATCCTGGAGATTTTGGCCTGATAACATGCACAGAAGTTGACACAAATGGGTTTGAATGGCTACTAAAGGTAACCATCCTCACCTGTGATCTGTTTGTTTGTAATCATTGTGTGTGTATAAAAGGTCAGTGAGTTTCTGGACTCCTGAAAGACCCTTGCATCTTTCAACCAGTGCTGCACTGACGTGTCTGGATTCTGAGTCATGGGGAAAGCAAAAGAATTGTCAAAGGATCTGCGGGAAAAGGTAATTGAACTGTATAAAACAAGAAAGGGATATAAAAAGATATCCAAGCAATTGAGAATGCCAATCAGCAGTGTTCAAACTCTAATTAAAAAGTGGAAAATTAGGGATTCTGTGGAAACCAAATCACGGTCAGGTAGACCAACAAAAATTTCAGCCACAACTGCCAGGAAAATTGTTTGGGTTGCAAAGAAAAATCCACAAATTACTTAATACAGGACTCTGAAAAAAAGTGGTGTGGTTATTTCAAGATGCACAATAAGGAGGCATTTGAAGAACAATGGGCTGCATGGTCGAGTCGCCAGAAGAAAGCCATTACTACACAAATGCCACAAAGCATCCCGCTTACAATACTCCAAACAGCACAGAGACAAGCCTCAAAACTTCTGGAACAAAGTCATTTGGAGTGATGAGACCAAAATTTAACTTTTTGGCCACAACCATAAACGTTACATTTGGAGAGGAGTCAATAAGGCCTATGATGAAAGGTACATCATTCCTACTGTGAAACACGAAGGTGGATCGCTGAAGTTTTGGGGATGTGTGAGCTGCAAAGGCACTGGAAACTTGGTCAAAATTGATGGCAAGATGAATGCAGCATGTTATCAGAAAATACTGGAGGAAAATTTGCACTCATCAGCCCGGAAGCTGCGCATGGGACGTACTTGGACGTTCCAACATGACAATGATCCAAAACACAAGACCAAGTCGACCTGTCATTGGCTACAGCAGAAAAAAGTGAAGGTTCTGGAGTGGCCATCTCAGTCTCCTGACCTCAATATCATTGAGCCACTCTGGGGAGATCTCAAACGTGCAGTTCATGCAAGACAGCCCAAGAATTTACAGGAACTGGAGGCTTTTTGCCAAGAAGAATGGGAAACTTTACCATTTGAGAAAATAAAGAGCCTCATCCACAACTACCACAAAATACTTCAAGCTGTCATTGATGTTAAAGGGGGAAATACATGGTATTAAGAACTGGGGTATGTGAACTTTTGAGCAGGGTCATTTGGGTAGTTTCTGTTGTCATTATGATTTAAAAAGAGTAAACACAGTTGTATGACAATAAATGGCTTCACCCAACCACTAACCATGAGTGAAAGAAAAGTTTGTGAGTTATCATTCATATTCTCTGACAAATGGCCAGAAAATCACAAATTCTGCTAGGGTATGTAAACTTATGAGCACAACTGTATATATTAAAAAAAAAAGGTTAAGGGTGGTGTCATTTTTGAATTAGAAAACATTTACACATTTAAAAAAACACACATTTAATAATAACAAATTTGCATGCCCACAACTGCATATAATCAAACAGAATGGAACAGTTATCCCACTGATGAAAAATAGCACATCGATATACACATGATAAGGAGAACAGTACAGAACAAATCTGTACTCAGACACTTTATCAAATACTCAGAATACAATAGCAACACACTCACAACTTCACAAAGCAAGCAAAATGCCATCATTCCAAAATACCCTATACGTAAAGACAGATTGAAAAAATGTAACAACATTTAAAGTATATTACTATCATAACACAAGCATACCTGAAATACTCCTGTACAATTCTAGCCCTTACGGCATGACCCCGCTGGCTAACACTCATGCCACGGAAGGCCCGTCCAACCCCTGGCTCCTCATCTGGCAATTCCTCAGACTGTGGAAGCTCTACGCGACTCCTTACAGCAATGTTATGTAGTATAGTGCACAGGACCACAATTTTACTTACCATCTCCGGCGAATACATGATGTTGCCACCAGTGCGGTGGAGCACACGAAACCGCCCTTCAAGAGCCACAATTGTGCGCTCCACCAGCTGTCTAGTGGCAGTAAGCGCGGAGTTAAATGCCAACTGTGGTCCTGGCCTGGGTTTGCTGTAAATAGTCATGAGCCAGGGGGTGCAAGGATATCCATGATCTCCTGTTTTAGAATATGAGAATAGAAAAAGGAAAAAAAAACATTTAAAAGATGTAATTTTAACAATATGAGTGTTCAAAAACACCAAAAAAAAAACCCTCACCCAAAAGCCATATGTCTTGGCCTTCCAACAGTCTTAATCTTTGCCAGATCCCTGATTGGCGAATCACATGTGCGTCATGGGAATTCCCAGGGAACATAGCATTCAGGGACAGGATCTGGAGGGATGGGCCATAAACAACCATGACATTCAGAGAATAAAACAGTTTCCTGTTTCTATAGATTTCCTTTATTATGTTTTAGCGCAACAATGGCAACATGTGTCCATTCCACAACCCCAATAACGTGTGGGAAGCGACTACCCCCTTTCCTGAAATTGCCGCTTCACCACAGCCAGGGCACCAGCATCCAAAGGCATTGCTATGAACTGCTTCACTCTGGTGAGGAAAGCATTGATGACACGCCGCAGGACCTTACTGAACTGGCCCTGCGACATGCCAACCAGATCCCCAACTACATGCTGGAAAGAACCAGTGGCCAAAAAATGTAACACAGCAAGGAATTGTGTCAGTACTGGTATTGCTGTAGGATACCTAATGGATTGTTCTAGATCACTCTCTATTATGGAGAGAGTGTCTAGGATTAGATGAGGTGGCAGCCTGTATCTGCGCAATACCACATCATCATGCATCCCAAAAAGGGTGACACGGGTACGGTAAATTGGTGGCCTTGCACGCCTCCGTTGCCTTGGAGGATGAGGAGCCAGTTGGGGTGGGAGGGCTTCCGCCGGTTGGGGTGGGAGGGCTTCCGCACCAACATATATGGCCATCTGCATCTTCAAATGAAGGTAGGAAACATTAAAACACACAATCAATTAACAACACACATTGCCCCAATAAAAATTCTGTGTATGGCAGTTCAAACACTTACTTCAGGAGCTTACTCCATATCTTCATGATGAAAAACAGGAACAAACACAATAAATATTTAAATTAAAGCACGTTTACCTACGTAGCTACAACATTGTTTTCCATTAAACCAACAAAACAAAACAAAAAGAAACACAGCCAAAAAATAACATAAAATTACTAGTTTGACATACTCAACAATATATGATTAACCTACAAAGTATGGACTACTACAAAATAAACCTATCACATTCAGTAAACAATGGCAATGACATGTAACTTACAAACTAAACAAATATTTCCGCAAAGGAAGAACAAAACAAACTGCACACTTTGGCACACCAAATGTTTTATTCAGAAAACATTTAAACAATATGACTATGATAATAGGCTTAAACACACTGTAACCCCTCCAACACCAGCCCACCCATGGACAGGCTACTTACCTGCTCAGAAAAATAAAGATACTCTTTTTCAGAAAAACAAAGTTGGCCTATTTTGGCACTTCCAAGAATAAACAAATGAATAAGCTACCTAAAACATAAATAAGAAAACACTCTGAGAATAGGCCCAAACACACTGTAACCCCTCCAACATCAGCCCACCATTGGACAGGCTACTTACCTGCTCAGAAAAATAAAGATACTCTTTTTCAGAAAAACAAAGTTGGCCTACTTTGGCACTTCCAAGAATAAAGAAATGAATAAGCTACCTAAAACATAAATAAGAAAACACTCTGAGAATAGGCCCAAACACACTGTAACCCTTAGGACGGTAACACTGCAAATGACATGTTAAGCAACTATTAGATACTAAATGTATACACAGATACTAAAGAAAAAAAAACTGATACACAAAAAAAAACAGCATTGGTCTCCCCTACATACTCTTTTTTTTTTAGATAACAACTATTTGAAACCCATTTTTAAGGTTAAAAAAGCACGGCGTCCGCAACATAACAGTTTAAAAAATAGCAATATAGCAAACACACATTAGTTTGCAATGTACAGCTAAAAACTTACACAAATCAATAGTTATTTTGCAACAAGTCCGCCTAGCTTCTCTTCAGCCTCATGCCATACACCCACAAACACAGGCTGCATGCATGCCGTTTAAATAGCCAGTACTGCAATTACTGGAAAAATTAGTGTAATTAGCACCTGTGCGAATTCCCGCACCGAAAATCACACGCAGCTATAAATCACCAGACAGCTGTGCCAACGCACATGACATCAGCAACATGGCTACTCCAGAACAAATGGCTGCAGAGTTAAGCTTGCTGCAGCAGCAGATGACCACCTTAACAGCCAGAAGAATAGTGCTGCACCAGCATCTGCTAGAAGCTGCCAGTGGTGATGGAGAAATAGCAGGACCCAGTACTGGGGCAACCCCATCTACTGACCAAAACACACAGGGGTATGCTGTGAGTCCCCTGCCAGACACAGATACTGGGGAAACTGAGGTAGATTCTGGACTAATAACACAAACCCAAACAACACAACCAGCAAGTGAAGAGGAAGATGGTGAGCAGGTACAGGACGATACCTCACAGGCTACAACCAAAAAGAGAAGGCGTCAGCCCGCCTTTTCTAAGAGGGAGCTGCGAGTTCTGGTCACACAAGCCATGGACAAAATACATAGAGGCAGCAAAAACATGGGTGCTGCAACAAAAGATCGCATCTGGAGGGACATTACAGATTCCGTAAATGAAGTCGGCTGAATTGTCCGCACTCCACAGGAAGTTAGAAGACGGTAAGTGTATATTGACACACAATTTTATGTTAATTTTTAATCAAAAAACTTGACTATATGTGATGTTGCCTATAGCAACCAAATACATAACATGTGTACAAGTAATCCAAACAGGTATTTATAACTTTTATGTCCCTTACCCCTAATTCTAATCACATATGTAGTTGAGCCGACTTCAAGTCCCGCCTGAAGGGCAAGAGGTCTGTGGAGTGGAATGCCCTGAGGGCAACAAGGGGAGGTCCCGTTGCCACTGTGGAGTATACAGACCTGGAGCAGCTGGCGATGGACTGTGTGAGCTACGAGGAGGCGAGTGGGGTGTCTCGGATGAACACGGACCTGCCTGAAATTGTTAACCTACATGACTTGCCAGATAAGTTTACACACATATAGAATGTACTTTTTTTAGTGTTGTTTTCAAAGTTGTGACTTTGTTCTTTTTTTTTTTTGGTTTCTGTCCTTTTGTCTCTCATTCTTCTATTTGCTTTTAACATAACACAGCACAGGAGGGTGAGCATAGTGACTCAGAGGTGGGGTATCTGGCTGAGGCTGAGGTGGGGGGTCCTAGTGAGTCCACCAGTGTGGGTCGGCAGATTCCACCTGGCCAGATTCCAACTGGCCCCCCACCAAACCCTCTGCTATCCCGGGGATTCTGTCTGAAATTGCCAGTGATGGTGAGAGGCTGACACAATTTCAGGACAAGATGCTCCGGGAGGTAAGCCAGATATCTGTCCGGCTCACTGAGCACACGACCTGTGTTGGGCAAGGTGTGGCTCAACTCTGCCAAGGTCTGACAGAGATCAGGCAGGGCCAAGCCGAACTCGCCTCCTCGGTACAACAACTCTCCAGCTCTGTTGTGCAAGCTCTACAGGACATCGCTGGCTGCCTTGCCCACAGTGGCAGGGAGCCAGGCACATGTGCTACCTCCCCTACCCCTGCCCAGGAAGAAGATCCCACTGGGCAGGGCCCTTGAAGGTCACTTCGCAGACCGAGCCGTGACCAACCACATCAGGTGGGGCGAAAGAAGAGAAAGTAATGTCTCTCCAGATGCCCAGCACCCATGTTTTCCATGTTGCCTTTATGTATTTGTTTTGGCTTTTGTGGCCAGAATGGACAACTCCCTCATGCTGAAAGGGGGTTGTTGTGTTCTTTTTTGGTTTGTAACCTGTGAGGTTTTTTCCTGTACACTTGATCCATCTTCCTCTTCCTAGCGTGTTGTGTCTGTTTGGGTTTGTGTATTGTGCCAAGAATCTACCTCAGTTTGCCCAAAAGTATCCTGTGGCTGGGGGTTCACAACATTTTTATATTTTTTCATAAAAATTTTCTTTGGCCAGTAGATAGGGAACCACAGTACTAGCTTCTGTTATGTCAAAATCACCACTGGCAGCTGTTTGTTGCTATGTAAACAAATATTTGTATATGTTTCTAATATGCACATATGTAAAAATTTATTTTCATGCTAATTTCTAGCCATGTTGGCTTATTGAATTTATTTATTTTCTTAAGTAAAATAAATAAATAAACTTGTTTGTGTGTTTATTTTAAGGTTATGCATTCTTGAAAAATGTGTACAGAAAACTTTTACATTGCATATTTACATTTGTGGACCAAGGGAACAAACATTGAATATTCTTATTTGTTAATTTGTTCGCTCTCACAACAGTTAACTGTGCCTAGAAAAAAAACTAACTTTGAAAACAACTTGAGTTACTAGGGGCAACATGCCATAGTATTCAAAATGGTCACATGTTCCAAAACAATAATAAGTGTGTTAGTAAGTATCATTAAGCGTAGGCTGCATTATTTGGCTCATGTTGTTCGGTATGTACATAGGAAGATGACAATGTAGAAAACATGGCATGTTGGCATTAAACAGATGTACTTTGTAAGTTGGTTTATTCACACTTGATCAAGGAGAATATTTGTTAACAAATAAAAAACATGCTGTTAACAGCAAAGTATTAAAAATTAATCCTTAAAAAGCAGTACATTATTTGTCAGTGTGTCAGATTTAGACATGGTAAATGATAAATTGGTATGTGTAAAAACAATTGCTGGTAAGAGTCATTTGTAACTGCAGTGTTTGGCAATTATTTGCTCTACAGGTGACTTAGAATGCCAATTACCAGCTAAATAAGGGCCAACACACTTGTAGCAGAAGTTCGCAAGGGCTGAGTAGCTGCAGACTAATACCGCTTTCACATCGCTAATGCCGGATCCCACCCGGTAAAAGAAACGTGTCCTTACCGGGTGGGATCCGGCATTTGCTCCCCTCTGCTGGCTTTCCGACCCGGCAATATACCGGGTCTGTTGCCATAGCAGCGGGGGGCGCAGCAGCAGCAGGGGCGGGGGTGGAGGCAGCGCTGGGAGATGAGCTCATCTCCTGCGCCGCCTCTCCCTATGCTGTGAATGGGAACCGTGTCGCATCGACGCGGCTCCCATTCACACTGCACCTGTCCCGGTATTCAACCCGGGTATAATCCTTCTTTTATACCGGGTTGAATTAGCGGGTCAGGCGACCCGCTAATTATCAGAAAGTGCTTTCACATCGCACACTGACCCGTGTCGACACGGCAATATGCCGTGTCGATACCGGGTTATTTGTGCAATGTGAAAGGGGTATTACTCCTAGGCTGCATTCAGATAGCGAACATTTGTTGTGTACTTATAACCATCAGCTACGCATTTCTGCACAAAACACGCCTACTGCCGTTTGCATACTCCCACACTAGCCGCCCATTTTCACGCCCATTTCGTTAGATAGCGAAGCCAAGCCTCTGCTCTGCCTCTGTTACACCCTGTTTTCGTTAGCGTAGTGCGTTCTGAAAATCCGTATGTATTTTTGCATAAGCGTCATAACACTGGCTTTGCGCACGCGCATTGTTGCTTTGGCGCATGCGCAGTTTGCTAATTTTCTCTGATTGCGATACGATGAAGTGCTGCGAACAACTCGGAATGAGGGCCATAGTGATAAGTAATAATACCCGTTAACAATTAAAGTTCTCTACAGAGGTGATTGACACTTATTCCATCCACGTATATCATTTGTTCTATTAGTTTATTAGTCTTGTATAGTAAAGTATCACAGTATCTAATAAATATAGAAGGCTTTTTGTTACACCAGTAACACCCTGTGTATTATTACTGCCTCAGGTTCCCTTATGAATGAGATGCCCAACCTCTATTATCATTAATGGGAAAGAAACCAAGTTACCTTTTCCCCCATCCACTAAGGCCATGCATTTTACAAACAGCACGGGACTGAGGTACACTATAAAGAGGGTCACGTGTGTCAGTGTCCGCTGAAAAGTAATGAAAATGATCATGTCACCTAATGTTCTGCTATTCTCCTCTAGGCCCCACTCTACAGTATTAGAGGGAAAGTGCCACAAAAAACAATCTTGACAAAGAGTTTTTTACTTTCTTTATTTAAAACACATGAGGAATATGAGGAAAGGCTTGCAGGGCTGGGTATGTTTACATTGGAAAAGAGGAGACTAAGAGGGGTCATAATCAACATCTACAAATATATAAGGGGTCAATACACAGAGCTTGGGAGGGACCTGTTTTCTATAAAATCAGCACAGAGAACACGTGGTCACTCGATTAGGTTAGAGGAGAGGAGTTTCCGCACATTGAGGGGAAAAGGTTTTTTTACAGTAAGGACAATACGTGTTTGGAATTCCCTGCCTGAGAGAATAGTAATGGCGGACTCAGTTAACACCTTTAAGAATGGGTTAGATAAGTTCCTATTGGATAAAGATATTAAGGGTTATGGTGCGTAGGCACGCATTATAGTTAATATAACTAGTCCTAATATAAAAATAACTAGTCCAATAATAAGACTGCATAGGAGACCACAAATAGGTTGAACTCGATGGACAATTGTCTTTTTTTCAACCTTAGTTACTATGTTACTATGTATTTCTCAATACAGTTTGAGTCTCCCATATCTGTTATTCTGACAAACCAAATATTCCAAAAACCATAGGTTTTCAATGGTGTTGGGAGCCATGTCAACTACATCTAATAATTTCCATAACATGTGGCTGGGACTTATCCGTTGCTCAGGCTCTGCTGCTGATATCTAGTTGTTCAGACTTCCCCTTTCTCCTGTCCCCGAGTGTCTGCTCTATGGGGCACCATTCAGCCCACTCTCCTCCCTGCCAGATCATATCTACAAAAGCCAACCGTCTTAGCATTGGGATTGACGCGATACTGGGAGTTTTGCGGCTTTCCTGCAGACCCTACGTCTGTGCAAAGTTGCCACCTACCATTAGCGGCTCTCGGCGGCAGAGGTTAACTGCGGAGTGTAAGGTTTTGGGTTCAAGTACCAGGAATGACATTACTAAGAAATGTTTGTTTATAATAAAGGAGGAAGTAACCGAATGAGCTCATATTCTCCTATAGATACAGTAGCCTGTCTGCATGTTTGCCCTGAATGCCAAGTAGCAGTAGAACACTGACAGTGGGGCATGCCAACAGTTCTGACAGCAAACTGCTTTTTACTCACAGGCAAGATCATCAGCATGCTGCAGGCCCCCCTCAGAGCCTGGGCCCTGCGCAATTACCACTAGATGTGCCCACCTGGTAGTAAGCCTGGTAATAGGAAGGAGAGACTTAAAGACATCTGCACACAAGTCCATTTCAGTACTAAAATTTAATTTATTCAATTATTATTTTGGATTAATTTTCTTCTATGTGAAATTGAATGGTTGCAAAAAGCCTTTTGAGTTTCCATTGCCTAGATCAATGCAATGAGGTGGAACTTGATGGACAGATTCCTTTTTTCTGTAAGGTTTTATGAAGGATAAAATAAACGTACAGTATAAAGGTATATTTTATTCCTTTATTGTCATTACCATGCATTTAAGAATTATGGCACACAGTCTGTTGGACAATATACTGTCCAGTTTAGGACTCTTGCTTCAGTGCATGCTGGAATCATTGATCCTCTGTAGTTACCTTTGGTCTCTCTGATCATGTCAATGATAAACTAGTTTCCAGAGAGTTACTTTCAAGTCTGGATGATCTGATAGTGTAGATATATCTTATGTGTAGATAGACATCTGTTACTGGGAACAAGCTCAGGAGAAAGAGCAGTCAGATGCTTTTGCATTTGTTTGGCTCCATGTTTTATGTCACCATATCAACCCCTGAAGAAGAATCAATGCAAACTGGGCATTCATGCACACCCTGGAAGAGTGTGAAAGGAGAATGCAGAAAAAATTGTGCCTGTATTTTGGGGTAGCAGAGCATCTTCTTACTATCCAGGAAATGGGAGAACCTAACTGGCACTGGAGGGGCCATGTTGGGTACCATTCTACACTACCCAAAAGCTAACACACTGTAACTGCTCATTCTTT
The DNA here is from genome assembly GCF_028390025.1 of Pseudophryne corroboree. Classification (NCBI taxonomy): domain Eukaryota; kingdom Metazoa; phylum Chordata; class Amphibia; order Anura; family Myobatrachidae; genus Pseudophryne; species Pseudophryne corroboree. Next base: position 320,130,696 of record NC_086448.1, on the reverse strand, counting down.
GACGCATGTTCATTTGCATCAAATTCAGTGCCTGTAACCTTTCTTTGTCTTTGTTGAACCAGAGACTGACATCTGCTATATTATTAGAGTTGACACTACATGTAGTAATTCTCTCTCACTGCCATTGATGGAAGTAAAATCTAATTGCAACCTTTAATACACCTTTCACACTGCCAATGCCGGATCCCACCCAGGAATTGGAAACGGGTCCTTCCCAGGTGGGATCCGGCATTGGCCGCTGCTGCAGGCTTCCCCAACCTGGCAATATGCCTGGCGGGTTGTCATAACAGCGGGGGGGAGTGGGGGGGGGGGTGGAGCCGGTGGCGGGGTCAGAGGTGGAGGTGGTGCTGGGAGTTGAGATCATCTCCGCGCCGCCTCTCCCTGCTGTAGTAAATGGGTCCCGGAACGCATCGACCCGGGATCCCGTTTACGCAGCCACTGACCCGGTATTCAACCCGGGTATAACACTGCTTTATTCCCGGGTTGAATTGCCGGGTCAGGCGACCCGCAATTTCGGCTATGCCCCTTTCACACTGCACGCTGACCCGTGACGACCTAGCAATATGCCGGGTCGATACCGGGTTATTTGTGCAGTGTCAAAGGGGTCTAATTCTGCCGGCTTCTCTGGTAATGCCAATTAAGTCACACATATGTTTATTATTTCCATCATGCGTACCTTATGCTAATAAATAAAGACACGGACAACTATTTCAATTTGAAAAAAGAGGTCAAAGCCAAATTTATTTAAACCAAATTAAAATGTTTAAATTAAGCATGGTGTGATAAAGCACTGCTCAAATAAACACACTATAATGTGAATGTAACTATGTCGGGTGGGTGAAGGGCTTCACAAAGTGGAAATAAGAAAATGTCTCCTCATTCAGTCCTAATATAAGGCTTCAAATGGCCCACACAAAAAGCAAATCTCACTGGCGTCACTTTTTGATTGACAACTAATGCCTACCAATCACTAACAAACAAAACCAACTATAACCAGGACCACTACAATAAAAAACAGGGTGCTTATATCCTTTCAAGATTATACAAGCCTCAAATATTTCAAGTCACCCATGTGTTCTATTATTTCCACCATACTTAACTTATGCTAATAAATAAAGACACAGACTGGGAAAAAAGGGTTACAGCCAAATTTATTTCAACCAAATTAAAATTGTTAAATAAAGCAAGGTGGTGAAAAAGCAGTTCTATCTAGTCCCCAGTCCATCTTATAGATTTGATTAAAATAAAAGTGGCTATCCACCCCCTGTGCAAACTATCCTTGGTAGTACCACTTCCCCTTAACTGGACCTGCACTAGTCCCTAACTGAGATGGAGACCTGGTGCTCTCCTAAAGTAATGAACAACTCGCCTCTCTCAAAGAGGAAATGCTAATCAAGCTCTGTTGTGCCAAATTGAGGCACCAAGGAGCACTGTTTTCTGCCACGTACGGTGTCCAAAGACCAGAAACTCCCACCATCAGCAAAGCGCCTATCCCCTCTACTTCAGAAAACCTAAAAGGGCTGTGACAAACATCTCCAAACTGCCTTCAATCAAATTAACACCATCTGCAAAAATTCACCCTCCTCATACCGCAACCGGGAAGTCTAATAATACGCCCATTAAAACCAACAGCAAACCTCGACACTGCTGCATTAAGCTTCCTTCTCAATCTATCCAATGCAGTACAATCTTGAGGTACCCCTCCAAAACCTACATTGGATAACTTCAGACCAAACTTACAAAACCTGTGGCCAATGTTCGGAAGTCACCTGCAAATCTTGCTTTATAGCATTTAATCAAAGTTCATTGCCCTTACAAGTTCCGAGATCGTTTCCACCTAAATGAATGACTAGACAATCTGGAGCATCCCTTTTGTCCTCCAAATGCCAGAGACGATTTAACAGACCATTCCATCTATAACCCCTCACACCTATCCAACACGCATCAATTTAGGCCGTCTTAGCGGAGGGGTGCCTACTAGTCCAATAGTAGAGATGAGCGGTTTCAGTTCTCCGAGCCCGGATCCGAGTCTGGCTCAGGACTTCCCGCCAGACTCGGAAACCAGAACGAGGCAAAACGTTATCATCCCGCTGTTGGATTCTTGTGGGGGTTTTGGATTCCATATAAACAGCTGCGCTTCGCCTCCATTTTCACTCTGGCCTTGGAGAGTGAGGGAGACAGACCTCTGTCTCTCTGTTGGTGGTGGCGTCGGGTGGGGTCATTGTGTGCTCTGTCGGGGTGCTTCTGCAGTCACTGTGGTGTACCTGTGCTGTTAGGGGTGCTTTCCTGGCTGTCACTGGTGTTTCATGTGCTGTTAGGGGTGCTGCAGCTGTACATGGGTGTTGCTGTCCTGGCTGCCACTGTGTTGTACAGGGGGCAGGGGCACTGTCCTACTGTATGGTGTAAAAATATAGGGGTGCTGCTGTTAAAATAACATTACACTGGCCCTGTATGCTGTAAAAATTCAGGGGTGCAGTTTTTCAAATAAAAGCACATTGGTCCTGTATGCTGTAAAAATATAGGGGTGCTGCTGTCAAAATAATATTGCCCTGGTCCTGTATGCTGTAAACATTCAGGGGTGCAGTTATTCAAGTAAAAGCACACTGGTCCTGTATGCTGTAAAAATATAGGGGTGCTGCTGTCAAAATAATATTGCCCTGGTCCTTTATGCTGTAAACATTCAGGGGTGCAGTTATTCAAGTAAAAGCACACTGGTTCTGTATGCTGTAAAAATATAGGGGTGCTGCTGTTAAAATAATATTACACTGGCCCTGTATGCTGTAAAAATTGAGGGATGCAGTTGTTCAAATAAAAGCACACTGGTCTTGTATGCTGTAAAATATAGGGATGCTGCTGTTAAATTAAAATTACACTGGCCTTGTATGCTGTAAAAATTCAGAGGTGCAGTAAAATAAATGTACACTGGCCTTGTCTTGTATGCTGCAAAAATTCTAGGGTGCAGTAAAATAAATGTACACTGACCCTGTCTTGTATGCTGTAATAATTCTAGGGTGCAGTGAAAATCAATGTACACTGGCCCTGTCTTGTATGCTGCAAAAATTCAGGGGTGCGGTTGTTCAAATAAAAGTACACTGGTCCTATATGCTGTAAAAATATAGGGGTGCTGCTGTCAAAATAATATTACACTGGCCCTGTATGCTGTAAAAATTCAGGGGTACAGTTGTTAAAATAAAACTACAGTGGTCCTGTATGCTGTAAAATATAGGGATGCTGCTGTTAAATTAATATTACACTGGCCCTGTATACTGTAAAAATTCAGGAGTGCAGTGAAAATAAATGTACACTGGTCCTGTATGCTGTAAAAATACAGGGGTGCAGTGAAAATAAATGTACACTGCCCTTCTCTTGTATGCTGTAAAATTACAGGGGTGTTGTGAAAATAAAGGGGTGCTTGCACTGTCCGCGGTTGCAATGTATAGGCCTGACCTTCACAACACTGTATGGGAAGAGGAGGCTCCTACCACCATTTGCAAGCCCTCTGCAAGTGCCTGGAGGAGCACCACCAGTCCAGTTGCTGATATTGAGATTGAGGATGTCACTGTAGAAGTACACCAGGATGAGGAGGATATTGGTGTAGCTGGCGCTGAGGAGGAAGTTGACGATGAGGATTCTGAAGGTAATGTGGTTTGTTTGATAAGGCACCAGTGTAGACATTTGTTGGCCATGGGATGGAAAAACCCATTGTCATGCCTGGGCAAAATACCAAAAAATCCACCTCTTCGGTGAGGAATTATTTCTCCACAAATCCGTACAACAGGTGTCAATCCATCTGTTGCCTTTGTAAATCCATAATAAGTAGGGTTAAGGACATTAACCACCTAGGAAGATCCTCCCTTATACGTCACCTGCAGCACATTCATCATAATTCATTGTCAAGTTCAGAAACTTTGGGTAATAGCGTAAGCAGTCCACTGACACCAAAATGATGTGGTTTTGTTTGAATATTATTGCTCTGTGAGGATGAGGATATAAACACTGAAGGCGGGGGGGGGGGGGGGGATCTGAGGATGAGGACGACATTTTGCCACTGTAGAGACAGTTTGTGCAAGGAGAGATTAATTCTATTTTGTTGGGGGCCCAAACAAACTAATCATTTCAGCCACAGTCGTATGGCAGACCCTGTCACTGAAATTATTGGATTGTTAAAGTGTGCATGTCCTGTTTAAACAACATAAGGGAGGGTGGGAGGGCCCAAGGACATTTCCATCTTGCACCTCTTTTTTTCTTTGCATTATGTGCTCTTTGGGGCCTAGTTTTTATAACTGCCATCCTGTCTGCCACTGCAGTACCACTCCTAGATGGGCCAGGTGTTTGTGCAGTCCACTTGTGTCGCTTAGCTTAGTCATCCAGTGACCTTGGTGTAACCTTTTGGCTTAAAAACAATATTGTGAGGTGTTCAGAATAGACTGGAAATGAATGTTATTGAGGTTAATAATAACGTAGGATAAAAAGCACCTGCATATTCTGTGATTTTAGCCATTTTTATGTTGTTGTTTTTTTAAATCATTCAGATCCAAAACCCGAAAGGGTGGTTTTGGCAAAACCAATCCAGATCCAAAACACGAGCGGGGATCTGGATCCAAAAACACAAAACACGAAAAGTGGCCGCCACACATCTCTATTCAATAGACATATGAATGTCCAACAATCCACACCCAACATAGTTCCCTCAAAAACCTGTAATATGAAGTTCTATTAAAGACATAACTAACTAATAAAAATCTAGCAATGAGCAGAAAGACTTAGTTGTTTGGATTAGCCAGATGATGGTGAACAACACCAAATCTAATTTTTTTCGATGAAAAAGGTGAAAAGAACTACAATCCCCCTTGGATGGCGCATAGCTTAGAGCCCCGGGTTTTCCAAAGAACAAACTCGTAGGATGCGCTCATTAACTCTCCAACTTGTCACAACTAATATATCCCTTATAAGCAGAAGACTTTCATTGACCTAGCTGCTTAATTGACTCGATGGAAGAACTCAATGCTGCTGTGCACGTTGCCGCTCCAATCCAAAATGAGTGCATTCTATACTGCTCTACTGGTAAGCCTAAAGCAATTAAGCATTTATTAAAAACACTTGTAATCTGAAAGTAAGGAAGCGGTGAAAGGTCAACATGTACAACCGCTGTGCACCACCCTTTTGGTTATGTTGATAGAACCAATTAGCTAATGCCAGCAGACAGATACTCAGCTCAGGATGCAAAGGGATAGAAATCCATCGCCCCCTACCTAACTGATCAGTTTTAGATCTATGAATCTTAAAAGTCCTAGCTGTTTTACCTATATAAAGAAGTCCACATGGGTACTTGACGTAGTAGACAACATATGACGAATTGCATGTTAAGGGGAGCTGAATGTTATATCTCCGACCAGAGCGAGGGTGTGTGAAATAATCACCAGTCTCTAAATACTGGGAAGTCACACAAAGACATTTATAAATCCCTGGTTTCCTACTTAAAAAATTAATTACTGGTTCACGGGTTAATTTGGAAACATAATTTTTCACTAATCTATCCTTAATATTTCTCTTTAAAGCAGGTTAGTAATTCTTTCTTATACAGGGCAGGTAAGTCTGGGTCTGTATTGACAATGGGCCATAATTTTCTTCCAGAATGTATTACGTCCTTACTAGCTGTACTAAACTCATTGACCCAAATAATTTTGTCTGATGTTTTTTCTTTAGGTGTTTGTCTTAAAATAACATCTCTGGAAAATGATAGCACCTTATTTTTCGCTTCCCTCAGTTTCCTATCATAACCTTTTGCCAAAAATTTGGCTGTCATTAAATCAATATGTACAATAGCATCTTTTTTATCACTACAGATGCGAAAAATCCTTAGGAACTGAGAGAAAGTAAGGCTATTTTTCATGGGACCAAGGTGAAAACTGGTAGCCTCCAAGAAAGTATTCCTGTCTGTTGGTTTCTATTTTGGGAAAGTTAATAATACTCCATCCTGAGATTGAATTAATACATCAAGGAACTGAACTTGATTCTCGCTGACCTCAAATGTAAATTTAATGTTTTCATCTAATTCGTTGGTCTTACACATCATAGACATAAATTCTTCCTTGGTACTGGACCATAGCAATAAAATATCGTCTATGTACCTGGTATACCCTTTGATCTTATTAGTCCATTCTACATTTGAGAAAAATAAATCTTTCTCTGTCTCATACATAAAAGCATTAGCAAAACTCAGGGTGACACGACTCCCCATTGCACACCCGAGATTTTGGATGTAATAATTACCATCAAACAAAAAAACAATTCCTTTTTAAGGTCAACTCTAATAACTGAACAAAATATCAATCTCTGGCCCATTGTAAGCAAGGTTATTAGAAATTAATCGGTCTGTGGCCTTCACACCTCTCCCATGTGGGATATTGGTGTAGAGGCTCACCACGTCGATTGTACAAAGTAGAAATTTAGCGCCTTTCACAGATCAATCCTGTAACGTTAAGATTAATGACGTTGTATATCTTTAAGAAAAGTTTTTTCTTTCTGTATCACCGGTTGTAGAAAGGAATCTAAATATTTAGAAACCTTGTAATATAGGGAATTCTTCGCAGAGATTATGGGCCTGCCAGGCAATCCTTATGAATCTTAGGCAATGAATAAAGGAGGGGAGTCATCGGATGATCCTGTCGTAATAAATCTACTGTTGATTGTAGAATGATATTATTCTCTACAGCCTGATTTAAAATTCCATCCAGCACTTTCTTAAATGCTGCGGTGGGATCTCTATCAAGTCTACTATAGACTTTTGTATCCGCCAGCTGAGAATCTAATTCTGCTTTATAGGCTCTGACGTCCTGTAGGACGATACCACCGCCCTTATCCGCCGAGCGGATTACAATGTCCCTTTATTCAGACAGTGATTTTAATGCTGGTCTCTCACTGTCAAATTCCTGACATGTCCTGATGAAAATGTTTAATCAATAACATTGAAACGTTGACTTCCAATGTGACTTGGTCTTGTTTTATTCCCCGCTGAGGGAGCCGTGAGTGCCGCCGACAGAGGGCTATATATATATATATATATATATATATATATAGAAATCCAACAATGAACGGCACTCAGAGACAGCATATGTTCTTCGTTGTTGGAGTGCCGGCTGCTGCTGGATGTGTATATATATATATATATATAAAAAATGTCCAGTATCATGCTATCCCTTTAATTTATTACTATCGTGCAGAAATGATACCACAGAGATTTGCTGTATGAAGAACTGTCCAACCGTTGGACGTTATGAACAACAATTTTGTAAGAAATGGGTCAGAATTCTTAACAAATGCTCATTCAACCTAATTCTACTTGTCATTGAGCATTCACAAAAAGAACTGTTTACTATTGCTGCCTTTGAAGTCCAACATCTATCTGCACTCACGTGTGATTCTGTGATTGATTGGTTTACTAAACTGAATAACCAGGTGGCTTTATATAAGAGAGATTTATTACGGTTTAAAAAGGACAAAATGACCAAAGTTGAAAAGGACTACGAACAACATAAGGTCTATCAATGGCTTACAGGCAATAGATCAAATGGCCCTAAACCACGGGTTCTCAAACTCGCCCCTCAGGACCCCACACAGTGCATGTTTTGCAGGTCTCCTCTCAGAATCGCAAGTGAGATAATTAGCTCCACCTGTGGATCTTTTAAAATGTTTCAGTGAGTAATTATTACACCTGTGTACCTGCTGGGTTACCTGTAAAACATGCACTGTGTGGGGTCCTGAGGACCGAGTTTGAGCACCTATGCCCTAGACTTCCGTTTTTCCGTTACCACTACCTAAAATCAATGCTTGACACTGCCTCTTCCCAGGAAACCATAAGTGCCAGACGTTGACCAAAAATCAACAAGAAATGCTCCTTTAGCAACCTTAACTAGCTCCAGGTGGGCAGGTCTACATGACGATTCTCCAGAAGGGGAACTCTGTTCAAAAGGCAAAGGCTGTGGAAAGAAACCACCGACTGTAAGGAGGAGATAGATAATTCATAGGAAGAAAGGTTGAAGACTAAGTCAGAATTATCGCTTCTAAGGAAAGGCTTGTCTTTTATTCCTAGTGTCCCCTTTAATGATTTCCAGTGGCAATTGGAAAAGTACAGTTGCACAGAAATTTTAAGTTTAAGGAATTTTACAACAAATCAGATGTTTCTACTAATAATCTTAAGGATATTATTCCGCCACAACTGAAGAAAATTATGCCCAAATCTACATTTGAGCCTAATTCACTCAATGCCAGCATAAAAACTTTAATGCGAGTTATGGATCATGAAGTTAAGCACTTGTTCAAAAAACCTTATCAATCACATCCTGTCTAGGAGAATGGCAATTAAAAACTTTCTGCCAATAAAAATTTAATCATTCGCCCCGCAGATAAGGGCGGAGCTGTTGTGCATCAGGATCTAACAAATTATAGGAGGGAAGCCCTTAGGCAGTTGAGTGACATAGCTACTTATCAAATGTTATAGGGGGATCCCATAGTTATTTTCCAATGAGAATTACGATCCATGTTATGTAGTGCTGTAAGCTCGGGCATTATCACGCAAGAATTGGCGGACGCATTACTACGGGAACATCCTATACTACCATTGATATATACATTACCAAAGATTCACAAGGGACTGGAGTCCCCTCCAGGAAGACCTATTATATCTGCTAGAGGCTCCTTGACTCAACCCATTTCTATCTATCGTGACACTATATTACAGCCTCCTGTTCAGGAGCGTGATACCTTTATTTTAGACACAACTATGGGGGTCATTCCGAGTTGTTCGCTCGCAAGATGATTTTAGCAGCATTGCACACGCTAGGCCGCCGCCCTCTGGGAGTGTATCTTCGCTTAGCAGAATTGCGAATGAAAGATTAGCAGAACTGCGAATAGAAAATTCTTAGCAGTTTCTGAGTAGCTCAAAACTTACTCCTACACTGCGATCAGCTCAGGCCGTTTCGTTCCTGGTTTGACGTCACAAACATGCCCTGCGTTCGGCCAGCCACTGCCCCATTTCTCCAGACACTCCCGCGTTTTATTCTGGCACGCCTGCGTTTTTCCGCATACTCCAAGAAAACGGTCAGTTTCTGCCCAGAAACACCCACTTCCTGTCAATCACACTCCGATTACTTCAACGATGAAAATTCTTCATTCGGACGTGAGTAAATCTACTAAGTTTTGTGCTAAAATACTTAGCGCATGCGCACTGCGTACCATGTGCATGCGCATTTTTGCCTTAATCGCTCCGTTGCGAAAATCTGCAACGAGCGAACAACTCGGAATGACCCCATATGTTCCTGGATAAAATAGGTACTTTGTATTATGTAGATCCAAGTACAGTAATGATTTGGGCAGACGTAGTCAGCCTATATACAGTCATCCCACATGCTGATAGCATCAGGGCAGACAAATACCTTTTACCTGTGAGCGACATGTATGATGACTGTTTCATTGATTTTTGATTGATGTTGTTAGAGTTCTTCTCACCAAGAATTACTTTCTGTTCGATGGTAAGTTTTATATACAACTCAATGGCTGTGCAATGGGATCGGAGTTGGCTCCAGCCCTTTCAAACAGCTATATGCTGGTGATTGAACAGAGAGTATTTTTTTATGACCCTTTCTTTGCATCCAGAATTACTTTTTTTTTTTTACCAGGTACAGTATATAGATGATTTATTCATCTTATGGAATACTGATGCTATGTCTTTTACCAAAAAGATTAAGGAACATAATGATCCAGAATGTCCAGTGAAGTTTTCAGTTAGATTGAGTCAGGCATCTGTTGATGTCCTGGAGGGAGGGCGGTGCTTTCACTATTACTGTACATCATAAAGATACTAATAGAAATACATTGTTGAAGATGAATATCTGCCACTCGAGTTTAAAGTGTGGCTTTCCTTTGTCCAAAATGATTTGTCTCAGTCGCATCAATAGTAACCTTGACCAAGCAATTATACAAATTGATCAACTAATTAGTAACTTAATTAGGCATGGCTACAATAGATCAAATGGTCACAAAGGATACAGTACTTAATATGGATTGCAACATGGTGTTGCAGAAAAAACATCAAGTAGAAACACGTGGGTGCTCTCCTGGGTTAACCATTTTAATATATGATTACCAGCTATCAGCAAGATAGCTAAGTATAACTGGCAAATACTGAAAACAGATGCTGCTTTACCTTTGAATGAAACTGTGTTGATGCCGTGTTATTCCAGAGGAGAAAACCTGTGTGATCTACTTGATAAATCTGACATTACTGAAAGAATGCTCATTGATACTCCTATGCATTTTTTATCCTTCAAGAAACCTGTGTTACAAGCCACCTCTGGTGGGTCTGTGTAATTGCATACTGACTCCTATGGCTCACCTGCAGTGACTCTCCTCATTAAGGGGGCTTGTCCCTTTTGGCTGTCCTGATTGGATATTGTGTCTTTTATTACCCAGCCTGCCTAGGACCTAGTTGCTAGTTATACTCAGTCCTTATCCTGATTCTGTACTACCCTGATTTACTCAGTCTATCCTGACAAACCCTGATGAACCCTGAACAGTTTGTGTAATCCTGTCATGCTCTGGGCCTGCTGTTTCCCTGCAAGTGACTGATCCTGGGTGCTCCAGTCTACACTGTCTCTGTTAAGAGCTTCTGTTTATTTACCTGATTCTGTTAAGAGCTTCTGTTTATTTACCTGATTCTGTGCACAATCTGGAGTACTCCAGTCTGTATTTGCTCAACTAGAGCTTTTGTTTGTACCCTGTGTTATTACCCGTGTCTTGTCAGTTTGGTCACGCAGTATGTCTATCTGTGTCACTCGTAGCATCTATTCCACCATGTTATACATGTACAGTTGGTGTCGCTATTAGTGGTCACTTTAGTATTCCAGCCCTGCCTGTTTGTACATCTGTAGCCAGCGCCGCTCCATGGTCTGGCCCTGTATTTCTGTCTGCCTGTGCCGGCGCTGCTTTGCAGTCCAGTCCAGCAAGTCCATTTGTGAGTTCCTGTGTTGCGTGCTATCTGCTCCTGTATTTCTATCTGCCTGTATTATGTATAGACGCTAACAGGGACTGCACCGCTATCATCTCGGCTATTAAAGTTCAGTACCCATTGCCTGGTTTCTCATCTCCAGTACTGTGGCACTAGTGAGTACCATCTGCCGCAGTGATCCCATGCCAGTCGCACACAGCATCCTTGTCTATCATAAAAACCTGGGGGCATCTGAGTACTGGGCGGACCTAAACCTCCAGGGAAAGGCGGCTGCTATAGGTGAAGTCTTTGGCTGCAGGAAGCTAAAGGACTGGTGGGCAAGACCAACAGTGCCACCTAGTATCATCCTGGTGGCACCCCTAACAACCTGGCTGCTTTAGATGTACTTGTACGACTTGCCTGCATTTAATTCCCAGGGATACGTTTAATCATCCTCACTCTGGGAAGTAATATCAGATTGGATATCACTTGACGTGCAATAGCACCTATGTGGTGTATCAAATTATTTGTCCATGCAGTCTGTCGTACATCGGCAAGACCCAGTGCAAATTTAAAAATAGAGTGACGGGCCACTGGTCCACAATTCGAGCAGCGCTGGTTGCTAAAACTAAATCTAATGGCCCGTCATTTTGTTGAGCACAGACATAGGGGTATATTCAATGCTTGTCGGATCCTTTCCAACAAGCATTGTTGGAAAAGGATCCGACAAAGCAGTATTCAATGAACTGCCAAATCCGACAGGATTTGGCCGTTCCCGACAATGCCAATCCAACTTTTTTTTAAAGTCGGATTGACATTGTCTGAAAGGACACATTCATGTACAGGCGCCCTCACAATAATGATGCGGCTCTGTTCCGTAATGTGCATGGCCACATATAGTAGTTGCACATTACTCACAACTGAATTGGCCCCTTTGAATGATAGCGCAAAACAGGACCAGATGTTAGATTTTCTTAGGGTACAGGATTACCACACCAGCACTTTGGGGTCAATTCGATTAGATTAAATTAGGTCCTGTGAGCCATTTTCAACTTGCATTGCTTTTTCAGATGATTTTTGTGTGTGCATCCCACTGAGGGTGTGAAAAGGATGGTAAATTTTTATTTTAAGGTAAGAATGTTGGGACTTGCTTCAAACCCATTGCACATCTCCCACCCAATGAGTTAATATGCATTTCAATTTTTTCTATCAGCTTAATTAAAAAATGGCCTTAAAATACCCCAAAATTAACTTTTTCATTTTTTATGCACCCTAAATGTAATTAAAGTACAAAAAGTTATTGCTTTTTATCATATTTTTTAACTATTAAAAAGAAAAAAATTGAAAGTGGCCTCAAAGTACCCCCAAATCACTTTTTTCTTCTTTTTTTATTTTTGTTTAATTTGTTTGTAATTAAATTAGTTTACTTTTTTATCATTTTTAAAATGTAAAAAAATGCACAAATCAGCCATTTAACACATTTTAAGAACCTCTAGCACTTTTCCTGTGCCTGGTAACAGCCTTCTATATGATTCTGCTATCTCAGTTGTCACTTTTTTGGGGTTCCTAATTTTTTCATGCATTTCTCCCAGGGTTTTTTTTTTAGTTGATCACATTTCAGTACAAAAGTACATGTATAACAGTTGTATGAGTTCAGATAATATTGTAACTTGTAATAAAGAGGTGTGGTATGACTTGCCGGCGCTTGGGATCCTGGTCCGCAGCATACCGGTGCCAGGATCCCAACCACCGTAATGTTGGCATCGTGGCGAGCAGAAAAGAGCCCCTTGCGGGCTCGTTGTGCTCGCCATGCTGTGGGCACGGTGGTGCGCTACGTGTGCCATGCTATTTATTCTCCCTCCAGGGGTGTTGTGGACACCCCAAGAGGGAGAATACTTGTCGGTATACCGGCGGTCGGGATTCCGGCATCAGTATGATGAGCGTCGGGATCCCAACAGCCGGTATATCAAATGCCACCCGTAATAAAGCATAGACATTAAAAGCAACTGAGTGATCTAATGCACCGTTAGAGGATAAGGTATAGGAAACATAAAGAGAAAGAAAAGAAGAAAGGTAAATGTAGAGAGAACCTATGGGATGGAGCCTCGAGAGAAAGGCTATAGCTAAGATTAATAAAGAATTGTCCCAATTGGGATATTATCGGAGAAATGGGAAAGGGGAATTCTGAGATGCCGGCCAGGGATTCCATACCTTATCAAAGGATTTGGCAGAGTGTTTGATTATGCTCATCATATACTCCATCTTGTAGTTGTACCAAATACGATATATAATTTCATTTAAATATGGGGAAGAGGGCTTCTTCCAATCTGCAGCAATTTGGAATGTCGTGGCATTTATAATATGTTGCGCTAGTTTGCTTTGACAGCTAGTTAGTTCTGCAAATCCCAGTGGGTAAAGAAAATATTTGGGGTCAGAAGAAACAGGGTCTTTAAGAACTTGTGAAATAAGGGTTATATAATTTTTTTCCATAGTGTCATGATCTTAGGACATTGCCACCAAATATGAAGAAATGTACCCTCATCAGAGCACCCCCTCCAGCATCTATCTGAGGTATCTGAATACATTGTTCACAGGCGGGTGGGCACATAGTACCACCTGTATATCAGTTTATATACATTTTCTTTAATTTTGACACATATGGAACTAGAGGCAGCATTATCCCGTATCTCTGACCATTCTCCCGGGTCTAGCTTGAAACCCAAGTTTCTTCCCCAGGCAGCCTTTGGTCAAGGAGCATCTCCAGCAGAGCATCTCAAAAGTTGTAAGGGGCCTCTTAATGAGGAGAGCGCCTATCTTGGAATGGAAGTGTCTAATCTGGAGATGCTGATAAAAATCCATAGAAGGGAGCTCTGTCCATACTTGAATCTGAGAGAATTGGGAAAAGCCAGCATCTTTAGTGATATCATTTAGATACAATATGTTACCCCTTTTCCAATGAGAAATAGCTGATCTATGTAAGCCTGGAGGGAAATCAGGGTTATGGAATAAAGGGACCAAGGAGATGGGCTGGGAGCTAACTTGTATTTTCTATTAACGAAATCCCAAATGGATAAGGTGCGCAAAATGATCGGGCGAGAAATCACAGAAAGGGGACGGCGTGTCTTCAGAAGCCATAGTAAGGAAGAGATCGTGGAGAGGCCCAATTCGTCCGCTTCAATATCAACCCAGATCTTTCCAGCCCTGGGATTGCACCATTGTACACTGTGGGTGAGTTGTGCTGCTAAATAATATTTTTTGAAGTCAGGAATACCCAGGTCTCCACTCTGGGAAGGATGCTGCAAAACTTTCAGTTTTACCCTAGGGCGTTTATCGGACCAAACGAAGTGAGACGTTTGGAATTGCAAGAATTTGAATACATAAGGAGGGAAATATATTGGGAGGGTTTGAAAAAGGTACAGGAACCGAGGGAGTATGCTCATTTTCACTGAGTTCACACGACCGATCCATGAGATGAATTGATTAGACTATAATTGTAGGTCAGATTTGATTTGATCTAATAAACGAGGAAATTTGGCCTGAAAAAGTTGATGATGGTTGCGAGTCAAGTAAATACCTAAATACTTAATTTTTTGTTTATGCCAAGCAAATGGGAACGAGACTTCTAGAGTATGTTTAATTGGAGCTGGAATATAAAAATAAGTACTGTACTTCCATCTTACTGGTATTAATTATATATCCTGAGTGTGTAGAGTAGAGGTAAATTTAAGAAAAAATTGGTTCCATAGAGATGAGCAGGATCAGAGAGAGAAAGTAAGACATCATCCGCATATAATGCTATTTTATGTTCTTTGGGTTCTGCCCTCACCCCTGTGATCGCGGCGTTGCAACGGAGCCTCACTGCTAGACGTTCCATAATTAAGGCAAAAATTAGGGCCGAGAGCGAACAACTCTATCTGGTACCATTGGCAATCCCGAAATGAGGGGAGGTGTATTGATTAACTGAAACCATTGCCGTAGGTGAACGATATAACACTGAAAACTAGTGATGAGCGGATTCGGTTTTACTCGGTTTTACTCGGTTCTCAAAACCGAATCTTATTGGCTCACTGATGTCACGTGTTTTGGATAGCCAATAAGATTCGGTTTTGAGAACCGAGTAAAACCGAGTAAAACCGAATCCGCTCATCACTACTGAAAACCCCTTAGTAGAATTTCCCAGAGAAACCCATTTTTCGTAAAACTTTGAAGGTGAAGGACCACGAAATGCGGTCGAACGCCTTCTCAGCATCTAACGCCAATATAATTGCAGGCAATTTTTCTGTTTATGGATAGAGTGGATCAAGTCAATATTTCTTCTTGTATTATCAGGCGCTTGACGCCCTGGAATAAAACGTACTTGGTCTGGGTGTATTAGTTGAGGAAGAAGAGGGGCCAACCCTCAGGTCACATTTTACAGAATATTCGCACACCCTCGTTGCGATTAGCATGAATTGCCATTCTTAATGGGATCTTGCATTTCTTTGGTGCACATATTTGTGCGATGCATGTGAGTTTAATGATGTGAGTTTACTTTCGCAAACTTGCTTCTAATTGGATTGAGGCCATTGTTTGATATTACCATTATTTCCAAGCTGTATTCATTGTGTACACATGATATATCCATATAGAAACAAATATATACATGTCTTTCTTTCCCCTGAAATCCTCATTGCTGCGAAGCTATCGCTTGTTTGTTTCATACAGGCTATCTGGAAGATTGGGTAAAAATAGGATTTTAATTACCTACCGGTAAATCCTTTTCTCGTAGTCCGTAGAGGATGCTGGGGTCCACATTAGTACCATGGGGTATAGACGGGTCCACTAGGAGCCATTGGCACTTTAAGAGTTTAACAGTGTGGGCTGGCTCCTCCCTCTATGCCCCTCCTACCAGACTCAGTCTAGAAACTGTGCCCGAGGAGACGGACAACTTTGAGAGAAGGATATTACACAGATAGTGGAGAGATTCACACCAGCTCACACAAACAAGGCAAACCAAGCTAACTAGCTTGAACACAGCAACAGCTGAACAACATTACTTTAACCAAGTAACAACACAGTACTTAACCAAGAACAAAGCAGTACTGAACCAAGTAACCATTGCAGGACAACGAAGCACTGGGTGGACGCCCAGCATCCTCTACGGACTACAAGAAAAGGATTTACCGGTAGGTAATTAAAATCCTATTTTCTCTAACGTCCTAGAGGATGCTGGGGTCCACATTAGTACCATCGTCTGCTTAGAAGCAGGACACCCAATTTTCTTGGGAATATAAAGGACAAACAGAGTACGATTTCCTGTGACGAGCAGTCCTCTTCACATAGATCTTCAAAGCCCTCACAACATCCAAGGACTTTGATGTAATTGAGGAGTCAGTAGCTACTGGCACCACAAAAGGTTGGTTGATATGAAAAGCCGACATAACCTTTGGAAGGAACTGCTGACGCGTCCTGAGCTCAGCTCTATCTTCATGGAAGAGTAAGTAGGGGCTTTGACAGGACAAAGCCCCCAATTCCGACACACGTCGAGCAGAAGCTAAGGCCAACAATGAGACAGCCTTCCACGAGAGAAACTTGACCTCAGCCTCCTGTAAAGGCTCAAACCAATCTGATTGCAGGAAATGCAACACCATGTTAAGATCCCAGGGTGCCGTCTGCGCCACAAAGGGAGGCTGGATATTCAGAACCCCTTCCAAAAAAGTCTGAATCTCAGGGAGGGCAGCCAATTGTTTCTGGAAGAAAATGGATAAAGCCGAAATCTGGACCTTTATGGATCCCAAACGCAGGTCCATATCCACACCTGCTTGCAGGAAGAGGAGAAACCATCCAAGCTGAAACTCCACCGTAGGAAACTTCTTGGATTCACACCAAGACCCATATTTTTTCCAAATGCGATAGTAATGTTTAGATGATACTCCCTTCCTAGCCTGTATCAGGGTAGGAAGAACTGTGCCCTTCCGGGCTAAGAACTGGCGTTCAACCTCCATGCCGTCAAATGTATCCGCGGTAAGTCTTGATAAGCGAATGGACCCTGTTGCAGAAGGCCCCTGCGAAGAGAAAGAGGCCTTGGAGCCTCCAGCAGTAAGTCCAGAAGATCCGCGTACCAAGCTCTCCTTGGCCAGTCCAGAGCAATGAGAATTGCCTGAACCCTTGTTCTCTTTAAGAGTTTTAGAATCCTTGGAATGAGTGGAAGTGGAGGGAACACAGATCCTGACCTGAACACCCACGGAGTTACCAGAGCATCCACCGCCACTGCTTGTGGGTCTCTCGACCTGGAACAGTACCTTCGAATTATCTTGTTGAGACAAGAGGCCATCATGTCTATTTGAGGCAGACCCCAATGACTGGTCACGTCTGTAAACACCTCGGGATGGAGAATGTCCCTGCATGCTCTTCTGCCCAGAGAAGGATCCTTGTTATCCCTGACATAGCAGCTCTGCTCTTTGTTCCTCCCAGTCGGGTTATGTAGGCCATCGTCGTTACATTGTCCGACTGTACTTGAATGGCCTGATTTCGCAGAAGATGTGCCGCTTGGAGAAGACCGTTGTATACGGCTCTTAGTTTCAGAATGTTTATTGGAATAATGGATTCCAGACTTGACCACCTTCTTTGGAAGGTCTCCCCTTGAGTGACTGCGCCCCAACCCCTGAGGCTTGCATCCATGGTTAGAAGGATCCAGTGCTGAACCCCGAACCTGCAGCCCACCAGAAGGTGAGGCATTTGCAGACACCAGAGGAGTGAAATCCTTGCTTTCGGCGACAGACGTATCCTCTGCATGTGTAAGTGAGAACCCGACTACATGTTTAGGAGATCCAATTGGAAGGACCGAGCATGAAATCTTCCATACTGTAGAGCCTCGAATGAGGCAACCATTTCCAAACGTGACTTTGGAAAATTTATGATCCATCCACGAGCAGTTGAGTAGTGAGAGCAATGTACCGTAACGACTACTCCTTGGAGGACGGCCGTAACAGCAGATCATCCAGATATGGAATAATGTTCACTCCTTGCCTGCGAACAGCTTTGCCATCCCTTTGGGGAACACCCTCGTTGTCGCGGAGAGGCCGAACGGCAGTGTCTGGAACTGAAAATGACAACCCAACAGCGCAATCTGAGAGAAACCTGGTGTTGTGGTAAGCGGAACATGGATGTAAGCATCCTTGATAGCCAGGGATACCAGGAATCCTCCCCCCTCTTCCGACCTGAGGGCACTGCTCACAGAGACTCCCTGTTGAACTTGAATCCCCTCTAAGAAGGGTTTAATGATTTCAGGTTCAAATTAGGTCTGACCAAACCGTCCAGTTTCGGTACCACAAAGAGGTAGGAATAGTAACCCTTGCTTTTCCGATGACTTGGAACTGTAACAATAACAGTTACTGTTTCCCAATATGGAATGGCTTCCTGCAAGATAGCCCTTTCTGTCAGCAGAGCTGGTAAGCCTGTTCGAAGAATCGGTGAGGTGGGACTTCTTGAAAACTCCATACTGTACCCCTGGGACACCATATCTTTTACCCAGGGGTCGAGTCCTGATGACATCCAGACCTGACCGAAATGTCAGAGCCACGGTCCCACCTGCCCAATCTCCAGGCCGGGACGTCCACCGTCATGCAGAGGATTATGAGAAAACATAGCCAGGTTTCTGTGCCTCGAAACCGGCAGGTGCATGTTTTCTGGATTATCCCCGACCACCTCTGAAGAACCTCTGAGGGACTTCTTACCCTTTGCGGTATAAAAGGACTGTAATGGAAACGTAGATACGGATATTTTCCCCCCGTTGTCTGAGTGGCTGAGGGAAGAAGGGTCACTTACCCGTGGTTGCCGCGGAGATCCACACATCCCATGCGTCCCCCCAAATAGAGCCTAACCTGTGAAGGGCAGGTTCTCCACGCTGATCCTGGAGTCCGCATCTGTAGACCTTTGGCGCAGCCAGAGTCCCCTGCGTGTCGAGACAGCCATGGGAGACGTCCTTGCATTCAGGTGACCCAGGTCCTTCATGGCCTCCACCATGAAACCAGCAGAAACCTGTATGTGACGGAGAAACAATTCAATGTCACTTCTATCCAGAGAATATACTGTAAACCTTTAGTAACGTGCCTGACCACCTTACTATGGCTATAGAAAACTATGCACAGGCAACCGTGGGCCGTAACACCACGCCTGAAGCAGTGTATATGGATTCTTGTCTCAATCTTGCAGTCCGCCAGGTCTAACAGAGTGACAGAACCAGGGATAGGTAAAAGCACCCGTTCTAGACAGCCCAGTACAGAAGCGTCTACTATAGGAAAGTTCATTCCCTTTTTTTTTTTAAGGGAAAGGAAAGGCCGTGAGAGCCCTATTAGGGATCTGGAATTTCATCTCCATGAGATCCCTGAATATTTTTAGTAATGTTTTTAATCAGAGTAATGTGTAACACATCCCCAATGGCCTCCATCAGGAGCTGAACCCGCGGGCAAGGGATGTCTCATCCCCCTGCATATCTCCACCACCGCCTCCCATATCAGAGTCGGTATCCGTGTCGACTTGCATAATTGGGCAAGAGCACGCTGTTGGGCATATACCAGGGGATCTTGATGAGGCAGTGGAACAGAACCAGACAAAACCTCTACAGCGTGTCTCAAACCTGCATTGTAGCCCCATTATGAGCTATCCCAGATGAAATCTGGGATATAAATCCCTTATTGAAGCCACCCACAACGGTCCGAAGTCAGAAAACTGAGACATAATATTACATTCTTGAGCACATGGAATGGATTCTCTGGAGAAGATACATACTCAGCAGTACCAGACACAGAGTCCCTGAACATGGTAAGGTGGGATATATGTACATACACAGGAAATGTCAGACACAGTTTCCCCCAAGTACCTTCAGAGAAACACAGAAGTAAAGGAGCCATCACCCACACGGTGCCCCAGGAGACAGTATAGAACATAAGCCCGGCGCTGACTGTGCACCCCATCAGACTACACAGTTGTAACAGTGAATAAACACTCTCCCTCCCTTCTATAACCCCCTGTACCTTACAGTATAGCTGGAGTTATGTGAAGTGTCAGCGCTCCCTGTCAGCATAGCAGTGCAATGATCTGCAGGGAGAAAATGGCGCTGGTGAGCTGCTGGATCTGCTCTGAGGAGAAGATCCGCCCCAACAATGGTGCGTCTTCCCGCAATTTGAATTCTTTAGATTGGCCTGAGGAATTGATTGCTGGCAGTAGACAGAGCCCCTGAAAGCAATGGTGACCAGTGTAAGGGTATTGCGCTGGCCCAGGGCACCCCTCACAGCGCCGCACATCTGTACCGCTGAGCCTTCTGGAGCGCAGCCTCAGCGCTGCGCTTCCACCCTGATGCCGCCATTCTCACCAGCTCCCCGCTCGTCGGGGGGGGCGGTGTCCTTTCTCACCACCTCGTTCTTCTGGCTCTGTTAGGGGGTGGCGGCATGCTGCGGGAGTGAGCGGTCGCCTTGGCGGCTAACGATCATCACCCTCAGGAGCTCAGTGTCCTGTCAGCGGAGATAGTGGCCATTAACCTCTCAGGGTTGGATACTACTCCCCCCTAAGTCCCACGAAGCAGGGAGGCAGTTGCCAGCAGCCTCCCTGTGTCTAACTCTAAGAAGAATAAGAAAACTAGAAAAACTCCTATGGAGCTCCCCTAGCTGTGACCGGCTCCGTCGGGCACATTTTCTAAACTGAGTCTGGTAGGAGGGGCATAGAGGGAGGAGCCAGCCCACACTGTTAAACTCTTAAAGTGCCAATGGCTCCTAGTGGACCCGTCTATACCCCATGGTACTAATGTGGACCCCAGCATCCTCTAGGACATAAGAGAAATGTAAATGGTGTTACAGAACTATTAGGGGTATGTTTAATAAAGTGCGGGTTCTTAGACGTGAAGATGTTTGTAATAGCAACCAATCAGATTCTACCTATTATTTTCTATAAGGTGCTAGATAAATGCTAAGTAGAATCTGCATTTTAGCATATATCCTTTACCTGCTATAATAGACATGGATTGACTTTCTGCTAAAATACCCCAAATAGTACAAGAATAACATAACATTGTGGGTGTAGAGAAAACATTGTAGGGACCAACAGCAGCTCGGTTCCGGTATGAATGGTCGACCATGTTATGGTCGACAGTCATTAGGTCGACCACTATTTGTCGACATTGACATGGTCGACAGGGACACATGGTCGACACATGAAAATGGTCGACACATGAAAGGTCGACACATGAAAAGGTCGACATGAGTTTTTTTACTTTTTTTGTGTCGTTTTTTGCGTAAAGTGACTGGGAACCCCAATTAGTGCACCGCGTCCCCTCGCATGGTGCCTTCGCTCCGCTACCGCTTCGCTTGGCACAGATTACCGTTCCAATCGTAGTCCACGTGGATCGTAAAGTATGGAAAAGTTCCCCAAAAGAAAAAAAAGTAAAAAAAACTCATGTCGACCTTTTCATGTGTCGACCTTTCACGTGTCGACCATTTTCACGTGTCGACCATGTGTCCATGTCGACCATGTCAATGTCGACCAATAGTGGTCGACCTAATGACTGTCGACCATAACATGGTCGACCATGTGAACGGATACCCAGCAGCTCATACCCTCTTTAAGAAGGGGTGCCCTCAGGCACAACAGTAATTCCCCCCCCCCCCTTGCATCATTTTATCATTTTCATTGATTGGTTATAAGCACTCAGTTGATGACTGCCAATTTAATAGAATAATAAAAAATCCATGATTTTACATTTTTTATTATGTATACATATTTAGATGGTATATGGTATAGTATAGAGGAAATATTTTGCAGTCACTGGTATATTTCAGGTTGACAGTACCAAAACAAGCATCCGAGGGCCACCCCTAGGTACGTGCCTCACATGCCTAATGGGAAATTCGCCATTGGGTAAGACTGGCGGTTAGGCAGGGAGTGGCTTCCTATTGGCTTCCCTCTCTCTCTGTTAATCGTGGCCCGGACTTGCTGGACCAGGGGGAGAAAACACCTCTCCTTGGAGCTGGCTGTCCTGTGAGTGATTGGCAAGTAGGGCTTTCAATAGCAGAGCAATTCCTGTGCACGGACTCGCTGGCGGTGGTGGATTTTACTGGGGGAGCTGCAGCCCCTAGGTATAAGCCTCCACTGATAGGGATTTAAGTCCTAGTTTCTGAGACACAGGACAGTTACCCATTAACTTTCCTATATGCCAGCATTTTTGTATCTGACAGGAATTGCAAATACTGTACCTGTAATCCACTCTAAATTCACTCTCAGCAACTACAGCATTGATATTTAGATGCATAAATTCAGCCAGTCATCCTTTAGATTTGGGGGGATTCAATAGCCATGGTGAATAACTGCAGACTAATTGATCCTCTGCGGCTATCCAATTATCCCCAAAGCAAGGCCGCCGGCGGCAGCTCTATTGGGCATTTTTTCCAGGACCTCAGCAGGCTTTGATAAAACAATGGCCGATAATTCTTTTTTCCGCGTTCACGGCAGTGAAAACACATAGGTCCGTGAATTTATCATAGATTCTATGTGTTTTTCGCCCGAAAATAGATTTAATACATTTTTCAGCCATAACAAAGAGGCACTAATTAAAGTCCCTGAAAAAACAAACCTGGGATAAATGACAAATTGTGTACAAGTCCAGTTTTTTGTGGTCAAAAATGATTGTGCCTTACTGACAATGTAGTGCATGACAGACAATGTAAGCAAGCATTTAAATGGTTAATATAGTTTATTGTAAAGTTATTATCTAAATTCAGTATTTTTTTTAATGAGCCTTCTACTGTATAAAGAAACAAAAACATGCTAAATATAACTGAACAGTGTATAACAATGTGGGCCACAAAAAAATCAGGAAAATATCAACTGTACTTAAAGGTAACATGGGAATTTCCCATTCTATAAATATTATTTCAATTGCAGACAAAAGTCTTATGGCTTTCACAAGTTAAAAGTCCTTTCGGAATTGCTAAATAGGACAGTATTAATAGAACCATCTGCTTGTTGATGGAGTCAGTCATCCCATGTATGCAGACAATTAAAAGAATTTGCACATCCATAGTCTAACTGATTAATGACTTTTGTATATCAGGGTTGGCCTTTGCGTAGTGGCTGCTAAATTTGGATGGATGTTTCCAAGGTGATTTCTATTTACCATCATAATATCATCTTACTTTCAGCTACCACCCCTTACTGTACAATTTTGGCAGTGTCAGGATCCGGTATTGATGGGAAATTCAAGCATGATTTCTAGGGCCCTATTTAGCGTAGGAGCAAGTTAGCAACTACAGCTAAAGGGGGTAAATGTGTATCAGGATAATGATGCAATCAAAGAATGTAAATAAAATGTGTGTTTGAATGCAAGTGAAAATTTGCCTGTATTTGAATGTACCACAAAAATGTATTTTACACTGCAGTATAGCTGAAGCCAAGCCCCATCCCTGCTCTAAGGGTGGGATGCATCAAGCATCGTACCTTGCTTGCGATAAATCCGGCCACTCTTCGCAAGCACAATGGTGTTTACTTTACTATCTCTGTATGCATGAAGAAAATCCCAAAGGACAGCTCTAGTGGTAAGAGCTGTCCTTTGCAATGATATGACTCCTGGGTTTATAATCCGGAGTCCTATATGCACATGTGTCTAGTGCCGCACGTGCTGCAGGGAGTGCTGGGATTGAATTGGATCCCTATCAGCGGGAAATTGCAAAGGCAAGCCCATAGATTTCTATTGGGCAATGCCACCTAAAGATAGCGCTTCCCAGAGCATCCAAGCCCCGCAATCTACCACATTCCGGGGCTTGGTACATATGCTGTAAGCAGGAAAACCTTAAATGGGATTTTCTGAGTTTTGGCTGCATTTTAAAGCTTGCTGCATCCTGCCTCTGAACATAATAGTTCCTACTTCTCCAAGCTTGCAGTGCAAAATTATTTTGCCTCCTGTATGTACAAAATTGCATCCTGTAGCTAGGTTTGGTCCTAAATTTTAATGAATCCGTTATTATTATCTTGCACTATGTGTTTATGTTATACACTTTTTTGTCAGGTGCAACATTTGTAAAGTGAACATTAAGAAAAAGAATATTGGTGCAAAAATAGGGCCTAATTCAGACCTGATCGCAAAAGCAAAATCTCTCTCTAATGGACAAAGCCATGTGCACTGCAGGTGGGGCAGATATAACATGTGTAGAGAGAGTTAGATTTGGGTGGGTTATTTTGTTTCTGTGCAGGGTAAATACTGGCTGCTTTGTTTTTAAACTACAATACAGATTTCAGTTTGTAAACACACCACCCAAATCTAATACTCTCTGCACATGTTACACCTGCCCCACCTGCAGTGCACATGATTTTGCCCATTAGAGAAAAATGTTGCTGCTGCGATCAGGTCTGAATTAGGCCCATAATGTGGAATATTAATACAGATTTCTCCGACAGGGTCCACAGGTTATCCACAGGATAACATTCGGATATGATGAAGCGACAGTGGATTTGCACCAATCAGTCAAGGCTTTCCAGTCTCCCAGCATGCAATGGGCTCGTCCATATATCCCCGCCTCCTGGCTCAGGCAAATCAGTTTTTTGTTTGGTGTGGCAGGAGCAGGACCATGGTCAGAGGGCCGCTGGTTTTTAACAGCCCTAAGCTTTCTTATTTTATTTTTAGTTTTACTGTTTTTCTGAGCAATCTTTCTAAACAGTGTCTTATACGTACCAACAACTCTCCGCTGGGTCGCGACAACGCTTACCCATGAGTACAGTACTGTTTCGGTGGGCATCTGTGTCGGATATGCTAGCAGGTCCAGCAGACGTTACCAGGCTGTGGCCGGAGCATGGGGAGAAGGTAAGGCATCGGTTCCACTTAGAAGGGGAATACGGACACAGCCGCACTGTTTTGGGAGCAGACTACCAAACAGTCGCTGACGCGGCTGCCACCTCGGGTGCACCAGCACTAGGCCTTAGGGATCATAGGCTCCAGGAATAGTATGAGGCCGCTATCCCTAGGGTTGATGTCAGCAGTGTCAGATGCTCTCCTAGTCGCCCCTCCCCCTGGTTCATGACCAGTTTCCTCTGAGTCTCCTGCCATGAACTGTTTCCCGCTTCCATCTCAGACGCTGTACACAAAGGGGACCCAGTCGCTGCATAGGCGGCTGTGTTCACTGAGCATCTGTGTTCAGTGAGCGTCTGTTTTCACTATAGGTTCATGGAGTGGCCGTGTACACTAGTAGTATCTGGATCCACTCAGCGTTCGCTAACGTATTGATCGGTCCTGGAAGCGAGGTGAGTCTCCCTGTATCCCACTCTACAGAGTACGGATAATACAGCACTATGTCTCTATCTACCTTTTTGAGTATGAATAGTTAGATAAGTGCCTATTGCATATGAGTCTGTATACATTTACTGTTGTTTCTTTCGCAATGCATCTGAATACGGTAGATCTGTTAAAACATGATTCAGTAATATGTTCTCCTACATACTTGAAATGTAGCTGTAGTTGATGATGTGCTCATATTGCTTATTATACTAATATATAACATGTGACTGACTGCTAGTGTGATTGCTGACTTTACTATATTCTGTCAGTTTTGTTCTATTCCGATCCTCAATGTTGGTGCATGGGTAGGGTTGGATTGTATGTCACTTTAAAAAGCTTAAAGTGATTACAGTCACAAATTGTGTAATACACTGTGGAAGTGTTGATTATAGATCATGTCTAAAAGCGGCAAAGGTGAGGAAGATACACTCACAGCAACACCAACACTCATATCATGTTTGTCTTGCAAAGCTGTGTTATCCTCTCAGGATCTGGTTCAGGATGGTTTGTGTGCAAATTGTTTTAGCTTTCATCAGGGGTTCTTGAAAAATACAAGGCAGATTCAGGTGCAGGTTGATCCACCTTGGGCTATGTTTGCACAGACTTTTTCCAATATAGCTGAAACGATAATTCCTTCAACTCCGGTACCGGGGATAAGTTACACGATTAACCCTTACATGTAGCTTCCCACCTGTGGTGTATCACTTCCAGCAGCTGCCTCTCAAAAGAAACAGGCTGATAAGCTGGTGGTAAGTAAATCTTCATCCTCACAGGCTACACATGGTTCAGATGAGGATTCATCGGAGGATGAAAGCTCAATTAATTCTACTTCGGCATACGAAGAGGAAGAGGAAGGTCTCAGCTCAGTGGATATAGCTGAGTTAATTAAAGCTATGAAAGCCATTCTATCCTCAGACAATTCAGCAGAGCCTGTGTTAAAAACCAAGGCACCTGTGGGCCCGTTATTTTCCCGCAAGCTGGTACTTGTGGTTCTCCAAGTACCAGCTTGTGGGGGAGGCTTGCTGGGACTTGTAGTTCTTCTACAAAAACCCAATATTCTTTCATTCACACAATGGCTATCAGCCTCCCATCCACCGCCCATGGATGGGGGGCATCCTCGGGCTTCACCCCTGGCCCTTGGGTGGCTGGAGGGGGGGACCCCTTGATTTAAGGGGTCCCCACTCCTCCAGGGTACCCCGGCCAGGGGTGACTAGTTGGGGGGTAATGCCACGGCTGCAGGGACCAGTATAACAGCTGTGGCATTATCTCTCTGGCTAGTGGAGACCGGTGCTGGTTTAAAAAATACAGGGGACCCCTACGTCTTTTGTCCCCCGTATTTTTTGAACCAGGACCGGGCGCATAGCCCGGTGCTGATTGTTTAAATATGGGGAGACCCCAGTCATTTTTCCCCCTGTATTTTTTCAACCAGGACCGGTTTAAAGATGCTTAGGAGGGGGGACCCCACGTAATTTTTTTTTAACCCATTCACACCCCTTCCCACTGATAAGCATGCACGGATCTCACTGATCCGTGCATGCCTATCAGAATACGGATAAAAAAAGCAGGTCTATTTGAAAACGGCTTTTTTTTAACGAATTGTAGCATTTACCGGCAGTGTTTGGCTATTGCCGGAAGTGATTGGGAATACGAATTCTTAGTAAATTACAGAGTTGTATACCTAAACAGGCGTGTTTGACCAATGGTGTATTCATTCGTATTTTTTTATCTGCCCTCAAAACAAATACGAATGCCCTCATCACTGCCAAGATTTCTGTTTAGTAAATTCCCGAGATGACACTTTGAAATAAAAAAAAAATAGGTCAAAATCGGGAGCTTAGTAAATATACCCCTATGTTTCTTATGATAGAAGTAAGAAGGTCATTAGCCTGGTGGATACAGACATCTCATCTGGACAAGGGGAGACCCTTTTGGATATCAGATTGGGAAATTCTGACGACAGATGCTAGTCTCCAGGGCTGGGGAGCAGTGTCAGGAAGGTTGTGTTTACAGGGGCAATGGACCAAGAAAGAAGGTTGCCTGCCAATAAATATATTGGAACTTCGGGCCCTATACATGGCACTGATTCAGGACATTCTTCGGGGAAAACCAGTCCAGATCCACCCGGACAATGCGATGGCAGTAGCGTACCTCAACCATCAGGGAGAAATTCGCAGCCGAAAAGCGATGAAGGAGGTAAGTCACAAAGTAAAGTGGGCAGAACTTGATCATCCAGCCTTGTCCGCAGTGTTCGTTCCGGGAGTCCTAAACTGGGAAGCGGACTTTCTCAGTCGACATGCCATTCAGGCAAGCAAATGGGCTCTACACCCAGAGGTCTTTCAGACTCTAGTAGACAAGTGAGGGTTGCCAGAGATAGATCTCATGGTGTCCCGTCTGAACAACAACATTCTCGCATACGGGTCAAGAACAAAGGATCCCAGAGCAATCTTTTTGGATGCCCTGTTGGTGAGATGGGACTTCCATCTGGCTTATGTGTTTCCTCCAATCACCCTATTACCCAGGGTGGTGAGAAAGATAAAGCAAGGGAAAGGTGCCGTGATACAAATAGCTCCAGCTTGGCCCATTAAGCATTGGTACACAGATCTGCAGAGAATGTCGATGAATGCTCCACTTCTGCTCCCTCAACGTACAGATCTACTGATGCAGGGTCCTTGTTATCACAGACATCTGGATCAACTGTCTTTTACGGCGTGGCTCTTGAAACCTCTATCCTGAAGTCAAGAGGATTCTCACAACAGGTAATTCAAACTATGCTCAGAGCAAAGAAACCTTCCTCAGCTTGCATTTATCACTGAATTTGGCAAACCTATATTCATTGGTGCAGTGAACGGAAAATGGACCCTAAGTCTTTCAGAGTTTCCAGGTTCTTAGCATTCCTTCAGGCAGGAATAGATAAAGGTTTGAATGTGGCTTCGTTGAGAGTGCAAGTGTCAGCATTGACTGTATGGTTCCAAAAGAAAATTGCCAACTTACAGGATGTGCGTACTTTTTTCCAGGGAATGCTGCGCATTCAAACTCCTTTTGTTCCTCCTACAGTAATTTGTTTTCTACCAAGGTAAAAAGGTTCAGGCGCTTTATGGATGTTGCGTTTCTAATGCTGCTGCTATAAATTGGGGTAGTCAAACCCAAAACCACATGAAAAATACACACATAAGATAGCAGCGCTTAGTGAAATTAATAAAAATATGAAGGTTTGAGTGAAAAATTAATCACAATTTAATTAGACATCATTCTAAAAACACATAAAAAATCATAATATGGCCACATAAATGCTAAAACACTTGTACTGGCTGCTGCCGTTTAAGGTGTAGTCCGTTCCTAATAATAAATGGACTGGCAAAGAATTTGATGATGTAGCACTGAAAAAGAACCAAATATATAGTTCCACATGGGTTGTTTACCACTTTAAGCCGCTGGAGGTGTAGTCCCTTTGAGAATATTCCTTTGTTAGACTCAAACCCAAGCAAGGGTTATGAGGGGTCCTCACTGCGTTGCGGTATCCTCCTGTTGTACGAAGGATGAGTGGTGTTCCAGATGAATTGGTTCTTTGAGTTCAATGTCCCAGTCTTGGTTCGGACACACCTTGGCAGCTGAATTAGCAAAAGATAGTGGCCTTTTTCAGTGCTACATCATCAAATTCTTTGCCAGTCCATTTATTATTAGGAACGGACTACACCTTAAACGGCAGCAGCCAGTACAAGTGTTTTAGCATTTATGTGGCCATATTATGATTTTTTATGTGTTTTTAGAATGATGTCTAATTAAATTGTGATTAATTTTTCACTCAAACCTTCATATTTTTATTAATTTCACTAAGCGCTGCTATCTTATGTGTGTATGTTCCTCCTACAGTGCCTTGGGACTTAAGTCTGGTCCTGAAAGCCCTTCAAGTTGCCCCATTTGAACCACTTAATAAAGGTGATCTTAAATGGTTGACAGCTAAAGTTCTCTTTCTACTGGCTATGGCATCAGCTAGAAGAGTATCAGATTTAGGGGCATTATCATGTCGTTGCCCATTTCTGTTTTTTTGTCCAGATAAAGCAGTTCTTAGAACTAGATCTGGGTATCTTCCGAAGGTGGTGTCTAAATTCCACCTTAATGAAGAAATTGTAGTTGAGGCTTTTCAGGTTCCAGGCCTTTCTGTGGGAGATGCATCGCAGGACATGGTCCATGCATTAAGGATCTACGTGGATCATACCAGTGCATTCAGAAAGACAGATTCTCTTTTCATTCCCTACGGATTTCACAAAAGAGGGTGGCCTGCTGATAAGCAGACACTGGCAAGATGGCTTCAGATGATGATTTCAGAAGCATATTCTCAAGCTGATCTCCCTGTACCAGCTAAAGTCTCTGCTCACTGTACTCGTTTGGAAGGTCCATCATGGGCAGCACAACGTGGTGCTTCAGCAGAACAGATATGTAAGGCAGACCATGGTCTTCCATTAACACATTCACTACACATTATGCCATGGATACCTTTGCCTCTCATGACACTGAATTCGGGCAAAGGATTCTCCTTTCCAATCAGGAGTGTCCCCACCACTAAATTGCTTTGGGAAATCCCATTGTTATCTTGTGGATAACCTGTGGACCTGTTAGGGTCTCCTGCTCTGTGCTGCCACGTCGTCATGGCAACCGGGAGACAAGTGCTAGCGCAGTAACCTGAGCGTAGCTGATACTCCGGTTCGGGTCTTTTGCTGTGCAGTGGTTACAGGCTCTGTGCACGGCAGGGGATCCGGTGCTGGTTTTTGTGCTCACAGTCTGAGGTCTGAGTGGGGCGTGGACAGCACCTGCTATATAAACCCTCTTCTCAGGTTAGGCAGATGCTGCTGAATCTTTGTTGGTTAGTCATTTCCTGAAAGCTAGCTAGTACTGTGTAAACTTTGTATTTGTTTGTTGCTTACTGCAAATAGGCCTTGGGATTTGGTATTACACTCTGCCAATCCAGACCTAGCAGTAAGACTGGAGTCAGTCGTTTAACCTGCTGGGGTTCTTTTGCTACTCTGTGAACCTAGCAGGTTTGCGGCTGTATTCTCAGACTTGCCTGCCAAAATCCTTTCTCACTGTGCAAGGTGTTCAGGTGTCAGTTTAGTGGCAGTAAGCTGAACCAGTGCACTGCAAGTGAGGACTAGGATTGTGGAGACTCTCCTTGTGTCTATTATTCCATCTCTGACCAAGGAGTTTTCTGCCACACCCGTTGGTAACCCTTTAGGGTTTTGCTGTTGCCCTTAGCAACAGCATTTCGGGTTCTCTACGTATTAAATCACAACATCTCGCTTCTTTCCATCTGAGCATTCCTAATACTAGGGAGACACCCAGTTTCTTAGCCTTTCGGCTTCTCTGTTCACTTTGTGTTTATTTTATTACCCTATCACCTTCTATGTATGTAATGTCATATTCCCCAGTCTGTCTGTGAGTTCATTTGTTTTGCATCCCTCTCCGTTCAGACACCAGTACATTCCTGCTGGCACTGGTGTGCATAACATATTCAGCAGCCTAATACTCCTGTTGAAATTTTGTGGGAATATGGAGCATACCCACTCAAAATACTTTGCAACAGGTGGTCGATCAGGTGCAGGTCCTGACTCGACAATTTAATGATTTGTCCATTAAAATGCACACCTCGCAGGCCGCTGGCGGAGCTCCCGCAGCAGCAGTGCCTTCAGGGGTTAAGGAGCCGAAAGTAAATCTCCCGGATCGTTTTTCTGGAGATCGCTCGCAGTTCTTTTGTTTCAAGGAGAGCTGCAAGCTATATTTCCAGCTTAGGCCTCAGTCTTCTGGGTCGGAGATTCAGCGGGTGGGCATAGTGATTTCCTTGCTACAAGGAGACCCACAGGTCTGGGCATATGGGTTGCAGCCTGACTGTCCGTCGCTTAAAAGTGTTGATGCTTTTTTTACGGCACTGGGCATGTTGTATGATGACCCTGACAAGACGGCCTCAGCCGAGGCTCAGATTTCGATCCTTAAGCAAGGGCGAAGGCCAGTTGAGGTTTATTGTACGGAGTTTCGGAGGTTGGCCCATGATACACAGTGGAATGACCCAGCCCTGAGACACCAGTACCGAAGAGGTCTTTCTAACCAGTTAAAAGACCAACTGGTACAATATCCCTTGCCTGATAGCTTGGATCAGCTCATGCAGTTATCCATTCGGGTGGATAGACGGCTGAGAGAGCGCAGGCTTGAAAGGGAGACCGAGGTTTCCTTCTTTCCCAAGGGAACCTCAGACTCTGAGGAATTTTCCGAGGAGCCTATGCAGATTGGGGCTACCCGCCTCTCCTCGCGTGAGAAGACGCGGAGGAGACAGCAGGGGTTATGTTTGTACTGTGGGAATAAAGGTCATGTGGTAGTATCATGCCCAGAAAAGCCGGAAAACTTCAGGGCCTGAGGGTGATGGGAAATATCCTGTCAGGCCAGAAGTCAGAATTTCCCAAGAAGACTTTTATCATTCCGGTGACCTTGAAGATCCTCGGTCAAACTGTCAAGACTGAGGCCTTTGTGGACAGTGGGGCCGACGGGGTTTTTATGGACCGCCAATTCGCCCTGAAACACTCTGTTCCCTTAGTACCCTTGGCATCGGAGATTGAGATTTGTGGGTTAAATGGGGAACCATTATCCCAGGGTAAAATTACCTCTTGCACTAGCCAGATTTCTTTGTTTATTGGAGCCACACACTCTGAAAAAAATTGTCCTTTTATGTGACTGTCTGTACTTTTGCCCCATTGGTGTTGGGGTTACCCTGGTTAAGGGCCCACAATCCTCAATTTGACTGGGTCTCTGGGGAGATTCTTAGTTGGGGTACTGATTGTTTCAGGAGTTGCTTGAGCCTTCCAGTCAGGCTTTCGCAGCTAAGTTTGCCAGGATTGCCAGGATGTTATGCAGATTTTGCGGACGTGTTCTCCAAAAGAGTTGCAGAGGTACTACCTCCCCATCGCCCCTATGACTGTGCCATTGATTTGTTGCCGAATGCTAAGCTTCCCAAGAGCAGGTTGTACTCCCTGTCACGTCCTGAGACTCAGGCTATGGCAGAGTACATTCAGGAGAACTTGGCTAAGGGATTTATCAGACCTTCACAGTCTCCAGTTGGGTCGGGGTTCTTCTTCGTGGGTAAAAAGAACGGTTCGTTGCGACCCTGCATCGACTTCAGGGAATTGAACCGTATCACGATTAAAAACTCATACCCACTGCCTCTCATTTCGGTCTTGTTTGACCAGCTTCGTACTGCCACCATTTTTTCTAAGATTGACCTACGCGGTGCGTACAATCTAATCCGAATAAGAGAGGGGGATGAATGGAAGACTGCCTTTAATACCCACTCAGGGCATTATGAATATTTGGTGATGCCTTTTGGGCTCTGTAATGCCCCGGCAGTCTTCCAGGACTTCATGAACGATGTGCTCAGGGGATATTTGGATAGATTCTTAGTTGTATACTTAGATGACATCCTAATCTTCTCCCATTCCCTGGAGGAACATCGGAAGCATGTACGCTTAGTCCTCCAGAAACTCAGAGACCACCGGCTTGGGGCGAAGCTGGAGAAGTGCGAATTTGAAGTTCAGCAAATCGCATTTCTAGGATATATTATCTCCCCAGAAGGTTTCCAAATGGAGGGTTCCAAGGTACAGGCAGTCCTGGATTGGGTGCAGCCCACTAGTTTGAAGGCGCTTCAGCGTTTTCTGGGCTTTGCGAATTTTTATAGACGATTTATCGCTGGATTTTCGTCTATAGTGGCGCCTTTGGTGGCACTCACTAAGAAAGGGGCGGATGTTGCTCACTGGTCTTGTGAGGCCAAAGCGGCTTTTGCCCGTCTCAAAAGGGCATTTGTCTCGGCCAAGGTGCTGCGACACCCAGATCCAGAGCGTCCTTTTGTGGTGGAGGTGGATGCCTCTGAGATGGGTATTGGGGCAGTGCTCTCTCAGATGGGGGTGTCTGATAATCGCCTTCATCCCTGTGCTTACTTTTCCCGTAAATTTTCGCCTGCCGAGATGAATTATGACGTGGGTAACCGGGAATTGTTGGCTATTAAGGATGCACTCGAGGAGTGGAGACACTGGCTTGAGGGGGCTAAGTTTGTGGTCTCAATTCTCACCGACCATAAGAATTCGGCATATTTAGAGTCAGCGAAGCGCCTCAATGCCAGGCAGGCACGATGGGCTTTGTTTTTTGCTCGCTTTAATTTTTTGATAACATATCGCCCTGGGTCAAAAAAATAAGAATTTACTTACCAATAATTCTATTTCTCGTAGTCCGTAGTGGATGCTGGGAACTCCGTAAGGACCATGGGGAATAGCGGCTCCGCAGGAGACTGGGCACAAAAGTAAAGCTTTAGGACTACCTGGTGTGCACTGGCTCCTCCCCCTATGACCCTCCTCCAAGCCTCAGTTAGGATACTGTGCCCGGATGAGCGTACACAATAAGGAAGGATTTTGAATCCCGGGTAAGACTCATACCAGCCACACCAATCACACCGTACAACCTGTGATCTGAACCCAGTTAACAGCATGATAACAGAGGAGCCTCTGAAAAGATGGCTCACAACAATAATAACCCGATTTTTGTAACAATAACTATGTACAAGTATTGCAGACAATCCGCACTTGGGATGGGCGCCCAGCATCCACTACGGACTACGAGAAATAGAATTATCGGTAAGTAAATTCTTATTTTCTCTAACGTCCTAGTGGATGCTGGGAACTCCGTAAGGACCATGGGGATTATACCAAAGCTCCCAAACGGGCGGGAGAGTGCGGATGACTCTGCAGCACCGAATGAGAGAACTCCAGGTCCTCCTCAGCCAGGGTATCAAATTTGTAGAATTTAGCAAACGTGTTTGCCCCTGACCAAGTAGCTGCTCGGCAAAGTTGTAAAGCCGAGACCCCTCGGGCAGCCGCCCAAGATGAGCCCACCTTCCTTGTGGAATGGGCTTTTACAGATTTTGGCTGTGGCAGGCCTGCCACAGAATGTGCAAGCTGAATTGTACTACAAATCCAACGAGCAATAGTCTGCTTAGAAGCAGGAGCACCCAGCTTGTTGGGTGCATACAGGATAAACAGCGAGTCAGATTTTCTGACTCCAGCCGTCCTGGAAACATATATTTTCAGGGCCCTGACTACGTCCAGCAACTTGGAGTCCTCCAAGTCCCTAGTAGCCGCAGGTACCACAATAGGCTGGTTCAAGTGAAACGCTGAAACCACCTTAGGGAGAAATTGAGGACGAGTCCTCAATTCTGCCCTGTCCGTATGAAAAATTAGGTAAGGGCTTTTATAGGATAAAGCCGCCAATTCTGAGACACGCCTGGCTGAAGCCAGGGCCAACAGCATTACCACTTTCCATGTGAGATATTTTAAGTCCACAGTGGTGAGTGGTTCAAACCAATGTGATTTTAGGAACCCCAAAACTACATTGAGATCCCAAGGTGCCACTGGAGGCACAAAAGGAGGCTGTATATGCAGTACCCCCTTGACAAACGTCTGAACTTCAGGAACTGAAGCCAGTTCTTTCTGGAAGAAAATCGACAGCGCCGAAATTTGAACCTTAATGGACCCTAATTTTAGGCCCATAGATAGTCCTGTTTGCAGGAAATGCAGGAAACGACCCAGTTGAAATTCCTCTGTAGGGGCCTTCCTGGCCTCGCACCACGCAACATATTTACGCCAAATACGGTGATAATGCTGTACGGTTACATCCTTCCTGGCTTTGATCAGGGTAGGGATGACTTCATCCGGAATGCCTTTTTCCTTCAGGATCCGGCGTTCAACCGCCATGCCGTCAAACGCAGCCGCGGTAAGTCTTGGAACAGACAGGGTCCCTGCTGGAGCAGGTCCCTTCTTAGAGGTAGAGGCCACGGGTCCTCTGTGAGCATCTCTTGAAGTTCCGGGTACCAAGTCCTTCTTGGCCAATCCGGAGCCATGAGTATAGTCCTTACTCCTCTCCTTCTTATGATTCTCAGTACCTTGGGTATGAGAGGCAGAGGAGGGAACACATACACTGACTGGTACACCCACGGTGTTACCAGAGCGTCCACAGCTATTGCCTGAGGGTCCCTTGACCTGGCGCAATACCTGTCTAGTTTTTTGTTGAGGCGGGACGCCATCATGTCCACCTTTGGTTTTTCCCAACGATTCACAATCATGTGGAAGACTTCTGGGTGAAGTCCCCACTCTCCCGGGTGGAGGTCGTGTCTGCTGAGGAAGTCTGCTTCCCAGTTGTCCACTCCCGGAATGAACACTGCTGACAGTGCTATCACATGATTTTCCGCCCAGCGAAGAATCCTTGCAACTTCTGCCATTGCCCTCCTGCTTCTTGTGCCGCCCTGTCTGTTTACGTGGGCGACTGCCGTGATGTTGTCTGACTGGATCAGCACCGGCTGACCTTGAAGCAGAGGTCTTGCTAGGCTTAGAGCATTGTAGATGGCCCTTAGCTCCAGGATATTTATGTGAAGTGATGTCTCCAGGCTTGACCACAAGCCCTGGAAATTTCTTCCCTGTGTGACTGCTCCCCAGCCTCTCAGGCTGGCATCCGTGGTCACCAGGACCCAGTCCTGAATGCCGAATCTGCAGCCCTCTAGAAGATGAGCACTCTGCAACCACCACAGTAGAGACACCCTTGTCCTTGGTGACAAGATTATCCGCTGATGCATCTGAAGATGCGACCCGGACCATTTGTCTAGCAGATCCCACTAGAAGGTTCTTGCGTGGAATCTGCCGAATGGAATTGCTTCATAAGAAGCCACCATCTTTCCCAGGACCCTTGTGCATTGATGCACTGAGACTTGGCCTGGTTTCAGGAGATTTCTGACTAGTTCGGATAACTCCCTGGCTTTCTCCTCCGGGAGAAACACCTTTTTGTGTCCAGGATCATCCCTAGGAATAGAAGTCGTGTCGTCGGGATCAGCTGCGATTTTGGAATATTGAGAATCCAACCGTGCTGGCGCAGCACTATCTGAGATAGTGCTACCCCGACTTCCAACTGTTCCCTGGATCTTGCCCTTATCAGGAGATCGTCCAAGTAAGGGATAACTAAAACTCCCTTCCTTCGAAGGAGTATCATCATTTCGGCCATTACCTTGGTAAAGACCCGGGGTGCCGTGGACAATCCAAACGGCAGCGTCTGAAACTGATAGTGACAGTTCTGTACCACAAACCTGAGGTACCCTTGGTGAGAAGGGTAAATTGGGACATGTAGGTAAGCATCTTTGATGTCCAGAGACACCATATAGTCCCCTTCTTCCAGGTTTGCAATCACTGCTCTGAGTGACTCCATCTTGAATTTGAACCTTTGTATGTAAGTGTTCAAGGATTTTAGGTTTAAAATTGGTATCACCGAGCCGTCCGGCTTCGGTACCACAAATAATGTGGAATAGTACCCCTTTCCCTGTTGTAGGAGGGGTACCTTGATTATCACCTGCTGGGAATATAGCTTGTGAATGGCTTCCAATACTGCCTCCCTGTCTGAGGGAGACGTCGGTAAAGCAGACTTTAGAAAACGGCGAGGGGGAGACGTCTCGAATTCCAATTTGTACCCCTGAGATACCACCTGAAGGATCCAGGGGTCCACTTGCGAGTGGGCCCACTGCGCACTGAACTTCTTGAGACGGGCCCCCACCGTGCCTGAGTCCGCTTGTAAAGCCCCAGCGTCATGCTGAGGACTTTGCGGAGGCGGGAGAGGGCTTTTGTTCCTGGGAACTGGCTGTTTGTTGCAGCCTTTTTCCTCTCCCTCTGCCACGGGGCAGAAATGAGGCGTCTTTTGCCCGCTTGCCCTTATGGGGCCGAAAGGACTGCGCCATACGGCGTCTTCTTAGGTTGAGAAGCTACCTGGGGTAAAAATGTGGATTTTCCAGCAGTTGCCGTGGCTACCAGGTCTGATAGACCTACCCCAAATAACTCCTCCCCCTTATAAGGCAATACTTCCATGTGCCTTTTAGAATCCGCATCACCTGACCACTGCCGCGTCCATAAACCTCTTCTTGCAGAAATGGACAGCGCGCTAACTCTTGATGCCAGTCGGCAAATATCCCTCTGTGCATCACGCATATATAGAAATGCATCCTTCAAATGCTCTATAGTCAGTAATATACTGTCCCTATCTAGGGTATCAATATTTTCAGTCAGGGAATCCGACCACGCCAGGCCCGCACTGCACATCCAGGCTGAGGCGATTGCTGGTCGCAGTATAACACCCGTGTGAGTGTATATACATTTTAGGATATTCTCCAGCTTTCTATCGGCAGGTTCCTTTAGGGCGGCCGTATCAGGAGAGGGTAGTGCTACCTGTTTAGACAAGCGTGTGAGCGCTTTATCCACCCTAGGGGGTGTTTCCCAACGTGCCCTATCCTCTGGCGGGAAAGGGTACGATGCCAATAACCTTTTAGGAATTATCAGTTTTTTATCGGGGGAAACCCACGCCTCATCACACACTTCATTTAATTCCTCGGATACAGGAAAAACTACAGGCAGTTTTTTCTCACCAAACATAATACCCTTTTTAGTGGTACTTGTATTATCAGAGATATGCAATACATTTTTCATTGCTTCAATCATGTAACGTGTGGCCCTAGTGGAAGTCACGTTTGTCTCCTCATCATCGACACTGGAGTCAGTATCCGTGTCTGTGTCTGCCATTTGAGGTAACGGGCGTTTTAAAGCCCCTGATGGCGTTTGAGACCCCTGGACAGGCACAAGCTGAGTAGCCGGCTGTCTCATGTCGTCAACTGTCTGTCGTAAAGAGCTGACACTGTCACGCAATTCCTTCCATAAGCTCATCCACTCAGGTGTCGACTCCCTAGGGGGTGACAACTCTATAATAGGCAATTGCTCCGCCTCCATCTCATTTTCCTCCTCAAACATGTCGACACAATCATACCGACACACCGCACACACACAGGGAATGCTCTGATAGAGGACAGGACCCCACTAGCCCTTTGGGGAGACAGAGGGAGAGTATGCCAGCACACACCAGAGCGCTATATATAGACAGGAATACAACTATAAAATGTGCTTTTCCCTTTATAGCTGCTGTTAGTATCAAAACTGCGCCAAATTAGTGCCCCCCTCTCTTTTTTACCCTTTTCTGTAGTGCAGGACTGCAGGGGAGAGTCAGGGAGACGTCCTTCCAGCGGAGCTGTGATGGAAATAGGCGCCCGTGTGCTGAGGAGATAGGCTCCGCCCCCTTCTCTGCGGCCTTTTCTCCCGCTTTTTGGTGAGTTCTGGCAGGGGTTAAAATACATCCATATAGCCCTGGGGGTTATATGTGGTGTATTTATGCCAGCCAAGGTGTTTACATTGCTGCTCAGGGCGCCCCCCCCTAGCGCCCTGCACCCTCAGTGACCGAAGTGTGAAGTGTGCCTGAGTAACAATGGCGCACAGCTGCAGTGCTGTGCGCTACCTTGTTGAAGACTGATGTCTTCTGCCGCCGATTTTTCCGGACCTCTTCTTGCTTCTGGCTCTGTAAGGGGGCCGGCGGCGCGGCTCTGGGACCGAGCTCCGAGGCTGGGCCTGTGTTCGGTCCCTCTGGAGCTAATGGTGTCCAGTAGCCTAAGAAGCCCAAGCTGGCTGCAAGCAGGCAGGTTCGCTTCTTCTCCCCTTAGTCCCTCGATGCAGTGAGCCTGTTGCCAGCAGGTCTCACTGAAAAAAAAAACCTAAAACTAAACTTTCACTAAGAAGCTCAGGAGAGCCCCTAGTGTGCACCCTTCTCGGCCGGGCACAAAAATCAAACTGAGGCTTGGAGGAGGGTCATAGGGGGAGGAGCCAGTGCACACCAGGTAGTCCTAAAGCTTTACTTTTGTGCCCAGTCTCCTGCGGAGCCGCTATTCCCCATGGTCCTTACGGAGTTCCCAGCATCCACTAGGACGTCAGAGAAACATCAAGGCTGATGCGCTCTCGCGGAGTTTTGCTCCAATCCAGGAGACCACCGAGGAGCCATTGCCCATTGTGTCTCCATCATGTATTAAAGTGGGCATTACCCAGGACCTCTTGTCATTAGTCCTTAGAGCACAGGAGCAGGCTCCTCCAGACCTTCCGGTAGGTCTTTTGTTTGTGCCTCCTAGGTTAAGACAGCGAGTGTTCCTGGAATTCCATGCCAAGAAGTCGGCAGGTCACCCGGGTATTGCCAGAACTCGGGAGTTGCTATCTAGGGCAGTGTGGTGGCCCTCGGTGGCTAGGGATGTGGATCAGTGGGTTTGGGCATGTGACATCTGTGCCCGAAATAAGACTCCTAGAGGGGTTCCTGTTGGCCCATTACATCCACTCTCTATTCCATCTAAGCCATGGACCCACATTTCAATGGATTTTGTGGTGGACTTGCCCAAATCCTCGGGGATGACAGCCATCTGGGTTGTCGTTGACAGGTTTTCGAAGATGGCGCACTTCGTTCCATTGGTTGGGCTGCCATCGGCCAGACGCCTGTCTGAATTATTTATGCTGCATGTTGTGCGCCTCCACGGGTTGCCACTTGATGTGGTCTCTGACCGTGGATCCCAGTTTGTGGCCAAATTCTGGAGGGCATTTTGTTCCGATCTCCAGATTTCTGTCAGCTTGTCGTCAGGCTACCATCCGCAGTCTAATGGGCAGACTGAAAGGGTGAACCAGTCCTTGGAGCAGTTCCTCAGGTGTTATGTCTCCAAGTGTCAGACTGACTGGGTTGCTCATCTGTCCATGGCGGAGTTTGCCAATAACAACGCGGCTCACTCTGCTACAGGGATCTCTCCCTTCCTTTGTGTGTATGGGCATCATCCTAAGGCCAATTCTTTTGACCCCCAGGACTCCACGCCTGGTGGTTCCTCTGTGGTTTCGGTCCTTAGAGGTATTTGGAGGAAAGTGAAGAAAGCCCTTGTGTCTGTGTCATTAGTGACCAAAAGGGTTTTTGATAAGCGGAAAAGACCCTGCAGCTTCAAATTAGGAGACTTCGTCTGGTTGTCTACCAAGAATTTGAAGTTGAGACAGCCATCTCATAAGTTAGGCCCCCGGTTCATCGGTCCTTATAAGATCACTAGGGTTATCAATCCGGTGGCATTTCAGTTAGATCTACCACGTTCTTTGGGTATCAATAAAACATTTCATTGTTCCCTTTTAAAACGGGCGATTTGTAATCCTTCTTCCAGTGGAAGACCTTCCCCTCTTCTGATACGTGGCCAGAGGGAGTTTGTTGTTGAAAGGATTCTTGACTCCAAGATGGTTCGGGGTCGGCTGTCATTTTTGGTGCACTGGAAGGGGTATGGCCCGGAGGAGCGGTCGTGGGTGCGCAGTTGTGATCTTCATGCCCCCAGACTGTTACGCTCTTTCTTCTCGCAGTTCCCCGATAAACCCGGTGGTAGGGGTTCTTTGACCCCTCGTCAGAGGGGGGGTACTGTTAGGGTCTCCTGCTCTGTGCTGCCACGTCGTCATGGCAACCGGGAGACAAGTGCTAGCGGAGTAACCTGAGCGTAGCTGATACTCCGGTTCGGGTCTTTTGCTGTGCAGTGGTTACAGGCTCTGTGCACGGCAGGGGATCCGGTGCTGGTTTTTGTGCTCACAGTCTGTGAGGTCTGAGTGGGGCGTGGACAGCACCTGCTATATAAACCCTCTTCTCAGGTTAGGCAGATGCTGCTGAATCTTTGTTGGTTAGTCAGTTCCTGAAAGCTAGCTAGTACTGTGTAAACTTTGTATTTGTTTGTTGCTTACTGCAAATAGGCCTTGGGATTTGGTATTACACTCTGCCAATCCAGACCTAGCAGTAAGACTGGAGTCAGTCGTTTAACCTGCTGGGGTTCTTTTGCTACTCTGTGAACCTAGCAGGTTTGCGGCTGTATTCTCAGACTTGCCTGCCAAAATCCTTTCTCACTGTGCAAGGTGTTCAGGTGTCAGTTTAGTGGCAGTAAGCTGAACCAGTGCACTGCAAGTGAGGACTAGGATTGTGGAGACTCTCCTTGTGTCTATTATTCCATCTCTGACCAAGGAGTTTTCTGCCACACCCGTTGGTAACCCTTTAGGGTTTTGCTGTTGCCCTTAACAACAGCATTTCGGGTTCTCTACGTATTAAATCACAACATTTAGCTTCTTTCCATCTGAGCATTCCTAATACTAGGGAGACACCCAGTTTCTTAGCCTGTGGGCTTCTCTGTTCACTTTGTGTTTATTTTGTTACCCTATCACCTTCTATGTATGTTATGTCATATTCCCCAGTCTGTCTGTGAGTTCATTTGTTTTGCATCCCTCTCCGTTCAGACACCAGTACATTCCTGCTGGCACTGGTGTGCATAACAGGACCCTGCCGGAGAAATATATGTTATGGTAAGAACTTACCATTGATAACAGTATTTCTCCTAAATCCACAGGGATACCACCCTGACGTACCTGATTTGAGGATCCTTTTACTCACTAACCTCTTCCTTCTTGTACGGAAGGGTGTGCATGTGTGTTCTTATCGCCTGATTAGGGCTATCTATGATGCTCCTGCTTTGAGCTTTGGAACACAACTGATTTGCCTGAGCCAGGAGGTGGGGATATATATATGGACGGGCCCGTTGTATGTTGGGAGGTCGGAAAGCTTTGACCGATTGGGGCAACTCCGCTGTTGCTTCATCATATTCCATTGTTATCCTGTGGATCCTGTGGCCTTAGGAGAAATACCGTTATCAACGGTAAGTTCTTACCATAACGTATATTTCATATAGGTGTTAAAGTAAGGTGCAGATATCTGAGTAGCAAAATGTAAATAAGA
This sequence comes from Pseudophryne corroboree, assembly GCF_028390025.1. Classification (NCBI taxonomy): domain Eukaryota; kingdom Metazoa; phylum Chordata; class Amphibia; order Anura; family Myobatrachidae; genus Pseudophryne; species Pseudophryne corroboree. The sequence goes on along the minus strand of NC_086448.1, from coordinate 320,088,706 downwards.
GTAAGTATATGATGCCTCATGGTGTGGATATCACAGTAATATAGCTAATTGGCTTAAGTGTACGTCTTACAATGAACAAGATTGGCACACAGGATAAGATAGCAGAGACCTAATAAAACAAAGTAATAATATTAGTTGAGTTTGCTGGAAATTATAATATTCATTATCTATATAATAATCCCTTATTAGGGCTACTGTATGTCAAGTAGATTTTTTTATTAGTATAACAAATTCATTGGCAGCATCATTTTGAAATTTTCTATAAGAGTCTTAACTTAGAGTCACAAGATTTTTTCTTTACCATCTCGTAATATGGGCGGGATTTACTAATGCTAAGGAAGTTATTCTGCCAAACATTGCAGTGATACAGATCGTGTATGTACGAACACATGGGATTAGTATCGCAAAGGACAGCTCTTCCGAAAAGAGCTGCTGTTTACAAAATCGGGACTTACCTGTTTCGGCCCCAGGAGGCCCTCTCTGCGCATGCGCAGAGGACCGTGGATCCGCTGGAGATGCTTGGAGGGATCCATATCGGAAACCCTCTCACTAAGATTGCGAAAAGAAGCCCATAGGCGTCTACAGGCAAGGCTAGTTTATATATGAAAAAAATACGCTGAAAACACAGAAAGTTGGGGTTTTCCAGCATTTTTCCTTTAGTACATCCTGCCTTATACAGTATATCAATGTGATTGCGAGTATCCCGAGGCTCCAGTAGAAGTATTTCAGAGACTAGTTTGAGACAGAGGGCAATATTTACTAATATTCGTGTTTGAGACGGTTTGTGTAGTGTTTAAACTCGTTTTGTATCACGTGCATTTTCATGCAACTTTTTAATCCATATACGCAAAGTTACTAAGCAGTCGACTTTATGGTTGTCGTGTTTTCCGATGTAAATGCCAGTCGTTTTTTTTTGGCACATTTACGGCCGTCATTGTCGTTTGCGTACGTGTTTTTGTTGTATTTGCTGGGTTTTTTCCTAAGTTAAACGCGGCAGGGTTTTTTTTTCCAGCGGCCGTATTTTCACTTTCAGTTTCGATTTTCATCCCCGTTCGTGATTGGTTGTGTTTCAGATGGTAGGAGTGTCTGTGCGCAACCATATAAATATGCCCCAAACCGTCCGCATCTCGTGGGTTTAGTTAGTGGTGAGGAGGAGGGAGGTTGTGCTGTGGAGGTAGGTGAATTTGTGGTTTGGTGAGGAGTGTTGGTAGCGATTTCTGAGTGTGGTATTGTGTTTGAAAGTCGTCTTGTTATTCTTGTTGTCTTGTATTTTGTGGTTTTGTCTCATTTTTAGTCCAAGTTATTTTTCTTTATAGTCCCTTGTAAGTGTTTGTGTGTGTGTGTGTGTGTGTGTGTGTGTGTGTGTGTGTGTGTGTGTGTGTGTGTGTGTGTGTGAGAGTTGTGTAGTGGTAGTGGAGGAGTGTGTTGTTTTTTGTTTTTTTCTGTGTTAACTGTTTAGACACACAATTATGTGTGACTCAGAGGTGGGTGAGGTGGAGGGTGTGAGTGAGGGGGAAGAGGTCGGTCAGGTGGAGGAGGTGAGTGTTAGTGAGGTTAGTGAGGTGGAGGAGGTGGGTGAGGTTGCTGCAGCAGCCTCAAGTGATAGTGACAGTCAGAGTGCTCCGCAGCCACGCACCACTACTAAGACTGGGCAGAATGTAAAGTTTAGTTTTGCTGAAAATGTGGCATTGGTGCATGAGCTGATGAAGTACCAGATGCAGCTATTTGACCCTGAGTCCGAAAAGGTGCCAACACGGAGGAAGACGGTGTTGTGGGCGAAAGTTGTTGCTGCTGTCAATAGTGAGGGGGTGGTCAAGCGGACGGAGGACACGTGCCGCAAACGGTACTATGACATAAAGCGACGTGTCAAGTCCAAAATGGCCAAGGAGGCCAAGTCGGCTCGGAAAACCGGTGGTGGGCAGCCCTATATTGCAAGATATCTGGAGTATGAGGAGCCCATGCAGAGTGTAATACCTCCTGAAGTTGTCTCTGCAACCCATGTCCGGGATTTAGATCGGCACAGGAAGAATGGTGAGCATGTGTATTTGCATTTACATTCTATGTTTGTTTGTTTTTTTGTTTTATTTTAAAATGTGTGTGACGTTGCATATTACTCCCATCTTCAAGTGTGGGTCAGCCAATACATTGTTTTGGTTAATGTTTTATACAAAAGCCAATGTAACATCTTACTTTATTGTATGTCATGTGTTTTTATGAAAGATATTTTGCCTGTGTAGTTTGGACTTGGTGTGTCTCTGAATTGTCCTGCAATAATGTTTTCCTTTTGGGCGTTTTTTAAATTAAAATTGTGACTATGTTTTATATTTAAGTGATCCATGTGCAATGTTTAAAAAACAGTGGTTGTCATGTTAGAGGCTGGAGTAGTGGAAAGTGCTTTGGAAACCACTTACATGTGTAATGTTATTATTAGAGATGAGCGGGTTCGGTTTCTTTGAATCCGAACCCGCACGAACTTCACTTTTTTTTTCACGGGTCCGAGCGACTCGGATCTTCCCGCCTTGCTCGGTTAACCCGAGCGCGCCCGAACGTCATCATGACGCTGTCGGATTCTCGCGAGACTCGGATTCTATATAAGGAGCCGCGCGTCGCCGCCATTTTCACACGTGCATTGAGATTGATAGGGAGAGGACGTGGCTGGCGTCCTCTCCATTTAGATTAGATTTAGAAGAGAGAGAGAGAGAGAGATTGCTGTGATACTGTAGATTAGAAGAGAGTGCAGAGTGCAGACAGAGTTTAGTGACTGACGACCACAGTGACCAGTGACCACCAGAGACAGTGCAGTTGTTTGTTTTATTTAATATATCCGTTCTCTGCCTGAAAAAAACGATACACAGTCACACAGTGACTCAGTCTGTGTGCACTGCTCAGCCCAGTGTGCTGCACATCAATGTATTGTATATAAAGCTTATAATTGTGGGGGAGACTGGGGAGCACTGCAGGTTGTTATAGCAGGAGCCAGGAGTACATGATAAATAATATTATATTAAAATTAAACAGTGCACACTTTTGCTGCAGGAGTGCCACTGCCAGTGTGACTAGTGGTGACCAGTGCCTGACCACCAGTATATTAGTAGTATTGTATACTATCTCTTTATCAACCAGTCTATATTAGCAGCAGACACAGTACAGTGCGGTAGTTCACGGCTGTGGCTACCTCTGTGTCGGCACTCGGCAGGCAGTCCGTCCATCCATAATTGTATTATATACCACCTAACCGTGGTTTTTTTTTTCTTTCTTTATACCGTCGTCATAGTCATACTAGTTGTTACGAGTATACTACTATCTCTTTATCAACCAGTGTACAGTGCGGTAGTTCACGGCTGTGGCTACCTCTGTGTCGGAACTCGGCAGGCAGTCCGTCCATCCATAATTGTATTATAATATATACCACCTAACCGTGGTTTTTTTTTCGTTCTTTATACCGTCGTCATACTAGTTGTTACGAGTATACTACTATCTCTTTATCAACCAGTGTACAGTGCGGTAGTTCACGGCTGTGGCTACCTCTGTGTCGGAACTCGGCAGGCAGTCCGTCCATCCATAATTGTATTATAATATATACCAACTAACCGTGGTTTTTTTTTCGTTCTTTATACCGTCGTCATACTAGTTGTTACGAGTATACTACTATCTCTTTATCAACCAGTGTACAGTGCGGTAGTTCACGGCTGTGGCTACCTCTGTGTCGGCACTCGGCAGGCAGTCCGTCCAACCATAATTGTATTATATACCACCTAACCGTGGTTTTTTTTTCATTCTTTATACCGTCGTCATACTAGTTGTTACGAGTATACTACTATCTCTTTATCAACCAGTGTACAGTGCGGTAGTTCACGGCTGTGGCTACCTCTGTGTCGGCACTCGGCAGGCAGTCCGTCCAACCATAATTGTATTATATACCACCTAACCGTGGTTTTTTTTTCATTCTTTATACCGTCGTCATACTAGTTGTTACGAGTATACTACTATCTCTTTATCAACCAGTGTACAGTGCGGTAGTTCACGGCTGTGGCTACCTCTGTGTCGGCACTCGGCAGCCCGTCCATAATTGTATATACCAGTGACCTAACCGTGGTTTTTTTTTCTTTCTTTATACATACATACTAGTTACGAGTATACTATCTCTTTATCAACCAGTCTATATATTAGCAGCAGACACAGTACAGTGCGGTAGTTCACGGCTGTGGCTACCTCTGTGTCGGCACTCGGCAGCCCGTCCATAATTGTATATACCACCTAACCGTGGTTTTTTTTTCTTTCTTTATACATACATACTAGTTACGAGTATACTATCTCTTTATCAACCAGTCTATATATTAGCAGCAGACACAGTACAGTGCGGTAGTTCACGGCTGTGGCTACCTCTGTGTCGGCACTCGGCAGGCAGTCCGTCCAACCATAATTGTATTATATACCACCTAACCGTGGTTTTTTTTTCATTCTTTATACCGTCGTCATACTAGTTGTTACGAGTATACTACTATCTCTTTATCAACCAGTGTACAGTGCGGTAGTTCACGGCTGTGGCTACCTCTGTGTCGGCACTCGGCAGCCCGTCCATAATTGTATATACCAGTGACCTAACCGTGGTTTTTTTTTCTTTCTTTATACATACATACTAGTTACGAGTATACTATCTCTTTATCAACCAGTCTATATATTAGCAGCAGACACAGTACAGTGCGGTAGTTCACGGCTGTGGCTACCTCTGTGTCGGCACTCGGCAGCCCGTCCATAATTGTATATACCACCTAACCGTGGTTTTTTTTTCTTTCTTTATACATACATACTAGTTACGAGTATACTATCTCTTTATCAACCAGTCTATATATTAGCAGCAGACACAGTACAGTGCGGTAGTTCACGGCTGTGGCTACCTCTGTGTCGGCACTCGGCAGCCCGTCCATAATTGTATATACCAGTGACCTAACCGTGGTTTTTTTTTCTTTCTTTATACATACATACTAGTTACGAGTATACTATCTCTTTATCAACCAGTCTATATATTAGCAGCAGACACAGTACAGTGCGGTAGTTCACGGCTGTGGCTACCTCTGTGTCGGCACTCGGCAGCCCGTCCATAATTGTATATACCACCTAACCGTGGTTTTTTTTTCTTTCTTTATACATACATACTAGTTACGAGTATACTATCTCTTTATCAACCAGTCTATATATTAGCAGCAGACACAGTACAGTGCGGTAGTTCACGGCTGTGGCTACCTCTGTGTCGGCACTCCGCAGCCCGTCCATAATTGTATATACCAGTGACCTAACCGTGGTTTTTCTTTCTTTCTTTATACATACATACTAGTTACGAGTATACTATCTCTTTATCAACCAGTCTATATATTAGCAGCAGACACAGTACAGTGCGGTAGTTCACGGCTGTGGCTACCTCTGTGTCGGCACTCGGCAGCCCGTCCATAATTGTATATACCACCTAACCGTGGTTTTTTTTTCTTTCTTTATACATACATACTAGTTACGAGTATACTATCTCTTTATCAACCAGTCTATATTAGCAGCAGACACAGTACAGTGCGGTAGTTCACGGCTGTGGCTACCTCTGTGTCGGCACTCGGCAGCCCGTCCATAATTGTATATACCACCTAACCGTGGTTTTTTTTTCTTTCTTTATACATACATACTAGTTACGAGTATACTATCTCTTTATCAACCAGTCTATATATTAGCAGCAGACACAGTACAGTGCGGTAGTTCACGGCTGTGGCTACCTCTGTGTCGGCACTCGGCAGCCCGTCCATAATTGTATGTACACTGCAGTGCCACTCCTAGATGGGCCCGGTGTTTGTGTCGGCCACTAGGGTCGCTAATCTTACTCACACAGCTACCTCATTGCGCCTCTTTTTTTCTTTGCGTCATGTGCTGTTTGGGGAGGGTTTTTTGGAAGGGCCATCCTGCGTGACACTGCAGTGCCACTCCTAGATGGGCCCGGTGTTTGTGTCGGCCACTAGGGTCGCTAATCTTACTCACACAGCTACCTCATTGCGCCTCTTTTTTTCTTTGCGTCATGTGCTGTTTGGGGAGGGTTTTTTGGAAGGGACATCCTGCGTGACACTGCAGTGCCACTCCTAGATGGGCCCGGTGTTTGTGTCGGCCACTAGGGTCGCTTATCTTACTCACACAGCGACCTCGGTGCAAATTTTAGGACTAAAAATAATATTGTGAGGTGTGAGGTATTCAGAATAGACTGAAAATGAGTGTAAATTATGGTTTTTGAGGTTAATAATACTTTGGGATCAAAATGACCCCCAAATTCTATGATTTAAGCTGTTTTTTAGTGTTTTTTGAAAAAAACACCCGAATCCAAAACACACCCGAATCCGACAAAAAAAATTCGGTGAGGTTTTGCCAAAACGCGTTCGAACCCAAAACACGGCCGCGGAACCGAACCCAAAACCAAAACACAAAACCCGAAAAATTTCAGGCGCTCATCTCTAGTTATTATTAGATAATGTTTAATTTTTATTCAAAATAACACTATTTGTTTGATAATTTTTTGCTTGTATTTGTACCGTGACACCACACTGCAGTGTTATTTTTTTAAAAATTGCTACATTTTGTTTTGGCTCATATAGTGGTAATGTGTCTTTGGAGTGCCACATCACAGAGCAATTTATATATTGCATCTGTAATTTTTTTCCTTTCAATACAAAATGAAGATGTGTGTTGTTTTTTTAACTTGTGGCCTATGTCAGTGTCCTGTACATGTTTTCCTGTGTTGATTTTGCCATAGTGCATATGTCTATTGGACAATGTTTATTGTTTTATGTTTTTTTTTCTTTCTGTCCTTATGTTTTTATATAAAACAAACCAAGCATTTCTAAAAGAAAAAATGTTTATAAGCATAATGGGTGGATGTATACACAATAGCATGACATTTTTTTTACATTTTATTTTATAGTGTTAGAAAAAAGCAGTACTACTCGTTGCCCAGTAACACCTATCACATCTGATGATGATGACGCTGCGGAAGCAGGTAAAGTGTCCATTGTAGTATAGGGTATGCTTATAAAGGAATGGCCATAACAAAATTGCACTTTCATTAAAAGGTCCATCAAAAGAAGTATGGAGCAGCAGAAGTGGCACTTCTGTAAGACATCACCACAAAAAACCTGTGGCCAAAAAGAAAGCAAGGTCGTATGTCCCGTCCCAAAACACAGCAGGCTACCCCGCCACGAAGATTATCGTCCGTATGTTCTGTCCCCCCACTCCAAATTTTGGACACACCTCCAAGACGTCATCCACACTCCCCTCATCTTGATTGTGAGTATCAAACTGAAATAAATGAGAAAAATTTCAGAACCGCATTAAGTCAAAACACATCAAAAAATTAAATACTTACCGCAGTAAGTAAAAGCTGAAATGGAATCCAAGCTAAATGGCCTTGTCCACATCCAGTAAAGATATGTATGTCCACTTGACCCATACAATATGACATTGTGTGTAAGATGCTGCAACAAAAAAGCATGTTTTTTTTATTGCAAAAAGTAAGGTTGTTTTTCCAAATTTCACATGTGTGTTTGAGGTACCATTGCACAATACTTATAAAAACATTACTATGTTTGTTTGATCAAAGCTATAAGCAGGCCCGGCGACAGGGGGGGGGTCAAAGGGGACACCCGTACCGGGCCCCGACGTTGTGAGGGGCCCCAAGGATCTGGGCATCAACCATGGCATCAAGCTGTGTCAGTGCAACACGTAGGATGGGGTAAAATTTTAATGGATTGCGCTGGCCGGAAGAGAGCCGTGGCACTGTATAGTTGATAACTCCGTCGGTGGAACCCATACGTGCACGCAGGGGGGGTTTCCGAGTACCTAGAAACCCCCTCTGGCCGCCGATCCATCTGCGCTGCTGATCGTTTTTTGTGTGTGTATACAGCGTGAGGAACTGACAGGCTGCAGCAGCTCCATCCTTACACAGAGACGCTTGCTTCTTGGTGCCTGTAGAGGGAGCTGCAGTGACAGCGCAGCACACAGCTCTTCTCAGGAGGTACTGTACTTGTACGTGAAGTGAAGGAGAAAAAGGCTGGTGACGGTGAGGGCACTGGGTAGGCAGTGGATGTGTCCAATACTCTCACTGAATCCAGGTGGGTGTTAGATACTGTATGATGGGATTCAAGGAGAGGCCGGTGGTGTGTAATAAAATAGGCTGGCTGGGGGGGATGTTGATGGAAGGCTGTAGTTACTTATAATGGTGTGTGTATGTATGGCATGTGTAGTGTGTGTGTATGCAAAGCACGCTATATGCATGTATAGTGTGTGTGTATGTATACTATGAATGCATGTATACTGTGGGTGTATGTATGCTATGCGCATGTATACTGTGTGTGTATGTATGTATGTATGTATGTATATGTATGCTGCGTGCATGTATACTGTATGTATGCTGCATGCATGTATAGTGTGTGTGTGTTTGTATGTATGCTGTGTGCATGTATACTATGTGTGCTATATTGTGTGTGTGTGTGTGTGTGTGTGTGTGTGTGTGTGTGTGTGTGTGTGTGTGCATGTATGCTGTGTCCATGTATAGTGTGTGTGTGTGTGTGTGTGTGTGTGCTACTGTATGTGTATGTACGGTGGTCCGCCACTCCTCTGACATTCAAAATAATACTCAAGTGCCCTCTGTAAATAATTATAATCCCGATAAGAAAGGCAGGTTCACTCAGATATTACAAAAAAACTGTAATGATGCAAAGTCACAGCATATTCACGTTTCGGGGGCCCGTAGCCCTGACATGTTGATATGCTGTGACTTTGCATCATTACAGTTTTTTTGTAAAATCTGAGTGCACCTGCCTTTTTTACTGGGATTATATACAGTATATTCAAACACAGTACATGTATACCAACCCACACATATACGTATACAAACACATGAATACATACATGTACGGAAACCCCCCTATGGAAATCCTGCGTTTGCCACTGGAACCCCCCCCCCCTCTCTGCGGCGGTAACCCAGCCACTGCCCACAGTCACCTGTCCGTGTCCCACTGTGTGCGTAGATATCACATGACGCATCCATGCGACGCTACACCCTTCACTTACTCCCCGCCTTTCACAGTTCACTTCAGTCTTTGCAGTGGCGACGGTCCTAAGAGGAGCCCAGTCCAGTGCCCAGGAGAAACACTGGACTGCAGGAGAAACAGCCCAGGCAGCTTGGAACTGGAGGATAGCAGTGGTATTTTGGTAAGTGACAGCAGTCAGAGTGTGGAAACGCTGTCACGCAGTGTCTCTCATGAGCCAGAGCATACAATGTTTTAAAAAACAAACAAACAAACAAACCAGATAATATTCAATAATGCAATGCTATTTCAAAGTAATGCAGCATATTTTTATTAAAGTGCATAGTGAATATTATCTGTGTTTTTTTATAATATTTAAAAAAACATTCAATATGCAATGTAATAAAAATATACTGCACTACTGCTGAGGATATGCTATAACACTATCTGCATTTTCAATAGAACGTCTCTACCTGATAGCAGTGACATTAGTGGTTTTTATTAATATTGTTGAATTGTCGGCATAATGTTATTTTAGAATTAAATAACATTATGCCAGCAATTCAACAATATTAATAACAAATACTAATTTCACTGGTAGAGGACTTCTATTCAAAGTGCAGATAATATATTATGGTCCACTTTGCTCAGCAGTAGTGCAGTGTACTGTATGTATAGTAACATCCCTAACTGTGTGGAGTTTGTATATTCTCCCCATGCTTGTGTGGGTTTCCTCTGGGTACTTGAGTGTCCTCCCACACTCCAAAGATATACTGTGTGTAAATCAGTGTGTGTACACTTGTTTAGGGCAGACTAAATGGGCCAAGTGGATCTTATCTGCTGTCAAATTCTCTATTTCTTTGTGTTTACCTGAACAATACACCTATATTGCAATACATTTATTGGCACATGCAAGGGACGGATGTGTGGGACTGATATCCGGGGGGGGGGGGGGGGAGGTGTTTGGAGGGAAGAGGGGGGCCCCAGAGGTATCAGTGTACCGGGCCCCGAGATTTCTGTTGCCGGCCCTGGCTATAAGGTAACACATTATGTATTCCAATGTGTTTTTATGGTGGAGTATGTGTGAGCTACAATAAAACTAAAGTGTTAGCTTTCACAATTAAGTAACCAGACACATTTGCCGCAAACAGGCATATGTATGTCTTTAAGCTATGAGTGATGATGTTGCTAGGCAGAATAGTTGAAAGCAACAGTGAATGACATGTGTTCCATTTCTCAAACATATGGATAGCTAACGGAGATTTGTTTAACATTTCAGCTTCTAGTCCTGGGAACAGCATCCCTCCGCAACAACAGCAACACAGTGACATGGAGGAGACAAACATCTTAGAAATGCAGCCATTAATGCAAGGAATGAGGCCCCCAGCACCTGTGAGTACACCACCACAGCAAAGCACACCACCACCACCACAACACAGCCCAACAACACCAGGAACACAAGGCCCTGATCAGGTGTTTTGGTCCATTTGGGCTAGACAGCAGGCCACTAATGAAGATTGCCTGCGTAGGCAGACACAAATGTTTGCAAGCTTACCATCTCACCTCAGAAGAATATCAAGAAATCTGAGTAGACAAAATGAACAAACAACCAGAATAGGCAATACCATGGAACTCATGCGTACAGACATTACACAGGTCATGGGCAACTTACAGCGCATAATGGAAGAACAGCACAGACTAATGGAAGAACAGCACAGACTAATGGAAGAACAGCACAGACAACAGCAAAGTTATAGGAACATTTTTCAAAACAATCAAAAGATTAATGAAAGTTTATTCAGAATAGTAGACAATCAAAATGCTGCTACACGTGAACTCAATGCCACCCTCACTAACCTGAATGAAACACTCAGATGCATGCACCAACAGCAAACAAGCAGCAGTTCTGGTACGACTACTCCAAATATCACGCCAGTCTCATCACCACCAAGACGCTCCACCAGAGCACGCCAACATGACAGTGCTAAAGGCAAAGGTCAGGACAAGCAGCCAGCAAAAAAAACGTTAAAAAATACAAGTTAGATATTTGTGATAAGTAACTCAAAATAGTTAGTAAGTGTATGTTTGGAAAAAAATATATAACACTTAGCTCCTTGACAATTTTTACAACATCATTAATTATAAGTGGTACAAACAACAACATAAAATTTGTACGCACATTTATTCTTTACCATTTTTTTTTGTATTGGAGGAGGGAAATTTTGATGGAGCCGCACATACATGTTAGCAGGAAGTAAACTGACCACTTGATTTTTTTCTAATCATTACTCTTTCTAGATTCCAATCACTCTCTTTTCCTGCAGACACAATAATTGGCAGCCAGGCAGAATGTCTTTAGCAGGAAGTAAACTGACCACTTGATTTTTTTCTAATCATTACTCTTTCTAGATTCCAATCATTCTCTTTTCCTGCAGACACAATAATTGGCAGCCAGGCAGAATGTATTTAGCGGGAAGTAAACTGAACACTTGATTTTTTTTCTAATCATTACTCTTTCTAGATTCCAATCATTCTCTTTTCCTGCAGACAATCCAAATTACAATGTTATCGATACATATTTTACCTTTCTTCTCTATACAACATTACAAGAAGAACACAATTGAGTTGCGTAAAAAGCTTTTAATATGTTGGCTTTGAATTTTGAAAAAAACATTGACAAAATGAATGTCAGTATTGTTGGGACATGTTTGTGTGTGTTAAAAATTAGTAAGAATGTTATTACACATGATGCTAAAACAAACAAATATGTACTTTTTAAACAAACATCAAAGATTGTGTATAATAATGTATATATGTGGCAAACTGTGTATTTACTTACACATCATCAAGTTTACTGCATCAAACATTAGGAAATAAATTATTACTGATTATAGTAAGTTTGTGTGTCTTAAATATGATGGTGCATCACACATAGGGACACATGTATTCCTCAAGGCTAACATATTATATGTTGAAGAGTGTTTTTTGGGAACACAGGTTCTCAAACTTGGCCCTCAGGAACCCACACAGTGCATGTTTTGCAGGTCTCCTCACAGAATCACAAGTGACATAATTAGCTCCACCTGTGAACCTTTTAACATATGTCTGTGAGTAATTCATACACCTGTGCTTCTACTAGGTTATGTGAAAAACATGCACTGTGTGTGGTCCTGAGGGCCGAGTTTGTGAACCTGTGCATTAGGACGTTACACACAATGATAAAGTGAAATACTAAATGGATGATGTGGGCTTGTAAGAAATTAGCACTGCAAGTTTACGATCACTTATCCAGACTTAATGCATGCCACTCATAATCTGCTATTTTGAGTTTAAAAATACACACAATACACATGCGACATTTGATTTTCACAAAGCGAAGGTATGTTTGTATGTGTCAAGGAGACAAACACATTCTGAGTAATGGTTTTGGCAATAAAAATGGCAAAACATCTATTTATGATTACACAACAAATGAAATAAGAAAACCAAACTTACCTTAGAAATAGCAAGTGATGATCTCTTGCCTAACCTGCCTCCCTACATCTGTACTCCAAGTATCACCAGATGTCTCTAATTCCTCTGCTTGCTGGCTGCTTTCTTCCTCCTCCTCCTCCTCCTCAACATGTGGCAGATGTTGTTGCAAACACATGTTATGAAGAAAGCAGCAGCAGAACACAATTTGAGTCACCTTGGAGGGACTATACAACAAAAGGCCATCAGACTTATGCAGACACCGAAACCTAGATTTCAGCACACCAAAACATCTTTCTATCACATTCCGTGTGGACTTATGTGCATGATTGTAATTGTGTTCAGCAGGGGTATCAGGTCGGGACAATGGAGTTAGAAGCCAAGAGAAACAGCCATATCCTCCATCACCTAAAAGACAGATATAGTAACGTGATTCATGTTAAGATACAGCAACACATAAGTAACACTGTGGGGCAGATGTATTAACCTGTAGAAGGCATAAGGAAGTGAAAAACCAGTGATATGTGCAAGGTAATAAAGGCAGCAGACAATCTGTTCCTAAATGTTCATTTACATATTGGAGCTGATTGGCTGGTGCCTTTATCACCTTGCACAGATCACTGGTTTCTCACTTCCTTATGCCTTCTACAGGTTAATACATCTGCACCTGTATTTGGACAAAGTATACGCTGGCCTACACATATCAAATTACATACCCAGCAGCCATCCATCTGGCATTTGTCCATCCTCAAACTTATCAAAGAGGGATGACTGACTGACGTTTGTGGAGTGTTCGAAATGGCGATTCGTATATATGTGCTGCCTGCCCCTAGGTGGTCTCAGCTGAATGTGTGTGCAATCTTTGGCTCCAAGCACATTGGGCATGCCAGCCAGCTCATAGAAATCTACCCTGACGGCATGCCACTGAGACTCCTGGGTAGGGAAGCAGATTGAGGCCTCGATGTGGGGCTGCAAAACAGCCAACACCTGTGTGTATATTTTAAAGAACAATAAACATGAGATTTTAGGACAGAACTGGCCACCAAGAAATTAAAACAAACACAAAACAGAGGAGGTAGTTAGGTATACATCACCTGTGTTAAGATTCTGGAAAATGAGGGCTGTGAGATTCCTATGACATCCCCAGACACAGCCTGAAAGCTGCCAGTAACCATTAAGTGCAACACAGCCAGGAGTTTGTGCAGGCCTGAGACAGAGCGAGAGCGTGCTGTCTCAGGGTCTAGGCCCAGTTTGACAAGGTCATACAGACGGAAAATGTTGCTACGATTTAGACGGAACATCTGTATGACCTTATCATCGGACAATGCGTTCAAGTTTAAACGCCCCCTAAAAAAATGAGGCCTGCGCAGCCTCCGCGGAACCTGTACAACCTGCTGACCATGTTCAGTTTCTTGGCCCTGGGTACTTACAGGCTGATGTCTGAGTCTGAGGAATCCCACAGCACACAAAAGATCACTGGCCCACAGTCCTGCTGCCATTTCTGAGTGTAGGTGTATTGAAATGGGCCTAACATCCTTTTATAGGCATCCTAATTCAGGTGTGATTGATTTTTGAGTTGCAACACATGTAAACAAAAGCAGGTCTATTTTTTGCCGCTTTTTTTACCGATTCACAAAAAAATACGACCGCAATTGAAAACTCAGAAACTAACACCCAAATACGAATGAATAGTGAATTCCCGTATTGTATGAAATAACAGCCGCGTTTGACCGATGGTCTATTCATTCGTATTTCGGAACTTTGCAAATCAAACCACTACGAATAGTCCAAACACTGCCGAGATTGGTGCTTAGTGAATTCCCGGATTGGGACTTAGAAAAAAAAACACAAAACGGACAAACTCGAATTCTTAGTAAATATTGGCCAGAGTTTGGATTCATTAAATCACATTATTGTTTTTGTAATACTGTACCAAACAATATCTGCTCCTCTTTTGTCTTCGTGTACTGCAATGCTAAGGAATGGCTGGGCAAAATGCAACCCAGGTGTCAGATGCAGTCTGCAAGGCAATTGGGTCCAGCCTGATTGATGCTTCAGCCAGTTTCCTGGAAATAGTACTGTGTTTGCCAAGCCGCAGTGAACAAAATAAACTGCAGCTCCCGACATCTGTCTAGCTCAGGTCTGCTGGTGGGTGCGGGCAGCAGCTTGTGTACAGTGCACTTCTCCCTCCTTCCCTTCCCTCCACTCAGTCATGCAGAGAATAAGCTCCGCCCACCCAGTGAAAAAGGAAGAGAGAAAGATATAAGAGAGAGATCTGAGCCTGAGAAGCTTTTGTAAGTAAAGTGGGAGTTGGAGAAAAGAGATGTAAGTGTTGTTTTTTATGTTACATTATTTTCAGTGGGAACAGGGAGCTTCCCAATATAGGTAATAGTTACCGTATATATTGTAATTAATTGTTTTGTGGATATTTTGACCTGTGCACTGTCCAACATGCAAATCCAAGGGGATACCCCAGTTGCCTGCTACTTGTTGCATCAGCACCCGCAAGGGATGCCAAGAGAGAAGAGAAGGTACTAATTACCTGGGTTTGTTCAAGGTGCCTATCAGGGTCCCGGTTCAGCTGTGCATGGGGGTCAGTGCCCTCCTCCTCAGCGAGCGCCATGGCACATAGCAGTTTTCATTCAATTTATTTTTGGGGTAGGCATGATACCACCATAATTTGGCCATGCCTCCCCATCACCCAGGCCTGTCATTAGTCTCTAAGACCCTGGAACCTGTCCCTGGTTTCTGAAGAGACTCCCAGCTCTGGCTCCCACCTGTGCTGTGCTCATAGTGTCGTGTTGCCGGAATAAAACAGGGTAAGTGTGTGCAATATTCAATATAGAGTTGCTGGAAAGAACCGCACTTAGGCAGGGTCGATATTTGTATATGCATCAGAGAGGAGAGTCTGCACAAAGAACGGATACATCCATTTAATTCCGTGTGGAAACATTTAAAATGAAGAACACCATAGTTAGTATAGTTTTGCAACTGCTGGATGTCAAGCAGAACACTTTGTATCGTACATAAGTGACTTTAAACTAGAGTTGTGCGGCTGGCACTTTTCGTGTTTTGGTTTTGGTTCTAATTCCACTTTCGTGTTTTGGTTTTGGCTTGGTTTTGCCCAAACCACCCTTTTGTGTTTTGGTTTTGGATCTGGATAATTTAAAAAAAACACATAAAAACAGCTAAAATCACAGTGTCATGACTGTGGTTTTTGTGAACCCGGTGTTAGTGAAGTATGTGCGGGTGACTGGAGGACTATGTGTATATTAGGCTAGTCTGTAGGAATCAGTAAGATGAAGGCGCAATCCCTGACCGGGGATCGAACCCGGGCCTCGGCAGAGGGAGCCATGTCCTGACCACTGGATCACCAGGGACTTGGTGTTAATAGCAGGATGGTGAATGTATTGGTGAGATTGAGAACCGGACTGGTTACTGGTGAGACTGGAACTGGGCTGGTTACTAGTGAGACTGGGAACCGCACTGTGAACCGGGCTGTGTACCGGTATACTGGAACGCAACTGTAATCCAGACTGGTACCGGACATAACTGGAAACGCAACTGTAAGTAGAACGATGACTGTGGCTGTGACTTTAAGATGAGACTGTAGAATACTGCAGCTGTGGCTTTAACATGAAACTGAAGAATACTGCAGCTGTGACTTTAAGATGAAACTGTAGAAATACTGGATATCAATGGTAACACAACTGTAATCCAGACTGGGTAGCAAAGGAGCAGAGTTTTACAGGAACTGAAGTACAAGAGCTGTGTGCGACACGAGGAACTGGCAGAGTTTACAACTCAAGTCTCCTGACTTATACTTCCTGGTCCTTGGTGATTGGTGAGCAGTGTCAGGTGATTCAGAGAGTCTCAGGCAGGCACAGGATTGGACAGCTCTGGGTCAGGTGAACAGTCACTGTCATGAGAGAGTACTCTAGACTAGGCTGTGATGTGGAGTGAGGCCTAGCAGGCCAAAAGAACACTGAAGCCTGAACTTCTGCAAACAAACAGAGGATGCTGGCTTTAGGCCTAAACTTCAGATTGCTGAATTCAGACTCACACAGAAGATTAATCACCACAGGTGGAGCTCGTTAACTCTTACCTTCCAGGCAGAGTACTCAGGACTCAGGAAACGCATGGTATTGGCAAGCTGTTTATCCCAGTGAGCAGAAAGATGCAGGATCCAGGACAGAGATGGCAGAGGTAAGTCACCAAATATGAGAACTACAGTGAGGATCGTGACAGTACCCCCCTCTTCAAGGGTGGACTCCGGACACCCATCTTGAATCTTAGAGGAACTTGAGAAATTCATACAGGAGAATTTAGGACCTTCGTCGATGCCTCTTCTTCTTACGGGAACATTTGGTTTTGACCAGTGGGAGCGGAATCTCCTGTAAAGAAAAAACTTCCTTAGAAAACATAGGACCTCCCAGGAAAGGAGTAGCATCATGAACTGGATCAAATTCAGAGTCTGAGTCCAAGTCTAATAGAAAATACGAATCTCCCTTAGATACACAGTTTGCAGATGACAAAGAAGTGCACTGGGGTTTTAAATTCTTTGGGCTAGGAGAGACTCCTACATGACCAATTTTAATGGTCAGATTCTTACAGAAGGAGATACTTAGATTATCCCTGGAAGGACAGCACAAACTTCCTTCTGCATTCCCTTTAGAGCGTGATTTTTTTACCGAGTCAGATTCCAAAGGTTTAGGACTAAATTCTTTAACCACAGCATTACTAAAAGTCTGTAAATCATGGAACACAGGATCATTACCCTCAAAAAGCGTGTTGGCCCACTCCAAAGCTCTTCTTCTGAATGCCAGGAATAGATTTCGAGTAATGTTAGAAGGAGTTACCGCACCCGAAGGATCCAACTCTATCAGAGCGAGAAATCGATCAACCAGAGCGGCATATGGCAATAAATCTCCATCAAAGTAAATAGGTGCTAAGGCAGTGGACGAAAGCTTAGAGTTTGAAACTGATGACGCACTCTCAGTAGCTGGATTGGAGACAGTTTGGAGGAACAACAGACTGATGAAGAAATATCCTTTCTGAAGTTGTCTGGCTTAAATCCTCAACTGGGAAATCACTTGAAATGTCCTCCTGGATGGAGACGCAAGTACTTATCCCTGAAGCTGCGACACTTGCGTCTGCGACCGAGGTAAATGACTCTGGGGACTGGACTGAGGAAGCAACATCAGTATCCTTCTCAGCAATATTAGTCTGAAGTCCTTTATCCAAATCAGCAGATGCTCAGACAAGCTTAGGGACAAAACTGAGAAAACTGTACTCAGATGAGTATCCAGCTCTGTAGCACGTTCTGACCTTAAGTGAGAAGCCTTGGGATCTTTCTTGACTTTAGCGGCTACAGCAGAATTATTCTGACATTGATGAGAAGAGGTATTAGATTTCCCTGAAGAAGGTGTGGACTCAATGCTGGAAGATGAGGAAACAGAATCAGAAACAGAGTGAAGTCTAATTTTAGAACTAGATGGTTACTGGGACTAACTGACAAATGTTCTTTACTCGGACCAATGCTTGGAATCAGTTTGAGTCCAGATGAGCTTGAACTGACTGAAACTGGAGATTGGATCCGAGGATACTTGTATTGGCTGGAACCAAAGGAGACTGACCAGGTTGATCCTGGAGTATTGCTGGACCGGCAATGAGACAGATGCCCCTCCTTGGGCTGCAGAGACAGACTCCTTTGTGACTTTGATTGGCTTGAACATTCTTTTCTGGACACCCAACTTGGGATAGGGTCTTTTAATCACAGGACCCCAGTCATAAATTTGAGTCCCTTTTTGAGTAGCCTTCTTAACACCCCCGTCAGCGGTAGCAGGATCGGCTACTGTAGATGACTAATAGACATGAGCGCTATGATACTGAAATTTGTCACCATTTCCAGGCTTCCGAAGAATACAATCCTTAACAAAATCACCAGAATTTCCACAGTAAAGACAGAGGTGTTGCTCCCTACACCTCTGACGTTCAGCTTCAGAGAGCTTGGGCCGTGGAAAGCTCTGATTAACAACTTTTCCTTGCACAGAGGAAGAGACTTTAGTAACTGGATGGGACAAAACAGGATCAACAACGTTGGTAGTATTCCTGAAGAGATCAGGCCTCACAGAAAGAATACTAGATAAAAGTTCTTGTAACTGTAATAACATCTGGTAGAAAATCTGCAGTTGGTCAGGAGTCTTAGTGCAGAAAGTCTGAGAATCTCTGGAGAAGTTCGCTGCAGACACTGTGCCAATTGATGCTGAGTCGACTCCAAACCTTCCAAGCGTCCTGCAATATTGCTTAGGAGGTCTCGCGTCAGACAAACACCTTCGACCGGGTCCATGGGGACAGTTTCTACTGTCATGAATGGTGATTCAGAGTCTCAGGCTGGCACAGGATTGGACAGCTCTGGGTCAGGTGAACAGTCACTGTCATGTGAGTACTCTAGACTAGGCTGTGATTTGGAGTGAGGCCTAGCAGGCCGAAAGAACATTGAAGCCTGAACTTCTGCAAACAAACATAGGATGCTGGCTTTATGCCTAAATTTCAGATTGGTGGAGCTCGTTAACTCTTACATTCCAGGCACAGAACTCAGGACTCAGGAAACTCATGGTATTGGCAAGCTGTTTATCCCAGTGAGCAGAAAAATGCAGGATCCAGGACAAAGATGGCAGAGGTAAGTCATCAAATATGAGAACTACAGTGAGGATCGTGACACACAGATTTTGGGGTTAAGTTTGCTCCTACGGTATTATTAACCTCAATAACAATAATTTCCACTCATTTCCAGTCTATTCTGAACACCTCACAATATTGTTTATAGGCCAAAAGGTTGCACTGAGGTTGCTGGATGACTAAGCCAAGTGACACAAGTGGACAACACAAACACCTGGCCCATCTAGGAGTGGCACTGCAGTGTTAGATAGGAGGACAGATTTAAAAAACCTGAATGACTTTGAAATGACTGGTTTGTTTGGGCCCCCACCAAAAAAGAAGCAATCAATCTCTCCTTGCACAAACTGGCTGTACAGAGGCAAGATGTCGACCTCATCCTCATCCTCCAATCCCTCACCCTTTTCGCTGTGTACATCCTCCTCCTCACAGAGGAATTTATAATTCATTTTGATGAACATCATCTTCTCCAAATTTTGTGGAAGTAACCTCCTACACTGATCACTGACAAGGTTACCGGTTGCACTAAGTATTCTTTCGGAGTACACACTGGAGGGAGGCAACTTAGGTAAAATAAAGCCAGTTTGTGCAAGGGCATCCAAATTGCCTCTTTTTCCTGCCAGTATTAATACGGACTGTCTGACATGCCTGCTTGGATGCTGTCACTCATATAATCCTCCACCATTCTTTCAATGGTGACAGAATCATATGCAGTGACAGTAGACATGTCAGTAATCGTTGGCAGGTCCTTCAGTCCAGACCAGATGTCATCTTTCGCTCCTGACTGCCCTGCATCACCGCCAGCGAGTGGGCTGGGAAATCTTATCCTTTTCCTTGCAGCCCCAGTTGCGGGAGAAATTGAAGGGGGAGCTGTTGATGGGTCACGTTCCACTTGAGTTGACAATTTACTCACCAGTAGGTCTTTGCACCTCTGCATACTTGTGTCTCCTGGAAAGAGAGATACAACGTAGGCTTTAAACCTAGGATCGAGCACGGTGGCCAAAATGTAGTGCTCTGATTTCAAGAGATTGTCCACCTTTGAATCCTGGCAAAGCGAATGAAGGGCTCCATCCACAAGTCCCACATACTTTGCGGAATCACTCCATCTTAGCTCCTCCTTCAATTTCTCCAGCTGCTTCTGCAAAAGCTTGATGAGGGGAATGACCTGACTCAAGCTGGCAGTGTCTGAACTGACTTCACGTATGGCAAGTTCGAAGGGTTGGAGAACCTTGCACAAGACGGAAATCATTCTCCACTGTGATTGAGTCAGGTGCATTACCCCTCCTTTGCCTATATCATAGGTGGATGTATAGGCTCGAATGGCCTTTTGCTGCTCCTCCATCCTCTTAAGCATATAGAGTGTTGAATTCCACCTCGTTACCACCTCTTGCTTCAGTTGATGGCAGGGCAGGTTCAGGCATGTTTGCTGGCGCTCCCATCTTCGGCATGCAGTGGCTGAATGCCAAAAGTGGCCAGCAATTTTTCGGGCCACCGACAGCATCTCCTGTACACCCCTGTCATTTTTCAAAAAATTCTGCACTACCAAATGAATTGTATCTGCAAAACATGGGACGTGCTGGAATTTGCCCAGATGTAATGCACGCACATGCAATCACATTGGGCATATTCATCCCACGGACAACAGGTATCTATCTCCCCCAGTGCCTGACTTAAACAAACCACATCACCATCAGAATCCTCATCAACTTCCTCCTCAGTGCCAGCAACACCCATATCCTCTTCCTGGTGTTCTTCAACAGTGACATCTTCAAGTTCAATATCAGGAACTGGACTGTGGGTGCTCCTTCCAGCACTTGCAGGGGGCATGCAAATGGTGGAAGGAGCCACCTCTTTCCATCCAGTGTTGGCAAAGTCAGGCATCGCAACCGCCATCACACTTGGACTCTCCTTGGGAATTTGTGATACCATCTCAGAACTCACAGTTCTTTTCTGTGCTCTTTCCAGCTTAACTCTTGTAATTTTTCTAGTGGGAGGATGAGGGCTTCCATCGTCATGTGAAGCTGAATCACTAGTCATGAATATAGGCCAGGGCCTCAGCAGTTCCTTGCCACTCCATGTTGTAAATGGCATATTGGCAAGTTTACGTTTCTCCTCAGACAATTTAAATTTTACATGCCCTCTACTATCACAAGGGGCATCGGCCTTGGCAGACGACGTTGATGGCATCTCATCATCTATGTCATGGCTAGTGGCAGCAGCTTCAGCACTAGGAGGAAGTGGTTCTTGATCTTTCCCTATTTTATCCTCCATATGTTTGTTCTCCATTATTTTTCTGGAGTTATATAACACAATATGCGGCACAAGCGAGCATACCCCTACACCTCAGACGGCAAACCCTGTAAAAATTATTTGGATTAAATATTAATAACCCCTTTATTTGGAGTAAATAATATACAGCACAGGACAGCACCAGTGAATTTATATGGCAGCACCACTTGACTGGATTTATACAGAATTATATGGATTTATATGGAATTATACAGCAGGATAACTGGAATTATAAGCCAGTGTTCCGAGAATTTTATGGTAATGTCACAGGAATTATACGCCAGTATCACAGGAATTATATGGCAGTATCACAGGAATTATACGCCAGTATTCCGAGAATTATACAGCAACGTCACAGGAATTATACGCCATTATCACGGGAATTATATGCCAGTATCACGGGAATTATATGGCAGTATCACGGGAATTATACGGCAGTATCATGGGAATTATATGGCAGTATCACAGGAATTATACGACAGTATCATGGGAATTATATGGCAGTATCACAGGCATTATATGCTAGTATTCTGAGAATTATACGGCAATATCACAGGAATTATATGGCAGTAGCACATGAATTATACGCCAGTATCACGGGAATTATATGGCAGTATCACTGGAATTATATGGCAGCATTACGGGAATTATACAGCAGTATCACAGGAATTATATGCCAGTATTCAGAGAATTATACGGCAATATAACAGGAATTATATAGCAGTATCACAGGAATTATACGCTAGTATCACGGGAATTATATGGCAGTATCACAGGATTTATATGGCAGTATCATAGGAATTATACGCCAGTATCACGGGAATTATATGGCAGTATCACATGAATTATACGCCAGTATCACAGGAATTATATGGCAGTATAACAGGAATTATACGTCAGTATCACAGGAATTATATGCCAGTATTCGGAGAATTATATGGCAATATCACAGGAATTATACGGCAATGTCACAGGAATTATATGTCAGTATCACGGGAATTATACGCCAGTATCACAGGATTTATATGGCAGTATCGCAGGAATTATACACCAGTATCACGGGAATTATATGGCAGTATCACGGGAATTATACAACAGTATCACAGGAATTATATGGCTGTATCACAGGTATTATACGCCAGTATTCCGAGAATTATATGGCAATGTCACAGGAATTATACGCCAGTATCCCAGGAATTATACGGCAGTATTCCGAGAATTATACGCTGGTTTCACAGGAATTATACGCCAGTATCACGGGAATTATATGGCAGTATCACAGGAATTATACGCCAGTATCACGGGAATTATGTGGCAGTATCACAGGAATTATACGCCAGTATTCCGAGAATTATCCGGCAATATCACGGAAATTATATGCCAGTATTGCGGGAATTATAAGGCAGTAACACTGGATATATGGCAGCAGAGGACACCACCAATGTGACTGTTCACTGTACTGATGCTGCACAAGACACTTCCCCTGGTCTAATGCAGGACAACACAGCACCACTGAAAGGGACTTATACAGCTGCACTGGATATATGGCAGCAGAGGACACCACCACTGTGACTGGTCACTGGACTGATGCTGCACAAGACACTACCCCTGGTCTAATGCAGGACAACACAGCACCACTGAAAGGGACTTATACAGCTACACTGGATATATGGCAGCAGAGGACACCACCACTGTGACTGATCACTGGACTCATGCTGCAAAAGACACTACCCCTGGTCTAATACAAGACAACACAGCAAAAATGCAAGGGACTTATACAGCAACCAGCAGCACTGGGGACATATAGCAGCAGAGGACACCAACACTGTGACTGGCTGGACTGATGCAGCATAAGACACTGACTACACTGGACTGGACTGAGCAGCACAAGACTCGCCACTCCACTTTCCCGCCCCCACACAGACACTGAGGACGGAGACACGTCCTCTCACGACACTCTCCGAGACTGGAGTGAAAATGGCCGCAACGCGTGGCTCCTTATATGGCATCCAAATCCCACGAGAATCCGACAGCGGGATGATTACGTTTTTCCTCGTTCGAGTTTCCGAGTCAGATGGGAAAACCCGAGCCTGACTCTCTACCGGGCTCAGAGCGTGAAGTCCGGTAGTGTTCGGTTCTCCGAGAACCGAACCTGCTCATCTCTACTTTAAACCATAAAATACCCTGCACATATACTGATAGCAGTCCAAGCTTCCAAATGTGGAAATACTCTTCGATACCCAACATTACAATTATTGCAAATAAAACTCATAAGCATTATTTATTTGAGACGGCGGGACGTGATTCATGATTTGTGATTCCTCCTCTGCGTCATCTATTCACATGAAATGGTTCCAATGCATGGTCAGGATTTGTCAGGGGGGTGTTCCGTATGTGTATACACACACACACACACACACACACACACACACACAGCTCTTACTGGCAGGGCTGGGAAGCACGATAAATCTCCTCTTCCGCTTTGGGGTTCCTTCTGGCATGACTCCCTTCCCCACACGCCCACGAATAGCGGAATAATTCCGCAGGAGGGGGCGGAGCTTAACACAGCAAGTGGGGGCAGCTACTATCTCGGTCCATGATCAGCAAAAAAAATTAGTCCATCGGGGGGGGGGGGGGGGGGGGTTCTGGGTACTCAGAAACCCCCTCCCCCTCAATGCACTACAGCAATGAGGAGAGGTCAGGGAACGAATAGGACACTCTGCTATGTTTAATGATCCTATGGATCGTAATGTCTTGGTTTCTCCGATTTCTGATTTTTAAGCTGTTTTCTCTGAGCATTTTTACTATGTGTCATATTATATCTTTTTTATCATATGTAAAATTGACTGATTTTCTCTGCGGATTTTGGCCCTTCAAACGCAAGACTTATCTGGCATTTTGCATTGTCTATTGTATATTGAATTATTTGTCTTTTTGTCCTTCTTATATGTTTGTAAAAAACTGAAATCTAATAAACATTAATGGGAGGAAAAAAAAAACCCTGGATGTAATTATGGAAACATGTTATGCAAGCTGTCTGCTGGGAAGCTTAATAATGCAATACATTTTGAAAAGCTATCAAGTTTTAGGAATTATTTCTAAATCTGTTGAATTCATAGAACTTATTATAAAAAATGCACTTTCAAAGGGAATATAAATTACACCCATATAAATATACCTTTTCATCTGCTACAGAATTAACTCTAAACTTTATACCAAAATAAAAATAAAAAAAATCAACATTATATCTGCACCAAAGACAAAATAAAAAATGTGCAAGCAAAGCATTTTATCTTCCTTTCTTACCACTTTGCAATAAATTCACTGCAGATAGCAATCTCTACAGCTGCTGATAATAATGATAATGTTCCCCAGGCTGGCTCATTGGCACAGATAAATTGTGTAAGTTATGTAGGCCAGAAGCAATAAATTATATACTCCAGTGGATATCAATTTTAAAGTTGAACCAGAGGCATTCAGTCTTCAGATATGTGCTAGAGCTCATTTTATCATATGTATTACAAAAAGTATATAACCATACCTCCCAACATGACCCTCTCCAGGAGGGACAGAATGCTCTGCTCCTGGACTTGTCTCTTAATTTATTATTGCCATCACCTGTGGTGAAACACCTTTCTTATCCATTAACCTGTTCAAAACAGGTGCCGGCAATCATAAATTAAGAAAAAGTCCAGAAGCAGAGCAGTGTGTCCCTCCTGGAGAGGATCATGTTTGGAGGTATGTATAACTGCTTGTTAATTATCACTGAATGTAAAACTTGCATTGCTAATACATTTTAATCTGACAGAGTTCCTGGAATTTCATAATATATCAGTGATTATCCGCATGGTACAGGCCCTCATAGTACCTTTTGTAAAAAGTCAAAACCTCACAAATAAAATCATAATACCTTTTGTAAAAAGTTTTCAAGACTGGGCTCAATTTTTTCCTTCCCCACCATGCGGCCTATGGGTCAGCCTTTCTTGTGTGTGTGTGTCACAATACCCATCAGAGATTATGTTGCCTCTAATTATTCATCATAGCTGCTTATGTATAATTAGGCTTACCTTACTATCCCATAGCGGGACACTAATGAATTACACAGCGTCTTTTGCTAGTTGACTTAAAGCCTGCATTGCACCTGGATTTAATCATCCACAGAACCTGTGAAGTCCATGAGCGTCTCAGTTTAAATGGATGGTATGGTAAGCCTGTCGAAGTCGAAAATATTATTGTCACACGCACCAAGTACAAACACCACACAAATGGCCTCCTTGCGCGTACTTGTTCTGCCGTGCGTGCGCATATTCGCAAGTTGCGTATAACAGCTCACGTGGTCCTGCGTATTAGCGCGTGGTATGAGTACTTACGGTAGCATTTGTATTCGCACGGAAAAGCCACAAAGACATATCTCATATTTAATCCACATAGTGCAAAATGTACACATAGCCTACATGCACCACACCAGCAAGTTATACTTGTTTAAAAGGAACAACAACAAAGGGATTCACCTTTACAGGATATGAGGGGACAGCATTAGGTTAAGTGGTGGTGTTTGGTATCCAGCTGTAGGGTATTTTAAGGGCAACATTCCGGTAGCAGTTTGCAGAAGATAGCACGCTCCTGCGCATAATTATGCGCAGGAACAGAATATTACTATTATACTGTATTTACTGTACTCTGATATTCGGAGGGAACCCAGTGGAGACCAACTGCAAGTGCACCTGGACCAGGCATCACCCACCAATTCAAACCAACCTATGACCCCTCCTGTACTGTAAATGACCAGCCCTTTGACCTATAGGTGAAGAGATTACAATTTCTATTGTATTATGTTTTAGCCAAATGTATAAAAAGCCAAGCTGCCTGGCCGGTCTCTCTCTCTCTCTCTCTCTCTGAAGGTCATCTTGCTTGATTGACTGAGCACCGGGTCCGTGTGGCGCTGGCGAAACAAATGTATGTACCATTGATTGTAGCCTCTCTTCTCTTATTGTGGTTGCATTATTGTTGTAACCCCCTGCTGGTAAATAACTGTTGATGGGTTGGACCCCAACATATTTTCTCTATCGTCCTAGTGGATGCTGGGGTTCCTGAAAGGACCATGGGGAATAGCGGCTCCGCAGGAGACAGGGCACAAAAAGTAAAGCTTTAGGATCAGGTGGTGTGCACTGGCTCCTCCCCCTATGACCCTCCTCCAAGCCAGTTAGATTTTTGTGCCCGGCCGAGAAGGGTGCAATCTAGGTGGCTCTCCTAAAGAGCTGCTTAGAAAAGTTTAGCTTAGGTTTTTTATTTTACAGTGAGTCCTGCTGGCAACAGGATCACTGCAACGAGGGACTTAGGGGAGAAGAAGTGAACTCACCTGCGTGCAGGATGGATTGGCTTCTTGGCTACTGGACATCAGCTTCAGAGGGACGATCACAGGTACAGCCTGGATGGTCACCGGAGCCTTGCCGCCGGCCCCCTTGCAGATGCTGAAGTAAGAAGAGGTCCAGAATCGGCGGCAGAAGACTCCTCAGTCTTCTAAAGGTAGCGCACAGCACTGCAGCTGTGCGCCATTTTCCTCTCAGCACACTTCACACGGCAGTCACTGAGGGTGCAGGGCGCTGGGAGGGGGGCGCCCTGGGAGGCAAATGAAAACCTATTTTGGCTAAAAATACCTCACATATAGCCTCCGGAGGCTATATGGAGATATTTAACCCCTGCCAGAATCCGTTAAAAGCGGGAGACGAGGCCGCCGGAAAAGGGGCGGGGCCTATCTCCTCAGCACACAGCGCCATTTTCCCTCACAGAAAGGCTGGAGGGAAGGCTCCCAGGCTCTCCCCTGCACTGCACTACAGAAACAGGGTTAAAACAGAGAGGGGGGGCACTAATTTGGCGTTAGAAATATATAAAACAGATGCTATAAGGGAAAACACTTATATAAGGTTGTCCCTATATAATTATAGCGTTTTTGGTGTGTGCTGGCAAACTCTCCCTCTGTCTCTCCAAAGGGCTAGTGGGTCCTGTCCTCTATCAGAGCATTCCCTGTGTGTGTGCTGTGTGTCGGTACGTGTGTGTCGACATGTATGAGGACGATGTTGGTGAGGAGGCGGAGCAATTGCCTGTAATGGTGATGTCACTCTCTAGGGAGTCGACACCGGAATGGATGGCTTATTTAGGGAATTACGTGATAATGTCAACACGCTGCAAGGTCGGTTGACGACATGAGACGGCCGACAAACAATTAGTACCGGTCCAGACGTCTCAAAAACACCGTCAGGGGTTTTTAAAACGCCCGTTTACTTTAGTCGGTCGACACAGACACAGACAGGGACACTGAATCCAGTGTCGACGGTGAATAAACAAACGTATTCCTTATTAGGGCCACACGTTAAAGGCAATGAAGGAGGTGTTACATATTTCTGATACTACAAGTACCACAAAAGAGGGTATTATGTGGGATGTGAAAAAACTACAGTAGTTTTTCCTGAATCAGATAAATTAAATAAAGTGTGTGATGATGCGTGGGTTCCCCCCGATAGAAAATTATGGGTGGTATACCCTTTCCCGCCAGAAGTTAGGGCGCGTTGGGAAACACCCCTTAGGGTGGATAAGGCGCTCACACGCTTATCAAAACAAGTGGCGGTACCGTCTATAGATAGGGCCGTCCTCAAGGACCAGCTGACAGGAGGCTGAAAAATATCATAAAAGTATATACACACATACTGGTGTTATACTGCGACCAGCGATCGCCTCAGCCTGGATGTGCAGAGCTGGGGTGGCTTGGTCGGATTCCCTGACTAAAAATATTGATACCCTTGACAGGGACAGTATTTTATTGACTATAGAGCATTTAAAGGATGCATTTCTATATATGCGAGATGCACAGAGGGATATTTGCACTCTGGCATCAAGAGTAAATGCGATGTCCATATCTGCCAGAAGATGTTATGGACACGACAGTGGTCAGGTGATGCAGATTCCAAACGGCAAAAAGGTGTATTGCCGTATAAAGGAAGAGGAGTTTTTTGGGGTCGGTCCATCGGACCTGGTGGCCACGGCAACTGCTGGAAAATCCACCGTTTTTACCCTAAGTCACATCTCTGCAGAAAAAGACACCGTCTTTTCAACCTCAGTCTTTTCGTCCCTATAAGATCATATCTGCCCAGGGATAGAGGAAAGGGAAGAAGACTGCAGCAGGCAGCCCATTCCCAGGAACAGAAGCGTTCCACCGCTTCTGACAAGTTCTCAGCATGGCGCTGAGACCGTACAGGACCCCTGGATCCTACAAGTAGTATCCCAGGGGTACAGATTGGAATGTAGAGACGTTTCCTCTTCGCAGGCTCCTGAAGTCTGCTTTACCAAGGTCTCCCTCCAACAAGGAGGCAGTATGGAAAAAAAAAAAAAAATTCACAAGCTGTATTCCCAGCAGGTGATAATTAAATTACCCCTCCTACTACAAGGAAAAGGGGTATTATTCCACACTATATTGTGGTACTGAAGCCAGAAGGCTAGGTGAGACTTATTCTAAAAAAATTTTTGAACACTTACAAAGGTTCAAATCAAGATGGAGTCACTCAGAGCAGTGATAACGAACCAGGAAGAAGGGGACTATATAGTGTCCGGGGACATCAGGGATGCTTACCTCTATGTCCCAAATTTGCCCTTCTCACTAAGGGTACCTCAGGTTCGTGGTGCAGAACTGTCACTATCAGTTTTAGACGCTGCCGTTTGGATTGTCCACGGCACCCCGGGTCTTTACCAAGGTAATGGCCGAAATGATGATTCTTCTTCGAAGAAAAGGCGTCTTAATTATCCCTTACTTGGACGATCTCCTGATAAGGGCATAGTCCAGGGAACAGTTGGAGGTCGGAGTAGCACTATCTCGGATACTGCTACAACAGCACGGGTGGATTCTAAATATTCCAAAATCGCAGCTGATCCCGACGACACGTCTGCTGTGCCTAGGGATGATTCTGGACACAGTCCAGAAAAAGGTGTTTCTCCCGGAAGAGAAAGCCAGGGAGTTATCCGAGCTAGTCAGGAACCTCCTAAAAACAGTGCATCATTGCACAAGGGTCCTGGTAAAAATGGTGGCTTCCTACGAAGCAATTCCATTCGGCAGATTTCACGCAAGAACTTTTCAGTGGGATCTGCTGGAAAAATGGTCCGGATCGCATCTTCAGATGCATCAGCGGATAACCCTATATCCAAGGACAAGGGTGTCTCTCCTGTGGTGGTTATAGAGTGCCCATCTTCTAGAGGGCCGCAGATTTGGCATTCAGGATTGGATGCTGGTGACCACGGAGCCCAGCCCGAGAGGCTGGGGAGCAGTCACACAAGGAAAAAATTTCCAGGGAGTGTGATCAAGTCTGGAGACTTTTCTCCACATAAATATACTGGAGCTAAGGGTAAATTTATAATACTCTAAGCTTAGCAAGACCTCTGCTTCAAGGTCAGCCGGTATTGATCCAGTGGGAAAAACATCACGGCAGTCGCCCACGTAAACAGACAGGGCGACACAAGAAGCAGGAGGGCAATGGCAAAAACTGCAAGGACTTTTCGCTGGGCGGAAAATCATGTGATAGCACTATCAGCAGTGTTTCATCCCGGGAATGGAAACTGGGAAGCAGACTTCCTCAGCAGGCACGACATCCACCCGGGAGAGTGGAAACTTCATCCGGAAGTTTTTTTTTTCCACATGATTGTAAACCGTTGGGAAATACCAAAGGTGGACATGATGGCGTCCCGTCTGAACAAAAAACGGGACAGGTATTGCGCCAGGTCAAGAGACCCTCAGGCAATAGCTGTGGACGTTCTGGTAACACCGTGGGTGTACCAGTCGGTGTATGTGTTCCCTCCTCTGCTTCTCATACCTAAGGTGCTGAGAATTATAAGACGTAGAGGAGTAAGAACTATACTCATGGCTCCGGATTGGCCAAGAAGGACTTGGTACCCGGAACTTCAAGAGATGCTTACAGAGGTTTTATGGCCTCTGCCGCTAAGAAGGGACTTGCTTCAGCAAGTACCATGTCTGTTCCAAGACTTACCGCAGCTGCGTTTGTCGGCATGGCGGTGGAACGCCGGATCCTAAGGGAAAAAGGCATTCCGGAAGAGGTCATTCCTACCCTGGTCAAAGCCAGAAAGGAGGTGACCGCACAACATTATCACCACATGTGGCGAAAATATGTTGCGTGGTGTGAGGCCAGGAAGGCCCACAAAGAAATTTCAACTCGGTCGTTTCCTGCATTTCCTGAAAACAGGAGTGTCTATGGGCCTCAAATTGGGGTCCATTAAGGTTCAAATTTCGGCCCTGTCGTTTTTCTTCCAGAAAGAATTGGCTTCAGTTCCTGAAGTCCAGAATTTTGTCAAGGGAGTATTGCATATACAACCCCCTTTTGTGCCTCCAGTGGCACTGTGGGATCTCAACGTAGTTCTGGGATTCCTCAAATCACATTGGTTTAAAACCAGTCAAATCTGTGGATTTGAAGCATCTCACATGAAAAGTGACCATGATCTTGGCCCTGGCCTGGACCAGGCGAGTGTCAAATTGGTGGGTTTTTTTTTCTCAAAAAAGCCCATATCTGTTTGTCCATTCGGACAGGGCAGAGCTGCGGACTCGTCCCCAGTTCTCTCCCTAAGGTGGTGTCAGTGTTTCACCTGAACCAGCTTATTGTGGTGCCTTGCACCTACTAGGGACTTGGAGGACTCCAAGTTGCTAGATGTTGTCAGGGCCCTGAAAATATGTTCCAGGACGGCTGGAGTCAGGAAAACTGACTTGCTGTTATCCTGTATGCACCCAACAAACTGGGTGCTTTTGCTTCTAAGCAGACTATTGCTAGTTGGATGTGTAATACAATTCAGCTTGCACATTCTGTGGCAGGCCTGCCACAGCCAAAATATGTAAATGCCCACTCCACAAGGAAGGTGGGCTCATCTTGGGCGGCTGCCCGAGGGGTCTCGGCTTTTACAACTTTGCCGAGCGGTTATTTAGTCAGGGGCAAACACGTTTGTAAAATCCTACAAATTTGATACCCTGGCTAAGGAGGACCTGGAGTTCTCTCATTCGGTGCTGCAGAGTCATCCGCACTCTCCCGCCCGTTTGGGAGCTTTGGTATTATCCCCATGGTCCTTTCAGGAACCCCAGCATCCACTAGGACGATAGAGAAAATAAGAATTTACTTACCGATAATTCTATTTCTCGGAGTCCGTAGTGGATGCTGGGCGCCCATCCCAAGTGCGGATTATCTGCAATACTTGTACATAGTTACAAAAATCGGGTTATTATTGTTGTGAGCCATCTTTTCAGAGGCTCCGCTGTTATCATACTGTTAACTGGGTTCAGATCACAGGTTGTACAGTGTGATTGGTGTGGCTGGTATGAGTCTTACCCGGGATTCAAAATCCTTCCTTATTATGTACGCTCGTCCGGGCAAAGTATCTAACTGGCTTGGAGGAGGGTCATAGGGGGAGGAGCCAGTGCACACCACCTGATCCTAAAGCTTTACTTTTTGTGCCCTGTCTCCTGCGGAGCCGCTATTCCCCATGGTCCTTTCAGGAACCCCAGCATCCACTACGGACTCCGAGAAATAGAATTATCGGTAAGTAAATTCTTATTTTAAATACAATTGGTGTCGTGTCCCTTTTCCTGCTAAGGTTTAAAGTGTATCACAGCCACTCGGGCTGCTGCATTGTGCTAACAGTGTGTAGGCCTGTGTACGCAAAGTGTGTACTTACTACGCCCCTTCGGCGTAGGTACGCAGAGTGCGCACACTGTACGAGCTTGTGTACGTAAGGTGTGTAAACAGTACAGAGGTTAAGGATTATATACAGCGGCCGCAGCAGCTTGCACTTTAGTTAAATAAGGTATTGCTTTTTCGTCCTGTAAAAAACCTGCATTCACAATTGGGGGCTCCTCCGGTTCACTACACACTCACAGACCTGCAGGCCATAAAACAGACTTTGATCTATCAGCAAAGGGTGGAGACGCATCTTTAAGTAAAACCTTTTCCTGGTTGCTTAGGTGTTTTTAAACCCTCTTTTGTGTTGTTAGATCACGTCTGTACTGCAGTCTTAAGAGGTGCTGGTGTGAAACTCGGACACAGGAAAAAAGCCGTTTATTATCTGAGTGTAATTTTTGGCGCGAAAAGCATACACAGGGCATACCGATACTTTGCATACCCTCTCACATATTGTTGCCATAGGTATAGATTATTAACAGTCATTTTAGATCTGTGTGAAATTGGATACATTTGTTTGCTATACAAAGTTATTTGATATAGTGTATTAAGGGCGTAATTGTAAAACCCAAAATGCAGTTCTGGCCTAGTCGTTATGGTTTATACAGAACAAGTGTGGGTTGTGTTAGTGAGCGATAGTAGTTTTATTGCTCACATTTATCGAAGTTGTGTGGTTTTTATTGCGTACGCACGTTGGTACACGTGGTACGGAACGTGAGGACAGCGTACAAAAACACGTGCACGTAGCGCAGGCTCGCACACGTGGCATAGAGGTACGCACGGTTGCGTGATTACGCAAGCTTGCGTAGAGTTGCATGCGCATAATAGAATCACACGATAGTTGTTCAATTTAAGGTGGGTTAGTATACCTTTAATACAAATAACACATAACTATCCGATTTCAAAAGCAGATTAGTGTAAGACTTTGTTTAAAACTGTACTACCTCTGGGGTAAAGTAACCAATCAGAAGGAGTGATAATTTTTATGTACAGAAAAAGAATATACACTGTGTAATTGAGTTAGTGAAAGTAGGAGTGAACGGATGTTGAACTCCGAGAAATTCGGGATCCCGTAGGTGACACCAAGTAAGCGGAGGCTTGGTGGCGTGAGGCGGCTGACTTACGATGATACAGATAGAGAAATATGCAAATCGTGAGGAGATTTGCAGAGGAGCGTTATATAGAATTGTGCATTGAGAAGTTTAGAATTGTGAATTGAAGTAAGGGTTTTGTGTTACGCTCCGGCTGAGGAGCGCAGCTTGTGTATTCGACTCCAGTGGTCGTAGGGCGGATAGGTAACAAGTACCTATATGCTGTGCGATTGGACCGCGAATTTGTACTTGCGATACGTGGTGCAACGTTATACTATTTTTGTGAGCTTTTGCGCAAACCATGGTATCATTAGCGCCGTGTAGAGCATACGCAAGCGTGATTTGTGTACGTCAAAAAGGAAAGTTTTCGCTGGTCTCTCTCAGGAAAATCTTCAACGGTAGATATTCATTGGAAAAGATAAGTTATTCCTAAAACTTCCAGTGAATAGAAGCCAGGTAGGGTCCTCACTGGGTACGGTCACTATTGGAGTGAGTCGTGGGACATCAGCTGAGAAGGATTGGGTGAAAGCGCTCGGAGAACTTTCACCGTCTATTCGTGTTGTGCATTGGGGATTGCGTTAGCAAGAAAAAGTCCGCAATGGGATCCAATTGCACAAGCGGTGGGCATTTGGTAGCCAGGGTTAAGGTTGGAGAGCTGCGGCCCAGTGGGTCAGCGAGGTTTATTATGTGTGAAAAGTATGGTCCACACACAGAGACTTTTTACAATGAATGGGTGCTGAAGATAGGGCATCATTCCCTAGAGTGGGCAGCTTTGAATCAGAGGTATTACAGAACATAAGGATTAGAATATGTCTGATCAAATCTAGAAAACAAAGGATCAGACATTGTTTAAACTTGTGGCAGCAAGAGGGGGATGTGCAAAGGGAATTGGCTCGCACAGCAAGTTCCAAACCTAGCGGGAAAGCGATTGAGAGTGCACCACCACTGCCATATGTTGATGGGGAGAAATTGGCTACAAACAATGGTGCATTGGTAAAGGATAGGGAAGTGATAAATCAATGTATTAACCCTAACCCTTGCCAGTTGTATCCCGTTCTAAATTTTCCCCTGGATTGTGAGGACAACGATGAGCCCAGCACGATATCGGCACTCTCTCTAGCAGCCACCATACAGAATACCCAGGTGGGCACGGCCCAACCACCAAGAGTAGTAGCGATACTCCCCAGCGGAGAGGTGAGTGAGGTTGTATCCACCAATAAGTACGGCACCATACATTTTGCAGAAACAATAACTCCCCGTATTATAGAAACAAACCAAAATGATATAGTTGAATTAAATCCTGTCAGGGTGATTGCAGTTCCCAATGGGAGAACTGATAGTCAGGGAGTAACTCTCATCAGGAACATTGCCATGCATTGTCCTTGGTCCCGAGCAGAGTTAAGGTCAATTATGTCAGAATTCCCCGATCCCAGAAAAGATCTAGTTGGATGCCAGAAATTCATTAAAGAATTAGGTAACGCCCATGAGCCCACAAATAAAGATTGGCAAACAGTGCTATGGGTGTGTTTACCCTCAAATATTGACATCCCAAAATTCATAACTGATTGTAAATTAGATGCAGAAGTGCCTCTCACTGATGAGTACAATCAGGAGAACGTAAAGCAAATCAATCTGCAGTTAGGAGTGTATTTCCCTACTGTTGTTAAATGGAATAACATTTTCTTCATAAGACAAAAGGAAGGTGAAATGACATCCGAGTAATTCCATAGAGCACTGCAGGAAATGGCTAGATACACTGGGATCGAGGATATTAAGGAGAATGCTAACCACCGGGAGGTAGCTGTTTCTGTGTTGATGGACGGATTAAAGGAGGCACTAAGGACAAGGGTGCAAACTTCTCTGCCAAATTGGAGAGGTATCTCGGTGGCTGCGTTGAGAGAGTCCGCTATCGAACATGATCGTAACATCAGTAAACACAGGGAGTCGCAAGGGGATAAGCTGATGACAGTAAGTATACAGGCACTTACAGGAAAGTCCCATCAGCCAAAACCCCAGACCCCTGATGGTAAGTCACGGGCAATAGTATGCTACAATTGCCAGAAGGGAGGGCATTACGCAAGGGAATGTAGAAGTAAAGGGACACATAATGTATACAGACCCCTAGACCTGAATTCGAACCACGCTACAATACACATAGTTGGGAACAGGGACCACATAGAAGGGACTATGAGCCACATAGAGGGGAAACACAAAGGTACCCACCCAGGAGGGACTGACAGACCCCCGAAAACCCAGAGTTATCCCCCTCACATATCGTACCTGCCAATGCTCTGCGGTAGGGTCCCACTACACAATAGAGGTTAGGCCACACCTGTAGTCTACAGCCAGTGAAGTTGATTTCTAGCCTTGGTAATGAACCTGAGGGCATGGTTGATGTAGCTGGTGTACCACTACCTTTTCTTGTAGATATGTAGAAATGTAGCCCCAGTAGCAGTACAAGTAAAAGATGGAAGGATAGCTCCAAAAATTCCCCAGTATCCTCTGTAGCCAGAGGTAGAATTAGGGGTGTACCCCATTATAGAGCTGCTGCTACAGCAGGGCATCCTAGTCAGGATGTCCAGCACAGCCAATAGTCCCATCTTCCCTGTGAAAAAGAGTGGGGGGAGGGGTTACAGGCTAGTGCAGGATTTAAGGGGGATAAATAAGATAGTTGAGAGCCAATTCCCCGTAGTGCCCAATCCAGCTGTCATCCTCATGCAAATTCCCTCTACCTCAAAATTCTTCACTGTCATTGATCTCTGTTCTGCCTTTTCTGTCCCTCTTCACCCTGACAGCCAATACCGCTTTGCCTTTACTTACAGGGGAGTACAGTACACCTGGACTCATCTCCCCCAAGGTTTCATTGACAGCCCAAGTATTTTCTCCCAGGTCTTACATGACTGTTTGCAATCTTTTCAATCTGAAAGTGAGCAGTGCTAATACAATATGTTGATAACTTGTGCTCTAACTCATTTGAATCGTCCTTGGCAGATACTAAACAACTTCTGTTTCACCTCTCCCAGACAGGACACAAGGTTTCAAAAGATAAGTTGCAGTTGTGCCAGACCAGGGTTAAATACTTGGTGCTTGATGCAAGGACTTAGGCACCTCACCGCTGATAGAATACAAGCGATTCGTGACATGACTCTGCCACAAACTCAGCAACAGATCCGCACTTTCCTCGGAATGCGTGGGTACTGTCGGAACTGGATTCCAGGATTCTCCATACTGGCACTACCTTTGCAAGAAATGGTCTCTTCGAACAAACCGGAACAGATCTCTCACACAGATGAGTCCAAACTGGCGTTTGAGAGACTAAAACAGTGTTTATCACAAGCACCTGCGTTGGATATGCCAGATTATGAGAAGCCCTTTGAATTGTACGGTACTGAAAGTGCTGGGTGTGCGGCAGGAGTCTTAAAACAGAAACATGGTGATGCCAGCAGACAGGTAGTCTACTACAGTGCACAGTTGGACACTGTAGCATGGTCTCTCCCCACTTGCTTGTGAAGTGTTGCAGCGATAGCTTTACTGGTAAGTAAAAGCGAGGACATAGTGTTAGGACATGACGACCATTCATACACCTCATGCAGTATCAGTCTTACTAAACTCCGCCCAAACCAGACATGTCTCATCTGCTCGGTTTACAAAGTGGGAATTATCACTGATGGCCCCAGTAAACATCACTATTAAGAGATGCAGCTCACTAAATCCTGCAACTTACTTGCCAAGTGTGCCTGGACATGCACAAAGGGTGGAGGATGAGAACGATGGTGAAGGAGGATTTAGTGCAGATACTGATACGCATGATTGTATGGAATACCTGAACCAAACTTTCACTGCAAGACCTGACATCAGTGACAACCCACTAGAAGGAGTAGACTTTACCTTCTACGCTGACGGTAGTTGCCACAGACAGATGGAATCGGGAGACCTGTGTACCAGATATGCAGTTGTCGATGACAAAGGTATCATAGAAGCTGAACCCCTTGGCCCACCGCACTCAGCACAAGTTGCTGAGCTGGTCGCACTGACCAGAGCCTGAGAGTTGGCCAAAGGTAAGTCAGCTAATATATACACGGACTCTAGGTACGCCTTTGGAGTGGTGCATGATTTTGGGGCCCTGTGGCACCTCAGAAATTTCATGACGGCAGCTGGCACACCTGTAGCGCATGCGTCCCACATCAAAAGGCTTCTGACAGCAATACAGGAACCGGACAGAGTGGCTGTTATCAAGTGTAAAGCAAACACTTACAAACAAGACCCAATCTCACTTGGTAACAGCCGGGCAGACGAAGCTGCAAAATCAGCAGCAAGCACCACCATACAAACGAACATCACACCACTGATGACATTTAACATGGTTAACACACAACAGTTAATTGAAATGCAAAATTTGTGTTCAATACAGGAAAAGGCGGTCTGGAAGGCGAAGGGATATGGTCAGGAGTCCTCAGGACTTTGGACAGATGGACACGGTAAGCCAGTGGCCCCCAGGGCATATCTTCCAAGTCTAGCTGAGGCGGCACATGGGCAAGGAGGGTATGTGCAAACTGGTAAGAGCCTACTGGAGTACTCCAGGGTTCTCTTCTCATGCAGGTAAGAAAGCAATGACATGTCTTACTTGCTT
This sequence comes from Pseudophryne corroboree, assembly GCF_028390025.1. NCBI lineage: Eukaryota > Metazoa > Chordata > Amphibia > Anura > Myobatrachidae > Pseudophryne > Pseudophryne corroboree. Next base: position 320,050,776 of record NC_086448.1, on the reverse strand, counting down.
GAGGAAGAATATTGGTAAGGCGATACCAACAGAGCCATCCCATATCCCTCCTACAGACAGACCTTTTCAGGTAATACAAATCGACTTCATACAGCTACCACCCTGTAGGAATTTAAAATATGTGTTAGTAGTACTGATGTGTTTTCCAACTGGGTAGAAGCGTTCCCTGCTACCACAAATACTGCTACGTTCACTGCAAAGAAAATCATGCAGAAATTTGTATGCAGATATGGTATCCCTAGAATGATTAAAAGTGATAGGGGTACCCATTTTACAGGTGAAGTCTTTCAGGTCATGTGCAAACTGATGGGTATTAATAGCAAGCTGCATACTCCGTACCGGCCACAGGCGAGTGGGAAGGTGGAGAGAATGAACAGCACTATTAAGAATAAGCTGAACAAAGTGATGGCTGAAACTGGATTGTTGTGGCCAGAAGCTTTGCCACTAGTGTTGTACAGCATCAGAACCACTCCCAGGTCACCGCTTAACTTATCACCATTTGAAGTTCTTTTTGGTCGACAACCGCATGTAATGATAGACCCCCATGATGATTTGAAGTGCAATAACGAAATAACTGTGCAATATTTGGTTAGGATGAGCCAGCAGCTGAGAAATCAACAAAGAAATCTAAGGGGTACATTTACTAAGCAGTGATAAGAGCGGAGAAATGAGCCAGTGGAGAAATTTCCCCATCAACCAATCAGAAGCTCTGTATCATTTTATAGTATGCAAATTATAGATGTTACTTCAGTGCTGATTGGTTGCCATGGGCAACTTCTCCACTGGCTAACTTCTCCGCTCTTATCACTGCTTAGTAAATGTACCCCTAAAGCTGGTGATTCCTGACATACCGAACAGTAATTGTCATGACATTGAGCCTGGGGATTATGTGATGATTCTAAATTTTCTACACTCAGGTTGTCTCATAGACAGGTGGGAAGGACCGTATCAAGTTTTGTTGACCAGCACGACAGCACTAAAGGTTGCCAAGAGAGAGACTTGGGTCCACTCGTCCCACTGCAAGAGGGTCGCTGACCCGGAGAAAACTTGTGACAAAGATAAAGGTGAAGAGAACCTTGAATCACTAGAGAGTCTATTCCGGGAAAGCTGAGAGGCAGTACTGTTGAAAGGCACCTGAGTGCGGAGAACAACAAGAACAAGGACGATTGTCGTACCATTTTCTTTTTTTCACCCCCCACTGCATTTTCTTTTTTCCCCTCTTATATCTTTCTTCTTTTCTCCTTAACGAAATGGATCTACCTCAAGAGACTGTGTTTCGTTTTTTTTTGGTAATTCTGTTTTTGATCAGGACAATCTGTTTTGGTGAGGGTCCCAGAGACGTTGAGCAAGGATCTGGAATGGGTTCTGATGGCGAGTACGGATTTGTAGGATCTCAGGAGCAGCACATCACTCTAGTAAAGGCTGGTATCAGTAAGTGCTCTGGTGGTCACGGAGCTCGGAGACAATGTGAAGGGTTACTGTCCGATGAATATTGTATATGTAGATATTGCGATAACATAGTCAAAGATGGGTGCATCCAGAGATGTCAGGCAAATACTAATATCGACATTAGCCGACATCCATTGAGTGATTACCACTGATTAGTGGGTAAGGTTTTAAACCAAACGGAATGTTGGGTGTGCTCACAAGTACCTCAAGGACAGAGTAAGTCGGGATTAGTGCCATATCCTTTAACATTAGATGAGGTACTCAAATTACGGGGTGGGAGACCGGTGGACAAGAAATTCAATATATCTAGGCCCCCTAGCTTGAAGCTCCACCAGTACCATGTAGATAGATCACTGTCTCCAATTTCTGAAAACCCGGAAATTCGGAAGTAACCTGGAATAACGAGACAATGAACTTTTCACACAGAGCTGATAGGATACCTATTGACTCTGAACTTGTACGCAAGATAGCCAACAGTGGGAAGTATTTTCGGTATAGGTATACATGTGGGATCAAAACCATGTGGATTGGAAAGGTATCGCAGGGGTATTGTGCCCACATCATCCAGCCCGATACTTGTACTGAGCAAATGAGAGAACTAGGGATTGGTTTCATTATAAGGAAGATTTGTGATATGGTATTGTTACATTTTGTCCCCTATGTTCTCCCAGATGATGCCTATTTCATATGTGGGAGGAAAGCGTACAAGTGGCTTACTCCGAGCTCTGAAGGGTTGTGTTACATTGGAAGGGTACTACCAGAGGTCATGACCATAGAGCACAATAAAATGAAAGACATTCACCGCAATGCTCAGACTCCTTATACTCATACCCACTATGAACACATCATCAAGAGACACCTCTGAAGGTCATCTTGCTTGATTGACTGAGCACCGGGTCCGTGTGGCGCTGGCGAAACAAACGTATGTACCATTGATTGTAGCCTCTCTTCTCTTATTGTGTTTGTATTACTGTTGTAACCCCCTGCTAGTAAATAACTGTTGGTGGGCTGGACCGCAACATATTTTAAATACAATTGGTGTCGTGTCCCTTTTCCAGCTAAGGTTTAAAGTGTATCACAGCCACTCGGGCTGCTGCATTGTGCTAACAGTGTGTAGGCCTGTGTACGCAAAGTGTGTAATTACTACGCCCGTTCGGCGTAGGTACGCAGAGTGCGCACACGGTATGAGCTTGTGTACGTAAGGTGTGTAAACAGTACAGAGGTTAAGGATTATATACAGCGGCCGCAGCGGCTTGAACTTTAGTGAAATAATAGGATTTTGATACCTACCGGTAAATCCTTTTCTCCTAGTCCGTAGAGGATGCTGGGAACCACTTCAGGACCATGGGGTATAGACGGTTCCGCAGGAGCCATGGGCACTCTTAAGACTTTTCAATGGGTGTGAACTGGCTCCTCCCTCTATGCCCCTCCTCCAGACCTCAGTTACAGGAACTGTGCCCATGGAGACGGACATTTTGAGGAAAGGATTTACTTTAATACTAGTGGTGAGATACATACCAGCTCACACCTCACACAACATGGCATTCAACAAAACACATGCCAACAGGCATGAACCAATTACAGCAACATGCTGAAACTAATATAACACATGTGTAACTCTAATCAACAAAACTGCAGGTAAAGTACGCACTGGGACGGGCGCCCAGCATCCTCTACGGACTAGGAGAAAAGTATTTACCGGTAGGTATCAAAATTCTATTTTCTCATACGTCCTAGAGGATTCTGGGGACCACTTCAAGACAATAGGGTTTATACCAAAGCTCCAGTATGGGCGGGAGAGTGCGGATGACCCTGCAGCACCGATTGACCGAACTTGAGGTCTTCATCGGACAAGGTGTCAAACTTGTAGAACTTAGCAAATGTGTTTGACCCTGATCAAGTAGCTGCTCGGCAAAGCTGTAATGCCGAGACCCCCCGGGCAGCCGCCCAGGATGAGCCCGCCTTCCTAGTAAAATGGGCCTTCACAACGTAGGTAACGGCAATCCAGCCGTAGAATGTGCATGCTGAATCGTACCTCTGATCCAGAGCGCAATAGTCTGCTTGGAAGCAGGACACCCAATCTTGTTGGGAGCATACAGGACAAACAGGGCCTCTGTTTTCCGAATCCTAGCTGTTCTAGTGACATAAATCTTCAAAGCTCTAACCACATCTAGAGACTTTGACTCAGTGAATGTGTCAGCAATTACTGGCACCACAATAGGTTGGTTTATGTGGAAAGATGAAACCACCTTTGGAAGAAAATGTTGGCAAGTTCTCAACTCTGCCCTATCTTCATGGAAGACCAGGTAAGGGCTCTTGTGAGACAAGGCCCCCAATTCAGACACCCGCCTTGCGGATGTCAATGCCAAAAGCATCACCACTTTCCAAGTGAGAAAGTTGAACTCTATCTCTTGTAGAGGCTCAAACCAATCCGATTGAAGGAACTGCAACACCACATTAAGGTCCCATGGTGCCACTGGAGGCACAAATGGAGGCTGGATGTGCAGAACCCCTTTCACAAAGGTCTGAACCTCAGGAAGAGCGGCCAATTGTTTTTGGAAGAAAATTGACATGGCCGAAATCTGGACCTTGATTGACCCCAATCGAAGGCCCGCCTCCACACCAGCCTGCAGAAAATGGAGAAAACGTCCCAACTGAAACTCTTCCATAGGAGCCTTCTTGGATTCACACCAAGACACATATTTTCTCCAAATACGGTGGTAATTTTTTTACGTTACTCCTTTCCTGGCCTGAATAAGTGTGGGAATGACTTCCTTTGGAATACCCTTTCGGGCTAGGATCCGGCGCTCAACAGCCATGCCGTCAAACGTAGCCGCGGTAAGTCTTGATACAAGCATGGCCCCTGCTGTAGCAGGTCCTCGCGAAGAGGAAGAGGCTGAGGATCTTTTAAGAGCAGCTCCTGAAGATCTGGGTACCAAGCCCTCCTTGGACAGTCTGGGGCAATGAAGATTGCTCGAACCCTTGTTTTTCTTATGATCCTGATAACTTTGGGGATCAGCGGAAGTGGAGGGAAGACATGCACTGACCGGAATACCCACTGGGTCACTAGAGCATCCACTGCTATTGCTTCAGGGTCTCTCGACCTGGAACAATATCTCTGAAGCTTCTTGTTGAGACGAGATGCCATCATGTCTACTTGAGGAACTCCCCAAAGACTTGTCACCTCTGCGAAGACTTCTTGGTGGAGGCCCCACTCTCCTGGATGGAGATCGTGTCTGCTGAGTAAGTCTGCTTCCCAGTTGTCCACTCCCGGAATGAAAATTGCCGACAGAGCCTTTACATGTCTTTCTGCCCAGAGGAGGATCTTCGTCACCTCTGCCATTGCCACTCTGCTTTTCGTTCCGCCCTGCCTGTTTATGTATGCGACTGCTGTTACATTGTCCAACTGGATCTGCACGGGAAGATCTTGCAGAAGATGTAACACTTGTTGAAGGGCGTTGTAAGTGGCTCTCAATTCCAGCACGTTTATGTGAAGGCAGGCTTCCTGACTTGACCATTTTCCTTGGAAGCTTTCCCCCTGAGTGACAGCTCCCCAGCCTCGGAGACTTGCGTCCGTGGTTACCAGGACCCAGCCCTGAATCCCAAACTTGCGTCCTTCTAGAAGGAGCGAACTGTGTAGCCACCACAGGAGTGAAATCCTGGCTTTTGAGGACAGGACTATCTTTCGGTGCATGTGTAGGTGGGATCCCAACCACTTGTCCAACAGGTCCCACTGGAATACTCTGGCATGGAACCTGCCAAACTGTATGGCCTCGTAGGCCGCCACCATTTTCCCCAACAACCGAATGCACTGATGGATCGACACACTTGATGGTTTCAATATCTGTTTCACCATTTTCTGGATTTCCAGAGCCTTTTCCACCGGAAGAAATACTCTCTGAACTTCAGTGTCCAGAATCATCCCGAGAAAAGACAATCTTGTCGTCGGTTTTAACTGTGACTTTGGAAAATTTCTGATCCAACCGTGTTGTTGGAGTATGGACAGGGAGAGTGTGATGTTCTGTAGCAACTGCTCCCTGGATCTCACCTTTATCAGGAGATCGTCCAGATAAGAATTATATTGACTCCTTTTTGATGAAGGAGGACCATCATAAATGGGAACATGCAGGTAAGCATTCTTTATGTCTACTGACACCATGTAATCCCCCTCCTCCAGACTGGAAATCACTGCCCTGAGTGATTCCATCTTGAACTTGAACCGTTTCAAGTAGAGATTCAGATTTTTTAGGTTTAGGATCGGTCTGACCGAGCCATCCAGCTTCGGAACTACAAAGAGGCTTGAATAAAACCCCTCCCCTTGTTATGACAAAGGTACCAGGACTATGACCTGATCCTGACATAATTTTTGAATTGCCGCTGTTACTGCCTCTCGTTCTGGAAGAGAAGCTGGTAAGGTCGATTTGAAAAATCGGCATGGGGGGACGTCTTGAAACTCCAGCTTGTACCCATAGGATACTATCTGCAAAACCCAGGGGTCTAGGCCAGACTGAATCCAACCTTGGCTGAATAGTTTTAGACGTGCCCCCACCCGAGTGGCCTCCCACAAGGGAGACCCAGCGTCATGCTGTAGATTTGGCAGAAGTAGGGGTTGACTTCTGCTCCTGGGATCCTGAAGCCGCTGTGGGCTTCTTTCCCCTTCCCCTTCCCCTACCTGCAAAGAAGGGGAAACCTTTTGCCTTTTTGTATTTATTGGGCCGAAAGGACTGCATTTGAGAGTGATATGTCTTTTTTGTCGGTGCAGGAGCATAAGGCAAAAAAGTCGACTTACCTGCGGTAGCTGCCGAGACTAACGCATCCAGTCCATAACCAAATAAGGCCTCACCTTTATATGGGAGAGCCTCCATATTCCGTTTGGAATCTGCATCCGCGTTCCACTGGCGAATCCACAACACCCGCCGAGCCGATACTGCCATGGTAGCGGCTTGTGAACTCAAGAGTCCAATATCTTTCATCGCCTCTAGCATGTATGCGGCAGCATCTTTGATATTCCCTAATTTAAGGAGTATCTTTATCAATTGTGTCAATTTCTGATGACAGGCTTTCTGACCATTTTTAAATAGCGTGAGTCACCCACGCGCAAGCAATTGTGGGCCTGAGCAGCGTACCATTGGCAACATCAATGGATTTCAATGTAGTCTCCATTTTGCGGTCTGTAGGCTCCTTTAGTGAAGCCGTGCCAGGTGCAGGGAGAATTACCTTCTTTGTCAACCTGGACAGTGCACTATCTAACACAAGGGGTGAATCCCATTTTTTTCTGTCCTCTACAGGGAAAGGATAAGCTATCTGAATCCTCGGGAATATGAAATTTCTTTTCGGGATTTACCCACACCCTTTAAATAGAGTATTCAGCTCATGGGAAGGAGGGAAAGTGACCTTAGATTTCTTTTCTTTATAGAAATAGGCCTTCTCCTGAGGTACAGGAGTGGCTTCCGTGACTTCCAGAACTTCCCTTATAGCCACAATCATATATTGTATACTTTTTGCCAATTTATGATCTATTTCCCTGGAGTCACTATCGTCGACACAGGAATCAGAGTCCGTGTCGGTATCAGTATTCACAATATTTGCAAATGGTCTCTTATGTGACCCAGAGGGGTCGCCTGCGGATGGAAGAACAGAACCCTGAAAAATCACATCTTCCACAGATTTTCTCCAGCATTCTGCATGAGATTCAGACTTATCTAATCTCCTATTGATATGATGCATACTATCTAGAGATGAGCGGGTTCGGTTTCTCTGAAACCGAACCCGCACGAACTTCATGTTTTTTTCACGGGTCCGAGCAGACTCGGATCCTCCCGCCTTGCTCGGTTAACCCGAGCGCGCCCGAACGTCATCATGACGCTGTCGGATTCTCGCGAGACTCGGATTCTATATAAGGAGCCGCGCGTCGCCGCCATTTTCACACGTGCATTGAGATTGATAGGGAGAGGACGTGGCTGGCGTCCTCTCCATTAGAAATTAGATTAGAAGAGAGAGAGAGATTGTGCAGAGTCAGACAGAGTTTACCACAGTGACCAGTGCAGTTGTTGTTAGTTAACTTTTATTTATTTTAATATATATCCGTTCTCTGCTATATCCGTTCTCTGCCTGAAAAAAAACGATACACAGCAGCAGCCAGTCACACAGTGTGACTCAGTCTGTGTGCACTCAGCTCAGCCCAGTGTGCTGCACATCAATGTATAAAAGGCAAAGCTTATAATAATTGTGGGGGAGACTGGGGAGCACTGCAGGTTGTTATAGCAGGAGCCCCCAGGAGTACATAATATTATATTAATTTAAAATTAAACAGTGCACACTTTTGCTGCAGGAGTGCCACTGCCAGTGTGACTAGTGGTGACCAGTGCCTGACCACCAGTATAGTAGTATATTCATTGTTGTATGTATTGTATACTATCTCTTTATCAACCAGTCTATATTAGCAGCAGACACAGTACAGTGCGGTAGTTCACGGCTGTGGCTACCTCTGTGTCGGCAGTCGGAACTCGGCAGGCAGTCCGTCCATCCATAATTGTATTACAATATATACCACCTAACCGTGGTATTTTTTTTTCTTTCTTTATACCGTCATAGTGTCATACTAGTTGTTACGAGTATACTACTATCTCTTTATCAACCAGTGTACAGTGCGGTAGTTCACGGCTGTGGCTACCTCTGTGTCGGCAGTCGGCAGGCAGTCCGTCCATCCATAATTGTATTATTATTATAATATATACCACCTAACCGTGGTTTTTTTTCCATTCTTTATACCGTCGTCATAGTGTCATACTAGTTGTTACGAGTATACTACTATCTCTTTATCAACCAGTGTACAGTGCGGTAGTTCACGGCTGTGGCTACCTCTGTGTCGGCAGTCGGCAGGCAGTCCGTCCATCCATAATTGTATTATTATTATAATATATACCACCTAACCGTGGTTTTTTTTCCATTCTTTATACCGTCGTCATAGTGTCATACTAGTTGTTACGAGTATACTACTATCTCTTTATCAACCAGTGTACAGTGCGGTAGTTCACGGCTGTGGCTACCTCTGTGTCGGCAGTCGGCAGGCAGTCCGTCCATCCATAATTGTATTATTATTATAATATATACCACCTAACCGTGGTTTTTTTTCCATTCTTTATACCGTCGTCATAGTGTCATACTAGTTGTTACGAGTATACTACTATCTCTTTATCAACCAGTGTACAGTGCGGTAGTTCACGGCTGTGGCTACCTCTGTGTCGGCAGTCGGCAGGCAGTCCGTCCATCCATAATTGTATTATTATTATAATATATACCACCTAACCGTGGTTTTTTTTCCATTCTTTATACCGTCGTCATAGTGTCATACTAGTTGTTACGAGTATACTACTATCTCTTTATCAACCAGTGTACAGTGCGGTAGTTCACGGCTGTGGCTACCTCTGTGTCGGCAGTCGGCAGGCAGTCCGTCCATCCATAATTGTATTATTATTATAATATATACCACCTAACCGTGGTTTTTTTTCCATTCTTTATACCGTCGTCATAGTGTCATACTAGTTGTTACGAGTATACTACTATCTCTTTATCAACCAGTGTACAGTGCGGTAGTTCACGGCTGTGGCTACCTCTGTGTCGGCAGTCGGCAGGCAGTCCGTCCATCCATAATTGTATTATTATTATAATATATACCACCTAACCGTGGTTTTTTTTCCATTCTTTATACCGTCGTCATAGTGTCATACTAGTTGTTACGAGTATACTACTATCTCTTTATCAACCAGTGTACAGTGCGGTAGTTCACGGCTGTGGCTACCTCTGTGTCGGCAGTCGGCAGGCAGTCCGTCCATCCATAATTGTATTATTATTATAATATATACCACCTAACCGTGGTTTTTTTTCCATTCTTTATACCGTCGTCATAGTGTCATACTAGTTGTTACGAGTATACTACTATCTCTTTATCAACCAGTGTACAGTGCGGTAGTTCACGGCTGTGGCTACCTCTGTGTCGGCAGTCGGCAGGCAGTCCGTCCATCCATAATTGTATTATTATTATAATATATACCACCTAACCGTGGTTTTTTTTCCATTCTTTATACCGTCGTCATAGTGTCATACTAGTTGTTACGAGTATACTACTATCTCTTTATCAACCAGTGTACAGTGCGGTAGTTCACGGCTGTGGCTACCTCTGTGTCGGCAGTCGGCAGGCAGTCCGTCCATCCATAATTGTATTATTATTATAATATATACCACCTAACCGTGGTTTTTTTTCCATTCTTTATACCGTCGTCATAGTGTCATACTAGTTGTTACGAGTATACTACTATCTCTTTATCAACCAGTGTACAGTGCGGTAGTTCACGGCTGTGGCTACCTCTGTGTCGGCAGTCGGCAGGCAGTCCGTCCATCCATAATTGTATTATTATTATAATATATACCACCTAACCGTGGTTTTTTTTCCATTCTTTATACCGTCGTCATAGTGTCATACTAGTTGTTACGAGTATACTACTATCTCTTTATCAACCAGTGTACAGTGCGGTAGTTCACGGCTGTGGCTACCTCTGTGTCGGCAGTCGGCAGGCAGTCCGTCCATCCATAATTGTATTATTATTATAATATATACCACCTAACCGTGTTTTTTTTTCCATTCTTTATACCGTCGTCATAGTGTCATACTAGTTGTTACGAGTATACTACTATCTCTTTATCAACCAGTGTACAGTGCGGTAGTTCACGGCTGTGGCTACCTCTGTGTCGGCAGTCGGCAGGCAGTCCGTCCATCCATAATTGTATTATTATTATAATATATACCACCTAACCGTGGTTTTTTTATACCACCTAACCGTGGCAGTCCGTCCATAATTGTATACTAGTAAACTATCCAATCCATCCATCTCCATTGTTTACCTGAGGTGCCTTTTAGTTCTGCCTATAAAATATGGAGAACAAAAAAGTTGAGGTTCCAAAATTAGGGAAAGATCAAGATCCACTTCCACCTCGTGCTGAAGCTGCTGCCACTAGTCATGGCCGAGACGATGAAATGCCAGCAACGTCGTCTGCCAAGGCCGATGCCCAATGTCATAGTACAGAGCATGTCAAATCCAAAACACCAAATATCAGAAAAAAAAGGACTCCAAAACCTAAAATAAAATTGTCGGAGGAGAAGCGTAAACTTGCCAATATGCCATTTACCACACGGAGTGGCAAGGAACGGCTGAGGCCCTGGCCTATGTTCATGGCTAGTGGTTCAGCTTCACATGAGGATGGAAGCACTCAGCCTCTCGCTAGAAAACTGAAAAGACTCAAGCTGGCAAAAGCACCGCAAAGAACTGTGCGTTCTTTGAAATCCCAAATCCACAAGGAGAGTCCAATTGTGTCGTTTGCGATGCCTGACCTTCCCAACACTGGACGTGAAGAGCATGCGCCTTCCACTATTTGCATGCCCCCTGCAAGTGCTGGAAGGAGCACCCGCAGTCCAGTTCCTGATAGTCAGATTGAAGATGTCAGTGTTGAAGTACACCAGGATGAGGAGGATATGGGTGTTGCTGGCGCTGGGGAGGAAATTGACCAGGAGGATTCTGATGGTGAGGTGGTTTGTTTAAGTCAGGCACCCGGGGAGACACCTGTTGTCCGTGGGAGGAATATGGCCGTTGACATGCCAGGTGAAAATACCAAAAAAATCAGCTCTTCGGTGTGGAGGTATTTCACCAGAAATGCGGACAACAGGTGTCAAGCCGTGTGTTCCCTTTGTCAAGCTGTAATAAGTAGGGGTAAGGACGTTAACCACCTCGGAACATCCTCCCTTATACGTCACCTGCAGCGCATTCATAATAAGTCAGTGACAAGTTCAAAAACTTTGGGTGACAGCGGAAGCAGTCCACTGACCAGTAAATCCCTTCCTCTTGTAACCAAGCTCACGCAAACCACCCCACCAACTCCCTCAGTGTCAATTTCCTCCTTCCCCAGGAATGCCAATAGTCCTGCAGGCCATGTCACTGGCAAGTCTGACGAGTCCTTTCCTGCCTGGGATTCCTCCGATGCATCCTTGCGTGTAACGCCTACTGCTGCTGGCGCTGCTGTTGTTGCCGCTGGGAGTCGATGGTCATCCCAGAGGGGAAGTCGTAAGCCCACTTGTACTACTTCCAGTAAGCAATTGACTGTTCAACAGTCCTTTGCGAGGAAGATGAAATATCACAGCAGTCATCCTACTGCAAAGCGGATAACTGAGTCCTTGACAACTATGTTGGTGTTAGACGTGCGTCCGGTATCCGCCGTTAGTTCACAGGGAACTAGACAATTTATTGAGGCAGTGTGCCCCCGTTACCAAATACCATCTAGGTTCCACTTCTCTAGGCAGGCGATACCGAGAATGTACACGGACGTCAGAAAAAGACTCACCAGTGTCCTAAAAAATGCAGTTGTACCCAATGTCCACTTAACCACGGACATGTGGACAAGTGGAGCAGGGCAGGGTCAGGACTATATGACTGTGACAGCCCACTGGGTAGATGTATGGACTCCCGCCGCAAGAACAGCAGCGGCGGCACCAGTAGCAGCATCTCGCAAACGCCAACTCTTTCCTAGGCAGGCTACGCTTTGTATCACCGCTTTCCAGAATACGCACACAGCTGAAAACCTCTTACGGCAACTGAGGAAGATCATCGCGGAATGGCTTACCCCAATTGGACTCTCCTGTGGATTTGTGGCATCGGACAACGCCAGCAATATTGTGTGTGCATTAAATATGGGCAAATTCCAGCACGTCCCATGTTTTGCACATACCTTGAATTTGGTGGTGCAGAATTTTTTAAAAAACGACAGGGGCGTGCAAGAGATGCTGTCGGTGGCCAGAAAAATTGCGGGACACTTTCGGCGTACAGGCACCACGTACAGAAGACTGGAGCACCACCAAAAACTACTGAACCTGCCCTGCCATCATCTGAAGCAAGAAGTGGTAACGAGGTGGAATTCAACCCTCTATATGCTTCAGAGGTTGGAGGAGCAGCAAAAGGCCATTCAAGCCTATACAATTGAGCACGATATAGGAGATGGAATGCACCTGTCTCAAGTGCAGTGGAGAATGATTTCAACGTTGTGCAAGGTTCTGATGCCCTTTGAACTTGCCACACGTGAAGTCAGTTCAGACACTGCCAGCCTGAGTCAGGTCATTCCCCTCATCAGGCTTTTGCAGAAGAAGCTGGAGGCATTGAAGAAGGAGCTAACACGGAGCGATTCCGCTAGGCATGTGGGACTTGTGGATGCAGCCCTTAATTCGCTTAACAAGGATTCACGGGTGGTCAATCTGTTGAAATCAGAGCACTACATTTTGGCCACCGTGCTCGATCCTAGATTTAAAGCCTACCTTGGATCTCTCTTTCCGGCAGACACAGGTCTGCTGGGGTTGAAAGACCTGCTGGTGACAAAATTGTCAAGTCAAGCGGAACGCGACCTGTCAACATCTCCTCCTTCACATTCTCCCGCAACTGGGGGTGCGAGGAAAAGGCTCAGAATTCCGAGCCCACCCGCTGGCGGTGATGCAGGGCAGTCTGGAGCGACTGCTGATGCTGACATCTGGTCCGGACTGAAGGACCTGACAACGATTACGGACATGTCGTCTACTGTCACTGCATATGATTCTCTCAACATTGATAGAATGGTGGAGGATTATATGAGTGACCGCATCCAAGTAGGCACGTCACACAGTCCGTACTTATACTGGCAGGAAAAAGAGGCAATTTGGAGGCCCTTGCACAAACTGGCTTTATTCTACCTAAGTTGCCCTCCCACAAGTGTGTACTCCGAAAGAGTGTTTAGTGCCGCCGCTCACCTTGTCAGCAATCGGCGTACGAGGTTACATCCAGAAAATGTGGAGAAGATGATGTTCATTAAAATGAATTATAATCAATTCCTCCGCGGAGACATTGACCAGCAGCAATTGCCTCCACAAAGTACACAGGGAGCTGAGATGGTGGATTCCAGTGGGGACGAATTGATAATCTGTGAGGAGGGGGATGTACACGGTGATATATCGGAGGGTGAAGATGAGGTGGACATCTTGCCTCTGTAGAGCCAGTTTGTGCAAGGAGAGATTAATTGCTTCTTTTTTGGGGGGGGTCCAAACCAACCCGTCATATCAGTCACAGTCGTGTGGCAGACCCTGTCACTGAAATGATGGGTTGGTTAAAGTGTGCATGTCCTGTTTTGTTTATACAACATAAGGGTGGGTGGGAGGGCCCAAGGATAATTCCATCTTGCACCTCTTTTTTCTTTTCTTTTTCTTTGCATCATGTGCTGATTGGGGAGGGTTTTTTGGAAGGGACATCCTGCGTGACACTGCAGTGCCACTCCTAGATGGGCCCGGTGTTTGTGTCGGCCACTAGGGTCGCTAATCTTACTCACACAGCTACCTCATTGCGCCTCTTTTTTTCTTTGCGTCATGTGCTGTTTGGGGAGGGTTTTTTGGAAGGGACATCCTGCGTGACACTGCAGTGCCACTCCTAGATGTGCCCGGTGTTTGTGTCGGCCACTAGGGTCGCTAATCTTACTCACACAGTCAGCTACCTCATTGCGCCTCTTTTTTTCTTTGCGTCATGTGCTGTTTGGGGAGGGTTTTTTGGAAGGGCCATCCTGCGTGACACTGCAGTGCCACTCCTAGATGGGCCCGGTGTTTGTGTCGGCCACTAGGGTCGCTAATCTTACTCACACAGCTACCTCATTGCGCCTCTTTTTTTCTTTGCGTCATGTGCTGTTTGGGGAGGGTTTTTTGGAAGGGCCATCCTGCGTGACACTGCAGTGCCACTCCTAGATGGGCCCGGTGTTTGTGTCGGCCACTAGGGTCGCTAATCTTACTCACACAGCTACCTCATTGCGCCTCTTTTTTTCTTTGCGTCATGTGCTGTTTGGGGAGGGTTTTTTGGAAGGGACATCCTGCGTGACACTGCAGTGCCACTCCTAGATGGGCCCGGTGTTTGTGTCGGCCACTAGGGTCGCTTATCTTACTCACACAGCGACCTCGGTGCAAATTTTAGGACTAAAAATAATATTGTGAGGTGTGATGTGTTCAGAATAGGCTGAAAATGAGTGTAAATTATGTTTTTTGAGGTTAATAATACTTTGGGATCAAAATTACCCCCAAATTCTATGATTTAAGCTGTTTTTTAGGGTTTTTTGAAAAAAACACCCGAATCCAAAACACACCCGAATCCGACAAAAATAATTCGGTGAGGTTTTGCCAAAACGCGTTCGAACCCAAAACACGGCCGCGGAACCGAACCCAAAACCAAAACCCGAAAAATTTCAGGCGCTCATCTCTATTATCACGTATTTCTTTCACCCATGCAGGCTCTTGGAGCGTCGGCAGCGCCACCACATTGCCAGACTGTGTCCCTAAAATGGCTTCCTCCGGGGAAGTACACCCTGCCTCAGGCATGTCTTACACACGTGCACAACACACACACACAGACACACTGGGACTTATAGGGCCAGACCCACAGTAAAATCTGTCAGAGGGACACAGTTTAGGAGCAGCCAGTTCACAACCCCAGCGCCAGTATCTAATGCCTGTGAACACAAAATGCCCACTGACATGCAGCGCTGTTTTACACAGTAAATACACTTGTAAAGCACCAAATTCGCATGTGCCCCCCCTGTTTTGCACCCTGATACTTGTAGTCAGAAGTGAAGGAGGACCAGCGATGTCTCTGCAGCCTGAGGAGAGAGAGAAAATGGCACTGATCACTGTGCTGGCTACCTGAGGAGGAAGCTCCGCCCCCACAATGGCGCATTTTTTCCTCAGATTTATTACATAATATTTATACTGGCGGGGGAAGGGCTGTGCCTGGGCATCTTATGCCCTCTTTTAGCCAGTTTATTTAGATACTTTGCTGCCCATGGCGCACCCCCCCCCCCCCGCGCCCTGCACCCTGCAGTGCCTGTGTGTGTGGACAGCAATGGGCGCTGCGCTCCCTACAGCCACGCGGTACCTCAGCCGTCACTTTACTTGATTGAAGATCTATCTTCTTACACTCACCTGTCTTCTGACGTCTGGCTCTGTGAGGGGGGTGACGGCGTGCTGTGGGAGTGAGCATCTAGGCACAGCTAGCGTTCAGTACCCTTCAGGAGCTAATGGTGTCCTGTCAGCCAGAAGTAGAGCCATGAAACTCTTCAGGAAGTTGGTTCCTACTTCTGCCCCCTCAGTCCCACGAAGCAGGGAGTCTGTTGCCAGCAGATCTCCCTGAAAATTAAAAACTTAACATAAGTCTTTTCAGAGAAACTCAGTAGAGCTCCTCTGGAGTGCATCCAGTCTGCCTGGGCACATTTCTAAAACTGAGGTCTGGAGGAGGGGCATAGAGGGAGGAGCCATTTCACACCCATTGAAAAGTCTAAAGAGTGCCCATGGCTACTGCGGAACCGTCTATACCCCATGGTTTTGAAGTGGTCCCCAGCATCCTCTAGGACGTATGAGAAAAGGTATTGCTTTTTCGTCCTGTAAAATAATCTGCATTCACAAGCCTAATGGTGTGTACACAAGGTGAGATTTTTTCTTACGATTTTGACTATATAGTCAAAATCGTAAGAAAAGTTAGTGCAGATCGCAAGGTG
Organism: Pseudophryne corroboree; assembly: GCF_028390025.1. Taxonomy (NCBI): domain Eukaryota; kingdom Metazoa; phylum Chordata; class Amphibia; order Anura; family Myobatrachidae; genus Pseudophryne; species Pseudophryne corroboree. Next base: position 320,034,732 of record NC_086448.1, on the reverse strand, counting down.
AAAGTCACCTTGCGATCCCGATTCGATGCCGATGCGCGGTCCCGTGCGGTCGGCATCGCAAGAATAGATAGACTGTGCAGGCAAGTCAATTTTGACTATCTCTATAGAAGAGATAGTCAATAATGCCACTTAGCCAAAATCGCACATAGTCAGTATCGCAAGCACATAATGAGTGTGCTTGCGATACTGACTATGTGCCGACCTAGCCCCTGTCGCATAGTGAGAATCGGGCATAGCCCAAATCTCACCATGTGTATGGGCCATAAGTATAATGTCCTGGGAGTAGGGGGTATTTTTTCAAAGTAGTGATAACCTGTTTCTTTGGCTTTTGTTAAAGGAGTTTTCACCACTTCCTCCTCTTTTGTACAGTGATACTGCAGAGAAATCAGTGATTTATTTTGAAGTCCTTGTATCTCCACTGCTTACTGTACCCCTTTAGCCTGTTCTATAGCAGAGCCGTAACTAGGTGTGTGCCGATGGTGCCTTGCCCACAGCGCAAATGCACTGAGGGCACACCATCGAGCATCACACCCGCATGGCCGCTAGCTCCGAGTCCAGACTCACTGCTGTAGGCGGCGCCGCCTGTGTCCCGCTGACGGCGGTGCCGCCTGCGTCCCGCTGAAGCCGCTGCCGCCCACCCGACTGTGTCCTGTTGAAGTCGCCGCCCGCCCGCCTGTGTTCCGCTGAAGCCGCGGCAGCCCGCCCACCTGTGTCCCGCTGAAGCCGCCGCCACCACCACCCGCCCGCCTGTGTCCAGCTTAAGCCGCCGCTGCTGCTGAGGTCCCAGTTTCTCTGCCTGTGAAGTGGACAGTCAGGAGGAGTCAGGAGCCGGCAACAGCGCTGGAAGAACGTTACATCACGTAAGTGCCTACACAGACACTACACTACACTATATTACACTAATCTTCACTACAGTACTCTACACTATACTACACTACACTATACCACACTACACTACACTACACTACACTACACTTCACTACATTACACTTCACTTCACTACACTACAGTACACTTCACTACACTGCACTACACTACACTCTAAGGGGGGGTTGTAAGGGGGAATCTGCCTGCCGTACTGTGTAAAAGGTGGACTCTGCCTGCCATAATGTGTAAAAGGGGGACCTATCCTGCCGTAACATGTAAAAGGTGGACTCTGTCTGCCGTAATGTGTAAAAGGGGACGCTGTCTGCCGTAATGTGTAAACAGGGGACGCTGTCTGCCGTAATGTGTAAAAAGGGGACGCTGTCTGCCGTAATGTGTAAAAAGGGGACGCTGTCTGCCGTAATGTGTAAAGAGGGGACGCTGTCTCCCGTAATGTGTAAAAAGGGGACGCTGTCTGCCGTAATGTGTAAAAAGGGGATTTTGTCTGCCGTAATGTGTAAAAAAGGGGACACTGTCTGCCGTAATGTGTAAAAAGGGGACGCTGTCTGCCGTAATGTGTAAAGAGGGGACGCTGTCTGCCGTAATGTGTAAAAAGGGGACGCTGTCTGCCGTAATGTGTAAAGAGGGGACGCTGTCTGCCGTAATGTGTAAAGAGGGGACGCTGTCTCCCGTAATGTGTAAAAAGGGGACGCTATCTGCCATAATGTGTAAAAAGGGTACGCTATCTGCCATAATGTGTAAAAAGGGTACGCTATCTGCCGTAATGTGTAAAAAGGGGACGCTGTCTGCCATAATGTGTAAAAAGGGGACACTGTCTGCCGTAATGTGTAAAAAAGGGGACGCTGTCTGCCGTAATGTGTAAAAAGGGGACTCTGTCTGCCGTAATGTGTAAAAAAGGGGACGCTGTCTGCCGTAATGTGTAAAAAGGGGACGCTGTCTGCCGTAATGTGTAAAAAGGGGACGCTGTCTGCCGTAATGTGTAAAAAGGGGACTCTGTCTGCCGTAATGTGTAAAAAAGGGGACGCTGTCTGCCGTAATGTGTAAAAAGGGGACGCTGTCTGCCGTAATGTGTAAAAAGGGGACGCTGTCTGCCGTAATGTGTAAAGAGGGGACGCTGTCTCCCGTAATGTGTAAAAAGGGGACGCTGTCTGCCGTGATGTGTAAAAAGGGGACTCTGTCTGCCGTAATGTGTAAAAAAGGGGACGCTGTCTGCCGTAATGTGTAAAAAGGTGACGCTGTCTGCCATAATGTGTAAAGAGGGGACGCTGTCTCCCGTAATGTGTAAAAAGGGGGCGCTGTCTGCCGTAATGTGTAAAAAGGGGACGCTGTCTACCGTAATGTGTAAAAAGAGGACGCTGTCTGCCGTAATGTGGAAAAAGGGGACTCTGTCTGCCGTAATGTGTGAAAAGGGGAATCTGTCCGCCGCAATGTGTAAAAAGGGGACGCTGTCTGCCGTAATGTGTAAAGAGGGGACGCTGTCTCCCGTAATGTGTAAAAAGGGGACGCTGTCTGCCGTAATGTGTAAAAAGGGGACTTTGTCTGCCGTAATATGTAAAAAGGGGACGCTATCTGCCGTAATGTGTAAAAAGGGGATGCTATCTGCCATAATGTGTAAAAAGGGTACGCTATCTGCCGTAATGTGTAAAAAGGGGACGCTGTCTGCCATAATGTGTAAAAAGGGGACACTGTCTGCCATAATGTGTAAAAAGGGGACACTGTCTGCCGTAATGTGTAAAAAAGGGGACGCTGTCTGCCGTAATGTGTAAAAAGGGGACTCTGTCTGCCGTAATGTGTAAAAAAGGGGACGCTGTCTGCCGTAATGTGTAAAAAGGTGACGCTGTCTGCCGTAATGTGTAAAGAGGGGACGCTGTCTCCCGTAATGTGTAAAAAGGGGACGCTGTCTGCCGTAATGTGTAAAAAGGGGACGCTGTCTACCGTAATGTGTAAAAAGAGGACGCTGTCTGCCGTAATGTGGAAAAAGGGGACTCTGTCTGCTGTAATGTGTAAAATAGGGGACGCTGTCTGCCGTAATGTATAAAAAGGGGACTCTGTCTGCCGTAATGTGTAAAAAGGGGAATCTGTCCGCCGCAATGTGAAAAAGGGGCTCTACCTGGTGTAGTGGTGCTACTGTGCGGCGTAATTTGAATAATGGAGACTACTGTGCACCATTATATGAATTGGTATTATTTTGTGGTCACACCCCTTCCCCATGAAGCCACGCCCCTATATTTTTTGAGCACGCCTACGGTGCACACCGCCGCTGGTTTTTATTGAGGGGGGCACCGATGCCGTTTCTTAAACAATGCGCTAAAATGTCTAGTTACGGCACTGCTCTACAGTACTACTTAATTTAACAAGTGGTGTTACCATACCTATATCTGGCAATGAGAGACATGCAGAGCCAATAAGGTTCAAACTATTGGCTGTACATGTGCATTTTCACAGTGACAATTGTCTGGCAGTGCTAGGCTAGTAGGGGATAAAACCCTTGCAGAGGTGCAGGGTTTTTGCTGGAGTGCTGAACAGAGCCCTGGATTGGTGAATTGCTACACCACTACGGTCTGTATTGCCACTACAAGCAGATATACAAATATTCAGTTGATGCATAAGTAGACCCCTGTGTCCGGCTTGTGCTTTGGGTATGAATGCCATTATGCAGTTTAGTTCTGTGTCATCATCTCTGTCCTTTGCTGAAACATTTCAATTACTTACTACCATACATCTGGAAAGTATTCACAGCACTTCATTTTTTCCATATTTTGTTATGTTACAGCCTTATTCCAAAATGGAATAAATTAATTTTTTTCCCCTCAAAATTCTACACACAATACCCCATAATGACAACATGAAAGAAGTGTTTTTGAGATTTTTGCAAATTTATTATAAATAAAAAACTAAGAAATCATATGTACATACTGTAAGTATTCACAGCCTTTGCTCAATACATAGCTTGATGCACCTTTGGCAGCAATTACAGAATCAAGTCTTATTGAATATGATGCCACAAGCTTGGCAAACCTATCTTTGGGCAGTTTCACCCATTCCTCTTTGCAGTACCTCTCAAGCGCCATCAGGTTTGATGGGAAACGTCGGTGCACAGCCATTTCAGATTTCTCCATAGATGTTCAATCGGATTCAAGTCTGGGCTCTGGCTGAGCCTCTCAAGGACATTCACAGAGTTGTCCTGAAGCCACTCCTTTGATATCTTGGCTTTGTGCTTAGGGTCGTTGTCCTGCTGAAAGATGAACCGTCGATCCAATCTGAAGTCAAGAGCGCTCTGGAGCAGGTTTTCATCCAGGATGTCTCTGTACATCTGTACTGCTGCATTCATCTTCCCCTCTATCCTGACTAGTCTCTTAGTTCCTGCCGCTGAAAAACATCCCCACAGAATGATGCTGCCACCACCATGCTTCACTGTAGGGATGGTATTGGCCTGGTGATGAGTGGTGCCTGGTTTCCTCCAAACATGATGCCTGGCATTCACACCGAAGAGTTCAATCTTTGTCTCATCAGACCAGAGAATTTTGTTTCTCATGGTATGATAGTCCTTCAGGTGCATTTTGGCAAACTCCAGGCGGCTGCCATGCGCTTTTTGCTAAGGAGTGGCTTCCATCTGGCCACTCTACCGTACAGGCCTGATTGGTGGATTGCTGCAGAGATGGTTGTCCTTCTGAAAGGTTCTCCTCTCTCCACAGAGGAATGCTGTATCTCTGACAGAGTGACCATTGCTCAGTTTAGATGGCCGGCCAGCTCTAGGAAGAGTCCGAACTTCTTCCATTTACGGATGATGGAGGCCACTGTGCTCATTGGGACCTTCAAAGCAGCAGATATTTTTCTGTACCCTTCACCAGATTTGTGACTCGAGACAATCCTGTCTCGGAGGTCTACAGACAATTCCTTTGACTTCATGTTTGGTTTGTGCTCAGACATGCACTGCCTTAAATAGACAGGTGTGTGCCTTTCCAAATCATGTCCAATCAACTGAATTTACCACAGGTGGACTCCAATTAAGCTGTAGGAACATCTCAAGGATGATCAGTGGAAACAGGATGCACCTGAGCTCAATTGTGAGTTTCATGGTAAAGGCTGTGAATACTTATGTGATTTCTTTTTTTTTTTTTTTATAAATTAGCAAAAATCTAAAAAAAAAAAAAAACTTTTTCATGTTGTCATTATTGGGTATTGGCCCTCATTCCGAGTTGATCGCTAGCTGCTTTCGTTCGCAGCGCGTCGATCAGGCTAAAAATCAGCATTTCTGCGCATGCGTATGGTACGCAGTGCGCATGCGCATGCGCGACGTTCTTTCACACAAAACTATGCAGTTTCACACAAGGTCGAGCGACGCTTTTCAGTCGCACTGCTGATCGGTGAGCGATTGACAGGAAAGGGGAGTTTTTGGGAGGTAACTGACCATTTTCCGGGAGTGTGCTAAAAAACGCAGGCGTGTCAGGTAAAAACGCAGGCGTGCCTGGGAAAACGGGGGAGTGGCTGGCCGAACGCAGGGCGTGTTTGTGACGTCAAAACAGGAACTAAACAGACTGAAGTGATCGCAAGGAAGGAGTAGGTTTGAAGCTACTCAGAAAATGCTTGGAAAAATGTCAGCACTAATCTGCTAACCTTTCGTTCGCTCTTCTGCTAAGCTAAGATACACTCCCAGAGGGTTGCGGCTTAGCGTTTGCACTGCTGCTAAAAGCAGCTAGCGAGCGAACAACTCGGAATGAGGGCCATTGTGTGTAGATTTCGGAGGGAAATATTAATTCATCCATTTTGGAATAAGGCTGTAACATAACAAAATGTGGAAAAAGTGAAGCACTGTGAATACTTTCTGGATGTACTGTATAAAACAGAAATAACAGTATTTAGACAAACAAGTTTTTATTTGTATTACTGTTTTATTTAATTGTGTTTTGTTACATTCACTCTGCGCTTCCTAAAGGGGGGCACACATTAGAGATGAGCGCCTGAAATTTTTCGGGTTTTGTGTTTTGGTTTTGGGTTCGGTTCCGCGGCCGTGTTTTGGGTTCGACCGCGTTTTGGCAAAACCTCACCGAATTTTTTTTGTCGGATTCGGGTGTGTTTTGGATTCGGGTGTTTTTTTAAAAAAACACTAAAAAACAGCTTAAATAATAGAATTTGGGGGTCATTTTGATCCCATATTATTATTAACCTCAAAAACCATAATTTCCACTCATTTTCAGTCTATTCTGAATACCTCACACCTCACAATATTATTTTTAGTCCTAAAATTTGCACCAAGGTCGCTGGATGACTAAGCTAAGCGACACTAGTGGCCGACACAAACACCTGGCCCATCTAGGAGTGGCACTGCAGTGTCACGCAGGATGTCCCTTCCAAAAAACCCTCCCCAATCAGCACATGACGCAAAGAAAAAAAGAGGCGCAATGAGGTAGCTGACTGTGTGAGTAAGATAAGCGACCCTAGTGGCCGACACAAACACCGGGCCCATTTAGGAGTGGCACTGCAGTGTCACGCAGGATGTCCCTTCCAAAAAACCCTCCCCAATCAGCACATGACGCAAAGAAAAAAAGAGGCGCAATGAGGTAGCTGACTGTGTGAGTAAGATTAGCGACCCTAGTGGCCGACACAAACACCGGGCCCATTTAGGAGTGGCACTGCAGTGTCACGCAGGATGTCCCTTCCAAAAAACCCTCCCCAATCAGCACATGACGCAAAGAAAAAAAGAGGCGCAATGAGGTAGCTGACTGTGTGAGTAAGATTAGCGACCCTAGTGGCCGACACAAACACCGGGCCCATTTAGGAGTGGCACTGCAGTGTCACGCAGGATGTCCCTTCCAAAAAACCCTCCCCAATCAGCACATGACGCAAAGAAAAAAAGAGGCGCAATGAGGTAGCTGACTGTGTGAGTAAGATTAGCGACCCTAGTGGCCGACACAAACACCGGGCCCATTTAGGAGTGGCACTGCAGTGTCACGCAGGATGTCCCTTCCAAAAAACCCTCCCCAATCAGCACATGACGCAAAGAAAAAAAGAGGCGCAATGAGGTAGCTGACTGTGTGAGTAAGATTAGCGACCCTAGTGGCCGACACAAACACCGGGCCCATTTAGGAGTGGCACTGCAGTGTCACGCAGGATGTCCCTTCCAAAAAACCCTCCCCAATCAGCACATGACGCAAAGAAAAAAAGAGGCGCAATGAGGTAGCTGACTGTGTGAGTAAGATTAGCGACCCTAGTGGCCGACACAAACACCGGGCCCATTTAGGAGTGGCACTGCAGTGTCACGCAGGATGTCCCTTCCAAAAAACCCTCCCCAATCAGCACATGACGCAAAGAAAAAAAGAGGCGCAATGAGGTAGCTGACTGTGTGAGTAAGATTAGCGACCCTAGTGGCCGACACAAACACCGGGCCCATTTAGGAGTGGCACTGCAGTGTCACGCAGGATGTCCCTTCCAAAAAACCCTCCCCAATCAGCACATGACGCAAAGAAAAAAAGAGGCGCAATGAGGTAGCTGACTGTGTGAGTAAGATTAGCGACCCTAGTGGCCGACACAAACACCGGGCCCATTTAGGAGTGGCACTGCAGTGTCACGCAGGATGTCCCTTCCAAAAAACCCTCCCCAAACAGCACATGACGCAAAGAAAAATAAAAGAAAAAAGAGGTGCAAGATGGAATTGTCCTTGGGCCCTCCCACCCACCCTTATGTTGTATAAACAAAACAGGACATGCACACTTTAACCAACCCATCATTTCAGTGACAGGGTCTGCCACACGACTGTGACTGATATGACGGGTTGGTTTGGACCCCCCCCAAAAAAGAAGCAATTAATCTCTCCTTGCACAAACTGGCTCTACAGAGGCAAGATGTCCACCTCATCATCACCCTCCGATATATCACCGTGTACATCCCCCTCCTCACAGATTATCAATTCGTCCCCACTGGAATCCACCATCTCAGCTCCCTGTGTACTTTGTGGAGGCAATTGCTGCTGGTCAATGTCTCCGCGGAGGAATTGATTATAATTCATTTTAATGAACATCATCTTCTCCACATTTTCTGGATGTAACCTCGTACGCCGATTGCTGACAAGGTGAGCGGCGGCACTAAACACTCTTTCGGAGTACACACTTGTGGGAGGGCAACTTAGGTAGAATAAAGCCAGTTTGTGCAATGGCCTCCAAATTGCCTCTTTTTCCTGCCAGTATAAGTATGGACTGTGTGACGTGCCTACTTGGATGCGGTCACTCATATAATCCTCCACCATTCTTTCAATGGTGAGAGAATCATATGCAGTGACAGTAGACGACATGTCCGTAATCGTTGTCAGGTCCTTCAGTCCGGACCAGATGTCAGCATCAGCAGTCGCTCCAGACTGCCCTGCATCACCGCCAGCGGGTGGGCTCGGAATTCTGAGCCTTTTCCTCGCACCCCCAGTTGCGGGAGAATGTGAAGGAGGAGATGTTGACAGGTCGCGTTCCGCTTGACTTGACAATTTTCTCACCAGCAGGTCTTTCAACCCCAGCAGACTTGTGTCTGCCGGAAAGAGAGATCCAAGGTAGGCTTTAAATCTAGGATCGAGCACGGTGGCCAAAATGTAGTGCTCTGATTTCAACAGATTGACCACCCGTGAATCCTTGTTAAGCGAATTAAGGGCTCCATCCACAAGTCCCACATGCCTAGCGGAATCGCTCCGTGTTAGCTCCTCCTTCAATGTCTCCAGCTTCTTCTGCAAAAGCCTGATGAGGGGAATGACCTGACTCAGGCTGGCAGTGTCTGAACTGACTTCACGTGTGGCAAGTTCAAAGGGCATCAGAACCTTGCACAACGTTGAAATCATTCTCCACTGCGCTTGAGACAGGTGCATTCCACCTCCTATATCGTGCTCAATTGTATAGGCTTGAATGGCCTTTTGCTGCTCCTCCAACCTCTGAAGCATATAGAGGGTTGAATTCCACCTCGTTACCACTTCTTGCTTCAGATGATGGCAGGGCAGGTTCAGTAGTTTTTGGTGGTGCTCCAGTCTTCTGTACGTGGTGCCTGTACGCCGAAAGTGTCCCGCAATTTTTCTGGCCACCGACAGCATCTCTTGCACGCCCCTGTCGTTTTTTAAATAATTCTGCACCACCAAATTCAAGGTATGTGCAAAACATGGGACGTGCTGGAATTTGCCCATATTTAATGCACACACAATATTGCTGGCGTTGTCCGATGCCACAAATCCACAGGAGAGTCCAATTGGGGTAAGCCATTCCGCGATGATCTTCCTCAGTTGCCGTAAGAGGTTTTCAGCTGTGTGCGTATTCTGGAAACCGGTGATACAAAGCGTAGCCTGCCTAGGAAAGAGTTGGCGTTTGCGAGATGCTGCTACTGGTGCCGCCGCTGCTGTTCTTGCGGCGGGAGTCCATACATCTACCCAGTGGGCTGTCATAGTCATATAGTCCTGACCCTGCCCTGCTCCACTTGTCCACATGTCCGTGGTTAAGTGGACATTGGGTACAACTGCATTTTTTAGGACACTGGTGAGTCTTTTTCTGACGTCCGTGTACATTCTCGGTATCGCCTGCCTAGAGAAGTGGAACCTAGATGGTATTTGGTAACGGGGGCACACTGCCTCAATAAATTGTCTAGTTCCCTGTGAACTAACGGCGGATACCGGACGCACGTCTAACACCAACATAGTTGTCAAGGCCTCAGTTATCCGCTTTGCAGCAGGATGACTGCTGTGATATTTCATCTTCCTCGCAAAGGACTGTTGAACAGTCAATTGCTTACTGGAAGTAGTACAAGTGGGCTTACGACTTCCCCTCTGGGATGACCATCGACTCCCAGCAGCAACAACAGCAGCGCCAGCAGCAGTAGGCGTTACACGCAAGGATGCATCGGAGGAATCCCAGGCAGGAGAGGACTCGTCAGAATTGCCAGTGACATTGCCTGCAGGACTATTGGCATTCCTGGGGAAGGAGGAAATTGACACTGAGGGAGTTGGTGGGGTGGTTTGCGTGAGCTTGGTTACAAGAGGAAGGGATTTACTGGTCAGTGGACTGCTTCCGCTGTCACCCAAAGTTTTTGAACTTGTCACTGACTTATTATGAATGCGCTGCAGGTGACGTATAAGGGAGGATGTTCCGAGGTGGTTAACGTCCTTACCCCTACTTATTACAGCTTGACAAAGGGAACACACGGCTTGACACCTGTTGTCCGCATTTCTGTTGAAATAGTTCCACACCAAAGAGCTGATTTTTTTGGTATTTTCACCAGGCATGTCAACGGCCATATTCCTCCCACGGACAACAGGTGTCTCCCCGGGTGCCTGACTTAAACAAACCACCTCACCATCAGAATCCTCCTGGTCAATTTCCTCCCCAGCGCCAGCAACACCCATATCCTCCTCATCCTGGTGTACTTCAGCACTGACATCTTCAATCTGACTATCAGGAACTGGACTGCGGGTGCTCCTTCCAGCACTTGCAGGGGGCGTGCAAATGGTGGAAGGCGCATGCTCTTCACGTCCAGTGTTGGGAAGGTCAGGCATCGCAACCGACACAATTGGACTCTCCTTGTGGATTTGGGATTTCGAAGAACGCACAGTTCTTTGCGGTGCTACTGCTTTTGCCAGCTTGAGTCTTTTCATTTTTCTAGCGAGAGGCTGAGTGCCTCCATCCTCATGTGAAGCTGAACCACTAGCCATGAACATAGGCCAGGGCCTCAGCCGTTCCTTGCCACTCCGTGTGGTAAATGGCATATTGGCAAGTTTACGCTTCTCCTCCGACAATTTTATTTTAGGTTTTGGAGTCCTTTTTTTACTGATATTTGGTGTTTTGGATTTGACATGCTCTGTACTATGACATTGGGCATCGGCCTTGGCAGACGACGTTGCTGGCATTTCATCGTCTCGGCCATGACTAGTGGCAGCAGCTTCAGCACGAGGTGGAAGTGGATCTTGATCTTTCCCTAATTTTGGAACCTCAACATTTTTGTTCTCCATATTTTAATAGGCACAACTAAAAGGCACCTCAGGTAAACAATGGAGATGGATGGATACTAGTATACAATTATGGACGGACTGCCGAGTGCCGACACAGAGGTAGCTACAGCCGTGAACTACCGTACTGTGTCTGCTGCTAATATAGACTGGTTGATAAAGAGATGTCGTAGTATGTATGTATGAAGAAGAAAGAAAAAAAAACCACGGGTAGGTGGTATACAATTATGGACGGACTGCCGAGTGCCGACACAGAGGTAGCCACAGCCGTGAACTACCGTACTGTACTGTGTCTGCTGCTAATATAGACTGGTTGATAAAGAGATGTAGTAGTATGTATGTATAAAGAAGAAAGAAAAAAAAACCACGGGTAGGTGGTATACAATTATGGATGGACTGCCGAGTGCCGACACAGAGGTAGCCACAGCCGTGAACTACCGTACTGTACTGTGTCTGCTGCTAATATAGACTGGTTGATAAAGAGATGTCGTAGTATGTATGTATGAAGAAGAAAGAAAAAAAAACCACGGTTAGGTGGTATACAATTATGGACGGACTGCCGAGTGCCGACACAGAGGTAGCCACAGCCGTGAACTACCGTACTGTACTGTGTCTGCTGCTAATATAGACTGGTTGATAAAGAGATGTCGTAGTATGTATGTATAAAGAAGAAAGAAAAAAAAACCACGGTTAGGTGGTATACAATTATGGACGGACTGCCGAGTGCCGACACAGAGGTAGCCACAGCCGTGAACTACCGTACTGTACTGTGTCTGCTGCTAATATAGACTGGTTGATAAAGAGATGTCGTAGTATGTATGTATGAAGAAGAAAAAAAAACCACGGTTAGGTGGTATACAATTATGGACGGACTGCCGAGTGCCGACACAGAGGTAGCCACAGCCGTGAACTACCGTACTGTACTGTGTCTGCTGCTAATATAGACTGGTTGATAAAGAGATGTCGTAGTATGTATGTATAAAGAAGAAAGAAAAAAAAACCACGGTTAGGTGGTATACAATTATGGACGGACTGCCGAGTGCCGACACAGAGGTAGCCACAGCCGTGAACTACCGTACTGTACTGTGTCTGCTGCTAATATAGACTGGTTGATAAAGAGATGTAGTAGTATGTATGTATAAAGAAGAAAGAAAAAAAAACCACGGGTAGGTGGTATACAATTATGGATGGACTGCCGAGTGCCGACACAGAGGTAGCTACAGCCGTGAACTACCGTACTGTGTCTGCTGCGACTGGATGATAAATAATGATATAAAAAATATATATATATCACTACTGCAGCCGGACAGGTATATATATTATATAATGACGGACCTGCTGGACACTGTCTGTCAGCAGAATGAGTTTTTTATAGAATAAAAAAAAAAACACCACACAAGTGAAGTCACACGACGAGTGTTTAACTTTTTCAGGCAATCACAATATAGTATACTACTAACTATACTGGTGGTCAGTGTGGTCAGGTCACTGGTCAGTCACACTGGCAGTGGCACTCCTGCAGCAAAAGTGTGCACTGTTTAATTTTAATATAATATGTACTCCTGGCTCCTGCTATAACCTATAACTGGCACTGCAGTGCTCCCCAGTCTCCCCCACAATTATAAGCTGTGTGAGCTGAGCACAGTCAGATATATAATATATACATAGATGATGCAGCACACTGGGCTGAGCAGTGCACACAGATATGGTATGTGACTGTCTTGTACTCCTGGCTCCTGCTATAACCTATAACTGGCACTGCAGTGCTCCCCAGTCTCCCCCACAATTATAAGCTGTGTGAGCTGAGCACAGTCAGATATATAATATATACATAGATGATGCAGGCATGCAGCACACTGGGCTGAGCAGTGCACACAGATATGGTATGTGACTGAGTCACTGTGTGTACCGTTTTTTTCAGGCAGAGAACGGATATATTAAATAAAACAACTGCACTGCTGGTGGTCACTGTGGTCAGTCACTAAACTCTGCACTCTCTTCTACAGTATCAGCCTCAGGTCAATCTCTCTCTCTCTCTCCTAATCTAAATGGAGAGGACGCCAGCCACGTCCTCTCCCTATCAATCTCAATGCACGTGTGAAAATGGCGGCGACGCGCGGCTCCTTATATAGAATCCGAGTCTCGCGAGAATCCGACAGCGTCATGATGACGTTCGGGCGCGCTCGGGTTAACCGAGCAAGGCGGGAAGATCCGAGTCGCTCGGACCCGTGAAAAAAAACATGAAGTTCGTGCGGGTTCGGATTCAGAGAAACCGAACCCGCTCATCTCTAGCACACATGTAGCAATTTTTGCTTAATTTCTAAGCAATCTGACTAGATTGCTTTAAGCACTCATCGCTCCATGTGTATACCCTATTGCGATAGCGATGTGCGGCCACGTGCGTCGCTTTCACCGGCTCATATCTTGACTGCATGCAGTCAAGATCTGGCTAGATCACAAGGCTCTCAATGAGCCTTGCGGTTTATTTAGGATCGGGCTAGCACACATCGCGCTAAGCCAGAATTGCCCGTTAAGTCTTTGTACTAGAACATGCTGGAGGCAGAGGCGTAACTAGGGTTTTTGGAGCCCAGGGCAAGATCAATAATGGCGCCCCCCCCAAAAATAAATAAATAAATAAATACAAAATTAAAGTATATGCGCACGCCACTGGCACACTCTGAAAAAAATGGCCATGAGGGGGTGTGGACACTGAAAATAGGATGTGCCAACATGACATGCCAGCTGTTTCATGTCATACGGTGAACATTCTTTATAATTCCACATGCACAAATAGGTGTCACTGTGTATAAAGATGCCTGGGTGTGTATGTATAGATGTAGGTGCAGTGGTTGAAGTGGAAGTTTTGAAGTGAGGATATGGAAAAGTGAAGGGTGTAATTGGGGCGTGGCCACTCAAAAGGGGGTGTGTCCTTCAGTGTAGCAGGACCCCTTATACTATCTAGTACTGGTTATACTAGTACTAGACCTTATACTATTCTTATACTATTTAATACTAGACCTTTCACATTTTAGCACACGGTATGAGCCGAAATTCACATTATAGCACACAGGATGACCCGAAATTCACATTATAGCACACTGAATGACCCGAAATTCACATTATAGCACACAGGATGACCCGAAATTCACATTATAGCACACTGAATGAGCCAAAATTCACATTATAGCACACAGGATGACCCGAAATTCACATTATAGCACACAGGATGACCCGAAATTCACATTATAGCACACAGGATGAGCCGAAATTCACATTATAGCACACAGGATGAGCCGAAATTCACATTATAGCACACAGGATGAGCCGAAATTCATATTATAGCACACAGGATGAGCCGAAAATCACATTAAAGCACACAGAATGAGCCGAAATTCATATTATAGCACACAGGATGAGCCGAAATTCACATTAAATCACACAGGATGAGCCGAAATTCACATTATAGCACACAGGATGACCCGAAATTCACATTAAAGTAGACTGAATGAGCCAAAATTCACATTTTATATATATATATATATATATATATATATATATATATATATACATACACACACACTCACAATTGTGGCGGCACTCGGATATAAATACAGTAGATGCAGAGTTTTACAACAACAATAGTAGCGGGGGCGACTTGCCTCTGCTCTGTGTATACCCCCCCTATTCTATGTCTCTCTTTCTGTGTACCTCCCCCCATTCTATGCCTCTCTTCGTGTATAATATACCCCCCCCTATTCTATGCCTCTTTGTGTATAGTAAAACCCCCCTCTCCCCCTATTCTATGCCTCTCTTCGTGTATAATATACCCCCCCCCCCTATTCTATGCCTCTTTGTGTATAGTATTATAGTATACCCCTCTACCCCTATTCTATGCCTATTCTAAGGCATAGAATGGGGGAGAGGGGTATACTATAATACTATAAACATAGAGAGGCATAGAAGAGAGGGAGAGGGGGGGTAGTCTCTTTGTGTGTCACTGTCTAGTGTCCCCCCCCACCCTTCCCCCTCCTCACCTCTAAGCGGCAGGCAGAAGTTCGGCCTCTTCCCCTTCATCCTCCTCCGACTCCCTAGGGGCCTCCATCACCGGCCACACCGGGACCTCTGCAGCGTCTTCTGCCTACTCCGCCTCATCGCTGTCCTCCTCAGACCCGGGCCGCGGCCTCTCCTCTGCCAGCGTCTGTGGGTGCCGCCGGCAACAGCAGGCCCGTCCCCTCAAACGCAGGGATCCCCCTTTTCCCTCCTCAACACTCAGCGGCAGGTGGAAGTTAAGGGAGCGTGATCAGGTAAGGGCTCTTGTGAGACAAGGCCCCCAACTCAGACACCCGCCTTGCGGATGCCAAGGCCAAAAGCATCACCACTTTCCAGGTGAGAAACTTCAATTCTATCTCCTGCAGAGGTTCAAACCAATCTGATTGAAGGAACTGCAACACCACAGTAAGGTCCCATGGTGCCACTGGAGGCACAAATGGAGGCTGGATGTGCAGAACCCCTTTCCCGAACATCTGAACTTCTGGAAAGGAGGCAAATTGTTTTTTGAAAGAAAACTGATAAGGGCGAAATCTGGACCTTGATTGACCCCAATCTAAGGCCCGCATCCACACCAGCCTGCAGAAAATGGAGAAAACGTCCCAACTCAAACTCTTCCGTAGGAGCCTTCTTGGATTCACACCAAGACACATATTTCCTCCAAATACGGTGGTAATGTTTAGACGTTACTCCTTTCCTGGCCTGAATAAGAGTGGGAATGACTTCCTTGGGAATACCCTTTCATGCTAGGATCCGGTGCTCAACAGCCGTGCCGTCAAACGTAGCCGCGGTAAGTCTTGATACACACACGGCCCTTGCTGTTCTAGGTTCTCTCGATTAGGAAGAGGCCGAGGATATTCTATGAGCAGCTCCTGAAGATCTGGATACCAAGCCCTCCTTGGACAGTCTGGGGCAATGAAGATTGCTCGAACTCTTGTTCTTCTTATTATTTTGAGAACTTCCGGAATCAGTGGAAGTGGAGGGAAAACATATACCGACCGAAACACCCACTGGGTCATCAGTGCATCCACTGCTATTACTTGAGGGTCTCTCAACCTGGAACAATATCTCTGAAGCTTCTTGTTTAGACGAGATGTCATCATGTCTACTTGAGGAACTCCCCAAAGACTTGTCACCTCTGCGAAGACTTCTTGGTGGAGGCCTCACTCTCCTGGATGGAGATTGTGTCTGCTGAGGATGTCTGCTTCCCAGTTTTCCACTCCCGGAATGAAAATTGCTGACTAAGCTCTCACATGTCTTTCTGCCCAGAGGAAAATCCTTGTCACCTCTGCCATTGCAGCTCTGCTTTTCGTTCCACCTTGCCTGTTTATGTACGCGACTGCTGTTACATTGTCCGACTGGATCTGCACGGGATGATCTTGAAGAAGATGTACCGCTTGTAGAAGGCCGTTGTAAATGGCACTCAATTCCAGAACGTTTATGTGAAGGCAGGCTTCCTGACTTGACCATTTTCCTTGGAAGCTTTCCCCTTGTGTGACAGCTCCCCAGCCTCGGAGACTTGCATCCGTGGTTATTAGGACCCAGTCGTGAATCCCAAACCTGCGCCCCTCTAGTAGGTGAGAACTGTGTAGCCACCACAGGAGCGAAATCCTGGCTTTGGGGACAGGATTACTTTCCGGTGCATGTGTAGGTGGGATCCGGACCACTTGTCCAACAGGTCCCACTGGAATACTCTGGCCTGAAATCGGCCAAACTGTATGGCCTCGTAGGCCGCTACCATTTTCCCCAACAACCGAATGCATTGATGGATCGACACGCTTGTTGGTTTCAATATTTGTTTGACCATTTTCTGGATTTCCAGAACCTTTTCCACTGGAAGAAATACTCTCTGTACTTCTGTGTCCAGAATCATCCCTAAAATGGACAATCTTGTCGTCGGTTCCAACTGCGACTTTGGAAAATTCATGATCCAACCGTGTTGTTGGAGTATTGACAGGGAGAGTGCGATGTTCTGCACCAACTGTTCCCTGGATCTCACTTTTATCAGAAGATCATCCAGATAAGGAATTATATTGACTACTTTTTGATGAAGGAGGACCATCATCTCCGCCATCACCTTGGTGAATACCCTCGGTGTCATGGAGAGTCCGAACGGCAACGTCTGGAACTGGTAATGGCAATCCTGTACTGCGAATCTCAGATAAGCTTGGTGAGGAGGATAAATGGGAACATGCAAGTAAGCATCCTTTATGTCTACTGACATCATGAAGTCCCCCTCCTCCAGAATGGAAATCACTGCCCTCAGGGATTCCATCTTGAACTTGAACCTTTTCAGGAAGAGATTCAGATTTTTCAGGTTTAAAATCGGTCTGACCGAGCCGCCCGGCTTCGGAACTACAAAGAGGCTTGAATAAAAACCTTCTCCTTGCTGTGACAAGGGTACCAGGACAATGACCTGATCCTGACATAATTTTTTAATTGTCGTTGTTACTGCCTCTCTTTCTGGAAGAGAAGCTGGCAAGGTCGATTTGAAAAATCGGCATGGGGGGACGTCTTGAAACTCTAGGTTGTACCCATGGGACACTATTTGTAAGACCCATGGGTCCAGGCCAGATTGAATCCAGATTTGACTGAAAAGTTTCAGACGTGCTCCCACCCGAGAAGACTCCCACAGGGGAGCCCCAGCGTCATGCTGCAGATTTGGCAGAAGCAGGGGTGGACTTCTGCTCCTGCGATCCGGGAGACGCAGATTTCTTTCCTTTTCCCCTACCTGCAAAAAAGGGGGAACCTTTGGCCTTTTTGTATTTGTTAGGCCGAAAAGACTGCATGTGAGAGTGATGTGTCTTTTTCGCCGGTGTAGGAGCATAAGGCAAGAATGTCGACTTACCTGCGGTAGCCACCGAGACTAACGCATCCAGCCCATCACCAAACAAGTCCTCACCTTTATACGGGAGAGCCTCCATATTTCTTTTGGAATCTGCATCAGCATTCCGCTGGCGAATCCACAACGCCCTCCGAGCCGATACTGCCATGGTAGCGGCTTTTGAACCCAAGAAGTAGCGGCTTTTGAACCCAAGAGTCCAATATCCTTCATAGCTTCCAGCATGTATGCGGCAGCGTCTTTGATATGACCTAACGTTAGGAGTATCTCGTCTCAATCAACCGTGTCAATTTCCGATGATAAGTTATCTGACCATTTATCGATAGCACGACTCACCCACGCGCAAGCAATGGTGGGTCTGAGCAGCGTACCATTGGCCACATAAATAGATTTTAACGTAGTCTCCATTTGCGGTCTGCCGGCTCCTTTAGTGAAGCCGTCCCGTGCAGGGAGAATCACCTTTTTTGTTAACCTTGACAGTGCACTGTCTAACACCGGGGGTGACTCCCATCTTTTCCTGTCCTCTAATGGGAAAGGATAAGCAATCTGAATCCTTTTGGGAATATGAAATTTATTTTCAGGATTCATCCAAACTCCATCACAAAGAGTATTTAGCTCGTGGGAAGGAGGGAAAGTTACCTTACATTTCTTTTCCTTATAGAAATAAGCTTTCTCCTGAGGTACAGTAGAGGCTTCCGTAACTTCTAAGACCTCCATTAAAGCAACAATCATATATTGTACGCTTTTTGCCAATTTGGGATCTAGCCCCCTGGAATCACTATCGTCGACACAGGAATCAGTGTCCGTGTCGGTATCAGTATGTACAATGTTTGCAAACGGTCTCTTATGTGACCCAGAGGGGTCGCCTGCAGATGAGAAAGCAGAACCCTGAAAAATCACATCTTCCACTGATTTTCTCCAGCATTCTGCATGAGACTCAGACTTATCTAATCTCCTACTGATATGATTCACACTATCACGTATTTCTTTCACCCATTCAGGCTCGTGGTGTGCCGGCAGTGCCACCACATTACAACTCTGCGTCCCTAAAATGGCTCCCTCAGGGGAAGAACTCCCTGCCTCAGACATGTCACACAGGTACACAAACACACCACAGACACTCCGGGACTTATAGGGGACAGACCCACAGTAAAATCTGTCAGAAGGACACAGTTTAGGAGCAGCCAGCTCCCAAACCCAGCGCCAGTAACACAATGCCTGTGAAACATAAAATGCCCACTGACCTGCAGCGCTTTTTTATAATGTAAATACACAATATAAAGCACCAATTTCACTGTGCCCCCCCCTGTTTTGCACCCTGATACTTGTATTCAGTAGTGGAGGAGGACCAGCGTTGTCTTTGCAGCCTGAGGAGAGAGAGAAAATGGCGCTGAGCTGTGTGCTGGCTGACTGAGGAGGAAGCTCCGCCCCAGCAATGGCGCGTTTCTCCTCAGAGATTCTGATAACTATATTTATACTGGCGGGGGTAGGGCTGTGCCTCGGCATCTTATGCCCCTTTTCTACCAGTTTTATAAGGTTTCATGTTGTCCAGGGTGCCCCGCGCTCTGCACCCTGCAGTGCCTGTGTTGTGTGGACAGTATGGTGCGCTGTGCTCCCGCCAGCCGCGCGGTACCTTTAGCCGTCACCTTGATTGAAGCTCTCTCTTCTAACACTCACCTGTCTTCTGACTTCTGGCTCTGC
The DNA here is from genome assembly GCF_028390025.1 of Pseudophryne corroboree. Taxonomy (NCBI): domain Eukaryota; kingdom Metazoa; phylum Chordata; class Amphibia; order Anura; family Myobatrachidae; genus Pseudophryne; species Pseudophryne corroboree. Next base: position 320,015,296 of record NC_086448.1, on the reverse strand, counting down.
AAGGGGGGTGACGGCGTGCTGTGGGAGTGAGCATCTAGGCACAGCTAGCGTTCAGTACCCTTCAGGAGCTAATGGTGTCCTGTCAGCCAGAAGCAGAGCCATGAAACCATTCAGGAAGTTGGTTCCTACTTCTGCCCCCTCAGTCCCACAAAGCAGGGAGACTGTTGCCAGCAGTCCTCCCTGAAAATAAAAAACCTAACATAAGTCTTTTCAGAGAAACTCAGTAGAGCTCCCCTGGAGTGCATCCAGTCTGCCTGGGCACATTTCTAAAACTGATGTCTGGAGGAGGGGCATAGAGGGAGGAGCCAGTTCACACCCTTTGAAAAGTCTTAGAGTGCCCATGGCTCATGCGGAACCGTCTATACCCCATGGTACTGAAGTGGACCCCAGCATCCTCTAGAACGTATGAGAAAGCCCATTGAAAAAACATTGAGTAGAGGCCCCAGCTGATCTGCCTCAGTGACAGGGGTGTGCCTGCTTCCCACTTCAGAGCCCACCCTGTCAATGAGGCAGATTTGATTGGACTTTGGCTGTATCCAGCTGCCACTGGCAGTGCAGAGTCTGGCTCTCTCCCTCCCTCTCCAGCATGCAGATAGTGGGTAAGGAGATCAATGGCAGCGGTAGCACTGTTATGGGGGGTGGGCTCTGGTTCCCTGCACCTGGATGCTACAGACACATAGGGTCAGGCTGCTGTGTGCTGACAGGGTCAGTGCTACAGCAGGAGCTGGCTGCTGCTGTCACTGTCAGGGCTATGGCAGGAGCAGGCAGCGTATCACTGTCAGAGCTACGGCAGGGGCAGGCTGCTGCTGTCACTGTGTGGGCTATGGCAGGAGCAGGCAGCATATCACTGTCTGCTCCAGCTTTCAGTTTTCCATCCCTCAGCTGCTGCCTGTAACTGTGTTTCTGATATGCAGTAACCGGTCTTTTCACTTGTTGTACTGTACACTACTGGGCTACTCATTGTGGGCGGGATGTTGTGGGCTGGATGTAGTATCAGGATCGTGGGCCATCACTGGTCATCACAATGATGCTAATTGCATATGTACTAACATATGCGATTAGTATCTCAATCCGATGCCAGGGGTGCCCTGCGATCACTGACAGTGCTGATGAGAGGGTTTGCGGCGGCCTCCGTCATCTCCCAGCACTGGGAGATGACGTGTGCTGGGAGTCCCATGGCTCTTCCTCCCTGCAGCCGGAAGAAGACGAGGCTGTGATGCAGGGGAGGAAGAGGCAGGGGATCCTGGAGCAGGCTGCCCGGACACAGGTGAGAGGCGGGTGCGGCGGGTTGTGGAAAGAAGCCAATAGATGGCGATACCCTTGGCGGAGAAAACCCGTCAGCCGGGTCTTAGTACATACTGTATGAAAATGCAGTAAAACCCCCCAAAACGGGGGGTTTTACTGCATTTTCCTTTTAGTACATCCCACCCCGTGTAGTTTCTTATATTTGTACTAAGTTCTATTGTGTTCCAGTTTTTGTTTAGTAACTAAAATTATTGGTCACTGGAACTGCAAGTAAAGCTGGGTACACACTGGCCGATATATCGGGCGTTGGTCGGCCGACTGCCCGTACACAAGCTGCAGGAGCCGGCGTTGACTGACAGCTGAACTGGGCGGGCGGGCGTGTGTAAATACCCGCACAGTTCGTGACATCAGTCCCTGACGGATCAGGCAGTGTGTATGCACAGCACACTGCCCGATACGGCTTTAGATATATCTGTAGGTGTGTACCCGGCATAAGTGTAAGTGCTGTGAAGAAGATGTTGCAAAAACTGATGGTACAGTATATTGTAAGAGTTAAATATAAATGCTGTAATATGGCCTGATTTGGCCTATACTGTATGCAAAGTTTACTGGCAGGGGATACAGTGGAGATCCCAGCTGTCGGAATATCCGCCACGATGCCGGTGCCAGAAACCCGATTTGGGCAGGTTACAAATGTCATAATCCCGACAGTCGTCATGCCGACCTATGTAAGTATAGCATTACCAGTAGGTTTAGGGCAGGGGGGGAGTTTATTTAGCCACCCCCCAGGGAGGACAGGGTTAGGCTGTGGAAGAGGTTAGTGTCAGGCTGAAGTGAGGGAGGGTTAGGGTTCGGCTGTGGGGGAGGGAGAGTTAGGTTTAGGCAGCGCGACGGGGGGGGGGGATTAGGCAATGCCGCAGGGAGGTTGGGGTTAGGCACTATAGGGGAGAACACCCTCTACTCACCCCTGTCAGCATTACAACCTCCGTGATCCTGGCGTTGTTCTTCTGAATGCTAAGATCCCAGGTGCCGGCATATCATACTAATTCCACTGGCACATCACTGGTTGTTCTGTAGTGCCAGGAATTGCTGCTCTCGCCAAACTTTGGGCCCACACTATTCTATTCCACCACCGGAGGGGGAATTAGGAGCAGGGGTTGGGATTCCGAATGCCGGCATTCTCCCGGCTGTCGGGATTCTGGCGTCGGTATCCTGACTGCAGGGATCCTGACAGCCGGGATATCGAATACATCCCCTTTAAAGTGAAAATGGCACAACCTTTGGCTACAATAGATATTGTTGCACCTTTAGTATAATGCCCACAGAACTACTGGGTTCATCATACACTGTATTTTGTTGTAAATCCAGTTCTGTTATTAGCCAGTGCCTCCCCAGTCACTGACCTCACTGCACGTCACTGGTATAGAGTGATGCAGTACTGTGCTTAGCCTCTGAGGTGAGACCGTGTACATCCAGGACGGAGACTCTTAGAACTCACCAGCAGGTCTTCTTATAACAGCTGCTTTTCCCATGAGGTGGAATGTGCCTACCGGTACTGGGATGTCGTCAGGTCTTACGCCGCTGGCGGTAGTACGAGCTCAACCCTGAGTGAGCTGGATAAATGCAGGTTAAAAGACAACCAAGACGAGACCAAGAATACAAGAGACAAGAACGAGACAAGGGAATAATGAATTAATAACAAGTAATAGTAATAGGGTAAAGCTACTAACGAGATACCTGGGTATTGAGAGATACAGGAAGAGTGGTACACCAATGATAATAGCAATGAGGAAGTAGTCTGGAGATATGGCAATAACCAACAAAGGGGGAGATGTACTTTGCAGTGATAAAAGTGGAGAAGTGAGCCAGTGGAGCACTGACGTAACATTTATAATTTGCATTCTATAAAAGTATACAGAGCAGTTGATTGGTTGCCATGGCAACTTCTCCACTGGCTCACTTCTCCACTTTTATCACTGCTTAGTACATGTCCCTGTGTTTGATGCCACTGCTATTAACTCCTGCATTACCATTATGTTTCTACAAAACCTGTTGCATGCTATTTATCAATGCAATGCGTTCAATTTGCCAGCTGTCGAGATCCCAGCGGTCAGGATACCGACGCCGAAATCCCGCCAACCGATAATGCCGCCAGCCGAAATTCAAGCAAAACAGGGCTATTCCCACTCGTGGGTGTCCACGACACCCATTGAGTGGGAATAGATCTTCTGGTGAGCGCAGCAAGCCACCGTGCCCACAGGGGACTCTTTGTGCTTGCCCTGCTGCCAGCATTCTGCAGGGCAGGATGGCGCTGTTGGCATATAAACAGCCGGCATCCCGCCCACCAGTAAATTATACCGAATCCTTATCAATAAACACAGCTTTCTGGTTAAGGACTGTGTGGCCTAACAGCACATTCACATCAGCTGGGCACCTTTTGTAATCAACAACCCTATAGGTAATACTTGCCAGCTTCCTGGGTACGATCAGTGGGGAACGTGGCATAGGAAAGTTGTTGGGCCAGTTGGTAGTGATGACGCGTTTGCGTCTTCATGGCTCCAACCCTACACAATTCCATGATTACCGGCACTATGAAGCGGGAGTAGGCAAGTATGTAATAGACTTTATCAGCAACTTAAGTATTTTTGAATTTTTTTTTATAATGATGTAAATTAGATAAATGACAGCAGTTAACAGCTCACTGAGTACAGGTGGGTACCCACTATATGATATATTGAGCGATCTTTAGATCCACGATGGATCGCAGCAACAATCGTATAGTATGCACCACTAAATCCACCAAATTCATTGTTTGATAAATGCGATGGTTGATCAGATGGGAAGATGACATGAAGGCATGTAACAACAATATGTTGTGACGTCATCATGTAGAATGCACAGCCATGCAATATATCATTACATGACATGACCATGTCGCTAGGTCGGCAAATCGTTCAGGTTGACCCCAGGCTGCAGGCCTTAATGTGCTGATGAAAATCCACATGTATTCATTTGCTAGATACAGAGATTTGCATTATATTATTGTTAGTGCTGATATTTCTGGTTTAGAAGACTCATAAGATTGCAGAAAGCCTAAGACTAACTTCACCTCTGTATCGTGTCTTCCCTGGACATTAAGCTTAACATGCCAATGATGCAGAATAAATACCATCCGCTGGGTGAGTGGCAGAGCCCCATGGAAACTGGATGATGTAAAGGAGGACACCTTACTGCTGTCAGCTAATTTGTGTAAACATATCCACACAACCTCATGGCTCGTTCAAGATAATTTAGGACCTGTTAAGTCACCTAATGCTCATGTATGTTTCAGACACTTCAAGCATGCAAGCTTTCCTGTTACGTCAATGTAGGGAATACCTTCTGATGTCTTTAAGGGGAAAGGGGAACTTCAGCTTGGAAGATATGGATTAATTAGCTTTAAATAATGTGTAGCGTTCTCAGGATCCTCTGATAATTAGCAAAACTAAATCATACTACATAAAAAAGACATTGGTGGTCATTCCGAGTTGATCGTAGCCCTGGAAAATTCTGCAGGGCTACGATCATGTCCATAGACATGCGGGAGGACGCCCAGCACAGGGCTATCTCGCCCTGTCTTCAGAGGTGCCCAGTCCCAAAACCTCAGCAGCATCTTGGACTTGATGTAATGACTTTGTGACATCAAGTGTAAGACCGTCAGCAATGCATAGGACTGGAGGGCGCTGTGAAACAGAGGCCAGAGGGCTGCAGCAGTGCTGAGATACAGACCAAAGTGTGCTAGAAGCACCAGAACAGAGAGCGAAACCCCAGGCAGGAAAGGAGAACTGCACGGGTTGTGACAGATGCAGGGTGCTACAATGAACACTAGAAAACATGCAGATCAGGGGGAGCTCCACAGTACAGGGCACACAGATTGTGGTCTGGAGGAACCATACAAAAACATAGAAATTGGGACTCTGCACTACAGGGCATAAAGATCAGGAGACAGAAAGGGTAAAATACAGAACTGCAGTTTGTTTGGTTTTGTAGGGCAGGGGGCGGTATAGATTAAACAGGTAGAGAGTACAATAAAGGATATAAAGTTGGGGGAGCACAATGCATAGCTGAGAGGATTTTAATATAGGATTTTAATTACCTACCGGTAAATACTTTTCTCGTAGTCCGTAGAGGATGCTGGGGTCCACATTAGTACCATGGGGTATAGACGGGTCCACTAAGAGCCATTGGCACTTTAAGCGTTTCAGAGTGTGGGCTGGCTCCTCCCTCTATGCTCCTCCTACCAGACCCAGTCTATAAACTGTGCCCGAGGGGACGGACATCTTCGAGAGAAGGATTACACTGTTAGTGGCGAGATTCACACCAGCTCACACACAAGGCAACCCAAGATAACTAGCTTGAAACATCAGCAATAGCTGAACAGGATTACTTACCAAGTAACAAAACAGTACTTACCAAGAACTAAGCAGTACTGAACTAAATAACCACTGCAGGATAATGAAGCGCTGGGCGGGCGCCCAGCATCCTCTATGGACCACGAGAAAAGCATTTACCGGTAGGTAATTAAAATCCTATTTTTTCTTACGTCCTAGAGGATGCTGAGGTCCACATTAGTACCATGGGGATGTACCAAAGCTCCCAGAACGGGAGGGAGAGCGCGGAGGCTCCTGCAGAACCAATTGACCAAACTTAAGGTCCTCAGAGGCCAAAGTATGGAACTTGTAGAACTTTGCGAACGTGTTCAACACCGACCAAGTTGCTGCTCGGCAGAGTTGCAATGCCGAGTCACCCGGGGCAGCCGCCCAGGAAGAACCCAGCTTATGAGTAGAGTGGGCCTTAACAGACGTAGGACACGGCAAGCCTGCCGTAGAATACGCCTGCTGGATAGTGAACCTGATCCAGCGAGAGATCGTCTGCTTAGAAACAGGACACCCAATTTTCTTGGGATCATACAGGACAAACAGACAGTCCGATTTTCTGTGACGAGCAGTCCTCCTCACATAGATTTTTAGAGCCCTTACAACATCTAAGTACTTTGATAAAATTGAGCAGTCAGTCGAAACTGGCACCACAATAGGGTGGTTGATGTGAAATGCCGACACAACCTTTGGAAGAAACTGCTGACGTGTCCGAAGCTCATCTATATCCTCAAGGAAGATCAAGTATGGGCTTTTACATGACAAAGCTCCCAACTCTGACACATGTCTAGCAGAAGCTAAGGCCAACAAAGTGACAGCCTTCCACGTGAAAAACTTGACCTCAACCTCCTGTAGAGGTTCAAACCAGTCCGACTGGAGGAACTGCAACACCATGTTAAGATCCCAGGGCGCCGTAGGCAGTACAAAGGGAGGTTGGATGTGCAGAATTCCCTTCAAAAAAGTCTGAATCTCAAGGAGGGCAGCCAAATGTTTCTGGAAGAAAATGGATAGGGCCGAAATCCAGGGCCGTCTTTTCATATGGGCTCAATGGGCACTTGCCCAAGGGTCCCAGTAGTATAAGGGCCATATGCTGATAGCTGAGGGTCCGCTCTTTCCAGGGGTACCAGATTTTTGAAAATCTGCCCTGGGGAACCAGAGATATCCAACTTCAAAGCAGTGGTCCCCATCCGAGCCTGTTAATTTCGTTGGTAGATTGCTCTTGCTCCTGATCTCTGATCCCAGAGTCCCCAGTACCTCCTGAAAGGTGGGACTCTCTACTTTTATATGAAAGCTACGAAATCTATTTCCAGGAATGTGAGATATCTGCAATCAAGCAAGCTGCCCTCTCACCAGAAAATTATGAATATTAAGCCCACTCCACTATCTACCCCTCCCCTGCATATTAAACACCCCCTACCACCCTGGAAGTCAAGTACTGGGGCCCTTTCATTCAGCGCAATGCCCCCTTCTACAGTTTAGTGTTCTCCCTCTCACCGCATCTCCCACCATCTGTGCAGTAAAGGAGTAATTAGCAGAAATTACTGCTCCAGGTCCTACATGCTGAGTGGAAGATAGAACACCCACTGCCACCCACGGGTCATCAAAGCTGGCGCTGATAGCACCCCCCACCCCTACTGCTGGAGGATGGGTAGGGGCTACAGTGCATTGCTGTGCCAAGGGGCCTACACTGCTGTTAAGACGGCCTGCATAGGTGCAGTTGCTTTGGGACCTACAGCTGAGAGGGGCCACCTTCCCTGTCACAGTTACATGTGTTATATACAAGGGTGTAGCTACCATAGGTGCAGGGAGTACAGCTAGCTACTATGGGGCCCAGAGTTGAGAGAGGCCACCTTCCCTGTCACAGTTACATGTGTTAAATATAGCATACCTCCCAACTTTGAAAGGGGAGGAAGAGGAACTGCTGTGCGGCGAAGCCGTGCGTGATGCTTAAAGGGGCGTGGCTTACAACGGAGGGGGCAGGCCAAACGCCACGGACCCGTTTTCGGCATTTTGGGGGCGTGCCCAGCACTCCCCGAGCAGCTGGGCAGCCCTCTGCAGTCTGCTCCCCTCCCAGCATTGAATAGATGCTGTGCGCGTGCGCACGGCATCTATTCAGTGATCACCAGCTGCTTTGCAGAGCAAAGCAGCCGGTGATCAAAGCCTTCCCCAACTGCCCCCCCCCCTCCCACAGGACACTGCGACCCGTGGGAGGAACAGCGGGACAGTGTCCGAATAGCGGGACTGTCCCGCTGTAATCGGGACAGTTGGGAGGTATGTATATAGGGGTGTAGCTACCATAGGTACTGTGACTGCCTACCAGTGTAATGCCTCACCTACTGGTGTGATCTCCACTTCCTGTGACATGACCCTCCTGCTGGTGCTGTGACTGCCTACCAGTGCAATGCTTCAGCTACTGGTGTGATCTCCACCTTCTGTGACACAATCCTCCTGCTGGTGCTGTTGTTACTGCCTACCAGTGCAATGCCTCACCTACTGGTGTGATCTCCACCTCTTCTGACAAGATCCTCCTGCTGCTGCTGTGACTGCCTACCAGTGCAATGCCTCACCTACTGGTGTGATCTCCACCTCCTTTGACACTTTGACAATATTTGTTATATTTCTTTTGTGGGGAGCAATAGGATTTATAGATTTATGGGGGGGAACAATGTGAATAATTCATGTGGGGAGCAATAGGATTTATGTGGTGAGAAATGTGATTGATTTATGTGTGAGCAACATGATTTAGGTGGGGAGCAATTGGAATTATGTAGGGAGCAACATGATTTATGTGGGGAGCAATGTGATTGGTTTTTCTGTGTAGGCCAATGTATGTGTGGATTTTTAATTACTGTGAGGGCCAATGTGTGTTTTTTGGGGTCTTTTCTGTGGGGAACGGATGGTGTGCCTTGGCAATTTTAAAATAATGTTCGGTGTGCCGCGAGTAAAAAATGGTTGAAAATCTCTGCTTTATAACATTATCTTATACTGTACTGTGAATTTCTTACCCTGTTTCCAAAACAATTAATTCATTTATCTTGTTAATTAAGTGAAAGGAAGACATGATATTTTCCGGGAGATGTATCAAGCCGTGGAGAGAGATAAAGTTGAGTATTTGCCCAAATCAAATGAAGCTTCTAACTACAAGCATCATTTCATGTACTGTGCTAGATAAGTGACAGAAGATGATTGGGTGGTTTGGACATCTGCACTTTATCTCTCTCCAAGGCTTGATACATTTCCCCAAGAGTGCAGTATATAAATATATGTCTGGCTGCTATACAGCAGGCCAGGAGCACCAGCAGGACAGTAGAGTAACAGTCATATCAGTAATAATTTGCGGATCCAGTGAAATTAGCATTCAGTAAAGACGGGAGACTCAGTCAATGAATACATAAAACATTTTTTAGTTTATGTTAAAATATAAAAAGTTTATTAAGTGGAATATTTAATAAATAATATTTGCGAGACATCTCCAAAAACAGTTGGTTTTGGGGGCTGCCCACAAATATTAACCAGCCCCTGAATGTATTGATGACTACAATGGATATTTGAGATATCTATTGCATTCTTCCTATTGAACACAAAAGCAGCCACCAAAGTTTCTACGGTAGATGGTAAACTGTGAAACTCACCAAGCTCCAGAATGCAAAGCATTTCTGAGATTGACCCGGCAGCTAATGCCATTTCTATATGGCTTTTGTAGCCTGTGGGCTACATTATGCAATAATTCCAAGGAGAAGGATCCTTGAGATCCCTCTGTATTACTGTCTGCTCTCACATACACAGTCTGACGATTGCACATGTGAACTTACGCAGCCGAGGTCTAAACCCAGAAGTAAAGTGATCGCATTAGCAATTATTTTACTTCTTATACATTGCAGGGACGGGCATGAGATTGGTACTTATTATGGCATAAAAGCTACACCTCTGGACTCATGAAGAGTCATCCTTCAGCACTCAGGAGAGGAAAAAACCCCTTGGGGGGAAACCTCTGGGGAACCATGGCCTCAGGATCGCCCTTCCCTCTGGGCATTAAGAAGTGTACTAATAGAGGGGTCAGTATGCTATCGCAGCGCATGGGGTCCCGGTGGTTGTCATACCGATGCCGGGATGCCAGGTACAGAAAAGACCGACAGGGGTGAGTAAGGGGTGTTCTCCCTTCTCCCCACCCCCTATCCCTGCCTGTATGCAGTCTAACCCTAACTTCCCCCCTTTGTGCCTCACCCACCCGCGGAGGTGCCTAAACCTAACCCTCCCTTCCCCGCAGCCTAACCACTCCCGGGGGTGCCTAACCCACCCTACCCACAGCCTAACCCTAACTTTCCCCCACCCGCAGCCTAACCCTATCCTCCCCCCACCCGCAGCCTAATCCTAACCCCCCGCCTGATGCCTAAACCTAACCCTCCCTCCCCTGCTGCCTAATCCTAACCCCCAACCTGATGCCTAAACCTAACCCTCCCTTCCCCGCAGCCTAACCACCCCCGTGGGTGCCTAACCCTAACCAACCCTACCCGCTGCCTAACCCTAACCTCCCCCCACCCACAGCCTAAACCTAACCCCCCACCTGATGCCTAAACCTTATTTCCCCACCTGATGCCTAAACCCTCCCCCGAAGCCTAAGCACCCCTGGGTGTCCCTAACCATAACCCACCCTACCCACAGCCTAACCCTATCCTCCCCCCACTGGCAGGCCTAACCCTAACCCCTCCACCTGATGCCTAACCCTCTTCCTCTCCCCACCCCACTAACCCTGCCTGTCCGCAGTCTAACCCTAACCTCACCCTTTGTACCTAACCCTCCCATGGAGGTGCTTAATCCTAACCTCCATCCCTGCTGCCTAAACCTAACCCTCCCGATCCCACCGCCTATCCACCCCCCCTCCATCCCTGCTGCCTAAACCTAACCCTCCCTCCATCACAGCCTAACCATTCCCGGGGGTGCCTAACCCACCCTACCCTCAGCCTAACGCTAACCTCCTCCCATACCCAGCTTAAACCTAACCCAGCGCCTGATGCCTAAACCTAACCCCCCGCCTGATGCCTAAACCTAACCCTCCCTCCCTTGCAGCCTAATCCTAACCCCCAACCTGATGCCTAAACCTAAACCTCCCTTCCCCGCAGCCTAACCACCCCCGTGGGTGCCTAACCCTAACCAACCCTACCCGCTGCCTAACCCTAACCTCCCCCCACCCACAGCCTAAACCTAACCCCCCACCTGATGCCTAAACCTTATTTCCCCACCTGATGCCTAAACCCTCCCCCGAAGCCTAAGCATCCCTGGGTGTCCCTAACCATAACCCACCCTACCCACAGCCTAACCCTATCCTCCCTCCACCGGCAGCCTAACCCTAACCCCTCCACCTGATGCCTAACCCTCTCCCTCTCCCCACCCCACTAACCCTGCCTGTCCGCAGTCTAACCCTAACCTCACCCTTTGTACCTAACCCTCCCATGGAGGTGCTTAATCCTAACCTCCATCCCTGCTGCCTAAACCTAACCCTCCCGATCCCACCGCCTATCCACCCCCCCTCCATCCATGCTGCCTAAACCTAACCCTCCCTCCCTCCCTCCCTCACAGCCTAACCATTCCCGGGGGTGCCTAGCCCACCCTACCCTCAGCCTAACGCTAACCTCCTCCCATACCCAGCTTAAACCTAACCCAGCGCCTGATGCCTAAACCTAACCCCCCGCCTGATGCCTAAACCTAACCCTCCCACCCCTGCAGCCTAACCACCCCCAAGGGTGCCTAACCCTAACCCACCCTACCTGCAGCCTAACCCTAACCTCCCCCACCCACAGCCTAAACTTACCCCCACCACCTGATGCCTAAACCTAATCCCCTACCTAAACCTAACCCTAACTCCCCCGCAACCTAACCACCCCCGGGGGTGCCTAACCTTAAGCTCCCCCACCCGCAGCCTAACACCTAAACCTAACCCTCCCTACCACGCAGCCTAACCTCACCCGGGGGTGCCTAACCTACCCTATCTGCAGCCTAACCCTAACCGCCACCCACCTGCAGCCTAACCCTAACCCCCCGCCTGATGCCTAAACCTAACCTCCCCGCCTGACGCGTAAACCTAACTCTCCAACCCCCGCAGCCTACCCCCCCCTCCCCCCCCCCCGTGCCCGATGCCTAAACCTAACCCTCGTTGCCCAGCACCAAAACTATGATCGTGGGGATACGGGCATCGGTATCCTTGCCCATTCGGAGTTCCAACGTCGGGATTCTGAAGAGTGTCGGGATCCCAGTGTCAGTATTCTGACTGCCATAAAACCGACATCTGGCATCTTTACCGCATCTCGTAATAGGTAATGCATATGTCCCAACATTTGGAGCATGTGTCCGCAGCTCTCCTCCCAGGGCCGCTATTCAGGGATCACTCACTGCGTGTAGACGAAGAGGAAGAGATAAAAAATCATTGTTAGTGGATGAACAAGCAGAGAGACAAACTGCAAACAGTGGTGTGGTTGTGTAGAGAGAAAAATCTCTATGTAAATATGTTACTCTAACTACTGAGGACATGGAAAATACCTAAAATAAGGACAATTATCCCAAAGGGCCAATTGTTTTTATACAATACACACATTGGAGGGAATAAGTTCTCTCTTATAGTAATTAGTGGGTTCCTTCAGAAAAGAAATGTGACCAGTAAATAATAAAAGCTATAAATTGCTAACATTTAGAGGTCAATACAATTAGGTACGAGTTACCAATGCTGCGACGTTTCAACAGCATCCAAACTCACACCCTTCACGGCCAGATTCAGCCTATGGGGCTACCGGAAAGTGCGGCTGTTGTAAGACAAACTCGCACCTAATTAAACTGACCCCTTAGTTGTTAAATGTGATAAAATAGTAAAATATAACGGTGTAATTGTGGGCCTGATTCAGTTGTGGTTGTTGAAGCGATCGCTGCTGCAATCTTGCCGTTCGCAATTGCATCGTGAGTCTGAGCAGTCGTAGTCTGAGCAAGTCTCCTAGACACAGGGTGCTCTCCAGCAGCAACACAGGTCGCAATGGGTAATTTATGCACGCACATGGAATGGCGTTTGAACGGACCTGACATGCCTGTATACAGTTAGCCACCCCCGTTACCACCTCAAACGCTGACTTCCTTTCAATCACTTTGCGATGAGATCCTCTATGTGAGCTTGATTTCATTTTGTGCGCAGTGCAGCTTGCATGCATGCACAGTGAAAAAGCATTGAGCCACTTGATGCAACAGCAGCTCTGCGTCCGCATCTGAATCAGGCCCCCTGAGCGGTAAAGAGAAGGACTCTAGGGAAAGGACTATGTCACCTTTATTGTATGTAAAGATAGGGTAACAGTCACTTGTTACAGCTCCAATTCACATCATTTATACCATTCTGTACCATTTCATCATTTGGATATTCTATGGGGGAGATGTATTAAGCCCTGCAGAGTGATAAAGTGGAGAGAGGTAAAGTACCAGCCAATCAGCTCCTAACTGCCATGTTACAGGCTGTGTTTGAAAAATGACAACTAGGAGCTGATTGGTTGTTAGTTTATCTCTCTCCACTTTATCACTCTCCCAGGCTTTGTACACCTGCCCCCAGTTCATTGATATACGGTAAATGTCAGCCATTTCACTATCTCCCCCGATCTGTATTGTTCTTCCCCCCGATCTGTATGTCCTGTATCATGCTCTCCCCACCCTTCCTGTTTTTCTGTATTACAGTATGTTCTACATCTTGCAACCCCCAAAAGTGTATGTCCTTCCTCTATATGTCCTATAGAGTACGCCACAATTTCTATGTTTTTGTATTGTGCCCCCACACCATCTGTATGTGCTATACCAAATTGCCCCCTTCTGCATGTTTTATGTTGTCCGTTCTCCCCCATAATAGACCCTATGTTTTGTACTATGCTCTCAATACCCCCACCACACACACAATTACACAAGTATGGTAACTTACCTCCTGCATGCTATTCTCCAGTCACTAATTCCTCTGCGACCCCTCCCGTCGTCTTCAACTGACACTTTGCAGATCTCTTTGCCGGTCACCCGACACTCTGCAAATCTCTTTGCCAGAACTTTGCCAAATGATGATCTAAATAACCAGAATTTCATGGTCAGACATACTATGTATATAATTATACTACTACATTTTGTTACGTACTTTCATTTTTATTCATTTGCAATTTATCTATTTTCTTGACTTTTTATCCAAAACCCAAGATCCTTTCTCATAGAGACCCAAGTTATCTGCTCCAGGTTTTATCTTCCCTAGTGCTAGGACCATGTTAGTATCATACACTGGGCCTAATTCAGACCTGATCGCAGCAGCAAATTTGTTCTCTAATGGACAAAGCCATGTGCACTGCAGGTGGGGCAGATGTAACATGTGCAGAGAGAGTATGGTAACTTACCTCCAGTCGTTGCTACCTCTGTAACCCCTCCCGTCGTCTTCAACTGACACTTTGCAGATCTCTTTGCCGGTCACCCGACACTCTGCAAATCTCTTTGCCAGATGATCTAAAAAATACAAAAGACTATCATTAAGCATAGTACTAGTTTAAGTACAATAAAATGTCCATGAGTCAACCAGTTTCCCAATTTTCCTTAAACCAAACAAGATACTTTCAAAGTTATCTCATTTATCTATTTTATTAACCTTTTCATCCCAAAGCCACGATCCTGCCTCATAGAGACCCAGGTTATCTGCATCCCCTGTATGTGTGCTTATCCTCCATACTGCCCTCTTTATTCCTGTAACGCTACATTTTTATTCCTAAATATGTCATTCCTTCCTGCGCTTCTCCTATTTATGTGTCCTTGTACCTGTATTCCCTGTTCTGTCTATCTAGTCTTGCCTTTCAGCTGACTGTATTGCACTCTGTCTTCCTTACCCCTCTCCATCATACCCTGCTATGTAGGACTCACCTCCTCCTACCTGTCTTCCTGCATGGAAACTGGAAAAGTCAGCAGCTGCAGATAGAATGTTACAGGAAGAAGCATTGTGATGTCACGGGCTAGTGATGTCACAGGCTAGGTGTGATGTCACAGTAACCAGCAGCAAAGCTACAGAGTTACAGCTATCTTACATATACATTTTCTACATCAATTACAACTGGATATATATGAGTTTCTAGTTTAAAAAAAATGAGACTAGTGTATAAAATGAAGTATAAGGCAATGGTGGTCATTCCGAGTTGTTCGCTCGCTAGCTGCTTTTAGCAGCATTGCAAACGCTAGGCCGCCGCCCTCTGGGACTGTATCTTAGCATAGCAAAATAGCGAACGAAAGATTATAAGAACTGCTACTAAATAATTTCCTGCAGTTTCTGAGTAGCTCCAGACCTACTCCTAGATTGCGATCACCTCAGTCCGTTTAGTTTCTGGTTTGACGTCACAAACATGCCCTGCGTTCGGCCAGCCACTCCCCCGTTTCTCCAGACACTCCTGCATTTTTACCTGACACGCCTGCATTATTTAGCACATTCCCGGAAAACGCTCAGTTACCACCCAGAAACGCCCCTTTCCTGTCAATCACTCACCGAACAGCAAAGCTGCAAGGTTTTTAGATAAATAACTAAGCGCATGCGCGCTGCGTACCATGCGCATGCGCATTTAGCAGCAAATCGCAGCATAGCGAAAATCAGCAACGAGCGAACAACTCGGAATGACCACCAATGTTGTACAGAGTGCCTCAATATATAGGTAAAGGGAAAATATAAGTGACAGGAATTTCTAGACAAAATCACCACTTATATTTTATAAGGAAAAAAAGCTCTTTATCTAAGAGGCTGAATTAATCATTTTCCTGTGTGTGTGTGTGTGTGTGTGTGTGTGTGTGTGTGTGTGTGTGTGTGTGTGTGTGTGTGTGTGTGTGTGTGTGTGTATTGTGTATATATATATATATATATATATAGAGAGAGAGAGAGAGAGAGCTACTATCACATTAAACCAGGAAACTCACGAATTATACAGTTTCTGTGGCTGGCTGACCTCAAGTCTGCATTTCACCTGGTTTAATCAGCCACAGAACCTGTGTAACCTATGAGTGTATGAAGAGGAGAAGAAATAAGAGTTGTCTTTTTTGCTGGCGCACTAGAAATGTATTATTTAGAGGGGTGTGGTATGGTATGCCGGTGGTCGGGCTCCCGGCGACCAGCATATCGGCGACGGGAGCCCGACCGCCAACTTACCGACAGTGTGGCGAGCGCAAATGAGCCCCTTGCGGGCACGGTGGCGCGCTACGCGTGCTACGCTATTTTATTCTCCCTCCAGGGGGGTCGTGGACCCCCACGACGGAGAATAAGTGTTGGTATGCCAGCTGTCGGGATCCCGACAGCTGGCATACTGAAGACCAAGAGATGTGCACCGGAAATTTTTCGGGTTTTGTGTTTTGGTTTTGGATTCGGTTCCGCGGCCGTGTTTTGGATTCGGACGCGTTTTGGCAAAACCTCCCTGAAAAATTTTTGTCGGATTCGGGTGTGTTTTGGATTCGGATGTTTTTTTTCAAAAACAGCTTAAATCATAGAATTTGGGGGTCATTTTGATCCCATAGTATTATTAACCTCAATAACCATAATTTCCACTCATTTCCAGTCTATTCTGAACACCTCACACCTCACAATATTATTTTTAGTCCTAAAATTTGCACCGAGGTCGCTGGATGACTAAGCTAAGCGACCCAAGTGGCCGGCACAAACACCTGGCCCATCTAGGAGTGGCACTGCAGTGTCAGACAGGATGGCTCTTAAAAAAATTAGCCCCAAACATCACATGATGTAAAGATAAATTAAAGAAAAAAGAGGTGCAGGATGAAATTGTTCTTGGGCCCTCCCACCCACCCTTATGTTGTATAAACAGGACATGCACACTTTAACAAACCCATCATTTCAGCGACAGGGTCTGCCACACGACTGTGGCTGAAATGACTGGTTGGTTTGGGCCCCCACCAAAAAAGAAGCAATCAATCTCTCCTTGCACAAACTGGCTCTACAGAGGCAAGATGTCCACCTCCTCCTCATCGTCCAATTCCTCACCCCTTTCACTGTGTACATCCCCCTCCTCACAGATTATTAATTCGTCCCCACTGGAATCCACCATCTCAGGTCCCTGTGTACTCTTTGGAGGCAATTGCTGGTGAATGTCTCCACGGAGGAATTGATTATAATTCGTTTTGATGAACATCGTCTTCTCCACATTTTCTGGAAGTAACCTCTTACGCCGATTGCAGACAAGGTGACCGGCTGCACTAAACACTCTTCGGAGTACACACTGGAGGGGGGGGCAACTTAGGTAAAATAAAGCCAGGGCCTCCAAATTGCCTCTTTTTCCTGCCAGTATACGTACGGACTGTCTGACGTGCCTACTTGGATGCGGTCACTCATATAATCCTCCACCATTCTTTCAATGGTGACAGAATCATATGCTGTGACATTAGACGACATGTCAGTAATCGTTGGCAGGTCCTTCAGTCCGGACCAGATGTCAGCACTCGCTCCAGACTGCCCTGCATCACCGCCAGTGGGTGGGCTCGGAATTCTTAGCCTTTTCCTCGCAGCCCCAGTTGCGGGAGAACGTGAAGGAGGAGCTGTTGACCAGTCACGTTCCGCTTGAGTTGACAAGTGTCTCACCAGCAGATCTCTGAACCTCTGCAGACTTGTGTCTGCCGGAAAGAGAGATACAAAGTAGATTTTAAATCTAGGATCGAGCACGGTGGCCAAAATGTAGTGCTCTGATTTCAATAGATTGACCACCCGTGAATCCTGGTTAAGCGAATTAAGGGCTCCATCCACAAGTCCCACATGCCTAGCGGAATCGCTCCGTTTTATCTCCTCCTTCAATCTCTCCAGTTTCTTCTGCAAAAGCCTGATGAGGGGAATGACCTGACTCAGGCTGGCAGTGTCTGAACTGACTTCACGTGTGGCAAGTTCAAAGGGTTGCAGAACCTTGCACAACGTTGAAATCATTCTCCACTGCGCTTGAGTCAGGTGCATTCCCCCTCCTTTGCCTATATCGTAGGTAGCTGTATAGGCTTGAATGGTCTTTTGCTGCTCCTCCATCCTCTGAAGCATATAGAGGGTTGAATTCCACCTCGTTACCACCTCTTGCTTCAGATGATGGCGGGGCAGGTTCAGGAGTGTTTGCTGGTGCTCCAGTCTTCGGCACGCGGTGGCTGAATGCCGAAAGTGGCCCGCAATTCTTCGGGCCACCGACAGCATCTCTTGCACGCCCCTGTCATTTTTTAAAATATTCTGCACCACCAAATTCAATGTATGTGCAAAACATGGGACGTGGTGAAATTTGCCCACATGTAATGCATGCACAATATTGGTGGCGTTGTCCGATGTCACAAATCCCCAGAAGAGTCCAATTGGGGTAAGCCATTCTGCGATGATGTTCCTCAGTTTCCGTAAGAGGTTGTCAGCTGTGTGCCTCTTATGGAAAGCGGTGATACAAAGCGTAGCCTGCCTAGGAACGAGTTGGCGTTTGCGAGATGCTGCTACTGGTGCCGCCACTGCTGTTCTTGCTGCGGGAGGCAATACATCTACCCAGTGGGCTGTCACAGTCATATAGTCCTGAGTCTGCCCTGCTCCACTTGTCCACATGTCCGTGGTTAAGTGGACATTGGGTACAACTGCATTTTTTAGGACACTGGTGACTCTTTTTCTGACGTCTGTGTACATTCTCGGTATCACCTGCCTAGAGAAGTGGAACCTAGATGGTATTTGGTACCGGGGACACACTAACTCAATAAATTGTCTAATTCCCTGTGAATTAACGGTGGATACCGGACACACGTTTAACACCACCACAGCTGCCAAGGCCTGAGTTATCTGCTTTGCAGCAGGATGACTGCTGTGATATTTCATCTTCCTCGCAAAGGACTGTTGGACAGTCAATTACTTACTGGAAGTAGTACAAGTGGTCTTCCGACTTCCCTTCTGGGATGACGATCGACTCCCAGCAGCAACAACAACCCCGCCAGCAGCAGTAGGCGTTACACTCAAGGATGCATCGGAGGAATCCCAGGCAGGAGAGGACTCGTCAGACTTGCCAGTGACATGGCCTGCAGGACTATTGGCTTTCCTGTCTAAGGAGGAAATTGACACCGAGGGAGTTGGTGGTGTGGTTTGCAGGAGCTTGATTACAAGAGGAAGGGATTTAGTTGTCAGTGGACTGCTTCCGATGTCACCCAAAGTTTTTGAACTTGTCAATGACTTCTGATGAATGCGCTCCAGGTGACGTATAAGGGAGGATGTTCCTAGGTGGTTAACATCCTTACCCCTACTTATTACAGCTTGACAAAGGCAACACACGGCTTGACACCTGTTGTCCGCATTTCTGTTAAAATAATTCCACACCGAAGAGGTCATTTGTTTTGTAATTTGACCAGGCATGTCAATGGCCATATTCGTCCCATGGACAACAGGTGTCTCCCCGGGTGCCTGACTTAAACAAACCACCTCACCATCAGAATCCTCTTCAGCGCCAGCAATACCCATATCCTCATCCTGGTGTACTTCAACAGTGACATCTTCAATTTGACTTTTAGGAACTGGACTGCGGGTGCTCCTTCCAGCACTTGCAGGTGGCGTGCAAATGGTGGAAGGCGCCACCTCTTCCCGTCCAGTGTTGGGAAGGTCAGGCATCGCAACCGACACAATTGGACTCTCCTTGGGGATTTGTGATTTAGAACAACGCACAGTTCTTTGCTGTGCTTTTGCCAGCTTAAGTCTTTTCATTTTTCTAGCGAGAGGATAAGTGCTTCCATCCTCATGTGAATCTGTACCACTAGCCATGAACATAGGCCAGGGCCTCAGCCATTCCTTGCCACTCCGTGTCGTAAATGGCATATTGGCAAGTTTACGCTTCTCATCAGACGCTTTTAATTTAGATTTTTGGGTCATTTTACTGAACTTTTGTTTTTTGGATTTTACATGCTCTCTACTATGACATTAGGCATCAGCCTTGGCAAACGACGTTGATGGCATTTCATCGTCTCGGCCATGACTAGTGGCAGCAGCTTCAGCATGAGGTGGAAGTGGATCTTGATCTTTCCCTATTTTACCCTCCACATTTTTGTTCTCCATTTTTTAATGTGTGGAATTATATGCCAGTAAATATCAATAGCAATGGCCTACTGTACCATACTGCTATATATATATATATATATATACTGGTGGTCAGCAAAATTCTGCACTGTCCTCCTACTATATACTGCGCACAACTACAATGCAGCACAGGTATGGATTGTATACTTGACGACACAGAGGTAGAGCAATGGACTACTGTACCGTACTGCGTCTGCTATATATAGATACTGGTGGTCAGCAAAATTCTGCACTGTCCTCCTACTATATACTGCGCACAACTACAATGCAGCACATATATGGATAGTATACTTGACGACACAGAGGTAGAGCAATGGACTACTCTACCGTACTGCTATATATATATATATACTGGTGGTCAGCAAAATTCTGCACTGTCCTCCTACTATATACTGCGCACAACTACAATGCAGCACAGATATGGATAGTATACTTGAAGACACAGAGGTAGAACAGTGGCCTACTGTACCGTACTGCTATATATATATATATATACTGGTGGTCAGCAAAATTCTGCACTGTCCTGCTACAATGCAGCACAGATATGGAGCGTTTTCAGGCAGAGAACGTAGATATTTGCAGCACACTGAGCACAGATATTTGCAGCACACTGAGCACAGATATTTGCAGCACACTGAGCACAGATATTTGCAGTACACTGAACAGTGAACACAGAAACTGAGAGAACGCAGCCACGTCCTCTCGCTATCATCTCCAAAGAACGAGTGAATATGACGGCGACGCACATCTCCTTATATAGAATACGAATCTCACGAGAATACGACAGTGGGATGATGACGTTCGGGCGCGCTCAGGTTAACCGAGCAAGGCGGGAAGATCCGAGGCTGCCTCGGAACCGTGTAAAATAGGTGAAGTTCGGGGGGGTTCGTATCTTGACGAACCGAACCCGCTCATCTCTAGTATTATTCAATACCAGCGTATATAAAACTATGAGGCGGGCCTGCAAGGTGACATTCACAGGGAATAAGTAATGACATCCACACGACTTGTTCACACCCGCTGGACGTGTTGGAAAGAGGTTGAGTGGACAGTGAGCGTGGCTGTGCCCTGTGGCACCACGTGGCACCATTGTACCGACAGCCGGACTGTTGAGAAAGGAACCTGGAGGGTACATTACTTTTTTGTTTTCATTTCATCTCATGACACTCCACCCAAAGCTACTCTTCTGGTTATCCTATCAACTAGGACAACAATGAAGGTGACTCCATAACATTTCTTCCATTGTTTTTCCATGTCACAGAAACATTGCATGTGTGTTACAGGTGACCATCCTAATCATCTCTCCTTCACCTCACAGTAATGTCATTGTTAGTGATACATTATTTGGATCAAGCATCAAAAGGAAACTTAGGTATAAGAGTCTGGCCGGCATATCACTTATTGCATGACGACCTTGTGCCTGCACTGTACTGTATGTAGACGAAGCATTTCGTTTTGCTAATGACTTACATAAACTCCATAAGAGGGCATGCCGACATAGCATATTGTTGAATGTTAACATGTATGATCTTAAACTCCATCTAAAAATATTCTGTTGCGAGACTTCCAATATGCTCAGAATATTGCTACTGTGACAGTTGATTTAGTATATACTAGCTGGAGTACCCGGCATTGCCCCATATTTTAAGAATGTCTGTTTACAAAAAAAAATGTAAATATTAAACACACAGTATAAATAACATCGTAGATAGCTGAATACCCTTACTTTGGTACGGGATGAGGATGGTAAATTAGAATGATAGTTTGTTAATTTACGTTGATTGGAGATCTAGTATATAGGCATATCTTACTTCCCTGATCAGGGCCGTCTTTTCATATGGGCTCAATGGGCACTTACCCTAGGCTGATAGCTGAGGGTCCCCTTTTTCCAGGGGTACCAGATTTTAGAAAATTGGGCCTGGAGAACCGGAGATATCTGACATTAAAACAGTGGTCCCCCTCTGAGCCTGTTAATTGCTCTTCCCAACCAGATTACTTGGGTTCTCTCTGATTTAGAGTTTTGTGAGGGCATACTCTAAAAGCTGGGACTCTCCCCTTTCGGTGGACACTGACAGCTTGCCTCTACTATTCCCAGAACCTGAGATATCAGCCTTCCAGCAGCTGGTCCCTGCTCCATCTACACATGCCTTGCATGCAGTTTTACATTTTTGTTGGTGGATTGCTCTGGCTCCTAAACTCTGATCCCCAAGTCTCCAGTACCACCTGAAAGATGGGACTCTCTAGTGTTTTACCTCATAAATGCTAAGAAATCTATTTCCAGGAATTGGAGATATCTGCAATCAAGCAAGCTGCCCTCCCACCAGAAAATGATGAATATTAAGCCCACTCCACTATCCATCGCTGCCCTGTGTATGAAACCCTGCCTTACCACCCTGTACTGGGGCCCCTTCATTCAGCCCAATGCCCCATTCTACAGTTTAGTGTTCTCCCTCCCACCCCATCTCCCACCATCTGTGCAGTAAAAGAGTAATTAGCAGAAATTACTGCTCCAGGTCCTACATGCTGAGCAGAAGATAGAACACCCCCTACCATCCCCGGAACATCAAAGCTGCCGCTGATAGCTCTTCCCACTCCTACCGCTGCATGGTGGGTAGGGGCCCCAGGGCATTGCTTTGTCCAGGGGTCTACACTGCTGATAAGATGGCACTGCTGAAATCTGGACCTTTATGGATCCTAACCTCAGGCCCATATCCACACGTGCTTGCAGGAAAAGGAGAAACCGTCACAGTTGAAACTCCACCATAGGAAACTTCTTGGACTCACACCAAGACACATATTTTTTCCAAATACGATGGTAATGTATAGACGTTACTCCTTTCCTAGCCTGTATCAGGGTAGGAATAACCTTGTTCGGAATGCCCTTCCGAGCTAGTATCTGGCGTTCAACCTCCATGCCGTCAAACGTAGCCATGGTAAGTCTTGATAGGCAAACGGCCCCTGCTGCAGCAGGTCCTGCTGAAGAGGAAGAAGCCTCGGCTCTTCTTGCAGTAGATCCGGAAGATCCGTGTACCAAGCCCTTCTTGGCCAGTCCAGAGCAATAAGGATTGCCTGAACTCCTGTTCTCCTTATGAGTTTGAGAACTCTTGGAATGAGTGGAAGTGGAGGAAACACGTACACCGACTGGAAAACCCACGGAGTCAATAGGGCGTCCACCGCCACTGCTTGCGGGTCCCTCGACCTGGAACAATACCGCCGAAGCTTCTTGTTGAAACGAGAGGCCATCATGTCGATTTGAGGTACGCCCCAAAGATCTGTTACCTCCTTGAACACCCACGGATGGAGACCCCACTCCCCTGGATGGAAATCGTGTCTGCTAAGGAAATCCGCTTCCCAGTTGTCTACTACTGGAATAAAGATTGCTGTCAGCGCCAACGCGTGTTTTTCTGCCCAGAGGATGATTCTTGTTACTTCTGACATTTTGACATCTTCGTTCCACCTTGTCGGTTTATGTAAGCCACTGTCATTACATTGTCCGACTGTACTTGAATGGCCTGTTTTCTCAGAAGATGGGCCACTTGGAGAAGACCGTTGTATACGGCTCTTAGTTGCAGAGTCTCGTAAGAGGCCACCATCTTCCCCAGAAGGTGAATGCACTGATGAACTGACACCCGGGCTGGCTTCAGGACATCCCGGACCATTGTTTGTATCACCACACCCTCTGCACCAGAAAGGACAACCTCCTGGTTGGTTCCAAATGTGATTTTGGGATATTCAGGATCCAACCCTGTTCCTTGAGAAGCTGGGTCGTGAGAGCTATTGACTGAAACAGCTGCTCCTTGGACGATGCCTTTATCAGCAGATCGTCCAGATACGGAATTATGTTCACCCCCAGCCTGCAGAGGAGAACCATCATTTCCGCCATCACCTTGGGGAAATCCCTTGGTGCTGTGGGCCTGGAACTGAAAATGACAGTCCAACAGAGCGAATCGGAGATAAGCTTGATGCGGCAGTCAAATCGGAATGTGGACGTACGCATCCTTGATATCCAGGGTTACCAGGAATTCCCCTTCTTCCAGAACTTATATCACTGCTTTTAGAGACTCCATTTTGAACCTGAACTCCCTCAGAAAGGGGTTTAGTGATTTTAAGTTCAGATTGGGCCTGACCGAACCATCCGGTTTCGGTACCACGAAAAGGTTCGAATAGTAACCTGTGTTCTGCATTTGAGGAGGGACTGGTACAATGACCTGTGCCTCCACCAACTTCTGGATGTCTCCCTGTAGGGTAGCCCTGTCTACTGGCAAAGCTGGCAAGCCCGATGTAAAGAACCGATGAGGAGGAAGATCTGGAAATTCCAGCCGGTACCCCTGGGACACAATATCTAGTACCCAGAGGTCCAAGCCGGACGACACCCAGATGTGACTGAAATGTCTAAGTCTCGCCCCCACCGGCCCTACCTCCAGGCTGCGCTGTCCACCATCATGTGGAGGACTTTGGCGCACCTGAAGCAGGCTTCTGTTCTTGGGAACCTGCAGCAGCAGGTTTCTTGGATTTTGGTTGGCCCCCTCTAAAGAAGATGTTGACAAGTTTGGTATTTCTTGGCTTAGAAACCCGAAAGGACTGAGATGCAGGTGAAGAAAAAGGTTTCTTTGTAGCAGGAGCTGCTGAGGGAAGAAAAGGGGACTTACCCGCTGTAGCCATGGAGATCCACGCATCCAATGCTTCCCCATAGAAAGCATGACCTGTGTAGGGTAGGGTCTCCACACCTCTCCTGGATTCCGCGTCGGCAGACCACTGGCGCAGCCACAGTCCTCGATGAGCTAAGACGGATATGGAAGAAATTCCTGCAGCCATTGAACCCAGGTCTTTCATGGATTCCACCATAAAACCTGCAGAATCCTGAATGTTACGGAGAAACAATTCAATGTCACTCTTATCTAACGTATCCAAATCCTCAAGTAACGTGCCTGACCACTTTACTGTAGCCTTGGAAATCCATGCACAGGCAATAGTAGGACGGAGTATCGCCCCTGAAGCCGTGTATATGGATTTAAGCGTAGTATCAATCTTGCGATCAGCCGGCTACTTTAAGGCGGTTGATCCTGGACAGGTAAAACCACCTTTTGTGAGAGTCTGGCTACAGACGCGTCCACTATTGGTGGGTTTTCCCATTTCTTTCTATCCTCCTCAGGAAAGGGGAAAGCAACCAGAACCCTCCTAGGAATCTGGAATTTTTTCTCTGGATTTACACATGCTTATTCAAATATAGCATTTAATTATTTGGATGCAGGGAAGGTTAGCGAGGCTTTCTTATTGTCAGTGAAGTAAGCCTCCTCACCCTGTTCGGGTGTTGTGTCAGTAATATTCAACACATCTCTAATAGCCTCTATCATCAATTGCACCCCTTTTGCAAGAGATGCGGCCCCTTAAGCATGTCCCCATCACCGTCTGCCATGTCAGAGTCAGTATCTGTGTCATCTTGCATGATCTGGGCAAGAGCATGTTTGTGGGAACCCACAGAGGGGGGCCCTGAGGTAACAGTACCAGACCAAACTGCCATAGAATTCTGTAAAACCTGAGTTGCAGATTCATTCTGAGCAACCCTAGCAGAAATCAGAGAAATCCCTTGCTGGTATCTGCGCTACAACAGTGCAATCCTGATTACATGGAATGAGATCATCCTGAGAGGACATGTCCTCAGCTGCATATGACACAGAGTCCCTGGACATAGCTGACTGGAGACCCCAAACACTCCACATGCACACAGTGTAGGTTAGAGAGAGACACAGGCAAGAGAGACACAGAGATCAGAGCCAACCCACTCACAGCACTGTTATATATAAAGGACACCCCTTATCAGCGTCCACTGTGTACTGTAATAGTTGCACAGATCTAATTCACCGCCTCCCCCCCCCCCTTCTACAACCCCCTAGTACCACACAGGATAGCTGGAGTTGCTTGGAGGGACAGCTCTGTCAGCGTTGTACAGGAACTGCAGGCAGGAAAATGGCGCTGAATGCTGCTGGGTCCGCTCTGAGGAGAAGCTCCACCCCTTGAAGATTGCGCGTCTTCCCGCACAAATTCTTTATACTGGCCTGAGGACTCCGTCGCAAGGCGGGGGATTCCGTCTCCTGTTGAGCGTCTGAGTACGGAGGATTGTGACGCTAGCCTGGGGATTCAGTCTCCGGTTAGCATCGGTGACGTGTAGGGTATTAAGTCGCTGGCTCAGGACGCCCCTCAAAGCGCCAACACTGTGTGCCACTGAGCCTTCCTCTTCCCTAGTGCCGCTATATCTCGCCTCTTCTGATCTTCTGGCTCTGTAAGGGGGTGGCGGCATGCTGCCGGGGTGAGCAATCCCCTGTGGCGGGGAACGTTTGATCCCTTCAGTAGCTCAGTGTCCTGTCAGCGGAGATAGTGGCTCAGACCCCGCAGGGCGGACACTACTCCCCCTCTTAGTCCCTCGAAGCAGGGAGGCTGTTGCCAGCAGCCTCCCTGTAAAATAATAAACTCTAAATAAACTTTTACTAAAGAAGCTTTGTAGAGCTCCCCTAGCTGTGACCGGCTCCTCCGGGCATATTTTCTAAACTGGGTCTGGTAGGATAGTTCCGGTATGAATAGGTCGACCCCTATTGGTCGACATTGACATGTTCAACATGGACAAAATCGTAGTCCACGTGGATCGTAAGATATGGAAAAGTTCCCCAAAAGAAAAAAAAGTTAAAAAAATCATGTCGACCTTTTTATGTGTCGACCTTTCATGTGTTTACCATTTTCATGTGTCGACCATGTCGACCATGTCAATGTCGACCAATAGTGGTCGACCTAATGACTGTCGACCATAACATGGTCGACCATGTGAACGGATACCTGGTAGGATGGGCATAGAGGGAGGAGCCAGCCCACACTCTCAAACTCTTAAAGTGCCAATGGCTCCTAGTGGACCCGTCTATACCCCATGGTACTAATGTGGACCCCAGCATCCTCTAGGACGTAAGAGAAAAGGAAAGGCAGATGGAAGTGAGGGCATGTGGGGCCTTATAAGGGCATGTTGTAAACAACTGGGCCTGGGAAGCCTATTTGTCCATGTCAGGTCCCCATCATGCAAAGAGCTTGTTACGCTACTGACTGCACAGCCTGGTGCTGTGTAGGTGCAGTCAGTGGTATGTGGAAACAAGATTTCTGATTCCTATCCTGCTTCCTTTGCAAAGCTACAAGCACCAGAAAGGTGTGAAACCCATGTTGATATCAAGGGTGGAAAAAGTTATACAAGTCAGACAATTTACAGATGATTTTGGGAATAGGTAAATGAAAGCGAGATCATGTGGATGTAGTACAGCTGCTGGAGTTGCCAGTGGGACACACATACATGGACTTTTGTTTTGCTGGACTGTTGCTTGCAGATCTGACCTATTTTGCCCCATGCTTATACTGCCACCTATGGCCTCTCCTATATGCTGCCTCACGGACTCCATCATGTACTATAGTTTGTACTTTCGCCCCACCGCGTGCTATGCCTGTAAGCTATACCTACACGTGGTGCAATAGATAGAGGGTACAGTATATACTCTTACACACATATTAGTTTTTCCCATACATGCCTGGATCCTTGTATGGCTTATCTCCCACAGTATAACTCTCCCACAGTGTAACGCTTGTAGTGTGTCCAACATAGCGGCCTCACCTGGTATGTTTGTGGATGGGATAAACAATATATGAATCTGATGGTTATGTTGTGTCTCCTAGCATTAGGTCACTGCAATCAACCCATTATGTGTCATCTCTAATTGAGGTGACCAATTACACCCAAGGTAATCCTACGTAGTGTGCCCAAGATGGCTGCCTCACCTGGTACCTTTTTTGTGGGGAATATATCACCCATGGAAACTATTACCCAAAATGTCTGCACCAACTCTACATTACGCTTATTGTGCACCCTAGCTTTTCTTTTTTGATTCTGTATTACTGTATTAATCTTTTGTACTACGTGCTTTCTTTTGATGCCTGTAATCTTCTGTAGTTTGTGCTTTTTTATGATTGTAAAGCGCCTTGAGTCCTGTTGGAGAAGAGTGCTATATAAATAAAATTATTATTATTGATAGTGGACGGGGGTATTTAATTTACAACATGGAAAAAGGTGTACTTACTGGCATTCTGTGTTTATCAGACCTGGAGAAGCAGGACTTGTCTGGTAATACACTGCATGGACATAGATGCTGCAGGACAATCAAAAACATTAGTTGCGAAGGGTTATGTAATGCTGTATTTGTGAGGCCTGGCTGCTGCATGCACCTCCATATGGAGAAGAATGCTAAGGATAGTTAGATTATTCATATGTACCTCTAAGCGCATGCTGTGTAGCTAATGACATCCAATTAGTATTAGTATTACTGATGCACCTACTCTGTACTTAGCAAGGAATGTCCCCCCCTTCTCAACTCACTCCATCAGCCAGTGCAAACCACTGCCCCCAGGAACCCCCCACCCCCTCCTATGTACTGCATCTTCTCTTTCTAACCTAGAGCTGATCATTCTCCATTCAGTGGTAGGATCTGGCTGCAGAGACCTGTTCCAGAAACAACACAAGGTACCCGCTAGTTGTAAAACAGTCACTTAATACATATACCAGATGACAGCACATAAAAAATAATTCTAGAATTATAATCTAGGCATGCTTTAAATTGCTGTTTAGAAATACAACTTCAAATAACACTCAGGCACTTGCCATAGAATGTGCAATTGATATTGCTGTCGCTGAGAATTTAAACACTTGATTCAGTAATGTTCTCATCTTAAAAGCAGAGTAAGCCTTACAGGCATAAACAGAGAGGCATTTACATGGTAAGACTGAGATGTGAACTCATTATTCTTTTGCCTTGTGGCCAACTTTCAGATACCACATACCAATTATCTCTACAACCCATCTGTACTAGACGTAAATATAGGTGGAGCCATGGCAAGATGCCCTGACTGTTCCTGCAATCTCTCTAATAATCTCCTTATAATCATTGTGTGTGCAAATTATGGTTTTATATCAGATATAACAATAATGAAACAATGAAACATATTGTCTAATTCACAATGTACTTGTCATTTTCTTAGTTCAGGTTGTTTAATATAATTTCCTGAATGTCTTGTGTTTCATCAACACTGCTATGTGCAGGTTACAGTATAATAACACACAATCCAAAGCAATAAAGAAGAAAAACATGACAATAAGTATAATAAATGCAATTAAATACATAACAATCATAATACATTTTACACAATAAAAGCTGTAATCACTATCTCAGATATCTTCTTTATTACCTCACTAGAGTAAATAATGAGCAGATGGCTGCATGGAGAATAAGGTACCGTCATTGTCTTTCTCCCAGACCAGGTACCCCCTCCCTCTCAATTGACAACATCTCTCGCTCCTCTGTTCTCTGTTTGCTGGCTGGGTGTAATTCTTGACTCTGCCTTCACGTTCTCCCCCCACATCCAGTTCCTCATGTGTTTTCTACCCTAGCACTATTTCCAGGATCAGGCTCTTTCTCACCATGAAAGTTACTAAAATTCTCAATCATGCCCTCGTCATTTCTCACCTAGATTATTGTAATCCTCACTGGCCTTCCAAACTCTAGCCTAGCCCATCTTCTGTCCATGCTTAACTCTGGTACCTGACTAATTTTTACCCTCTGGATGCTGTAGCTCTGCCAGTTGCTCCTCCCTTACAGAATCACAATCACATTTTCTGTATCTCACCTACAACCTAATTTCTTCTCCTTACTTCTCCATCCACATTCTCATCCACTCCTTCTTGAGTCTAACCCACTTCACTCTGCCAATGACTGCTTCCTCCGATCCTCCCTGATCGCCACTTCCCAATCTCTGCATGCCCCTCATCTTTAACTCATCTTTTCATTGTAGTTTACCAGCACCCCTCCTGTCTCTCCAGTCATTAACCAACCACCCCCACCGCACACCACCCCTACCTCCTACTGCCTTTGGTAGCCACCCATATCTACTCTAGATTGTAAACTCTTGCGAGCAGGGCGATCCTACCTTTATTTTCTCTACATAAAATTATATAACCTGTAGTTGTAAAATTATTTATTTATGCAAAGTCGTAAAATTATCTGTATAAGTTTTTACACGTGCAACTTGTGCTTTGTTCTATCCCTTTGTAAACAATGTGTGGGATGTAATGAAGTCCGAGTTGGCCAGAGGTGCAGGCTCCCGGCCAAGCCTGGACTTTTTTTTAAAGTGGCAATCATGTCCAAGGCATGGTTTTGCCTTGTAAATGTCTGCTGCTTTAAAGAAATGTCCGAGTTCGCCCGGGAACCCGCACCTTCTGCTAACTCGGACTTCATCACATTCCGCCAATTTATTCTTTACATGAGCTTAAAGTCCGGAAAAAAATCATAAAGGCAGTTAAGGTAAAAAGGGATGTATTTATTAATGTAATAAACATTCACAACTTCATACATGAAAATATTTGTGTACAAAGAAAAAAGGAAGACTCTATGTTGGGGCACACTTGATGGATATAAAATATGTTAGAACGTAACTTTTATTATGGTTAATCATAAAAGAAGAATGGACACAGACTCACATACAAAAAACAGTCCCCTTAGGTGGGGTTGAATGGTATTAGTATAAGGGGTTGACATGCCCCACGTTGACACCAAGCAAATTGCTAAGTGTACATAACCAATTCCAATACGCTTCTGGTGAAAATTATTAAAATCAAAGATATGTATAATATCTTAGTATATCAGGAGTGTAATATCGTTATGGAGGAAAATGATTTTCAATAATGGTAGATATACTCCTTGATAATGGCTCCCTTGGTATTTGTAATGGTTGTGCTATCTATTTGGTATGCAAATAGATGTTTTCCTTTTTTATGTGGGTAACTTATGAATATATTATACTTATAACCTAACTAGTACTCAGATTAATGTGTTGCATATTTTATTGTACAACCTTTGCAGGAAATTAAGATGTACCTTTTCCATGTGGATTATTAATGAATGTACAGTATCGCATATTGTACTGCCAATGAATGAAACATATTCATAACCTTCTTGCAATCCTTTACATATCCAATATTACTTGACAAACCATCACTCACTATGAAAGGTTATTTATCGGTTTTTCACAATGCCTTTGAGAGCAGAGGTACAATATTGTCAATGATAGACACTTATTCATGGTAATTTTGGGGAGTCTCAGCTCACCACCTCCTTTTCCTCTCTGTACCCCTCTCTCTCATTCACCGTCCACTATAATTCTATATGACGGTGAACAGCAGAAGTTGGGGCACACTCTCTCTCTCTCTCCACTTTCTTTTTTTCGAGAACCCTCTCATCCACTGCCAGATATCAAAGTTCCCTGCTATGCAACTGTAATAGGGACTTGGGGCAGATCAGCGGGACAGCAGAAGTTCTCAACTTGGTATAAATGCCGAAACCACATGCTCTCTCATTTGTTTGAATCATATTACTACTGCCATACTTCACTGGCTACGCCCAAATCCATCTGATCTTGGAAGCAAACGCAGTGACAGGCCTGATCAGTACAAGGTCAGGTTACTACCTTGGAATATCAGGTGCAGTAACTCCAATCATCAACAAACAGTAGAAGTGGTGGAGAAAACATTGGCCTTACCTCTATACCTATTATACTAATTAGAACTACAATTTTTGCAAGACCACCTACCAGAGAAAGAAGCTTCAATAGCACAACCATTACAAATACCAAGGGAGCCATTATCAAGGAGTTTATTTACCATTATTGAAAATCATTTTCCTCCATAACGATATTACACTCCTGATATACTAAGATATTATACATATCTTTGATTTTAATATTTTTCACCAGAGGCGTATTGGAATTGGTTATGTACACTTAGCAATTTGCTTGGTGTCAACATGGGGCAAGTCAACCCCTTATACTAATACCATTCAACCCCACCTAAGGTGACTGTTTTTGTATGTGAGTCTGTGTCCATTCTTCTTTTATGATTAACCATAATAAAAGTTACGTTTTAACATATTTTATATCCATCAAGTGTGCCCCAACATAGAGTCTTTCTTTTTTCTTTGTACACTATAATTTATACCACTGACTGGGAGCACCACCAACTTTTACATCAAGCACCCCTATCAGGGATCCTTCTGTTGTTACACACTGTTGGTCCACTCGCAAGGGTATATATACAACTCCTTGCGATCTCAAATCCAGTGCTGTGCCGACCCCTATTAGTCTACAATGCAAATATTTGTAAAATATTCAGTACTTTTAACATGTACAGTAATATTGTCACACAAGCAACATCTTATATAAGACAGAATAATATACAACATGGATTGCCCGTCTGAGCTATAGATAAGTCCTGATTTGCTAAATAGCTGCGACTTTCTTTCCTATTTTGAATGCATCATTTGTGACTTTTTGTATATAAGCGCAATTAAACATGTTTTTGTGTATAGTGGAGTAGGATAACAATAGTCTCTCGAGCTGAAATACAGTCTCCTATATGAAAACCAGTACCTGTGTAATTGTTTCTCTTGCTGAGACACAGCCTTCTATGTGGTCGACACTGCTACAGATAGAACAAAGCAGTAAGATGTGAATGACGTTTCGTCTCAGTATTGGTGGTTCCATCGCTGCTGTGGGATGTGGATTCCCTGCCTCCAGTCTTCCTCTTCCTTGGATTGTGCAGTATAGTCCTTCTAACCAGTGCTTATAGAGGTCCTAGAGAGGTGGTGGAACTCACCCCCCCCCCCTCCCCACGGTGCCCAAGTAATATAGGTATTGCGCGTGCCACAAAAAGGGGCGTGGTCTTCAAAAGAAAGGGGTGTGGTCACACAATAGTAATTATGCCCACAGTAGTAGCACCCAGGTAATACACATAATGACCACCATAGTAGCACTTCTTATACAATGCCCACAGTAGTAGTGCTCATTATGCACTGTCCACTGTACTCGTAGTGCCCACAGTGGTAGTGCCCCTTATATAGACCCCATAGTAGTGGTGCCCCTTATGCAATGCCCGCAATAGTAGTGCCCCTTATGTCCCTAGGAGTGATGCTACTTATGAAGTGCTCCCTTTACAATGCCCTCATTAGTAGGGCCCCCAGCAGTAATGTTGCCTGTAGTAATTCCACAGTCATTTAGCCCCCTGTAGTTTAGCCCTAGTAGTTATGCCCCCAGTGGTAATGCCCCTGCAGTTGTGACCCCAGTAGTTTACCCCCCCCCCCCCCTTTAGTTTAGCTTCCCAATGGTAATGCCCTCAGTAGTTTAACCCTCATGTAGTTTGCCCCATGTAGTTTAGCCTCCCACTGGTAATGCCCCCAGTAGTTTGCCTGCTTGTAGTTTTAGACACCAATAGTAATGCCCCCCTGTAGTTTGCCCCTTGTAGTTTAGTTCCTGTAGTTATGCCTCCAGAAGTTTAGCCCCTGTAGTTATGCCCCCTTGTAGTTAAGCCCCCAGTAGTTAGCCCCTTTGTTTGCCCCCTTGTAGCTTGCCCCCTTGTAGTTTGCCCCCTTGTAGCTTTCCCCCAGTAGTTTGCCCCCTTGTAGTTAGCCCCCAGTAATAATGTCCCCCAGTAGTTTGCCCCCAGTAGATGCCTCCCAGTAATAATGGCCCCCAGTAGTAATGCCCCACAGTAGTTTGCCCCCAGTACTAATGTCCCCCTGTAGTTTTCCCCCAGTAGATGCCCCCCCAGTAGTAATGTCCCCCCAGTAGATGCGCCGCTGCACTAAGGAAGAAAACAGAAAAACACACCATACTCACCGAGCCCAGCTCCTGCTTCCAGACCGCTGCAGTCCTCCTCTCTTGGCGTCCGCTCCTCAGTACTATGAGAGAGACGTCATGACTGATGTCTCTCCCATAGCGCACGCCGCACAGTGACAGTGCCAGTAGCTTGAGCTCAGTACTGAGCTCATGCCTCAGGCTTTCGGGCGCCCGTCATCTCCCTGTGCGGCGCTGGGGACACATCGGCATATGTGAGCCGGAGGAGGCGGAGCACAGGTTCTCAAACTCGGTCCCCAAGACCCCACACAGTGCATGTTTTGCAGGTAACCCATCAGGTGCACAGGTGTATTAATTACTCACGGACACATTTTAAAAAGTCCACAGGTGGAGCTAATTATTTCACTTGTGGTTCTGCAAGGTGATCTGCAAAACATGCACTGTGTGGGGTCCTGAGGACTGAGTTTGAGAACCTGTGCTATAGAGGTTATTTGTCTGCTTTCATATCTTTTTTCTTTCCATTTTTTTCTGTATATTGTATTGCATTATTATACCTTTGTACGCTACTGTTTCTAGAAGATTGTTGTCATTTGTGTAGATGTACCTCTTATTATCTTTCATTTTTTCTTCTGTATGCCTATTCTTTTTCTAAAAAAAACATAGCTTAAAAAAAAAACAGTATGAAGATTGAAGTAGACAATTGGCCCGTCTAGTAGTTATAGTGTACTTTGCAGTCAATGCTGCCATTTATAGTTGTTTGGAGATAAACGCCGTCTCCTAGGGGGTGCCATTTATTTTAATATGGGCAGTCGGTGGAGGGCCCACTCCCATATGCCCCAGTACCCCTGCAATGAACTGCCAATCTACCCAAAGGCCTTCTCTGCCTCTCTACACAGTTGTAAAGCCTGGAGTTTACACTGTGCCATCCAGTGGATGAGGTCAATAATCTTTGTAGTGTTATCACAGACCTCAAAATTGATCAGCATGCATTAGACAGAGCAGGATTGGCTTCAGATGACTGGCAATCATCTTGGTAAAGATCTAAATGTCAAAATTCAAGAGAAATAAAGGGCAATTGCTGGAACAATGATTGGCTAGAAAATAAATCTTTATTTGAAACATCATGAAAGGCTAAGAGCATAATGGGAAAATGTTTATCTGTAAAGCCTTTATAATTTGAAGATGGAGAATCCATCTGGGATGGGGCTATTATGTTTAAAGGGAAGACTTTATGTTCTCGTATAAGTCTTGAAAATTAAAAGGAATATCTACACTGGCCTGTGTCTCATCTGAGACCTGGGGTAAATCATACCTGATTAGATATAGAGATGTTTTGTACTGTCTACATTGAAATTAATCTGGAGGTATAAACAGCGAGATACAGTATTATAAAGCTATGAAAGGCCTTAGATATCTCTATAGCCATGCATTGAGCGTCACCAGAATCATCTTTGATGGAATGGATATACTGTAAGTAAGGCATCTCTGTGTTCTGAGAGCCCTGGCTAGCATGTTAACTGACTTAGAGGGATAGTTATCAATCTTGGAGAGAAATAAACCAATCAGATCCTAGCTGTCATTTTCCAAACACAGCCTGTAAAATCACAGAAGCTGATTGGTTTGTACTTTATCTATATCTATCTAAACTGTATCTCTCTAGAAGCTTTGATAAATCTCCCCATAATTTACCTAAACGAAATATCTATTCCTGCTCTTACAGATCTACTAACTTCTTCAGGGCTGTCTGTGTCTCCAGCTGCTTTTCATGTATATATGGGGACATGGTTCTATTATGACTCATTTCTAAAAGTTATGTATTTTGAAGCAGGGTTTCTTTCTGAGCTTCTTTCTGCTTCTCGTGATATGAACCCAGCTGAACAATCTTTCCTCGTGTTATGTATTTCAGGGCATCCCAGACTGTTATTTTGGAGGTCTCCCAATTATTATTAACTGAAGATTGTATGATGATTGTAATAGTTTATCATCTGTTCCACCCTTGATAATCTCCGGGAACCCACTGTAACTTGTAGCTGGACTTCACGTTTTTGTTAATTTTAACAGAACATTGTTTACAGCTTTACATGAATGACTGTTATTTGCTACAATGTGAATCTGTACTATAAGTCACCTTTTTGTTATTTTGTTAAGTCAATTTCTGTTTGAGTACTTTGTTTTGCCATAATAATAATAATAATAATAATAATGTAAGAAAATATCTTTTTTTTTTATTCAAGCACTGAGTCTTTTATCAATAATCACTGACAAAAAGGACAAAAAATAATAAAAGCTGTCTTTCCAATAGGGAAAAAGTCCTATTATGTACGTACATATACTTGTTACAGTAACAGATGTGGAAACAAGGATGAATATACAGTGTAACTGTTAGCGGTAATTGTAATCCCGCAGGGCACAGTGCACAGTGTGTCCCTGAGGGAACAAACAGCTACAAATACATTTATCTGGAGTAGAAGCCAGTAGTCCTTATCAAAGCTCTTTGAGCTGCACAGTATTGTATAAGAAGATGGTGAAAGCAGGTCACTGACCCATATGCAAATATTAGGTAACTAACCATAGAAGATTCTTAACCTTTGCTTTTCTGGTGCAATTATTATATCACTGTATCAGAGCAATTTCATCATTGTTAACTAGTCACTTGCATATAACACTAATCACGGCAATGTCTGTTGGCCTGTGAAATATTCCTCTCTCGTCGTGGCTTCTGTGAGATGGTCCAGGCTGGAGGCAGGAGTATGAATGATTAGTTGTGAATTTCTACAGGTGTAGCAGTAAATTCATCTGGTCAGATACAGTGCATCCGGAAAGTATTCACAGCTCTTCACTTTGTCCACATTTTTTTATGTTACAGCCTTATTCCAAAATGGAATAAATTAGTTTTTTCCTTCAAAATTCTACACACAATACCCCATAATGACAACATGAAAAAAGTGTTTTTGAGATTTTTGCTAATTTCTTGAAAATAAAAAACTAAGAAATCACATGTACATAAGTATTCACAGCCTTTGCTCAATACTTTGTTGATGCATCTTTGGCAGCAATTACAGCCTCAAGTATTTTTGAATATGATGCCACAAGCTTGGCACACCAATCTTTGGGCAGTTTTGCCCATTCCTCTTTGCAGAACCTCTCAAGCTCCATCAGGTTGCATGAGAAGCATCGGTGCACAGCCATTTTCAGATCTCTCCAGAGATGTTCAATCGGATTGAAGTCTGGGCTCTGGCTGGGCCACTCAAGGACATTCACAGAGTTGTCTTGAAGCCACTCCTTTGATATCTTGGTTTTCTGCTTAGTGTCGTTGTCCTGATGAAAGATGAACCGTCACCCCAGTCTGAGGTCAAGCGCGCTCTGGAGCAGGTTTTCATCCAGGATGTCTCTGTACATTGCTGTATTCATCTTTCCCTCTATCCTGACTAGTCTCCTAGTTCCTGTCGCTGAAAAACATCCCCACAGCATGATGCTGCCACCACCATGCTTCACTGTAGGGATGGTATTGGCCTGGTGATGAGCGGTGCCTGGTTTCCTCCAAACATGACGCCTGGCATTCACACCAAAGAGTTCAATCTTTGTCTCATCAGACCAGAGAATTTTGTTTCTCCTGGTCTAAGAGTCCTTCAGGTGCATTTTTGGCAAACTCCAGGCGGGCTGCCATGTGCTTTTTACTAAGGAGTGGCTTCTGTCTGGCCACTCTACCATACTGACCTGATTGGTGGATTGCTGCAGAGATGGTTTTCCTTCTGGAAGGTTCTCCTCTCTCCACAGAGGAGTGCTGTAGCTCTGACAGAGTGACCATCGGGTTCTTGGTCACCTCCCTGACTATGGCCCTTCTCCCCTAATCGCTCAGTTTAGACGGCCAGCTCTAGGAAGAGTCCTAGTGGTTCCGAACTTCTTCCATTTATGGATGATGGAGGTCACTGTGCTTATTGGGACCTTCAAAGCAGCAAATATTTTTCTGTACCCTTCACCAGATTTGTGCCTCGAGACAATCCTGTCTCGGAGGTCTACAGACAATTCCTTTGACTTCATGTTTGATTTGTGCTCAGACATGTACTGTGAAGTGTGGGACCTTATATAGACAGATGTGTGCCTTTCCAAATAATGTCCAATCAACTGAATTTACCACAGGTGGACTCCAAATAAGGTGTAGGAACATCTCAAGGATGATCAGTGGAAACAAGACGCACCTGAGCTCAATTGTTAGCTTCATGGCAAAGGCTGTGAATACTTATGTACATGTGATTTCTTAGTTTTTTTCTTTTTAATAAATTTGCAAAAAATTCAAAAAACTTTTTCACGTTGTCATTATGGGGTATTGTGAGTAGAATTTGGAGGGCAAAATGATTTTATATTTTGGAATAAGGCTGTAACATAACAAAATGTGGAAAAAGTGAAGCGCTGTGAATACTTTCTGGATGCACTGTAAGGGAGAGATTATCAAGGGAGAGAAGTGTAAGTCAATACGAATCACCAACACTACACAAGAGCGAAGTTGCAACTGGTTAATTTGTAGCCATATATTAATAAAGTGTTCTGTGGGGCAGCCATTTGTGTTTCACCATCAGCCATTTGTAAATTTGCACTTTGCAAAAATTATTGTCTAGGAAAATAGCTGGTCTGGTCAGTTTAGGGCTGCAGTCAGGGCTGTCTTTTTGTATGGACTAGATGGGCAGCTGCCCAAAGGCCCTAGGAGTATAAGGGCCCTAGGCAGATAGCTGAGGGCACTTTTTTCCAGGGGTACCAGATTTAAAAAAAAAATTGGCCTTGGGCAACCAGAGATATCTGACTTCAAAGCAGTGGTCCCCATCCAAGCCTGTTAATTGCTCTTCCCAACCAGATATCTTGGGTTATGTCTGACTTAGAGTTTTTCTGAGTCTATAGTCCAAAATCTGTGACTCTCCCCATTTGATAGACACTGGCAGCTTGTCTCTACTATACCCAGAACCAGAGATATCAGCCTTCCAGCAGCTGGTCCCTGGTCCAACTCCACGCACCTGGTATGGTTGCAGTTTTATATTTTCAGAGGGTATAGAAAAGACAATGGCCCTTAATGGATTACATCTGCCTAGGTGTGTTCTTTCGAAACCCACCCACCAATGAAATATACAGAAATTACAAAGAATTAGAAAACACCTTTGGCGCTACCACCAAATAGGTTCTGCAAGTTTTAGGGTTCTTTCGTATTGAGCACAATATCACCTGATAAGTTCAAATGATCAAAGTTCAAAAAGACCATACAAAAAGAAAAAATGTCCTCAATAGGCTGGAGTTATATTTCAGTTCGACCTCCTTTCCAGCAGATACAGTAGAATTGCTTGCATAAATTCCATGCAAAAGAGTATAAAAAAATAAAAAATATAGTGCAATACAACTTTTTTTTAAATTTGTTAGTTTATTTTTACAATTAAGACTGAAGTTTCTTCATAAAATATGTTTCTAAAAGATACACTTTTCCACCACAAAGCTGGTGTAGAAATTAATTAGTACCATGCTTAGCTCCTGGCAAAGAGCAAAGGAGTGAGCAATTATCGAGAGGTTCAGGATTCCTTCCTTCCTCCCTTCCTCCCTCCAAGCTATTCGCCAGCACCAAAACACGGTATTCTCCTTGGTTGCAGGTTTCAAGTTGTTCACAACTACCCTAAGGAAGAGTTGTTAACAACTCGAAACGCGTTGGTGGGCATCTGCCTACTAACCTGAATCCAAGGAGAATACCATGTTTTGGTGCTTGTGCATAGCTTGGAGGAAGGAAGGAATCTGGAACCTGTTGTATTGCACTATATTTTTCATTTTCTATACTCTTGCATGGAATTTCTGCAAGCAATTGTACTGTATCTGCTGGAAAGGAGGTCGAACTGAAATCTAACTCCAGCCTATTGAGGACACTGTTTATTTCTGTATGATCTTTTTGGACTTTGAACTTATCAAATGATATTGTGCTCAATCCGAAAGAACCCTAAAACTTGCAGAACCTGTTTGGTGGTAGCGCCAAAGGTGTTTTCCAATTCTTTGTAATTTCTGTAAGTTTTATATTTTCATCCATGGATTGCTCTGGCTCCTGAACTCTGATCCCCAAGTCCCCACAACCTCCTGAAAGGTGGGACTAGTTTTTTTCCCATTTAAAGCTAAGAAATCTATTTCCAGGAACTGGAGATATCTGCAGTCATGCAAGCTGCCCTCTCACCAGAAAATTAATAATAAGCCGACTCCACTATCCACCCCTCTCCTGCATATTAAACACCCCCTACTACCCTGGAAGTCATGTTGGGGCCCCTTCATTCAGCCCAATACCCCTTCTACAGTTTAGTGTTCTCCCTCCTGCCCCAACTCCCACCATCTTTATAGTAAAGGAGTAATTAGCATAAATTACTGCTCCAGGTCCTACATGCTGAGCAGAAGATAGAACACCCCCTACCACCTGCAGGACATCAAAGATGCCGCTGGTAGAATACCCACCCATACCGCTGGAGGATCTGTAGGGGGCCAAATGCATTGCTTTGCCCAGGGGCCTACACTGCTGTTAAGATGGCCCAGAAAATATGTGAAAATGTGCTCCCTACTTGTGTAATGGTCCTTTATTGTATCACTGCTAATGTTGCTAGTGACAGGCTGCTAAAGCAATTTCTAAGGGAGGAAGTGCAAGCGATTTGTGTCACACTGGACTTTGCTTTCAATCATTAAATGGGGACATTGACTAGACAGGGACAGGGGCACACTTAGGGGGTTTCCTGTTGCTCAGACACCAATTTTTGCATGCCCAAATTATATGTTCTGTGGCTGAAACATAGAACATTCATAGATTGAGATAGATTAAGTCTGTCCCCTTCCCCTGATAATTAGACAAGTGGACACATGGACCGTCACCTTCCCCAATGCAGCAGGAAGCAATGTGGCTTCAGATTTGAGTGGTCTTACGTGACAGCTCTGGCCCATATTGACTCTGATGTAAGTCAGGTGACTGAGCATGATCAGCACAATACTTAGCTCCAACACAGCAGGGCATGGTGTAGAATAGGAGCGCAGTGTGCACTGCAGATAGAACTACTGTACAACTCATACCGCAATTATAGGCTGACATACAGGTGGTAACCCCCCAGAGTAGCCTTTATTCTGCTTTATCATATATGCCCAGAAACTGTTCCTGTCTGAGCTGTTTCTGAAATATATCTTACAGGTATGTGCAAATTAAATCAGGCTCTTTGTAAAGGATATCACTATTAGTCATGTTTATTTTTTTTCCCTGTTAAAATCACATTTTACTATAATTGTTACAATCAGTTGTGTCATTATAAATTAGATTGATTTTACTTGTTGCTAATGTAAAACTCTGACATTTACAAGCATTGCCATTAGAGATGAGCGGGTTCAGTTCGTCGAGATCCGAACCCCCCCGAACTTCACCTATTTTACACGGGTCCGAGGCAGCCTCGGATCTTCCCGCCTTGCTCGGATAACCCGAACGCGTCCGAACGTCATCATCCCGCTGTCGGATTCTCGCGAGATTCGTATTATATATAAAGAGCCGCGCGTCGCCGCCATTTTCACTCATGCATTGGAGATTGAACGGAGAGGACGTGGCTACGTTCTCTGCCTGAAAAGCTCCATATCTGTGCTCAGTGTGTTGCAAATATCTGTGCTCAGTGTGCTGCATTTTGGTGACCAACAGTATATAGTTGTACAGTACAGTAGGCCATTGCTGTATCTTGTAGCTCTGTGTCACTGCAAGTATCCATTCCATATCTATGCTGCATTTTTGTGAGCAGTATATATAGTAGTACAGTGCAGCATTTTGGTGAACAACAGTATATAGTTGTACAGTACAGTAGGCCATTGCTGTATCTTGCAGCTCTGTGTCACTGCAAGTATCCATTCCATATCTGTGCTGCATTTTTGTGAGCAGTATATATAGTAGTACAGTGCAGCATTTTGGTGACCAACAGTATATACTTGTACAGTACAGTAGGCCATTGCTGTATCTTGCAGCTCTGTGTCACTGCA
Source organism: Pseudophryne corroboree (assembly GCF_028390025.1). Lineage (NCBI taxonomy): Eukaryota > Metazoa > Chordata > Amphibia > Anura > Myobatrachidae > Pseudophryne > Pseudophryne corroboree. The sequence goes on along the minus strand of NC_086448.1, from coordinate 319,973,839 downwards.
AGTATCCATTCCATATCTGTGCTGCATTTTTGTGAGCAGTATATATAGTAGTACAGTGCAGCATTTTGGTGACCAACAGTATATAGTTGTACAGTATAGTAGGCCATTGCTATTGATATAATAATATTACTGGCATATAATTCCACACATTAAAAAATGGAGAACAAAAATGTGGAGGGTGAAATACGGAAAGATCAAGATCCACTACCACCTAGTGCTGAAGCTGCTGCCACTAGTCATGGCAGAGACGATTCAATGCCATCAACGTCGTCTGCCAAGGCCGATGCCCAATTTCATAGTAGAGAGCATGTAAACTCCAAAAAAACAAAAGTTCAGTAAAATCACCCAAAAATCTAAATTAAAAGCGCCTGAGGAGAAGCGTAAACTTGCCAATATGCCATTTACGACACGGAGTGGCAAGGAACGGCTGAGGCCCTGGCCTATGTTCATGGCTAGTAGTTCAGCTTCACATGAGGATGGAAGCACTCATCCTCCCGCTAGAAAACTGAAAAGAGTTAAGATGACAAAAGCACAGCAAAGAACTGTGCGTTCTTCTAAATCACAAATCCCCAAGGAGAGTCTAATTGTGTCGGCGGTTGCGATGCCTGACCTTCCCAACACTGGACGGGAAGAGGTGGCTCCTTCCACCATTTGCACGCCCCCTGCAAGTGCTGGAAGGAGCACCCACAGTCCAGTTCCTGATAGTCAAATTGAAGATGTCACTGTTGAAGTACACCAGGATGAGGATATGGGTGTTGCTGGCGCTGGGGAGGAAATTGACAAGGAGGATTCTGATGGTGAGGTGGTCTGTTTAAGTCAGGCACCCGGGGAGACACCTGTTGTCCGTGGGATGAATATGGCCATTGACATGCCTGGTCAAATTACAAAAAAAATCCCCTCTTCGGTGTGGAATTATTTTAACAGAAATGTGGACAACAGGTGTCAAGCCGTGTGTTGCCTTTGTCAAGCTGTAATAAGTAGGGGTAAGGACGTTAACCACCTAGGAACATCCTCCCTTATACGTCACCTGGAGCGCATTCATCAGAAGTCATTGACAAGTTCAAAAACTTTGGGTGACAGCGGAAGCAGTCCACTGACAACTAAATCCCTTCTTCCTCTTGTACCCAAGCTCCCAGTGCAAACCACACCACCAACTACCTCAGTGTCAATTTCCTCCTTAGACAGGAACGCCAAAAGTCCTGCAGGCCATGTCACTGGCAAGTCTGACGAGTCCTCTCCTGACTGGGATTCCTCCGATGGATCCTTGAGTGTAACGCCTACTGCTCCAGTCTCTGCTGTTGTTACCGCTGGGAGTCGATTGTCATCCCAGAGGGGCAGTCGGAAGACCACTTGTACTACTTCCAGTAAGCAATTGACTGTCCAACAGTCCTTTGCGAGGAAGATGAAATATCATAGCAGTCATCCTGCTGCAAAGCGGATAACTCAGGCCTTGGCAGCTGTGTTGGTGTTAGACATGCGTCCAGTATCCGGCGTTAGTTCACAGGGACTTAGAGAATTTCTTGAGGTAGTGTGCCCCCAGTACCAAATACCATCTAGGTTCCACTTCTCTAGGCAGGCGATACCGAGAATGTACACAGACGTCAGAAAAAGACTTACCAGTGTCCTAAAAAATGCAGTTGTACCCAATGTCCACTTAACCACGGACATGTGGACAAGTGGAGCAGGGCAGACTCAGGACTATATGACTGTGACAGCCCACTGGGTAGATGTATTGCCTTCCGCAGCAACAACAGCAGCGGCGGCACCAGTAGCAGTATCTCGCAAACGCCAACTCGTTCCTAGGCAGGCTACGCTTTTTCCATAAGAGGCCCATAGCTGACAACCTTTTACGGAAACTGAGGAACATCATTGCAGATTGGCTTACTCCAATTGGACTCTCCTGGGGATTTGTGGCATCGGACAACGCCACCAATATTGTGCGTGCATTCCATGTGGGCAAATTCCAGCACGTCCCATGTTTTGCACATACTTTGAATTTGGTGGTGCAGATTTTTTTTTAAAATGACAGGGGCGTGCAAGAGATGTTGTCGGTGGCCCGAAGAATTGCAGGCCACTTTCAGCTTTCAGTCACCGCGTGCCGAAGACTGGAGCACCAGCAAACACTCCTGAACCTGCCCCGCCATCATCTGAAGCAAGAGGTGGTAACGAGGTGGAATTCAATCCTCTATATGCTTCAGAGGATGGAGGAGCAGCAAAAGGCCATTCAAGCCTATGCATCTGCCTACGATATAGGCAAAGGAGGGGGAATGCACCTGACTCAAGCGCAGTGGAGAATGATTTCAACATTGTGCAAGGTTCTCCAACCCTTTGAACTTGCCACACGTGAAGTCAGTTCAGACACTGCCAGCCTGAGTCAGGTCATTCCCCTCATCAGGCTTTTGCAGAAGCAGCGGGAGGGATTGAAGGAGGAGCTAAAATGGAGCGATTCTGCTAGGCATGTGGGACTTGTGGATGGAGCCCTTCATTCGCTTAACCAGGATTCACGGGTGGTCAAACTGTTGAAATCAGATCACTACATTTTGGCCACCGTGCTCGATCCTAGGTTTAAAGCCTACGTTGTATCTCTCTTTCCGGCAGACACAAGTCTGCAGATGTTCAAAGACCTGCTGGTGAGACACTTGTCAACTCAAGCAGAACGTGACCCGTCAACAGCTCCTCCTTCACATTCTCCCGCAACTGGGGCTGCGAGGAAAAGGCTAAGAATTCCGAGCCCACCCGCTGGCGGTGATGCAGGGCAGTCTGGAGCGAGTGCTGACATCTGGTCCGGACTTAAGGACCTGCCAACAATTACTGACATGTCGTCTACTGTCACTGCATATGATTCTGTCACCATTGAAAAAATGGTGGAGGATTATATGAGTGACAGCATCCAAGTAGGCACGTCAGACAGTCCGTACGTATATTGGCAGGAAAAAGAGGCAATTTGGAGGCCCTTGCACAAACTGGCTTTATTTTACCTAAGTTGCCCCCCCCCCCTCCCCAGTGTGTACTCCGAAAAAGTGTTTAGTGCAGCCGGTCACCTTGTCAGCGATCGGCGTACGAGGTTACTTCCACAAAATGTGGAGAAGATGATGTTCATCAAAATGAATTATAATCAATTCCTCCGTGGAGACATTCACCATCAATTGCCTCCAGAAAGTACACAGGGATCTGAGATGGTGGATTCCAGTGGGGACGAATTAATAAAAAGGTTGAGGAATTGGAGGATGATGATGAGGTGGAAATCTTGCCTCTGTAGAGCCAGTTTGTGCAAGGAGAGATTGATTGCTTCTTTTTTTGGTGGGGGCCCAAACCAACCAGTCATTTCAGCCACAGTCGTGTGGCAGACCCTGTGGCTGAAATGATGGATTTGTTAAAGTGTGCATGTCCTGTTTATACAACATAAGGGTGGGGGGGGGGCCCAAGGACAATTCCATCTTACACCTCTTTTTTTTATTTATCTTTGCATCATGTGATGTTTGGGGCCAATTTTTTTAAGTGCCATCCTGCCTGACACTGCAGTGCCACTCCTAGATGGGCCAGGTGTTGTGCCGCCCACTTGGGTCGCTTAGCTTAGTCATCCAGCGACCTTGGTGCAAATTTTAGGACTAAAAATAATATTGTGAGGTGTGAGGTGTTCAGAATAGACTGGAAATGAGTGGAAATTATGGTTTTCGAGGTTAATAATACTATAGGATCAAAATTACCCCCAAATTCTATGATTTAAGCTGTTTTTGCAAAAAAAACACCTGAATCCAAAACACACCCGAATCCGACGAAAAATTTTCAGGGAGGTTTTGCCAAAACACGTCCGAATCCAAAGCACGGCCGCGGAACCGAATTCAAAACCAAAACCCGAAAAATTTCCGGTGCACATCTCTAATTGCCATAAAGGGATGTGGACAGAATCCTGATGCTCATGATACCAGTGGCTGTATCCTGACTGATCAAAATGCTGACAACTGCAAATGGAAAGTAAGAGGGTTAGGGTTGGGTTTTAGGATGGGGTAAGGGTGGGGGGTGGGGTGGAGGAGAGGGTGTTAGGGTTAAGCTGCAGGAGGAGTGGGTTAAAAGGTTGTGATTAGGATGAGCCATAGAATGCTTACCGAAAATTGCCGGGATTTTCCCCATCGGGATCCTGCAACTGGCATCCTGATGGTCGGAGTTCTGACCATCGGGATTCCGTACCCAACTCACGGTAAGTTGTGTAATAAACATGCCTGGTGCAGGCTTATTGCATCAAGTTTTCTTTTTCTTGCTGTATTACTAAATCAGCCATTTGGGAACTAACACGTAGAAAACCTTTGTTTGCCGCTGAGGAATAATGTGAGAGTCATAAGGAGAGGTGAGAACAGTATCTCTCTTATATGGCTGATGCCTGAGATGAGATTCTCACCTCGCCTCATGGTACAAGTGGCAATGTCTGGATAAAGTACTACATACTGGTGTGCACAGAAATGCAAGAGAAAGCAATAGGTGCGAACACACTGATCCTATTATATAACATGCCATTTAACCATCATGTAACATTCTGTCGGGTTTTCAATAAAAAAAATAATTTTCCAATTCTGTTTACATTTTTGCCCCTAATGGGGATTGTTCAGGCATCAGTGCAGAAGTGCGCTGTGTATGTGATGCAGTGTAATTGTGACCTAACCACGGTGACCTCACGCACAGTGTAATAAATATGGAACAGGTGTGTGAATTAGTGGTTTGGTGACCTTATCACATACAGTAGTTGTATGGAAGCAGCGAAACTTTGCATGTAGTTCAATAACAAAATGATTGCTCTATATTCCAATGCATCTATATATAATTGCCAATGGGGGAGATTTTTCACAACTTGGCGAGAGATAAAGTGGAAAAGTTGCCCACAGCAACCAGTCAACTACTGTCATTATATAGAGTGTGCTAGAAACATGACAGAAGCTAATTAAATGCCATGGGCAACTTTATCTCTTTCCAAGATTTGTTAAATCTCCCCCAATTACTGATATGGCCTCAGAGAACATATGGAAGTCAGATAAACATCCTGGTATACTTTACATTAAGTAAACTATTCTCACAGTGAGTGCTACAAAGTTATATAATGAGAAGCCCTGAGCGATGTCAGCAGTCTTGCTTGGTGCTCCACATCACTTCACTACTGTACTATTTTCCCTTGCCATACCATTTTCAGCAGGAGATCTTGTAACTCAGCGGCCTGCAAAATTAACTTCTGCATCAAAATGGCTACCAACTGCGTAATGCTTGCATCCACATGTGGTAGTTCCATTCCTATAAGAACAAGCCCTAATTTCACTCAGCTTGTTCAACACAAAAGTTCAACCAAAGCGGTCACACATTTATGTAAGGCTTCTAGTTCTAGGTTGCAGGAACTCGCCATTGAGATGGAAATTCTCCCTTTCTTCTTATCAGACTTTATTCATACTGTTACTTGTGTGGTGGCCCTGCTGTAGCAGCTCACTGCATACTAATTCAGCTCTTGCTCTAAAGTAACCCTTTCAGCTCTGGAATATTCACAAATACAATCTGTCCTGGGAGCAATATATGTCATGGGATCCAGCTATATAGCTATATACTGTAACTGCTGGTTCTGCACATTCATTTATTTGTACGACTTTTTTTTTGGCTAAGTTAAATGAATATGACAGTACTGTGTATTGTAAACTGTTATCCTGAAGAAGTACGGTCCTACCGGCTTCCAGGCAACCTGGCAGAGTGTTTGCTGCAGAACCAAACACTCATTCAAATGAGAATACGTTCCAGTCCAAGGTTAGACTTTCAGGACTGTATAGCAGCAAAGTTGTACATTTTGTAGCAGAAATAGAATGAAATAAATGAAGTGCCATAGCTAGAGCGTGAGATATACACGTGCATACATCACAGATGATTTCTTCAGTCATTTGAACTCTGTACAGCTCTTGTATACACAGAGAGGGCATACTCTGTCTGGTTGTTATCCTCAGTAACCCAGAAGTTTTTGTACAGAGTAATCCCAAACTGCCTGTTTGGCTTCATGATAGTATCATTCATTTTCCAAGAAAGTGATGAAACCGTTTGTGCAATGTGAAACACTAAATATATACTGTGTCCCTCACATATGAACTATAAGTTAAACAAAAATTTGAATTGAGGAAAATACAGTATAAAAGAATGGGAAACATACTATACTGGGGCAGATTAAAAAAGGTGGGCGCCCATGTGCAGTCTTCTGCAGACCGCCAACCCTCCATCGCCTTGCATGCACCAAGTAGACTCTGACACCATGCCAGAGCCTACTGGACAGAACTCCTTCTCTAGGGGAGTGCAGTGGGTGCGGACTGCACTGGGTGAAACCAAAGTAACAGCTCTGTTTAGCTATTTGGTATCACATCGGATGGTGCCACCCAGCGTGATGCAGGCGTGTGTTATCCACACTGTGCTGGAAAAGGCTGGGTGCTGCCCGGCAGATCTCGGAGCACCGGGCAAACTACCAGTGTGATGAGAACATGGGCAAGACACACCATCATGCCCTAAAATATCATACACTAGGGGACATGGCTTCGTGGACGCGAGGCCACACTCCCTTTGATACCAACCATCACGACACAGGGTGCAGGTGCCAGCTATTTCTCTAACGTGCACGGAAAATGATCTTCAGGAAAACGGTGCATATGCTTTTTCCTGATATTACACTGGATATTACAATGATGATGGCAACAAGGTAAAGATAGGTTATGGGTGCATGGTGTGCAGTGTGACCCCCCCCCCCCCCCCCCCCCTAGACTCAGTGACTCATGTCCACTGCACATACTGCAACCATTGTAATTATGTCTATAATACTATATTAATAAGATATGTGCTTTTTTATTTTTTACTTTATTTTTCAATATGTCTTATGCCTTTTTTTATTTTCAGAAAATTCACACTGAAGACTTAGCTGTACATAGCCATTAGGTGTTTTGTGTAGTGTCCTGATGCCGTGTAATTGGATTAGGGGTTTTGAAGTGCCAGAGATCCACCTGTTTGGGGTATGGGAGAATGAAAATAAGATGAGTTGCCAGAAGGGAGACTTCCCGGAGGACTGCTGGAAAATTGTAACAGTGTTAAGTACAGAGCTGATGCGAATAGCAAAGGTATAATGTAAAGGTAGGGATCAAAGCAGTATGGGCTATAAAGGGAAGAGTTTGGGTAGAAATTGTGTAGAGCAGGTATTCCCAGCCTTGGTCTTCAAGGCACACCAACAGTGCAGTTCCAACCATTAGGCAAGGTGGAGAGAGCCGCCGCTGTTTTCTCAATTTGACTGCCTGTATCCCGGAAGCAGTGCCTGGTGCCCAGTAACTGTAACAGGCATGGAAAAAGGAATCCTGCGCCCAGCTGCAGCCTGCATCCCGGACCTAGCACTCCCGCTGACTACATTAACAGCATTGAATCTCAGCCAGATTCTCTTACAGGTAGGTTCAATGCTGCTAATGTAGCTTGGAGACCAGGGGGGTCTAAGAGCACAGCTGTTCTGGGTCCCGTTGTTTTAGGGGGCCAAGACAGGGCCAACAGATTGTTCAGAGTCTATGAGTGTGGGACAGTAACTTGTGTTTAAGCATGAATATCACTAAAACCTCATGGGGCGTTGGCATCCCAAAGCTCTGGATACTGGTGGTCAGCAGGGTTAGGGTTAGGCTGCGGGGAGAGAGGGTAGTGTTGAATTTTCCATTAGGCATGTGAGGCATGTGTCTAGGGGCGGCACTTGTTTGGGGGCGGCACTTGGATGATTGGGTTGGTAACGAACTGTACCAGAAAATGCAAAATGTTATAGTTAGCTTTTTTTTTTTCATTATTCTATTAATATGCCTATCATCAAATAAGGGCTTTAACCAATAATAAAATAATAAAATGAGGTGTGTGTGTGTGTGTGTGTGTGTGTGTGTGTGTGTGTGTGTGTGTGTGTGTGTGTAGGGCCGTTTCTAGCCAATTTGGCTCCCAGTGCGAGATTTAAAAAATGCGTCAAAATGGGCGTGGCTTTGTTAAGATGGGCGTGGTCTCATCTGATCTCATCATCACGGCCACCACAGGATAAAAAAAAAATCCTCATTTTACACATTACAGCAGGCAAGTGTCCCCATTTTACACATTGCGGCAGGAAAGTGTCCCCATTTTACACATTGCGGCAGGAAAGTGTCCCCATTTTACACAGTACAACAGGCAAGTGTCCCCATTTTACACATTCCGGCAGGCAAGTATCCCTATTTTACACATTCCGGCAGACAAGAGTCCCCATTTTACATATTACGGAGGCAAGTGTCCCCATTTTACACATTCCGGCAGACAGGTGTCCCCATTTTACACATTCCGGCAGGCAAGCGTCCCCATTTTACACATTCCGGCAGACAAGTGTCCCCACTTTACACATTCCGGCAGACAAGTGTCCCCATTTTACACAGTACGGCAGGTGGTGGGGGGGGGGGGGGAGGAGAGAGAGAGAGGGAGAGGGGCTGACTTACATTTGAAGCGGTTCTTCCCGCTCTTCAGCCGCCTCTCCCTCGTCTGCGCAGCGCTGGCCGGCTTGGCTCCCCCTTCTCCCTCCTCCCGAGTGCCCAGCTCGGGGGGCGGGGTTTCGTGGAATGACGCAATTGCGTTGTGACGTCACGACGCAAGCGCGTCATTCCGCGAAACCCCGCCCCCCGAGCTGGGCACTCGGGAGGAGAGGGGAGGGGGGTTTGAAAGTGCTCAGGAAGTGCCGCGGCGGGCGCCCCGTGCGGTTGCACGGCTCGCCCGCCGCAAGAAATGGCACTGTGTGTGTGTGTGTGTGTGTGTGTGTGGTGGAGGGCTGTTACTGTTGTGCCTAGGCCCTAACCCCTAAATTCACCCCTGGGGCAGTGTAAGGGGTAGGGTTAGCCTACTTACCTAAATGTGTTGGTATTCTGACCACCGGCATCCTGACTGTCGGGATCCTGTACCCAACCTTACTCATGCACTGTCAGAGCTGTCTCCTATGATAGGGGAAATAGCAGATGTGCAAATGGGAATATGCATATACTGTACATTCAAGGTTGGGAGGAATGCAAATAGATGTAACATAATTCGATGGGGGTTAGTATGTGGACAGAAGAATGTGGTGACTTAGGTGGAATAACTACAATGGACTCATGAGGTTATGGATGACCTGAAACAGAGAATAATGTTAATTACTTTAATTATACAGAAGGTATGAATAGTGCATAATGCATTCTGGTAAATGGTTGACAGACTATTTGTACTAAATGTATAGAAGAGCACATAATGTAGGTGTTCAAAAGGGAAATATAGGGATTTAGGGAAATTATGGAGTTTGTAAAGATCTCACAGTATGTGTTACAAATCAGATTGGGGTTAAAGATTATGGTTAAGAGGTGGTGTGTGGAGGTATATTAAGAAGTGGGCCGGTGTGGGTAGGTAGTTTTGTGATGGTGCAGCTTGTAGACTAAGGTAGTGCTAGAGAGTAATGAAGCATAAGATTAGATTTGCAAGTAACAGTGAACATAAGAAACAAAAATGAGAATAATAAACTGGAAAACAAGCGTCATGGTACAAATAATAGGGAATTAATAAAGAAAATTAAGAAATATAAAATTAAGTAAAAAATAAAGAATGATCAATGGCAAAATATAAAAGATAGGAGTAACTAGTTGAGAAACAAATTGGAAGCATTCCCTACTGTCCACAGGAGACTCCTGGCCAAGGGGGTAATTCCAAGTTGATCGCAGCAGGAATTCTGTTAGCAATTGGGCAAAACCATGGGGGTCATTCCGAGTTGTTAGCTCGTTATATTTTTCTCACAACGGAGCGATTAGTCGCTAATGCGCATGCGCAATGTCCGCAGTGCGACTGCGCCAAGTAAATTTGCTATGCAGTTAGGTATTTTACTCATGGCATTACGAGGTTTTTTCTTCGTTCTGGTGATCGTAATGTGATTGACAGGAAGTGGGTGTTTCTGGGCGGAAACTGGCCGTTTTATGGGTGTGTGCGAAAAAACGCTACCGTTTCTGGGTTAAAACGCGGGAGTGGCTGGAGAAATGGAGGAGTGTCTGGCCGAACGCTGGGAGTGTTTGTGACGTCAAACCAGGAACGAAACTGACTGAACTGATCGCAGTTGCCGAGTAAGTGTGGAGCTACTCAGAAACTGCTAAGAAGTGTCTATTCGCAATTTTGCTAATCTTTCGTTCGCAATTTTGATAAGCTAAGATTCACTCCCAGTAGGCGGCGGCTTAGCGTGTGCAAAGCTGCTAAAAGCAGCTTGCGAGCGAACAACTCGGAATAACCCCCCATGTGCACTGCAGGGGAGGCAGATATAACATGTGCAGAGAGAGTTAGATTTGGGTGTGGTGTGTTCAATCTGCAATCTAATTTGCAGTGTAAAAATAAAGCAGCCAGTATTTACCCTGCACAGAAATAAAATAACCCACCCAAATCTAACTCTCTCTGCAAATGTTATATCTGCCACACCTGCAGTGCACTGCACATGGTTTTGCCCAACTGCTAAAAAATTTACTGCTGCGATCAACTTGGAATTATCCCCCATGTTTGAGCACTCTTACATTTTATTATTTATGTGGGGAAAACCACAAGATTAGCTGACATACTGTGACCTCCCATTTTAAAAGAACACATGCCTCTAAAGAATGTCATATAAAGAACTTTATAGGTATTCAACAAATTTTACCCACTTGGAGAAATCGAGATACTGAGAAGAAACTCTCCCAGATGGAGATGAAGTGGATCCACAGTTTAGGAACCCTTGTTCCAAAGGGACTAAACAGGGACTTCGAACTAGAGATGAGCGCCTGAAATTTTTCGGGTTTTGTGTTTTGGTTTTGGGTTCGGTTCCGCGGCCGTGTTTTGGGTTCGACCGCGTTTTGGCAAAACCTCACCGAATTTTTTTTGTCGGATTCGGGTGTGTTTTGGATTCGGGTGTTTTTTTTTAAAAACACTAAAAAACAGCTTAAATCATAGAATTTGGGGGTCATTTTGATCCCATATTATTATTAACCTCAAAAACCATAATTTCCACTCATTTTCAGTCTATTCTGAATACCTCACACCTCACAATATTATTTTTAGTCCTAAAATTTGCACCAAGGTCGCTGGATGACTAAGCTAAGCGACACTAGTGGCCGACACAAACACCTGGCCCATCTAGGAGTGGCACTGCAGTGTCACGCAGGATGTCCCTTCCAAAAAACCCTCCCCAATCAGCACATGACGCAAAGAAAAAAAGAGGCGCAATGAGGTAGCTGACTGTGTGAGTAAGATAAGCGACCCTAGTGGCCGACACAAACACCGGGCCCATTTAGGAGTGGCACTGCAGTGTCACGCAGGATGTCCCTTCCAAAAAACCCTCCCCAATCAGCACATGACGCAAAGAAAAAAAGAGGCGCAATGAGGTAGCTGACTGTGTGAGTAAGATTAGCGACCCTAGTGGCCGACACAAACACCGGGCCCATTTAGGAGTGGCACTGCAGTGTCACGCAGGATGTCCCTTCCAAAAAACCCTCCCCAATCAGCACATGACGCAAAGAAAAAAAGAGGCGCAATGAGGTAGCTGACTGTGTGAGTAAGATTAGCGACCCTAGTGGCCGACACAAACACCGGGCCCATTTAGGAGTGGCACTGCAGTGTCACGCAGGATGTCCCTTCCAAAAAACCCTCCCCAATCAGCACATGACGCAAAGAAAAAAAGAGGCGCAATGAGGTAGCTGACTGTGTGAGTAAGATTAGCGACCCTAGTGGCCGACACAAACACCGGGCCCATTTAGGAGTGGCACTGCAGTGTCACGCAGGATGTCCCTTCCAAAAAACCCTCCCCAATCAGCACATGACGCAAAGAAAAAAAGAGGCGCAATGAGGTAGCTGACTGTGTGAGTAAGATTAGCGACCCTAGTGGCCGACACAAACACCGGGCCCATTTAGGAGTGGCACTGCAGTGTCACGCAGGATGTCCCTTCCAAAAAACCCTCCCCAATCAGCACATGACGCAAAGAAAAAAAGAGGCGCAATGAGGTAGCTGACTGTGTGAGTAAGATTAGCGACCCTAGTGGCCGACACAAACACCGGGCCCATTTAGGAGTGGCACTGCAGTGTCACGCAGGATGTCCCTTCCAAAAAACCCTCCCCAATCAGCACATGACGCAAAGAAAAAAAGAGGCGCAATGAGGTAGCTGACTGTGTGAGTAAGATTAGCGACCCTAGTGGCCGACACAAATACCGGGCCCATTTAGGAGTGTCACTGCAGTGTCACGCAGGATGTCCCTTCCAAAAAACCCTCCCCAATCAGCACATGACGCAAAGAAAAAAAGAGGCGCAATGAGGTAGCTGACTGTGTGAGTAAGATTAGCGACCCTAATGGCCGACACAAACACCGGGCCCATTTAGGAGTGGCACTGCAGTGTCACGCAGGATGTCCCTTCCAAAAAACCCTCCCCAAACAGCACATGACGCAAAGAAAAATAAAAGAAAAAAGAGGTGCAAGATGGAATTGTCCTTGGGCCCTCCCACCCACCCTTATGTTGTATAAACAAAACAGGACATGCACACTTTAACCAACCCATCATTTCAGTGACAGGGTCTGCCACACGACTGTGACTGATATGACGGGTTGGTTTGGACCCCCCCCAAAAAAGAAGCAATTAATCTCTCCTTGCACAAACTGGCTCTACAGAGGCAAGATGTCCACCTCATCATCACCCTCTGATATATCACCGTGTACATCCCCCTCCTCACAGATTATCAATTCGTCCCCACTGGAATCCACCATCTCAGCTCCCTGTGTACTTTGTGGAGGCAATTGCTGCTGGTCAATGTCTCCGCGGAGGAATTGATTATAATTCATTTTAATGAACATCATCTTCTCCACATTTTCTGGATGTAACCTCGTACGCCGATTGCTGACAAGGTGAGCGGCGGCACTAAACACTCTTTCGGAGTACACACTTGTGGGAGGGCAACTTAGGTAGAATAAAGCCAGTTTGTGCAATGGCCTCCAAATTGCCTCTTTTTCCTGCCAGTATAATTATGGACTGTGTGACGTGCCAACTTGGATGCGGTCACTCATATAATCCTCCACCATTCTTTCAATGGTGAGAGAATCATATGCAGTGACAGTAGACGACATGTCCGTAATCGTTGTCAGGTCCTTCAGTCCGGACCAGATGTCAGCATCAGCAGTCGCTCCAGACTGCCCTGCATCACCGCCAGCGGGTGGGCTCGGAATTCTGAGCCTTTTCCTCGCACCCCCAGTTGCGGGAGAATGTGAAGGAGGAGATGTTGACAGGTCGCGTTCCGCTTGACTTGACAATTTTCTCACCAGCAGGTCTTTCAACCCCAGCAGACTTGTGTCTGCCGGAAAGAGAGATCCAAGGTAGGCTTTAAATCTAGGATCGAGCACGGTGGCCAAAATGTAGTGCTCTGATTTCAACAGATTGACCACCCGTGAATCCTTGTTAAGCGAATTAAGGGCTCCATCCACAAGTCCCACATGCCTAGCGGAATCGCTCCGTGTTAGCTCCTCCTTCAATGTCTCCAGCTTCTTCTGCAAAAGCCTGATGAGGGGAATGACCTGACTCAGGCTGGCAGTGTCTGAACTGACTTCACGTGTGGCAAGTTCAAAGGGCATCAGAACCTTGCACAACGTTGAAATCATTCTCCACTGCGCTTGAGACAGGTGCATTCCACCTCCTATATCGTGCTCAATTGTATAGGCTTGAATGGCCTTTTGCTGCTCCTCCAACCTCTGAAGCATATAGAGGGTTGAATTCCACCTCGTTACCACTTCTTGCTTCAGATGATGGCAGGGCAGGTTCAGTAGTTTTTGGTGGTGCTCCAGTCTTCTGTACGTGGTGCCTGTACGCCGAAAGTGTCCCGCAATTTTTCTGGCCACCGACAGCATCTCTTGCACGCCCCTGTCGTTTTTTAAATAATTCTGCACCACCAAATTCAAGGTATGTGCAAAACATGGGACGTGCTGGAATTTGCCCATATTTAATGCACACACAATATTGCTGGCGTTGTCCGATGCCACAAATCCACAGGAGAGTCCAATTGGGGTAAGCCATTCCGCGATGATCTTCCTCAGTTGCCGTAAGAGGTTTTCAGCTGTGTGCGTATTCTGGAAACCGGTGATACAAAGCGTAGCCTGCCTAGGAAAGAGTTGGCGTTTGCGAGATGCTGCTACTGGTGCCGCCGCTGCTGTTCTTGCGGCGGGAGTCCATACATCTACCCAGTGGGCTGTCACAGTCATATAGTCCTGACCCTGCCCTGCTCCACTTGTCCACATGTCCGTGGTTAAGTGGACATTGGGTACAACTGCATTTTTTAGGACACTGGTGAGTCTTTTTCTGACGTCCGTGTACATTCTCGGTATCGCCTGCCTAGAGAAGTGGAACCTAGATGGTATTTGGTAACGGGGGCACACTGCCTCAATAAATTGTCTAGTTCCCTGTGAACTAACGGCGGATACCGGACGCACGTCTAACACCAACATAGTTGTCAAGGCCTCAGTTATCCGCTTTGCAGCAGGATGACTGCTGTGATATTTCATCTTCCTCGCAAAGGACTGTTGAACAGTCAATTGCTTACTGGAAGTAGTACAAGTGGGCTTACGACTTCCCCTCTGGGATGACCATCGACTCCCAGCAGCAACAACAGCAGCGCCAGCAGCAGTAGGCGTTACACGCAAGGATGCATCGGAGGAATCCCAGGCAGGAGAGGACTCGTCAGAATTGCCAGTGACATTGCCTGCAGGACTATTGGCATTCCTGGGGAAGGAGGAAATTGACACTGAGGGAGTTGGTGGGGTGGTTTGCGTGAGCTTGGTTACAAGAGGAAGGGATTTACTGGTCAGTGGACTGCTTCCGCTGTCACCCAAAGTTTTTGAACTTGTCACTGACTTATTATGAATGCGCTGCAGGTGACGTATAAGGGAGGATGTTCCGAGGTGGTTAACGTCCTTACCCCTACTTATTACAGCTTGACAAAGGGAACACACGGCTTGACACCTGTTGTCCGCATTTCTGTTGAAATAGTTCCACACCGAAGAGCTGATTTTTTTGGTATTTTCACCAGGCATGTCAACGGCCATATTCCTCCCACGGACAACAGGTGTCTCCCCGGGTGCCTGACTTAAACAAACCACCTCACCATCAGAATCCTCCTGGTCAATTTCCTCCCCAGCGCCAGCAACACCCATATCCTCCTCATCCTGGTGTACTTCAACACTGACATCTTCAATCTGACTATCAGGAACTGGACTGCGGGTGCTCCTTCCAGCACTTGCAGGGGGCGTGCAAATGGTGGAAGGCGCATGCTCTTCACGTCCAGTGTTGGGAAGGTCAGGCATCGCAACCGACACAATTGGACTCTCCTTGTGGATTTGGGATTTCGAAGAACGCACAGTTCTTTGCGGTGCTACTGCTTTTGCCAGCTTGAGTCTTTTCATTTTTCTAGCGAGAGGCTGAGTGCCTCCATCCTCATGTGAAGCTGAACCACTAGCCATGAACATAGGCCAGGGCCTCAGCCGTTCCTTGCCACTCCGTGTGGTAAATGGCATATTGGCAAGTTTACGCTTCTCCTCCGACAATTTTATTTTAGGTTTTGGAGTCCTTTTTTTACTGATATTTGGTGTTTTGGATTTGACATGCTCTGTACTATGACATTGGGCATCGGCCTTGGCAGACGACGTTGCTGGCATTTCATCGTCTCGGCCATGACTAGTGGCAGCAGCTTCAGCACGAGGTGGAAGTGGATCTTGATCTTTCCCTAATTTTGGAACCTCAACATTTTTGTTCTCCATATTTTAATAGGCACAACTAAAAGGCACCTCAGGTAAACAATGGAGATGGATGGATACTAGTATACAATTATGGACGGACTGCCGAGTGCCGACACAGAGGTAGCTACAGCCGTGAACTACCGTACTGTGTCTGCTGCTAATATAGACTGGTTGATAAAGAGATGTCGTAGTATGTATGTATGAAGAAGAAAAAAAAAAAAACCACGGTTAGGTGGTATACAATTATGGACGGACTGCCGAGTGCCGACACAGAGGTAGCCACAGCCGTGAACTACCGTACTGTACTGTGTCTGCTGCTAATATAGACTGGTTGATAAAGAGATGTCGTAGTATGTATGTATGAAGAAGAAAGAAAAAAAAACCACGGGTAGGTGGTATACAATTATGGACGGACTGCCGAGTGCCGACACAGAGGTAGCCACAGCCGTGAACTACCGTACTGTACTGTGTCTGCTGCTAATATAGACTGGTTGATAAAGAGATGTAGTAGTATGTATGTATAAAGAAGAAAGAAAAAAAAACCACGGGTAGGTGGTATACAATTATGGACGGACTGCCGAGTGCCGACACAGAGGTAGCCACAGCCGTGAACTACCGTACTGTACTGTGTCTGCTGCTAATATAGACTGGTTGATAAAGAGATGTCGTAGTATGTATGTATGAAGAAGAAAGAAAAAAAAACCACGGTTAGGTGGTATACAATTATGGACGGACTGCCGAGTGCCGACACAGAGGTAGCCACAGCCGTGAACTACCGTACTGTACTGTGTCTGCTGCTAATATAGACTGGTTGATAAAGAGATGTCGTAGTATGTATGTATGAAGAAGAAAGAAAAAAAAACCACGGTTAGGTGGTATACAATTATGGACGGACTGCCGAGTGCCGACACAGAGGTAGCCACAGCCGTGAACTACCGTACTGTACTGTGTCTGCTGCTAATATAGACTGGTTGATAAAGAGATGTCGTAGTATGTATGTATAAAGAAGAAAGAAAAAAAAACCACGGTTAGGTGGTATACAATTATGGACGGACTGCCGAGTGCCGACACAGAGGTAGCCACAGCCGTGAACTACCGTACTGTACTGTGTCTGCTGCTAATATAGACTGGTTGATAAAGAGATGTAGTAGTATGTATGTATAAAGAAGAATGAAAAAAAAACCACGGGTAGGTGGTATACAATTATGGATGGACTGCCGAGTGCCGACACAGAGGTAGCTACAGCCGTGAACTACCGTACTGTGTCTGCTGCGACTGGATGATAAATAATGATATAAAAAATATATATATATCACTACTGCAGCCGGACAGGTATATATATTATATAATGACGGACCTGCTGGACACTGTCTGTCAGCAGAATGAGTTTTTTATAGAATAAAAAAAAAACACCACACAAGTGAAGTCACACGACGAGTGTTTAACTTTTTCAGGCAATCACAATATAGTATACTACTAACTATACTGGTGGTCAGTGTGGTCAGGTCACTGGTCAGTCACACTGGCAGTGGCACTCCTGCAGCAAAAGTGTGCACTGTTTAATTTTAATATAATATGTACTCCTGGCTCCTGCTATAACCTATAACTGGCACTGCAGTGCTCCCCAGTCTCCCCCACAATTATAAGCTGTGTGAGCTGAGCACAGTCAGATATATAATATATACATAGATGATGCAGGCATGCAGCACACTGGGCTGAGCAGTGCACACAGATATGGTATGTGACTGAGTCACTGTGTGTACCGTTTTTTTCAGGCAGAGAACGGATATATTAAATAAAACAACTGCACTGCTGGTGGTCACTGTGGTCAGTCACTAAACTCTGCACTCTCTTCTACAGTATCAGCCTCAGGTCAATCTCTCTCTCTCTCTCCTAATCTAAATGGAGAGGACGCCAGCCACGTCCTCTCCCTATCAATCTCAATGCACGTGTGAAAATGGCGGCGACGCGCGGCTCCTTATATAGAATCCGAGTCTCGCGAGAATCCGACAGCGTCATGATGACGTTCGGGCGCGCTCGGGTTAACCGAGCAAGGCGGGAAGATCCGAGTCGCTCGGACCCGTGAAAAAAAACATGAAGTTCGTGCGGGTTCGGATTCAGAGAAACCGAACCCGCTCATCTCTACTTCGAACTAAAGTGTTTTCTTACATGATAAATCATAAGGTTCTGCAGCACTTTCTTTGCACACAATCACTTTTTTGCACTAAGGTCACTTTATACACATTGTGATTATCAGTTCTTAATACCCTTTTCTCTTACGTCCTAGAGGATGCTGGGGTCCACATTAGTACCATGGGGTATAGACGGGTCCACCAGGAGCCATTGGCACTTTAAGAGTTTTAGAGTGTGGGCTGGCTCCTCCCTCTATGCCCCTCCTACCAGACTCAGTTTAGAAAATGTGCCCGGAGGAGCCAGTCACAGCTTGGGGAGCTCTCCTGAGCTTTTCTAGTAAAAGTTATTTTTAGAGTTAGTTTTTTTACAGGAGGCTGTTGGCAACAGCCTGCCTGCAGCGAGGGACTAAGGGGGGGAGCAGTGTCCGCCCTGTGGGGTCTGAGCCGCTGACTGGACACTGAGCTCCAGAGGGGTCGGATCGGTCTCCGCCACAGGGGACCGCTCGCCCCAGCAGCATGCCGCCAACCCCTTACAGACGCTGAAGAAGTGGTGAGTTAGTCACCGACCCCCCTAGCAAGCGGGGGGCCAGTGTGAAGATGGCGGCAACGGGAGTACTGTGCTCCTGGGAAAGTCCAGAGGCACATAGTGCAGTGCGGTGAGGGGCGCCCTGGGCCAGCGCTTACCCCCACACTGGTCAGCAAGCCTGTCGGGGTCCGCGGATCTCAGCCAGCAATTTTTCCTCAGTCCAGTATAAAAATCTGAAGAGCAGGAAGACAGCACCATTAAGGGGGCGGAGCTTCTCCTCAGAGCGGACCCAGCAACGTTCCAGCGCTATTTTCCTGCTTGCACAGCGCTGGATGGAAGATCAGGTCCCTCCACAGCAGCTCCATCTGTCTGTACACAGTACCAGGGGTTTGTAGAAGGGAGGGGAGGCTGTATAACGACTGTGTCTCCTAATAAGGGACACATTCTGCGCTGGTAAGGGGTTGCCTTTTACTAAAAGCGCTGTGTTGTGGGTTGGCCTAGATCTCTATGTCTCTCTTGCTTTTCTTGGGGGAGAAACTCTGTCTGCCCCCACCTGTGTGTGTGGAGTGTTTGGTGGTCTCCTTTAGCTATGTCCAGGGACACTGTGTCATGTGCTGCAGAGGATTTATCCTCCCAGGATGATTACAGATTCCAGCAAGGGAACCAGAGTGGTTTTCCTCTATCAAAACTTGGATTTCTCAGATTTCTGACAGGGTTGCTAGTAATGAATCTGCAATGGCCTGTGTCTGGTACCTCAGGACACCCCACTATACCCCCACAAACGTGCCCTTGTGCATGTCACACAAAATGACACGGATACCCATTCTGACACTACAGACTGTGATGGGGATGTGTTGCGGGGGTCCGCATCTCTTGTAAGGGGGGTGCAATTATTGATAGAGGCTATCAGGGATGTATTAAATGTTAATGATACCACACCTGAGCAGGTTGAGGAGGCTTTTTTCACTGAAAACCTTCCCTGCGTCAAAGGAGTTGAATGCTATATTTGAAAAAGCATCGGAAAATCCTGAGAAGAGGTTCCAGATCCCAAAAAGGGTTCAGGTGGCTTTTCCTTTCCCTGAGGAGGATAGAAAAAGTGGGAAAACCCTCCGATTGTTGACGCATTTGTGTCCAGACTCTCAAAGTAGGTGGTTTTGCCTGTTCCGGGATCTACCGCCTTAAAGGAGCCGGCAGATAGAAAGATTGATAACACGCTTAAATCAATGATTTGGATATGATTGATAGGGATGATGTTGCATTGTATTTACGCAACATACATGATTCTGCAGGTTTTATGGTAGAATCCAGGAAAGACCTGGGTTCCATGGCTGCGGGAATTTCTTCCATGTCTGTTTCAGCTCGTCGGGGACTATGGCTATGCCAGTGGTCAGCCGACGCGGAATCCAGAAGAAGTGTGGAGTCCCTACCCTATACAGGTCAGGTCTTTGGGGAAGCTCTAGACGCGTGGATATCCACCGCTACAGTGGGTAAGTCTCCCTTTCTTCCCTCAGCAGCACCTGCTCCGAAGAAATCCTTCTCTTCAGCTGCACCGCAGTCCTTTCGGCCTAACAATCCTAGAAAGGCCAGAACATCCAATACCTTCTTTAGGGGAGGTCGGATTAAGTCCAAGCAACCTGCGGCTGCAGGTTCCCAGGAACAAAATCCTGCTTCTAGTACCCCAAAGTCCTCCGCATGACGGTGGACTGCACGCCCCGGTGGTGGGGCCAGTGGGAGCGAGACTCAGACATTTCGGTCATGTCTGGGTGTCATCCGGCCTGGATTCCTGGGTGGTAGATATTGTGTCTCAGGGATACAGGCTAGAATTTCAAAGTCTCCCCCCTCATTGCTTTTTCAGGTTGGGCTTACCAACTCTGTTGGAGGACAGCACAGTACTTCAAGACGCTGTCCAAAAGCTTGTAGAGGCACAGGTCATTGTGCCGGTACCACCTCACATGCTGAACAAAGGTTACTATTCGAACCTTTTCGTGGTACTGAAACCGGATGGTTTGGTCAGGCCCATTCTGAAACTAAAATTGTTGAATCCCTTTCTAAAGGAGTTCAAGTTCAAGATGGAGTCTCTCAGGGCAGTGATATCAGGTCTGGAAGAGGGGGAATTCCTGGTGTCACTGGATATCAAGGATGCGTACCTTCACATTCCGATCTGGCTGCTGCATCAGGCTTATCTCCGCTTCACATTGCTGGACTGTCATTTTCAGTTCCAGGCCCTGCCATTCGGCCTCTCCACAGCACCGAGGGTGTTTACCAAGGTGATGGCAGAAATGATGATACTCCATCCAGGAGAGTGGGGACTCCATCCGGAGGTGTTCAATGAAATAACAGATCTTTGGGGCTTACCCCAAATAGACATGATGGCCTCTCAAGAAACTTCGGCGTTATTGTTCCAGGTCGAGGGACCCACAGGCAGTGGCAGTGGACACCCTGGTGTCTCCGTGGGTGTTCCAGTCAGTGTACATGTTTCCTCCACTCCCACTCATCCAAAGAATCCTAAAGCTCATAAGGAGAACAAGGGGTCAAGCGATTCTCATTGCCCCAGACTGGCCAAGAAGGGCTTGGTACGCGGAACTTCTGAATCAAATGCAAGAAGAGCTGAGGCCTCTTCCTCTTCGGGAGGACCTGCTGCAGCAGGGGCCGTTCGCCTATCAAGACTTACCGCGGATACGTTTGACAGCATGGTTTGAGCGCCTGATTCTTGCTCGAAAGGGCATTCCAAAGAAGGTTATTCCTACCTTCATACAGGCTAGGAAAGTGGTAACGTCTAAACATTACCATCATATTTGGAAGAAATATATCTTTTGGTGTGAGTCCAAGAAGTTTCCTACGGTGGAGTTTCAACTGGGACATTTCCTCCTCTTCCTGCAAGCAGGAGTGGATGTTGGTCTGCGGTTGGGATCTGTGAAAGTCCATATTTCAGCCCTGTCCATTTTCTTTCAGAAACAATTGGCTGCCCTCCCTGAGGTTCAGACCTTTTTGAAGGGAGTTCTGCACATCCAACCTCCCTTTGTACCGCCTACGGCGCCTTGGGACCTTAACGTGGTGCTGCAGTTCCTCCAATCGGATTGGTTTGAGCCTCTACAGGAGGTAGAGCTCAAATTTCTTACATGGAAGGCGGTCACTCTATTGGCCTTAGCTTCTGCTAGTGGTGTGTCCGAGCAGGGGGCTTTATCCTATAAAAGCCCTTACTTGATCTTCCATGAAGATAGAGCTGAGCTCCGGACTCATCAGCAGTTTCTTCCGAAAGTTGTGTCGGCATTTCATATCAACCAACCTATTGTGGTGCCAGTGGCTACTGACTCCTCAATTACTTCAAAGTCCTTGGATGTCGTAAGGGCTCTGAAGATATATATGTGAAGAGAACTTCTCGTCACAGAAAGTCAGACTCTCTGTTTGTCCTATATGATCCCAAGAAGATTGGTTGTTCTGCTTCCGTAGGTAGAGAGAGGAGACTGTGGGGGCACACGTGGTGGGGCTGCAGAGCCTAGGGTATCCGTTGCTAATGTGGGGAGCGTGGGAGTAGGGCTAGTGATAGAGTGACCCACCGGGCCACCGTCCCTGTGCGTGCCGCGATGAAGGACACGCTGCTCTATGTCCGTGTTCTCCGCCGCTGAAATGGTAATGAGACTGGCGGCGGAGAGTGGCCACTTATGGACTGCCCTTCTGTGTTGCTGCTATTGAAGAGATAGCACTGAAACCCACCGCCACTGCCGCCTGTGCTCCAGAGGCTGTGGCTGGGGGTGGGAAGGAGTGTGTCCTGCTGTGTGGGCGGCGGTGGAAGCCGCTGCGGACTCACCCTTCCTGTGGTGATACTGCTGTGCACGGTGCGCTGGTGGGACCCGTCGCCTGCTACCGCCTGTGTTCCGGACTGCGGGGTGTGCTGGTGGGAACCGTCGCTGCTGCCACCTGTGCTGGAAGCTGGAAAATACGTTTCACCCCTGAAGGGACTTGCTCACTTCCTGATTTTTTCTCCCTGCAGAATGCTGAAGCACGCTGACAGGGAGCGCTGACCCTCCACCTGACTCCAGTTACTGCGGTACCAGGGTGTTATAGACAGGGGGGGACTGTGTAATTAGTACTATTCAACCTATTAAGGTTGAATAGTCAGCAGCGGGCTTTTATCATAATAACTGTTCCAAGGACGCTGTGTGGCTGGCTCCTTCTACTCTGTGACTCTCTGAAGGTACTCTGGGGGAAACTGTGTCTGACATTTTCCTGTATGTGTGTGTGTATGTGTATAATATATATCCACATAACCATGTCTAAGGGCTCTGTATCATGTGCTGCAGAGTGTGTATCTTTTCCTGGGGAGTCTATCCCATGTACTTAGGACTGCAATGTGCTTTCCCAACCTGCCGAATCCGAACCCCCATGGGTGGATTCTTTAAGGGGAACGATATCCCAGATTTCATCAAGGATGTCACATACTGAGAAAGAGATGCAGTTTTTGAGAAAGGCTGTAGAGGGTTTGCAGCAATCAGCTCATACTCCCTCAAATACCCCACCTACATACCCTAAAAAACGTACACTTGCCAAAATAATGCAAGTTGACACTGATACCGACTTTGATACAGGGGACGGTGATGGGGATATGCAGGGGGGATGCATCCCTTGCTAAGGGGGTGCAGTTGATGATTGAAGCCATTAGGGATGTTTTGCATATTACTGAGAAGGTACCTGAGCCGGAAGAGGAATCTTATTTTACGGAAAATAAGAAATCCTCCCTCACCTTCCCTGCTTCTAAAGAGCTGAACTCTTTATTTCAAAAATTTCAGTCACATCTGGGCGTCATCAAGCCTAGACCCCTGGGTGACAGACATTGTTACCCAGGGATACAGACTGGAGTTTCAGAAATTCCCACCTCACAGATTCTTCAAATCAGGCTTACCAGTTTCGCTGACAGAAAGTGCTATCCTACAGGAAGCCATTCTAAAATTGGTAAAAACAGATGTTATTGTCCCAGTTCCACCTCATCTACACCACAAGGGTTATTACTCAAACCTGTTTGTGGTGCCGAAACTGGATGGTTCGGTAAGGCCGATTCTCAACCTAAAGTCATTGAACCCCTACTTGAGGGAATTCAAATTCAAGATGGAGTTTCTGAGACCAGTGATCTCAGGTCTGGAGGAGGGGGAATTCCTAGTATCCCTGGATATCAAGGATGACTACCTTTATATTCCAATCTGGCTGCCTCACCAGGCTTATCTCAGATTTGCGCTGCTGGATTGTCACTATCAGTTCCAGGCACTGCCGTTTGGCCTCTCCACTGCACAAATAGTGTTCACCAAGGTCATGGCAGAAATTATGCTACTCCTCCGCAGGCAAGGAGTGAACATAATTCCATATCTGGATGATCTCCCGATAAAAACATCATCCAGGGAGAGATTGTTGCAGAGTATTGCTCTCTCAACTACTCCAGAATCATGGGTGAATCCTGAAACTCCCAAAGTCACACTTGGAACCAACAAGGAGACAGCCCTTCCTAGGGATGATACTCGTCACGGAAGGGCAGAGGGATGTTTCTACCGATAGAGAAAGCATTGGTGATCCAATGGTGGTACGGGATGTCCTCAAGCCAGCCCGGGTATTGGTTCATCAGTGCATTCGCCTTCTGGGGAAGATGGTAGCCTCCTATGAGGCTCTACAGTATGGAAGATTCCATGCAAGGTCTTTCCAACTGAATCTCCTAGACAAATGGTCGGGATCACATCTCCACATGCACCAGCGGATACGCCGGTCGCCAAAAGCCAGAATTTCGCTCCTCTGGTGGCTGCAAACTTCTCACCTACTCGAGGGCTGCAGGTTCAGGATTCAGAATTGGATCCTTCTAACCACAGATGCAAGTCTCAGAGGTTGGGGTGCGGTCACCAAAGGGGAAAACTTCCAAGGAAGGTGGTCAAGTCTGGAATCCATACTTCCAATAAACATTCTGGAACTAAGGGCCATATACAATGGCCTTCTACAAGCAGCACATCTTCTGCAAGATCTGGCCATTCAGGTTCAGTCGGACAATGTAACGGCAGTGTCCTACATAAACCAACAGGGTGGAACGAAGAGCAGAGCGACAATGTCAGAGGTAACAAGAATCCTCCTCTGGGCAGAAAAGCACGCGGTGGCGCTGTCAGAAATCTTCATTCCGGGAGTGGACAACTGGGAAGCTGACTTCCTCAGCAGACACGATCTCCATCCAGGAGACTGGAGTCTCCACCTGGAGGTATTCGCAGAGGTGACAAGCCATTGGGGTGTACCTCAGGTAGACATTATGGCCTCTCGCCTCAACAAGAAGCTTCGCATATACTGTTCCAGGTTGTGAGACCCACAGGCAGTGGCGGTGGATGCACTGGTAACTCCGTGGGTGTTCCAGTCAGTGTATGTGTTCCCTCCACTTCCACTCATTCCAAGGATTCTCAAACTAATAAAAAGAACAAGAGTTCAGGCGATCCTCATTGCTCCGGACTGGCCAAGGAGGGCTTGGTATGTGGATCTTCTGGAATTACTCATGGAGGAGGCCTCTTCCTCTTCGCGAAGACCTTCTTCAACAGGGGCAGTTCGCTTAGCAAGACAACGCGGCTACATTTGACGGCATGGAGGTTGAACGCCAAATCTTAGCTCGGAAGGGCATTCCGAAGAAGGTCATTCCTACCTTACTTCAGGCTAGGAAGGGAGTTACGTCTAAACATTACCATCGAATTTTGAAACAATATGTGTCTTGGTGTGAATCCAAGAAGTTTCCAACGGTGGAATTTCATCAGGGATTGTTTCTCCTCTTTCTGCAGGCAGGTGTGGATGTGGGCTTACGCTTGGGCTCCATAAAAGTCCAGATTTCAGCCTTGTCCGTTTTCTTCCAGAAACAATTGGCTGCACTCACTGAGGTTCAGACATTCTTGAAAGGGATTTTGCACATCCAGCCTCCCTTTGTGCCTCCTACGGCGCCTTGGGATCTTAATGTGGTGCTACAGTTCCTGCACTCGGATTGGTTCAAACCTTTGCAGGAGGTGGACGTCTTACTTGGAAGGTGGTCACACTGTTGGCACTGGCATCTGCTAGACGTGTGTCAGAATTAGGGGCATTGTCATGCAAGTCCTGTAAACGCTGGTTTACGTACAGGACTAAAGCAACACTTTAAAAAGAAGTTTCATACACTTTAAATGAAGCCGCTGCGGCCGCTATACTTAATCCACAACCTACGTACCTATTACGCCATTAGCGTACAGAGTCCCGTACCGTGTACGGACTTTGCGTACAAACGCCGCACTGACTGTACAAAGTACACGCAGCGCGTACACACCCAAAGATACCCCGTGAACCCTTAACAGCTATGCATGCGATAGTAATACACTTTAAACCTTAGCAGGGAAAGGAAAACACGACACCAGATTGTATTTAAACTGCTGGGTTCCGACACCACAACATATTATTACTGAAAGGGGGTTACAATCACAAAGCAATACAATACAAAAGAATAATGGCTACAGTCAATGGTACATACTTTTGGTTTTGCCTGCGCTTCCCAGTCCGGTCCTCAGTCATCAAGGGTGATGATCTTCAGAGTCTGTGATAGTGACCTGGCATGCAGCTGGCTCTTTATACAGTAGATCAAAACAAAATACAATAGACACTGTGTGCTCTTCCTCTATTGGTTCGGGGGTGGGACATATCCTGTGCACCGGGGATCATTGGTCAGCTCAAGAAGTGGGCGATGGCTAAGACTTGAGATGTGGTTTCTGTTGTTTGCATCTGAGTTCCGGCCCCATGACCAGTTAAACCCATCACATTAATCATACATAAATCTGGTATTATTAATAACTTAATGTGGTAAAATATAATAATATTCTCATTCCCACCAGATTAATGTTGATCCCACACATGATATGATTATCTATTTCCATCCTCAAGATATACATATATCCACATATATCCATATACTCATATATATATATATATATATATATATATATATATATATATATATATATATATATTGGAAAAGCAAATAAGATCAGAGCGACCATAGGTGGTAGATATTCTAAGTGACTAAAAAAAGATTTTTTTAAAAACAATGCGGGTTTATTGCAAAGAATGTTTAAGACAATTGCACATAAAAAGACAATGGCCCTCATTCCGAGTTGTTCGCTCGTTCTTTTTCATCGCATCGCAGTGAAAATCCGCTTAGTACGCATGCGCAAAGTTCGCACTGCGACTGCGCCAAGTAACTTTACTATGAAGAAAGTATTTTTACTCACGGCTTTTTCTTCGCTCCGGCGATCGTAATGTGATTGACAGGAAATGGGTGTTACTGGGCGGAAACACGGCATTTCAGGGGCGTGTGGCTGAAAACGCTACCGTTTCCGGAAAAAACGCAGGAGTGGCCGGGGAAACGGTGGGAGTGCCTGGGCGAACGCTGGGTGTGTTTGTGACGTCAACCAGGAACGACAAGCACTGAACTGATCGCACAGGCAGAGTAAGTCTGGAGCTACTCTGAAACTGCTAAGTAGTTAGTAATCGCAATATTGCGAATACATCGGTCGCAATTTTAAGAAGCTAAGATACACTCCCAGTAGGCGTAGGCTTAGCGTGTGTAACTCTGCTAAATTCGCCTTGCGACCGATCAACTCGGAATGAGGGCCCATATACAAGAATGCTTTTAAAAAAACATTACAAAATCGTTAAAAAAACATTCCACACACAGGGCACATAAAGGACAAGAATAAAATGGTGCTAAAAATTCATGCACTAAAAAATGAGAAATATTAGAAACAACGGTGTTTAAAATTATGTAAAAAAATTAATGTATATAAAAATTCCGTATAAAGAAAAAGCAGCTTAACTGAGGATTTCAATAGTAGCAGGAATCACCCAACGCGTTTTGTCTGGTCTGACTTCATCAAGGGGTAGTGAGCAGAGTGGGACACATCATCTATATATACCCCTATGGGTAAGGAAGTGATTGATTACCTCACTTCCTGTAATTAATTGACATTAGGAAACAGGATTCAAAGAAACACATAATAATTGTAACTGATAGTGAGGGAGGCATTAGATGTAGTCAAGCGCTATATTTGCGCTTACAAACTGTACAGGGATACTTTGTAAAGCATTAAAATCATTCAGGGGAGTTCATTCCCGGTGTATGATGCTATTCGCGTCATTTCCGCCCCACATCTGGTGTCCGGGACTTCCTTCTGCGCATGCACCGGCTGATACGAAGGAAGGTGCGGCGGCCATCTAATTGGAGTCCGTACTGCGAGACAGTTCCATGTAGTGGAAGCGGGTGCCGGCAGCCATGTTTTCATAGATAATATTCATTCAACTAGATAGGTAGTAAGCGTTCCCTTGTCTCCAAACCGGAAAACCGCATATATAAAAAAAAGGATAAAAGCGGAATCAGTGCTTATAGACATTTAAGAATCATGTATAGTCCATAGTGTATATACAGATTCCTCATATTACTGGGGACTAGGTATTACATATGGTTATGTTACAATATGGTTATGTCATGACCTTCATCTGATAAACATATGTACAGCATAAACCATATCTTCTACTCTCCCTATCGGAATGACACCCTGTGGAATAGTGCGTCAAAATGGTATCAGGGGATTCAGATTAGAGTACAGGTGTTAGATATAAGATTAGTACACTAAAAAGTTGATTTGGCAATCAATATCGTATTTGCAGTATTTATATATAGGTAGATACCGTCATAAATGAAAGAGTAATTTTTATTAATTTGAATATAGAAATATAGAAATAACGCGCCCCTGATCCAGTTATTATTATATACACACACACACTCCTGCTATTACAATTTGTTAGGAATTTTATATATATATATATGCATATATATATATATATATATATATATATATACAAACACATACATCTCCAAGAGTTTAGACTATGAATGTTAATATCTCAGATTTCTAAATGTCTGGTTTGTATTTTTGTTAGCTATTGCTAATTGAGTTTCTCTCAGCCCAGGTTCCTGGGTATTGTCACTTTGTTTGTTTTGTCTTCAGGTGAGACAATGACAATCCAGTACTTATTGCTTTCAATAGAAACTCGGCTATCCTAGTAAACAAAGGTGTTTGCCTTCTTCATAGAATTTCAAAGCTTAGTGTAAATAAGGCCATTGTATTTTAGTCTCTGAGAGTTTAATTTATGTGTGACCGATCTTCATGCTATTTAGAAGAGAAAGCAGACAGTGTGGGATTTATGCAATATATAGATTAGATTTATGATATGTCTTTGTGGCTTTTCCATGCGAGTACAAATTCCACTGTAATTACTCATACCACGCTCTAATGCGCAGGACCGCGGGAGCGACCATACGCAATTTGCAAATATGTGCACGCACAGCCGAATACGTACACACACGGGGGCCATCTATGTGGTGTTTGTACGTAATGTGTGTGTTGTAATATTTTCTGACTTTGACAGCCCCTATTTGATTTTCCATGAAGATAGGGCTGAGCTCAGAATGCGTCAGCAGTTTCTTCCAAAGGTTGTATCAGCTTTTCATATCAACCAACCTATTGTGGTGCCAGTGGCTACTGACTCCTCAATTACCTCAAAGTCATTGGATGTGGTGAGGGCTTTGAAGATTTATGTGAAGAGAACTTCTCGTCACAGGAAGTCGGACGCTTTGTTCGTCCTTTATGAGCCCAACAAGGTTGGGTGTCCTGCTTCTAAGCAGACGATCTCTCGCTGGATCAGGTTCACTATCCAGCGCACTTGTTCTACAGCAGTACTGCCGTGTCCAAAATCTGTTAAGGCCCACTCTACTCATAAGGTAGGGTCTTCCTGGGCGGCTGCCCGGGGTGTCTCGGCAATGCAACTTTGCTGAGCTGCAACTTGGGGGGGGTAGAACATGTTTTCAAAGTTCTACAAGTTCGATACTTTGGCCTCTGAGGACCTAAAGTTTGGTCAATCTGTTCTGCAGGAACCTCAGCACTCTCCCTCCCGTACAGGGAGCTTTGGTACATCCCCATGATACTAAATGGACCCCAGCATCCTCTAGGACATAAGAGAAAATAGGATTTTTATTACCTACCAGTAAATCCTTTTCTCGTAGTCCGTAGAGGATACTGGGCGTCCGCCCAGTGCTTCGTATTCCTGCATTGTTACTTGGTTCAGTTTGTTGTTTCAGCTGTTGCTGAATTGTTCCAAGTTGGTTAGCTTGTTTTTCCTTTTTATTATGTGTTAGCTGGTGTGAATCTCACCACTATCTGTGTATTTCCTTCTCTCGAAGTATGTCCGTCTCCTCGGGCACAGTTTCTAGACTGAGTCTGGTAGGAGGGGCATAGGGGGAGGAGCCAGCCCACACTATTAATCTCTTAAAGTGCCAGTGGCTCCCAAAGGACCCATGTATACCCCATGGTCTAAATGGACCCCAGCATCCTCTACGGACTACGAGAAAAGGATTCACCGGTAGGTAATTAAAATCCTATTTATATGTAACCCATAGAATAAAACTATTACTGGCCACCACATAGGGGACTCTGACACAGGGGTATAAAACTAGAAGTTTCTAGTAGACCGCGTGCCCTGCGGGGGGACAGGAAGGGTAAGCCTCGAGGCAAGGAGAAAAAGGAAAAGGATGGTTAAACTGGCAGGCGAGGAGACGGAAAAGAGGATGACGGGAGGATCGAGAAAGGAGCCGCCTGCTTGCACTTCATCTGACGGGAAACCCCCCGCATTCATACCCGGTAAACATAAGTGAAAAAGGCACCATCGATCCTCACCCAGTATCGTACCCTGTCATCACACAGTGAATGATACAGACGCGGGGAGTTGAAGTCGGAACGGAGATGACAGCGCGGCTCGGCACCATGGTTACCTGTTATGTTATTCATCAGTGAGGAAAATAGTGAAGAGGAGATCGGCAGGGTCATCACCCGGGGAGCTATGAACCCTGCCCCGTCGCTCCGGGACTTCGTGTAACAGGCTCCCGGTAATAGAGACTACACGCCAGCTGCGTCTTTCCCCCACTGCGGATCTCTCTGAGTCGGTTCCTTCCCTCCCCCTCTGCAGCAGGAGGTGACTAAGGCGGAGTAGAAAGTAAAGATATGTCAGTGGGGAGGAGGCTGGAGGACGAGCTGTGATATGAATACACCTCTGTGAAAGTTACATAATTTGGATCTACGCTAATTGAAGCCAGCAGAAAAAGGGAAGTAACAGTGGTAGGGAGTAGGGGGAGTGATACTGCAAATTGAATAGATAAGAGGAGTTCATAACATATATATTATGTTGATGAGATGTCGGCAGGAAGAACTGTAGCATCAATTCATAGATCCTAATACTTGGTGATCAGGAAGATTATAAGGATTACGCAGACACCACTACTAGCTACCTCTAATTTAAGGACTTGCTCCTCTGAAATATTCCCTATCATATCCAGCATAACCAGAGTAGTACCATGAAGGAAACATATGGATACAGCCCCATGTCTAATTCTACCTCATAAGGTAGACATCCATATAGACATACATATCACGGACACCATGAATCGTTCATCATATCGGTCACTTATTCATCTTCTGTCAGTGACATTACCCAATTAAAGTTCTATCCTGAGGAGCAATATAGAGTCCATACTTTTAAAAGATACTATTGGGTATCAGAGGTGAAACAGTTAGTAACCATAGTCTATGAGTCTGTATGTGCAAGGTCATAGACGAAAAGACTGAGAGTATTATATCATTAATAGATACTTTGTAGTTGAATCCCGGTAATCTGTTATATATGTTAAAGTTAAGGAAACCTATAGTGCATATAATAACCGTAATTGAATGGACTAGAAAATACGGTAATTCGGGAGTAATAAAGATAGGATTACATGGACATTGATCTTATCTAGGTAACATATGATAAGGAGAGAAGAAAGAAGTTGATCTAACCTTTACATATAAATAGTATTCCCTTACCAGTAGTTCCATATATATACACCGAGGGTAATGGTGACAGTCTACCGAGGGGGATATGCCCGACCTACTTACAGTTGGTTATGAAGTAACGGACTATATTTCCCTATATTAGCCACTAACCTTGGAGTACGTACGGTGAACTTCCAATAGACATTATTATTCCGATTAAATATTACGGAAATACGTAGACTAATTAGGGGCCTGATCGGGATAAAGATAATATATAAATGCTGGAGCGGATACTGGATCGATAGTCTTCTATCCGCCTCACCCCTGGATACTCATCATTTCGGCTACCTAAAGCTACACCGGAGGATTACTACCATCAATTTCCAGGCCAAGACAAGTCCAACCTCACCACGTCCCAAATCTATTTAGGATATATATATATATATATATATATATCTATATATACTTCGGGAAGTTACTCCCTATCTCGGAGTAAGGAACTTAGAGGATGTTCTACTAGGAGAGAACATTGTACTGACAGGGCCAGGATCTAATAGTAGAGGTATATGGCCATTAATAGAGTGACATAAAAGGCGCCAGGTAAAATCTGAGCTCATATTTTTGGTACCAAGGTAAATAAATCTAAGTTTTTTTGTAATGCATGCATAGGCATTTGAATAGGCCAAAATATATATTGTTGATGAAACTTATCCAATGTTGAATTATAAAACCATTAGTTAATCTTATTGCAAATTGGAAGTAGTGTTGTTTATTTATACTTACCCGGATTGAAGAAGGTGATCCAGAAGAGGTCTTCTAGTGGAACACTGTTGAAATACAAAAGAAGAGAGACAGGTATTAAAATTTGTAAATGTACTACACTAATATAAACGTATAAATATTAGATGTTACCGGCTTTCCCAAGCAAGCCCTGGATTAATTTGCGCTTGGGTGGAGGTACGCCTTAAGAAGTAACTTAGTAACTCAGTTTACCAGATAGTACTAGAGGAGGGGTTACATATACACTCTTTTATATATATATATATATATATATATATATATATATATACACACTCTATATTTTACTTAACATTGATTTAGGATTCTGTTGTTATTTAATTTATATTTATTATTTCCTCATCAAACTGCTTGGCAGCCTATACAAATGGATTAATCCCATAATCCTACAGACAATGTCAGGAAGATGAAGCACCTGTCTCAGCTAAGTAAGCAGTTTGGTGAATATAGCAAGAGTGTTTGTGTGATGTTACCTTGGATCCTGAAGGTTCCGGTGAGTACCAGCAGTGCACTCTCATCAGTGTAAGCAGGGATGAGGAGTGGCTCCCTGCGGATGCTATTTGCTAACCTGTGTAGGACAAGCCTCTTCAGCAATTTTACGCCTTTAAATTTCTATATGATGACATTGATGCAGGACACTTTTGTCACTACGGATGATTTACATGGCAGGCATGAGCTAAAAAGTTGTAGATCACACAGTGTGAATCCATAAGTGTGGGTTTGAAGGATATGCAACCTGGATCTTCTAACTACCTGGCCTCAGGGCCGCCTTAACAGCAGACTGGGCCCCCTACCTATCCTCCAGCAGTAGGGGAGGGGGGTTCTATCAGCGGCAGCTTTGATATCCCGCGGGTGGTAGGGGGTTTTCTATCTTCCGCTCAGCATGTAGGACCTGGAGCAGTAATTTCTGCTAATTACTCCTTTACTGCACAGATGGGGCTAAACTGTAGAAAGGGGCATTGGGCTGAATGAAGGGGCCCCGTTACATGGCTTCCAGGGTGGTAAGGGGTGTTTAATACGTAGGGGAGGGGTGGATAGTGGAGTGGGCTTAATATTCATCATTTTTTGGTGGGAGGGCAGCTTGCTTGACTGAAGATATCTGAAGTTCCTGAAAATAGATTTTTTTTAGCTTTGAATGGGATAAAAAAAAAACTAGAGAGTCTCACCTTTCAGGAGGTACTGGGGACTTGGGGATCAGAGCTCAGGAGCCAGAACAATTCACCAATGAAAATATAAAACTGCTTACCAGGCGTGTGGAGCTGGAGCAGGGACCAGCTGCTGGAAGGCTGTTATCTCTGGTTTTGGGCATAGTAGAGGCAAGCTGCCAGTGTCCACCAAAAGGGGAGAGTACCAGGTTTTGGAGTATACACTCACGAAAACTCTAAGTCAGACAGAACCCGAGATATCTGGCTGGGAAGAGCAATTAACAGGCTTGGATGTGGACCACTGCTTTCAAGTCGCATATCTCCGGTTCTCCATGGCTGATTTTCAAAAATTTGGTGTCCCCGGAAATAGGGGACCCTCAGCTATAAGCCTAGGTCCCTTATACTCCTGGGGCCCTTGGGCAAGAGCCCATTGAGCCCATATGAAAAGACAGCCCTGCCTGGCCTTGGGTTGTTTCATTCATTCAGACTTGAATTTTCCTTAAGTTATGAATGCTCAATAATCATGTTTGCACAAGACATTTCCACATGGGATTTCCATTGTCAACATAACTGAGATAAAATACTTCCTTACCTCCATGCACATTCCTATCTGGCCTTGTCTTTTAAGCATCCTAGTGACAGGAAGATCAGAGCACCTGACAAATTTAAGACAGCTCAGGTAGTGTTCTTTCTACAGGAACACGGCTGGAACATTAAGATGAGAGTGGATTCTCATCAACTGCAATTCTCTTCTTGGTACATATAGACACTACACTTGACAAAGGGGGTAATTCCAAGTTGATCGCAGCAGGAAATATTTTAGCAGTTGGGCAAAACCATGTGCACTGCAGGGGAGGCAGATATAACATGTGCAGAGAGAGATAGATTTGGGTGTGGTGAGTTCAATCTGCAATCTAAATTGCAGTGTAAAAATAAAGCAGCCAGTATTTACCCTGCACAGAAACAAAATAACCCACCCAAATCTAACTCTCTCTGCACATGTTATATCTGCACACCCCCCCCCCCCCTGCAGTGCACATGGTTTTGCCCAACTGCTAAAAAATTTCCTGCTGCGATCAACTTGGAATTACCCCCAAAGTTCCTTCAGTTGTAGAACATTTTTTTCAATATCTGGTACACTAACTTCAGCCTGAGCAACAATCTTTAATACAGACCTGTCTCTGCTTCCATGGTTCGTTTCCTCTACTACAAGTATTCTGCTGCAGCATTGGTTCTCAAATTCAATCAGTGTTACAACTGTAGATTCTTCTTTCCACACTGGATGGGCTTGCCAAGGATCTTCTGGGCAGTGACCCATGTACAATCAGGGTTGAGACTCCTAGGACTCACCAGCGGGTCTTCTTGTCTATGACATCCACTTTTCCCATAAGGCAGAATGTGCCTACCGGTACTGGGATGCTGTCATGTCTTACGCTGCTGGCGGTAGTATGAGCTCAACCCTGAATGAGCTGGATAAACGGCAGTAAAAGACAACAAAGACAAGACCAAGAATACAAAAGACAAGAACGAGACAAGGTAATAATTAATTGATAACAAAGAATAGTAATAGGGTAAAGAAAATACTAATGAGATACCTGGGTATTGAGAGATACAGGAAGAATGGTACACCAATGATAATAGCAACGAGGAAATAGTCTGGACAGATGGCAATAACCGACAAAGGGGGAGATGTACTATGCATGCAGTGATAAAAATGGAGAAGTGAGTCAGTGGAGAAGTTGCCCATGGCAACCAATCAGCATTGACGTAACATTTATAATTTGCATACTATAAAAGTATACAGAGCAGCTGATTGGTTGCCATGGGCAACTTCTCAACTGGCTTACTTCTCCACGTTTATCACTGCTTAATACATCTCCCCCTAACAGATAGAGTAATCTGATTAAAGAGACAGATAAGGAACATATATCAAACTGGTGCATAAATCACAAGGAATGCTCTGTACCAGCAGTAGTAACTACTGGCAATAACAGAAATAAATGACAATAGAGTTCAGAGAGGGAGAACAGAACAGATGCACAAATAACACAGAATGCTCCAGGCCAGTGGATGTTACTCCTGGCAACTGCAGTAACCGACACTAAGGAGCAATACTACTGTTAGGCGATGATTATGAGTATATCAGAAGTGCTAGGTACTCAGGTAGTGTTTGCTGTTTAGTATCCATTGAACAATACAATGTACTCCTACAGACAGCACATGAAACAGGGGCACAGATGATGGATTGGTTACAGGAACAAACAGGGATTCTGCAGAGCTGCAGCTGTGGAAGAATGGAAGACAGTATTCCAACAGAACTAGTACCTGACACAGAGGGGCAAGGGCTCCCGCTGCAACTAAGCTCTATGACCAGCAGGTAGTACAAGGCAGATTCAGGAGATAAAAGTCAATCAACATACTCCTGCAGCCAAGCCTCCAAAAATCACTAATCCCATGCAGCTGCTACAGTAATTAAACAGACAAAACAGAGCTGCAGGCAGCACATGTAACAATCAGTTCTCATGTGCACCTACAGGTTGTATGTTGTCTCTTTATTGATGCACAGATGTGCCAGTCTAAGTTGCTGGGTTAGAAACTATCACATATGCTTCCACTGACAAAAATGCTCAAAACATGATGTGCAGATAAAAGTTGAGGTTGAGAACCACTGGTCTATATATGGTCTATATAAAGTGACCTTTGTAGGTGCAACAAATTAATCTACTCAGTGGAATTATGAATTTTCTAATCATGGCATCAGAATTACATATCACTAGAGAGTCCCTTAACTGTTGACAAGAACCACAGTTAAAGGTTTCAGGCATGTGCTTACAACAGATTCTAGGTCTATAAATTGGGGCTCTCATCGCCTTAATAAAATTGTTTTTCTTTTAGTTGTAAGTAGGCAGCTAAGACAGGACTGAGTTTATCTTCCAGCTCAGATTCAGTGACTCTGATAGACTTCTTAGCTGGACCTAAAGGTCCTCATGTCTATGCTTTACGTCCAAAATGTATAACATATAGAAGAGAAAAGATTAAATTTCAAGTTGACGTCAGTCATACAGTATGTGTCTCAAAATACTCAGCATGCTATGCTAAATCTGTCTCCTACGTGAAGATATGTATAGAGAGTATGATACAATAAAGATGCCAGCCATCATAGTCATCAACTGCAAAGATAAAAATAAGAAAATAATTTTTTTTCCAGTGTTTTTACGATTTCTTTTTTTTTTATATATATAATTTTTATGTTATTTTCCTACAAGTCCCAGCAGGCTGTTTATGCCATGGAAAGGTGTAAGGTGTAGAGACAGAGGAGATGATTGCCAAATTATGAGGATGACTTGAGAGTTTTAAAAAAAGGCGTGTTTTGGGGATGTTTAAATCTGTGGAGACTAGTTCCAGAGGAGAGGGCAAAATGGGCACAATATTGAAGGCGAGTGTTAGGGAAGTGACCAGTTGGATGTGAGGCAGTAGTCGGAGCATGAGTGGAGAGTGTGGCAGGGTGTATGGACAGTAATGAGGATAGAGATATAGGGGAGGAGAAGTGGTTTGGGGCTTTTTATTGGATTGTGAGCAGAGCCGGATTAAGGGGGGGGGGGGGGGTCCCGGGGATACGTACCCCCGGGCCCCCCTTTCCAAAAGGGCCCCCTGCCACACTACAGATCGGATCTCTCTTCCGATCCGATCTGTGGTGCTGTACTCCCGTCCGCACTGCTCAGCTGTCCAATAACATATGAGTGAAGTAGGCTGCCCCAATGGCTGAGTGGCAGGCTGCTTCATTCATACATGATTGGAGAGCTGAGCCGTCGCTCAGCTGTCTGTGCGGTTGGTGGGGACGGGAGCGCAGTTCGATCGTTGGCTGGTATGTGATCCCCTGCCCCCCCCCCCCGCCCTCCTCCTCTCTTGAATAGGGGCCCCACTGTCTTAAGTACCCTGGGCCCCCCATGGACTTAATCCAGCTCTGATTGTGAGGATGTAGAGGGTCATAGAACCAGGAAAGCTAATTGCTGAAGGACGACACTGATACTGTATGATGAAAGAAGAAATCCGTTCAGAAAAGGTGCTGTCCTGATTGGAATAATGTGTCATTCAATAATGAGGTAATAGGTAGTAATCCAAAAGTACGAAAACATGAGTTGAGATAGTTACAGAGAAGGCTAAGGGGTGGGGAAGATTAGATATACTTTATTTTAAAAATTAAGCCATAGTAGGTTATAGAGGGAAAAGTAGTTACTAGGTTGGGTAGGTAGGTGAGTGATTGGGTTAAAGGGACACCTGTCACGCCCGGCGTAAGTTGGGGTTCCGACAACCAAGTTTTGGCTGAAGGGACAGCTACCTGTGAGGAGAGTAAATGAGGTGGCTGAATATAATTCCTCCTCATGGGGTGGAAGCCAAACTAAGTGTTAACTTTGGCCGGAGGGCGTAAAGAAAAGGAGTTTTAATGAATAATCAGGCTGTACACGAGTATTGTAGCAATTGAAGAAACTGGAAGAATTAGAGTCTATGGTTAAATGACTTGAAGAGTGAAGCTGAACAACTCCGGTAAAGAAGAACTGAAGACTGTGTTTTATGATTAAAAGACGAGGCTGAAGAACTTGGACTTTGAAGAAATGAAGACTGTGGTTTGTGATTGAAAGACGAGGCTGAAGAACTTGGACTTTGAAGAAATGAAGACTATGGTTTG
Organism: Pseudophryne corroboree; assembly: GCF_028390025.1. Lineage (NCBI taxonomy): Eukaryota > Metazoa > Chordata > Amphibia > Anura > Myobatrachidae > Pseudophryne > Pseudophryne corroboree. The sequence goes on along the minus strand of NC_086448.1, from coordinate 319,935,883 downwards.
TGATTGAAAGACGAGGCTGAAGAACTTGGACTTTGAAGAAATGAAGACTGCGGTTTGTATTGAAAGACGAGGCTGAAGAACTTAGACTTTGAAGAAATTAAGACTGTTGTTTGTGATTGAAAGACGAGGCTGAAGAACTTGGACTTTGAAGAAACGAAGACGTCTGCGGGAACCGCCGTTAGCACCTGGAGCTCCTCTACGACCTGGGACCCCGTGAGTGCTTCCACAAGTGGCAACGGACTTAGACAGCAGGACTGCAGCAGCGTTTAGGTAACCGACGGATGAGAGCAACCAGGACCAGGGAACCAGAAGTAACCTGGGAGCACAGAGATGGAGAACCTTTCACTTGAAGCACTGGCACTCTCCCTCTGAGGCGGCCCCCTTTTGTAATGGGAGAACACGCAGGATTGGCTGGACACAGATTGGGAACTTCATTGGTAATACTCTGGTCTCCAACATGGCTGCCCCCAGCACAGGAGACATACTTAGCTGTTAGCACACAGCTTTAGCCAGGTTCTGTCTCTGACACACTATACTGTGTCACCACTAGAGGACCTTACCGCAGCGATCCCCGCCGCAGTGCCCGGCTCTCCGGACCCTTGGCCCCCGGCCCTTGGCAGCCACACATCCGTCCAGAAGGACCCGCCGCCAGCAGCTCCCTGCCACCGCAGCCGCACCAACCAGCGGGACGGTAACCCGCTGGAGCACCCGCCGGAGGTAAGGCTACAGAGCCTGACTACACCTCTATGATACTTTATGAAATTGGGAGTTCCTGACCCTTCCTTTTGAAGAGGTTTATGCAGAGTGTATGTTTGATGATGCGATTTGCATTAAATTTCAACCTTGTACCCACCCAACACACACATGCCTCCCTCCTGGCAGCTACATAGGGTGCAAATTAAATGTCAGCAGGTACGGTACAACTGTTCTTACATTCTAGGTGTAAAACATCACCATTCAGTAAATGATTGTCATATCTGGTTTTGTCTTCAGAGTACTCCATTGCAATACAATGAGTCAATCAATAAACACATTTTTTCTATTGAAATGTGCCTGCAGATATGGTGAAGCAATAGTATGGTGGTGTGAGAAACACACAATGTTATTTTAATTTTCTTTTGTGATATTGGTTATTTAAAGTTTATGTAATAATACTTAAAAAAGAATTAAATATTTAAATATATCTAAATATAAGTGTAATAATTTATGAAAAAAACTGACACTGTAATTAAACAATAATAGATTATATTGTAATTACAGCAAATGGTAAAAGAGCCTGTTTCTTAATAATGTTCAGCGGTTAATATAGTAGCTGCACCATAACTCTGCACATAATGAAACCACATCTGGAGCTCCAGAAATCTGAATAGGGTTGCAAAATGTGAAGAAAAACATATATTTTCCTTTGCTGCCCCCTCATGGTTTATCGTGGTTCTTCGGATTCTAAACACCTTGGAAGTTAGAAAAGGGATGTACTAATTAGTGCAAGTATTGTCACAGACCTGGGACGGGAGAGTTGGGTACTCGGGGATTCTTAGGAGGGTCGAGAAGAGGAACCGTAGCTGGGTCGGAATAAAGACGGCCGGATGTAGGTCTTCCTCATGCAGATTTACAGGTATCTAATGTCAGCGTCCGGAGTCTTACCGGTACGCTGGGTCCGCGCGGCTGGCTTCCTTGGCGTTGTGCCGGCAGCGGCGGAGGTGGGCTGCTACGCCGGATCCGTGGGCAGCAGTAGCGGAGGTGAGGGGGTCTGCTCGTGGCGGCGGGGCGCCGCTACAGCGGGTCGCTCTTGCTGAACCGTTGCTTGGAGACCAGGGGCAGTGAGCAATGTGGCTTTGCAAAAAGGTCTGCATTACTGGGCGCCGCCATGTTGGAGACCAAGTTTTAAGCATAGTTCCTGTTTCCTGTTTCTTCCAGCCAATCCAGGGGAAGCTCTCCCTATAAAAGGGGGCTGGTTTAGGACAGGGATGCCAGTGCTTCAAGTTACAACCCTGTTGTAGGTGCTTTAGCCTGTGCTCCCAGGATTCCTGCTGTATCTTGGTTCCTTCTGATCCTGCTTGGTCGGTTCTCTGTTGCTGCTGCAGCCCTGCCGTTTCTTGCCAGCTACTACCTGTGGAAGCGCTCCTGGAAAACCCGGTCCAGTAAGACTCTTTGGGCACAGTCGGCCCCGGGTCTTCTGCCTCGTCTTTCAAGCCACACTCCACAGATCTCCTTCACCAGCCACGCCTTTGTACCACTGACCACAGCCTGCAGATTATTATCTTCAATCCTCGTTTTCCAAACCACAGTCCACAGTCCTTGTCTCCAGCCACATTTTCAACTACCATCCACAGTTCCACAGTTCATCATCTACAGTCTCGTCTTTCAAATCACAGTCCGCAGTTCTTCACCTCCAGCCACGTCTTTAACCATTGTGCTTCAGCCTCAGTTCCCTACCTCAGCCCTGTACATAATAAATACTTTCCATTGACTCTCAAACCCCGCCTACGTTCTTCATTGCTCCGTGTCCCATGCGAAGGAACTATATCCAGCCCCCTCATCTGGTTCATTCACAGCCTGCTACCTCCTCGGGCAAATCTCAGCTGCCGGATCCTCAAACCCTGCCAGACGTGACATCTAATGCTTGAGAACGATGCCAAAGAACACTGAATGAAGAAATGAAATGATGACTCGAAAACGATGCTGAAGAAAACTGTATGAATAGAGGAGTGATGACTTGTGGACGATGCTGAAGAACACTGAATGAAGGGAATGAGTGATGACTTGTGAATGGTGCTGAAGAATACTGAATGAAGAAATGAGTGATGACTTGTGAGCGATGCTGAAATGCTGGAAGCACTGGAACTGTGTGAGAGCTGAGAAACACACTGTAATGCTGGAAGCACTGGAACTCGGTGAGAGCTGAGAAATAGGTCTCCACGAGCAGTAGCGTCAGCCTAGGAGTAGCTTGTTCAGCGACGATACTCAGGCGCCGGAGCTTTGCCCAGTGCCTCCTTTTGAACTGCACACTCTACCTCTGAATGGGGGAGGGAGCTCCGGATCGCGCTATTGGCCTATTTTGCCCACGTGGATGCCGGATACAATGGCGGCGTCCATGGTCCGGTGAGACGCCAGCTGCATGCCGGGAGCCAAAGCCCACCGGGCGAGACCGCCCTGGAGACCCAGCGCGCGGCGGGCCACCGCTCCCTAACTTTGATAAGTATATGATTGTGGGCTGCTTCAACCAATCACAGTGAAGTCTACTAGAGTTTTAGGCCCTCATTCCGAGTTGTTAGCTCGCTAGCTGCTTTTAGCAGCATTGCACACGCTAGGCCGCCGCCCTCTGGGAGTGTATCGTAGCTTAGCAGAATAGCGAACGAAAGATTAGCAGAATTGCTAATACATAATTCTTTGCAGTATCTGAGTAGCTCCAGACCTACTCACAGATTGCGATCAGCTCAGTCCGTTTAGTTCCTGGTTTGACGTCACAAACACGCCCAGCATTCGGCCAGCCACTCCCCCGTTTCTTCAGACACTCCCGTGTTTTTCCCTGACACGCCTGCGTTATTTAGCACACTCCCAGAAAACGCTCAGTTACCACCCAGAAACGCCCCTTTCCTGTCAATCATTTTCCGATCAGCAGAGCGACTGAAAAGCGCCGCAGAATCCACAGCAAATCTGCTAAGTTTTTAGTTAAATAACTAAGCTCATGCGCCCTGCGTGCCTTGCGCATGCGCAATTAGCAACAAATCGCAGCATAGCGAAAATCGGCAACGAGTGAACAACTCGGAATGACCCCCTTAGTTTGAATCATTTAACTACTGTAGAGTGGGAGTAAGGCTTTAGGAGGCACAGGGACTTCAATGTCTAAACTTAAGAGCATAGGGCAGTGGTTCCCATACATTTTTGAATCACGGCACCCTAGAGTATAAGAATTTTTCACACTGCACCCCTAGGCCATAAGTTTATTTCTTTCTCTAACGTTACCCACTTGGCTGTCTGTTATCATAACCTGCCCTGCTGCACATTCCAACCTAATAAAACATTTTGTTTGAAATTAAAAAAAGATTTGGGTGGAGATCATTTCCTTTCAGCCTTGTTTACCCATTTTCCACCCACACCAGTACTGTAGTTTCTCATATAAGCCTTGATTAATGATATATTGACACAATGTATAGAATATATACATGTAATGTAAATAATGATGAAACAGCCGGCAGAATGAATGGAATATGTATTTATGTGATATAATGGTATATCATAGATTAACATTTGTTTTCCCATAGTATCTTTGCTTATATGAGATAACACATACTATACTTAGCAAATAAGATACAGGTGGGACAGTTTGTACTGAACATGTTAGCCACATAATATACAACAAAGCCAGGTCTATATGGAAATAGCACAGATGACACATACGTTATATATTCATAGAATTGCCATCTCTATATTCTTATCAAAGTACCGAGACGGAATATGACTGTTTAAGCAAAGGGCATGTACAGTAGTACATTTTTTTAGATAATAATAATAATATATATGTATATAAACACACACAATTCCTACAAGCTAAAAACGTAACAATAATATACTGCTCAAAAAAATAAAGGGGACACTAAAATAACACATCCTAGATCTGAATGAATTATATATTCTTATTAAATACTTTGTTCTTTACATAGTTGAATGTGCTGACAACAAAATCACACAAAAATTATCAAAGAAAATCAAATTTATTAACCCATGGAGGTCTGGATTTGGAGTCACACTCAAAATTAAAGTGGAAAAACACACTACAGGCTGATCCAACTTTGATGTAATGTCCTTAAAACAAGTCAAAATGAGGCTCAGTAGTGTGTGTGGCCTCCACGTGCCTGTATGACCTCTCTACAACGCCTGGGCATGCTCCTGATGAGGTGGCAGATGGTCTCCTGAGGGATCTCCTCCCAGACCTGGACTAAAGCATCTGCCAACTCCTGGACAGTCTGTGGTGCTCCACGCCACGTTGGTGGGTGGAGCGAGACATGATGTCCCAGATGTGCTCAATTGGATTCAGGTCTGGGGAACGGGCGGACCAGTCCATAGCATCAATGCCTTCATCTTGCAGGAACTGCTGACACACTCCAGCCACATGAGGTCTAGCATTGTCTTGCATTAGGAGGAACCCAGGGCCAACCGCACCAACATATGGTCTCACAAGGGGTCTTAGGATCTCATCTCGGTACCTAATGGCAGTCAGGCTACCTCTGGCGAGCACATGGAGGGCTGTGCGGCCCCCCAAAGAAATGCCACCCTACACCATTACTGACCCACTGTCAAACCGGTCATGCTGGAGGATGTTGCAGGCAGCAGAACGTTCTCCTTGGCATCTCCAGACTCTGTCACGTCTGTCACATGTGCTCAGTGAGAACCTGCTTTCATCTGTGAAGAGCACAGGGTGCCAGTGGCGAATTTGCCAATCTTGGTGTTCGCTGGCAAATGCCAAACGTCCTGCACGGTGTTGGACTGTAAGCACAACCCCCACCTGTGGACGTTGGGCCCTCATACCACCCTCATGGAGTCTGTTTCTGATCGTTTGAGTAGACACATGCACATTTGTGGCTTGCTGGAGGTCATTTTGCAGGGCTCTGGCAGTGCTCCTCCTGTTCCTCCTTGCACAAAGGCGGAGGTAGCGGTCCTGATGCTGGGCCTCCTCCACGTCTCCTGATGTACTGGCCTGTCTCCTGATAGCGCCTCCAAGCGCTGGACACTACGCTGACAGACACAGCAAACCTTCTTGCCACAGCTCGCATTGATGTGCCATCCTGGATGAGCCACTTGTGTGGGTTGTAGACTCCGTCTCATGCTACCACTAGAGTGAAAGCACCGCCAGCTTTCAAAGTGACCAAAACATCAGCCAGAAAGCATAGGAGCTGAGAAGTGGTCTGTGGTCACCACCTGCAGAACAACTCCTTTATTGGGGGTGTCTTGCTAATAGCCTATAATTTCCACCTGTTGTCTATTCCATTTGCACAACAGCATGTGAAATTGATTGTTAATCAGTGTTGCTTCCTAAGTGGACAGTTTGATTTCACAGAAGTGTGATTGACTTGGAGTTACATTGTGTTGTTTAAGTGTTCCCTTTATTTTTTTGAGCAGTGTATAAATAGGCCATGAACTCTTGCTTTTCAGCCCCCAGTAACCACCAACGGAGGGCAAGTTGTACAAAAACAAAGTGCAGAGCCATTTAACCTATTAAAGACCCTCTTGTGCCTCACTGATAATGTATAATTAAGGATTTGCACTGCCTAGCTGCTGTATTGATGGTGACGTGGGACCTAATTCAGACCTGATTGCAGAAGCAAAATTGTTCTCTAATGGGCACAACCATGTGCACCACAGGTGGGGCAGATATAACATGTACAGAGTGAGTTAGATTTGGGTGGGGTGTGTTCAAACTGAAATCTAAATTTCAGTGTAAAAATAAAGCAGCCAGTATTTACCCTGCACAGAAACAAAATAACCCAGCTAAATCTAACTCTCTCTGCACGTTACATCTGCCCCACCTGCAGTGCACACGGTTTTGCCCATTAGAGAAGAAATTTGCTGCTGCGATCAGATCTGAATTAGGCACTTAGTTACTTCTCATCCGATGAACTCTATCAGCCAATTAGAGTTCACTGAACTTCTATAAATTCTGATGTTGGGATTCATTCCAGTAGAAATACCCAGAAGAGGTAATGACAGAGCAGGTTGCTTTGTCTTATGAAGATCAAGTATACAAAATCTACTAGCAGGTCTGAGAACGTTACAAGACAAACATTATAGGGCAGATTAGTCATAAATTGAAATAAAATAAAGCCATTGTTTTTAAAAGAAGTTGTGCTTCCAGACAGCTGAAATGTGCACAAGAACAAGCAGTCATAGCCAACCCTCAGGAGCGGACCCAGAAGAAAATGAAAGGGGGGGCACCATGATAGGGAAACGGTAATAGTTATATTTACATGCACCCAAGGCACAAGTGCTCCCAGATAAGGGGTGTAGTATCACAGGGGGCGTGGCCTCACAGAATATGCAATCAGGTAATGATTGGCTGTAGGAGCGCATCCTGGTTTATTGCCAATGTTTCACCCTGAGGAAAAGGCTGATTGGGCCTTAAAATGTTGGTCACCTGTTCCATTAGTTATGGGAGCCTGGAAGGCACCCCAGCACAATATAATTATTAAAGTTTTTAGTTGGTGGTGGCAGATGCAGCATACCTTGTTTTGGGCACTGCGTAGAGACTCAGACTGCAGGACATCTTTGATTAGCAGAAGCAGCCAGCTGGATCTCCAACAAGCAGCATAAGACATCTGCAGGACAGCCCTGTCACAATCACACGGGCCGCCTTCTCAAAGCTGAGGCTGAGTTTGACTGCACCTAGCATGGTGGTAAAGGAGGTGGAGGAGAAAGCGCTGGGAAACTGTGAGGTGCAGAGAGGGCTAATGAAGCCTTCTGCGCCGTCATAAGTAACAGTCTTACTCGATGCTGGCAATTGAACCCCACACCTTGGCTGGACTCTGGCCGGCTGGCAGTGGGGTAGGTAGCTTGCGGTGTGAGCAGGGGGAGGTTACCACACGGACTTGCTGTTAGAGCCACGGTGGGTCCTAGTGCCTGCCGGCTCTTTTATCAAATCTGACTGACGGAAATAGCAGTAGTGCTGCTGCTGTTGTTCTCCTTTTGAAAAAAAAAAGAAGTCAGAAATGACAGGAGGGGGGGGGGGGGCACGGGCCCGAGTGCGCCCCCCCCTGGATCCGCCTATGCCAACACTGGTAATGGCATCAGCAAGTGGGATGAACAGCGTGAGGTCACTCTGCAAATACTCCTACTAAAGGGTTCTTCTAGGAGGGTTGTACAGTGCACCTGGAAAGTATTCACAGCGCTTCACTTTTCCCACATTTTGTTATGTTACAGCCTTATTCCAAAGTGGAATAAATTCAATTTTACGTTCAAAATTCTACACCCAATACCCCATAATGACAATCTGAAAAAAGTTTTTTTTTTTTTTTTTTTTTGCCACCACCATGCTTCACTGTAGGGATGGTATTGGCCTGGTGATGAGCAGTGCCTGGTTTCCTCCAAACATGACGCATGGCATTCACGCCTAAGAGTTCAATCTTTGTCTCATCAGACCAGAGAATTTTGTTTCTCATGGTCTGAGAGTCCTTCAGGTGCATTTTGGTAAACTCCAGGCGGGCTGCCATGTGCTTTTTACTAAGGAGTGACTTCCGTCTGGCCAAACTACCATACTGGCCTGATTGGTGGATTGTTGCAGAGATGGTTGTCCTTCTGGAAGGTACTACTCTCTCCTCAAAGGAATGCTGTAGCTCTGACAGAGTGACCATCGGGTTTTTGGTCACTTCCCTGACTATGGCCCTTCTCTCCCGATCGCTCAGTTTAGACGTCTGGCCAGCTCTAGGAATAGTCCTGGTGGTTCCGAACTTCTTCCATTTACGGATGATGGAGGCCACTGTGCTCATTGAGACCTTGAAAGCAGCAGATATTTTTCTGTACCCTTCCCCAGATTTGTTCCTCGAGATAATCCTGTTTCAGAGGTCTACAGACAATTCCTTTGACTTCACGCTTGGTCTATGCTCAGACATGCACTGTCACGTGTGGGACCTTATATAGACAGGTGTGTGCCTTTCCAAATCATGTCCAATCAACTGAATCTACTACAGGTGGACTCCAATTAAGCTGTAGGAACATCTCAGGGATGATCAGTGGAAACAGGATGCACCTTAGCTCGATTTTGAGCTTCATGGCAAAGGCTGTAAATACTTATGTACATGTGATTTGTTAGTTTTTTATTTCTAATAAATTTGCAAAAATCACAGAAAACCTTTTTTCACATTATCATTATGTGGTATTGTGTTTAGAATTTTCAGGGAAAAATTAATTTATTCCATTTAGGAATAAGGTTGTAACATAACAAAATGTGAAAAAAGTGAAGCACTGTGAATACTTTCCAGATACACTGTAAGCAGAGTTCTGGCTTTCAGATGTGGCAAAACGTTTGGTGGTTTGACAAAGTCACAGTGAAACTTTTTAGCCTGGATCCAAAGCAGTATGCATGCCAAACATGAAGCAGTATACATTGACCATTGAATGGTGCATTGTCAGATGAAACCTGGTTACCCATTGCCATAAAGCTGAAACTGGGAAGGAAGAGTGTTTTCTTAACAGGACAATGATACAACACACACTGCAATACTGATGCTGGAGTGAGTTAAAATAAAGACAATGAATGTCCTTGGGTAGCCCGAACAGAATGGCTTTAATCCCTGTGGAAAGACCTCTAATTTGCAGAACATCGTCGCTTGTCTATTCACCTTACCCAGCTACAGCAGACTTGCTCATTGGTAAATATTGCTTTGTCTTTGTATTCAAAGTTGATACAAACTTATTTGAAAAACCTTCAGGCTGACAAAGGTGGTTCAACTAATTACCAAGGAGATCTATAACTCTAACATTACATTTCTGCTTCTACATTTTCATTGGTTTACTTACCCTTAGAGAAACCTGGATATTGACAAAACGTGGTAGGCATACTTACTGTACTTTCACCTACCTCTTCCACATAGACTTTTTATTGCTGGATTGTACTATTTCCTGTGGATTTATCCCCTTCTGGGCTTGATAGTAATTCCACATCCTTTGGAACAGAAAGCTATGTTTATGTACATCTTATTTTCTCTTACGTCCTAGAGGATGCTGGGGTCCACATTAGTACCATGGGGTATAGACGGGTCCACTAGGAGCCACTGGCACTTTAAGAGTTTGAGAGTGTGGGCTGGCTCCTCCCTCTATGCCCCTCCTACCGGACTCAGTTTAGAAAATGTGCCCGGAGGAGCCGGTCACAGCTAGGGGAGCTGCTAGAGCTTCTTTAGTTTTATTATTTTTCTAAGAGTAAGTTAAGCACAGGGAGGCTGCTGGCAAGAGCCTCCCTGCTTCGTGGGACTTGAGGGGGGGGGGGGGGGGGGGGGGAGTAGTGTCTGCCCTGAGGGGTTTTGAGCCGCTATCTCCGCTGACAGGACATTAGCTCCTGAGGGTGATGATCGTTAGCCACCCCAGGCGACCGCTCACTCCTGCAGCATGCCACCACCCCCTAACAGAGCCAGAAGAATTCCGGTGGCGAGTGAGTCACCGGCCCCCTCAGCAAGCGGGGAGCCGGTGTTCCGGTGGCTCAGTGGTACATAGTGCGGCGCTGTGAGGGGCGCCCTGAGCCAGCGCCTATACCCTACACTCCTCAGCAAGCCTGTCAGGGACGTCGGTTACACTGCCAGCAGAAATCCTCAGGCCAGGATAAAGAATTGAAGAGCGGGAAGCAGCGCCATGTTCAGGGGGCGAAGCTTCTCCTCAGAGTGGACCCAGCAGTGTTCAGCGCCACTTTCCTGCTTGCAGATCCTGTACAGAGACGCTGACGGGAGAGCTGTCCCTCCAAGCAACTCCAGCTATCCTGTGCAGTACCAGTGGGTTGTAGAAGGAGGGTGGGGGGGGGGGGGGGGAGGCTGTGTAAATACTGTGCAGTCTATTAAGGTACACAGTAAGCGCTAGGTAGTTGTATTATATCTACCTCAGTAACGCTGTGTGTGGGTTGGCTCCAATCTCTGTGTCTCTCTGTGGCATGCATGGGGGGAAACTGTGTCTGACATTTCCCTGTGTGTGTGTGTGTGTGTGTGTGTGTGTGTGTGTGTGTGTGTGTGTGTGTGTGTTGTTTCACATAGCCATGTCTAGGGACTCTGTGTCATATGCTGCATAGAATGTTTTCTCTCAGTAGGAATCCATTCCATGTACACAGGAATGTAATGTTTTGTTTCAGATCCCAATTAAGTGGTTATCCTCTATTAAAGGGATGATCTCTCAGATCTCTACCAGGGTAGCTCATACTGAGACTGAAACTCAGGTGTCAAAGAACTCTATGGCACTCTGGTCAGGTTCTGTTCATATTCCTGCAAAATCCCCTAGTATGTTCCCATAGAAACGTGCACTTGCCCAGATTATGCAAGATACTGACTCTGATACAGCAGACGGTGATGGGGACGTGCTGAGGGGGGCGGCATCCCTTGTAAAGGGGGTGCAGCTCATGATTGAGGCCGTTAGAGATGTGTTAAACATTACTGACACGCCACCTGAGTAGGTTGAGGAGGCTTACTTCACTGATAGTAAGAAAGCTTCGCTAACCTTCCCTGCGTCAAAAGAATTAAACGCTATATTTGAAAAATCCTGGGAAAACCCGGAGAAAAAATTCCAGATCCCAAAAAGGGTTCTGGTTGCTCTTCCCTTCCCTGAGGAGGATAGGAAAAAAATGGGAAAACCCACCCATAGTTGACGCATCTATCTCCAGACTGTCTAAAAAGGTGGTTTTACCTGTCCCTGTATCTACCGCGTTAAAAGAACCGGCTGATCGTAATATTGACGCTACACTCAAATCCATATACACTGCTTCAGTAGTGGCGTTAAGGCCCACTATTGCCTGTGCATGGATTCCTAAAGCCACAGTAAAGTGGTTAGGCACATTACTAGAGGATTTGTATACAATGGATAGAAGTGACATTGAATTGTTTTTACGTAACACACAGGATTCTGCTGGGTTCATGGGGGAATCCATGAAGGACCTGGGTATGCTGACTGCACGGATACCTTCCATGTCGGTCTCAACTCGCAGGGGACTCTAGCTACGCCAATGGTCTGCAGACGCGGAATCCAGGAGAAGTGTAGAGAACCTACCCTACAAAGGTCAGGCTCTTTTTGGGGAAGCGTTGGATGCGTGGATTTCCACGGCAACCACGAGTAAGTCACCTTTCCTTCCCTCTGCTATACCTTCTACGAAGAAACCATTTTCTTCAGCTGTGTCGCAGTCCTTTCAGACTGCTAAAGCAAAAAAGTCCAAGCCTCCTACCACTTTATTTAGAGGTGGTCGTGCAAAATCCAAAAAGCCTGTACCCGCAGGCTCCCAGGACCAGAAACCTGCTTCTGGTTCTCAAAATCCTCAGCATGACGGTGGACCGCACAGCCTGAAGGATGGGCTGGTGGGTGCAAGACTCAAACATTTCAGACACGTCTGGGTGTCACCCGGCCTGGATCCCTGGGTACAGGATATTGTGTCCCAGGGGTACAGACTGGAGTTTCAAAAACTCCCGCATCACCGATTCATCAAATCAGGCTTGCCAGCTTTGCTGACAGACGGGAAGCCATCCTAAAATTGGAAAAGTCAGAGGTCATTATCCCAGTTCCACCTCATATGCGAAACAAGGGTTTTTATTCAAGCCTTTTCCTGGTACCGAAACCGGATGTTTCGGTCAGACCAATTTTGAACTTGAAATCGTTGAACCCTTACCTGAGGGTGTTCAAATTAAAAATGGAGTATCTCAGAGCAGTGATTTCAGGTCTAGAGGAGGGAGAGTTCCTGGTATCCCTGGATATCAAGGATGCGTACCTCCACATTCCGATGGCTTATCTCAGAATTGCACTATTAGACAGTCACTATCAATTTCAGGTACTGCCATTTGGCCTCTCCACAGCACCGAGGGTGTTCCCCAAGGTGATGGCGGAGATGATGGCTCTCCTCCGCAGACAGGGGGTGAACATAATCCCATATCTGGATGATCTGCTGATAAAGGCATCGTCCTGGGAGAAGTTGTTGCAGTCCATTGTTCTCACAACTCATCTGCTCAGGGAACATGGTTGGATCCTGAACCTTCCAAAGTCACCTTTGGAGCCGACAAGGAGATTGTCTTTTCCGGGGATGATCCTTGACACGGAAGTGCAGAGGGTGTTTCTGACGGAGAAGAAAGCGTTGGTGATTCAAACAATGGCCCGGGATGTCCTGAAGCCAACCTGGGTATCGGTTCATCAGTGCATTCGCCTTCTGGGGAAGATGGTTGCCTCCTACGAGGCTCTACAGTACAGAAGGTTTCATGCTCGATCCTTCCAACTGGATCTCCTAGACAAATGGTCGGGTTCTCACCTACAAATGCACCAGAGGATACGTCTGTCGCTTCACGTCTGTCGCTGAAAGCCAGGATTTCACTTCTCTGGTGGCTGCAAATGCCTCACCTTCTGGAGGGCCGCAGGTTTGGGATTCAGGACTGGGTCCTTCTTACCACAGATGCAAGTCTCCAGGGCTGGGGCGCAGTCACTCAGGGGGAAACCTTCCAAGGAAGGTGGTCAAGCCTGGAATCCAGGTTTTAAATAAACATTCTGGAACTAAGAGCCATCTTCAACGGTCTTCTCCAAGCGGCTCATCTTCTGTGAGATCGAGCCGTTCAAGTGCAGTCAGACAATGTAAGGACGGTGGCCTACATAAACCGACAGGGCGGAACGAAGAGCAGAGCTGCAATGTCAGAGGTAACACCAATCATCCTCTGGGCAGAAAAGCATGCGGTGGCGCTGTCAGCAATCTTCATTCCGGGAGTAGACAACTGGGAAGCGGACTTCCTCAGCAGACACAATCTCCATCCAGGAGAGTGGGGACTCCATCCGGAGGTGTTCACAGAGGTAACAGATCTTTGGGGTGTACCTCAAATAGACATGATGGCCTCCCGTCTCAACAAGAAGCTTCGGAGGTATTGTTCCAGGTCAAGAGATCCGCAAGCCGTGGCGGTGGATGCCCTAGTGACTCCGTGGGTGTTCCAGTTGGTGTACGTGTTTCCTCCATTTCCACTCATTCTAAGAGTTCTAAAACTCATAAGGAGAACAAGAGTTTAGGCAATCCTCATTGCTCCGGACTGGCCAAGAAGGGCTTGGTACGTGGATCTTCTGGGTCTTCTGCTGGAAGATCCCAGGCCTCTTCCTCTTCGGGAATACCTACTGCAACAGGGGCCATTTGCTTATCAAGACTTACCGCGGCTACGTTTGACGGCATGGAAGTTGAACGCCAGATATTAGCTCGGAAGAGCATTCCAAGCAAGGTTATTCCTACCCTGATGCAGGCTAGGAAAGGAGTAACATCTGAACATTACCATCGCATTTGGAAAAAGTATGTCTCTTGGTGTGAATCCAAGAAGTTTTCTACGGTGGAGTTTCAACTGGGACGGTTTCTCCTCTTCCTGCAAGCAGGTGTGGATATGGGCCTGAGGTTGGGATCCGTGAAGGTCCAGATTTCGGCCTTATCCATTTTCTTCCAGAAACAGCTGGCTTCCCTCCCTGAGGTCAGACTTTCTTGAAAGGGGTTCTGCATATCCAGCTACCCTGCGATCTTAACGTGGTGTTACAGTTCCTTCAATCGGATTGGTTCGAGCCTCTACAGGAGGTTGAGGTCAAGTTTCTCACGTGGAAGGCTGTCATATTGCTGGCCTTAGCTTCTGCTAGACGTGTGTTGGAGTTGGGGGCTTTGTCTTGTAAAAGCCCCTACTTGGTCTTCCATGAAGATAGAGCTGAGCTACGGACACGTCAGCAGTTCCTTCCGAAGGTTGTGTCGGCATTTCATATGAATCAACCTATTGTGGTGCCAGTGGCTAGTGACTCCTCAATTTCATCAAAGTCCTTGGATGTTGTAAGGGCTCTGAAAATCTATGTGAAGAGGGCTGCTCGTCACAGAAAATCGGACTCTCTGTTTGTCCTGTATGATCCCAAGAAATATGAGTGTCCTGCTTCTAAGCAGACTAGATCTCGCTGGATCAGGTTCACTATCCAGCATGCTTATTCTATGGCAGGATTGCCGTGTCGTATGTCTGTTAAGGCCCACTCTACTCATAAGGTGGGTTCTTCCTGGGAGGCTGCCGGGGGTGTGTCAGCTTTACAGCTTTGCCGAGCGGTTACTTGGTCTGGGTAGAACACGTTTGCTAAGTTTTACAGGTTCGATACGTTGGTGTCTGAGGACCTGAAGTTTGGTCAATCAGTTCTGCAGGAGCCTCCGCGCTCTCCCTCCCATTCTGGGAGCTTTGTTACATCCCCATGGTACTAATGTGGACCCCAGCATCCTCTAGGACAGAGGTTCTCAAACTCGGTCCTCGGGGGCCCACACAGTGCATGTTTTGCAGGTCTCCAAACAGAATCGCAAGTAAAATAATTAGCTCCACCTGAGGACCTTTTAAAATGTGTCAGTGAGTAATTAATACACCTGTGCACCTGCTGGGTTACCTGCAAAACATGCACTGTGTGGGCTCCCGAGCAGAGCTGTCTTAACAGCAGTGTAGGCCCCTGGGCACAGCAATGCACTGGGGCCCCTCTACTCACCCATCAGCGGTAGGGGTGGGGGGTGCTGTCAGCGGCAGCTTTGATGTTCCGCGGGGGGTAGGGGGGTTCTATCTTTTGCTCATCATGTAGGACCTGGAGAAATAATTTCTGCTAATTTCTCCTTTACTGCACAAATGGGGCGGGAAGGAGAACACTAAACTGTAGAAGGGGACATTGTGCTGAATGAAGGGGCCTGGTACATGGCTTCCAGGGTGGTAGGGGGGTGCTTAATACACAGGGGAGGGGTGATTAGTGGAGAGGGCTTAATATTTATCATTTCTGGGAGTTAGGGCAGCTTGCTTTACTGCAGATATCTCCAGTTCCTGGAATTAGATTTCTTAGCTTTAATGGGTTAAAAAAAACGAGAGAGTGCCACCTTTCAGGAGGTACTGGGGACTTGGGGATCAGACTTCAGGAGCCAGAGCAATCCACCAACAAAAATATAAAACTGCATACCAGGCGTGTGGAGCTGGAGCAGAGACCAACTGCTTGAAGGCTGATATCTCTGGTTCTGGGCATACTAGAGACAAGCGGTCAGTGTCCACTGAAAGGGGAGAGTCCCAGCTTTTGGAGAGTACCTCAGAAAAACTGTAAGTCAGACAGAACCCTAGATATCTGGCTGGGAAGAATAATTAACAGGCTTGGATGGGGACCACTGCTTTGAAGTCGGATATCTCCGGTTCCCCAGGGCCGATTTTCAAAAATCTGGTACCCCTGGAAAGAGGGGACCCTCAGCTATCAGCCTAGGGCCCTTTTACTCCTAGGGCCCTTGGGCAAGAGCCCATTGAGCCCATACGAAAAGACGGCCCTGCTCCCGAGGACCGAGTTTGAGAACCTCTGCTCTAGGACGTAAGAGAAAATAGGAATTTAATTACCTACCGGTAAATCCTTTTCTCATAGTCCGTAGAGGATTCTGGGCGCCAGCCCAGCTCTTCGTGATCCTGCAGTGGTTGTTTAACTCAGTACTGCTCCATTCTTGGTTAAGTACTGTTTGGTTACTTGGTTAAGTAATATTGTTCAGCTGTTGCTGATTTTTCAAGCTGGTTAGCTTGGTTTGCCTTGTATGTGTGAGCTAGTGTGAATCTCGCCACTATCTGTGTAAAATCCTTCTCTCGACGTTGTCGGTCTCCTCGGGCACAGTGTCTGGACTGAGTCTGGTAGGAGGGGCATAGAGGGAGGAGCCAGCCCACACTCTCAAACTCTTAAAGTGCCAGTGGCTCCTAGTGGACCCGTCTATATCCCATGTTAATAATGTGGACCCCAGCATCCTCTACGGACTACGAGAAAATCCTATTTTTGTATGTTGTTAAATAAGTGTTTGTAAACTGACATACTGCACTATGGAGATGTCTTTACACAGTTATATGACCCGTCTGTGAGACTTGGTGGGATACAGACACAGTGTAATAATGAATTGGTCGCATGTGATAAAGCACTGAACAGGTGAGCTGTTACCTGCAAAGCCAAAGTCTACTGATACACCCTAAAAAAGTGTATATCTGGTATGCATAGTGCTATGAATTGAACTGCTATATTTTGTTCTACAGTAATATATTACACTATACCAACTCACCAATCAGTTTATTGAAGAACTGAGGTCCTAGGAAGTATTCAATATCACCCCAATTACTGGTAAGTGACTGTATCATTAATGTCTTCACAATTGTATTGGCGTGTCTTTTATGCATAACCAAGTATAAAGGAATAGTACTGTGAATGTGCCCAAATGGAAAATCGGATCAAAATTTGGATTGCACCTCTAGTGAGTAGAATTATATAAACCACAAAAATGGTCCTGTCCCTTTTCACCGTATCTGCTACGGGTGCTCCTCGGATAATGCCAAGAACCACGGATTAATATTTACTTACATTAAGACGTCTCAAATTTACAGCTCTATAGAATTACCAAATTGTTAACACTCATTTATATTCACAACTGTAAACAATCAGAAACTCCCGTGCGAAGAACGGGTGGAAAAGCTAAAATATATATGTCTATAGTATATATACACACACAGTATGTCCAGCTGTTTATCACAAACATTAATCCACCTTTAGAGCACAAGTTAAGGATGCATTGGAGAGGAAGATACCTTTATACAATAAGTATGAGATGGTGTACACATCTCAGCTTCTGGAGAGACAAACATAGTTTGGATGAAAAATAAATCTAATTCTGTTTTACATATAGTTGGCAGTGTTGGGCTTGCTGGAGGACATTAAGGTATTTCTATAGGTCACACTTAGTTATGCTAGACCGAACTTAGCAAAGACTGAAAGGAGCCCGCCATTCTTTCATCTAATCGGTGAATGGAAGAGATTAATAATAGTATTTTAATTACCTACCGGTAAATCCTTTTCTCACAGTCCGTAGGGGACACTGGGAATCCATTTAGTACCATGGGGTATAGATGGGTCCACTAGGAGCCTTGGGCACTTAAGGAATTTGATAGTGTGTGCTGGCTCCTCCCTCTATGTCCCTCCTACCAGACTCAAGTCTAGGAAACTGTGCCGAGGAGACGGACATACTTGGAGAGAAGGATAGATAAGGAAAGTGGTGAGATTACGAACCAGCACACAGAACAATAGGAAAGCCATGCTAACCAAACTTTAACCATGATCAGCAACAGCTGAACAAACCAGAATCCTTAGCCAAGAAACAGTGCAAGAAGAATGAAGCACCGGGCGGGCACCCAGTATCCCCTACGGACTACGAGAAAAGGATTTACCGGTAGATAACTCAAATCCTATTTTCTCTTACATCCTTGGGGATACTGGGAATACATTTAGTACCATGGGGAAGTACCAGAGCTCCCAAACTGGGTGGGAGAGTGCTGAGGTTCCTGCAAAACTTGACCAAACTGAAGGTCCTCAGAGGCCAAAGTATCGAATTTGTAAAACTTTGCAAATGTATTAGAACCTGACCAAGTAGCTGCTCGGCAGAGCTATAAAGCCGAGACACCCCGGGCAGCCACCCAAGAAGAACCCACCGACCTAGTAGAGTGGGAATATACTGATTTTGTAACGGGCAATCCTGCCGGGAATAAGCATGCTGGATAATGAGCCTGATCCAGCGTGCAATAGACTGCTTTGAAGCAGGACACCCAATTTTATTGGGATCATAGAAAACGAACAGCAAGTCAGATTTATGTGTGACGAGCTGTACTCTTTACGTACACCTTCAAGGCCCTCACAACATCCAGAGACTTTAAAGTAGCAGAGGTGTCCGTTACAGCCGAAACCACAATAGGTTGGTTGATGTGAAACGTGGACACCACCTTAGGAAGAAATTGCTGACAAGTTCTGAGTTCAGCTCTGTCCTCATGAAAAATTAAGTAGAGGCTCTTGTGAGACAACGCCCCTAGCTCTGACACACATATTGCTGAAGTCAAAAGTGTGACGTCTTCCATGTAAGGTACTTTACATCAACCTCCTGTAGCAGTTCAAACCAGTCCGTTTGGAGGAACTGCAGCACCAAATTGAGATCCAAAGGTGCCATGGGAGGCACAAAGGGAGGCTGGATGTGTAGAACACCTTTCAAGAACGTCTGGACCTCAAGGAAAGAAGCCAATTGTTTCTGAAAGTAAATAGACAAGACCGAATTCTGGACTTTCATTGAGCCTAGGCGTAGGCCCACATCCACCCCCAACTGCAGAAAAAGCAGGAGACGTCCCAGATGAAATTCCACCGCAGAATATTGTCTGCTCTCACACCAAGATACATACTTCTTCCATATACGGTGGAAATGTTTAGACGTTCTCCCCTTCTTGGCTTGGATCATAGTCAGTTTGACCTTGGCAGGAATCCCTCTCCTGGCTAGAATCAGCCATTCAACTTCCATTCTGTTAAATGTAGCCGCGGTAAGTCTTGACAGACGAACGGGCCCTGTTGCAGAAGTTCCTCGCGAAGAGGTAGAGGCCACAGTTGTTCGATCAGCATTTCGAGAAGATCCGCATACCAGGCCCTTCGAGGCCAGTCCGAAGCAATGAGGATTACTTGAACCTTTTCCCTTTTTTTTCTTTTCAGAATTCTTGGGATCAGAGGAAGTGGAGGAAACATGTACACCAGCTGGTAGACCCACGGAGTTGTCAGAGCGTCTACAACCACTGCTTGTGGGTCCCCGGACATGGAACAGTACCGCTTGAGCTTCTTGTTGAGTCAAGAGGCCATCATGTCGATCTGTTGATAACCCCACCAACGTGTCAACCAATGGAACATCTCCGAGTGGGGGCCCCACTCCCATGGGTGCAGGTCGTGTCTGCTGAGGAAGTCTGCTGCCCAGTTGTCTACTCCCAGAATGAAGACCGCCAACAATACCACGGCGTGTTTTTCTGCCCAGAGGAGAATT
Organism: Pseudophryne corroboree; assembly: GCF_028390025.1. Taxonomy (NCBI): domain Eukaryota; kingdom Metazoa; phylum Chordata; class Amphibia; order Anura; family Myobatrachidae; genus Pseudophryne; species Pseudophryne corroboree. The sequence continues at coordinate 319,916,355 of NC_086448.1, read as the reverse complement.
CTTAACACCTCTGACTTTGCTGCTCTGCTTTTCGTTCCACCCTGTCAGTTTATGTACGTTACTGCCATTACATTGTCCGACTGGACCTGAATGGCCTGATTCCGAAGTATAGATGAGGCCTGCAGAAGGGCATTTTAGATTGTCCTGAGTTCTAGGATGTTTATTGGAAGGACGACTTCCCGACCTGACCATCTTCCTTGAAACTGCACTCCCTGGGTGACTGCTCCCCAACCTCTGAGGCTTGCGTCTGTGGTTAGCAGAATGCAATTCTGAATCCCGAACCTCGACGAGGTGAGAGGTCTGTAGCCACCACAGAAGGGAGATTCTGGCTCTTGGCGACAGACAAATTCTCTGGTGAATGCAGAGATGCTCCGAGATCTGGGTTGGCTTCAGAACAGCTCAAACCACCGGCTCCCTGGACGGTGCCTTTGTCAGAAGATCATCCAGGTACGGAATTATGTTCACTCCCAGTTTGCGGAGTAGAAACATCATCTCTCCCATCACCTTGGTGAACACTCTCTGTGTCATGGAGAGACCAAATGGCAGGGCCTGGAACTGGTAGTGGCAGGCCTGCACTGCAAATCGTAATTAAGTCTGATGAGGTGGCCAGATTGGGATGAGAAGGTATGCATCCTTGATATCCGAGGACACTAGGAATTCCCCCTCCTCCAGACCTGAGATCACCGCTCTCAGAGACTTGAATTTGAACACTCGTAAGTACAGATTCAACGACTTGAGGTTCAAAATCTTACCGAACCGTCTGGTTTCGGTACTACAAACAAGTTGGGATAATGTCCCATGTTTTGCAGATGAGGTGGAACTGGAACAATGACCCGAGTCTGTACCAGTTTTTAAATGCCATCCTGCAAGGTTATACTTGCCTCTTGTGAAACTGGTAAGCCTGATTTGAAGAATCTGTGAGGTGGGAGCTCCTGAAACTCCAGTCTGAAGCCCTGGGAAATAAATTCTATGACGCAGGGATTCTGGCAGGACCCTGTTCAGATGTGACTGAAAAATTTTAGTCGGGCTCCCACCTGCCAGTCCTCCAGGCATCTTGAGCTCTGTTCCTGTGACCTGGCAGTTGCTGGTTTGCGTGGTTTACCTCTAGCGCCTCTGGTGGCTGTAGAAGAACCTCTGGTTTTGCTCTTAAACTTGTCAGTCTGAAAGGACTGAGTAAGCCTTCCTGGCTGGGGGAGCTGCAGAAGGAAGCTACCTGCAGTAGCTTTGGAGATCCATTTGTCTGGTTCATCTCCAAATAAGGCCCCTCCTGTGAAGGGTAGGCCTTCCACACCTTTTCTGGAGTCCGCGTCAGCCGTCCACTGGCGTAGCCATACACCTCTGCGAGCTGACACTGCCATAGCAATGGTGCATGCATTAAGAAAGACTGTTTCTTTTCTGGCTTCCATCATAAAATTTGCAGAGTCCTGTATATGTTGCAGTAGTAAAATAATCTCCCCGAGGCAAGGTCCCTAACCCCTCAAGTAGGTTACCCGACCATTTGGCGATGGCCTTAGTAACCCACCCACATGCTATAATGGGTCTCTGGGCCACCCCAGAAGCTGTATACAAAGATTTGAGTGTAGTCTCAATTCTACGATCAGCCATCTTTTAGGGAGGCTGCACCTGGGACAGGCAATACAATTTTCCGTGACAGCCTAGAGACTGATGCATCCATTGTGGATTTTCCCATTTTTTCCTATCCTCAGGAGGAAAAGGAAAAGATATCAACCTTTTAGGGATTTGAAATTTCCTATCAGGATTAACCCATGGATCTTCAAACGGTATTTAATTCCCTTGACACAGGAAAAGTGGCTGAGGATTTCTTTTTTATATTAAAATAAGATTCCTCAGTCTGCTCTGTCACCTTATCAGGGATATGCAGAACTTCTCTGATAGCTTCCATGAGAGCCTCTATTCCCTGTGACAGAGTAGCCTCCCCCACCTCTGAGTCCACCTCCACCTCCTCTATGTCTGACCCTTCCTCATCAGAGTCAGACTGCAGAATATGGGCATAAAAGACGAAATTTTTCTCCTAATGGAGTCCAGCCAAGCTGGCTCTGCCCCGCTAGTCTCAGAGGGTACACTGCACTGAGTACACTTTAGTGAACCCCCTGGAGAAGAGAACACTGTGCCTTATATGAAACAAACTCTTTGCCTGACATGCTGTGACAGTACGTACACACACACACACACACACACACACAGGAACGGGTTAAATGCACAATTAACCCACAAAGAGCCCTTCCAGGGAGACACAGAGATAGTATGGAGCCAGCACACAGCGCCCTTACTGCTAATGCCAAGCTTAGCCGGGTCACAGACTAAGTAGCCAGATTGGTACACTAGTAAGCACTCCCCCCTGCTATGACCCCCTGGTACTGCTGAGGTAATCTGGAGTTTCTCCGGAGCAACTGCGCATCCCTGTCAGTCAGCGTCTGTGTCCACTGCAGAGGGAAAATGGCGCTGGTGAGCTGCTGGATCCGCTCATAGTGAAGCTCCGTCCCTTCAATGGCGCGCGGTCTTCCCACACTTTTTTTATACTGGCTGAGGTAATTTTAGTGCTTAAAATGGAGCAGAACCGTTTTAAGGCTGTGTTTGCCAGTTTGGGTACTGTGTACAGTGTACTGAGACACAGTTGTGTACTGAGTCTGTAATGCCAGTCTGGGTACTGTGTACACACGTAGTGTACTTAGACTCAGTTTGCTCCCTCAGAAGCGGTGCGTCCGCACTGTGTACTGAGTCTGGAGACCCAGCCGCCCCACGTAGAAGCCGCGCGTCTCCGTACGCTCATGCCGCCATAATGACTGGCGACCGGTAACCAGGATGCCGGCTTAGCACTCACCACTTTTCTATCTTCTGGCTCTGTTAGGGGTGGCGGCGTGCTGCGGGAATGTACGCTCACCGTGGTGGGGCTTGCGAATAGCTCCCTCAGGAGCTAGTGTCCTGTCAGCGGGGAATGGGACTATTAACCTTTCAAGAGGGGACGTCCCCCCCCCCCTCCCCCTAAGTCCCACGAAGCAGGCAGGCTGGTGCCATCCAGTCCTGCCGGAAAATAACAAACATACAAAATAAATGCGGAAAACTCTTCAGGAGCTGCCAGTAGGGGCGTAGGGAGGGCGGTTCCGGTGGAGCTCGAGCTCCAGGTGCCCAAGACAGTACAGGGTGCTGCAGCTCGACTCCGCCGGAACCTCTACCTGGCTGCATGCAGCTCACAGCCGCAGCTGTCAGTCACTGACAGCTGAGAGCCTGAGCTGCGTCAGCTCTCTACCTCACTCCTCCCCTCTGCGCTCTGTGACTTGCGTGTGATGTCATGACCTCACATGCATGGGCGGAGATGCGGCCAGACTCAGAGGGACTGCGGAGACAGAGCAGCAGCAGCAGTCGGGAAGCAGGAGCGGGGCAGGTGAGTATTGTTTTTATTGTTTGATTTTCTCTAGTGTTTGTAAGCGGCGCTACCACAATTACTCTGGGCACAGTTACAGGGGGCACAAGTACTGGGGGCACAACTACTGGGGGCAAATCTACAGGTGGCACAACTACTCCTGGCACAGCTACAGGGGGCACAACAACTCAAGGGAACATCTACAGGGGGCACATCTACTGGGGCAAATCTACAGGGGGCACAGCTACTGGGTCCATAACTACAGGGGGCATAACTGTGGCCATGCCCCTTCCCTATGAAGCCATGCTCCTATTTTTTGCCGTGCGCCTTCACCGCGCACTATGTTTGACCTATGGGTGTGTGTGTAGGTGGGGGGGGGGGGGGGGCACCAAAGGAAGCTTTCAACCTGGATGCCACAAAGTCTAGAACCGGCCCTGGTGGCCACGCCCTCAATTCAGTACAGGGGAGGGGGGTGCCAAAACATACCTTGCTCCAGGCACCATGACACCTTGCTACGCCTCTGGCTGCCAGCGATGTGACCGCCTCCTCCAGGTACATTTTCTAAACTGAGTCTGGTAGGAGGGGCATAGAGGGAGGAGCCAGCGCACACTATCAAATTCTTAAAGTGCCCACGGCTCCTAGTGGACCCTTCTATACCCCATGGTACGAAATGGATTCCCAGTATCCCCAAGGACGTAAGAGAAATAAAGCTGCCATTTTATAAATGGTAGTATCTTCCCAGGAACTTCCCAACATAACTGAAGTACACAGCTAGCGCAGAGTTGCGAAAATATTTTATGATAACTACACCTCACCATGTGACCCCCCCCTCACTCTGTCCCCTACAGTGGGAGCCTTTGGCAGGTAGAGGATGGGTGGCACACTGTGATTGTCTGACTTAGGACAGACCTTATACCATTATTATATAGATTGCTGCATAGCACAGATTGTCTTTTTGTGCAGTTAGAACTCAAAAAATTGCAGTATTAGTCTGTGATTGGGGCTCAATACCAAGTCCAGCACCAAATAAATCTTCAGCACTCTACTAACTTTATTTCTCTTATGTCCTAGTGGATACTGGGGAATTCTAGATTACCATGGGGTATAGATCGGGTCCACTGGAGCCCTCCACTTTAAGAAACTAACAGTGTGTGCTGGCTCCTCCCCTCTATGCCTCTCCTAGCAGACTCAGTTTAGAAAATGCGCCCAAGGAGCCGAGAGCATTCTGTTGCTCTCCAGAGAGTTTTCTTCAGACATTTATTTTAGTTTATTATTTTCAGGCACACTGGTTAGCAACCAGTCTGCCTGCGCCGTGGGACTTAAGGGGGGACCGAACCAACTACCTTAGAGTTAATGGTTCGTTATCCCAGCTGACAGGACACTGAGCTCCTGAGGTGATATTCTCACACTCCCAGAGAGTGAGCCCACGCCGGCAGCATACCACCACCCCCTTAACAGATGCCGAAGACAGAGGGACCACGACGCGGTGTGGCGAGTGTTACACCGGGGACACGGTTAGTGGGTCCCCAGTACATGATGGCGGCATGAGGGACGGTGTCCACCCGGCTCCATGCCACGGTGCACACTGACTACCCAGACTTGCAACAAGTAACTGGGTGCTCTCGTTTTTACACTGATTATAGACAGCCAGAGTGGGACTAGAAGGCAAACAATGCCATTTCCTGCTGCTGCAAAGGCTGCACGCGGACACTGCTTCTCCAGGACCCACTGAATCACCATTGTAAACTGGTATCAGGAGGTAATAGTGAGGGGAGAGCGCTAGTTCAGCGGTGTGTTGATTCCCATATCTCTCGCTGTATCACTCCTTTCAGGGTGGTCCGGGTTAGTGTACATATCTCACTAACACTGCTGTGTTTTCATACTAATCTGTGTACAAGCATGTCTGCAAATAAGTCTTTGGGGTAAATTTACTAAGGTGGGAGATTTTTAGAACTGGTGATGTTGCCCATGGCAACCAATCAGATTCTACTTACCATTTATCTAGCTGCTTCTAGCAGATAATACATATAATCTGATTGGTTGCTATGGGCAACATCACCAGTTCTAAAAATCTCCCACCTTAGTAAATTTACCCCCTTGTGTACTTTATGAAAAGTTAGGTTTACACCTTCCTCACAAGGTTCACTTATGTGTACCCAATGCTCAATTCCTTCACAGGTCAGTGATGTGCAGGCACCAGAGTGGATGGAATAATTTAAAACTTTGATTTCCAATATTAATTCAGAGTTAGCTATGGCTAAGCAAGAAAGGCAAGCCCTGAAACAAACTATGGATACGTTTATGGTAACTGCTGACTATCACAGACAGGCTCTTCAGCTCCCCATGTTGGTCTCTCACAAACGCACTCTTCCTCAATTGTTACAATCTGATTCTGAACTACCAGAGCTTGATGAGGAAGAGGTTGAGGTGAACGAGGATGATTCCCTGTCCCCGGGTGTTGAAGCCCTCATTTATGCCATTAGAGAGGTGCTTAACATTCCTAATAAGGAGGAAGAGCAGGCAGAGGAATAGTATTTTAATGTACAGCCTAAATCCTCTGCAACCTTCCCAATCTCTACGGAATTAGATTCCCTAGGGCAGCATGGATTAATCCTGACAAGAAGTTTATTACCCCTAAATGGGTATTGAATTCTTTCCCTTTCCCTGCAGAGGATAGGAAGGTCTGGAAAACCCAGCCGACAGTGGATACCTCTGTGTCCAGGCTGTCATATAAGATAGTTTTACCTGTATCTGGGGCTGTTTTCCTTAAAGACTCGACTGATTGAAACCACTCTTAAATCAATTTATACTGCAGCAGGGGCTGCCCAACGCCCTACCATAGTATGCGGCTGGATTTCTAGAGCCATGGTAAAATGGTCTGATGAAATTTTGAAAGGGTTGCTCACACTACCTCAGGAAGAGGAAGTTACGTTACTGCAACACATCCAAGATGCTGCAAACTTTATGAGTGAGGCTGTTAAAGAACTTAGTATCATTAACAGCCGTACTACTGCTATGGCAGTATCGGCTTGTAAAGCCCTGTGGCTACGTCAATGGTCAGCAGATGCAGATTCCCAAAAAGGGGTTGAAAACGTCTCTTTTTACAGGTGATGCCTTGTTTGGGGAAGAACTAAACAAGTGGATATCTCAGGCAACTGCTGGTAAATCTACATATCTGCCATCTGCTCCGCCACCTGCCAGGCGTCCCTATCCTGGACCCCCCTTGCAGTCCTTTCGGGTGGCCAGATTCAGAGGCAAAGCCAGAGGCGCCTCCAATGCTGCTAGAAGAACTCGTGGTAAGTACCGTAAACCAGCAGCTGCTGGACCTGCGGACCATGTCTCAGGATCCTCTTCCACGAAGCCCTCCGCGTGACGGTTGGCCCCAGCAGCAAGGCCAGTTTCAGGTAGGTGCTCGCCTTCAGCACTTCGCCCACATATGGGCAGAGTCCTGGAGGGATCCTTGCTGTGGGTGAGGGACCTCATATCACAAGGATATCGGCTGGAATTCCAGGAACTCCCTCCTCCCAGATTCTCCAGGTCAGTCTTACCAGCTTTTACAGGAAGCAAGGGTTTCCTTACAACAGGCAGTGCAAAAACTGCTTTCTACAGGAGTTACTGTTCCAGTACCTCCTCAAAAGCACACAAAGGGGTTTTACTCAAGTCTCTTGTGATTCCGAGGCCGTACCGAGCCGTCCGGCTTATCTTGAATCTCAAATCCCTGAACCCGTATCTTCGGGTGTTCAAATTCAAGATGGAATCCCTGAGAGCAGTGATAGCGAATCTGGAGGGGGAAGTTTCTGGTGTCCCTGGATATAAAGGACGCATACCTGCATATCCCAATTTGGCCCCCTCACCAGGGTTCCTCAGGTTCGCGATTCTGGACCAACATTTCCAGTTTCAGGCATTACCCTTTGGTCAATCCACAGCCCCGAGGGTTTTCACAAAAGTCATGGCGGAAATGATGCGGCAGTTGCGCATGAGGGGTGTCCAAATAATTCCATACCTGGACGATCTCCTGATAAAGGCGGTGTCCAAGGAACCGCTACTGCACAGTACAGACGGATGGATACTCAGTTTCCAGAAATCTCACTTGGAACCGTCTCAGAGAATTCAGTTCCTGGGGATGAGCCTGGAGACGGTATCTCAGAAGGTTTACCTTCCTATGGACAAGGCCTCAACTATTCAGTCTATGGTCCGGTTGGTGCTGAAACCTTGCGTGGTCTCAATTCACCTTTGCATCCGTTTGCTGGGCAAGATGGTGACCTCCTACAAGGCGATACAGTATGGCAGGTTCCATGCGCGACTGTTTCAACTAGATTTGTTGGACAAATGGTCAGGTTCTCACCTGCACATGCATCAGCTTATAGCCCTATCACCCAAAGCACAGATATCTCTACTATGGTGGCTACAAGTTCCCCATCTGGTGAAGGGTCGGGGTTTCAACATCCAGTCATGGATGCTGTTGACAACAGATGCCAGCCTCCGGGGTAAGGGGACTGTGACTCAAGGTGCGCAGTTCCAGGGGACGTAGTCCCGTCAGGAATCAGCTCTTCCTATCAACATCCTGGAACTCAGGGAAATTTAAAATGCTCATATACGGGCCTCATTCCTTCTCGGAATCAGGCCTTCCAGGTGCAGTCAGACAACGCCACGGCAGTGGCATACATCAACCGACAGGAAGGAACCAGAAGCAGGGCCGCAATGCGAGAGGTGTCAAGAATACTCTGGGCAGAAGCCAATGCAAGGGCCATCTCCGCGGTGTACATTCCAGGAGTGGACAACTGGGAAGCGGACTTCCTCAGCAGGCACAACCTCCATCCGGGAGAATGGGGCCTCCACCCTCAGGTGTTTCAACAACTAGTTCACCGGTGGGGTTGTTCTCAGATAGACCTGATGGCTTCTCTGCTCAACAAAATGCTCCGTTGTTACTGTTCCAGAATGAGGGACCTGCAAGCGGTGGCGGTGGACGCTCTGACGACGATTTGGTCTTACCTGTTCGTTTACCTGTTTCCTACAATTCCTCTAATCCCAAGAGTTCTCAAAAGAATCAAAAAGGAAAGAGTTCAGGTAATTTTCATTGCCCCGGATTGGCCTCGACGTATCTGGTATGCGGACCTCCTGACCCTGTCGTTGGAGGAACCCTGGCCTCTGCTGCTTCTCAATGACCTTCTTCAACAAGGACCGTTCATCTATCCAGACTTACAGCGGCTACGTTTGATGGCTTGGAAGTTGAGAGGAAAATTTTAACCAGGAAGGGTCTTCCCTCCAAGGTGGTTTCCGCTATGGTTCAGGCCCGTAAGGTGGTTAACTCCAAACATTACCACAGAAGAAATAGGTTTCTTGGTGTGAGGGTGGAAAAAGTTCTCCTATGGAATTTCGTTTGTGCCAATTTCTTCTGTTCTTGCAAGCAGGAGTGGATAAAGGCCTACGATTAGGCTCCATCAAGCTTTAGATTTCATCTCTTTCCATCTTCTTCCAGAAGCAACTGGCAGTACTTCCTGAAGTACAGACCTTTCTTAAGGGGGTGTTGCACATTCAGCCACCCTTTGTTCCTCCCACGGCTCCGTGGGACCTGAATGTGGTTTTGACCTTTCTCCAGTCAGATTGGTTTGAACCCTTGCATAGGGTTGACTTAAAATACCTGACGTGGAAGACTGCTATGTTACTGGCCTTGGCTTCAGATAGGAGTGTGTCGGAATTGGGGGTCTTGTCCTGCGAGAGCCCTTACCTGGTGTCTCGTGAGGATATGGCGGAGCTCAGAACTCGCCCACAGTTTTTGCCTAAGGTGGTATCGGCTTTTCATGTCAATCAACCTGTTGTGGTTCCAGTCTTATCAGACTCTTCAGTTGCTCCAAAGTCCCTGGATGTTGTAAGGGCTTTGAGGATTTACAGCAAAAGGACGGCTCGTCGCAGGAAGTCTGACTCGCTTTTCGTCCTTTATGATGCTAAGAAAATTGGTCGTCCTGCCTCCAAGCAGTCCATTGCTCATTGGCTCAAATTGACTATCCAACAGGCCTATACTTCGGCGGCTCTGCCGCTGCTGAGTACTGTTCAGGCCCACTCCACGAGGTCTGTGGGTTCTTCCTGGGCAGCTGCCCGGGGTGTCTCGGCCTTACAGTTGTGCCAGGCAGCTACTTGGTCCAGTGTGAACACCTTTGTCAAGTTCTACAGGTTTGACACCTTGGCGTTCAGTTTGTACAGGCAATTTTGCAGGGGTCTCAGCACTCTTCCACCCATTCTGGGAACTTTGGGACGTCCCCATGGTAATCTAGAATTCCCCAGTATCTACTAGGACGTAAGAGAAAATATACGTTATGGTAAGAACTTACCGTTGATAACGGTATTTCTCCTAAGTCCACAGGATAACAATGGGATAAGATGGAGCGACAGCGGATTGGCACTAAACGATCACAAGCTTTCAGTCCTCCCAGGATGCAACGGGCCCATTCATATATACACGCCCACTGGCTCAGGCAAATCAGTTGTATTCCAAAGCATTTAGGCAGGAGCATCATGTAGAGCCCTAATCAGGCGAGAAGAACACACATGCACACCCTTCTGTACAAGAAGGAAGAGGTGTAGTGAGTAGAAAGATCCTCAAATCAGGTGCGTCAGGGTGGGATCCCTGTGGAACCTGTGGACTTAGGAGAAATACCGTTATCAACAGGTTATCCACAGGATAACAATGGGATTTCCCAAAGCAATTTAGTGGTGGGGACGCTCCTGATTGGACAGGAAAATCTTTCGCCTGAATTCAGCATCATGAGAGGCAAAAGTATCGAAGGCATAATGTCTAATGAATGTGTTAATGGAAGACCATGTGGCTGCCTTACATATCTGTTCTGCTGAAGCACCATTTTGTGCTGCCCATGAAGGACCTACCTTATGAGTAGAGTGAGCAGAGACATTAGCCGGAACAGGGAGATCAGCTCGAGAATATGCTTCTGAAATAGTCATTCGAAACCATCTTGCCAGCGTCTGTTTAGTAGCAGGCCATCCTCTTTTGTGAAATACGTAGAGAATGAAGAGAGAATCAGTCTTTCTGATGGCACTCGTACGATCCACGTAGATCCTTAATGCCCGGACTACGTCCAGCGACGCATCTCCGGCAGAAAGTCCCGATACCTGAAAAGCCGGGACTACAATTTCATCATTAAGGTGGAATTTAGACCCCACCTTAGGAAGATACCCAGACCTAGTTCAAAGAACTGCTTTATCTGGATAAAAAAATCAGAAAATGAGAACGACATGACAGCGCTCCTAAATCTGACACTCTTCTAGCTGATGCCATAGTCAGTAGAAAGAGAACTTTAGCTGTCAACCATTTAAGATCCACTTTATTAAGTGGTTCAAATGGAGCAACTTGAAGGGCTTTCAGGACTATATTTAAGACAGACCCAAGGCACTGTAGGTGGAACAAAAGAAGGTTGAATGTGCAGCATTCCGTGGAAGAAAGTACGCACATCCTGTAAATTGGCAATTTTCTTTTGGAACCATACGGTCAATGCTGATACTTGTACTCTCAAGGAAGCAACCTTCAAACCTTTATCCATTCCAGCCTGAAGGAAATCTAAGACCCTAGAAATTTGGAAAGATTTCGGGTCCATATTTCTTTCACTGCACCAATGAATAGGTCTGCCATATTCGGTGATAAATGCGAGCTGAGGAGGGTTTCCTTGCTCTGAGCATTGTTTGAATTACCTGTTGTGAGAATCCTCTTGACTTCAGGATAGAGGTTTCAAGAGCCACGCCATCAACGATTGTCGATCCAGATGCCTGTGATAACAAGGACCCTGCATTAGTAGATCTGGACGTTGAGGGAGCAGAAGTGGAGCATCCATCAACATTCTCTGCAGATCTGTGTACCAATGCCTTCTAGGCCAAGCCGGAGCTATTAGAATCACGGCACCCTTTGCTTCTTTTATCTTCCTCACCACCCTGGGTAGCAGGGTGATCGGAGGAAATGGATACACCAGATGAAAGTCCCATTTCACTGACAGGGCGTCCACAAAGATCGCTCCAGGATCCTTTGTTCTTGACCCGTATACGGGTACTTTGTTGTTCAGATCAGATACCATGAGATCCATCTCTGGCAAACCCCACTTGTCTACTAGAGTCTGAAAGACTTCCGGATGTAGAGCCCATTCGCTTGCTTGAATGGCGTGTCGGCTGATAAAGTATGCTTCCCAGTTTAGGGCTCCCAGAACAAATACTGCAGACAATGCTGGAAGATGGAGTTCTGCCTATTTTAGTATGTGACTTACCTCCTTCATTGCTATTTGACTGCACGTTCCTCCCTGATGGTTGTGGTATGCTACCGCCGTTACATTGTCCGAGCGGATCTGGACTGGTCTTCCTTGAAGAGTGTCCTTTGCCTGAATCAGTGCCATGTATATGGGCCGAAGTTCTAACGGATTTATTGCAAGGCAACTTTCTTCTGCGGTCCATTGTCCCTGGAACCATAATCTTCCAGACACTGCTCCCCAGCCCTGAAGACTGGCATCTATTGTCAGGATCTCCCAATCTGATATCCAAAAGGGTCTCCCTTTGTCTAGATGGGATGTTTGTAGCCACCAGGCTAATGACTTTCTTACCTTGTGTGGAAGTACCATAGTCTGTTTCTTTATTGTCTGATGTATTCCATTCCATCTGGCCAGAATTAGACGCTGCAGAGGTCTTGAGTGGAATTGCGCATACTCCACCATGTCGAATGTTGACTCCATCAAACCCATCAGTCGCATAGCTGCGTGGATTGATATTGTTTGACTGTGTAACAACTCCTGCGTCCTTGACTGTACCTTGGCTATCTTGTCCCGAGGTAAAAATATTTTCTGCAAACTTGAATCCAGTACAGCCCCCAAGTGAGTCATCCGTTGTGACGGAACTAGAGACGATTTTGCCCAATTTATGAGCCATCCGTGCCCCTGCAGACATGTTATTGTCTGTTGGAGATGGTCCAGGAGAAATTCCTGTGATTGTGCTAGGATTAACAAGTCTTGCGAAGATAAGCTGCCATAACCACCTTGATCTTGGTAAATACTCTGGGTACTGTGGCTAAACCAAACGGTAATGCCTGGAACTGAAAATGCTGCTGGAGGATAACGAACCTGAGATAGCACTGATGGGACAGTGCTATAGGAACATGTAGGTATGCATCCTGAACATCCAGGGATACCATATAATCCCCTGGTTCCATGGCCAAAACTATGGAGTGTAACGTCTCCATGTGAAACCGTGGGACCCAAATGTATTTGTTCAGCATTTTGAGATTGAGAATTGGCCGGAATGACCCATTTGGCTTCTAAACCAAAAACAGGTTGGAGTAAAATCCCTGTCCACGTTGTGCAGGAATAATTGCTCCTGACTGAAGCAATTTCTGAACTGCTTCTTGCAAAGGCCTGGCCTTCGTCTCTACTTGAGACGGGCTGGTGCAGAAGAACCTTCGAGGAGGATGCTGCTTGAAGGGAAAAACATAACCTGGAGATACCACTTCTTGCACCCAGGCATCTGATGTAGACTGCTGCCATATCTGTGCAAACTGAAGAAGTCGGCCCCCTACCATGGGGTCCCCCAGGATGAGGCCCGCCCCATCAAGCTGATGGCTTATTCTCAGGTTTGGAGGCTGGAGTTCTGGTAGCCCATTGCTTTTTCGCCTTACCAATTTTATTATATTGGGGCTGCTTACGATCACTTTTTCCTTTTCCTTGTGACCCAAAGGGCCGAAAAGCGGGACCCCCTTTTTAGAGTCTGCTTCTGACTCCAGCATATCTGTCAATGCTTTACCAAACAGAATACTTCCAGTGAAAGGCAAAGATTCCAGAACCTTCTAAGATTCTGAATCAGCTTTCCATGTACGTAACCAAACTGCTCTGCGAGCAGCTATTGTTGAAGCTGATGCCCTGGAGGCGATAGTGCCCATATCTAATGCTGCTTCTTCCAAGAATATTGCAGCCTGTTTTATATGAGCTATATAGGATTCTTGCTCCCTTGAAGGTGCTGAAAGACCGCCTTCCAGTATCTCTATCCAGGCAGCAACTGCTTTTGCCATTCAAGCTGAAGCCATGGCTGGCCTTATGACTGCCCCAGACAGAGAAAATATGGTTTTCAGAAAACCATCCACTCTCCTATCCGTGACATAGAAACATAGAATTTGATGGCAGATAAGAACCACTTGGCCCATCTAGTCTGCCCATTTTTTTTTATCCTTTAGGTAATCGCAACCCTCTTTGAACCTTAATTCCTTGTAAGGATATTCACATGCCTATCCCAAGCATGTTTAAACTGCTCCACAGTCTTAGCCTCTACCACCTCTGATGGGAGGCTATTCCACTTATCCACTACCCTTTCTGTGAAATAATTTTTCCTTAAATTTCCCCTGAACCTGCCTCCCTCCAGTTTCAGTGTATGTCCTCAAGTTCTAATACTTCTCTTCCTTTGAAAAATGTTTCCCTCCTGAACTTTGTTAAAACCTTTGGTATATTTGAAAGTTTCTATCATGTCTCCCCTTTCCCTTCTCTCCTCCATACTATACATGTTAAGATCTTTTAGCCTTTCCGGGTAAGTTTTGTGATGTAGGCCATGCACCATTTTAGTTGCCCTTCTTTGTACACTCTCTAATGTATTTATATCCTTCTGGAGATATGGTCTCCAGAACTGGACACAGTATTCCAGATGAGGCCACACCAATGACCTATACAGTGGCATTATTACTTCTCTTTTCCTGCTACTGATTCCTCTCCCTATGCAACCAAGCATCTGACTTGCCTTTCTCATTGCTTTGTTGCATTGCTTTCCTGCCTTTAAGTCACTTGAAATAGTGACTCCTAAATCCCTTTCCTCCTCAGTAGTTTCCATTATAGTACCCTTGATACTATATTTAGCCTTTGGGTTTTTGAGACCCAAGTGCATGATTTTGCATTTTTTAGCATTAAACTGTAGTTGCCATGTTCTTGACCATTTTTCAAGCCTAGCTAGGTTATCAATCATTTGTTTTACCCCTCCTGGTGTGTCTACCCTGTTCCTTATCTTTGTATCATCTGCAAAAAGGCATACTTTCCCTTCAATACCATTTGCAATGTCACCAACAAAGATATTAAAGAGAACTGGTCCAAGTACAGATCCCTGGGGTACTCCACTGGTAACATTTCCCTCCATAGATTGCACTCCATTTACTACAACTGTCTGTTTCCTATCCTGCAACCAGGTTCTTATCCATTTAACTATTCTGTAATCCACCCCCACACTTTCAAGTTTATTTAGCAGTCTGCGATGTGGGACAGTGTCAAATGCCTTACTAAAGTCTAGATATGTTATATTTACAGCTCCCCCTTGATCTATTATTTTCATCACAGAGTCAAAAAATAAGAATTTACTTACCGATAATTCTATTTCTCGTAGTCCGTAGTGGATGCTGGGGACTCCGTAAGGACCATGGGGAATAGCGGCTCCGCAGGAGTCTGGGCACAAAAGTAAAGCTTTAGGACTACCTGGTGTGCACTGGCTCCTCCCCCTATGACCCTCCTCCAAGCCTCAGTTAGGATACTGTGCCCGGACGAGCGTACACAATAAGGAAGGATTTTGAATCCCGGGTAAGACTCATACCAGCCACACCAATCACACCGTATAACTTGTGAGCTAAACCCAGTTAACAGCATGATAACAGAGGAGCCTCTAGAAAAGATGGCTCACTACAGCAATAACCCGATTTTTGGTAACAATAACTATGTACCAGTATTGCAGACAATCCGCACTTGGGATGGGCGCCCAGCATCCACTACGGACTACGAGAAATAGAATTATCGGTAAGTAAATTCTTATTTTCTCTGACGTCCTAGTGGATGCTGGGGACTCCGTAAGGACCATGGGGATTATACCAAAGCTCCCAAATGGGCGGGAGAGTGCGGATGACTCTGCAGCACCAAATGAGAGAACTCCAGGTCCTCCTCAGCCAGGGTATCAAATTTGTAGAATTTTACAAACGTATTTGCTCCTGACCAAGTAGCTGCTCGGCAAAGTTGTAAAGCCGAGACCCCTCGGGCAGCCGCCCAAGATGAGCCCACCTCCCTTGTGGAGTGGGCATTTACAGATTTTTGGCTGTGGCAGGCCTGCCACAGAATGTGCAAGCTGAATTGTACTACAAATCCAGCGAGCAATAGTCTGCTTAGAAGCAGGAGCACCCAGCTTGTTGGGTGCATACAGGATAAACAGCGAGTCAGATTTTCTGACTCCAGCCGTCCTGGAAACATATATTTTCAGGGCCCTGACAACGTCTAGCAACTTGGAGTCCTCCAAGTCCCTAGTAGCCGCAGGCACCACCATAGGTTGGTTCAGGTGAAACGCTGAAACCACCTTAGGGAGAAACTGAGGGCGAGTCCTCAATTCCGCCCTGTCCGAATGGAAAATCAGATAAGGGCTTTTACGGGATAAAGCCGCCAATTCTGACATGCGCCTGGCCCAGGCCAGGGCCAACAGCATGACCACCTTCCATGTGAGATATTTTAACTCCACAGATTTAAGTGGTTCAAACCAATGTGACATTTGGAACCCAAAAACTACATTGAGATCCCAAGGTGCCACTGGAGGCACAAAAGGAGGCTGTATATACAGTACCCCTTTTACAAACGTCTGAACTTCAGGGACTGAATCTAGTTCTTTTTGGAAGAAAATTGACAGGGCCGAAATTTGAACCTTAATGGACCCCAATTTCAGGCCCATAGACACTCCTGTTTGCAGGAAATGTAGGAATCGACCCAGTTGAAATTCCTCCGTCGGGCCTTACTGGCCTCGCACCACGCAACATATTTTTGCCAAATGCGGTGATAATGTTTTGCGGTTACATCCTTCCTGGCTTTGATCAGGATAGGGATGACTTCATCCGGAATGCCTTTTTCCTTCAGGATCCGGCGTTCAACCGCCATGCCGTCAAACGCAGCCGCGGTAAGTCTTGGAACAGACAGGGTCCTTGCTGGAGCAGGTCCCTTCTTAGAGGTAGAGGCCACGGATCCTCCGTGAGCATCTCTTGAAGTTCCGGTTACCAAGTCCTTCTTGGCCAATCCGGAGCCACAAATATAGTGCTTTCTCCTCTCCATCTTATAATTCTCAGTACCTTGTGTATGAGGCAGAGGATGGAACACATACACTAACCGGTACACCCACGGTGTTACCAGAGCGTCTGCTGAGGAAGTCTGCTTCCCAGTTGTCCATTCCCGGAATGAACACTGCTGACAGTGCTATCACATGATTTTCCGCCCAGCGAAGAATCCTTGCAGCTTCTGCCATTGCCCTCCTGCTTCTTGTGCCACCCTGTCTGTTTACGTGGGTGACTGCCGTGATGTTGTCCGACTGGATCAACACCGGCTGACCTTGAAGCAGAGGTCTTGCTAAGCTTAGAGCATTGTAAATGGTCCTTAGCTTCAGGATATTTATGTGAAGTGATGTCTCCAGGCTTGACCATAAGCCCTGGAAATTCCTTCCCTGTGTGACTGCTCCCCAGCCTCGCAGGCTGGCATCCGTGGTCACCAGGACCCAGTCCTGAATGCCGAATCTGCGGCCCTCTAGAAGATGAGCACTCTGCAACCACCACAGGAGGGACACCCTTGTCCTTGGTGACAGGGTTATCCGCTGATGCATCTGAAGATGCGACCCGGACCATTTGTCCAGCAGGTCCCACTGGAAAGTTCTTGCGTGGAATCTGCCGAATGGGATTGCTTCGTAGGAAGCCACCATTTTTCCCAGAACCCTTGTGCATTGATGCACTGAGACTTGGCTCGGTTTTAGGAGGTTCCTGACTAGCTCGGATAACTCCCTGGCTTTCTCCTCCGGGAGAAACACCTTTTTCTGGACTGTGTCCAGGATCATCCCTAGGAACAGAAGACGAGTCGTCGGAACCAGCTGCGATTTTGGAATATTGAGAATCCAACCGTGCTGCCGCAACACTACCTGAGATAGTGATACACCGACCTCCAACTGTTCTCTGGATCTTACCCTTATCAGGAGATCGTCCAAGTAAGGGATAACTAAAACTCCCTTCCTTCGAAGGAGTATCATCATTTCGGCCGTTACCTTGGTAAAGACCCGGGGTGCCGTGGACCATCCAAACGGCAGCGTCTGAAACTGATAGTGACAGTTCTGTACCACAAACCTGAGGTACCCTTGGTGAGAAGGGTAAATTGGGACATGAAGGTAAGCATCCTTGATGTCCCAAGACATCATGTAGTCCCCTTCTTCCAGGTTCGCAATCACTGCTCTGAGTGACTCCATCTTGAATTTGAACCTCCGTATGTAAGTGTTCAAAGATTTTAGATTTAGAATCGGTCTCACCGAGCCGTCCGGCTTCGGTACCACAACAGTGTGGAATAATACCCCGTTCCCTGTTGCAGGAGGGGTACCTTGATTATCACCTGCTGGGAATACAGCTTGTGAATGGCTTCCAAAACTGCCTCCCTGTCAGAGGGAGACGTCGGTAAAGCCGACTTTAGGAAAACGGCGAGGGGGAGACGTCTCGAATTCCAATTTGTACCCCTGAGATATCACCTGAAGGATCCAGGGGTCTACTTGCGAGTGAGCCCACTGCGCGCTGAAATTCATTGAGACGGGCCCCCACCGTGCCTGAGTCTGCTTGTAAAGCCCCAGCGTCATGCTGAGGGCTTGGCAGAGGCGGGAGAGGGCTTCTGTTCCTGGGAACTGGCTGATTTCTGCAGCCTTTTTCCTCTCCCTCTGTCACGGGGCAGAAATGAGGAACCTTTTGCCCGCTTGCCCTTCTGGGAACGAAAGGACTGCGCCTGATAATACGGCGTCTTCTTATGTTGAGAGGCGACCTGGGGTACAAACGTGGATTTCCCAGCTGTTGCCGTGGCCACCAGGTCTGAAAGACCGACCCCAAATAACTCCTCCCCTTTATAAGGCAATACTTCCAAATGCCGTTTGGAATCCGCATCACCTGACCACTGTCGTGTCCATAACCCTCTTCTGGCAGAAATGGACAACGCACTTACACTTGATGCCAGTCGGCAAATATTCCGCTGTGCATCACGCATATATAGAAATGCATCTTTTAAATGCTCTATAGGCAATAATATACTGTCCCTATCTAGGGTATCAATATTTTCAGTCAGGGAATCCGACCACGCCAACCCAGCACTGCACATCCAGGCTGAGGCGATTGCTGGTCGCAGTATAACACCAGTATGTGTGTAAATACATTTTAGGATACCCTCCTGCTTTCTATCAGCAGGATCCTTAAGGGCGGCCATCTCAGGAGAGGGTAGAGCCCTTGTTCTTACAAGCGTGTGAGCGCTTTACCCACCCTAGGGGGTGTTTCCCAACGCACCCTAACCTCTGGCGGGAAAGGATATAATGCCAATAACATTTTAGAAATTATCAGTTATCGGGGGAAACCCACGCATCATCACACACCTCATTTAATTTCTCAGATTCAGGAAAACTACAGGTAGTTTTTCCTCACCGAACATAATACCCCTTTTTGGTGGTACTCGTAGTATCAGAAATGTGTAAAACATTTTTCATTGCCTCAATCATGTAACGTGTGGCCCTACTGGAAGTCACATTTGTCTCTTCACCGTCGACACCGGAGTCAGTATCCGTGTCGGCGTCTGTATCTGCCATCTGAGGTAACGGGCGCTTTAGAGCCCCTGACGGCCTATGAGACGTCTGGACAGGCACAAGCTGAGTAGCCGGCTGTCTCATGTCAACCACTGTCTTTTATACAGAGCTGACACTGTCACGTAATTCCTTCCAACAGTTCATCCACTCAGGTGTCGACCCCCTAGGGGGTGACATCACTATTACAGGCAATTTGCTCCGTCTCCACATCATTTTCCTCCTCATACATGTCGACACAAACGTACCGACACACAGCACACACACAGGGAATGCTCTGATAGAGGACAGGACCCCACTAGCCCTTTGGGGAGACAGAGGGAGAGTTTGCCAGCACACACCAGAGCGCTATATATATATATATACAGGGATAACCTTATATAAGTGTTTTTCCCCTTATAGCTGCTGTATTTTTAATACTGCGCCTAATTAGTGCCCCCCTCTCTTTTTTAACCCTTTCTGTAGTGTAGTGACTGCAGGGGAGAGCCAGGGAGCTTCCCTCCAACGGAGCGGTGAGGGAAAATGGCGCCAGTGTGCTGAGGAGATTGGCTCCGCCCCCTTCTCGGCGGCCTTATCTCCCGTTTTTCTGTGTATTCTGGCAGGGGTTAAAATTCATCCATATAGCCCTGGGGGCTATATGTGATGTATTTTCGCCAGCCAAGGTGTTTTTATTGCTGCTCAGGGCGCCCCCCCCTAGCGCCCTGCACCCTCAGTGACCGAAGTGTGAAGTGTGCTGAGGAGCAATGGCGCACAGCTGCAGTGCTGTGCGCTACCTTGGTGAAGACAGGATGTCTTCTGCCGCCGATTTTCCGGACCTCTTCTTGCTTCTGGCTCTGTAAGGGGGCCGGCGGCGCGGCTCTGGGACCGGACTCCATGGCTGGGCCTGTGTTCGATCCCTCTGGAGCTAATGGTGTCCAGTAGCCTAAGAAGCCCAATCCACTCTGCACGCAGGTGAGTTCGCTTCTTCTCCCCTTAGTCCCTCGATGCAGTGAGCCTGTTGCCAGCAGGTCTCACTGAAAATAAAAAACCTAAAACTAAACTTTTCACTAAGCAGCTCAGGAGAGCCACCTAATGTGCACCCTTTCTCGTTCGGGCACAAAAATCTAACTGAGGCTTGGAGGAGGGTCATAGGGGGAGGAGCCAGTGCACACCAGGTAGTCCTAAAGCTTTACTTTTGTGCCCAGACTCCTGCGGAGCCGCTATTCCCCATGGTCCTTACGGAGTCCCCAGCATCCACTAGGACGTCAGAGAAAAGTCAATAAGATTTGTTTGGCATGATCTCCCACCAGTAAATCCATGCTGTTTTGGATCCTGTAAGTTGTTTGATTTAAGATATTCCACAACTCTTTCTTTTAGTAGTTTTTCCATTACTTTCCCTACTACTGATGTAAGGCTTACTGGTCTGTAGTTACTTGCTTCTTCCTTGCTTCCACTTTTGTAGAATGGAACTACATTTGCTCTTTTCCAGTCCTCTGGAATGGCACCTGTATTTAGTGACTGGTTAAATAATTCTGTTAATGGTGCCACCAGCACATCTTTTAGCTAATTTTAGACATCATTCAATGACTTTTAGACATCATTCAATGACGTTGATGGCAAAGGCAATATAGATTTTCGCACTAATCGAATGACATGCATTTCTACTTTGGGAGCCATTTCCCATTTTAAACAGTCCCCAGCTGGAAAAGTATAATTGGAATCCCATCTTTTGGGAATTCTGTATTTTTTACTGGGTGCAGCCCAAGCCTCTTCCGTGATTTCTGTTAGCTGGTCTGACCCTGGAAACTCAGTCTTACCTGCTTTGGGCCGTTTAAACACCGCTGCGTTGGCTTTTAACACAGGCTCTGCTGAATCCTTCAAGGATAATGGCCTTCATTGCTCTAATTAACTCAGCTATATCCACTGAGCTGAGACCTTCTACTTGTTCTTCGTATGCCGAAGTAGAGTATATAGAGCTTTCATCGTCTTATGAATCATCCTGTGTAACCTGTGAAGTTGACGGTTTACTTACACTCGGTTTTTCAGCTTGTTTCTTTGGAGAAGCTGATGAGGGGAATGATATACCGTAGGTAGGAAGCTGCATGTATGGGTTATTAGTGTACCCCATTCCTGGTATTGAAGCTGTAGGAATTATCCGTTCAGCTATACTGGACAAGGTCTGTGCGAACATCGGCCAAGGTGGAACTATCTGTACCTGACGTTGAACAGGGATCTGCCTTGTAATTTGCTGAAACGCAAACAAACAATTTGCACATAAACCATCCTGTAGCAGATCCTGAGAGGATAATCCAGTTTTGCAAGACAAACATGATGAGTGTTGGTGTTACTGTGGGTGTACCCTCGTAACCTTTGCTGCTCTTAGACATGATAAATCATCAGCACTTTAACAGTGTACTATACAATTTGTGACTGTAATCACTAACCTTATCAAGTGATGTCAACCTGACCCTACCCATGCACCAGCATTGAGGACCAGAAGAAGCAACTGACAAACATATTAAAGTCAGCAATCACACTAGCAGTCAGTCACATGTTATATATTAGTCACATGAGCACATAATCAACTACAAACACATTTTAAAGTATGTAGGAGTACATATTACTGAATTCTGTTTTATACAGATCTTAAAGTATTCAGACGCAACGTGAAGAAAACCACAGTAATGTACACAGACTCATATGCAATAGGCACTTAAACTTAACTATTCATACTGACAAAAGTAGATAGGAATTTAGCGCTGTATAACCCGTACTCCGTAGAGTGGGATACAGGGAGACTCACCTCACTTTCAAGATCGATCAATACGTTAGCAAATGCCGAGTGGATCCAGACGCTACTAGTGTACACTGCCGTTCCGGGAGCTTTTAGTGAACAGACGCACTGTGCATACAGACGCACCAGTCATACAGAGGCCTGTACTGCGACCGGGTCTCCTCACGGTAGCGCTTAGTGAACACAGACGCAGCGGCCTATGCTGCGACCGAGACCCCTCGTGGTAGTGTCTGAAATGGAAGTGAAGCAACAGTTCATGGCAGAAGACTCGCGGAAACTGGTCATGAACTGGGGGGAGGGGCGACCAGGAGAGTAACAACCCCACCACTGACATCAACCCTAGGGATTGCAGCCTCATACTAATCCTGGTGCCTTATGATCCCTAAGGCCTAGCGCTGGAGCACCCGTGGTGGCGGCGCGTCAGCTACTGTTTGGTAGTCTCCTCCCAATACAGTGCGGCTGTGTCCGTATTCCCCGACTACGTGGAACCGATGCCTTACCTGCTCCCCGTGCTCCGGCCACAGCCTGGTAACGTCTGCAGGACCTGCTAGTGTATCCGACAGACGCCCGTCGAGACAGCACTGTACACAAGCGTTGTTGCGACCTGGCGGAGAGTTGTTGGAGTGACTCTTTCCAATATGCGTATAAGACGCTGTTAAGAAAGAGCGCTCAAAAACATAGTAAGACTATAAATATAAAATAAGAAAGCTTAGGGCTGCCAAGAACAGCAGCCCTCTGACCATGGTCCGGGTCCTGCCGCACCAAACAAAAAAGTTGATTTGCCTGAGCCAGTGGGCGGGGATATATGGACGGGCCCGTTGCGTTCTGGGAGGACTGAAAGCTTGTGATCGTTTGGTGCCAATCCGCTATCGTTCCATCATATCCCATTGTTATCCTGTGGATAGCCTGTGGACCCTGCCGGAGAAATAGGAATTTAATACCTACCGGTAATTCCTTTTCTCGTAGTCCGCAGTGGATTCTGGGCGCCCGCCTCTGTGCTTCGTTTTCCTGCTTACCTGGTTGTAAGTGTTATGGTTGGGTTTGCTGTTGCTATCCCTGTTACATGTTTGAATAGCGTTCCAATCCTTCTATAGTTAGCATTGCTTTCCTGTTTTGGTTAGCTCTGCTATCTTATTGTTGTGTGTTGGTTCGTTACCTCACCGCTTTGTGTGTTATAGCCTTCTCTCAAATGTTGTCCATCTCCTCGGGCACAGTTTCCTAGACTGAGTCTGCTAGGAGGGGCATAGATGGGAGGAGCCAGCACACACTATTAGTTTCTTAAAGTGTCAAGCTGCAGTGGACCCGATATATACCCGATGGTAATATACAATTCCCCAGTATCCACTACGGACTACGAGAAAAGGAATTATCAGTAGGTATTAAATTCCTAATTTTCTTTATGTCTGATGGATCACTGCTATTAATCTAATCATATTGGATTGCCTTATACAGCTAAAAAGTATTTAGAAGACTATACACCTTACACACTTATGCTGCTCACAAACCCAACAATAATTATCAATAACTGATTGGAACTTATCAAATGTCGTCCAGAGCAGCCTGAAAATATGGTCTGTTTGGGGATTGTAGCCTAATTTATTGGGGTAATTAACCGCGCTAACTGGGCTATCTCGTTGCCCGATATTAGTACCAAGCAGGGTTGGCTGATTGAAACCAAATTTTTTCTTATTTATACTGTCACAACTGGAATGACGCAGTGACTTCTTTAAAAAATTCCTATTACAGTATATAGGAAAAAAAATGTTATTAGGCTTTGATTTCATTTATTTTACATCTTTTAGTAAAACCAATTTTTTGCAGCTTGTATTACATCTGAATATGTAGGTAGACTAAACATATTACATACAAAGTACACTCACAACAAGTTAATGTTAAGCATTAGTCCTACTTACTACAATTAAATCTGAATAGTAATACAAAATGGAAAATGCAAAAGCACTTTTAAGAGAATACACACACAAAGGAGATGTTGGGGATTCGCACTGGGTATGTCACTGGCATTAAACAGTTTGAGTAAAAACACTATTTAAAGTTAGAAAGCATGAAAACATGGTTGATTAAAGTCTCTTATACATGATCCATTTTTTAGTTTTTTTCATTAAAACATTTACACAAAAAAACAAACAAACAAGGAAAAAAAGGTTTAAACAAAATAAGTAATTTTTTTGCCCAACCCTGGTACCAAGTTTGGATGGTGTAATGGTTAGCATTACTGCCTCACAGCACTGAGGTCATGGGTTCAATTCCCACCATGTCCTTAACTGTGTGGAGTTTGTATATTCTCCCCGTACTTGCGTGGGTTTCCTCTGGGTACTCCGGTTTCCTCCCACAATCCAAAAATATACTGGTAGGTTAATTGGATCCCAACAAAAGTAACACTAGCATGAATGTGTGTGCGTATACATGTAGTAGGGAATATAGAGCGTAAGCTCCACTGGGGCAGGGACCGATGTGAATGGGCAAATATGCTCTATAAAGCGCTGCGGAATATGTGTGCGCTATATGAATAACTGGTAATAATAATAATAAAGTTAAGATGTTTGCACCACTGTGAATTTAGTCTGTGTGTTGGATGGCCATTGACCAGCGGTTTTTAATTTTGTTTTATTTTTATTTTGCAACCCGTGATGGTCTATGGCTTATAGAAAGTGGGTTTTTTTTGGCATCGATGCTAGAATATTGGCATCGGCAGCACAATGTTAAGGACTACTGGTGCTGGTCTGTGCATTTGTAGCACCTAGCCATTGATGGCTCAATCATGTAATGATGGATTAAAACCATCGACCAGGCCATCACTAGTCTGACTGTTTATCCGATCACCGTTATAAATTGCATTCAAAGTTGGCAAGTGGGTGTGCAGTGGTGAAAAGTTCTAACCTATCTGTGAGTACAATATATCGAGTGCTTATGTACAATGCATAACATTACAACCGTGCAGAGGTGCTTGTTGTAGTTTGTTTAAAGCTGACCTGTGTGTGCCTGTGACAAGGAAAGGCATACAGACAGCTATGGACGCTGCTAGTTAGCTACACATGGTCAATCTGCGGATAAAGTGGACATAGCCCACTGCATTGTCACCATTCTGAACGGATTACATTTTGTGCTCAATATATTTTTTTTACAAGACCAAAGCAATAGTGATTATTTGCACTGCACTGGGAACACATGGAGATGGGACACCTTAGTTGTTGCACAGGACTGCAATTCATCTATAGTGGACATGAGTGCCTATGTGGAATAATAAGAGCAGCTTGAAAAGCATATACAGTACAAAACTGCCAAATACTATGAATTAGTATTACTTTTCTTAAATAAGGACTAGGTAAACACAGGAGGTTTTTCCTTTGACAGCCTATAACAATGTAGAAAACAAAGTAAAAGAGAAGACAAATTACTTGTAGTATTACATCACAACATTGTTTATTATGTGACTTTGTACAATACAAACGAAAAAAAATAATACAGAAATGCAGTATATGAATACAGCTAAATGCAAAATTGTGATGTTCCTCTCCTTGTGAGACCATGATTCCCATTTCTAGCAAAACATAAAAAAGACTGCACAATAAAGGTAGGAACCGGAGGTTGTTACATTTGTATCTAGAAGTGACCTATAAATGCACCATTCCTGCTGCATTACCACAAATCTTAGGGAAGTATTTATAGAGGCAAAAATTAAAAATAAACAGAACTTTTACTCACTGGTGCCTACTGCAAAGAAATAGGATACTTTAAATCAGTTAAGACTGATATTTGGAAAACAATATCTAAAGTTATGTTATTATAAAAGGAAGCAGTAATTAGATTCTTTTGGATAAAGAAGGTACTAAATGGAAAAAAGCATATATTTTAGGTATCACCCAAACAAGAGGTTGGTTCATAATAATACAAAAAAATGGAATAAAACAAAGAAGCCATCTGTGTGCTGTAAGCCTATGTTTCCCATGTGTACTTTAAACAATGGAAGTGTCAAAATAGGGAAAAAATGGAAATGACAAGAAACCGTATGCTTGGAAGTTTTGTATTAAATGTGCGCACGTTAGAAGATGCAACAGAAGTATGGCAATTTTATCTTCATTGTAAGCCAGAGTCCTTGTATTGTGGAACATCCTGCTACCAGCCTCCAGACCACGGTTATACAACAGTAAAATTATTTTTTTTCCCTTGATTTTAAAATGAAGACATCTGTTAAAAAGATAAAGAGGAGAGAAAGGGAGCAGGTACTTGCAGTGTATAGTTCTCCAAGTATACAAAAAAAAAACCCCTCAAACAATTCAAGGCATCTTAATCTCAATTAAGATTAATTAAAAAAAAAAAAAAAGTCATGCCGTTTAATCCAACATTAATGGATGCAACTGTTTGCAAAAGTGGCTGAATGGCTCCAACAAACACTGATGTCTGGGCTGGCAAGTTGGCAACTGATACAGAGTACTGTGGTCAAGAAATGTCTTAAAAGATCTTCCCTTTCTTCTTATTTTTCTCCAAGGTCCTAAGAAAAGAAGAGAAAATAAGTATGTAGTTAGATAAAATACTTAATCAGGCTGCAGCAGTCAGTGTGACAAATCGTACATGACACTACTTCCCTATGCTGGGGGACCAGGTGCTTTTCACAGAGCGTGCCCTAGGCATAGGCAGTATAGGCAAATTCCGAGGGGCATTTGGACATTAAATTCTACTTCGCAATTTCAGGCAGTAGCTTTATTGCATTGGCAGTGGCCAGTGGAATAAAGTTTATTATCGTTCATTGCGGCACAGTGTGTGTGACGTCATGACATTTACTTTACAAGACTAATTTACACCAGCAAATACATATTTTCAATAGGGTTTCCCTTCTTACTCCCAAATCTTTCACTAGGCCATGTTCTCAGATAAGCATTGAAGCAAATCATAACATTAGCAGTACAGTTGTCTCCTCATACACAGAGCGTCTTTATGCTATATAGTGTGAGAGGCCTGACACGACTGAGATGCTCAGAGATCAGTAGTGTACCAAGTTGCATCGAAAAGCTGCTCACAGTGTACTAGAGGCATCTGGCTGCGACTTTAACCTCACAGGAATTGGTTTTACACACATACAAAGTCACAGGGTAAGCACAATGGAACTTGGTTTGAGGAAAGCTATTCGCATCAAAGCTCTTTTTGCAGAGATTCAGACTCAGTCGCACAGAGATGTACAACTGTCACAAACCCCAATGATCTGTGTACACCAGCTGTACAGCTTTGTCGCTCCCAGTAATTTGATTTGCATACATAAGCACATTTTGCGCATTAAAGGGCGTTCCCCATGGCTGAGTCACTCAGGATCTGGCATGCTGCGAGGACCCACTTGGCAAGACTGAAGCCACAGTATAAAGAGACCTCTGTAGGCAGGTATGAATTTAATATGCTTTAGGAAAATATATTTGACACTTTCTTTTCATTATGAAAATTTTGCTTTTGTAGGAATGCATTCTCATTATTTTGACAGGGACAACATTGAGAAAACAAACCAGAATACTCCAAAGTATTCTAAATAAAATGCATTATACTTGTAAGGCTAATATATACTTATATCCATTATACTTGTAAGGATAATATATATATCTAGATAGAGATACACTATGGGGGTCATTCAGAGTTGATTGCTAGCTGCAGTTGTTCACAGCGCATCGATCAGGCAAAAAAATCGGCATTTCTGCGCTTGCGTATGCACCACAATGCGCAGGCGCGTCGTACGGGTACAATGAGCATCGTGGGTTTGCACAGGGTCTAACGAAGATTCCAGTCGCACAGCCGAAAGCAGGAAGATCGACATGAAGTGGGCGTTTCTGGGTGGCAACTGAGTGTTTACAGAGAGTGCTTAGAAAAACACAGGCGTGTCTGGAAAAACGCAGGAGTGGCTGGGCGAACGCTGGGCGGGTGTGCGACATCAAAAACCATCCCTCCGTCGTTAGAATCACCGCACACGAAGAGTAACTACAGGGCTGGTCTTGTTTTGCACAAATTGATTTTGCAGGCGCTCTGCTGCAAAGGCGTTTGCACTTCTGCAAAGCGAAAATACACACCCCAGTGGACGGCGACAATGCGTTTGCACGGCTGCTAAAAACTGCTAGCGAGCCATCAACTCGGAATGACCCCCTATATGGACAAAAGTATTCGACGCCTGACCATTACATCAGCAGGGACTGTAATGAATTTGTATTTAAATACATATACTTTAATATGGAGATGGTCAATCTTTTGCAGCTGCCCCGAGGCGACCGCTCACTCCCGCAGCATGCCGCCACCCCCTAACAGAGCCAGAAGAT
The DNA here is from genome assembly GCF_028390025.1 of Pseudophryne corroboree. Classification (NCBI taxonomy): domain Eukaryota; kingdom Metazoa; phylum Chordata; class Amphibia; order Anura; family Myobatrachidae; genus Pseudophryne; species Pseudophryne corroboree. Next base: position 319,888,274 of record NC_086448.1, on the reverse strand, counting down.
TACGGTGGTGAGTGTGTAACCGGTGACCCGACAAGCGGGGAGCCGGTGTGAATGGCGGCAACAGGGTGGGAGAGCAGTTCTGACACTGCGCTCCAGACAGGCTCAGAGGTACAGTGAGGGGTGCCCTGGGCCAGCGCAATATCCTTGAAAAACTGGTCACTCAGCTTATCAGGGACTTAGGTACCACTGCTAGCGCCATTACCTCAGGCCAGTATAAAAATTCAAAGTGCGGGAAGACGCGCCATGTTTGGGGGCGGAGCTTCTCAGAGCGGACCCAGCAGCTCACCAGCGCCATTTTCCCCCTGCAGATCCACACCAAGAGACGCTGACAGGGAGCGCTACCCCTCCTCTTAACTCCAGCTATCCTGTGCGGTACCAGGGGGTTATAGAAGGGGGTGACGGACTGTATATTACTGTGTAGTCTAATAAGGGTGCACAGTCAGCGCCAGGCAGTTATTTCATAACTGCCTACTGGGGCGTTGTGTGTGCTGGCTCCATTAACTCTGTGTTTCTCTGAAGGTACTTGGGGGAAACTGTGTCTGACATTTTCCTGTGTGTATGCATATTTCTCACATAACAATGTCCAGTGTCTCGGTCTTGTGCGGCAGAATATATGGTTGGTTTCCATTAAGGGAATGTCAGAAATCCCAGATTTCTTCTAGGGTAGCCCATAATGAGACTGAAACACAGGTTTTAAGAAAATCTGTGGGAGGTTTTGTCTGGTTCTGTCCCCACTACCTCCTCAAAATCGCCAGGTATATACCCAAAGAAACGTGTCCTTGCCCAGAATACTCACGTCGACAAGGATACCGACTCTGACACGGCAAACGGTGATGGGGATATGCGGGGTGGGGGGTGAGGCTTCCCTTGCTAAAAGGGTACAGCTCATGATTGAGGCCATTAGGGATGTTTTACATATTACTGACAAGCCCCCTGAACAGGTTGAGGAGGCTTATTTCACTGACAACAAGAAGCCCGCCTTAACGTTCCCTGCATCTAAAGAATTGAACGCATTATTTGAAAAATCCTGGGAAAACACGGAGAAGAAATTCCAGATCCCAAAGAGGGTTCTTGTCGTTTTTCCCTTGCCTGAGGAGGATAGGAAAAAGTGGGAAAGCCCACCTACAGGTATAGTGGATGCCTCTGTCGCAAAGCTGTCAAAAAAAGGTGGTTTTACCTGTACCTGGGTCTACTGCGTTGAAAGAACCGGTAGACCGCAAGACTGAGACTACACTCAAATCCATATACACTGCTTCAGGCGTGGCATTAAGGCCTACTATTGACTGTGCATGGATTTCTAAAGCCATAGTAAAGTGGTCAGGCACATTGCTTGAGGAATTTGATACTATGGATAGAAGTGACATTGAATTGTTTTTACGTAACATACAGGATTCTGCGGGGTTCATGGTGGATGCCATGAAGGACCTGGGTAATCTGACTGCAAGGACATCGTCCATGGCTGTCTCAGCACGCAGGGGACTCTGGCTACGCCAATGGTCTGCCGATGCGGAATCCAGGAGAAGTGTGGAGAACCTACCCTTCACAGGTCAGGCTTTATTTGGGGAAGCATTGGATGCGTGGATCTCCACGGCAACCGCTGGTAAGTCAACCTTTCTTCCCTCAGCCACTCAGACGATGAAGAAACCCTTTTCTACGTCCACAATGCAGTCCTTTTGGACCGCAAAGGCTAGAAAGTCCAAACCTCCTACCGCTTTCTTCAGAGGTGGTCGAGCAAAATCCAAAAAACCTGCACCCGCAGGTTCCCAGGAACAGGGGCCTGCCTCTGTTTCCTCAAAACCCTCAGCATGACGGTGGACCTCACTGCCTGGAGAGCGTGCAGGTGGGAGCAACACTCAGACGTTTCAGTCACGTTTGGGTGTCATCCGGCCTGGATCCCTGGGTGCAAGATATTGTGTCCCAGGGGTACAGTCTGGAGTTTCAAGAGCTCCTACCTCACATATTCTTCAAATCAGGCTTGCCAGCTTTGCTGACAGGGCTATCCTTCAGGAAGCCATTCAAAAATTAGAAAGGTCAGCAGTTATTGTCCCAGTTCCACCTCATCTGATAAACAACGGTTATTATTCAAACCTATTCGTGATACTGAAACCGGATGGTTCAGTCAGGCCAATTTTGAACCTGAAGTCGTTAAACACTTATCTAAGGGAATTCAAGTTCAAAATGGAGTCTCTGAGAGCGGTGATCTCAGGGCTGGAGGAGGGAGAGTTTCTGGTATCTCTAGATATCAAGGATGCGTACCCGCACATTCCGCTTTGGCCCACACATCAGACTTATCTCAGATTTGCGCTGTTGGACGGTCACTATCAGTTCCAGGCACTGCCATTCGGCCTCTCCACGACACTACGAGTGTTCACCAAGGTATTGATAGAGATGATGATTCTCCTCCGCAAGCAGGGGGTGAATATAATTCCATATTTGGACGTGAATATAATTCCATATCTGGACGATCTGCTGATAAAGGCATCTTCCAGGGAGAGGTTATTGAAGTCCATTGCTCTCACGACTCGACTGCTCAGGGAACACAGATGGATCCTGAATCTTCCAAAGTCACATTTGGAGGCGACAAGGAGATTGTCTTTCCTAGGGATGATCCTCATGCACGGTCCTTCCAGAGGATACGTCTGTCGCTGAAAGCCAGGATTTCACTCCTGTGGTGGCTACAGCTGCCTCACCTTCTCGGGATTCAGAACTGGATCCTTCTAACCACGGATGCAAGTCTCAGAGGTTGGGGCGCAGTCACCCAAGGGGAAACCTTCCAAGGAAGGTGGTCAAATCTGGAATCCATTTTTCCAATAAACATCCTGGAACTAAGAGACGTGTACAACGGTCTTCTACAAGCGGCACACCTTCTACAAGATCAGGCCATTCAAGTACAGTTGGACAATGTAACGACAGTGGCCTACATAAACCGACAGGGCGGAACGAAGAGCAGAGCTGTAATGTCAGAGGTAACAAGAATCATCCTCTGGGCAGAAAAGCATGCGGTGGTGGTGCTGTCAGCAATCTTCATTCCGGAAGTGGACTTTCTCAGCAGACATGATCTCCATCCAGGAGAGTGGGGTCTCCATCCGGATGTGTTCACAGAAGTAACAAGTCTTTGGGGTGTACTTCAAATAGACATGATGGCTTCCCGTCTCAACAAGAAGCTTCGGAGGTACTGTTACAGGTCGAGAGACCCACAGGTGGTGGCGGTGGACGACCTGGTAACTCTGTGGGTATTCAAGTCCGTGTACGTGTTCTCTCCACTACCACTCATTCCAAGGATTCTAAAGCTCATAAAGAGAACAAGAGTTCAGGCAATCCTCATTGCTTGGTACGCGGATCTTCTGGAATTACTGCTGGAAGAGCCGAGGCCTCTTCCTCTTCGCAAGGACCTTCTGCTACAGGGGCCGTTCGCTTATCAAAAGACTTACCACGACTACGTTTGACGGCATGGAGGTTGAGTGCCAGATCTTAGCTAGGAAGGGCATTCCTTCCCTGATACAGGCTAGAAAAGGAGTAACGTCAAAGCATTACCATCGCATTTGGAAAAAGTATGTGTCTTGGTGTGAATCCAAGAAGTTTCCTATGGTGGAGTTACAACTGGGACGGTTTCTCCTCTACCTGCAAGCAGGTGTGGATGTGGGCCTGCGTTTGGGATCCAAAAAGGTCCAGATTTCGGCCTTGTCCATTTTCTTCCAGAAACAACTGGCTTCTCTCCCTGAGGTTCAGACTTTCTTGAAAGGGGTTCTGCACATCCAGCCTCCCTTTGTACCTTCTACAGCACCCTGGGATCTTATTGTGGTGTTGCAGTTCCTGCAATTGAATTGATCCGAGCCTTTACAGGAAGTTGATGTCAAGTTTCTTACATGGAAGGCTGTCACCTTGTTGGCCTTAGCTTCTGCTAGACGTGTGTCGGAATTGGGGTCTTTGTCTTGTAAAAACCCCTACTTAATCTTCCATGAAGAGACACATCAGCAGATCCTTCTAAAGGTTGTGTCGGCTTTTCATGTCAATCAGCCTATTGTGGTACCAGTGGCTACTCACTCCTCAGTTTAATCAAAGTCCTTGGATGTTGTAAGGGCTCTGAAGATCTATGTGAAGTGGACTGCTCGTCACAGGAAGTCGGACTCTCTGTTTGTCCTGTATGATCCCAAGAAAATTGGGTGTCCTACTTCTAAGCAAACTATATCTCGCTGGATCAGGTTCACTATCCAGCATGCTTATTCTACGGCAGGATTGAGTGTCCGAAATCTGTTAAGGCCCACTCTACTCGTAAGGTGGGTTCTTCCTGGGCGGCCGCCCGGGGTGTCTCGGCTTTACAGCTTTGCCGAGCAGCTACTAGGTCGGGGTCAAACACGTTTGCTAGGTTCGATACTTTGGCCTCTGAGGACCTAAAGTTTGGTCAATCAGTTCTGCAGGAGCCATCGCACTCTCCCTCCCGTTCTGGGAGCTTTGGTACATCCCCATGGTACTAATGTGGACCCAAGCATCCTCTAGGACGTAAGAGATAATAGGATTTTAATTACCTACCGGTAAATCCTTTTCTCTTAGTCCGTAGAGGATGCTGGGCGCCCGCCCAGCGCTTTGTTCTCCTTCAGTTATTTGGTTCAGTACTGCTTTGTTCTTAGTTGAGTACTGTGTTGTTACTTGGTTAAGTATGGTTCTTCAGCTGTTGCTGAGTTTTCAAGCTGATTAGCTTAGTTTGCCTTGTTTGTGTGAGCTGGTGTGAATCTCACCACTATCTGTGTAAATTCCTTCTCTCGAAGTTGTCCGTCTCCTCGGGCACAGTTTCTATACTGAGTCTGGTAGGAGGGGCGGCATAGAGGGAGGAGCCAGCCCACACTATCAAACGGTTAAATTGCACATGGCTCCTGGTGGACCAGTCTATACCCCATGGTACTAATATGGACCGCAGCATCATCTACGGACTACGAGAAAAGGATTTACTGGTAGGTAATTAAAATCCTTTTTTTTTTTTTACACGTGTCTGATTAAAACACATGAATTCAATAATTAACAGGTGTGGCCAAATACTTTTATCAATAGTGTGTGCGTAATAATGAATGGGGAAATTTGTTATATATATATATATATATAATAAGAATTTACTTACCGATAATTCTATTTCTCGGAGTCCGTAGTGGATGCTGGGGTTCCTGAAAGGACCATGGGGAATAGCGGCTCCGCAGGAGACAGGGCACAAAAAGTAAAGCTTTAGGATCAGGTGGTGTGCACTGGCTCCTCCCCCTATGACCCTACTCCAAGCCTCAGTTAGGTACTGTGCCCGGACGAGCGTACACAATAAGGAAGGATTTATGAATCCCGGGTAAGACTCATACCAGCCACACCAATCACACTGTACAACCTGTGATCTGAACCCAGTTAACAGTATGATAACAGCGGAGCCTCTGAAAGGATGGCTCACAACAATAATAACCCGATTTTTGTAACTATGTACAAGTAATGCAGATAATCCGCACTTGGGATGGGCGCCCAGCATCCACTACGGACTCCGAGAAATAGAATTATCGGTAAGTAAATTCTTATTTTCTCTATCGTCCTAGTGGATGCTGGGGTTCCTGAAAGGACCATGGGGATTATACCAAAGCTCCCAAACGGGCGGGAGAGTGCGGATGACTCTGCAGCACCGAATGAGAGAACTCCAGGTCCTCCTTAGCCAGGGTATCAAATTTGTAGGATTTTACAAACGTGTTTGCCCCTGACTAAATAGCCGCTCGGCAAAGTTGTAAAGCCGAGACCCCTCGGGCAGCCGCCCAAGATGAGCCCACCTTCCTTGTGGAATGGGCATTTACATATTTTGGCTGTGGCAGGCCTGCCACAGAATGTGCAAGCTGAATTGTATTACACATCCAACTAGCAAAAGTCTGCTTAAAAGCAAGAGCACCCAGTTTGTTGGGTGCATACAGGATAACAGCAAGTCAGTTTTCCTGACTCCAGCCGTCCTGGAACCTATATTTTGAGGGCCCTGACCACATCTAGCAACTTGGAGTCCTCCAAGTCCCTAGTAGGCGCAAGACACCCCAATAAGCTGGTTCAGGTGAAACACTGACACCACCTTAGGGAGAGAACTGGGGACGAGTCCGCAGCTCTGCCCTGTCCGAATGGACAAACAGATATGGGCTTTTTTGAGAAAAAAACCACCAATTTGACACTCGCCTGGTCCAGGCCAGGTCCAAGAGCATGTTCACTTTTCATGTGAGATGCTTCAAATCCACAGATTTGACTGGTTTTAAACCAATGTGTTTTGAGGAATCCCAGAACTACGTTGAGATCCCACAGTGCCACTGGAGGCACAAAAGGGGGTTGTATATGCAATACTCCCTTGACAAACTTCTGGACTTCAGGAACTGAAGCCAATTCTTTCTGGAAGAAAAATCGACAGGGCCGAAATTTGAACCTTAATGGACCCCAATTTGAGGCCCATAGACACTCCTGTTTGCAAGAAATGCAGGAATCGACCGAGTTGAAATTTCTTCGTGGGGCCTTACTGGCCTCACACCACGCAACATATTTTCGCCACATGTGGTGATAATGTTGTGCGGTCACCTCCTTTCTGGCTTTGACCAGGGTAGGAATGACCTCTTCCTGAATGCCTTTTCCCTTAGGATCCGGCGTTCCACCGCCATGCCGTCAAACGCAGCTGCGGTAAGTCTTGGAACAGACATGGTACTTGCTGAAACAAGTCCCTTCTTAGCGGCAGAATCCATAAGTCCTCTGTGAGCATCTCTTGAAGTTCCGGGTACCAAGTCCTTCTTGGCCAATCCGGAGCCATGAGTATAGTTCTTACTCCTCTACGTCTTATAATTCTCAGTACCTTAGGTATGAAAAGCAGAGGATGGAACACATACACCGACTGATACACCCACGGTGTTACCAGAACGTCCACAGCTATTGCCTGAGGGTCTCTTAACCTGGCGCAATACCTGTCCCGTTTTTTGTTCAGACGGGACGCCATCATGTCCACCTTTGGTAATTCCCAACGGTTTACAATTATGTGGAAAACTTCCCCATGAAGTTCCCACTCTGCCGGGTGGAGGTCGTGCCTACTGAGGAAGTCTGCTTCCCAGTTTCCATTCCCGGAATGAAACACTGCTGACAGTGCTATCACATGATTTTCCGCCCAGCGAAAAGTCCTTGCAGTTTTTGCCACTGCCCTCCTGCTTCTTGTGCCGCCCTGTCTATTTACGTGGGCGACTGCCGTGATGTTTTATCCCACTGGATCAATACCGGCTGACCTTGAAGCAGAGGTCTTGCTAAGCTTAGAGCATTATAATTTTACCCTTAGCTATATTTATGTGGAGAAAAATCTCCAGACTTGATCACACTCCCTGGAAATTTTTTCCTTGTGTGACTGCTCCCCAGCCTCTCGGGCTGGCCTCCGTGGTCACCAACATCCAAAACTGAATGCCGAATCTGCGGCCCTCTAGAAGATGAGCACTCTGTAACCACCACAGGAGAGACACCCTTGTCCTTGGATATAGGGTTATCCGCTGATGCATCTGAAGATGCGATCCGGACCATTTGTCCAGCAGATCCCACTGAAAAGTTCTTGCATGAAATCTGCCGACTGGAATTGCTTCGAAGGAAGTCACCATTTTTTTACCATGGCCCTTGTGCAATGATGCACTGATTTTAGGAGGTTCCTGACTAGCTCGGATAACTCCCTGGCTTTCTCTTCCGGGAGAAACACCTTTTTCTGGACTGTGTCCAGAATCATCCCTAAGCACAGGAGACTTGTTGTCGGGATCAGCTGCGATTTTGGAATATTTAGAATCCACCCCTGCTGTTGTAACAGTATCCGAGATAGTGCTACTCCGACCTCCAACTGTTCCCTGGACTTTGCCCTTATCAGGAGATCGTCCAAGTAAGGGATAATTAAGACGCCTTTTCTTCGAAGAAGAACCATCATTTCGGCCATTACCTTGGTAAAGACCCGGGGTGCCGTAGACAATCCAAACGGCAGCGTCTGAAACTGATAGTGACAGTTCTGTACCACGAACCTGAGGTACCCTTAGTGATAAGAGCAAATTTGGGACATGGAGGTAAGCATCCCTGATGTCTCGGGACACCAGATAGTCCCCTTCTTCCCGGTTCGTTATCACTGCTCTGAGTGACTCCATCTTGATTTGAACCTTTGTAAGTGTTCAAATTTTTTTAGATTTAGAATAGGTCTCACCTAGCCTTCTGGCTTCAGTACCACAATATAGTGTGGAATAATACCCCTTTTCTTGTTGTAGGAGGGGTAATTTAATTATCACCTGCTGGGAATACAGCTCGTGAATTTTTTCCCATACTGCCTCCTTGTCGGAGGGAGACCTTGGTAAAGCAGACTTCAGGAGCCTGCGCAGGGGAAACGTCTCGACATTCCAAACTGTACCCCTGGGATACTACTTGTAGGATCCAGGGGTCCTGTACGGTCTCAGCGTCATGCTGAGAGCTTGTCAGAAGCGGTGGAACGCTTCTGTTCCTGGGAATGGGCTGCCTGCTGCAGTCTTCTTCCCTTTCCTCTATCCCTGGGCAGATATGACTCTTATAGGGACGAAAGGACTGAAGCTGAAAAGACGGTGTCTTTTTCTGCAGAGATGTGACTTAGGGTAAAAACGGTGGATTTTCCAGCAGTTGCCGTGGCCACCAGGTCCGATGGACCGACCCCAAATAACTCCTCTTCCTTTATACGGCAATACACCTTTGTGCCGTTTGGAATCTGCATCACCTGACCACTGTCGTGTCCATAAACATCTTCTGGCAGATATGGACATCGCACTTACTCTTGATGCCAGAGTGCAAATATCCCTCTGTGCATCTCGCATATATAGAAATACATCCTTTAAATGCTCTATAGTCCATAAAATACTGTCCCTGTCAAGGGTATCAATATTTTTAGTCAGGGAATCCGACCAAGCCACCCCAGCTCTGCACATCCAGGCTGAGGCGATCGCTGGTCGCAGTATAACACCAGTATGTGTGTATATACTTTTTATGATATTTTTCCAGCCTCCTGTCAGCTGGCTCCTTGAGGACGGCCCTATCTATAGACGGTACCGCCACTTGTTCTGATAAGCGTGTGAGCGCCTTATCCACCCTAAGGGGTGTTTCCCAACGCGCCCTAACTTCTGGCGGGAAAGGGTATACCGCCCATATTTTCTATCGGGGGGAACCCACGCATCATCACACACTTCATTTAATTTATCTGATTCAGGAAAAACTACGGTAGTTTTTTCACATCCCACATAATACCCTCTTTTGTGGTACTTGTAGTATCAGAAATATGTAACACCTCCTTCATTGCCCTTAACGTGTGGCCCTAATAAGGAATACGTTTGTTTATTCACCGTCGACACTGGATTCAGTGTCCCTGTCTGTGTCTGTGTCGACCGACTAAAGTAAACGGGCGTTTTAAAACCCCTGACGGTGTTTTTGAGACGTCTGGACCGGTACTAATTGTTTGTCGGCCGTCTCATGTCGTCAACCGACCTTGGCGCGTGTTGACATTATCACGTAATTCCCTAAATAAGCCATCCATTCCGGTGTCGACTCCCTAGAGAGTGACATCACCATTACAGGCAATTGCTCCGCCTCCTCACCAACATCGTCCTCATACATGTCGACACACACGTACCGACACACAGCACACACACAGGTAATGCTCTGATAGAGGACAGGACCTACTAGCCCTTTGGAGAGACAGAGGGAGAGTTTGCCAGCACACACCAAAAACGCTATAATTATATAGGGACAACCTTATATAAGTGTTTTCCCTTATAGCATCTTTTTTATATATTTCTAACGCCAAATTAGTGCCCCCCCTCTCTGTTTTAACCCTGTTTCTGTAGTGCAGTGCAGGGGAGAGCCTGGGAGCCTTCCCTCCAGCCTTTCTGTGAGGGAAAATGGCGCTGTGTGCTGAGGAGATAGGCCCCGCCCCTTTTTCGGCGGCCTCGTCTCCCGCTCTTAACGGATTCTGGCAGGGGTTAAATATCTCCATATAGCCCCCGGAGGCTATATGTGAGGTATTTTTAGCCAAAAAAGGTTTTCATTTGCCTCCCAGGGCGCCCCCCTTCCAGCGCCCTGCACCCTCAGTGACTGCCGTGTGAAGTGTGCTGAGAGGAAAATGGCGCACAGCTGCAGTGCTGTGCGCTACCTTAAGAAGACTGAGGAGTCTTCTGCCGCCGATTCTGGACCTCTTCTCGTTTCAGCATCTGTAAGGGGGCCGGCGGCGAGGCTCCGGTGACCATCCAGGCTGTACCTGTGATCGTCCCTCTGGAGCTAATGTCCAGTAGCCAAGAAGCCAATCCATCCTGCACGCAGGTGAGTTCACTTCTTCTCCCCTAAGTCCCTCGTTGCAGTGATCCTGTTGCCAGCAGGACTCACTGTAAAATAAAAAACCTAAAACTAAACTTTTCTAAGCAGCTCTTTAGGAGAGCCACCTAGATTGCACCCTTCTCGGCCGGGCACAAAAATCTAACTGAGGCTTGGAGTAGGGTCATAGGGGGAGGAGCCAGTGCACACCACCTGATCCTAAAGCTTTACTTTTTGTGCCCTGTCTCCTGCGGAGCCGCTATTCCCCATGGTCCTTTCAGGAACCCCAGCATCCACTAGGACGATAGAGAAATATATATATATATAAAAATATATATCTACTGTATATGTAAAACTGCAAGGTTGCAGCTGGAGAGAATCCAGGCCAGTGTTAGGAAGCAGCTGATTGCAGGCACCTGTCAGGGCATATGTAATATTTAAAGTGGCTTTTGCCTTGTAAATGAATGCCACTTTAAAAAAAAAAAAAAATGTCCGAGATTGACCACCATCCCACTACTCTGGCAAACTCGGACTCTATTACATATGCCCCAATGATTATAACAACATTTTATATTCATAGGATAGATGATGATTTTGTAGCTGTAGATATATATTGCGATTTAATTGTTTGTCAGGTGCCGACTACTAAGTGGCTCCGACGACAGCAATTAAATTGTATTGCAATCGGTGGCAATCACCGCCGGTGCCAACATTTCTGCTTGCAGCCTCCTGAGGTGGCAAGAAGAAATGTGCGAAGTGTCCCAAACGGGACTATATTAGACAGGATTAGCAGCTATTCGCAGATAAACTCCATCTATTTGGGGGCTTAAAAAGTAATGGGCGCCTGATCAGAACAACAAATGAAATACTCTGAAGGGTGCATATTACTTTGGGTGCCTAAAATAAATAACAAAAAAAAAATAACAAAAAAATGAATTGCCCCCGTGGAGTATAAAGCAAAGCCAAAATGGGAGTATAATGTTAAACATGCAAGGGACAGTCTATGGATCCTTAGATTGACGTATAAGCCTATTTTTAGGTGGGGGTATTTACCTTATGTAAAATTGTTCCATTTGTTGCTATGGTGACCATGATTTCAATTTTTGAAAACCATGGGTTCCATTTATAGCTACATCGTTATGACAACATTAAAACATGCGCTGTCAAATAAAACATTGCAGAGTTTCTCAGATGTTGCATCTCCCTTATTCAAATCTGACCGCTTTAAATAAGATTTTACTTACCGATAAATCTATTTCTCGGAGTCCGTAGTGGATGCTGGGGTTCCTGAAAGGACCATGGGGAATAGCGGCTCCGCAGGAGACAGGGCACAAAAAGTAAAGCTTTTCCAGATCAGGTGGTGTGCACTGGCTCCTCCCCCTATGACCCTCCTCCAGACTCCAGTTAGGTACTGTGCCCGGACGAGCGTACACAATAAGGGAGGATTTTGAATCCCGGGTAAGACTCATACCAGCCACACCAATCACACCGTACAACTTGTGATCTAAACCCAGTTAACAGTATGATAACAGCGGAGCCTCTGAAAGATGGCTTCCTTCAACAATAACCCGAATTAGTTAACAATAACTATGTACAATTATTGCAGATAATCCGCACTTGGGATGGGCGCCCAGCATCCACTACGGACTCCGAGAAATAGATTTATCGGTAAGTAAAATCTTATTTTCTCTATCGTCCTAGTGGATGCTGGGGTTCCTGAAAGGACCATGGGGATTATACCAAAGCTCCCAAACGGGCGGGAGAGTGCGGATGACTCTGCAGCACCGAATGAGAGAACTCCAGGTCCTCCTTAGCCAGAGTATCAAATTTGTAAAATTTTACAAACGTGTTCTCCCCTGACCACGTAGCTGCTCGGCAAAGTTGTAATGCCGAGACCCCTCGGGCAGCCGCCCAAGATGAGCCCACCTTCCTTGTGGAGTGGGCCTTTACAGATTTAGGCTGTGGCAGGCCTGCCACAGAATGTGCAAGTTGGATTGTGTTACAGATCCAACGAGCAATCGTCTGCTTAGACGCAGGAGCACCCATCTTGTTGGGTGCATACAATATAAACAACGAGTCAGATTTTCTGACTCCAGCTGTCCTTGCAATATATATTTTTAATGCTCTGACAACGTCCAGTAACTTGGAGTCCTCCAAGTCACTTGTAGCCGCAGGCACTACAATAGGCTGGTTCAGATGAAATGCTGACACCACCTTAGGGAGAAAATGCGGACGAGTCCGCAGTTCTGCCCTGTCCGAATGGAAAATCAGATATGGGCTTTTGTAAGATAAAGCTGCCAGTTCTGACACTCTCCTGGCCGAAGCCAGGGCTAGAAGCATGGTCACTTTCCATGTGAGATATTTCAAATCCACCTTCTTTAGTGGTTCAAACCAATGAGATTTTAGAAAGTCCAAAACCACATTGAGATCCCACGGTGCCACTGGAGGCACCACAGGAGGCTGTATATGTAGCACTCCCTTAACAAAGGTCTGGACTTCAGGGACTGAAGCCAATTCTTTTTGAAAGAAAATCGACAGGGCCGAAATTTGAACCTTAATAGATCCCAATTTGAGACCCATAGACAATCCTGATTGCAGGAAATGTAGGAATCGACCCAGTTGAAATTCCTCCGTCGGAGCACTCCGATCTTCGCACCACGCAACATATTTTCGCCAAATTCGGTGATAATGTTGCACGGTTACTTCCTTCCTTGCTTTAATCAAAGTAGGAATGACTTCTTCCGGCATGCCTTTTTCCTTTAGGATCCGGCGTTCAACCGCCAAGCCGTCAAACGCAGCCGCGGTAAGTCTTGAAACAGACAGGGACCCTGCTGAAGCAAGTCCCTCCTTAGAGGTAGAGGCCACGGATCTTCCGTGATCATCTCTTGAAGTTCCGGGTACCAAGTCCTTCTTGGCCAATCCGGAACCACTAGTATCGTCCTTACGCCTCTTTGCCGTATAATTCTCAATACTTTTGGTATGAGAGGCAGAGGAGGAAACACATACACCGACTGGTACACCCAAGGCGTTACCAGCGCGTCCACAGCTATTGCCTGCGGATCTCTTGACCTGGCGCAATACCTGTCCAGTTTTTTGTTGAGGCGAGACGCCATCATGTCCACCATTGGTCTTTCCCAACGGGTTACCAGCAAGTGGAAGACTTCTGGATGAAGTCCCCACTCTCCCGGGTGAAGATCGTGTCTGCTGAGGAAGTCTGCTTCCCAGTTGTCCACTCCCGGGATGAACACTGCTGACAGTGCTATCACATGATTCTCTGCCCAGCGAAGAATCCTTGCAGCTTCTGCCATTGCACTCCTGCTTCTTGTGCCGCCCTGTCTGTTCACATGGGCGACTGCCGTGATGTTGTCCGACTGGATCAACACCGGTTTTCCCTGAAGCAGAGGTTCTGCCTGGCTTAGAGCATTGTATATTGCTCTTAGTTCCAGAATGTTTATGTGAAGAGACGTTTCCAGGCTCGTCCATACTCCCTGGAAGTTTCTTCCTTGTGTGACTGCTCCCCAGCCTCTCAGGCTGGCGTCCGTGGTCACCAGGATCCAATCCTGTATGCCGAATCTGCGGCCCTCCAATAGATGAGCACTCTGCAACCACCACAGAAGAGACACCCTTGTCCTTGGAGACAGGGTTATCCGCAGGTGCATCTGAAGATGCGACCCTGACCATTTGTCCAACAGATCCCTTTGGAAAATTCTTGCGTGGAATCTGCCGAATGGAATTGCTTCGTAAGAAGCCACCATTTTTCCCAGGACTCTTGTGCATTGATGTACAGACACCTTTCCTGGTTTTAGGAGGTTCCTGACAAGCTCGGATAACTCCTTGGCTTTTTCCTCCGGGAGAAAAACCTTTTTCTGAACCGTGTCCAGAATCATCCCTAGGAACAGCAGACGAGTTGTCGGCATTAACTGGGATTTTGGAATATTCAGAATCCACCCGTGCTGTTTTAGCACTTCTTGCGACAGTGCTAATCCCATCTCTAGCTGTTCTCTGGACCTTGCCCTTATTAGGAGATCGTCCAAGTATGGGATAATTAATATGCCTTTTCTTCGAAGAAGAATCATCATCTCGGCCATTACCTTTGTAAAGACCCGAGGTGCCGTGGACAATCCGAACGGCAGCGTCTGAAACTGATAGTGACAGTTTTGTACAACGAACCTGAGGTACCCCTGGTGTGAGGGGTAAATTGGAACGTGGAGATACGCATCCTTGATGTCCAAGGATACCATAAAGTCCCCCTCTTCCAGGTTCGCTATCACTGCTCTGAGTGACTCCATCTTGAACTTGAACTTCTTTATGTACAGGTTCAAGGACTTCAGATTTAGAATAGGCCTTACCGAGCCATCCGGCTTCGGTACCACAAAAAGAGTGGAATAATACCCCTTCCCTTGTTGTAGAAGAGGTACCTTGACTATCACCTGCTGAGAGTACAGCTTGTGAATGGCTTCCAAAACAGTCTCCCTTTCGGAGGGGGACGTTGGTAAAGCAGACTTCAGGAAACGGCGAGGTGGATCTGTCTCTAATTCCAACCTGTACCCCTGAGATATTATCTGCAGGATCCAGGGATCTACCTGCGAGTGAGCCCACTGCGCGCTGTAATTTTTGAGACGACCACCCACCGTCCCCGAGTCCGCTTGAGAAGCCCCAGCGTCATGCTGAGGCTTTTGTAGAAGCCGGGGAAGGCTTCTGTTCCTGGGAAGGAGCTGCCTGTTGCTGTCTCTTCCCTCGACCTCTGCCTCGTGGCAGATATGAATAGCCCTTTGCTCTCTTATTTTTAAAGGAACGAAAGGGCTGCGGTTGAAAAGTCGGTGCCTTTTTCTGTTGGGGAGTGACTTGAGGTAGAAAGGTGGATTTCCCGGCTGTAGCCGTGGCCACCAAATCTGATAGACCGACTCCAAATAACTCCTCCCCTTTATACGGCAAAACTTCCATATGTCGTTTTGAATCCGCATCGCCTGTCCACTGTCGCGTCCATAAAGCTCTTCTGGCCGAAATGGACATAGCACTTACCCGTGATGCCAGTGTGCAGATATCCCTCTGTGCATCACGCATATAAAGAAATGCATCCTTTATTTGTTCTAACGACAGTAAAATATTGTCCCTGTCCAGGGTATCAATATTTTCAATCAGGGACTCTGACCAAACTACCCCAGCACTGCACATCCAGGCAGTCGCTATAGCTGGTCGTAGTATAACACCTGCATGTGTGTATATACTTTTTTGGATATTTTCCATCCTCCTATCTGATGGATCTTTAAGTGCGGCCGTCTCAGGAGAGGGTAACGCCACTTGTTTAGATAAGCGTGTTAGCGCCTTGTCCACCCTAGGAGGTGTTTCCCAGCGCTCCCTAACCTCTGGCGGGAAAGGGTATAATGCCAATAATTTCTTTGAAATTATCAGCTTTTTATCAGGGGCAACCCACGCTTCATTACACACGTCATTTAATTCTTCTGATTCAGGAAAAACTATAGGTAGTTTTTTCACACCCCACATAATACCCTGTTTAGTGGTACCTGTAGTATCAGCTAAATGTAACGCCTCCTTCATTGCCAAAATCATATAACGTGTGGCCCTACTGGAAAATACGGTTGATTCGTCACCGTCACCACTGGAGTCAGTGCCTGTGTCTGGGTCTGTGTCGACCGACTGAGGCAAAGGGCGTTTCACAGCCCCTGACGGTGTTTGAGTCGCCTGGACAGGCACTAATTGATTGTCCGGCCGTCTCATGTCGTCAAACGACTGCTTTAGCGTGTTGACACTATCCCGTAGTTCCATAAATAAAGGCATCCATTCTGGTGTCGACTCCCTAGGGGGTGACATCCTCATATTTGGCAATTGCTCCGCCTCCACACCAATATCGTCCTCATACATGTCGACACACACGTACCGACACACAGCAGACACACAGGGAATGCTCCTAACGAAGACAGGACCCACTAGCCCTTTGGGGAGACAGAGGGAGAGTTTGCCAGCACACACCAAAAGCGCTATATATAACAGGGATAGCCTTATAATAAGTGCTCCCTTATAGCTGCTTTATATATATCAAAATATCGCCATAAATTTGCCCCCCCTCTCTGTTTTACCCTGTTTCTGTAGTGCAGTGCAGGGGAGAGACCTGGGAGCCGTCCTGACCAGCGGAGCTGTGAGAGGAAATGGCGCTGTGTGCTGAGGAGATAGGCCCCGCCCCTTTTCCGGCGGGCTCGTCTCCCGCTATTTAGTGAATCCAGGCAGGGGTTAAATATCTCCATATAGCCTCTGGGGGCTATATGTGAGGTATTTTTAGCCTTTATATAGGTTACATTTGCCTCCCAGGGCGCCCCCCCCCAGCGCCCTGCACCCTCAGTGACTGCGTGTGAAGTGTGCTGAGAGGAAAATGGCGCACAGCTGCAGTGCTGTGCGCTACCTTTAGAAGACTGCAGGAGTCTTCAGCCGCCGATTCTGGACCTCTTCTGACTTCAGCATCTGCAAGGGGGCCGGCGGCGCGGCTCCGGTGACCATCCAGGCTGTACCTGTGATCGTCCCTTTGGAGCTGATGTCCAGTAGCCAAGAAGCCAATCCATCCTGCACGCAGGTGAGTTCACTTCTTCTCCCCTCAGTCCCTCGTTGCAGTGATCCTGTTGCCAGCAGGACTCACTGTAAAATAAAAAACCTAAGCTAAACTTTTTCTAAGCAGCTCTTTAGGAGAGCCACCTAGATTGCACCCTTCTCGGCCGGGCACAAAAATCTAACTGGAGTCTGGAGGAGGGTCATAGGGGGAGGAGCCAGTGCACACCACCTGATCTGGAAAAGCTTTACTTTTTGTGCCCTGTCTCCTGCGGAGCCGCTATTCCCCATGGTCCTTTCAGGAACCCCAGCATCCACTAGGACGATAGAGAAATACAGGTATGTGAACTTAGATAACCCCTCGTTAATACATATGGCGAGAATGTGTTTGTTTCAAATTATATATGCAATGCTGGTGAATATATACGTATTAAAGAAAAAACAGAGTACTACAATAGGCAAGAAACCTGATGAGAACAGGTCTTCAATCCAAACAGTATGTGGGCCTCACTTTTTAAATAAAGCCAAACAACTGGGATTTCTAATTATTTTCAATCGCCACAGCTTCCTCCATACCCAGCACTGTTAGTGTGAGGCAAGGAAGCTCTGTACCTGGAAGAGTTCTGCTGTTCCAGAATGCGCTGCTGAGTTTCCCAGTTCAACTTCTCTTCTTCAAACTGACGCCGCTTTTCTTCCAACTCTTTGTGCTGAGCCTCAAGGTTCTTTTTCATCTGCTCGTGACGTCGCTGGAGCTGTGAGAGCATAAATATCAGTGTATCAGTAATTTATATTATGTGCAGGTATACATATATAGCACCTCTGAGAGCCCACATTAAAAGCTGAAAAATATTCATCTAGATCCAGCAAAGGTGCGATAGGCTTTATTTTTATTTTATGCAATTCTATGAAAAGTTGCTACAATAGATGCTTGGTTGCATAGGGAGAGGAATCAGTAGCAGGAAAAAAGAAGTGATAATGCCACTGTATAGGTCATTGGTGCGGCCTCATCTGGAATACTGTGTCCAGTTCTGGAGACCATATCTCCAGAAGGATATAAATACATTAGAGAGTGTACAAAGAAGGGCAACTAAAATGGTGCATGGCCTACATCACAAAACTTACCCGGAAAGGCTAAAAGATCTTAACATGTATAGTATGGAGGAGAGAAGGGAAAGGGGAGACGTGATAGAAACTTTCAAATATACCAAAGGTTTTAACAAAGTTCAGGAGGGAAACATTCTTCAAAGGAAGAGACGTATTAGAACTCGAGGACATACACTGAGACTGGAGGGAGGCAGGTTCAGGGGAAATTTAAGGAAAAATTACTTCACAGAAAGGGTAGTGGATAAGTGGAATAGCCTCCCATCACAGGTGGTAGAGGCTAAGGGGTATATGCAATTGCGGTCGAATTCGCGGCAATTTTCGCCGTTTTTTAATTCGACTCAATTCGACAGGTGAATCCCGGAAGGTGGCTTCCGGAATTCACCATATTCAATGAAAAACGGATTCGCCAGAGTCGCGGGCGAAAATCGGCTTTTGGCGGATTTTGCCGCGATTTTAAAAAACGGTAAAAAAACGTGCAAAACCCGAAAAAAAAATGGCGTGGGGTCCCCCCTCCAAAGCATAACCAGCCTCGGGCTCTTCGAGCTGGTCCTGGTTCTAAAAATGCGGGGAAAAAATTGACAGGGGTTCCCCCGTATTTTTAAAACCAGCACCGGGCTCTGCGCCTGGTGCCAAAAATACGGGGGACAAAAAGAGTAGGGGTCCCCCGTATTTTTTAACACCAGCATAGGGCTCCACTAGCTGGACAGATAATGCCACAGCCGGGGGTCACTTTTATGCCGTGCCCTGCGGCCGTGGCATCAAATATCCAACTAGTCACCCCTGGCCGGGGTACCCTGGGGGAGTGGGGACGCCTTCAATCAAGGGGTCCCCCCCCCCCAGCCACCCAAGGGCCAGGGGTGAAGCCCGAGGCTGTCCCCCCCCATCCAATGGGCTGCGGATGGGGGGGCTGATAGCCTTTTGTGATAATAAAAAGATATTGTTTTTTCCAGCAGTACTACAAGTCCCAGCAAGCCTCCCCCACAAGCTGGTACTTGGAGAACCACAAGTACCAGCATGCGGGAGAAAAACGGGTCCGCTGGTACCTGTAGTACTACTGGGAAAAAAATACCCAAATAAAAACAGGACACACACACCTTGATAGTAAAACTTTATTACACACTACCGACACACACATACTTACCTATGTTGACACGCCGACTGCCACGGTCTCCGACGATCCGAGGGTACCTGTGAAAAAATTATACTCACCTTCCAGCGTCCAGAGATAAATCCACGTCCAGAGAGTAAAATCCACGTACTTGTTTAAAAAAAAACAAAACGCAAAAACCCGCTCCATACCGGACTAGAAAGGGGTCCAATGCTTTCACATCAGACCCCTTTCTCCCGAATGCCGGGACATCACGTGACTCCTGTCACTGACGTCCCTTCAGCCAATCAGGAAGCGCTACTTCCGTGGCGCTCACCTGATTGGCTGTGCGCTGTCTGTACTGTGACAGCGCATCGCAAAGCCGCTCCATTACTTTCAATGGTGGGAACTTTGCGGGTAGCGGTGGGGTCACCCGCCGGTCAGCCGCTGACCGGCGGGTGACCTCACCGCTAGCCGCTAAGTTCCCACCATTGAATATAATGGAGGGAGCTGTGCGATGCGCTGTCACAGTACAGACAGCGCTCAGCCAATCAGGTGAGCGCAACGAAGTTGCGCTTCCTGATTGGCTTAGAGACCTTTCTGTGACAGCTGTCACTGACAGGTCTCATTCGTGGAAAGGTGTCCCATGTGTCAGCATGGGACCCCTTTCAGTCCGTTATGGAGCGGGTATTTGCGTTTTTTTATTTTTAACAAGTACGTGGATTTATCTCTGGACCATGGCTGAGGTGAGTATATTGATCTTTTTTTTCAGGTATCCGTGGATTCTACATGGAGAAGAGGACCGATGTCGGCGTGTGAACATAGGTAAGTATGTGTGTGTCGGTAGTGTGTAATAAAGTTTTACTGTCGACGGTGTGTGTGTCCTGTTTTTATTTGGGTATTTTTTTCCCAGTAGTACTACAGGTACCAGCGGGCCCGTTTTTCTCCCGCATGCTGGTACTTGTGGTTCTCCAAGTACCAGCTTGCGGGGGAGGCTTGCTGGGACTTGTAGTACTACTGGAAAAAACAATATCTTTTTATTATCACAAAAGGCTATCAGCCCCCCCATCCGCAGCCCATTGGATGGGGGGGGACAGCCTCGGGCTTCACCCCTGGCCCATAGGTGGCTGGGGGGGGGGACCCCTTGATTGAAGGGGTCCCCACTCCCCCAGGGTACCCCGGCCAGGGGTGACTAGTTGGATATTTGATGCCACGGCCGCAGGGCACTCCATAAAAGTGACCCCCGGCTGTGGCATTATCTGTCCAGCTAGTGGAGCCCGATGCTGGTGTTAAAAATACGGGGGACCCCTACTCTTTTTGTCCCCCGTATTTTTGGCACCAGCACCAGGCGCAGAGCCCGGTGCTGGTTTTAAAAATACGGGGGAACCCCTGTCAATTTTTTCCCCGCATTTTTAGAACCAGGACCAGCTCGAAGAGCCCGAGGCTGGTTATGCTTTGGAGGGGGGACCCCACGCCATTTTTTTTAATGATTTCACCGTTCCAGCATAAAAAAAAAATAAAAAAAAAAAATATTTTAAAAAATATATAAATATTTGTGCCTCCAAAAAAAAAAAAAAAAAAAAGTACCTAATCCCTTCTAATATAAATAGATCTGCTATTCCCCCCCCAAAAAACACAAAAAAAAACATGTTTAAATTTTTTTTATTTGTTTTCACCCTCCAAAGTGTGGCGGATTGAAAATGACGAATTTGCTGTCTAAAAGCACTGCTGTCGAATTTCCAAACTTGAATTGAATATGCTTTGGTCGAATTGCAGCACTTATATCATTGCAGAAAAGTCGAATTTGCAAAAATTCGAATTTCAAAAAGTCGAATTTTGAAAGTCCGTTTTTTGGTCGGAAAGCACTGAATTGCATAGGCGATTTTTTTTTGGGGTCGAAAATGACCCGAAATTCGACAATTTCGGGAATTCGACCACAATTGCATATACCCCTAAGACTGTAGGGCAATTTAAACATGCTTGGGATAGGCATATGAATATCCTTACAAAGAATTAAGGTTCAAAAAGGGTTGAGATTATCTAAAGGATAAAAAGTAAAAGGGGCAGACTAGATGGGCCAAGTGGTTCTTATCTGCCGTCAAATTCTATGTTTATGTATGTTTATGTTCTGTATAAACAATCATCAGAAGACTAAAATGGGGATAAAAGTCAGTAAGCAATGATAAAAAGTAACTCAATGTAAAAGTTATGAAACAAGAGAAAAACAAAACATAAAATGTAATTACTTCTGCTTCCGAATCCTTGAGTTTCTGGACTTTTTCTTTGACTTTCATCTCAAACACTTGTTCCATTTCCATCTCCATTTTCTTCATCTTTGCCACATGTTCCCTTCTCTCTTCTTCCATCTGAGCAAGGGGGCTCCTAGAATGCATAGAATCCAATTTACTTAAAGTAGCAGTAACATACATCACAGTCAAGTAAAAGACAATCAATACAAAAATAATACGTTTCAAACATGGAAAGGAAAAATGATGGTGAATGGAATGGCGATGTATTTGTAGACTATTCTGATTGGAAATCACTAACAAGGTACACAATATATTAATACAAACAGACATAAGGTCAGCTATTCCAAATGAGGGAAAATATAGCACATACACCTGATCAGGTACTCATTATAAAAGAGCTTCTCAGTTATAAAGACGGACACGCTCACAGAACTAGTAGTTTGTTCAGAATCCAATGATGATACAAAACATGGCAATGGTTTTGTCTTATTAGACCTGTATATAGAGATGTAACCCCCTATAAAATAGTTTTCTCCATAAGGACAAGTCCAATTCAGCATGAAAATACCTGATTTCAGAACAAATGTTTTCCAAACATCTAAATTAATATTTTTGCGGTATTACATAAAAGCAAATCTCAGTGTGTTGAATATAACAAAGACAATCCCCACAAATATCCATAAATGCAAACATTTAAGGTATACTAAAGCAATAAATTACGCAAAAAATCTAAAGCGAATGCAAAGATTTTATTTAATTAATACACAGCCATAAAAACAACTATGAAGCGGAGACATTGAATATTGGAACTATGAAAATGCGAGGACTAGACATTTTTCCCATAATTTGGTAAACTAGGCGCTTATGCTTTTGATGCAGAAGCTCTGCATATTTGCAGGGATGCGGTATTTCAGTGTGAGGCTTTGCATATGTGCAAAGTTGCGGAATTTCAGTGTGAGGCTCTGCATATGTGCAAAGATGCGGAATTTCAGTGTGAGGCTCTGCATATGTGCAAAGATGCGGAATTTCAGTGTGAGGCTCTGCATATGTGCAAAGATGCGGTATTTCAGTGTAAGGCTCTGCATATATGCAAAGATGCGGAATTTCAGTGTGAGGCTCTGCATATGTGCAGGGATGCTGAATTTCAGTGTGAGGCTCTGCATATGTGCAGGGATGCGGTATTTCAGTGTGAGGCTCTGCATATGTGCAGGGATGCGGTATTTCAGTGTGAGGCTCTGCATATGTGCAGGGATGTGGTATTTCAGTGTGAGGCTCTGCATATGTGCAGGGATGCGGTATTTCAGTGTGAGGCTCTACATGTGTATGAAAATGTTTTTCTTTAATAATGCAATTTCCACTTCGCTCGCCTTTACGTAGTTTAACCTCTAATTTTAGGTAATTCTATGGTTCATGAAAAAGAAAAAAATAGCACACTTTATTGCTACATTTTATTTGACAGCAGGCTCCGAACAGAAGTTAGTGCAAACATCAGAAAGTTATCATCCGGAGACCAGTAACTTGCCATAGCTCATTTCTTTCCTTCGCAAGTAGATCTTCTATTCACAAAACCTTAATGTCATATGGCAAGTAGCAGATTGCTGCTGTAATTCTGTCTCATACAAGGACTCCTTCATAGACTGTTACTACAGTTATTATGACCAGTACTTTTCTATATGTTTTGTAAATAGTTTTAGGCATGTGCTCCATGACTCAAAACTTAAATCCCAAGCATTAACATAATATCTATCTATCTATCTACTTAAACTGCTCATGAGGGGGTTTATCAGGTTGTTAGCAAATCAAAAAAGTTAGTAGTTGGGTAAAACATGTTGCACTGCAGGTGGGGCAGATATAACATGTTCAGCGAGAGTTAGATTTGGGTGGGTTATATTGTTTCTGTGCAGGGTAAATACTGACTGCTTAATTTCTACACTGCAACTTAGATTTTCCGTTTGAACACACCCCACCCAAATACAAATCTCTCTGCACATGTTACATCTGCCCCACCTGCACTGCAACACAGCTTTGCCCAATTACTTTTGGTTTGCTAAAAGACTTGAATAAGTACATAAAGTAGAGATTTAATGCTTGAAAAAAGCAACTGATGTAAATTGCTGTCTGTATTATGTTTGGGACTATGGGGGGATTCAATTAGGTGAGTTTGCTTCAGCAAGGTGCATTCACGGCAAATTCGCATTGCGAATGCAATTCAATTCCAAAACTCACATTCCTCTTTCAGAGTAAAGTCTCCTGTTTTTGTCCATAAGCCCTGATCAGGTGAACAGGTAGGGAAAACCTTTACTGTATTTTAAAGGTAAAAACTTCAGGACTTGGTTCAGAACCCATTGGATTGCGATTGATACTGATAGATTGCTACCCACATAGGAGCTGCCAGGTTTCTGGAAGTCCTGCTGCTGGGTCTCTGTCATATTGAGTGTGTGTGTGTGTGTGTGTAGTGTTAGTCTTTTGTATGTACTGTATATAGATGCTGTATATCTGTAATGGCCAGGATATAATGATGCTGCACTGTATACACCTGCACTGGCACGTGTAAAGCTCACCAGTCCCTGCACAGCTCCCGGCCAGTCTGGGAGTAGAGGACACCAGTAGCAACCAGCAGCTGGCAGGAGGAGTCAGGGCATGGCCTCAGCGGGTGTGGGAGGGGCAAGCACAGGACCCCGCCTCTCTGCTGATGCACAGCATATATAAAGCAGCTGAGACTGTTATCTACCTCTTCCGCATCATTTGCAGCCTCAGCACCAACCCCTCCTCCTCCTGGTCACCGCACTGCTCACCCCGCACAGGATGTCACCCCTTCCTGCTGGACTGATTCACCACCTCCTCCCCCCAAATGTAAGTGGCCACATGTGTCCCCTGTGCCTCCGCTCCAAGTGCTGTGGTACCATCTGGTGGTTCCTGCATCCGTTTCCTAGTTAATGCGCCTACTTGTTGCCAAGTCCTGAGATGGCACGTAACCTGGGTTTGCAGCATAGTACAGGTATAGTATCCCTTATCCAAAATCACACATTTTTGCTTCCCCTACTGAGATAATGACACCTATATAATATATCTGTATATACACATAATATATATATACATATGTTATTATCTAAGTGGGGGACCCAAAAATGTGGGATTTTGGATTAGGGATACTCAACCTCTTTATGGAGAAGGGAGTGCAGAGTATGAAGGGGCACTATATGGAGGGGTATGGGGTGGTGCAATGTGTATATAGGGGCAGTAAACAGTGGGGAATGCAGAATATGGAAGAGGATAGGGGTGCAGTGTATATGGGGCAGTATATGGTTGGGTGTGCAGTGTACATAGGGTGTGTGTTGTAAACTTTGGGTGCCCTCCAGTGGCTGCTGGCGGCACCACAGTGGTTCAGAGCAGCATTAACCTTTTATATATACACTGCTCAAAAAAAATAAAGGGAACACTAAAATAACACATCCTAGATCTGAATGAATGAAATATTCTTATTAAATACTTTGTTCTTTACATAGTTGAATGTGCTGACAACAAAATCACACAAAAATTATCAATGGAAATCAAATTTATTAACCCATGGAGGTCTGGATTTGGAGTCACGCTCAAAATTAAAGTGGAAAAACACACTACAGACTGATCCAACTTTGATGCAATGTCCTTAAAACAAGTCAAAATGAGGCTCAGTAGTGTGTGTGGCCTCCTCGTGCCGGTATGACCTCCCTACAACCCACACAAGTAGCTCAGGTAGTGCAGCTCATCCAGGATGGCACATCAATGCGAGCTGTGGCAAGAAGGTTTGTCGTGTCTGTCAGCGTAGTGTCCAGAGCATGGAGGCGCTACCAGGAGACAGGCCAGTACATCAGGAGATGTGGAGGAGGCCGTAGGAGGGCAACAACCCAGCAGCAGGACCGCTACCTCCGCCTTTGTGCAAGGAGGAACAGGAGGAGCACTGCCAGAGCCCTGCAAAATGACCTCCAGCAAGCTACAAATGTGCATGTGTCTACTCAAATGATCAGAAACAGACTCCATGAGGGTGGTATGAGGGCCCGAGGTCCACAGGTGGGGGTTGTGCTTACAGCCCAACACCGTGCAGGACGTTTGGCATTTGCCAGAGAACACCAAGATTGGCAAATTCGCCACTGGCGCCCTGTGCTCTTCACAGATGAAAGCTGGTTCTCACTGAGCACATGTAACGGACGTGACAGAGTCTGGAGACGCCAAGGAGAACGTTCTGCTGCCTGCAACATCCTCCAGCATGACCGGTTTGGCAGTGGGTCAGTAATGGTGTGGGATGGCATTTCTTTGGGGGGCCGCACAGCCCTCCATGTGCTTGCCAGAGGTAGCCTGACTGCCATTAGGTACCGAGATGAGATCCTCAGACCCCTTGTGAGACCATATGCTGGTGCGGTTGGCCCTGGGTTCCTCCTAATGCAAGACAATGCTAGACCTCATGTGGCTGGAGGGTGTCAGCAGTTCCTGCAAGACGAAGGCATTGATGCTATGGATTGGCCCGCCCGTTCCCCAGACCTGAATCCAATTGAGCACATCTGGGACATCATGTCTCGCTCCATCCACCAATGCCACGTTGCACCACAGACTGTCCAGGAGTTGGCTGATGCTTTAGTCCAGGTCTGGGAGGAAATCCCTCAGGAGACCATCCGCCACCTCATCAGGAGCATGCCCAGGCATTGTAGGGAGGTCATACAGGCACGTGGAGGCCACACACACTACTGAGCCTCATTTTGACTTGTTTTAAGGACATTACATCAAAGTTAGATCAGCCTGTAGTGTGTTTTTGCACTTTAATTTTGAGGGTAACTCCAAATCCAGACCTCCATGGGTTAATAAATTTGATTTCCATTGATCATTTTTGTGTGATTTTGTTGTCAGCACATTCAACTATGTAAAGAACAAAGTATTTAATAAGAATATTTCATTCAATCAGATCTAGGATGTGTTATTTTAGTGTTCCCTTTATTTTTTTGAGCAGTATATATATATATATATATATATATATATATATATATATATATATAATTTAACAGTGAGTAGAAATCAAACGAAAGGATAGAAAATTCAGCCAATTTACAATATGAAAGGTCATTATAAATGGCAACTGCCATACCAAAAACCTACTCCTAACCCTACTCTCTCTCTCCCGAGCACCCTCTCTTCACATGCAAGTGTGAAACAGTCAGATCAGTATTTTTTATTGATCGCAGCAGGCTGTAACATCTCCCTGCATTATCACTAAAGGTGCATACACACTGGGCGTTTTTGCCCAGTGCATACAAACGGAGCGATTTTTCCCCCTGCCCAGCGATGTCAGTGGGGATGAACAGCTTTCCATAGCAGCCCGGCGATGAAGCGGGGGCGCGCATCACACTGAGCGGTTTTCCCAGTGTGTATGGGCCTTTATACTTTCATATGGGCCATGTGGCGGCCTCTAGTGGCTGCTGGCGCACATAACAGAGGTGAGGAGCAGCCTTAGCCTTTTAATATTTATTTATTTATTTATTAACAGTTTCTTTTAATATATAGGATATGGAGGAGAGTACGTGTAAAGCCTTAACATATTTATTACAATCATTTTGCTATGAATTCTGCCACAGCACAGTCAACAGTCTTATAGAGTCAATTCAATTGGGAGCGAGCGAGTTGCCATCGGAACAGTGTAGACATGCCAGGAACATCATTGGAAAACACCCCCTCGCATACCAATCTTGTCACGGACTCGCAGATTTTTGTACACAGCCCGAAGTAACCGTGAACAAAAATGCATAAGTCCAGCAGTACCATAAGTGCTACTTATAGTCTAACTGAATTGAACCCTATTATATTTTTTATAGGAATACGAGCCGGACTTTCAGCAATTGGGCTGAAAAGCAACACAGGATGTGATTGTACTACTTGGGACTATAGAAATCATTTATGGACAGAGTTAGCTCTATGCTCACAGAACAAAACAAAAACTCATTAAATTGTCTTTTCAATGAAATTGAAAGCACTAACAAAATAATATTATAGTTGAATTCTGAATTTAAAAAAATATAAAAACTCCCACAAACCAGAAGTGCTAATCTGATCTTATTACGAAATTCTGGTCATTTGTCTATTAACATAAAACAATTAATTGGGCAAAATTTATACAAAAGTTTGAAAAGACCACTTACATGCCTTCAACTGTTTCAAGTCTAAAAAACAAAAACAAACAAAAAATACAAGGACTTAGCATGCTTACACTAAAGGAAAATTAAGCCAATCAAAATTAATAAATTAAATTAAAGCTTTATTTGAGCATCTAGGAATGCAAAGAGCAGGTAAAGATGAGGAAAGTAGGCCTCAGAAGCAGATTAAAGTGATAAGATAACAGCCAAATAGTGTGTACAGACTGATTAGTTTGAGAGTTGCAAAAGGAAAGAATAAAATTACCTGGTGAATTAATATAATATGTGCAGCATTGCATTGTTCATAGCTGTATCAGTACACATGCTTTTAGATTTAATAATTCACTTAACATTCACAAGTTAGTGGTTACACCTGTGTGATTTGGGGGGTGAGGGTGGAGAGAGTGATACTAGGCCTATTTTTGAGATCATAATATACCAATACCCCCCCCCTCCCCTCCCACACACCTTTTCTAGTTTTTGCCAAAATGCCTTTGACATTTATTTTCCACATTATAATCACGCTCAGTTTTGTGGACACAGTTAAAAAATATCTAGTAAGGCAGAATGCATCAGGGTTAGAAAAATAAGATTTTACTTACCGATAAATCTATTTCTCGGAGTCCGTAGTGGATGCTGGGGTTCCTGAAAGGACCATGGGGAATAGCGGCTCCGCAGGAGACAGGGCACAAAAAGTAAAGCTTTTCCAGATCAGGTGGTGTGCACTGGCTCCTCCCCCTATGACCCTCCTCCAGACTCCAGTTAGGTACTGTGCCCGGACGAGCGAACACAATAAGGGAGGATTTTGAATCCCGGGTAAGACTCATACCAGCCACACCAATCACACCGTACAACTTGTGATCTAAACCCAGTTAACAGTATGATAACAGCGGAGCCTCTGAAAGATGGCTTCCTTCAACAATAACCCGAATTAGTTAACAATAACTATGTACAATTATTGCAGATAATCCGCACTTGGGATGGGCGCCCAGCATCCACTACGGACTCCGAGAAATAGATTTATCGGTAAGTAAAATCTTATTTTCTCTATCGTCCTAGTGGATGCTGGGGTTCCTGAAAGGACCATGGGGATTATACCAAAGCTCCCAAACGGGCGGGAGAGTGCGGATGACTCTGCAGCACCGAATGAGAGAACTCCAGGTCCTCCTTAGCCAGAGTATCAAATTTGTAAAATTTTACAAACGTGTTCTCCCCTGACCACGTAGCTGCTCGGCAAAGTTGTAATGCCGAGACCCCTCGGGCAGCCGCCCAAGATGAGCCCACCTTCCTTGTGGAGTGGGCCTTTACAGATTTAGGCTGTGGCAGGCCTGCCACAGAATGTGCAAGTTGGATTGTGCTACAGATCCAACGAGCAATCGTCTGCTTAGACGCAGGAGCACCCATCTTGTTGGGTGCATACAATATAAACAACGAGTCAGATTTTCTGACTCCAGCTGTCCTTGCAATATATATTTTTAATGCTCTGACAACGTCCAGTAACTTGGAGTCCTCCAAGTCACTTGTAGCCGCAGGCACTACAATAGGCTGGTTCAGATGAAATGCTGACACCACCTTAGGGAGAAAATGCGGACGAGTCCGCAGTTCTGCCCTGTGCGAATGGAAAATCAGATATGGGCTTTTGTAAGATAAAGCTGCCAGTTCTGACACTCTCCTGGCCGAAGCCAGGGCTAGAAGCATGGTCACTTTCCATGTGAGATATTTCAAATCCACCTTCTTTAGTGGTTCAAACCAATGAGATTTTAGAAAGTCCAAAACCACATTGAGATCCCACGGTGCCACTGGAGGCACCACAGGAGGCTGTATATGTAGCACTCCCTTAACAAAGGTCTGGACTTCAGGGACTGAAGCCAATTCTTTTTGAAAGAAAAACGACAGGGCCGAAATTTGAACCTTAATAGATCCCAATTTGAGACCCATAGACAATCCTGATTGCAGGAAATGTAGGAATCGACCCAGTTGAAATTCCTCCGTCGGAGCACTCCGATCTTCGCACCACGCAACATATTTTCGCCAAATTCGGTGATAATGTTGCACGGTTACTTCCTTCCTTGCTTTAATCAAAGTAGGAATGACTTCTTCCGGCATGCCTTTTTCCTTTAGGATCCGGCGTTCAACCGCCATGCCGTCAAACGCAGCCGCGGTAAGTCTTGAAACAGACAGGGACCCTGCTGAAGCAAGTCCCTCCTTAGAGGTAGAGGCCACGGATCTTCCGTGATCAGCTCTTGAAGTTCCGGGTACCAAGTCCTTCTTGGCCAATCCGGAACCACTAGTATCGTCCTTACGCCTCTTTGCCGTATAATTCTCAATACTTTTGGTATGAGAGGCAGAGGAGGAAACACATACACCGACTGGTACACCCAAGGCGTTACCAGCGCGTCCACAGCTATTGCCTGCGGATCTCTTGACCTGGCGCAATACCTGTCCAGTTTTTTGTTGAGGCGAGACGCCATCATGTCCACCATTGGTCTTTCCCAACGGGTTACCAGCAAGTGGAAGACTTCTGGATGAAGTCCCCACTCTCCCGGGTGAAGATCGTGTCTGCTGAGGAAGTCTGCTTCCCAGTTGTCCACTCCCGGGATGAACACTGCTGACAGTGCTATCACATGATTCTCTGCCCAGCGAAGAATCCTTGCAGCTTCTGCCATTGCACTCCTGCTTCTTGTGCCGCCCTGTCTGTTCACATGGGCGACTGCCGTGATGTTGTCCGACTGGATCAACACCGGTTTTCCCTGAAGCAGAGGTTCTGCCTGGCTTAGAGCATTGTATATTGCTCTTAGTTCCAGAATGTTTATGTGAAGAGACGTTTCCAGGCTCGTCCATACTCCCTGGAAGTTTCTTCCTTGTGTGACTGCTCCCCAGCCTCTCAGGCTGGCGTCCGTGGTCACCAGGATCCAATCCTGTATGCCGAATCTGCGGCCCTCCAATAGATGAGCACTCTGCAACCACCACAGAAGAGACACCCTTGTCCTTGGAGACAGGGTTATCCGCAGGTGCATCTGAAGATGCGACCCTGACCATTTGTCCAACAGATCCCTTTGGAAAATTCTTGCGTGGAATCTGCCGAATGGAATTGCTTCGTAAGAAGCCACCATTTTTCCCAGGACTCTTGTGCATTGATGTACAGACCCTTTTCCTGGTTTTAGGAGGTTCCTGACAAGCTCGGATAACTCCTTGGCTTTTACCTCCGGGAGAAAAACCTTTTTCTGAACCGTGTCCAGAATCATCCCTAGGAACAGCAGACGAGTTGTCGGCATTAACTGGGATTTTGGAATATTCAGAATCCACCCGTGCTGTTTTAGCACTTCTTGAGACAGTGCTAATCCCATCTCTAGCTGTTCTCTGGACCTTGCCCTTATTAGGAGATCGTCCAAGTATGGGATAATTAATATGCCTTTTCTTCGAAGAAGAATCATCATCTCGGCCATTACCTTTGTAAAGACCCGAGGTGCCGTGGACAATCCGAACGGCAGCGTCTGGAACTGATAGTGACAGTTTTGTACAACGAACCTGAGGTACCCCTGGTGTGAGGGGTAAATTGGAACGTGGAGATACGCATCCTTGATGTCCAAGGATACCATAAAGTCCCCCTCTTCCAGGTTCGCTATCACTGCTCTGAGTGACTCCATCTTGAACTTGAACATCTTTATGTACAGGTTCAAGGACTTCAGATTTAGAATAGGCCTTACCGAGCCATCCGGCTTCGGTACCACAAAAAGAGTGGAATAATACCCCTTCCCTTGTTGTAGACGAGGTACCTTGACTATCACCTGCTGAGAGTACAGCTTGTGAATGGCTTCCAAAACCGTCTCCCTTTCGGAGGGGGACGTTGGTAAAGCAGACTTCAGGAAACGGCTAGGTGGATCTGTCTCTAATTCCAACCTGTACCCCTGAGATATTATCTGCAGGATCCAGGGATCTACCTGCGAGTGAGCCCACTGCGCGCTGTAATTTTTGAGACGACCACCCACCGTCCCCGAGTCCGCTTGAGAAGCCCCAGCGTCATGCTGAGGCTTTTGTAGAAGCCGGGGAAGGCTTCTGTTCCTGGGAAGGAGCTGCCTGTTGCTGTCTCTTCCCTCGACCTCTGCCTCGTGGCAGATATGAATAGCCCTTTGCTCTCTTATTTTTAAAGGAACGAAAGGGCTGCGGTTGAAAAGTCGGTGCCTTTTTCTGTTGGGGAGTGACTTGAGGTAGAAAGGTGGATTTCCCGGCTGTAGCCGTGGCCACCAAATCTGATAGACCGACTCCAAATAACTCCTCCCCTTTATACGGCAAAACTTCCATATGTCGTTTTGAATCCGCATCGCCTGTCCACTGTCGCGTCCATAAAGCTCTTCTGGCCGAAATGGACATAGCACTTACCCGTGATGCCAGTGTGCAGATATCCCTCTGTGCATCACGCATATAAAGAAATGCATCCTTTATTTGTTCTAACGACAGTAAAATATTGTCCCTGTCCAGGGTATCAATATTTTCAATCAGGGACTCTGACCAAACTACCCCAGCACTGCACATCCAGGCAGTCGCTATAGCTGGTCGTAGTATAACACCTGCATGTGTGTATATACTTTTTTGGATATTTTCCATCCTCCTATCTGATGGATCTTTAAGTGCGGCCGTCTCAGGAGAGGGTAACGCCACTTGTTTAGATAAGCGTGTTAGCGCCTTGTCCACCCTAGGAGGTGTTTCCCAGCGCTCCCTAACCTCTGGCGGGAAAGGGTATAATGCCAATAATTTCTTTGAAATTATCAGCTTTTTATCAGGGGCAACCCACGCTTCATTACACACGTCATTTAATTCTTCTGATTCAGGAAAAACTATAGGTAGTTTTTTCACACCCCACATAATACCCTGTTTAGTGGTACCTGTAGTATCAGCTAAATGTAACGCCTCCTTCATTGCCAAAATCATATAACGTGTGGCCCTACTGGAAAATACGGTTGATTCGTCACCGTCACCACTGGAGTCAGTGCCTGTGTCTGGGTCTGTGTCGACCGACTGAGGCAAAGGGCGTTTCACAGCCCCTGACGGTGTTTGAGTCGCCTGGACAGGCACTAATTGATTGTCCGGCCGTCTCATGTCGTCAAACGACTGCTTTAGCGTGTTGACACTATCCCGTAGTTCCATAAATAAAGGCATCCATTCTTGTGTCGACTCCCTAGGGGGCGACATCCTCATATTTGGCAATTGCTCCGCCTCCACACCAATATCGTCCTCATACATGTCGACACACACGTACCGACACACAGCAGACACACAGGGAATGCTCCTAACGAAGACAGGACCCACTAGCCCTTTGGGGAGACAGAGGGAGAGTTTGCCAGCACACACCAAAAGCGCTATATATAACAGGGATAGCCTTATAATAAGTGCTCCCTTATAGCTGCTTTATATAAATCAAAATATCGCCATAAATTTGCCCCCCTCTCTGTTTTACCCTGTTTCTGTAGTGCAGTGCAGGGGAGAGACCTGGGAGCCGTCCTGACCAGCGGAGCTGTGAGAGGAAATGGCGCCGTGTGCTGAGGAGATAGGCCCCGCCCCTTTTCCGGCGGGTTCGTCTCCCGCTATTTAGTGAATCCAGGCAGGGGTTAAATATCTCCATATAGCCTCTGGGGGCTATATGTGAGGTATTTTTAGCCTTTATATAGGTTACATTTGCCTCCCAGGGCGCCCCCCCCCAGCGCCCTGCACCCTCAGTGACTGCGTGTGAAGTGTGCTGAGAGGAAAATGGCGCACAGCTGCAGTGCTGTGCGCTACCTTTAGAAGACTGCAGGAGTCTTCAGCCGCCGATTCTGGACCTCTTCTGACTTCAGCATCTGCAAGGGGGCCGGCGGCGCGGCTCCGGTGACCATCCAGGCTGTACCTGTGATCGTCCCTCTGGAGCTGATGTCCAGTAGCCAAGAAGCCAATCCATCCTGCACGCAGGTGAGTTCACTTCTTCTCCCCTCAGTCCCTCGTTGCAGTGATCCTGTTGCCAGCAGGACTCACTGTAAAATAAAAAACCTAAGCTAAACTTTTTCTAAGCAGCTCTTTAGGAGAGCCACCTAGATTGCACCCTTCTCGGCCGGGCACAAAAATCTAACTGGAGTCTGGAGGAGGGTCATAGGGGGAGGAGCCAGTGCACACCACCTGATCTGGAAAAGCTTTACTTTTTGTGCCCTGTCTCCTGCGGAGCCGCTATTCCCCATGGTCCTTTCAGGAACCCCAGCATCCACTAGGACGATAGAGAAACTACAGATGGTGTACTAGAATGCTTGGTGTGAATCAGGGCCATAGCCAGAACTTTGTGGGTCCCACAGCAACATTATGAAGGGGCCCCCGTCCCAATTCTCCTTGAGAGACATTTCTCTGCAGCAGTTGTTAATTTTATGCCATATACTGTAATATTGCCCTAGTTCATTTTCTGAACCATAGTAGAGCCTTATTTAATGTTATGCCCCATAGTATAGTAGTGCCCTAGTTTCTTTTATGAATTGCAGTAGTGCTTAAGTTCACCCTACAGTATGTCACATTTCAGAGCTGCCAGTACACATTATGCCGCACCGTACCCCCAATTCACATTATGATATCTAGTGCTCCGCATTCATATTGTGCCTCTTTACAGTGCCCCGGTTCATATTGTAATACATTAAAATGCCCTCCAGTTCATTTTATACCACACTACAATGAGCAGGTCCAGAGGCATACCTAGATATGTTGCAGGCCCCCAAGGAAAAAGTTTGAAAAGACCCCTAACGAACCACCCAATGGCAAAAAATAAGAATTTACTTACCGATAATTCTATTTCTCGGAGTCCGTAGTGGATGCTGGGGTTCCTGAAAGGACCATGGGGGAATAGCGGCTCCGCAGGAGACAGGGCACAAAAGTAAAGCTTTTACAGGTCAGGTGGTGTGCACTGGCTCCTCCCCCCATGACCCCCCTCCAGACTCCAGCTAGGTACTGTGCCCGGACGAGCGTACACAATAAGGGAGGATTTTGAATCCCGGGTAAGACTCATACCAGCCACACCAATCACACCGTACAACTTGTGATCTAAACCCAGTTAACAGTATGATAACAGAGGAGCCTCTGAAAGATGGCTTCCTAAACAATAACCCGAATTAGTTAACAATAACTATGTACAAGTATTGCAGATAATCCGCACTTGGGATGGGCGCCCAGCATCCACTACGGACTCCGAGAAATAGAATTATCGGTAAGTAAATTCTTATTTTCTCTATCGTCCTAAGTGGATGCTGGGGTTCCTGAAAGGACCATGGGGATTATACCAAAGCTCCCAAACGGGCGGGAGAGTGCGGATGACTCTGCAGCACCGAATGAGAGAACTCCAGGTCCTCCTTTGCCAGGGTATCAAATTTGTAAAAATTTACAAACGTGTTCTCCCCTGACCACGTAGCTGCTCGGCAGAGTTGTAATGCCGAGACCCCTCGGGCAGCCGCCCAAGATGAGCCCACCTTCCTTGCGGAATGGGCCTTAACAGATTTAGGCTGTGGCAGGCCTGCCACAGAATGTACAAGTTGAATTTTGTTACAAATCCAACGAGCAATCGACTGCTTAGAAGCAGGTGCACCCAACTTGTTGGGTGCATACAGTATAAACAGCGAGTCAGATTTTCTGACTCCAGCCGTCCTTTAAATGTATATTTTTAAGGCTCTGACAACGTCCAACAACTTGGAGTCCTTCAAGTCGTCTGTAGCCGCAGGCACTACAATAGGCTGGTTCAGGTGAAACGCTGATACCACCTTAGGGAGAAAATGCGGACGCGTCCGCAGCTCTGCCCTATGTCGAATGGAAAATTAAATAAGGGCTTTTATAAAACAAAGCCGCCAGTTCAGATACTCTCCCGGCCGAAGCCAGGGCCAGTAACATAGTCACTTTCCATGTGAGATATTTCAAATCCACATTCTTTAGTGGTTCAAACCAATTGGATTTGAGGAAATCTAAAACTACATTTAGATCCCACGGTGCCACCTTAGGCACCACAGGAGGCTGTATATGCAGTACTCCTTTGATAAAAATCTGGACCTCAGGGACTGAGGCCAATTCTTTTTGGAAGAATATTGATAGGGCCGAAATTTGAACCTTAATAGATCCCAATTTGAGACCCATAGACAATCCTGATTGCAGGAAATGTAGGAAAACGACCCAGTTGAAATTCCTCCATCGGAGCACTCCGCTGCTCGCACCACGCAACATATTTTCGCCAAATACGGCGATAATGCTTCGCGGTGACTTCCTTCCTTGCCTTTATCAAGGTAGGAATGACTTCTTCTGGAATGCCTTTTCCTTTTAGGATCTGGCATTCAAACGCCATGCCGTCAAACGCAGCCGCGGTAAGTCTTGAAAAAGACAAGGACCCTGCTGAAGCAGGTCCCTTCTCAGAAGTAGAGGCCACGGATCGTCCGTGACCATCTCTCGAAGTTCCGGGTACCAAGTCCTTCTTGGCCAATCCGGAGCCACTAGTCTTACTCCTCTTTGCCGTATAATCCTCAATACCTTTGGTATGAGAGGCAGAGGAGGAAACACATATACGGACTGGTACACCCAAAGTGTTACCAACGCGTCCACAGCTATTGCCTGCGGATCTCTTGACCTGGCGCAATAACTGTCCAGTGTCTTGTTGAGGCAAGACGCCATCATGTCCACCATTGGTTTTACCCAACGGTTTAATAGCATGTGGAAAACTTCTGGATGAAGTACCCACTCTCCCGGGTGAAGGTCGTGTCTGCTGAGGAAGTCTGCTTCCCAGTTGTCCACGCTCGGGATGAATACTGCTGACAGTGCTATCACGTGATTCTCCGCCCAGCGAAGGATCCTGGCAGCTTCTGCCATTCTGTTTCTTGTGCCGCCCTGTCTGTTTACATGGGCGACTGCCGTGATGTTGTCCGACTGGATCAACACCGGTCTTCCTTGAAGCAGAGGTTCCGCCTGGCTTAGAGCATTGTAGATTGCTCTTAGTTCCAGAATGCTTATGTGAAGAGACTTTTTCAGGCTCGACCACACTCCCTGGAAATTTCTTCCCTGTGTGACTGCTCCCCAGCCTCTCAGGCTGGCATCCGTGGTCACCAGGATCCAATCCTGCATGCCGAATCTGCGGCCCTCCAATAGATGAGCCTCCTGCAACCACCACAGAAGGGATACCCTTGTCCTCGGCGACAGGGTTATCCGCAGGTGCATCTGAAGATGCGACCCTGACCATTTGTCCAACAGATCCCCTTGCATGGAATCTGCCGAAAGGGATTGCTTCGTAAGAAGCTACCATTTTTTCCCAGGACTCTTGTGCATTGATGTACAGACACCTTTCCTGGTTTTAGGAGGTTCCTGACCAGGTCAGATAACTCCTTGGCTTTTTCTTCGGGAAGAAAAACCTTTTTCTGAACTTTGTCCAGAATCATCCCCAGGAACAGCAGACGAGTTGTCGGCATTAATTGGGATTTTGGAATATTCAGAATCCATCCGTGCTGCTTTAGCACCTCTTGAGATAGTGCTAAACCCATCTCTAGCTGTTCTCTGGACCTTGTCCTTATTAGGAGATCGTCCAAGTATGGGATAATTAATACGCCTTTTCTTCGAAGAAGAAATATTATCTCGGCCATTACCTTTGTAAAGACCCGAGGTGCCGTGGACAAACCAAACGGCAGCGTCGGAAACTGATAGTGACAGTTTTGTACAACGAACCTGAGGTACCCCTGGTGTGAGGGGTAATTGGAACGTGGAGATACGCATCCTTGATGTCCAAGGATACCATAAAGTCCCCTTCTTCCAGGTTCGCTATCACTGCTCTGAGTGACTCCATCTTGAACTTGAACTTCTTTATGTACAGGTTCAAGGACTTCAGATTTAGAATAGGCCTTACCGAGCCATCCGGCTTCGGTACCACAAAAAGAGTGGAATAATACCCCTTCCCTTGTTGTAGAAGAGGTACCTTGACTATCACCTGCTGAGAATACAGCTTGTGAATGGCTTCCAAAACCGTCTCCCTTTCTGAGGGGGACGTTGGTAAAGCCGACTTCAGGAAACGGCGAGGTGGCTCTGTCTCTAATTTCAACCTGTACCCCTGAGATATTATCTGCAGGATCCAGGGATTTACCTGCGAGTGAGCCCACTGCGCGCTGTAATTTTTGAGACGACCGCCTACCGCCCCCAAGTCCGCTTGCGAAGCCCCAGCGTCATGCTGAGGCTTTTGTAGAAGCCGGGGAGGGCTTCTGTTCCTGGGAAGGAGCTGCCTGTTGCTGTCTCTTCCCTCGTCCTCTGCCTCGTGGCAGATATGAATAGCCCTTTGCTCTCTTATTTTTAAAGGAACGAAAAGGCTGCGGTTGAAAAGTCGGTGCCTTTTTCTGTTGGGGAGTGACTTGAGGTAGAAAGGTGGATTTCCCGGCCGTAGCCGTGGCCACCAAATCCGATAGACCGACCCCAAATAACTCCTCTACGCATCGCCTGTCCACTGTCGTGTCCATAAAGCTCTTCTGGCCGAAATGGACATAGCACTTACCCGTGATGCCAGTGTGCAGATATCTCTCTGTGCATCACGCATATAAAGAAATGCATCCTTTATTTGTTCTAACGACAGTAAAATATTGTCCCCGTCCAGGGTATCAATATTTTCGATCAGGGACTCTGACCAAACTACCCCAGCACTGCACATCCAGGCAGTCGCAATAGCTGGTCGTAGTATAACACCTGCATGTGTGTATATACCTTTTTGGATATTTTCCATCCTCCTATCTGATGGATCTTTAAGTGCGGCCGTCTCAGGAGAGGGTAACGCCACTTGTTTTGATAAGCGTGTTAGCGCTTTGTCCACCCTAGGAGGTGTTTCCCAGCGCTCCCTAACCTCTGGCGGGAAAGGGTATAAAGCCAATAACTTCTTTGAAATTAGCAGTTTTTTATCGGGGCACCCCACGCTTCATCACACACGTCATTTAATTCTTCTGATTCGGTAAAAACTACTGGTAGTTTTTTCACACCCCACATAATACCCTGTTTAGTGGTACCTGTAGTATCAGCTAAATGTAACATCTCCTTTATTGCCAAAATCATATAACGTGTGGCCCTACTGGAAAATACGGTTGATTCGTCACCTTCACCACCGGAATCAGTGCCTGTGTCTGGGTCTGTGTCGACCGACTGAGGCAAGGGGCGTTTTACAGCCCCTGACGGTGTTTGAGGCGCCTGGACAGGCACTAATTGAGTGTCCGGCCGCCTCATGTCGGCAAACGACTGCTTAAGCGAGTTGACGCTATCCCGTAATTCCACAAATAAAGGCATCCATTCTGGTGTCGACCCCCTAGGAGGTGACATCCTCATATTTGGCAATTGCTCCGCCTCCACACCAATAACGTCCTCATACATGTCGACACACACGTACCGACACACAGCAGACACACAGGGAATGCTCTATACGAAGACAGGACCCACTAGCCCTTTGGGGAGACAGAGGGAGAGTCTGCCAGCACACACCAAAAAGCGCTATATATGACAGGGATAGCCTTATGATTAAGTGCTCCCTTATAGCTGCTTTTATATTGATATATTGCCATTTATTTTGCCCCCCCTCTCTGTTATACCCTGTTTCTGTAGTGCAGTGCAGGGGAGAGACCTGGGAGCCTTCCTGACCAGCGGAGCTGTGACAGAAAATGGCGCCGTGTGCTGAGGAGATAGGCCCCGCCCCTTTTCCGGCGGGCTCGTCTCCCGCTATTTAGTACATTTAGGCAGGGGTAAATATCTCCATATAGCCTCTGGGGCTATATGTGAGGTATTTTTAGCCTTTTTAAAGGTTTTCATTTGCCTCCCAGGGCGCCCCCCTCCCAGCGCCCTGCACCCTCAGTGACTGCCGTGTGAAGTGTGCTGAGAGGAAAATGGCGCACAGCTGCAGTGCTGTGCGCTACCTTAAGAAGACTGCAGGAGTCTTCAGCCGCCGATTCTGGACCTCTTCTTGCTTCAGCATCTGTGAGGGGGCCGGCGGCGTGGCTCCGGTGACCATCCAGGCTGTACCTGTGATCGTCCCTCTGGAGCTTCATGTCCAGTAGCCAAGAAGCCAATCCATCCTGCACGCAGGTGAGTTCACTTCTTCTCCCCTCTGTCCCTCGTTGCAGTGATCCTGTTGCCAGCAGGAATCACTGTAAAATAAAAAAAAACCTAAGCTAAACTCTCTAAGCAGCTCTTTATGAGAGCCACCTAGAATTGCACCCTTCTCGGCCGGGCACAAAAATCTAACTGGAGTCTGGAGGGGGGTCATGGGGGGAGGAGCCAGTGCACACCACCTGACCTGTAAAAGCTTTACTTTTGTGCCCTGTCTCCTGCGGAGCCGCTATTCCCCCATGGTCCTTTCAGGAACCCCAGCATCCACTTAGGACGATAGAGAAAAATGTTTATAAACACATGCAACTTTGACAGGGAAGGTGGCCCCTCTCAGCACTGGGCCCCATAGCAGTTGTACTGCCTGTACCTTGGTGTGAATCTAGATCCAGGCTCCGTGTGACGTCAGACAAGTCACTTTATCTACCTGGGTCCCAGGCCCCAAAATGCTAAAATGTGAGCACACTAGGTTAGAAACGGAGCACTACAAAAATTGTGCTAAATGAAAAAAATAGCAGATTATAACCCATTGATGCTCACACACAGAGAAGGATCAATTAATTTTATAGCAGTGTTGTCAGCTGATGACAGAGCATACACTCTATGACTATGCAATCTTCAGCCATCATAACCTTTAGCCCATCCGACCAATTTAGAAGTACAAATATTATACCACAGACAGCCAGACTACCAAACTTCCACTCACACAATTTCATTTAGTATACTGGACATCAAAGCAAGCACTGGCAACCCACATTTTAATCACCATACCAATGCTTTAAAGCAGTGGTTCCCAAGCTCTGTCTTCAAGGACCACCCAACAGTTCATGTTTTCCAGGTCACCCAGCAGATGCGCAGGTGTATTCATTACTCACTGACACATTTAAAAAAATCCACTTGTGATTCTGTGAGGAGACCGGGAAAACATGAATTGTTGGAGGTCCTTGAGGACAGAGTTTGGGAATCGCTACTCTAAAGGGATTAAAATTTGCATTGAAAAGGGATAAAATTATATATGCAAATGATGCAGGGGTGGAATTAGGGGTGAGGATGTCCCTAGGCACAACAGTAACGGACGCCCCCTGCCTGCCTAATTTTATTATTTTTGAGTAGGTATAGGCCCTCATGTGATGATAGCCAATTTAATATAATAATAAAAAATTATTACCGTATATACTCGAGTATAAGTCGACCCGAATATAAGCCGAGGCACCTACTTTTCCCCAAAAAAACTGGGAAAACTTATTGACTCGAGTATAAGCCTAGGGTGGGAAATGCAGCTCTAGCCGTACACAGCCCTCATACGGCCAGATATGCCCCCCAGTGCCAGATATACCCCCACAGTGCTAAATATGCCCCCATGGTGCTAGATATTTGCCCTCATAGTGCCAGATATGCCCCCACATTGCCAGATACACATATTCCCCCACAGTGCCACATATGCCCTCATACTGCCAGATAATCCCCCACAGTGTCAGATATGCCCCCACAGTGCCAGATATGCCCTCATACTGCCAGATAATCCCCCACAGTGCCAGATATGCCTTCATAGTGCCAGATATGCCCCCACAGTGCCGCATATGCCCTCATACTGTCAGATAATCCCCCACAGTGCCACATATGCCCTCATACTGCCAGATAATCCCCCACAGTGCCACATATGCCCTCATACTGCCAGATAATCCCCCACAGTGCCACATATGCCCTCATACTGCCAGATATGCCCCCACAGTGCTACATATGCCCCCACAGTGCCAGATACCGTATGCCCTCATAGTGCCAGATATGCCCAGCCCCCAACTACCCCACGACAACCCCCCCCCCCCCCCCCACTGACACACCCGCGCTCCAGCCCGTAGCCCGTCTCTACTCACCATCAATGATGACGGGGCACGGGAGTACAGGCAGCGGCAGGCGGTGCGGGCAGCGGTGGCCGGCCTTGGGACGGAACGCAGCGGCTGAGGAGGCGGGCGGCTGAGGAGGCGGTCAGCGCGGCGGTGCTTTAGCGAGCATGGAGAGGGAGAAGGATGGCTGCAGCAGCGTCACTGGTGGATGCACCAATTACAGTGCGCTGCTGCGGCTCCCGAGTCCCCCTCCCTCCCTCCTCCTCCTCCTCCTCAAATGGCTTCTCCCTGCGCTCTGCTCCTGCACATGACTCCCGGGAGCATCACTCGAGTATAAGCCGAGGGGGAGCTTTTTCAGCACAAAAAATGTGCTGAAAAACTCGGCTTATACTCGAGTATATACGGTATACATATTTACTGAGTAGGACGGCTTACATGGGCAGTATGTGCATGTCCTACCCATTTACAAGATGGCATATGGTACAGTACAGTGGAAATATTTTGCAGTTACTGGTACTTTTTGGGTTGACAGTACCAAGACAAGCATCCAAATGCTGCCCCCAAACAAGTGCCTCACGTGACTAATGGGAAAATCGCAACTGCAATGATGGTGTATTTGCTTTATTTTAACAGTAAAGTCTTTAAATACCTTATTCTAAATTTAGGAAGAGACTGCTGCTATTCTGTCTGGCTACAAACATCAATGTGCGAGGCAGGATCATATTTATAAGGAAAGCAATATAGCCTCTAGTTAGAAATAAAATCACAGAAAACTGCCATTTTC
Source organism: Pseudophryne corroboree (assembly GCF_028390025.1). Taxonomy (NCBI): domain Eukaryota; kingdom Metazoa; phylum Chordata; class Amphibia; order Anura; family Myobatrachidae; genus Pseudophryne; species Pseudophryne corroboree. The sequence goes on along the minus strand of NC_086448.1, from coordinate 319,846,077 downwards.
ATGCCCTGACATAGTTATTATAAGGCATATACAAATAGCCGCAAGATTATTCTGGTTGACATTAACACCTATCGCACCCAATTTCCAATGTACTCGGCACTGCGCGATATCGATTCACACACCATCCAACTGAAAAAAAACAAACTTGTGTGGTAATTTTTGTTGTGAATAGCTGCGTTAACTATGTTGAAAAATGGGGAGAGCAACCTGTATCCTGCAAAGAAATATTGGAAACCTAATAGATCACTACTACTGGTCAAAATAAAAATATTTGGGGCTCTTAAAAGGATTCAAATGGTTGATTTTCCTAATTTTTAACAAACGTGAATGTTCTGCTTTAATTTAGAGGTGCATAATAATGCCGGAAAATAAGAATTTACTCACCGGTAATTCTATTTCTCGTAGTCCGTAGTGGATGCTGGGAACTCCGTAAGGACCATGGGGAATAGACGGGCTCCGCAGGAGACTGGGCACTCTAAAAGAAAGATTAGGTACTATCTGGTGTGCACTGGCTCCTCCCTCTATGCCCCTCCTCCAGACCTCAGTTAAGGAAACTGTGCCCGGAAGAGCTGACACAACAAGGAAAGACTTTGGAATCCAGGGTAAGACTCATACCAGCCACACTGTACAACTTGTGATAACCATACCCAGTTAACAGTATGAACAACAACTGAGCTTCAGTAACAGATGGCTCATAACAATAACCCTTTAGTTAAGCAATAACTATATACATGTTTTGCAGAGAGTCCGCACTTGGGACGGGCGCCCAGCATCCACTACGGACTACGAGAAATAGAATTACCGGTGAGTAAATTCTTATTTTCTCTGACGTCCTAGTGGATGCTGGGAACTCCGTAAGGACCAAGGGGATTATACCAAAGCTCCCAAACGGGCGGGAGAGTGCGGATGACTCTGCAGCACCGAATGAGCAAAGGCAAGGTCCTCCTCAGCCAAGGTATCAAACTTGTAGAACTTAGAAAATGTGTTTGAACCCGACCAAGTAGCAGCTCGGCAAAGCTGTAAAGCCGAGACCCCTCGGGCAGCCGCCCAAGAAGAGCCCACCTTCCTTGTGGAATGGGCTTTTACTGATTTAGGATGCGGTAACCCTGCCGCAGAATGAGCTTGCTGAATCGTGTTACAGATCCAGCGCGCAATAGTTTGCTTTGAAGCCGGAGCACCCAGTTTGTTGGGTGCATGCAGGATAAACAGCGAGTCAGTTTTCCTGACTCCAGCCGTCCTGGCTACATAGATTTTCAAAGCCCTGACTACATCCAGCAACTTGGAAGCCTCCAAGTCCCGAGTAGCCGCAGGCACCACAATAGGTTGGTTCAAATGAAACGCTGATACCACCTTTGGGAGAAATTGGGGACGAGTCCTCAATTCTGCCCTGTCCATATGGAAGATCAGATACGGGCTTTTACATGACAAAGCCGCCAATTCTGACACACGCCTAGCTGAAGCCAAGGCCAACAGCATGACCACCTTTCACGTGAGATACTTTAGCTCCACGGTCTTAAGTGGCTCAAACCAGTGTGATTTCAGGAAATCCAACACAACGTTAAGATCCCAAGGTGCCACTGGAGGCACAAAAGGGGGATGAATATGCAGCACTCCCTTAACAAACGTCTGAACTTCAGGCAGTGAAGCCAGTTCTTTTTGAAAGAAAATATATAGGGCCGAAATCTGGACCTTTATGGATCCTAATTTTAGGCCCATAGTCACTCCTGACTGTAGGAAGTGCCGCAATCGACCCAGCTGGAATTCCTCTGTAGGGGCCTTCCTGGCCTCACACCAAGCAACATATTTTCGCCATATACGGTGATAATGTTTTGCTGTCACGTCTTTCCTAGCCTTTATCAGCGCAGGAATAACTTCATCCGGAATGCCCTTTTCCGCTAGGATCCGGCGTTCAACCGCCATGCCGTCAAACGCAGCCGCGGTAAGTCTTGGAACAGACAGGGCCCCTGCTGTAACAGGTCCTGTCTGAGAGGCAGAGGCCATGGGTCCTCTGAGATCATTTCTTGTAGTTCTGGGTACCAAGTTCTTCTTGGCCAATCCGGAACGATGAGTATAGTTCTTACTCCTCTCTTTCTTACTATCCTCAGTACCTTGGGTATGAGAGGAAGAGGAGGGAACACATAAACCGACTGGTACACCCACGGTGTCACTAGTGCGTCCACAGCTATCGCCTGAGGGTCTCTTGACCTGGCGCAATATTTTTTTAGCTTTTTGTTGAGGCGGGACGCCATCATGTCCACCTGTAGCAGTTCCTAACGATTTACAATCTGTGTGAAGACTTCTTGATGAAGTCCCCACTCTCCCGGGTGGAGGTCGTGCCTGCTGAGGAAGTCTGCTTCCCAGTTGTCCACTCCCGGAATGAACACTGCTGACAGTGCTAGCACGTGATTCTCCGCCCATCGAAGAATCCTTGTGGCTTCTGCCATTGCCATCCTGCTTCTTGTGCCGCCCTGGCGGTTTACATGGGCGACCGCCGTGATGTTGTCTGACTGAATCAGTACAGATTGGTTTTGAAGCAGGGGCTCTGCTTGACTCAGGGCGTTGTAGATGGCCCTTAGTTCCAATATATTTATGTGTAGAGAAGTCTCCAGACTTGACCACTGTCCCTGGAAGTTTCTTCCCTGAGTGACTGCCCCCCATCCTCGGAGGCTTGCATCCGTGGTCACCAGGATCCAGTCCTGCGTCCCTCGAGAAGATGAGCACTCTGCAGCCACCACAGCAGAGACACCCTGGCCCTTGGAGACAGGGTGATCAACCGATGCATCTGAAGATGCGATCCGGACCATTTGTCCAACAGATCCCACTGAAAGATCCTTGCATGGAACCTGCCGAAGGGAATTGCTTCGTAAGAAGCCACCATCTTTCCCAGGACTCGCGTGCAGTGATGCACCGACACCTGTTTTGGTTTCAGGAGGTCCCTGACCAGAGATGACAATTCCTGGGCCTTCTCCTCCGGGAGAAACACCTTCTTCTGTTCTGTGTCCAGAATCATTCCCAGGAAAAGCAGACGCGTCGTAGGGATCAGCTGCGAGTTTGGGATATTCAGAATCCAGCCGTGCTGTTGCAACACTTCCTGAGAGAGTGCTACGCTGACCAACAACTGCTCTTTGGACCTCGCCTTTATGAGGAGATCGTCCAAGTACGGGATAATTATAACTCCCTTTCTTCGAAGGAGTATCATCATTTCGGCCATTACCTTGGTAAATATTCTCGGAGCCGTGGAGAGACCAAACGGCAACGTCTGGAATTGGTAATGACAGTTCTGTACCACAAACCTGAGGTACTCCTGGTGAGGTGGGAAAATGGGGACATGCAAGTAAGCATCCTTGATGTCCAGCGACACCATAAAATCCCCCTCTTCCAGGCTTGCAATAACCGCCCTGAGCGATTCCATTTTGAACTTGAACTTCTTTATATAAAAGTGTTCAAGGATTTTAAATTCAGGATGGGTCTCACCGAACCGTCCGGTTACGGTACCACAAACATTGTGGAATAGTAACCCCTGCCCTGTTGAAGGAGGGGGACCTTGATTATCACCTGCTGGAGGTACAGCTTGTGAATTGCCGCCAGTACTACCTCCCTTTCCCTGGGAGCAGCTGGCAAGGCTGATTTGAGGTAACGGCGAGGGGGAGTCGCCTCGAACTCCAGCTTGTATCCCTGAGATACAATTTGTACAACCCATAGATCCACTTGTGAGCGAACCCACTGGTTGCTGAAGTTTTGGAGACGCGCCCCCACCGCACCTGGCTCCGCCTGTGGAGCCCCAACGTCATGCGGTGGACTTAGTGGAAGCAGGGGAGGATTTTTGTTCCTGGGAACTGGCTGCCTGGTGCAGCTTCTTTCCTCTACCCTTGCCTCTGGCCAGAAAGGATGCTCCTCTGACCTGCTTGCCTTTCTGAGGCCGAAAGGACTGCATTTGATAATACGGTGCTTTCTTAGGCTGTGAGGGAACCTGAGGCAAAAAAGTCGACTTCCCAGCAGTTGCTGTGGATATGAGGTCCGAGAGACAATCCCCAAATAGTTCCTCACCCTTATAAGGCAAAACCTCCATGTGTTTTTTAGAATCTGCATCACCTGTCCACTGCCGAGTCCATAATACTCTCCTGGCAGAAATGGACATTGCATTAATTCAAGATGCCAGCAGGCAAATGTCCCTCTGTGCATCCCGCATATATAAGACGACGTCTTTTATATGTTCGATGGTTAGCAAAATAGTATCCCTGTCGAGGGAATCAATGTTGTCTGACAGGGTATCAGTCCATGCTGCTGCAGCACTACACATCCAGGCTGAAGCAATAGCAGGTCTCAGTAGAGTACAAGAGTGTGTATACACAGACTGCAGGATAGCTTCCTGCTTTCTATCCGCAGGATCCTTTAGGGCGACCGTATCCTGAGACGGCAGTGCCACCCTTTTAGATAAGCATGTTAGCGCCTTGTCCACCCTAGGGGATGTTTCCCAACGTAACCTATCCGTTGGCGGGAAAGGGTACGCCATCAGTAACCTTAGAAATCACTAGTTTCTTATCAGGGGAACTCCACGCTTCTTCACACAAATCATTTAATTCATCAGATGGGGGAAAGTCACTGGCTGCTTTTTCTCCCCAAACATAATACCCCTTTTGGTGGTAACCGGGTTAATATCAGAAATGTGCAATACATCTTTCATTGCAGTAATCATGCATCGGATGGCGTTTGTAGACTGTACATTTGTCTCATCCTCATCCACACTGGAGCCTGACTCCGTGTCGACATCTGTGTCTACAATCAGAGCTAGCGGGCGTTTATGAGCCCCTGATGGCTTCTGAGTCGCCTGGGCAGGCGCGGGCTGATACCCCGGCTGTCCCAAGGCTGCTGTGTCATCAAACCTTTTATGTAAGGAGTTGACACTGTCGGTTAAGACCTTCCACATATCCATCCAATCAGGTGTCGGCCCCGTCGGGGGCGACACCACATGTATCTGCCCCTGCTCCGCCTCCACGTAACCCTCCTCATCAAACATGTCGACACAGCCGTACCGACACACCGCACACACACAGGGAATGCTCAGACTGAGGACAGGACCCAACAAAGTCCTTTGGGGAGACAGAGAGAGAGTATGCCAGCACACACCACAGCGCTATATAACACAGGGATTTACACTGCTAATAAGTGATTTTCCCAATAGCTGCTTGTTTGTATCGATTTGCGCCTAAATTTATGTGCCCCCCCTCTCTTTTTAACCCGTCTTGTACCTGGATACTGCAGGGGAGAGCCTGGGGAGCGTGCTTCCACCGGAGCTGTGAAGGGAAAATGGTGCTGGTGTGCTGAGGAAGAAGGCCCCGCCCCCTCAGCGGCGGGCTTCTGTCCCGCGTTTTCTTTAACTTAATGGCGGGTTTTTTTACACATATACAGTTAGCTGACTGTATTATGTGTATATTTAGCCAAAAGGTAATATAATTGCTGCCCAGGGCGCCCTCCCCCAGCGCCCTGCACCCTACAGTGACCGGAGTGTGTGGTGTGCTGTGGGAGCAATGGCGCACAGCTGCAGTGCTGTGCGCTACCTTAATGAAGACCGGAGTCTTCTGCCGCCGATTTCATCTCCTTCTTCTGTCTTCTGGCTCTGCAAGGGGGACGGCGGCGCGGCTCCGGGAACGGACGATCGAGGTCAGGCCCTGTGTTCGAACCCTCTGGAGCTAATGGTGTCCAGTAACCTAAGAAGCACAAGCTAGCTGCACGCAGGTAGGTTTGCTTCTCTCCCCTCAGTCCCACGTAGCAGTGAGTCTGTTGCCAGCAGATCTCACTGAAAATAAAAAACATAACAAATACTTTCTTTCTAGCAAGCTCAGGAGAGCCCACTAGGAGCACCCAGCTCTGGCCGGGCACAGATTCTAACTGAGGTCTGGAGGAGGGGCATAGAGGGAGGAGCCAGTGCACACCAGATAGTACCTAATCTTTCTTTTAGAGTGCCCAGTCTCCTGCGGAGCCCGTCTATTCCCCATGGTCCTTACGGAGTTCCCAGCATCCACTAGGACGTCAGAGAAAGGTGGTTTTTGAGCCACTGTAAGTCACTTTAAAAAATGGCGGCTGGGTTGGCAAGTTAACATGGCTAACTGAACATGCCCCTAAGAGTCCCTAATTTCCAGTCACCAATTATCAGCTATTAGAGGTACTGCACATGTTTTTATTAACTACAATTATTTATATATAGAACAGTGTCAAATATATATGGTAGGTATAATATACTATATATGCACTGTATGACACGCAGAATAATGTTCCTGAAAAATTCTACAAAAACATTGGTAAAAAATTGTTTTTGTACTTTAAGGATTTGTGTTTAGGATGATTTTAGACATAAAAAAACTGATGGATACTACAGTACAACAAGATTCTTTTGCCATCGGTTACATCATTGTTTTGTGATGTATTTGTTATCTTATTTCACCGATTAGAGTGCTGTCTAATACAAGCAAATCTGCAAAATGATTGTTAAATATGCATAAAAACATAGGTTTAGTATATTCAAAACAAGCCTCATAAAGAAAGATACCATTCACCCATACCCTAGGGCTAGTTTATGTGTGCACTGGTGTAAAATACAATGAGGTATGGTGACAGTGTGAAAAGATGTTTTAATCAAATGTTTTTCACTTTAAAACGATTAAGAAGAAATTCATCTTAAAATGGTCATTCATAATTTCCTAAACGTTCCCTAAATTATTTCTGGGCTTCCAGAATAAATGTATGCAGGACAACAAGCTGGCCACACATGGTAAAGGCCTCCACACACAGCATAATAAAGCTGCCGATCCAACGAATTGGAACAATATAGTAGCTATATCGTTCCGTGTGTGGGCATGATGACACCAATTGCGCGCACCCGTGGGGTCATCCGCACGCATCGCTGATCTTTCTGCATGTTCAAAAGATCAGCGATGTGGGCGGACGATCCCATGCTGCAATAAGCCTAGGAGGGCCGGCATAGCGGGCGGTTGGGCACAGGATCTCCCCGTCTGTTGGGACGCCCGATATGTCAGCCCTCGGATGCTCTGTCGCATCGGCCACACACATCGCTCCATGTGTGGCCAGCTTAAGGTTTGTTCTGACAAAATAAATGCATACTTGAATTAAAAAAAAAAAAAAAAAGGAAATACAAAAAATACAAACTACTTGTTCACTGACTACTTTATCAATGATTGGTTGCCTGTATATATTCATTATAAAGTACTTTGAAAATAGTCCACCAATAAAGTGTGCTTTATACGTGACCCATCATTACAACTGCTATAGGATAATATGTCATCTGTGAAAGACAAAGCAGAAGCTTACGGCTCATTAATGTGTCCCAGAACCACTACTTCAATGATAGAGCAGAAGTTAAATACTGTAGTACCTTCTTACGGTCAGCCACTAGGTGGCATCTTATGCACAAAATCAGATCACCTAATCACTCCTTCAGCAGGATCCTGAACTTTCACTGGCCTCAAACAAAATCAAAAACAGATACTATACTACAGAGAAAGCAATCCATCGCCTATGCTGCACATTCCTTTTCACTGCAGACCTACCAATACACATTCATCAGCACTAATAGTAATTCTGCACAGTGGTTACCAAATCACCAGCTGCTGGTGTAAATTCATTTGAACTGCAATAACTACTAAAGCACAGCCCAGCCCTAGAAGCATCTCTGCATATCTTCTGAAGCAACTTATTATTGCTCTTCGCTATAGACAAAATAATTGCACAGAAAAAACAACTGCATAGCAGCATAACATACAGTAATCAGGCTAGCCAGATATCCTACTAAGCTGGAAAAGCTAAACTGAGGTACAGCACGCAGAATGTAACAGATCTGCTTACAAATGGGGGTGTTTGATGCCACAATGGTAAATGGAACGACACATGATGTGAACATACAAAACAAGGTTGTGTGACTGGTATGAAACATGATGGTACAAGTTAAGAAAGGAATGGAATGGTAAAGAATGGATAGATGATAAAGAGAATAGAATAGACAGTGATGTGACTGTACCTTGTGGCTGGCACTTACTTTGTTAGCTGTCCTTTGTTTTTGTTGTTATCCACACCATTGTAAGTCACAGCTGCCAATTTTCTGCTCCTGTAGTTCTCATAATGTACATTATTGGTGACGTCCTTCAGATCCTGCATGTGAGTTCTGAAAAAACAGACGTGATGTGAACAAAATCTTCAGCCTCTAGTGTCACTTTTACCCCTTTCACACTTGCAGCAAAATCCCGGGTTATTCCACGTGAATGCACAGCAACCAGGGAGTTTGCCTAGTGTGAAAGCAAAAACCTGGCACTAAGACCCGGGTTCCTGACTGCTCTTTACCAGGGTTGGGCTGAGCCCCGGGAATGTGCTGGCTTGCTAGACCCGGCAAATTCCTGTCTCCACTACCTGAAAAGGTTATTTGCGGATTAATGAGCTGTATGATTGGGGCAGATTTTAGAAGTTGTTTTGTGTTTATTGTGAGAACTTTACACATATCACAGCCTCCGAGGCTCTTTGATCATGGTGACACTGGTCCTTCGTATCATGCAATATTTTGATTAAACAGAAAGCACCTGATTTCCATGATGTGTGCTGTAAACTCCAATAGCAGTGACCATGCAGTAAATTATAAATGGTTGTATTGTGCAGAGAGAGTAATCGAGAATTCAATTCATACCAAAGGGGTTCATGTAGTAAGACTCCGTGGAGTTAATGCAGCTTCTGCTTCACCTGTTATCGGCGTGAAGAAAGAGGTGGCTAATGCAAGTTATACTGGGAAAGGTCCTGCCGAAGAGAGTGAACGAAAAAGTCACCATCTCGGCGTCGCCTGCATAGACACATACTAGTGTGGAGTGTGGTGACTCTCATCTCTGCTCTTTGACGTGTCCCGTGTAGCACTGCAGGGTTTTTTTAAGCTTTATTGACAAGTGGCCAATCTAACAAGACTCTTCTGGCTTTGTGCGGAGAGACAGATATCGGCACCTAGATGTGATGAAGCCACTGCTGGAGAAGACAGCTGACTGTAAGTGACCTCTCCTCTTAGTAAAACTTAGGTCACTTACCTGTGTGCTAAGTGAGCCAGGTGCAGCGCAATATTCTAGCCTGCATTTAGCATTAGCAGGCAGGAATAAATAAAAACTTTAGTACATATGGAGAAGCAGTATGTACAGGGATTTTCTGTGTTTTTCATTAGGTACCCTTATCTCACATTATTACATGGACCCCAAAATAATTACATATTTGTAACTGCAGGAGTGTCTGCACGGCAAGTGTGCAGCACAAAAGAGCAAAATATATAGCAATGCAATGCCTTACATGTACTATGTAGTTACATGTAACCCAGCACTGTTAAATACATACCCAGCATGCACCAGCAATGGCCACATTAACCCAACAGATAGGTTTTCCCACACCTAGTCTCAATACGCCCGGCCTAGGTGAGCCGCCAGTTCTCGTGCGACTCGGCTTGCAAATTTTTTGCATCTTTTTATACCGAAAATGCGACAAGCTGCTCCATGAGACTGCACTTGTAAATCTGTGTGCGTCTAACTCTGTATATGAAGCACAACGGAACTTGATGTGAAAAAAGCCATGGCTGCTGCATCGCAGCACTTCATATGCAGAGTCAGATGCATTCGCACACAGATGTACACGTCTCATATCAAATGAATCCATGTAGACTCATGGAGCTGCGTTTCACAGCCGTTGGCAACTAATGTGCCTTTTCCGGGAGAAAAAATAGCTTGTCGCAAACTCAGTCACACTGGACCTGGCGAGCTGGAAAGGACTGCAGCAATAGTATATGAGGAGGCATCTCTATACCTGCTGCCTTTATTTGCCTATGCAAACCACATATATGATACCCGCACATGCCACAATCACCAAACCCCAGTGGAGTGAGTAAACAGCTTACATTAAATAGTATCTGTAGTGGTAATTAGAAAACAGCATAACTGGTTGAACAAATGATTGATGCAGGGAATACTGTATATCAGGTACCTATTAGGATTCTTTTGCTTTAGTACGAAAAATAATTTCTGTACTAGTGACATTTTCATTCTCACTACTAACACAAGCATAATGCAAATAAATTACAGCCAACTTACATAGATGTGTACAGCATATGTACAGTGCATGTACAGTGCATCCGGAAAGTATTCACAGCGCTTCACTTTTTCCACATTTTGTTATGTTACAGCCTTATTCCAAAATGGAATAAACTAATGTTTTTTCTACACACACAATACCCAATAATGACAACGTAATTTTTTTTTTACATTTCTGCAAATTTATTACAAATAACCTAAGAAATCACATGTACGTAAGTATTCACAATTTTTTTGATGCACCATTGGCAGCAATTACAGCCAAAAGTCTTTTTGAATATAATGCTACAAGCTTGGCACACCTATCTTTGGCCAGTTTCGCCCATTCCTCTTTGCAGCACCTCTCAAGCTCCATCAAGTTGGATGTGGAGCGTCGGTGCACAGACATTTTCAGATCTCTCCAGAGATGTTCAATCGGATTCAAGTCTGGGCTCTGGCTTGGCCACTCAAGTTCATTTAGAGTTGTCCTGAAGCCACTCCTTTGATATGTTGGCTGTGCGCTTAGGGTTGTTGTTCTGCTGAAAGATGAACCGTCGCCCCAGTCTGAGGTCAAGAGCGCCCTGGAGCAGATTTTCATCCAGGATGTCTCTGTACATTGCTACTTCATCTTTCCCTCTATCCTGACTAGTCTCCCAGTTCCTGTCGCTGAAAAACATCCCCACAGCATGATGCTGCCACCACCATGCTTCACTGTAGGGATGGTATTGGCCTTGTGATGAGCGGTGCCTAGTTTTCTCCAAACATGACGCCTAGCATTCACGCCAAAGAGTTCAATCTTTGTCTCATCAGATCACAGAATTTTGTTTCTCATGGTCAGAGTCCTTCAGGTGCATTTTGGCAAACTCCAGTCAGGCTGCCATGTGCTTTTTACTAAGGAGTGGCTTCCGTCTGTCCACTCTACCATACAAGCCTGATTGGTGGATTGCTGCAGAGATGGTTGTCCTTCTGGAAGGTTCTCCTCTCTCCAAAGAGGAATGCTGTAGCTTTGATAGAGTGACCATCGGGTTCTTGGTCACCTCAATGACTAGGGCCCTTCTACCCTAATTGCTCAGTTTAGAGGGCCGCCAGGCTCTAGGAAGAGTCCTGGTGGTTGCAAACTTCTTCCATTTACGGATGATGGAAGCCACTGTGCTCATTGAGACCTTCAAAAGCAGCAGATATTTTTCTGTACCCTTCCCCAGATTTGTGCCTCGAGACAATTCTGTCTCGGAGGTCTATAGACAATTCCTTTGAATTCATGCTTGGTTTGTGCTCAGACATGCACTGTCAAGTGTGAGACCTTATATAGACCAGTGTGTGCCTTTCCAAATCATGTCCAATCAACTGAATTTACCACAGGTGGATTCCAATTAAGCTGTAGGAACATCTTAAGGATGATCAGTGGAAACAGGACACACTGGAGCAAAATTTTGAGCTTCATGGCTAAGACTGTGAATACTTATGTACATTTGATTTCTTATTTATTTATTTTTTTAACTTTTATTTAGACATCATGAATCAAATACATAATGGGTAATTTGTACATCGCAACAAAGTCATAGTATGGAGCATTTGTGAAGGAAAACAAAGTGTAATTATTACAATCAAACAGTGGTAACCTATAGTAGAACCATTGGTATATCCAAAACAGGCATTGGCATATAACAAAGAAAAGACATTATGGCAATCGCCATGTCACTAGTTTTTTATTCTTAATAAATTAGCAAAAGAACTTTTTTCACATTGTCATTATGGGGTATTGTGTGGGAAAAATTAACTTACACATTTTGGAATAAGGCTGTAACATAACAAAATGTGGAAAAAGTTAAGCACTGTGAATACTTTCTGGATGCACTGTACGTGTATCATCAGATTATCACAGCAATTTATGATTACAACCCCTACAAAGTTTAATCCACAGTACCAAACAACCCTACATCAGCAGTCAGCCATGCCTGCTATGTTTACCTTATCAACATGTTCCGCAGAATAGTGAAATCACAGTGCTCGCTGTTTTCAACTGTAAAAGAAAAATGGTAAAAAAAATTAGACCAGAAGGAAAAGAATGTGTAAAAGCAGCAGTAAAATCCAAACGGAATTCACACGCCTTACTCAGGTACTGGATATTAACATTGCCTTTCAGTGCACAACAGTTCAGCCGTAATAAGAGCATTGCTTATACATGTAGTCAGATTCCTAGAATCACACCAAAAAGGAAAATCAAAACCCCATATTTTTAAAAGCACTGCGTAAGACAAAATCAAAATAAGCAATGGAAACTTGCTTGTTCTACTGCATATTGATGAGCCATATAAAATAACAATGCAGCCTACTAATCAGACACAGCCCTTCTATGGGTCAAACACTAGCTTTGCACCACCAGAGATGGCTGCGTCTCTGAAAGGGACACATTGTGCTAGTGGGGACAATTCAGGCTTGTCTGATCCCACATCAGAGGTGACAATGTCAGTTACTATCCCCACACCATAAAGGAAATGTTACACATGTAACTCTTACAATGCCAATAAGGATTCTTATGCACCACAGCCATGTCTGAAGTTCAAAGGACACATTTCAGAATGGACTAGCCCAATGATCATTTATATGAAGCATAAGGATATATATTAGTATACAAACTAATATTACAAATTGTTCATAAATACTGAGAATTTGTGCTGTAGATGTCCTACTGCTCATCGACCCAATGGCATGGTATGGCTGCCCATATGTAGCGAACGCAAGCCCTGAGGACAATTCAGGCTGCTGGATGGCTCACTTTCCAGTACATGTTAGACATGAACCAACAAGTCATAGTAGGTAGGTGGAGAATTGGGACTAGTTTGTATTCATGACATAAAACAATAGCCACAAAAGCTGGACACATCTTCTAAACATCAGCTATACATTTTTAGGATTATGCGGCTTTAGAAGAAACATAGCTGAAGTTATTTCGGAAAGACTTTGGGGGACACGCACTAAGCAGTGATAAAAGTGGAGACGTGAGCCAGTGGAGTAGTTGCCCATGGCAACCAATCAGCTGCTCTGTATACTTTTATAGTATGAAAATTATAAATGTTACATCAATGCTGATTGGTTGCCATGGGCAACTTCTCCACTTTTATCATTGCTTAGTACAGGTCTCCCTTAGTCTGTGGCTCAGACTATGATATCGGACATTGTTTTGCATTGAAGAAATTTGCCATAGACTTCTGCAAGTAAATTACCAATAAAATAATTAATTAAAAATGAAATAAACTGTGAAATGGAAATACAATGTTAAACACACAATACACATAACACAGCATCTATTACACTTAATCAGTGGAAGCTGGTACACGATAACAAAGACAAGCCGCATGTTTCAGACTTCTGTTACAATAGTACAGCTTTCAAAGATTACATACTAAGGAACCGGAGATCGAGTGATAATCTCATATGTACATCATTTATACAGATAGGGGTCTCTGCTGCCAACAAGCTAGGCACAGGGGTGAGGTGCAGGAAGATGAACTGAGGAATGTGGTGACAACGTCTGGCCTGTGCTGCGAGGAATCCTACTGCGTTTTGTACTGTAGGCCATACTTACATTACATGATCACCTTCTGCTGCTGTAAAAATATAATTTATACTTTTTAAACAAGGTTGCACCAGCAGGAAGTTTAACAGTGATGCTTTGTGCATTCAACTAAGTGGACCTCAAAATAGTGATTTACTGGATAAAAACATGGTCTGTCTTCACCTGCAGACAAAAAATAGCCGTGTTCAGTATTTGCCTGGCACTAAGGAGAAGCTCTGCGGCAGAGAAAGTATGTTCTTTATATATATGTATAGCTGTAATGTCCATCATTTGAGGGCAGGGCTATGTACCCAGGATATTTTGCAAACTGGCCTTATGTACTGCACATAACCCTCAACTCCTGGACACACCAGGCAGGGGTAACCAGTGCCTCTCTAGCTACATTTAAGCTATGGATTTAGCACATCAGCTAGTCAGACTGTATGAATTGTTTAATTCAGATGATAAATGTGTGTATTTGCACAACACACTAGAACGCCTTACCAACACGCGACAGACACTTGCATAATTCAGTGTGAAGAGCAGAGTAGGTAGAGCAGAAATCCGGAAGATCCCTAAACCAGCTTTCACCGGCCCTAACAGTCCACCCAAGCAAGACTATGTTAGTGCGACTTATAAATAAAACCCAGAATATTACTTTATGAAACAAAAAGGATGAAAGACACTTTTACTTCCAGTGCAGCTGTTGGATTTTCTATGCCAAAACTCTTATTTCCTGCCAGCCAAACACATCAAAGAGCCAATGCACTTCCTTGCTTTCAACTCTTCAATTCTTTTCTATCTACACTGAACATTTTGGTAGGCAAAACAGAAGTGGAAAAATAAATCAAATGTATAATATAATAATAAATTATTCACACACACTTCTGTTCTTTTGTAGTTGGGATTACATTCAGTCAGATACAATTCTATTACTGATCGCCTACTGTGACTCTGGAACTTTGTATTTGTGCATTTTAGCCTTCTTCTGCTCATAAAGCAGTGTAATGTTCTGTCACACAAGAATCAATAATATTCTCTGTTGCCTGCAGCATTGACAGAACATATCAGTTTTCCTGTACCACTAACTCTGGGCTTAATATGCCAGCCATGCAAAGGCAAACAGCTTGCATGCATACTGACTTTGAGTGCGACTATAAATGTGCACACAAGTGTTGTAATCAGAGCGTATGCTTCGCATACTCTGTTTTGTAGCCAATTCATGGTGTTTCATATGGTGTTGGCATTTTCCTTTTTCAGATATGGAGAAGGATGACAGTGACACAGATTATTACTATGTGCGATTAGCTCTCACAGCTGCATATTATTTGGTAAAATGCAGAAAACTAAAACCACAAGGACATTTTCACTACTCTAGTTCCTGGCTTTCAAAAATATGCATAACGCACACACTAGACTCTGTCACCAGTGGTGCCTGGGTTTCTCGCCCTTTCCTCCGGTCACTTTCTCCATCTCTCCCACCTCACTTCTCGATTTTTCTAATCACTTGATTTTATTTTATAGATTATCCTTAGCATAGCCTTTTTTATTTTCTTCTTTACTTCTGTACTATTTAGGGAGACCTTGCTTCTTCCCTATCTACAGTGTTTTTTTCCCTTTCTGTATGTGGCATGTTTTATTTTCTTATAAACGGTGTGTGTTTTTATCATGAGCTGGTATGTGATAAGTACTGTATGTAAATAGCAGGAGTCTTTGGAGACTGTAGATGTGTGATATTCTGCAACTCTGATAGTGACATCACTGACACTGGTGGGAGGAGTTCTTACCAAGTCATTACATTATACCCAACCTGCTGTGGCTCTGTCCCGTAACAACACCCAGTTGCCCTGTCTAGCCATGCAGACAATCTAAATTGCAAATTACTTCATAGGCAAGGTCCAGATCATGGGTTTTAGGATCCCCGAGGTAATCAACTTTTTGAGGCCCCTCCCAATAAAATTGCAACACTCTCAACACCACAGATGTGTTAAGACACACTGTAGTTCACTCAGTGCACATTATGGCACAAAGAAACCCCAGTTCACATATGCCGTAATGTCCCCACATTGGTGATGCACTGTAGCTAAGTGTGTGTGTGGGGGCTCATGAGCAATGGCCCCGGCTGCCTTGCTGATAATGCGGCACTGTATGGAGGAGCTTTGAAAACTAATTGCAGATAAACAAATATAGTCTTGTTAGCGGGTAGCCAATCTGAACTCAATTCAGTTTATATTTATATAATAGGGAATACAAAGTAACCATGAAATTGGATTTTTTTGTACCATCCAGTGTCCCCCATGGAATTGGTGAAGAGTACATTCATTTATTTTTCCTTCTTCCTCTGGGGGACACTAAAACACCAGCAAAGTCCCAAATCTGTCCCTACTGAAGGGGGCTCTGTGTTGTACTACGTAAAACTATGCATCCAAAGGTTACATCTTTGGATAAGAATTTATTAAATGTTACTACCATACACTGCTGCTCAGCAGAGGCACCACATCACATTAAGTCAAGTAATCATCAGTAACATGGTCCGGGGCTGGCTGACAACAGAGGCAGCACACACATGGCTTCTCTAATCCAGTGGCGTGCAGTCTATTTTGACATCGGTCTTACACTTTTCTGACAATCAAAAAGACTCTCCATTAGATGGAGGTCTTTAGTTAAAGATAGATTCAAATGCAGTGATTCAACTGTTTATCGCACAGAGCTCCAGTTTAAAGTGATGGGGTGGGGGGGGCGATGTTTTATTTTCTTTTTATTGTGCTGATCGCGCACAGACAGGCTGGGTATAGCTGCGTAAAACGGCTAAACCTGACCAAAGGCCTGAGTGTGATGGGAAAAATGCCGTTTGGGTGCTCAAATGGGATACGTTTAGCACATTTCTGCTCGCCAGTATGGGGGGGATGAGAGCTGAATGTTTCTCATCTTGCCTGAATGGAGCCACAATTGAATTGCTCCATTGGGCACAATCTAGTAGCAGCCGGGGGAGAAACAACTGAATTCCCCCGAATGTGCTCTCACCACATCTAGAGACCGGAGAACCTGATAATCTATAGGTGAACCGGAATGATTTACAGCTAGAACCACAATTTCTTGATTAATGTGGCATTTTGAAACCACTTTAGGTCGAAAAAATGTCTTGGTTCTTAAAACTCCCTGACCGTGATGGAAAATTAGGGAAGGTGAACTACAAAAGTAAGGCCCTTTGTTCGGAGACTGTTCTTGCTGAAGCAATAGGAGAAGGCAGTTTTCCAGTATAAGAACATAAGCTCTACCTCCTGCAATGGTTTAAATGGATGTACCTAAATATAAACCAGTATTAGAGAAAGGTCCCAGGGTACTACAGAAGGAATATAGGTGGGCAGCAGAAACCTGAACTTGTATCGATCTAAGCCAAAGACTCATCTAGACCATTTTGTTAAGACTAATAAGATGAAAAGTGGACGTAGGAAACCCTTTAATACGCATTACAAAATATAGGATTTCCTTGATATAGCCTCCTTGATATGCTGTAAAAGCTGCAGCAGGTTGGATCTCGGAGTTCCAGAAGAGCGAGACTGAGATAACAACTCAGCCCATCTTTAAACCACTTTGGGATGCACCAGCAGCTATATCAATATCCTTGAGAGTGGATTACTGAAGGATAGCAGCACCTGGAACAGTGTTGTCTTAGAGAACGGAGTCCACAATAAGAGGAGTTTTATCCGTATGGAATAATGGATAAAAGGACATTAAACAATGGGACACCTTGAATTTTATTATCCAGACATTGCCATGCTTCAGTGAGGAGTTCCCAAAGTTGAAAAGATGGAAAAAGAGACAGAACGCTTTTTCTTCCTCTTAAATAATGTAGAATCTGCAGACTCTGCTTCTTCAGATCCTTGAATATTCAAAACATGCTTACAGTAACTATTACAGGAGCTCTTGAATACAGCCTGCATCACATTCTACAAAACTGCTAAATATCCGAATAATCCGGTAAAAAAAAGGAGTGAAAGCAAAGCCTTCCCAGAACCGAAAGACTCGGGGCAGCAAACGTTTCTGAGACCTAAACACAGGCACTAGTTTTATTGAGGAGACTAGGACTAATCCCTGACCAGAGCGGGCTACTTCCAGGGAGGTTCTAAATCTGTTGGGGAAGCAGAGCAAACCTGTGTAAGAGCAGGTGCTGGAGGCAGCATCCAAGTTGGATCTACAGAAGGACCAGCATGAGACTCTGAAGCTGGAGCGTGTTGCTTTGATAGTTCAGCAAGAAGTAGTCAGGGAGTTAGTCCATGTAGAGGTCAGTATGTCTGCAAAGAAATCAACATGCGAACGCAAGCAAATAGCACAGGTTTTAGAATGCAGGAATTTAGCCTGAAGTTGGAACAGGAAAATATTTTAGTCACAGCGCCTTGCTGGTGGACTCTTGGGCAGAGTCCTTTTTATGGACATACCGAAGTATGAGAGAGAGAAAAAACAGTATTTGTGATACCTCAATTTCACCTTGAAAAACAATAGCGAATAACTTAAACAAAAATATTTTAATAAATGAATCACTAATAATATACAACCTAATTAGATGCAGAGTAATGGCTATATAATAGCCTTCACAATAACATATCAATATGTCTTAACAGTTCTAAACATGTAAAAATACATTTAGTCTTGCCCCCCTGAAGCCCGTGGCCACTGACTATTAGGAGGAGGTCAGTCAGAGATTAACACCTCCCCTGCCGGGCGTGTGAGCAGGGAAGTTAAGTTTAAGTGCCAAGCTCCACAGGCCCACTCCTATACCCCAGTATTCCAGGAGGAGAAAATAGGATTTTGGTACTTACCAGGTAAATCCTTTTCTTTAAATCCATAGGGGGCACTGGAGTACTCTTGGGATATGGACGGTTCCACAGGAACTAGGCACTGAATATATAAAAATTTGAGACTACTCCTCCCCTCCATATCCCAGAGTACCTCAGTGTTTTTTACTGAGCCGAACAGGAGCTATAGAGGTTGACAATGGAGAATTACATATAACAAAACGGACAACAATAAAGTTGACACATAACGTTACTGACAACTAACAGTTGACACCAAACCCGATAGAACTTGCTAATTTGAAGCAGTCGTGAGAGTGTGTTACCATAAGATTCTCTGAACCTACCACAACCAGCAAAACTGCTCTGGGTGGGCGTCCAGTGCCCCCTATGGATTCAAAGAAAAGGATTTACCTGGTAAGTACCAAAATCCTATTTTCTATTTCATCCATTAGGGGTCACTGGAGTACTCTTGGGACGTACCAAAGTTTCCCCCGTGGGCGGGAGCGCTGTTTGGCACCTGTAACACTAGACGGCCAAAGCTAGATGCTGATGCCGCAAAAGTATCAAACTTGTAAAAGCGCACAAACGTGTGCACTGAAGACCATGTAGCCGCACGGCAAAGCTGTGTCGTTGAAGCTCCACGACCAGCTGCCCATGACGTTCCCACAGAACGTGTGGAATGAGCTGTTACTGAGGTAGGCGGCTGTAATCTAGCATGAAGGTAAGCCTGACGTATGGTCAGTTTTATCCATCTGGATAAGGTCTGCTTAGAAGCTGGCCAACCCATCTTGGCCGCATCATAGAGGATAAACAACGTATCCGTCTTACAAACTGTAGACGTTCGGGATACATAAACGCGTAGTGCGCGTACCACATCCAAGGTTCCAGAATCTCCTATTAACGCAGAAACTACTATTGGTTGATTGATGTGAAAGAGGACACTACTTTTGGTAGGAAAGCGGGATTCGTCCGAAGTTCCGCTCTATCATCATGAAACACTAAATACGGTGGCTTGCATGACAAGGCACCCAAATCTGAAACACGCCTTGCCGAAGCCAAGGCTAGGAGAAAAATTGTTTTCCAAGTGAGAAACTTAATATCCACTTGTTGTAAGGGTTCGAAATAAAAAGACTGTAAGAAATCTAAAACCAGATTCAAGTCCCATGGCGCAGTAGGTGGAGTGAATGGAGGCTGTACTCTGAGGACACCCTGCATAAAAGGTGTGTAGCGACGGCAATAGAGCCAATCTTCTTTGAAAATAAATTCACAACGCAGATATCTGCACTTTTAATGTGGATAAACGCAGACCTCCATCTAACCCCATCTGTAGAAATAACAAAAGACGGGATAACTTGAAAGATGATGTCGGAAACTTCCGAGCTTCACACCAACCTATATAAGCACGCCAAATTCTGTAATAATGAGCTGCCGTAACCGGCTTCCTAGCTCGTAACATGGTTGGTATAACCGATTCTGGAATGCCCTCTCTTCTTAAGAGGGCTTTCTCAACAGCCACCCAATCAAACGCAGCCCGCTAAATCTGGGTAAAGGAATGGACCCTGTTGTAACAGGTCCGGACGTAGTGGGAGCGGCCAAGGATCGTCTGCGAGTAGACCGCGGAGATCCGAAAACCAAGCTCTCCGAGGCCAATGAGGCGCCACTAGTATGACTGTGACGGACTCTCTTTTGATCCGTTTTAGCAACAGAGGGAGCAGCGGAAACGGTGGAAACAGATACACGAGACTGTATGGCCACGTGATTGTGAGAGCATCCACCGCCACTGCCTTTGGATCTCTCGTTCGGGACACGTACTGGGGCGTTTGATGATTGTGGCGAGATGCCATCAGGTCCACTTGCGGGTAACCCCACTTCTGGACCAGCATGTGAAACACTTCTGGATTTAATGCCCATTCTCCTGGATGAAAATCCAGACGGCTGAGATAATCCGCCTCCCAGTTGTCCACTCCCGGAATGAATACTGCCGACAATATCACTTGGTGATACTCGGCCCAATTGAGGATTCGAGCTACTTCCCGCATTGCCATGCGGCTTTTCGTTCCTCCTTGTTTGTTGATGTATGCGACCGCCGTCGCATTGTCTGACAGCACCTGAACAGCCTGAGCCTGCAGCATGTGCACTGCTTGTCGTAGCACATTGTAAATTGCCCGGAGTTCCAGGACATTTATAGACAGCAATCTTTCGTGATCCGCCCAGAGACCCTGGAGCTGATCATTTTGAACTACAGCTCCCCAACCTCTGAGACTCGCATCCGCCGTGAGAATTATCCAATTCCAGGCGCCGAACCGTTTCCCTGCGGTTAGATTCTGTACTTTGAACCACCAGAGTAGAGACAGTCTGGCTCTTGGAGACAACCTCACCCTGCGGTGAATCTGCAGATGCGAGCCCGACCACTGTGCGAGCACATCCAGTTGAAAAGGACGTGAGTGAAGTCTTCCGAACTGAAGCGATTCGAAAGCCGCCACCATTGGGCCTAAGAGGCGAATGCACAAATGAACAGAGACTGTGCGTGGCTTGAGCACTAATTGTACCAGATGACGAATGACCTGTACTTGCTGTTCGGGTAGGTAATTCTTTGATTTACCGTATCGAGAATCATACCTAAGAATTGAAGTCGTTGAGACGGAATTAGATGTGATTTCTTGAAGTTGACAATCCAACCGTGGTGAACCAGTACATTGTATGTCAGCAACGCCTGTTGAAGGAGGATTTGTTGAGACGGAACTTTGATGAGTAAATCGTCCAAGTACGGAACTATTATCACTCCCAGGGATCTGAGATGAGCTATCATCACAGACAACACCTTGGCGCTGACGAGAGGCCAAACGGTAGAGCCTGAAACTGGTAATGGTTCTGCCGTATTGCAAACCGCAAGAACCTTTGATGAGGTGGCCAAATCGGAATGTGCAAGTACGCATCCTTGAGATCCAGAGCAATCATGAATTCCTGTGGCTCTAGGCCTGCAATTACTGATCGCAGAGATTCCATCTTGAATCTGTAGTAAGTGACGTACTGATTGAGACCCTTTAAGTTCAATATTGGCCTGACCGAGCCATCCGGCTTTGGTACCACAAACAGACTGGAATAATAATCCTGACCCTGTTGGTGTACAGGGACCGGAATCAAAACTGCTGCATCCAGCAGAGACTGAATGGCAATCTGCAGAACCGCCTTCTTGTCGTCCGACACAGGCAGTCCTGTCCTGAAAAACCGCATTGGCGGGAGACAGTCGAACTCTATTTTGTAACCTTTTAAAACTAAATTGCAGATCCACCCATCTGTGGACGTCTGAAGCCACGCCAACTGGGATGTCTGAAGGCGTGCTCCCACAATAGGAGATCCGAGATGGGCTGGGAGCCCGTCATACCACTGGCTTGCCGGTGACTTTAGTATCCTGACGAGTGGTATTGGTTTGTTGGAAACCACGTCCCCGACCTCGTCTACCAGGTGTGGCCGTTCCCCTGCCACACCCGCGAAAGGACTGAGGTCTAAAGGATTTGAACGCCGGTCCAGAATATCTCCTTCTAGGTACTGTTGGAGGCAATGGTAAGAAAACCGACTTTCCTCCCGTGGCCTCAGAAATCCATTTGTCCAATTCAGGACCAAACAACTTCTCGCCCCCGTAAGGTAACGCTTCTATACCTTTTTTGACCTCTGCCTCCGCTTGCCAAGAACGTAGCCAGAGCGCTCGTCGTGCTGTAACTATCAATGATGAAAGGCGAGAAGTGAGCTGACAGACGTCAGTAGAAGCTGTACATAGATAGTCAGCAGCTTCCCAGATTTGATCAGCGAAAAGTATAAGGTGATCATCACTTAAGGCAGACTTGAGTTCTGTTATCCATACCATTAGCGCCTTAGTTACCCAAATGCCACCCAACCCAGGTCTAAGCAACACTCCTGCTGCTGTATACATGGACTTTAGCATAGCTTCTATTTTACGGTACGAAGGGTCCTTAAGCATAGTAGCAGTTGTTACTGGTATGGTTAATTTCTTTGCAAGTTTAGACACAGACGAATCCACCAATGGCAGATTCTCCCATGTAGCTGTTACTGAGTCTGGAAACTGATAACTAGACCTAAATCTGTGAGGTATAGAAAACCGTTTATCCGGATTCTTTCTTGTTTCTAGTAACATTTTATTAAGAGATTCCGAAACAGGAAAACACATTGGAGTTCTCTGTCGTTTAGTAAAGACGACCTCATCATTTGTCAGAGGCTCCTCAGTTTCTGTAACCTTCAGAGACTGACCCACCGCTCTGATGAGATTATCACTGCCCGGGCTGTCAAAATCGTCACCTTCTGACTGCTGGTCTACTTCGCCCTCCTCAACCTCATCTTGTACAGTGAGGTCTGGCATAGAATCGTCAGAAAGCAACATAGCAGAAACCGGTAAATTATAAGACAAATGAAACTTATCCCTCTTACCCAAAGAGGATTTGGACTTTTGGCAAAGCTGAGACCCCTCCGGTAGTTCTAGCGGTCTCACCCTAGACTCAGATCTTGCCGCCTCTCGCTCTTGCCGAGTGGCGGCCAATTCGGATTGCAATCCAGCCAGGACATCTGCTAGCATAGCCCATGGCGGGTCCGGGGTTGAAATTGGCTTTGAAACCGGAGCAGAAATTGTATTTGTCTCTGAATTTACAAAACATACTGTACATGTGGTAGATCCATCCGGTAATACACTCTTACAGACATTGCAGTGAAACTGCTTTTTAGACTTTGCTGGTGTCTTACTCGTTATGCAGACAGACAATACAAAATACAAAGACAGACAACTTGCGCGACTCAGTAAATTTCACTAAGGTGTCTCTATAAATATATATTTGGCCAAGTGCAGTGCACGCCAGCAATATGCCTGATCCCAAATTCCCCCTAACACCCCTGCGCCTTCAATGGAGGAGAGATGTAATACAGGAAATTCTGGAAATACAACAGGAAAAACAACAGGAAGCATGGTTAAATATGTCCTCATGCTCACAGTATAACACAAAGTGCAGACTTATAATTATGTAAGCAGATTTAATAAACATCTTATGTTGCATTCAAACCTGCACATATAACTTGTATCCTGTTTAACAAAGGCTTAAAAGCCTATTGTAATACATATGCAGCGCTGCTGTATTTTTTTTATAAACAAGAGTTGAACATGAGATTTTACTATGGAGCCTGCCTTTTTCAACTAACTCTCATTTGTGTGCCTCCCCCCACGTGGTCCGTGTACCGCTCACTATACACGGAGGCCGGGCTATGGTGGAGAGGGAGCCGGAAGCGGCATCGGGAGCCGGGGAGCGCGCTGCATAGAGCCGTGGAACGGCCTATGCATAAATCAACGTGGCCGGCGCGGCTCAGAGCGGCGGGGAGGCAGCGTAATCAGCGGCGGCGGCCGGCTGAAAGCAGCGGCGGGCGGCCACACACACAGTATCCCCACACAGCGGGGCGGCAGCGTGAGCTGACCGCCCCGTCCCAACATACCTGGACCCTGTGGTGAGGGCTATGACGGGGCTTCTTCTGTAAGCTCCGTCCAGCCTTTTCTGCAGGAGTCCTGCACGTGGTGGTGAAGGAGCTCTTTCAGAGAGGCCCGACACCCACAGCTGCTTCAGCAGCTTCCACGATCCCGGACTCTCGCCTTTCTGGAAGGGGGGAAGGGATGTGGAACATTGAAAAAAATCAAAAGAAATCCAATAATTGTGGACCAACTCCACAAGCCTTGTTGCTCTGTGAGCACCGAAAAAACACTGAGGTACTCTGGGATATAGAGGGGAGGAGTAGTCTCAAATTTTAATTTATTCAGTGCCTAGTTTCTGTGGAACCGTCCATATCGCAAGAGTACTCCAGTGACCCCTAGTGGATGAAAAAGAAATGTATTTTATGGAGGGAAATGCAAAGGATGATCATCTCAGAGATGACCAAGATGAAATAAGTAGTAATAATAAAATATGTCCTTCCTCTATAAACGCTATTCCATAAACACCAGAGAAACTGTGCTAGAAGCCAGCAACCAACACGTAATAAGTTAAAATGAAGTATGATAAAAACAAGATCACCCGCCAGGAATTTAAACTTTGCTCTGTTCTCTGTGTTGAAAGTTGCAATAAATATTTTGGATTTGAATATCCTTGGAAACAAGGACTCAAACTCTCCAGTTCAATAAAACAAGGGAAATTTAGTGTGAAAATGTACATACAAAGTGAATAAGAGATGAAAGACAAACATAATGGAAGCATCCTTGCTGTACTTTGTATTGTATTATTACCTTCTGCGACTCCCCATGGATACTGTCTCCCTCTTACTCGTTTGCCATTCACTTCTATGATAGTGTTACTACCCACCACAGCAAGTGGTAAACGGTCCTAAATGACAAATAAAAAATGTTAGAAAGTCTTATTACATGGATAAAAAAAAACCACAGTAGTAGAGACCCCATACCAATACTTTAAAAATAAGGCAAATTAATCGGCTTAGTAGATTTACTTGTTTCTGTGCAGAGGCTTTATTAAGCCTGGAGGAGCGATAAAGCAGTGATAAGTGCAGGGTGATAACGCACTAGCCAATCAGCTCCAATATGTAAATTGACAGTTAGGAGCGGATTGGCCGATGCGTTATCACCTTGCACTTATCACTGTTTTATCACTTCTCCAGGGTTAATACATCTGCCCCTAGGACCTGATGCACTGACTAAGCTTGGCCTAAACTCACATTAACCATTATCACCACTTCTGCCACCACAATCCATACCAATCATGGCCAGTCTAAATAGCCTAGGGATAACTAAAAATATTAAACCATAGAGGAGAAATTACACTTTTCTTTACAGTAAAAACACCTAAGAAAATGTGATTCATCACACAATGAGAAAACCATAGATTTGAAAAAAACCTTGTGAAACCCTTAAGGACAATAAGGGTACAATTAATTGTAATGCAAACCTTTATTTTTTTCACCAACTTATTCTCTTCTTCGTCATCTGTTTCTGGAAATTCGTAGATCTTAATTTTGTGTTCCTGGATTTCTTTCATTATCTGTAAAAAAAAAAAAAAAAAAGGAAATTCCAATTTTAATTTGAAGAAAAAACATTTATGATGTAAGTTTGACTACATCTGTATCGAATCATACATCAAACTGTAACCGCAGCAGCCTGGTGGGCTGAATAACCTCAAAGTTCCGAGAAATAGACCCTACCTGACAGATATCTGGCAACGAGTAACGAGGAGATAACCAATATTCAGTATCTCCTTTAAAGAGGTAGCATATTACATTTGAATAATGTGTTCTAAACGTTTTATGCGGTTTTAATGTACTAAATAGCTTGAATAAAAATATAATTCCTGTTCCTTTGTCGTAGTTTCTTTCAATCCAATTTACGTACAAGACAAATAACCTTTGTTAGGCTATGGAAAAAATTTTTAGGATAGCATTTTCATTTTCCATTGCTTGTAGCTGTTACGTACAGTGTAACAGGTGTATTAAGTGTAGAGATTAAAAGGGGAAAGAGAAATTGACTACTGATCACAGAATCACTAGTGTCACTTCTAAGTAAAACGTGTCAGCTCAACATACACTGAGCTGTCAGTTATTAATCACACAGTACAGACGCATAGGACTGTACTAATGAGACAGTGATACATGTTCTGCTGGTCAGAAGAGGAAAATGGAAACACAAATTATTAATCCTAAAGCTTTTAAAGTGGGGCATATACATGTCAGTCAGTGACCCCCACTCTGACGCATGTGATCCATCAACAAGAGGGAGACAAAACGATACTATGGATAAGACATTGCATCTAGATTTCATGAATGCACATATTGATAACAGCTACAAAATCCTCACTTCAACCTTTATGTTACATAATTCATTTGACAAAACATAAAATACAGTACCAAGCTGCTGCTGTTAAAGGGTATAAGAGTTAGTCACCAAATTTCCCAATTCCTGAACACGATGGTGATCTTTGGCAGCACAACGGCAAAGTAGCTACCCCTCTCAGAGCTGGGGCCTTAGGCAAATCCCAACCAGGACACTAGATATGTTCAGTATTTTTAAGAGGTTTCCTCTGGATGCTCCAGTTTCCCCCCACAGTTCATAAAGGTAATGTGTTAATTGGTTTGGCAGAGAATATAGACTGTAAGCTCCATTCAAACATGAACTGATTGTAAAATGCTACATAATATGTTGGTTCTAGAAAAATGAAAGTTTAAATAAGATTTTACTTACCGATAAATCTATTTCTCGGAGTCCGTAGTGGATGCTGGGGTTCCTGAAAGGACCATGGGGAATAGCGGCTCCGCAGGAGACAGGGCACAAAAAGTAAAGCTTTTCCAGATCAGGTGGTGTGCACTGGCTCCTCCCCCTATGACCCTCCTCCAGACTCCAGTTAGGTACTGTGCCCGGACGAGCGTACACAATAAGGGAGGATTTTGAATCCCGGGTAAGACTCATACCAGCCACACCAATCACACCGTACAACTTGTGATCTAAACCCAGTTAACAGTATGAAAACAGCGGAGCCTCTGAAAGATGGCTTCCTTCAACAATAACCCGAATTAGTTAACAATAACTATGTACAATTATTGCAGATAATCCGCACTTGGGATGGGCGCCCAGCATCCACTACGGACTCCGAGAAATAGATTTATCGGTAAGTAAAATCTT
The DNA here is from genome assembly GCF_028390025.1 of Pseudophryne corroboree. Taxonomy (NCBI): domain Eukaryota; kingdom Metazoa; phylum Chordata; class Amphibia; order Anura; family Myobatrachidae; genus Pseudophryne; species Pseudophryne corroboree. The sequence continues at coordinate 319,818,960 of NC_086448.1, read as the reverse complement.
ATTTTCTCTATCGTCCTAGTGGATGCTGGGGTTCCTGAAAGGACCATGGGGATTATACCAAAGCTCCCAAACGGGCGGGAGAGTGCGGATGACTCTGCAGCACCGAATGAGAGAACTCCAGGTCCTCCTTAGCCAGAGTATCAAATTTGTAAAATTTTACAAACGTGTTCTCCCCTGACCACGTAGCTGCTCGGCAAAGTTGTAATGCCGAGACCCCTCGGGCAGCCGCCCAAGATGAGCCCACCTTCCTTGTGGAGTGGGCCTTTACAGATTTAGGCTGTGGCAGGCCTGCCACAGAATGTGCAAGTTGGATTGTGCTACAGATCCAACGAGCAATCGTCTGCTTAGACGCAGGAGCACCCATCTTGTTGGGTGCATACAATATAAACAACGAGTCAGATTTTCTGACTCCAGCTGTCCTTGCAATATATATTTTTAATGCTCTGACAACGTCCAGTAACTTGGAGTCCTCCAAGTCACTTGTAGCCGCAGGCACTACAATAGGCTGGTTCAGATGAAATGCTGACACCACCTTAGGGAGAAAATGCGGACGAGTCCGCAGTTCTGCCTTGTCCGAATTGAAAATCAGATATGGGCTTTTGTAAGATAAAGCTGCCAGTTCTGACACTCTCCTGGCCGAAGCCAGGGCTAGAAGCATGGTCACTTTCCATGTGAGATATTTCAAATCCACCTTCTTTAGTGGTTCAAACCAATGAGATTTTAGAAAGTCCAAAACCACATTGAGATCCCACGGTGCCACTGGAGGCACCACAGGAGGCTGTATATGTAGCACTCCCTTAACAAAGGTCTGGACTTCAGGGACTGAAGCCAATTCTTTTTGAAAGAAAATCGACAGGGCCGAAATTTGAACCTTAATAGATCCCAATTTGAGACCCATAGACAATCCTGATTGCAGGAAATGTAGGAATCGACCCAGTTGAAATTCCTCCGTCGGAGCACTCCGATCTTCGCACCACGCAACATATTTTCGCCAAATTCGGTGATAATGTTGCACGGTTACTTCCTTCCTTGCTTTAATCAAAGTAGGAATGACTTCTTCCGGCATGCCTTTTTCCTTTAGGATCCGGCGTTCAATCGCCATGCCGTCAAACGCAGCCGCGGTGAGTCTTGAAACAGACAGGGACCCTGCTGAAGCAAGTCCCTCCTTAGAGGTAGAGGCCACGGATCTTCCGTGATCATCTCTTGAAGTTCCGGGTACCAAGTCCTTCTTGGCCAATCCGGAACCACTAGTATCGTCCTTACGCCTCTTTGCCGTATAATTCTCAATACTTTTGGTATGAGAGGCAGAGGAGGAAACACATACACCGACTGGTACACCCAAGGCGTTACCAGCGCGTCCACAGCTATTGCCTGCGGATCTCTTGACCTGGCGCAATACCTGTCCAGTTTTTTGTTGAGGCGAGACGCCATCATGTCCACCATTGGTCTTTCCCAACGGGTTACCAGCAAGTGGAAGACTTCTGGATGAAGTCCCCACTCTCCCGGGTGAAGATCGTGTCTGCTGAGGAAGTCTGCTTCCCAGTTGTCCACTCCCGGGATGAACACTGCTGACAGTGCTATCACATGATTCTCTGCCCAGCGAAGAATCCTTGCAGCTTCTGCCATTGCACTCCTGCTTCTTGTGCCGCCCTGTCTGTTCACATGGGCGACTGCCGTGATGTTGTCCGACTGGATCAACACCGGTTTTCCCTGAAGCAGAGGTTCTGCCTGGCTTAGAGCATTGTATATTGCACTTAGTTCCAGAATGTTTATGTGAAGAGACGTTTCCAGGCTCGTCCATACTCCCTGGAAGTTTCTTCCTTGTGTGACTGCTCCCCAGCCTCTCAGGCTGGCGTCCGTGGTCACCAGGATCCAATCCTGTATGCCGAATCTGCGGCCCTCCAATAGATGAGCACTCTGCAACCACCACAGAAGAGACACCCTTGTCCTTGGAGACAGGGTTATCCGCAGGTGCATCTGAAGATGCGACCCTGACCATTTGTCCAACAGATCCCTTTGGAAAATTCTTGCGTGGAATCTGCCGAATGGAATTGCTTCGTAAGAAGCCACCATTTTTCCCAGGACTCTTGTGCATTGATGTACAGACACCTTTCCTGGTTTTAGGAGGTTCCTGACAAGCTCGGATAACTCCTTGGCTTTTTCCTCCGGGAGAAAAACCTTTTTCTGAACCGTGTCCAGAATCATCCCTAGGAACAGCAGACGAGTTGTCGGCATTAACTGGGATTTTGGAATATTCAGAATCCACCCGTGCTGTTTTAGCACTTCTTGCGACAGTGCTAATCCCATCTCTAGCTGTTCTCTGGACCTTGCCCTTATTAGGAGATCGTCCAAGTATGGGATAATTAATATGCCTTTTCTTCGAAGAAGAATCATCATCTCGGCCATTACCTTTGTAAAGACCCGAGGTGCCGTGGTCAATCCGAACGGCAGCGTCTGAAACTGATAGTGACAGTTTTGTACAACGAACCTGAGGTACCCCTGGTGTGAGGGGTAAATTGGAACGTGGAGATACGCATCCTTGATGTCCAAGGATACCATAAAGTCCCCCTCTTCCAGGTTCGCTATCACTGCTCTGAGTGACTCCATCTTGAACTTGAACTTCTTTATGTACAGGTTCAAGGACTTCAGATTTAGAATAGGCCTTACCGAGCCATCCGGCTTCGGTACCACAAAAAGAGTGGAATAATACCCCTTCCCTTGTTGTAGAAGAGGTACCTTGACTATCACCTGCTGAGAGTACAGCTTGTGAATGGCTTCCAAAACCGTCTCCCTTTCGGAGGGGGACGTTGGTAAAGCAGACTTCAGGAAACGGCGAGGTGGATCTGTCTCTAATTCCAACCTGTACCCCTGAGATATTATCTGCAGGATCCAGGGATCTACCTGCGAGTGAGCCCACTGCGCGCTGTAATTTTTGAGACGACCACCCACCGTCCCCGAGTCCGCTTGAGAAGCCCCAGCGTCATGCTGAGGCTTTTGTAGAAGCCGGGGAAGGCTTCTGTTCCTGGGAAGGAGCTGCCTGTTGCTGTCTCTTCCCTCGACCTCTGCCTCGTGGCAGATATGAATAGCCCTTTGCTCTCTTATTTTTAAAGGAACGAAAGGGCTGCGGTTGAAAAGTCGGTGCCTTTTTCTGTTGGGGAGTGACTTGAGGTAGAAAGGTGGATTTCCCGGCTGTAGCCGTGGCCACCAAATCTGATAGACCGACTCCAAATAACTCCTCCCCTTTATACGGCAAAACTTCCATATGTCGTTTTGAATCCGCATCGCCTGTCCACTGTCGCGTCCATAAAGCTCTTCTGGCCGAAATGGACATAGCACTTACCCGTGATGCCAGTGTGCAGATATCCCTCTGTGCATCACGCATATAAAGAAATGCATCCTTTATTTGTTCTAACGACAGTAAAATATTGTCCCTGTCCAGGGTATCAATATTTTCAATCAGGGACTCTGACCAAACTACCCCAGCACTGCACATCCAGGCAGTCGCTATAGCTGGTCGTAGTATAACACCTGCATGTGTGTATATACTTTTTTGGATATTTTCCATCCTCCTATCTGATGGATCTTTAAGTGCGGCCGTCTCAGGAGAGGGTAACGCCACTTGTTTAGATAAGCGTGTTAGCGCCTTGTCCACCCTAGGAGGTGTTTCCCAGCGCTCCCTAACCTCTGGCGGGAAAGGGTATAATGCCAATAATTTCTTTGAAATTATCAGCTTTTTATCAGGGGCAACCCACGCTTCATTACACACGTCATTTAATTCTTCTGATTCAGGAAAAACTATAGGTAGTTTTTTCACACCCCACATAATACCCTGTTTAGTGGTACCTGTAGTATCAGCTAAATGTAACGCCTCCTTCATTGCCAAAATCATATAACGTGTGGCCCTACTGGAAAATACGGTTGATTCGTCACCGTCACCACTGGAGTCAGTGCCTGTGTCTGGGTCTGTGTCGACCGACTGAGGCAAAGGGCGTTTCACAGCCCCTGACGGTGTTTGAGTCGCCTGGACAGGCACTAATTGATTGTCCGGCCGTCTCATGTCGTCAAACGACTGCTTTAGCGTGTTGACACTATCCCGTAGTTCCATAAATAAAGGCATCCATTCTGGTGTCGACTCCCTAGGGGGTGACATCCTCATATTTGGCAATTGCTCCGCCTCCACACCAATATCGTCCTCATACATGTCGACACACACGTACCGACACACAGCAGACACACAGGGAATGCTCCTAACGAAGACAGGACCCACTAGCCCTTTGGGGAGACAGAGGGAGAGTTTGCCAGCACACACCAAAAGCGCTATATATAACAGGGATAGCCTTATAATAAGTGCTCCCTTATAGCTGCTTTATATATATCAAAATATCGCCATAAATTTGCCCCCCCTCTCTGTTTTACCCTGTTTCTGTAGTGCAGTGCAGGGGAGAGACCTGGGAGCCGTCCTGACCAGCGGAGCTGTGAGAGGAAATGGCGCCGTGTGCTGAGGAGATAGGCCCCGCCCCTTTTCCGGCGGGCTCGTCTCCCGCTATTTAGTGAATCCAGGCAGGGGTTAAATATCTCCATATAGCCTCTGGGGGCTATATGTGAGGTATTTTTAGCCTTTATATAGGTTACATTTGCCTCCCAGGGCGCCCCCCCCCAGCGCCCTGCACCCTCAGTGACTGCGTGTGAAGTGTGCTGAGAGGAAAATGGCGCACAGCTGCAGTGCTGTGCGCTACCTTTAGAAGACTGCAGGAGTCTTCAGCCGCCGATTCTGGACCTCTTCTGACTTCAGCATCTGCAAGGGGGCCGGCGGCGCGGCTCCGGTGACCATCCAGGCTGTACCTGTAATCGTCCCTCTGGAGCTGATGTCCAGTAGCCAAGAAGCCAATCCATCCTGCACGCAGGTGAGTTCACTTCTTCTCCCCTCAGTCCCTCGTTGCAGTGATCCTGTTGCCAGCAGGACTCACTGTAAAATAAAAAAACCTAAGCTAAACTTTTTCTAAGCAGCTCTTTAGGAGAGCCACCTAGATTGCACCCTTCTCGGCCGGGCACAAAAATCTAACTGGAGTCTGGAGGAGGGTCATAGGGGGAGGAGCCAGTGCACACCACCTGATCTGGAAAAGCTTTACTTTTTGTGCCCTGTCTCCTGCGGAGCCGCTATTCCCCATGGTCCTTTCAGGAACCCCAGCATCCACTAGGACGATAGAGAAATAATGGTACAGGAAATCAATAGACAGACTAGATTGTTTGTATTTTGAGATATTTTAGTGCAGGGGTGTCCAAACATTTTGCAAAGAGGGCCAGATTTGGTGAGATGGAAATGTGTGGGGGGCCACCAGATACACAAATGCCCCCCAGCAGTGCTGCCAGATACACAAATGCCCACAGTGCCAGATACACATTACATGCCCCCAGCAGTGCTGCTAGATACACATTACATGCCCCCAGCAGTGCTGCTGGATACACAAATGACCCCAGTTTTGCCAGATATATATTATAAGCCCCCAGCAGTGCTGCCAGATACACATTATTTGCCCCCAGCAGTGCTGCCAGATACACATTATATGCCCCAACAGTGCTGCCAGATACACATTATATGCCCCAACAGTGCTGCCAGATACACATTATATAGGTCCCCAGCAGTGCTGCCAGATACACATTATACGCCCCCACAGTGCTGCCAGATACTCATTATATGCCCCCAGCAGTGCTGCCAGATATACAAATGCCTTCCAGATACACAAAAGCCCCCCAGTGCTGCCAGATACACAAATGCCCCCAGTGCTGCCAGATACACAAATGCCCCCAGTGCTGCCAGATACACAAATGCCCCCAGTGCTGCCAGATACACAAATGCCCCCAGTGCTGCCAGATACACAAATGCCCCCAGTGCTGCCAGATACACAAATGCCCCCAGTGCTGCCAGATACACAAATGCCCCCAGTGCTGCCAGATACACAAAATGCCCTCAGTGCTGCCAGATACACAAAATGCCCCAGTGCTGCCAGATACACAAATGCCCCCAGTGCTGCCAGATACACAAATGCCCCCAGTGCTGCCAGATACACAAATGCCCCCAGTGCTGCCAGATACACATTATATGCCCACAGCAGATCTGCCAGAATAATCCATACAGTGTGCCAATACCCCTAATCCCCCCTCCCTCCAGCATACTGCAGCATCGTCCAGCACTCCTGCCCCCACCACCCGCACACTCACCAGAAAGACCGCAAAAACTTCACAGCTTCACAGTGGCGGCCGGCACCCCCTCACCCTCTCCAGACAGCAAGAAAGCCAGAAAGTCCTTCCGCCTCTCCAGGGAGAGTACATGCGCGCTCGCGGGGCCCCACCATCAGCTGCTGCTGGAGTGTACACTGGATTGAGCTGTCCTCACTGTGCGTCCCGCCCTCTGGCGTCCCGCATCCACTGCTCCACCCGCTTCAGGCCGGTGGAAATGTCAGCACGGGCCGCAATTGGCCCCCGAGCCGGACTTTGGACATGCCTGTTTTAGTGTTTTTTATATACACTAGCAGTGATGCTGAACCTCTATCAGGACGGAATGTAGTACATAAAACATTTATGCTGGGAATGTTAAGTTTTGCATCGTTTCTATTTAAACCAAAATAAAACCAAATGACAAAACGGAAACAGAGTTTAAGTCCCAAAATAAAATATTAGACTGATTAAATCTCACCTGCTTTTTAAACTGCTGGCATTCTTCTGGCGTGAGGGTATCAGCTTTTGCAATAAGTGGAATGATATTGACTTTTTCATGCAGACGCTTCATAAACTCAATATCCAACGGTTTCAGTCTAAATTAAAAATAAAATAAAAATCATGTAAATGAAGGATTTATTTACTTCATTTTCAAGGAACACTAATAATGATTCTAGGGAGCTCCAATTTGGGACACTGCTACATCAGAGATGACACATGACAGGAAATTACTCAAACTTGTCTGATTCGATCAATGTTCATCTATTGGACAGGGGCTTTCTGCCTGAAGCACTTTGCTATAGCTGGTTACAAGCATTCAGAACGTCACAGACACTTCTCCACAGAAAAACATTCAAAAGTCATATGTCTGATTACTATCATTACAGATGAATGTTCATTGCACAAAAGGCTACATTCAACCAGACCTTCTGGTGGCCAAATGACAGCCAGAACCCTGTCTCCAGCAAACTGCTAATTTTATTTCTATGTTAAGAAAAAGGATGAACATAGCAAATGTCACAGTGCTCCATTACAATAAAGAAAATGATCAATTTAAAACTGTAAAAGTGAGTACCATTAAAGACGATAAAAAACAGAAAATGTAACTTTCCTTGATAAAACTTTTTAAATATAGGCTACTGTTACACAAAGGGTAAAATCAATTAGAAGCTGTTTCTGCAATGATATTGAAACTTATATTACACACGTATAGAGAGATTTATTATTATTTATTACCAGTTATTTATATAGGACACACATATTCCGCAGCATTTACAGAGAATATTTGGCCATTCACATCAGTCCCTGCCCCAGTGGAGCTTACACTCTACATTCTCTACCACAAGTACACGCATTCATGCTAGGGTTAATTTTGTTGGGAGCCAATTAGCCTACCAGTATATTTTTGGATTGTGGGAGGAAACCAGAGTACCTGGAGGAAACCCACAAAAGCACGGGTAGAATATACAAACTCCACACAGGGCCATTTCTGTGAAGTGCGCTACCAATACCAGCGCAGTTCATTTGGAAATGGCAAATTCTGCGCATTGACCCAAAGAACGGAGCAATGGGGGAAGGGGATAGGGGAACAGCAGAGAGGAGGTGGGGTCGACCACAGAAGGGACGAGGGTTGATGTGACCTGGGTTAGTTATAACAGTATGTGTGTATATTTTATATCTATCTATATATGTCTATCTTTCTATAGAGAGATAAGGTTATCAAAGTATATTTCACAAATAATATTGCTTAATCTACTTATATACTTTCTTCAAACATAAGGCATGGAGGGGAATTCAATTATTTTCTCAGAGGTGGCGATCTTTAATGTGTATAGGTGACCCGTACCTAGAACTTTAGTTGGGTTCAGCAGTTTTACGCAGCTAAAGAAAGCAATGAAGGGTGCTAATGGAATTAAAGCACCCCAAAAAAACAACTGAATATCAGGGGCATCACAGAACCCTAGGTGTTAAAATAACAAAACAAAACAAAAACGTTATATACTTTTAACAACGTTACGCAAGAAAACATGCAAATATACTGCTCATTTGACTTGGAAACATTATGGGAAGCAAACTGGTTTACAATTTCCTTTGATGCAGGGAAATAAAAATTCAATGTTTAGTAGTATAACTTTTCCTAGCAAATAGGTCTGTTGGTGTAGTTGAAAAAATAAGAATTTACTTACCGATAATTCTATTTCTCGGAGTCCGTAGTGGATGCTGGGGTTCCTGAAAGGACCATGGGGAATAGCAGCTCCGCAGGAGACAGGGCACAAAAAGTAAAGCTTTTCCAGATCAGGTGGTGTGCACTGGCTCCTCCCCCTATGACCCTCCTCCAGACTCCAGTTAGGTACTGTGCCCGGACGAGCGTACACAATAAGGGAGGATTTTGAATCCCGGGTAAGACTCATACCAGCCACACCAATCACACCGTACAACTTGTGATCTAAACCCAGTTAACAGTATGATAACAGAAGAGCCTCTGAAAGATGGCTCCCTAAACAATAACCCGAATTAGTTAACAATAACTATGTACAAGTATTGCAGATAATCCGCACTTGGGATGGGCGCCCAGCATCCACTACGGACTCCGAGAAATAGAATTATCGGTAAGTAAATTCTTATTTTCTCTATCGTCCTAGTGGATGCTGGGGTTCCTGAAAGGACCATGGGGATTATACCAAAGCTCCCAAACGGGCGGGAGAGTGCGGATGACTCTGCAGCACCGAATGAGAGAACTCCAGGTCCTCCTTTGCCAGGGTATCAAATTTGTAGAATTTTACAAACGTGTTCTCCCCTGACCACGTAGTTGCTCGGCAGAGTTGTAATGCCGAGACCCCTCGGGCAGCCGCCCAAGATGAGCCCACCTTCCTTGTGGAATGGGCCTTAACAGATTTAGGCTGTGGCAGGCCTGCCACAGAATGTGCAAGTTGAATTGTGTTACAAATCCAACGAGCAATCGACTGCTTAGAAGCAGGCGCACCCAACTTGTTGGGTGCATACAGTATAAACAGCGAGTCAGATTTTCTGACTCCAGCCGTCCTTGAAATGTATATTTTTAAAGCTCTGACAACGTCCAACAACTTGGAGTCCTCCAAGTCGCTTGTAGCCGCAGGCACTACAATAGGCTGGTTCAGGTGAAACGCTGATACCACCTTAGGGAGAAAATGCGGACGCGTCCGCAGCTCTGCCCTATCCGAATGGAAAATTAAATAAGGGCTTTTATAAGATAAAGCCGCCAGTTCAGATACTCTCCTGGCGGACGCCAGGGCCACTAACATAGTCACTTTCCATGTGAGATATTTCAAATCCACATTTTTTAGTGGTTCAAACCAATGGGATTTGAGGAAATCTAAAACTACATTTAGATCCCACGGTGCCACCGGAGGCACCACAGGAGGCTGTATATGCAGTACTCCTTTGACAAAAGTCTGGACCTCAGGAACTGAGGCCAATTCTTTTTGGAAGAATATTGACAGGGCCGAAATTTGAACCTTAATAGATCCCAATTTGAGACCCATAGACAATCCTGATTGCAGGAAATGTAGGAAACGACCCAGTTGAAATTCCTCCGTCGGAGCACTCCGATCCTCGCACCACGCAACATATTTCCGCCAAATGCGGTGATAATGCTTCGCGGTGACTTCCTTTCTTGCCTTAATCAAGGTAGGAATGACTTCTTCTGGAATGCCTTTTCCTTTTAGGATCTGGCGTTCAACCGCCATGCCGTCAAACGCAGCCGCGGTAAGTCTTGGAATAGACACGGTCCCTGCTGAAGCAGGTCCTGTCTTAGAGGTAGAGGCCACGGATCGTCCGTGACCATCTCTTGAAGTTCCGGGTACCAAGACCTTCTTGGCCAATCCGGAGCCACTAGTATCGTTCTTACTCCGCTTTGCCGTATGATTCTCAATACCTTTGGTATGAGAGGCAGAGGAGGAAACACATACACCGACTGGTACACCCAAGGTGTTACCAGCGCGTCCACAGCTATTGCCTGCGGATCTCTTGACCTGGCGCAATACCTGTCCAGTTTTTTGTTGAGGCGAGACGCCATCATGTCCACCATTGGTCTTTCCCAACGGTTTATTAGCATGTGGAAAACTTCTGGATGAAGTCCCCACTCTCCCGGGTGAAGATCGTGTCTGCTGAGGAAGTCTGCTTCCCAGTTGTCCACTCCCGGGATGAACACTGCTGACAGTGCTATCACGTGATTCTCCGCCCAGCGAAGGATCCTGGCAGCTTCTGCCATTGCACTCCTGCTTCTTGTGCCGCCCTGTCTGTTTACATGGGCGACTGCCGTGATGTTGTCCGACTGGATCAACACCGGTCTTCCTTGAAGCAGAGGTTCCGCCTGGCTTAGAGCATTGTAGATTGCTCTTAGTTCCAGAATGTTTATGTGAAGAGACTTTTCCAGGCTCGACCACACTCCCTGGAAGTTTCTTCCTTGTGTGACTGCTCCCCAGCCTCTCAGGCTGGCGTCCGTGGTCACCAGGATCCAATCCTGTATGCCGAATCTGCGGCCCTCCAATAGATGAGCCCTCTGCAACCACCACAGAAGAGATACCCTTGTCCTTGGAGACAGGGTTATCCGCAGGTGCATCTGAAGATGCGTGCATTGATGTACAGACACCTTTCCTGGTTTTAGGAGATTCCTGACCAGGTCGGATAACTCCTTGGCTTTTTCCTCGGGAAGAAAAACCTTTTTCTGAACCGTGTCCAGAATCATCCCTAGGAACAGCAGACGAGTTGTCGGCATTAATTTGGATTTTGGAATATTCAGAATCCATCCGTGCTGCTTTAGCACCTCTTGAGATATTGCTAATCCCATCTCTAGCTGTTCTCTGGACCTTGCCCTTATTAGGAGATCGTCCAAGTATGGGATAATTAATACGCCTTTTCTTCGAAGAAGAATCATCATCTCGGCCATTACCTTTGTAAAGACCCGAGGTGCCGTGGACAAACCAAACGGCAGCGTCTGAAACTGATAGTGACAGTTTTGTACAACGAACCTGAGGTACCCCTGGTGTGAGGGGTAAATTGGAACGTGGAGATACGCATCCTTGATGTCCAAGGATACCATAAAGTCCCCTTCTTCCAGGTTCGCTATCACTGCTCTGAGTGACTCCATCTTGAACTTGAACTTCTTTATGTACAGGTTCAAGGACTTCAGATTTAGAATAGGCCTTACCGAGCCATCCGGCTTCGGTACCACAAAAAGAGTGGAATAATACCCCTTCCCTTGTTGTAGAAGAGGTACCTTGACTATCACCTGCTGAGAGTACAGCTTGTGAATGGCTTCCAAAACCGTCTCCCTTTCGGAAGGGAACGTTGGTAAAGCAGACTTCAGGAAACGGCGAGGTGGATCTGTCTCTAATTCCAACCTGTACCCCTGAGATATTATCTGCAGGATCCAGGGATCTACCTGCGAGTGAGCCCACTGCGCGCTGTAATTTTTGAGACGACCTCCCACCGTCCCCGAGTCCGCTTGAGAAGCCCCAGCGTCATGCTGAGGCTTTTGTAGAAGCCGGGGAGGGCTTCTGTTCCTGGGAAGGAGCTGCCTGTTGCTGTTTCTTCCCTCGACCTCTGCCTCGTGGCAGATATGAATAGCCCTTTGCTCTCTTATTTTTAAAGGAACGAAAGGGCTGCGGTTGAAAAGTCGGTGCCTTTTTCTGTTGGGGAGTGACTTGAGGTAGAAAGGTGGATTTCCCGGCTGTAGCCGTGGCCACCAAATCTGATAGACCGACTCCAAATAACTCCTCCCCTTTATACGGCAAAACTTCCATATGCCGTTTTGAATCCGCATCGCCTGTCCACTGTCGCGTCCATAAAGCTCTTCTGGCCGAAATGGACATAGCACTTACCCGTGATGCCAGTGTGCAGATATCCCTCTGTGCATCACGCATATAAAGAAATGCATCCTTTATTTGTTCTAACGACAGTAAAATATTGTCCCTGTCCAGGGTATCAATATTTTCAATCAGGGACTCTGACCAAACTACCCCAGCACTGCACATCCAGGCAGTCGCCATAGCTGGTCGTAGTATAACACCTGCATGTGTGTATATACTTTTTTGGATATTTTCCATCCTCCTATCTGATGGATCTTTAAGTGCGGCCGTCTCAGGAGAAGGTAACGCCACTTGTTTTGATAAGCGTGTTAGCGCCTTGTCCACCCTAGGAGGTGTTTCCCAGCGCTCCCTAACCTCTGGCGGGAAAGGGTATAATGCCAATAATTTCTTTGAAATTATCAGCTTTTTATCAGGGGCAACCCACGCTTCATCACACACGTCATTTAATTCTTCTGATTCAGGAAAAACTATAGGTAGTTTTTTCACACCCCACATAATACCCTGTTTAGTGGTACCTGTAGTATCAGCTAAATGTAACGCCTCCTTCATTGCCAAAATCATATAACGTGTGGCCCTACTGGAAAATATGGTTGATTCGTCACCACTGGAATCAGTGCCTGTGTCTGGGTCTGTGTCGACCGACTGAGGCAAAGGGCGTTTTACAGCCCCTGACGGTGTTTGAGGCGCCTGGACAGGCACTAATTGATTGTCCGGCCGCCTCATGTCGTCAAACGACTGCTTTAGCGTGTTGACACTATCCCGTAATTCCATAAATAAAGGCATCCATTCTGGTGTCGACCCCCTAGGAGGTGACATCCCCATATTTGGCAATTGCTCCGCCTCCACACCAATATCGTCCTCATACATGTCGACACACACGTACCGACACACAGCAGACACACAGGGAATGCTCTAAACGAAGACAGGACCCACTAGCCCTTTGGGGAGACAGAGGGAGAGTCTGCCAGCACACACCAAAAAGCGCTATATATGACAGGGATAGCCTTATAGTAAGTGCTCCCTTATAGCTGCTTTATATATATCAAGATATTGCCATTAAATTTGCCCCCCCTCTCTGTTTTACCCTGTTTCTGTAGTGCAGTGCAGGGGAGAGACCTGGGAGCCGTCCTGACCAGCGGAGCTGTGAGAGGAAATGGCGCCGTGTGCTGAGGAGATAGGCCCCGCCCCTTTTTCGGTGGGCTCGTCTCCCGCTATTTTGTGAATACAGGCAGGGGTTAAATATCTCCATATAGCCTCTGGGGGCTATATGTGAGGTATTTTTAGCCTTTATATAGGTTTACATTTGCCTCCCAGGGCGCCCCCCCCCAGCGCCCTGCACCCTCAGTGACTGCGTGTGAAGTGTGCTGAGAGGAAAATGGCGCACAGCTGCAGTGCTGTGCGCTACCTTTAGAAGACTGCAGGAGTCTTCAGCCGCCGATTCTGGACCTCTTCTTACTTCAGCATCTGCAAGGGGGCCGGCGGCGCGGCTCCGGTGACCATCCAGGCTGTACCTGTGATCGTCCCTCTGGAGCTGATGTCCAGTAGCCAAGAAGCCAATCCATCCTGCACGCAGGTGAGTTCACTTCTTCTCCCCTCTGTCCCTCGTTGCAGTGATCCTGTTGCCAGCAGGAATCACTGTAAAATAAAAAACCTAAGCTAAACTTTCTCTAAGCAGCTCTTTATGAGAGCCACCTAGAATTGCACCCTTCTCGGCCGGGCACAAAAATCTAACTGGAGTCTGGAGGAGGGTCATAGGGGGAGGAGCCAGTGCACACCACCTGATCTGGAAAAGCTTTACTTTTTGTGCCCTGTCTCCTGCGGAGCCGCTATTCCCCATGGTCCTTTCAGGAACCCCAGCATCCACTAGGACGATAGAGAAATGGGGTGTGGCACAGAAGATCTACAATGTCTAGGTCGACCTCATAGGGTCGACATGCATTAGGTCTACACTGGAAAAGGTTGACAAAAAGGGTAGACAAAAAAAGTCAACACTTTTTTTGTGTCGTTCGACTGTCAGAGCACAGGGAACACCAATTAGTGTACCGCGTCCCCTAGCAAGGCTTGCGATGCACTCGGCACAGGTTACTATTCCCAATAGTAGTCCACATGGATGGTAAAGTATGAAAAAGGTTTAAAAAAAAAAAATGCAAAAAAACCCAAAACCTTAAAAAGCTGTGTCGACATGCATCGACCATTTGAACCGGTCAACCTTTTTCAGTGTCTTCTTAATACATGTCGACCTTGTCAGTGTCAAGCATATGGGGTCGACTTAGACATTGTCTACCTACAGTAAACACTGGAATACAATAAAATGTTAATTCATTATTTTGCCATTTTTGCTACACAGAACAAAAACAGCTCATATTAGTCCAGAATTTAAAAATATAAACATTTGTACCACTTGTGATTGCTGTAACATTCATACCAGTGGTTCCCAAACGTCAGACATGGGGCCCTGGAATATCATAATTTTTTTCATGGCACCCCTAGGCCAAGAGTTCCTTAGTGAGAAAATAAAAAAAAATATTAATATTAAGAAAATAGTTTTTATATGTCATCCTTAGGGTCAGTTATGTGGTGATACAGGATTCACTTGTGTTTGTCCACATATTTTATGATTGTAAGCCACAAGCACTGGTTTTGTCTATTACATTGGCTGTAAATAATTTGAATTGGTCCTGCCCCACCAACCCAGGGCACCCCTGCAAGTACCCAAGGCACCCCAGGGTGCCACGGCACACAGTTTGAGAACCACTGGGCCATACTATAGTTGTCCTTAACCAAAGTGCAAATCACATTGTGTTACCAAAAGACTACAGTTTGATGAACTTGCCATGAAATTCCCATAATCTGCAATATATATCCATAACATGTTGCTTTATCAACTAATGGTATATACAAGTGTATAATGCAGATTAATGTTCTATAGTTGATTTGCATGTTAAAAGCTAGTATCGTTGACATTTCTGCATAAAAATTAGACAATGTGTAGTGCATACAATTATTATGTAGCACTAGTTTATGGCATTCAAGACAGATTGACAAAAAGTTAACAGTGAAATTCAGCCACATATTTCCCAGAATGCTCTACAGTTTAGCTACTGGTGACAATATTTAGGGCAAGATTGCCAATTTGAGTACAGAAATTTGTCAGTAATGTGTACATAAAATGCCTACTCCACACTTAAAATTAGGACCCCCATGGAAATGTGTATGAAAAGGAAGCTAAAAGACACCATACACTAGTACGATTAAGCCCGATTTCACCCCAATTCGGGCATTCGGCCTGATACATTGGGTGAAATCGGGCATTTAGGTTGTGTATCCAATCCGATCCGTGGCCTCCGTGAGCATCGGATCGGATCCTCCTGATTGAACGTGCTGCACTCGTGATATGTCAGACCCCGCAGGCATGGCTGGGATCGTCCAAGATATATCGTATGCAAAAGGAAAGCATACAATGTATCTTGGGCGATCCTACTGCCTGGGAGGCTGCCGGGGTGATCCCCAGCCACATGTCAGATGGACATGTCGCAGTACTGTATGGGGCCCTAGACTGTAAGATAAAGCAGACAAATGCAGTTTTCTTTCTAGTGGCAACACTGAGTAGTAAATAAAGAAAAAAAATAAGATTTTAAACCTACCGGTAAATCTTTTTCTCGTAGTCCGTAGAGGATGCTGGGGACTCCGTAAGGACCACGGGGAATAGACGGGCTCCGCAGGAGACATGGGCACTAAAAAGAACTTTAGGTATGGGTGTGCACTGGCTCCTCCCTCTATGCCCCTCCTCCAGACCTCAGTTAGAGAAACTGTGCCCAGAGGAGACTAACAGTACGAGGAAAGGATTTTGTAAATCCAAGGGCAAGATTCATACCAGCCACACCATTCACACCGTAAAACATGGAATATATGAACCAGTCAACAGTATGAAACAAAACCAGTATCAGTCCAAAACGGATTCAACTGAAACATAACCCTTATAAAAGCAACAACTATATACAAGTTTTGCAGTATGACGTCCGCACTGGGACGGACGCCCAGCATCCTCTACGGACTACGAGAAAAAGATTTACCGGTAGGTTTAAAAATAAGAATTTACTTACCGATAATTCTATTTCTCATAGTCCGTAGTGGATGCTGGGGACTCCGAAAGGACCATGGGGAATAGCGGCTCCGCAGGAGACTGGGCACAAAGTAAAAGCTTTAGGACTAGCTGGTGTGCACTGGCTCCTCCCCCTATGACCCTCCTCCAAGCCTCAGTTAGGATACTGTGCCCGGATGAGCGTACACAATAAGGAAGGATTTTGAATCCCGGGTAAGACTCATACCAGCCACACCAATCACACCGTACAACTTGTGATCTGAACCCAGTTAACAGCATGATAACAGAAGGAGCCTCTGAAAAGATGGCTCACAACAACAATAACCCGATTTTTGTAACAATAACTATGTACAAGTAATGCAGACAATCCGCACTTGGGATGGGCGCCCAGCATCCACTACGGACTATGAGAAATAGAATTATCGGTAAGTAAATTCTTATTTTCTCTAACGTCCTAGTGGATGCTGGGGACTCCGAAAGGACCATGGGGATTATACCAAAGCTCCCAAACGGGCGGGAGAGTGCGGATGACTCTGCAGCACCGAATGAGAGAACTCCAGGTCCTCCTCAGCCAGGGTATCAAATTTGTAGAATTTAGCAAACGTGTTTGCCCCTGACCAAGTAGCTGCTCGGCAAAGTTGTAAAGCCGAGACCCCTCGGGCAGCCGCCCAAGATGAGCCCACTTTCCGTGTGGAATGGGCTTTTACAGATTTTGGCTGTGGCAGGCTTGCCACAGAATGTGCAAGCTGAATTGTACTACAAATCCAACGAGCAATCGTCTGCTTAGAAGCAGGAGCACCCAGCTTGTTGGGTGCATACAGGATAAACAGCGAATCAGATTTCCTGACTCCAGCTGTCCTGGAAACATATATTTTCAGGGCCCTGACTACGTCCAGCAACTTGGAATCCTCCAAGTCCCTAGTAGCCGCAGGCACCACAATAGGCTGGTTTAAGTGAAATGCTGAAACCACCTTAGGGAGAAATTGAGGACGAGTCCTCAATTCTGCCCTGTCCATATGAAAAATTAAGTAAGGGCTTTTATAGGATAAAGCCGCCAATTCTGAGACACGCCTGGCTGAAGCCAGGGCTAACAGCATCACCACTTTCCATGTGAGATATTTTAAGTCCACAGTGGTGAGTGGTTCAAACCAATGTGATTTTAGGAATCCCAAAACTACATTGAGATCCCAAGGTGCCACTGGAGGCACAAAAGTAGGCTGTATATGCAGTACTCCCTTGACAAACGTCTGAACTTCAGGAACAGAAGCCAGTTCTTTTTGGAAGAATATTGACAGGGCCGAAATTTGAACCTTAATGGACCCTAATTTGAGGCCCATAGACAGTCCTGTTTGCAGGAAATGCAGGAAACGACCCAGTTGAAATTCCTCTGTAGGGGCCTTCCTGGCCTCGCACCACGCAACATATTTACGCCAAATACGGTGATAATGTTGTACGGTTACATCCTTCCTGGCATTGATCAGGGTAGGGATGACTTCATCCGGAATGCCTTTTTCCTTCAGGATCCGGCGTTCAACCGCCATGCCGTCAAACGCAGCAGCGGTAAGTCTTGGAACAGACATGGTCCCTGCTGGAGCAGGTCCTTTCTTAGAGGTAGAGGCCACGGGTCTTCCGTGAGCATCTCTTGAATTTCCGGGTACCAAGTCCTTCTTGGCCAATCCGGAGCCACGAGTATAGTCTTTACTCCTCTCCTTCTTATGATTCTCAGTACTTTTGGTATGAGAGGAAGAGGAGGGAACACATACACTGACTGGTACACCCACGGTGTTACCAGAGCGTCCACAGCTATTGCCTGAGGGTCCCTTGACCAGGCGCAATATCTGTCCAGTTTTTTGTTGAGGCGGGACGCCATCATGTCCACCTTTGGTTTTTCCCAACGGTTCACAATCAAGTGGAAGACTTCTGGGTGAAGTCCCCACTCCCCCGGGTGAAGATCGTGTCTGCTGAGGAAGTCTGCTTCCCAGTTGTCCACTCCCGGAATGAACACTGCTGACAGTGATATCACATGATTCTCCGCCCAGCGAAGAATCCTTGCCACTTCCATCATTGCCCTCCTGCTTCTTGTGCCGCCCTGTCTGTTTACGTGGGCGACTGCCGTGATGTTGTCCGACTGGATCAACACCGGCTGACCCTGAAGCAGAGGTCTTGCCTGACTTAGGGCATTGTAAATGGCCCTTAGTTCCAGGATATTTATGTGAAGTGACGTTTCCATGCTTGACCACAAGCCCTGGAAATTTCTTCCCTGTGTGACTGCTCCCCAGCCTCTCAGGCTGGCCTCCGTGGTCACCAGGACCCAATCCTGAATGCCGAATCTGCGGCCCTCTAGGAGATGAGCACTCTGTAACCACCACAGGAGAGACACCCTTGTCCTTGGAGACAGGGTTATCCGCTGATGCATCTGAAGATGCGATCCGGACCATTTGTCCAGCAGATCCCACTGAAAAGTTCTTGCGTGGAATCTGCCGAATGGAATCGCTTCGTAAGAAGCCACCATCTTTCCCAGGACCCTTGTGCATTGATGTACTGACACTTGGCCTGGTCTTAGGAGGTTCCTGACTAGGTCGGATAACTCCTTGGCTTTCTCCTCCGGGAGAAACACCTTTTTCTGTACTGTGTCCAGAATCATCCCTAGGAACAGCAGACGTGTCGTCGGAATCAGCTGCGATTTTGGAATATTTAGAATCCATCCGTGCTGTCGTAGTACTACTTGAGATAGTGCTACTCCGACCTCTAACTGTTCTCTGGACCTTGCCCTTATCAGGAGATTGTCCAAGTAAGGGATAATTAAGACGCCTTTTCTTCGAAGAAGAATCATCATTTCGGCCATTACCTTGGTAAAGACCCGGGGTGCCGTGGACAATCCAAACGGCAGCGTCTGAAACTGATAGTGACAGTTCTGTACCACAAACCTGAGGTACCCTTGGTGAGAAGGGCAAATTGGGACATGGAGGTAAGCATCCTTGATGTCCAGAGACACCATATAGTCCCCTTCTTCCAGGTTCGCTATCACTGCTCTGAGAGACTCCATCTTGAACTTGAACCTTTTTATGTAAGTGTTCAAGGATTTTAGATTTAAAATGGGTCTCACCGAGCCGTCCGGCTTCGGTACCACAAACAGCGTGGAATAATACCCCTTTCCCTGTTGTAGGAGGAGTACCTTGATTATCACCTGCTGGGAATACAGCTTGTGAATGGCTTCCAATACCGCCTCCCTGTCGGGGGGAGACGTTGGTAAAGCAGACTTCAGGAACCGGCGAGGGGGAGACGTCTCGAAATCCAATTTGTACCCCTGAGATACTACCTGCAGGATCCAGGGGTCCACTTGCGAGTGAGCCCACTGCGCGCTGAAATTCTTGAGACGGGCCCCCACCGTGCCTGAGTCCGCTTGTAAGGCTCCAGCGTCATGCTGAGGACTTGGCAGAAGCGGGGGAGGGCTTCTGTTCGTGGGAAGAGGCTGTCTGCTGCAGTCTTTTTCCCCTTCCTCTGCCCCGGGGCAGATATGAGTGGCCTTTTGCCCGCTTGCCCTTATGGGGACGAAAGGACTGAGCCTGAAAAGACGGTATCTTTTTCTGCTGCGAGGTGACTTGGGGTAAAAAGGTGGATTTTCCAGCCGTTGCCGTGGCCACCAGGTCCGATAGACCGACCCCAAATAACTCCTCCCCTTTATACGGCAATACTTCCATATGCCGTTTGGAATCCGCATCCCCTGACCACTGTCGCGTCCATAATCCTCTTCTGGCAGAAATGGACATCGCACTTACTCTTGATGCCAGAGTGCAAATATCCCTCTGTGCATCTCGCATATATAGAAATGCATCCTTTAAATGCTCTATAGTCAATAATATATTGTCCCTGTCCAGGGTATCAATATTTTCAGTCAGGGAATCCGACCAAGCCACCCCAGCACTGCACATCCAGGCTGAGGCGATTGCTGGTCGCAGTATAATACCAGTATGTGTGTATATACTTTTAAGGATATTTTCCAGCTTCCTATCAGCTGGTTCCTTGAGGGCGGCCGTATCAGGAGACGGTAACGCCACTTGTTTTGATAAGCGTGTGAGCGCCTTATCTACGCTAGGGGGTGTTTCCCAACGCGCCCTAACCTCTGGCGGGAAAGGGTATAATGCCAATAATTTTTTAGAAATTAGCAGTTTTTTATCGGGGGAAACCCATGCTTCATCACACACCTCATTTAATTCATCTGATTCAGGAAAAACTACGGGTAGTTTTTTCACACCCCACATAATACCCTTTTTTGTGGTACTTGTAGTATCAGAAATGTTCAAAACCTCCTTCATTGCCGTGATCATGTAACGTGTGGCCCTACTGGAAAATACGTTTGTTTCCTCACCGTCGACACTGGAGTCAGTGTCCGTGTCAGTGTCTGTATCGACCTGAGGTAACGGGCGTTTTATAGCCCCTGACGGTGTTTGAGACGCCTGTACAGGTAATAACTGATTTGCCGGCTGTCTCATGTCGTCAACAGTCTTTTGTAAAGTGCCGACACTATCACGTAATTCTTTCCATAAGACCATCCAGTCAGGTGTCGACTCCATAGGGGGTGACATCACTAACACAGGCAATTGCTCCGCCTCCACACCATTTTCCTCCTCATACATGTCGACACAGCGTACCGACACACGGCACACACACAGGGAATGCTCTGACAGAGGACAGGACCCCACTAGCCCTTTGGGGAGACAGAGGGAGAGTTTGCCAGCACACACCAGAGCGCTATATATATACAGGGATAACCTTATATAAGTGTTTTTCCCTAATATAGCTGCTGTATATATTAATATGCCAATTTAGTGCCCCCCCTCTCTTGTTTTACCATGTTTCTGTAGTGCAGGACTGCAGGGGAGAGTCAGGGAGCCTTCCTCCAACGGAGCTGTGAGGAAAAA
This sequence comes from Pseudophryne corroboree, assembly GCF_028390025.1. Classification (NCBI taxonomy): domain Eukaryota; kingdom Metazoa; phylum Chordata; class Amphibia; order Anura; family Myobatrachidae; genus Pseudophryne; species Pseudophryne corroboree. The sequence goes on along the minus strand of NC_086448.1, from coordinate 319,797,871 downwards.
ATGGCGCTTGTGTGCTGAGGAGATAGGCTCCGCCCCTTTTTCGGCGGCCTTTCTCCCTGCTTTTTTGTGGAAAACTGGCAGGGGTTAAATACATCCATATAGCCCAGGAGCTATATGTGATGTATTTTTAGCCATTTAAGGTATTTTCATTGCGTCCCAGGGCGCCCCCCCCCCCAGCGCCCTGCACCCTCAGTGACCGGAGTGTGAAGTGTGCTGAGAGCAATGGCGCACAGCTGCGGTGCTGTGCGCTACCTTATTGAAGACAGGACGTCTTCTGCCGCCGATTTTCCGGACCTCTTCACTCTTCTGGCTCTGTAAGGGGGCCGGCGGCGCGGCTTCGGGACCCATCCATGGCTGGGCCTGTGATCGTCCCTCTGGAGCTAATGTCCAGTAGCCTAAGAAGCCCAATCCACTCTGCACGCAGGTGAGTTCGCTTCTTCTCCCCTTAGTCCCTCGATGCAGTGAGCCTGTTGCCAGCAGGTCTCACTGAAAATAAAAAAACCTATTTAAACTTTTACTCTAAGCAGCTCAGGAGAGCCACCTAGATTGCACCCTTCTCGTTCGGGCACAAAATCTTAACTGAGGCTTGGAGGAGGGTCATAGGGGGAGGAGCCAGTGCACACCAGCTAGTCCTAAAGCTTTTACTTTGTGCCCAGTCTCCTGCGGAGCCGCTATTCCCCATGGTCCTTTCGGAGTCCCCAGCATCCACTAGGACGTTAGAGAAATCTTATTTTCTCTTACGTCCTAGAGGATGCTGGGGACTCCGTAAGGACCATGGGGATTATACCAAAACTCCAAAACGGGCGGGAGAAAGCGGATGACTCTGCAGCACCGAATGAGCAAACATTAGGTCCTCATCGGCCAGGGTATCAAACTTGTAGAATTTCGCAAAGGTGTTTGAACCCGACCAAGTTGCTGCTCGGCAAAGCTGTAAAGCTGAGACGCCCCGGGAAGCCGCCCAAGAAGAACCCACCTTCCTAGTGGAATGGGCCTTAACCGAATTCGGTAACGGCAATCCAGCCGTAGAATGAGCCTGCTGAATCGTGTTACAGATCCAGCGAGCAATAGTCTGCTTAGACGCAGGAGCGCCAACCTTGTTGGCTGCATACAGGATAAACAGAGCCTCTGTTTTCCTAGCTCGAGCCGTTCTGGCCACATAAATTTTCAATGCACTGACCACATCCAGGGACTCGGAATCCTCCACATCCCTTGTAGCCACAGGCACCACAATAGGTTGGTTCATATGAAAAGAAGAAACCACCTTAGGCAAAAATTGAGGACGAGTCCGCAACTCAGCTCTATCCACATGGAAAATCAGGTAAGGGCTTTTGTGAGACAAAGCCGCCAACTCCGACACTTGCCGCGCCGAAGCCAAGGCCAACAACATGACCACTTTCCAAGTGAGATACTTTAATTCAACTGTTTGAAGCGGTTCAAACCAGTGAGACTTAAGGAACCGTAACACCACGTTAAGGTCCCATGGTGCCACTGGAGGCTGGATATGCAGCACCCCCTTCACGAAAGTCTGGACCTCTGGAAGAGAAGCCAATTCCCTTTGAAAGAAAATGGATAGGGCCGAAATCTGAACCTTAATGGAGCCTAACTTTAGGCCCAAATTCACTCCAGTTTGCAGGAAGTGGAGAAAACGGCCCAGATGGAATTCTTCCGGAGGAGCAGTCTTGGCTTCGCACCACGACACATACTTCCTCCAGATACGGTGATAATGTTTCGAAGTCACCTCCTTCCTTGCCTTTATTAGAGTAGGAATGACCTCTTCCGGAATGCCCTTTTCCGCTAGGATCCTGCGTTCAACTGCCATGCCGTCAAACGCAGTCGCGGTAAGTCCTGGAACAGACAGGGCCCCTGTTGTAACAGGTCTTCCCTGAGAGGAAGAGGCCACGGATCTTCTGAGAGCATTTCCTGTAGAGACGGATACCAGGCCCTTCGAGGCCAATCTGGAACGATGAGAATCGCCTGAACCCCTCTTCGTCTTATGATTCCCAGTATCTTTGAGATGAGAGGAAGAGGAGGGAACACATAGACCGACTGAAACACCCACGGTGTCACCAGTGCGTCCACTGCAATCGCCTGAGGGTCCCTTGACCTGGCGCAATATCTCGGAGTTTCTTGTTGAGGCGTGAAGCCATCATGTCTATTTGAGGCAGACCCCACTGACTTGCAATCTCTGCGAAGACTTCCTGATGAAGTCCCCACTCTCCTGGATGTAGATCGTGTCTGCTGAGGAAGCCTGCTTCCTAATTGTCTACTCCCGGAATGAAGACTGCTGTCAGAGCGCTTACATGACTCTCCGCCCATCGAAGAATCTTTGAGGCTTCTGTCATTGCCACTCTGCTCCTTGTGCCGCCTTGGCGGTTTACATGAGCCACTGCTGTGATGTTGTCTGACTGAATCAGTACCGGTAGACCTTGAAGTAAGGTCTGCGCCTGACGAAGGCCGTTGTATATGGCCCTTAATTCCAGAATGTTGATGTGTAGACAAGCCTCCTGGCTTGACCACAGACCCTGGAAGTTTTTTCCCTGTGTGACTGCTCCCCATCCTCGGAGGCTCGCGTCCGTGGTCACCAGAACCCAGTCCTGGATTCCGAACCTGCGACCATCTAGAAGTTGAGAACTCTGCAGCCACCACAGGAGAGATACCCTGGCCCTGGGGGACAGGCGGATCATTCATCTGATGAATCTGTAGATGTGACGCGGACCACTTGTCCAGAAGGTCCCACTGAAATGTTCTGGCATGGAACCTGCCGAATGGAATGGCCTCGTAAGACGCCACCATTTTTCCCAGCACTCGCGTGCAGTGATGTACCGACACCCTGTCTGGCTTCAACAGGTCCCTGACCAAGTCCTGCAGTTCCTGGGCCTTTTCCGTCGGGAGAAAGACCCTCTTTTGTTCTGTGTCCAGAATCATGCCTAAGAATGGCAATCTGGTTGTTGGAACTAACTGTGACTTTGGCAGGTTTAGAATCCAACCGTGTTGCTGTTTCACCCTCAGGGAGAGTGATACTTTTACCAGCAACTACTCTCTCGATCTCGCTTTTATCAGGAGATCGTCCAAGTACGGGATAATTGTGACTCCCTGCTTGCGCAGGAGCACCATCATCTCCGCCATTAATTTGGTAAAAATTCTCGGGGCCGTGGACAGCCTAAACGGTAACGTCTGAAATTGGTAGTGACAATCCTCCACCACAAGTCTCAGGAACGCCTGATGAGGTTGATAAATGGGGACATGCAGGTATGCATCCTTTATGTCTAGAGACACCATATAATCTCCCTCTTCCAGACTTGCAATGACCGCCCTGAGCGACTCCATCTTGAACTTGAACGTCTTTTTATTAGGTTTAAGGATTTTAAATTTAGAATGGGTCTGACCGAACCGTCCGGTTTCGGGACCACAAACAGGGTTGAGTAATAGCCCATCCCCTGCTGCAGCAGGGGAACCTTGACCACCACTTGTTGGAGACACAATTTTTGAATTGCTGCCAAAACTACCTCCCTCTCTGGGGAAGAAGTCGGTAGTGCCGATTTTAAAAACCGGCGAGGGGGCACTTCTTCGAATTCCAGCTGGTACCCCCGGGAAACAATGTCTATTGCCCAGGGGTCCACCTGAGAATGAATCCAGACCTGGCTGAAAAGACGAAGACGTGCCCCCACCGGAGCGGACTCCACACGCGGAGCCCCAGCGTCATGCTGTGGATTTAGTAGAGGCCGGGGAGGACTTTTGATCCTGAGAACTGGCTGTAGTTGGCAGCTTTTTCCCCTTGCCCTTACCTCTGGCAAGAAAGGAAGATCCCCGAGCCCTCTTGGATTTATGCGGCCGAAAAGACTGCATCTGATAATGTGGCGTTTTCTTAGGCTGTGAGGAAACATAAGGTAAAAAGGTTGATTTACCTGCAGTAGCTGTGGAAACTAGGTCCGCGAGACCTTCCCCAAACAACTCCTCACCCTTGTAAGGTAAAACCTCCATATACCGTTTTGAGTCTGCATCACCCGACCACTGGCAGAAACTGCCATAGCGTTCGCTCTGGACCCCAGTATGCCTATATCCCTCTGAGCCTCTCTCATATAAAAGGACCTCATCCTTAATATGACCCAGGGTCAATAAGATAGAATCCCTATCCATCGTATCCATATCAGTATAGTGTTCACTCTAGGAGTGAAAAGGGGCAGGGCGCGGACACCGGGGGCACATGTGCGCGCGTCCGAAACGGGGGCGCGACCACGCAAATTAGGTCATTTTAGGGGGCGGTGCGGCCCACAGACGCTACTATAGAGCGCGTCTGTGGCCGGTGACGTCACTGTTGGGGGCGTGCCCAGCACCTCCGTCGGTGCTGGGCTTCCCCCAGCCCTCTCCAAATGCGTGAATGGATGCCGCGCGCATGCGCACGGCATCTATACACGCCGGGAGGGCAGGAAGCGGGCGGCTGTTCTAGCAGGGCGCCGCAAAAGGGGCAGGCCGGGTTTTGACTGCTAAAAAACGGGCAGGGCGCAGCACCCTGCTAAAACAGCCTAGAGTGAACACTACAGTAGATAAGGTATCTGTCCATGCTAGTACAGTGCTACAAACCCAAGCCGACGCTATTGCCGGTGTGAGTAATGTACCGGTATGCGTGTAAATTGAGTTTAAGGTAGTTTCTTGCTTGCGATCAGCAGGATCCCTGAGGGCAGCAGTATCCTGCGACGGCAGCGCCACCTTTTTGGAAAGGCGCATCAACGCTTTATCCACCCTTGGGGATGATTCCCACCGTATCCTGTCCTTGATCGTGAAAGGATACGCCATAAGAATCCTTTTGGGAATCTGCAGCTTCTTGTCTGGAGTTTCCCAAGCACTTTCAAATAACTCATTTAATTCAAAAGAAGGTGGAAAAGTAACCTCAGGCTTCTTTTCTTTAAATATGTGGATTTTTGGATTAGGCACCGCAGGGTCATCTATAATATGCAGCACATCCTTTATAGCAATAATCATATAATGAATACTCTTTGCCAATTTTGGCTGCAACCTCGCATCATCATAATCGACACTGGATTCAGAATCCGTGTCGGTATCCGTGTCAACTACCGGGGAAAGTGGGCGTTTTTGAGACCCAGAAGGCCCCTGTGACGCAGGGAAAAGCAGGGTATGACCCTCTGTACTGTCCCTGGATTCTGCTTTGTCCAAACGTTTGTGCAATAAATTAACATTTGCATTTAAAATATTCCACATTTCCATCCAGTCATGTGTCGGTGTTGCCGACGGAGACACCACACTCATACGCTCCACCTCATCCCTAGGAGAGCCTTCCGCTTCAGACATGCCGACACGCACGTACTGACACACCACTCACTCAGGGAAAACTCTATCTGGAGACAGTTCCCCCAAAAGGCCCTTTGGAGAGACAGAGAGAGAGTCTGCCAGCACACACCCAGCGCCAATAACCCTGGGGAAAAAAAAATATTACCCAGATACAGCGCTATTCACTGCGCCAATTTATGTGCCCCCCCCCCCCTTCTTTAAAACCCTCTGTCACCGGTGATCAGCAGGGGAGGGTCCGGGGAGCAAGCTTCTCAGCGAGTGCTTGTGGAGAAAATGGCGCTGGTAAGTGCTGAGGGAGAAGCCCCGCCCCCTCAGTGGCGGGCTTCGGTCCCGCTGTTTCTTTAAACTGGCGGGGGTCTGAATTAATACTCAAAAAATAAGAATTTACTTACCGATAATTCTATTTCTCGTAGTCCGTAGTGGATGCTGGGACTTCCGTAAGGACCATGGGGAATTGCGGCTCCGCAGGAGACAGGGCACAAGAATAAAAGCTTTAGGATCAGGTGGTGTGCACTGGCTCCTCCCCCTATGACCCTCCTCCAAGCCTCAGTTAGGATACTGTGCCCGGACGAGCGTACATAATAAGGAAGGATATTGAATCCCGGGTAAGACTCATACCAGCCACACCAATCACACCGTACAACTTGTGATCTGAACCCAGTTAACAGTATGATAACAACGAAGGAGCCTCTGAAAAGATGGCTCACAACAACAATAACCCGATTTTGTTAACAATAACTATGTACAAGTATTGCAGACAATCCGCACTTGGGATGGGCGCCCAGCATCCACTACGGACTATGAGAAATAGATTTATCGGTAAGTAAAATCTTATTTTCTCTGACGTCCTAGTGGATGCTGGGACTCCGTAAGGACCATGGGGATTATACCAAAGCTCCCAAACGGGCGGGAGAGTGCGGATGACTCTGCAGCACCGAATGAGAGAACTCCAGGTCCTCCTCAGCCAGGGTATCAAATTTGTAGAATTTAGCAAACGTGTTTGCCCCTGACCAAGTAGCTGCTCGGCAAAGTTGTAAAGCCGAGACCCCTCGGGCAGCCGCCCAAGATGAGCCCACTTTCCTTGTGGAATGGGCTTTTACAGATTTAGGCTGTGGCAGGCCTGCCACAGAATGTGCAAGTTGAATTGTACTACAAATCCAACGAGCAATAGTCTGCTTAGAAGCAGGAGCACCCAGCTTGTTGGGTGCATACAGGATAAACAGCGAGTCAGACTTTCTGACTCCAGCCGTCCTGGAAACATATATTTTCAGGGCCCTGACAACGTCAAGTAACTTGGAGTCCTCCAAGTCCCTAGTAGCCGCAGGCACCACAATAGGTTGGTTCATGTGAAAAGCAGAAACCACCTTAGGGAGAAATTGAGGACGAGTCCTCAATTCTGCCCTGTCAGAATGAAAAATTAAGTAAGGGCTTTTATATGATAAAGCCGCCAATTCTGACACACGCCTGGCTGAAGCCAGGGCTAACAGCATCGTCACCTTCCATGTGAGATATTTTAAGTCCACAGTGGTGAGTGGTTCAAACCAATGTGACTTAAGGAACCTCAAAACAACATTGAGATCCCAAGGTGCCACTGGAGGCACAAAAGGAGGTTGTATATGCAGTACCCCTTTTACAAATGTCTGAACTTCAGGTACTGAAGCCAGTTCTTTCTGGAAGAAAATCGACAGGGCCGAAATTTGAACCTTAATGGACCCTAATTTTAGGCTCATAGACAGTCCTGTTTGCAGGAAATGGAGGAAACGACCCAGTTGAAATTCCTCTGTAGGGGCCTTCTTGGCCTCACACCACACAACATATTTTCGCCAAATGCGGTGATAATGTTTTGCGGTTACATCCTTCCTGGCTTTGACCAGGGTAGGGATGACTTCATCTGGAATGCCTTTTTCCTTCAGGATCCGGCGTTCAACCGCCATGCCGTCAAACGCAGCCGCGGTAAGTCTTGGAACAGACAAGGCCCCTGCTGGAGCAGGTCCTTTCTTAGAAGGTAGAGGCCACGGGTCTTCCGTGAGCATCTCCTGAAGTTCCGGGTACCAAGTCCTTCTTGGCCAATCCGGAACCACGAGTATCGTTCTTACTCCTCTCCTTCTTATGATTCTCAGTACTTTTGGTATGAGAGGCAGAGGAGGGAACACATACACTGACTGGTACACCCACGGTGTCACCAGAGCTTCCACCGCTATTGCCTGAGGGTCACTTGACCTGGCGCAATATCGGTCTAATTTTTTGTTTAGACGTGACGCCATCATGTCCACCTTTGGTTTTTCCCAACGGTTTACAATCAGGTGGAAGACTTCTGGGTGAAGTCCCCACTCTCCCGGGTGAAGGTCGTGTCTGCTGAGGAAGTCTGCTTCCCAGTTGTCCACTCCCGGAATGAACACTGCTGACAGAGCTATCACATGATTTTCCGCCCAGCGAAGAATCCTTGCAGCCTCTGCCATTGCCCTCCTGCTTCTCGTGCCGCCCTGTCTGTTTACGTGGGCGACTGACGTGATGTTGTCCGATTGGATCAATACCGCCTGACCCTGAAGCAGGGGTTTCGCTTGACTTAGGGCATTGTAAATGGCCCGTAGTTCCAGAATGTTTATATGAAGAGATGTTTCCATGCTTGACCACAAGCCCTGGAAGTTTTTTCCCTGTGTGACTGCTCCCCAGCCTCTCAAGCTTGCATCCGTGGTCACCAGGATCCAATCCTGAATGCCGAATCTGCGGCCCTCTAGAAGATGAGCACTCTGCAACCACCACAGGAGAGACACCCTTGTCTTTGGTGACAGGGTTATCCGCTGCTGCATCTGAAGATGCGAACCGGACCATTTGTCCAGTTGATCCCACTGAAACGTTCTTGCATGGAATCTTCCGAATGGAATTGCTTCGTAAGAAGCCACCATTTTTCCCAGGACCCTCGTGCACTGATGCACTGACACCTGGGCTGGTTTTAGGAGGTTCCTGACTAGCTCGGATAACTCCTTGGCCTTCTCCTCCGGGAGAAAAACCTTCTTCTGGACTGTGTCCAGAATCATTCCTAGGAACAGAAGACGCGTCGTTGGAATCAGCTGCGATTTTGGAATATTTAGGATCCACCCGTGCTGACGTAACACTATCTGAGATAGTGCTACTCCGACTTCTAACTGTTCCCTGGACCTTGCCCTTATCAGGAGATCGTCCAAGTAAGGGATAATTAATACGCCTTTTCTTCGAAGAAGAATCATCATTTCGGCCATTACCTTGGTAAAGACCCGAGGTGCCGTGGACAACCCAAACGGCAGCGTCTGAAACTGATAATGACAGTCTTGTACTACAAACCTGAGATACCCTTGGTGAGAAGGGTAGATTGGGACGTGGAGATAAGCATCTTTGATGTCCAGAGACACCATATAGTCCCCTTCTACCAGGTTCGCTATCACCGCTCTGAGTGATTCCATCTTGAATTTGAACCTTTTTATGTAAGTGTTCAAGGATTTCAGATTTAAAATTGGTCTCACCGAGCCGTCCGGCTTCGGTACCACAAACAGCGTGGAATAATACCCCTTTCCTTGTTGTAGGAGGGGTACCTTGATTATCACCTGCTGGGAATACAGCTTGTGAATGGCTTCCAGAACTGCCTACCTGTCGGAGGGAGACTTTGGCAGAGCAGACTTCAGGAACCGGCGAGGGGGAAACGCCTCGAATTCCAGTTTGTACCCCTGCGATACTACCTGTAGAATCCAGGGATCCACTTGCGAGTGAGCCCACTGCGCGTTGAAATTCTTGAGACGGGCCCCCACCAAGCCTGAGTCTGCTTGTAAAGCCCCAGCGTCATGCTGAAGACTTGGCAGAAGCAGGGGAAGGCTTCTGAACCTGGGAAGCGGCTGCATGGTGCAGTCTTTTTCCCCTTCCTCTGCCCCGGGGCAGAAAGGAATGGCCTTTTGCTCGCTTGTATTTATGGGAACGAAAGGACTGAGTTTGAAAAGATGGTGTCTTTTTCTGTTGATGTGAAGTGACCTGGGGTAAGAAGGTGGACTTTCCAGCCGTTGCCGTGGCCACCAGGTCCGAAAGACCAGCCCCAAATAACTCCTCCCCTTTATACGGCAATACTTCCATATGTCGTTTGGAATCCGCATCCCCTGACCACTGACGCGTCCATAACGTTCTTCTGGCAGAGATGGACATAGCACTTACTCTTGATGCCAGGGTGCAAATATCCCTCTGTGCATCACGCATATATAGTAATGCATCCTTCAAATGCTCTAGTGTTAACAATATATTGTCCCTATCCAGGGTATCAATATTTTCAGTCAGGGAATCCGACCACGCGACTCCAGCACTGCACATCCAGGCTGAAGCGATTGCTGGTCGCAGTATAACACCAGTATGTGTGTATATACTTTTTAGGATATTTTCCAGCCTTCTATCAGCTGGTTCTTTGAGGGTGGCCGTATCAGGAGACGGTAACGCTACTTGTTTAGATAAACGTGTGAGCGCCTTATCTACCCTAGGGGGTGTTTCCCAACGTGTCCTAACCTCTGATGGGAAAGGATATAGTGCCAATAATTTATTAGAAATTAGCAGTTTTTTGTCGGGAGAAACCCACGCTTTTTCACATACCTCATTCAATTCATCTGACTCAGGAAAAACTATTGGTAGTTTTTTCACCCCCCACATAATACCCTTCTTAGTGGTATTTGTAGTGTCAGAAATGTGCAATGCTTCCTTCATTGCCGTGATCATGTAACGTGTGGCCCTACTGGACATTACGTTCGACTCATCACCGTCGACACTAGACTCCGTATCTGTGTCTGGGTCTGTGTCGACCCACTGAGGTAACGGGCGTTTTAGGGCCCCTGACGGTGTCTGAGACGCCTGGACAGGCACTAATTGATTTGCCGGCTGTCTCATGTCGTCAACAGTTTTTTGCAAAGTGTTGACATTATCACTTAATTGTTTGAACACGATCATCCAGTCAGGTGTCGACTCCCTAGGGGGTGACATCACTAACGCAGGCAATTGCTCCGCCTCCACATCATTTTCCTCCTCATACATGTCGACACACACGTACCGACACACAGCACACACACCGGGAATGCTCTGATAGAGGACAGGACCCCACGAGCCCTTTGGAGAGACAGAGGGAGAGTCTGCCAGCACACACCCAGCGCTATATATATATATATACAGGGATAACCTTATATAAGTGTTATTGCCTTATAGCTGCTGTTTATATTGTCATTTGCTGCCAATAGTGCCCCCCCTTCTCTTTTTTACCCTGATTCTAAAGCAGGACTGCAGGGGAGAGTCAGGGAGCCGTCCTTCCAGCGGAACTGTGAGGGAAAATGGCGCTTGTGTGCTGAGGAGATAGGCTCCGCCCCTTCACGACGTCCTTATCTCCCGCTTTTTTGTGTAAAAATGGCAGGGGTTAAAATACATCCATATAGCCCAGGAGCTATATGTGATGTATTCTTTTGCCACCTAAGGTATTATCATTTATATTGCGTCTCAGGGCGCTCCCCCCCAAGCGCCCTGCACCCTCAGTGACCGGAGTGTGAAGTGTGCTGAGAGCAATGGCGCACAGCTGCGGTGCTGTGCGCTACCTTAGTCTGAAGACAGGATTGTCTTCTGCCGCCGATTTCACCGGACCTCTTCGTCTCTTCTGGCTCTGTAAGGGGGACGGCGGCGCGGCTCCGGTGACCCATCCAGGCTGTACCTGTGATCGTCCCTCTGGAGCTAATGTCCAGTAGCCTAAGAAGCCCAATCCACTCTGCACGCAGGTGAGTTCGCTTCTTCTCCCCTTAGTCCCACGATGCAGTGAGCCTGTTGCCAGCAGGACTCACTGAAAATAAAAAAACCTAAATTAAACTTTTATTCTAAGCAGCTCAGGAGAGCCACCTAGCCTGCACCCTTCTCGTTCGGGCACAAAAATCTAACTGAGGCTTGGAGGAGGGTCATAGGGGGAGGAGCCAGTGCACACCACCTGATCCTAAAGCTTTTATTCTTGTGCCCTGTCTCCTGCGGAGCCGCTATTCCCCATGGTCCTTACGGAGTCCCAGCATCCACTAGGACGTCAGAGAAATAGAATTATCGGTAAGTAAATTCTTATTTTCTCTGACGTCCTAGTGGATGCTGGGACTTCCGTAAGGACCATGGGGATTATACCAAAGCTCCCAAACGGGCGGGAGAGTGCGGATGACTCTGCAGCACCGAATGAGAGAACTCCAGGTCCTCCTCAGCCAGGGTATCGAATTTGTAAAATTTTGCAAACGTGTTTGCCCCTGACCAAGTAGCTGCTCGGCAAAGTTGTAAAGCCGAGACCCCTCGGGCAGCCGCCCAAGATGAGCCCACTTTCCTTGTGGAATGGGCTTTAACAGATTTTGGCTGTGGCAGTCCTGCCACAGAATGTGCAAGCTGAATTGTACTACAAATCCAACGAGCAATCGTCTGCTTAGAAGCAGGAGCACCCAGCTTGTTGGGTGCATACAGGATAAACAGCGAGTCAGATTTTCTGACTCCAGCCGTCCTGGAAACATATATTTTCAGGGCCCTGACTACGTCCAGTAACTTGGAGTCCTCCAAGTCCCTAGTAGCCGCAGGTACCACAATAGGTTGGTTCATGTGAAACGCTGAAACCACCTTAGGGAGAAATTGAGGACGAGTCCTCAATTCTGCCCTGTCTGAATGAAAAATTAGGTAAGGGCTTTTATATGATAAAGCCGCCAATTCTGAGACACGCCTGGCTGAAGCCAGGGCTAACAGCATTACCACTTTCCATGTGAGATATTTCAAGTCCACAGTGGTGAGTGGTTCAAACCAATGTGATTTTAGGAACCCTAAAACTACATTGAGATCCCAAGGTGCCACTGGTGGCACAAAAGGAGGCTGTATATGCAGTACCCCCTTGACAAACGTCTGAACTTCAGGCACTGAAGCCAGTTCTTTCTGGAAGAAGATCGACAGGGCCGAAATTTGAACCTTAATGGATCCTAATTTTAGGCCCATAGACAGTCCTGCTTGCAGGAAATGTAAGAAACGACCCAGTTGAAATTCCTCTGTGGGGGCCTTCTTGGCCTCACACCACGCAACATATTTTCGCCAAATGCGGTGATAATGTTTCGCGGTTACATCCTTCCTGGCTTTGATCAGGGTAGGGATGGCTTCATCTGGAATGCCTTTTTCCATCAGGATCCGGCGTTCAACCGCCATGCCGTTAAACGCAGCCGCGGTAAGTCTTGGAACAGACAAAGTCCCTGCTGGAGCAGGTCCTTTCTTAGAGGTAGAGGCCACGGATCCTCCGTGAGCATCTCTTGCAGTTCCGGGTACCAAGTTCTTCTTGGCCAATTCGGAGCCACGAGTATAGTTCTTACTCCTCTCTTTCTTATGATTCTCAGTACTTTTGGTATGAGAGGCAGAGGAGGGAACACATACACCGACTGGTACACCCACGGTGTTACCAGAGCGTCCACCGCTATTGCCTGAGGGTCCCTTGACCTTGCGCAATATCTGTCCAGTTTCTTGTTAAGACGGGACGCCATCATGTCCACCTTTGGTTTTTCCCAACGGTTTACAATCAGTTGGAAGACTTCTGGGTGAAGTCCCAACTCCCCCGGGTGGAGGTCGTGTCTGCTGAGGAAGTCTGCTTCCCAGTTGTCCACTCCCGGAATGAACACTGCTGACAGTGCTATCACATGATTTTCCGCCCAGCGGAGAATCCTTGCAGCTTCTGCCATTGCCCTCCTGCTTCTTGTGCCGCCCTGTCTGTTTACGTGGGCGACAGCCGTGATGTTGTCCGACTGGATCAATACCGGTTGACCCTGAAGCAGAGGCTTTGCTTGACTTAGGGCATTGTAAATGGCCCTTAGTTCCAGGATATTTATGTGAAGTGATGTCTCCAGGCTTGACCATAAGCCCTGGATATTCCTTCCCTGTGTGACTGCTCCCCAGCCTCGCAGGCTGGCATCCGTGGTCACCAGGACCCAGTCCTGAATGCCGAATCTGCGGCCCTCTAGAAGATGAGCACTCTGCAACCACCACAGGAGGGACACCCTTGTCCTTGGTGACAGGGTTATCCGCTGATGCATCTGAAGATGCGACCCGGACCATTTGTCCAGTAGGTTCCACTGGAAAGTTCTTGTGTGGAATCTGCCGAATGGGATTGCTTCGTAGGAAGCCACCATTTTTACCCAGTAAAACCGAACCCGCTCATCTCTAATTTTGACATGTGCTTTACTACCAGCTACACTAGTAAAACGGTACCCCGGAAAACTAACAGCAGGATGAATCTAGCACAATAAAGGTCTGATTAGAGATTTGGTACTCAGCTATATTTCAGTTTGACTCGCACAAAAGCAGCATGGAGTTCGTAGAAAAATCTCCTAATGCATTACAAAGGAAGAAAACGTAATGACAATAGGGCATACAAAACAGGATACTGGTTGCAGAGAACACAGGAAGCACTACATAGTCTCTAGCCTACACCGCCATGCAAACAGTCCTCTACTTTGCTGCTACACTCTTCTGCCCTGCAGTTTCCTGTGGTTCAAATGTAAATGATACATTTATATGAGCTGGCATTCCAGAGCAGTGCTGTAATAACAGACATTAAAGTGACAGCGTGACTTTTAGGGCTCATTCACACCTATTCTCTGTTAAAAGGCTTTTCAAGATTTACCCAATGACTGAAAAGAAAGTTAAAAAAAATAAATTAATTGAGGGTTAATCGTTGAGGCTCTTTACCCCCATTTTGTAGTAAACGATCATGTTTAACATTTTACAATTCGAGATTACCTATTCTAAAGTGTTCACGTGCACTACTGACAGGGTAAAAAGATTATTTTGTTGAAATCAAATTTGAAAAAGGACATGATTCTAATCTAACAAGTGAACCGAATGCACTGTCTGCAGTAACCCTCTATAAATAGCATAGAAATGCTACTACACAGATTCCATTATAAACTGTAACCAAAGCAGAGCTTATTAGAGGAAACCAATCCTATTATAGAAGACCTCAAGACAAATGGCATTTAGGTACTGTAAGGAAGAGTGCTGCAGTGACATCAGCAGTGAACAAGTGTGACTCACACTAAAGGTGTGTACACAAGGTGAGATTCGGACTTATCCGATTCTCACTGTGCGACGGGGGGCCGGGTCGGCACTTAGCCAGTATCGCAAGCACATAATGAGTGTGCTTGCGATCCTGGTTCTGTGCGATTTTGGCTAAGTGTCAATCCTGACTATCTCTTCTATAGAGATAGTCAGGATTGACTTGCCTGCACAGCCTATTTTTTCGGCCGATGCCGACTGCGCGGGGCCGCGCATCGGCATCGGTTGGGGATCGCAAGGTGACTGTCACCTTGCGATCTGCACTATCTTTTCTTCCGATTCTGACTATATAGTCAGAATCTGAAGAAAAGATCTTACCGTGTGTACACACCTTAACTCAAACACACAATGATAAAGAGCTCCTCCAAAAATGCAGTACTCATTTAGTATTGGTTGGCAACACTCATATGGCAGAAAAACTGACACATCTAGGGGGGAATTCAATTAGGAGTGAGGTTTAGTGAGGTAAAAAAAACTTGCTTACCTCGTGTCCAAGTTTGAATTACCGCGGGTATGCGCGCTCCAGATACCCGCGGCACCCAATAATTTACATTTTTTTTTTTTTATTTTTTTTTTAAACGGTTACGGGGTTTTAGCTCTGAAGATCCTGCAGAGCATACCGTATATACTCGAGTATAAGCAGACTTTTTCAGCACGTTTTTTTGTGCTGAAAAAGCCCCCTTGGCTTATTCTTGAGTCAGTGGAAGGAGGGACACGGAGGGCACAGCGCGCGGCTGTCTTGTGTCCCTCCTGCGTCTCCGGCGGCGTGTGTGTGTTAAATGAAGTGCCCGTTCGTGAGCTCTGATTGGCTCACGAACCGGCACTTCATTTAACACACACGCCGCCGGAGACGGAGACGCAGGAGGGACACAGGAGAGCCGCGCGCTGTGCCCTCCGTGTCCCTCCTTCAGAAAACAGCGCGGGAGCGATAGAGGGTAAGTACCCTTCCTGGCACTGTGGGGCACATCTGGCAGCATGGGGGCACATCTGGCAGCATGGGGGCACATCTGGCAGCATGGGGGCACATCTGGCAGCATGGGGGCACATCTGGCAGCATGGGGGCACATCTGGCACTGTGGGGCACATCTGGCACTGTGGGGCACATCTGGCACTGTGGGGCATATCTGGCAGCATGAGGGCATATCTGGCACTGTGGGGCATATCTGGCACTGTGGGGCATATCTGGCAGCATGAGGGCATATCTGGCAGCATGAGGGCATGTCTGGCAGCATGAGGGCATGTCTGGCAGCATGAGGGCATGTCTGGCAGCATGAGGGCATATCTGGCAGCATGAGGGCATATCTGGCACTGTGTGGCATATCTGGCAGCATGAGGGCATATCTGGCACTGGGGGGTATATCTGGCAGCATGAGGGCATATCTGGCACTGTGGGGCATATCTGGCACTGTGGGGCATATCTGGCACTGTGGGGCATATCTGGCAGTATGAGGGCTGTGTACGGCTAGAGCTGCATCTCCCATTCTAGGCTTATACTCGAGTCAATGAGTTTTCCCAGGTTTTTGTGGTAAAATTAGGTGCCTCGGCTTATATTCGGGTCGACTTATACTCGAGTATATACGGTAATTAAAAAATAAAAGATACTCACCTGCTCGGTGGTATCCCCTCCATCTTTTCACTGGGGGTAAGGGGGGAGGGGGTGGCATTCACTTACAGCAGGGGTCTCACACACACACAGATTACGCACAGATACTTACACACACCCTCACAAACACTGCATACTCACTGCTGCTGCAGAAAACCCATCCCCCAACGTTAGTAGAAGACCCTGCTTCAGAAGGCAAGTAATTACAGACTAACTAAGCTAACTGGAAACTTCCAATTGCTTAATTAGTCCTAACATTTTTAGGAAAAATCATATTTGCTTTGTGAGAAAAAAAAAAAAAAAAAAAAAAGACGCAGTGATTTCTATAGAATTAGACAGCAAAACCCTGCAGCTGTGGGGAAAAAGTACCGCACTGCAGGTTTTTTTTTTCTTTTTTAAATATCCAGCCAGCAACATGATTCCCCCCCCCATCCCAGTCTCCGTCTAGTAACGTGTAGGTCCTCCTTTTCAATCAGATTAAAGCAGCAGTACAACGTATTGTGTAGATATTATACACCATGCCTCCTGTATAATGGTCCACAATTCCCTAATTTTCACGGATGGTGGAACATTACCATTGATGGCAGGTTAAACTGTATCCCACATGTTCTACAGGGTTAAAATCCGGTGAATAAGTGGCGTGGCTCAGTAGCACCAAGCGTCTTTATGTGTGACGTTCCCATTTCCATGCATCTACATCACATCACAATGCTATGCAAATCGGATGTACAAACAGATCATGCTGATTAAAATGATATGCAGTGTGTCCATATTCTGCAGCTGTAGCGGCATACGAAATGCCATGTTACAGTGTTTTCCTGGAAATCATGCATTTTTGGTGGAAAGAGACACCTGACGTTAGCAGAGCTGTCCGGGACCTGCTGGATGACTCATGCCAGGCATCTCCTGCCGCATTGAGGCAAGATGTATGAGGACACATCTGTATAATGGGTCCTAAATTGTGCCATCTAAAAACAATCTATACCATAACAGAGCCACTACTGCCTTGTACTGTACCTTGTTAGCTTGCGGTGTATACAGCCTTGTGGAGTTTTCTCCACACATATAACTGTCCATCTGTCCAAAACAGTTGGAAACTTAACTGGTCGGACCAGGCTACACATTACCACTAATCTGGTGTCCTAGAGGAAGTGTTCACGAGCTGAGGCAATGCACAAAGCCTGAGGGGGGCAGTCAGCTCATGTGCCCCATAGATGAGAGGGAACGTAGCACTTTTTCAAAGGTTGATTGTCACATGTGGCCCCCAGCATTTAATTTTCCTGTTATCTGCGGTAATATTGCATGCTGGTCGGATATTACAATGCATGTACTGTACATCCGTTGGCCACAGCCGTGTTGGACTCTGGAGGTTTTCCCTTATGATGTGTATATGCAGTAAACCCTTGAAACTACAATCCAAATTTTGTGCTGAATTTGGAGATGAAGGGACCAACCACACTGGTACCTACTATCAAGCTTTATTCAAAGCTGCTTAAATCGTTATATGCTGACAACTACACTGTGTATTAGACAACAAAGGATTGCAGAGTTAACTGCCTAAATACGAGAGGTGTGCAATAATTTTCTGGCTGTGCAGTGCATAGGTAGATTAGACACAATATGACTGTCTTGGTTGTGAATTGTACTCTCTGACTAAAGTTCTTGTTAAATGTCAAGTCACATAACTGTATACAAGCAGCACTGCACACCAAAGTAGTCAGCATGTTCACTTCCTTTACAAACTCGTTATGGAGTTCGACAGAGGCCATTGGAGAGCCATGATCTTCTACAAGTACAAGAGTGGTCTGCGATAGCAGGAAGGCTTTGACCAATCGCGAGCTGCTTTTTGGGGAGGAAGCACTGTCCTGAACCATGTGTTAGCGGTTTGCAGAATTTTGGTGCAGGAGACTGTCCTCCAAGACGAGGCCCACATGGCAGCAACATTGTCCTCGTCATCACTGAGAACACTGTTGCTGTGAGGAACACAGCTGAGGGTAGATGCCAGAGTGACTGTGGCCCAGTTAGAGAAGGAGATTGGCATCTCATCGGGATTCATCCGCTTGATACTCCACGACAGCTTAGCCTGAGCAAATATTTCTCCACGCTGGGTGCCCTATCATGCTGGTCAGATCTGATGGCAGTCGCTCAAACTCTGTCTGGAAGATCATCAATGGTGATGAAGCCTGGATCCACAGTTTCGACCCCGAGACCATGCAGTTGCCCAGTGAACTGCAGTTGGAAGCAAGCCACCATAATAGTTCCAACATGAACACAGCGTGGCCAAGCAGATGGTGGCTGTTTTATGTGGCCAACACTGGTCATGTAGCTACCATAGCACTCATGCAGTAGCGCACCATCAGTGGGAACTGGTACGCCAACCAATGCTTGCCACAAGTGCTGGAGGCCATTTTCATGCGCCGTCCAAAGACTTGTGGTCATATGCTGCCCTTCTCCATCACGACAATGCTCTTGCCCACAAGTCCAGAAAAGTGTTGGATTTTCGGGTCCATGACTTTTAGCCGGGAGCTTGGTCATCCACCGTACAGTCCAGAAGTGGTCCTCTGCAACGTCTTAGTGTTCCAATAAATCAAGCAAAAGATGTGTGGGATATGTTTTGAGTCAACGGAAGCTGCAGTGGAGACCTTTATCCAGCATGTAGAATACATACCTGTTCGGACTGGTCCAGCTGCTTCACCAAGTAGTTTGAGCGCATGCAACTTTCCATAGACTCCTCTGGCAAACACTTTGAAAAAATGTAATGTTCACTTTGTTAATATATTACTTATATTACTTATTGTGTATTTGGAAATTGCACAACCCTCGTATAATACATATGCGTCCTCGTACATTATTGCTGCATCCGGGCCAAAGACCCTCTGGGTGAACCAGGTCTGTGCGACTCTGCTAGTGTCAGGCGTCTTTTTACAGGAAAATGCATCTTAGTCTCAGTGTGATGCGACTACGATGCACCTGGAGACTATGCTGACTCATTTGATATGCAACACATGTATATCTGTAAGTGAGTGATTGAGTCTCTGAATTTGAAGCAGCCACATTTTTTTTTATTTACTTCATTTTTTATTTATTTCATTGTGATCTGCATACAGACCATACAAGTGTAGCCTTACATGTTTCATGCCATGTCCATGATAATTACTGTCAAATCTCTCCATACACTTTATCACCATTGCTGGGCATGGATATTGTTAACATAGGACTGTACACATACACGCAAAAATCCAAGCAGCACTATAGGAGATATCTCTGTTGTAAGACCTCAAATACACATAGAAAGACAAAAATTCTCAAGTGCGCTATCTTCATTGGATGTTAAATCTTTAAATCATAAAAAAATGGACCCAATAGGTGCAGACTGTAGATTGAAGAAATCTTTGGAAGATTATTCCGGGATCCTAGAACAGATATCCCCTCACCAGAAAAATCACCCAAACAGCAGGCCACAAGGGCCAATTAGTACCAATTATTGGTTTATTAACACAATTCATAACATACACGTTAAAAAATGTTGTACAAGAATAAAATATAGTGAGAGGTATCCAGAACGTGATGATGGCAAATTCGATCTTCCCTCACCTTAACAAGGTGTGAGCGCAGAAAGGGAAAATCTTCACAATCTGGATTACTAACTCATAGCTGTCAAATCCTACGCGTTTCATCATTACGACTTCATCAGGGGCACATCTCCACAAATGTCATGATCAAAAGATGGAATTGCAATTAATGTGCACCAATGGTCATACAGTTCCCTCCGTGTGCCTCTTTAAATGACCAACTAATTGGAAAGTTTGGTCACAAACACTTGTGGTGAAGTGTATCCAAGATGACCATATAAAAATCCTTAAAAACCTATAAAAACTAAGGGACTTTTATATCCAACTCAGTTAGGTGAAGAAAACTTCATATATAAAGTTTTATCATAAAAGTACAACAGACGTTTGTTCTAAAATATGTTGACAATAGAAACCTCCACAATAGAATTCACAAATAGATCCAAGCGTGCTTGTATGGCAGACAAGTGAAGATTATAGCACACTAAAGACACTCAGTAGATATCAATTGTGCGTAATGAACAACAATTGAATACATGCATTTCTCAATGTACTTTGGAATAAAGATATGATACCTCACACATTAAGCCCATGTTTTAAGGCACAGGTTCTCAAACTCGGTCCTCAGGACCCCACACACTGCATGTTTTGCAGATCTCCTCACAGAATTACAAGTGAAATAATTAGCTCCACCTGTGGACCTTTAAAATGTGTCAGTGAGTAATTAATTCACCTGTGCACCTGCTGGGTCACCTGCAAAACATGCACTGTGTGGGGTCCTGAGGACCGAGTTTGAGAACCTATGTTTTAAGGTGTCTTAGAAACCCTTCAGATTGAGGACAACCTTGTATTTATACAGTGGGAGACTTAATTCAATGAATACCACTATGTAATAAATACAGTAGTGACAATTATGCCTACAGACAGAATGCTGTTCCCCTGCTCCTCAGGTGACTAGTTAGTAAATGATCACAAAAGGTAAGTGAAGTAGACACAATCTGAACTTATTTTCAGAATTATTCTGACTAGGCGAAACCGTACCAGACAATTATTTTAAGGCACAAAGGTGAAAAACACGTTAAACATTTGTTATATACAATACTCAAGACTCACATACTGTAAAAAAAACTTTTTACAGTATGTGAGACAACCTATTCTTGGAAGTCGCCTTGCTTTAGTACTAAAAAGGGTGGCGGCAGTTTAGGCCATTAACAGATCACAATACGCATCCCACTTTAAGTCTTTTATTTATTTAAAACAGTGTGTCCTCACATTTTCTTTTAGATATTTTATGCTAACACTGTGTGAGCTAAATCTTCTTGTCGAAAAGACGTCAGTTTTCGACTTTTTAAGGTCGAATCCTGATTCGACCTATTCAGAGCTTTTCGACAAGTCGAGGCATTCGGCTTGTCGAAAAGCACGTGGATCGGCGGAATAGCTGCCGATCCACATGTTAATGTCGAAAACGGGGCCAAATCCGACAGGTTTTGGCCCCGTTTTCGACCATCTCAATCCGACATCAAAATGATGTCGGAATGAGATGGACCCGGAGAAGGCGGGAGGGGGCGCAGGGAGACGGGGGGACAGCGGGCGGGCATACAGGAGATTAGCGCTACGTTCAGCGCTGCAGCTGGATGTCACTCACCCGCCCGACCTCACGGCAGCTTCCACCCGGCTCCAGCACGCTGCTGGAGCCGGGTGGAGGCTGCCGTGAGGTTGGGCGGGTGAGTAACATCCTGCTGCAGCACTACGGTAGTGCTGATTGTAGCGCTGATGTCTCCTGTATGCCTGCCGACTGTCCCCCCGCGGCTCGCCCCCCTTCTCCTCCTCTGCGTCCCATCTTAATTTGACTTGAAAAAGTCGAATTAAGATGGGGATGGAATAGGGGTTGTCGGATCCATTAAGATGGGGATGGAATAGGGGTTGTCGGAATGGTGAAAAATGTAAATTTGTGAACCCCTGTAAATGGCGCCCTGGAAGCTGCCCGCAATATGATTCACCACAGTTGAACCTCACCAATGACTCAAAATTTACACAGATTTAAGACAAAGAATGTGTGGGACTCAAACAATTACAATTATTAATTGTAGCGCCTGTAATTGTTTGAGTCCCACACATTCTTTGTCTTAAACATATCGGAATGGATCCGACTTTAATTGAAAATACCTCTAAGGCTTTATGACGTTATAAAGTATTACTAACTATTATCTTCTAGCTTTAGACAACACAAAGGAGCCTCATATCAGTAATGTAATTTTGCTGGTGACCTTCTATGATCTAATTGCCATACATCATTACACTGTCCCCAGTCACTTGCAGTCCAGCTCCCAGCAACACACCACCACAAGTGGCCATGGAACTTGATCCTTTAAGATCAGCACACGCGTCCCCTGAAACACTTTTCCAGCTGTAAACGTTTTGATGATCCGATTGTCAATAAAACGTAAGCATGTAAGTGGACAACATAGTTTTGAATAGGGCATGGGCAACATCTTTCCAATCACAAAGTACATACACTACACAGTCTACACTACAAAATACATACACTACACATCTAACAGACAGGAAAAAAAAACCTAACTGACTTTTCAAACAATTGAATTCCCCCCTAGACTGATATTGTAGACTTACAGTAGAAAAAAGCATTTCAACACTAACCCGTGGCCTGAAGGTGCAATGAAGTATAAACAGCATTGCACACGGTTGTCTGGCATCTGACGTCTGTTCACACGCGATTCCGCATTAAGGTAGTCTTCAAACTTACTGTCAATGTAGTCAATAACTGGCTGCCAACTGAGGAATAAAAAAATAAAAATAAATGATGTGCCTTACTCAAACTGCAAAAAATGAGTTAATCATGACCTTATTCAGAAAAGAATGAATTTTGATAAACCCTACAACTACAATAATTATGTATGACCGCCTTTTAGGCAAATAAAAGACGACCATTAAAGTATCACAAAATCTATACAGCATTTATAACTGGAGATGTATCAAACCTTACCGATCAGCTTCTACCTCTCATTATATAGATGTACTTGGTAACTGCTAGTTAGGAGTTGATTGGTTGCTGTAGGCAACTTGTCCATGCTTTAGAAGCCTTGATACATCACCCCCATTTTGTCAATGATACACAAACACTGTTAGTTTTCTTATGTGGCTTGCAGGGTATAAATCACTAAAAAGCCATTTCACTTTTTCTGAAAAAAAAAATGTGAAACATTACCAGTTACTGTTATCCACTGCATCCCCAAATCCAGGTGTGTCTACTATCGTGAGGAGCAACTGAACGCCACCTTCTTTAATCAGAACCTTTGCCTGTTCAACCTAAAAAGACAAAGACATATATTGTTATACCACTCATGTTAGAGATATGGGGAGATCTCACAAATGGATATTATGCATACCAGAGAAACTTAGCGTAACTTTAGAAAAGAATAAATAAAATCAAAACTGTATTTTTTTCACGGCACTCTTAAGAGAAGTTTTTTATTGATATATTTTGGGGGAAAAATATTACATTGAGTAAATTGTGCCTAGCTGTCATCCTTAGGTTCAATTATGCAATAGCGTTCAGTTTTCTGATTGTCCACGTTTTAAGATTGCCAGCCACTAGCCACTGCCCATCACTCTGACCATACATAATTTGATTTGCTCCTGGACCACCAACCCAAGGCACCCCTGCAAGAGCCTAACCATAACCCTGGGTGCATAGATGCACAGTTTGGGAACCACTGGTCTAGCTAGTTCCTATATTCATAACTTGCCATAATATCCTGTTAACCTGGGACACCTCTGATTTACACAGGTTCTGTCGCTGATTAAAATCAGGTGAAATGGAGGCTTAAATTTAGCCAGCCACAGAACCTGTGTAAATCATGTGTCCCAGATTAAAGGGATATTATGGCAAGTTTATTTAATATAATTACAGAAATACTGTAATAAGTTATGTTTATACAAACAATATATCTCATTAAGATCCACGACCGGTTTTGATAGTTGGAAATCTATGACTGGTAGAGAGGTTCAGGAAACTACAGTACCATATCTCCAAACATTTTAAAATAAGGATGCAGGACTCCCATGCGTGTGCAGACGGATGGAAAAGGGTGTATCCTATATGAAAGGGAGTAGCCTCACGGCAATGCCGCGATTGCGAGGCACGGCCCCGTTTCCAGTCACTAATGGAGCATTGTCCTGTCTTCATTGAATAGACAGGAGACTCTATTGACAAAAGCTTCCCAACCAGCTCCTGTCATTTTTCAAACCCAGCCTGTGACATGGAAGTTAGGAGCTGATTGGTTAGTACTTTATCACCGTGCTATTTATCACGCTCCAAGGCATGATAAATGGGGGCCATAGTTGGAAATAAATTTCAAGCACCTTTTAAGAATTTATTTTGTCATTGATATCTATAAAATGCTATGATGTTGATAAACCAGCTACGCTCTATTCTTGTTATGTTTACATGAGGGTTCTTAGAATGAAGACTGTGTTAAATTTATGTTAATTTTACAACTTGACTTTGTCAAGCTATCCTTTTTTCAGTGTAAATCTTTCATGTATTTTAAGCAAGCACTTTTGTGCTAGTACTAAATTAAAGTTAAAAGGGTGTGTTTTTGCCAATAGTGATAAAAGCAGCACAAAGTATAAAGTTCACAAAATTTTAAAAATCACAATGTGTTAAACCTAGGGAGGCCAATCCTGGGATCGGGATCGGCGGGATCCCAGGATTTGAGCCAAAAAATGGCCGGGAGTCAATCCCGGGACTGGAAGCGCCAATTCCCTGGGGAATGCGGGATTTACATGCCCATTGTTTTTTTTTAGCCCTCCCACCCACAATGGTGAATCTGAAGCCCCCGGACTGCACATCGCAGCCCGCAAGCCCAGTTCCCACTCACGATGAGGGGGACGATTTTTGAAGGATACTGCGTAACCTCGAGTGATGACTTCCCATACCCAGGCATCAGAAGTGATCTTCAACCATTCCTGGGCAAAACCTAGAAGTCGGCCCGCCACCCTGGGATCCCCACCCCGTCATGCTTGTCAGTTTTGGAAGCAGGCTGACGGGCAGCCCAGGCTCGCTTCGGTCTGGGCTTGGCAGGTCTGGAAGCACGAGCTTGCTTTGAGTACGCCTGACCTTTTGCTTTTCCTGGAGGACGAAAGGGCCGAGGGAAAATAAGATTTCAAACCTACCGGTAAATCTTTTTCTCCTAGTCCGTAGAGGATGCCGGGGACTCAGTAAGGACCATGGGGTATAGACGGGCTCCGCAGGAGACATGGGCACTATAAAGAACTTTAGAATGGGTGTGCACTGGCTCCTCCCTCTATGCCCCTCCTCCAGACCTCAGTTATAAAAACTGTGCCCAGAGGAGAAGGACAGTACGAGGAAGGGATTTTGTTAATCTAAGGGCAAGATTCATACCAGCCCACACCATCCATACCGTATAACCTGGAATATACGAACCAGTTAACAGCATGAAACAAACAGCATCAGTCAATACTGATCAAAACTGTAACATAACCCTTCTGTATGCAATAACTATATACAGGTCTTGCAGAATGTTGTCCGCACTGGGACAGGCGCCCAGCATCCTCTATGGACTAGGAGAAAAAGATTTAC
This sequence comes from Pseudophryne corroboree, assembly GCF_028390025.1. Lineage (NCBI taxonomy): Eukaryota > Metazoa > Chordata > Amphibia > Anura > Myobatrachidae > Pseudophryne > Pseudophryne corroboree. The sequence goes on along the minus strand of NC_086448.1, from coordinate 319,772,682 downwards.
CGGTAGGTTTAAAGTCTTATTTTCTCTTACGTCCTAGAGGATGCTGGGGACTCCGTAAGGACCATGGGGATTATACCAAAGCTCCAAACCGGGCAGGAGAGTGCGGATGACTCTGCAGCACCGATTGAGCAAACGCAAGGTCCTCATCAGCCAGGGTATCAAACTTGGAGAATTTAGCAAAAAAGTGTTTGAACCCGACCAAGTCGCCGCTCGGCAAAGCTGTAATGCCGAGATGCCACGGGCAGCTGCCCAAGAAGAGCCCACCTTCCTAGTGGAATGGGCCTTTACTAAATTAGGTAACAACAATCCAGCCGTAGAATGAGCCTGCTGAATCGTGTTACAGATCCAGCGAGCAATAGTCTGCTTAGAAGCAGGAGCGCCAACCTTGTTGGCTGCATACAGGATAAACAGTGCCTCTGTTTTCCTAACCCGAGCCGTTCTGGCTACATAAATTTTCAATGCCCTAACCACATCAAGGGACTCGGAATCCTCCAAGTCCCGGGTAGCCACAGGCACCACAATAGGTTGGTTTCATATGAAAAGAGGAAACCACCTTAGGCAAAAATTGAGGATGAGTCCGCAACTCAGCTCTATCCACACGGAAAATCAGATATGGGCTTTTGTGCGACAAAGCCGCCAACTCGGACACTCGCCGCGCCGATGCCAAGGCCAACAACATGACCACCTTCCAAGTGAGATACTTTAATTCAACTGTTTGAAGAGGCTCAAACCAGTGAGACTTAAGGAACTGCAACACCACGTTAAGGTCCCAAGGTGCCACTGGAGGCACAAAAGGAGGCTGTATATGCAGCACTCGCTTTACAAAAGTCTAGACTTCTGGGAGAGTAGCCAATTCCTTCTGAAAGAAAATGGATAGGGCCGAAATCTGAACCTTAATGGAGCCTAATTTTAGGCCCATATTCACTCCAGTCTGTAGGAAGTGGAGAAAACGGCCCAGATGGAAATCTTCAGGAGGAGCAAAGGTTTCACACCAAGAGACATACTTCCTCCAGATACGGTGATAATGCTTCGCTGTCACCTCCTTCCTAGCCTTTATCAGAGTAGGGATGACTTCGTCCGGAATGCCCTTCCCAGCTAGGATACGGCGTTCAACCGCCATGCCGTCAAACGCAGCCGCGGTAAGTCTTGGAACAGACAGGGCCCCTGTTGCAACAGGTCCTCTCTGAGAGGAAGAGGCCACGGATCTTCTGTGAGCATGTCCTGCAGATCCGGATACCAGGCCCCTCGAGACCAATCTGGAACAATGAGAATTGCCTGTACTCCACTTCGTCTTATGATTCTCAATATTTTTGAGATGAGAGGAAGAGGAGGGAACACATAGACCGACTGAAACACCCACGGTGTCACCAGGGCGTCCACTGCCACTGCCTGAGGGTCCCTTGACCTGGCACAATACCTCGGAAGCTTGTTGTTGAGGCGTGACGCCATCATGTCTATTTGAGGAAGTCCCCACTGACTTGCAATCTCTGTAAAGACATCTTGATGAAGTCCCCACTCCCCTGGATGGAGATCGTGTCTGCTGAGGAAGTCTGCTTCCCAGTTGTCCACTCCCGGAATTAATACAGCCGTCAAGGCGCTTACATGATTTTCCACCCAGCGAAGAATCCTGGCGGCTTCCGCCATCGCCACCCTGCTTCTTGTTCCGCCCTGGCGGCTTACATGAGTCACGGCTGTGACGTTGTCTGACTGAATCAGAACAGGCAGGTCCCGAAGAAGAGTCTCCGCCCGAGGCCGTTGTAGATGGCCCTCAATTCCTGTACGTTTATGTGTAGACAAGCCTCCTGGCTTGACCATAGTCCTTGGAAGTTTCTTCCCTGTGTGACTGCTCCCCATCCTCGGAGGCTCGCATCCGTGGTCACCAGAACCCAGTCCTGAATGCCGAACCTGCGACTCTCTAGACGGTGAGCACTCTGCAGCCACCATAAGAGAGATACCCTGGCCCTGGGGGACAGGCTGATCTTCTGATGAATATGTAGATGGGATCCGGACCATTAGTCCAGAAGGTCCCACTGAAAAGTCCTCTCATGGAACCTGCCGAAGGGAATGGCCTCGTAAGATGCCACCATTTTCCCCAGAACTCGAGTGCATTGATGGATCGACACCCTTTTCGGCTTCAACAGGTCCCTGACCAAGATCTGGAGATCCTGGGCTTTTTCCCTCGGAAGAAAAATCCTTTTTTGTTCCGTGTCCAGAATCATGCCTAAGAAAGGCAATCGGGTCGTTGGAACCAACTGTGACTTTGGCAAATTGAGAATCCAGCCGTGCTACTGCAACACCCTCAGGGAGAGTACTACGCTTTTTAAGAACTGTTCTCTCAATCTCGCCTTTATCAGGAGATCGTCCAAGTACGGGATAATTGTGACTCCCTGCTTGCGCAGGAGCACCATAATTTCCGCCATTACCTTGGTGAAAATCCTCGGGGCCGTGGAAAGCCCAAACGGCAACGTCTGAAATTGGTAACGACAATCCTGTACAGCAAACCTCAGGAACGCCTGATGAGGAGGATATATGGGGACATGCAGGTATGCATCCTTTATGTCCAGAGACACCATAAAATCCCCCCCCCCCCCCCCCCCTCCAGGCTGGCGATGGCCGCTCTGAGCGATTCCATCTTGAATTTGAACCTTTTCAAGTATAGGTTTAGGGATTTTAAATTCAGAAAGGGTCTGACCGAACCGTCCAGTTTCGGGACCACAAACAGGGTTGAGTAGAACCCTGTCCCCTGTTGAAGCAGGGGAACTTATACCACCACTTGTTGTTGACACAGTTTTTGAATTGCATCTAAAACTACTTCCCTCTCTGGGGAAGAAGCTGGTAGGGCCGATTTGAAAAACCGGCGAGGAGGCACATCTTCGAATTCCAGCTCGTAACCCTGGGATACAATTTCTATTGCCCAGGGATCCACCTGTGATTGAACTCAGACGTGGCTGAAAAGTCGAAGACGTGCCCCCACTGGGGCGGACTCCCTCAGCGGAGCCCCAGCGTCATGCGGTGGATTTAGTAGAAGCCGGGGAGGACTTCTGTTCCTGGGAACTAGCTGTAGCTGGCAGCTTTTTCCTTCTGCCCTTAGCTCTGGCAAGAAAGGAAGATCCCCGACCTCTATTGGACTTATGCGACCGAAAGGACTGCATCTGATAATGTGGCGTTTTCTTTGGCTGTGAGGAAACAGAAGGTAAAAAAGTAGATTTACCTGCAGTAGCTGTGGAAACCAGATCCGTGAGACCTTCCCCAAATAAGTCCTCACCTTTGTAAGGCAAAACCTCCATATGCCTCTTTGAGTCGGCATCACCCGTCCATTGGCGGGTCCACAGGGCTCGCCTAGCAGAAATCGCCATGGCGTTGGCTCTTGAACCCAGTAGGCCAACGTCTCTCTGAGCATCTCTCATATATAGTACAGCATCTTTAATATGACCCAAGGTCAATAAAATGGTATCCTTATCCAGGGTATCAATGTCAGCAGACAAGGTATCTGTCCAAGCTGCTACAGCGCTACAAACCCAAGCCGACGCTATCGCCGGTCTGCGCAAGGTACCAGTATGTGTATAAATCGACTTCAAGGTAGTCTCCTGTCTGCGATCAGCAGGATCCTTGAGGGCTGCGGTATCTTGAGACGGCAGCACCACCTTTTTTGGATAAGCGCGTTAACACCTTGTCCACCCTGGGGGAGGATTCCCACCGTATCCTGTCCTTAGCAGGGAAAGGATACGCCATAAGAATCCTCTTGGGAATCTGCAATTTCTTGTCTGGAGTTTCCCAAGCCCTTTCAAACAACTCATTTAGCTCATGAGAAGGGGGGAAAGTAACCTCAGGTTTTACAAACAAAAATGAGACAGCGCTACCCACCTTGGTTTTGAGATATAAGTTTATCTTTTTATAATATACATACACAAAGATGACAAAAAATAATAAATATAAACAAAAAGATACCGGCCAGTATCACACTAATATGATTAATCTGATTAAAATTTAATCATAAAATACAATTCTTAATTAATTGCAACATATTCATACATAAAATTGCCCTAGTAAATTGATGACAAGATTATATATATCTCTGGACTTTATAATGAAGAGTGCTTGTACTAACAGTCCCGGTAATTAGCACAATTAATTACTATTCCCCAATGAGCAAGCATATATTCCTTTATCCAGGCAGCCTTTCAATCATCCATATATGGCAAGGTTAGTATTGTTATGTAACCTCAGGTTTCTTTTCTTTAAACATGTGAACCCTCGTGTCAGGGACAGAGGGGTCATCAGTGATATGCAACACATCTTTTATTGCAATAATCATATAATGAATACTTTTTGCCAACTTTGGCTGCAATCTCGCATCATCGTAATCAACACTGGAGTCAGAATCCGTGTCGGTATCAGTGTCTGCTACTTGGGATAGTGGGCGCTTCTGAGACCCAGAAGGGCCCTGTGATATAGTGAAAGGCAAGGATGGACTCCCTGCATTTTCCCTGGACTCCGCTTTGTCCAATATCTTATGTAATAAATTCACATTTGCATTTAAAACATTCCACATATCCAACCAATCAGGTGTCAGCGTTGCCGACGGAGACACCACACTCATTTGCCCCACCTCCTCCCTAGAAGAGCCTTCCGCTTCAGACATGCCGACACACGCGTACCGACACCCCCACACACTCATGGAAATATCTAATCTGGAGACAGTCCCCCAATAAGGCCCTTTGGAAAGACAGAGAGAGAGTATGCCAGCACACACCCAGCGCCAATGACCCTGGAAAACAATTTCCCAGACACACGGCGCTTTAATATTATTCAATATACACTCGCTGCCAAAATTAAGTGCCCCCCCCCCTCTTTTTAAGCCCTCTGTCACCGTGTTCAGCAGGGGAGAGTCCGGGGAGCCAGCTCCTCTGCAGTGTGCTGTGGAGAAAATGGCGCTGGTCAGTGCTGTGGAATCAAGCTCCGCCCCCTCAGCGTCGGGCTTCGGTCCCGCTCAAAAATACAATACTGGTGGGGGATTTGTATATATATTGCCTCCGCAGCCCATATATACTAAAATGCCAGCCTAGAGGTTTTATATTGCTGCCCAGGGTGCCCCCCCCCCTGCGCCCTGCACCCATCCGTGCCTCAGTGTGTGTTTGTGTGTGGGAGCAATGGCACGCCGCCTGTGATGTCTTCTGTCTTCTAATACCCACCCGGCTGCTATCTTCCGGCTCTGCAAGGAGGACGGCGGCGCGGCTCTGGGACGAACGGCTAGGGTGAGACCTGCGTTCCGATCCCTCTGGAGCTAATGGTGTCCAGTAGCCTAAGAAGCAGAGCCTATCACTTAAGTAGGTCTGCTTCTCTCTCCTCAGTCCCATGACGCAGGGAGCCTGTTGCCAGCAGGGCTCCCTGAAAATAAAAAACCTAACAAAATTCTTTTAATCAGAGAAACTCAGGAGAGCTCCCCTGTAATGCACCCAGTCTCCTCTGGGCACAGGATCTACCTGAGGTCTGGAGGAGGGGCATAGAGGGAGGAGCCAGTGCACACCCATTCTAAAGTTCTTTATATTGTCCATGTCTCCTGCGGAGCCCGTCTATACCCCATGGTCCTTACGGAGTCCCCAGCATCCTCTAGGACGTAAGAGAAAGTACGTTTAGCCTTCTGCGTGGAAGGAGCTGTTTTAGCAGTAGCCAGATCAGCCACAATCTTATTGAGGTCTTCTCCAAAGAGAATGTCTCCCTTGAAAGGTAGCACCTCCAGGGTTTTCTTGGAATCCATATCCACCGACCAGGATTTCAACCAAAGGATACGTCTAGCCAAGACGGACGTAGTAGCAGCCTTGGCCGCCAGCACCCCAGCATCGGAGGCCGCCTCCTTAAGGTACAGAGAAGCCGTGGCAAAATACGAGAGACAGTGTTGAGCATGCTCACATGCATTAAAAGGCAACTCCACCTCTAGCTCCTGAGCCCACGCCTCAACAGCTTCAGCAGCCCAAGTTGCTGCGATGGTTGGCCTACGCAAAGCCCCCGTTAGGGTGTAAATCGCTTTCAAACAATCCTCCACACGTCTATCCGTCAGTTCCTTCAGAGAGGCGACGGTAGTTACTGGTAGAGCAGAGGAAACTACCATGCATGCCACATGAGAATCTACGGGCGGAGGAGTTTCCCAATTTTTACATAGCTCCGCAGAGAGAGGATAGCGAGCCAACAGTCTCTTATTCGGTGTGAATTTCGTCCCTGGATTTTCCCAGGACTCCTGACGTAAGTCAGCCAGGTGTTGAGAATGAGGTAAAATTTGTTTAACCACCTTCTTACGTTTAAATCTGTCCGGCTTTTTAAAGACAGCCTCAGGTTCATCAGAGACCTGAAGAATGAGCCTGATAGCCTCAATCAAATCAGGGACATCCACCATTGACTTCCCTTCCCCATCAGAAGCATCTGAGTCCGTGTCTGTGGGGTCAGTATATGCACCATCCTCCTCAGAGGATGTGTCCGGGACAGCAGTGGATTGTGAGGGGGGGGTAATGGCCCGTTTAGAAGACATCTTAGGTAGGCGAGAGTGAGATTTATATTTAGTCAGTGACTGGTTCAATTGCTGTAACTGAGTGGAGATTTGATCTGCCCATGGCAGATTAATTGCAGGGACCATAAACTGCTGCATTGGCACAGGCGGTCCCACAGGGGACGCCAGCTTAGTTAAAAGCGTGTTTAACAGCGTGGAAAAGGTAGCCCAAAGTGGGTCATTTGTTGCTTCCGGTGCTACGGACCCACTGGGGGGTAAGAACCCACTTAACCTGAACTCTCTGCTGACAAATTTTCCTCCAAAATGTCTGCGGCATCACCACCACGCAATGTGGGAGAAGCCCCAGCTCAGTTGCCTCGTGTAGCTGACATAACAATAAGCACAATATTGGGCAACCTGGTACAATTCTTAGCAGTGATATATCTAGCGAGAACTCCCAGTGAAGTGTGACTTTCCTGTCAGCACAAACCAGGAATCCAAGAGATATATGGTGACTATAAAATCATAAAGAAAAATACACAGCAAGTATATCTTGTGAAATACCTATATTATTTAGAAAACCTGACACACTTATCCCCCTCAGGTTACAGAATATAGGAGTAGCACGCTGAGTGAAATATCCGATATGGCAGCCACGCAGCAGCTACATACACACACACATATACATATATATATATATATACATACATACATACATATACAGGTTGAGTATCCCATATCCATATATTCCGAAATATTCCGAAATACTGACTTTTTTGAGTGAGAGTGAGATAGTGAAACCTTTTTGTTTTTTGATGGCTCAATGTACACAAACTTTGTTTAATACACAAAGTTATTAAAAATATTGTATTAAATGACCTTTAGGCTGTGTGTATAAGGTGTATATGAAACATAAATGAATTGTGTGAATGTAGACACACTTTGTTTAATGCACAAAGTTATAAAAAATATTGTCTAAAATGACCTTCAGGCTGCGTGTATAAGGTGTATATGTAACATAAATGCATTCTGTGCTTAGATTTAGGTCCCATCACCATGATATCTCATTATGCTATGCAATTATTCCAATATACAGAAAAATCCCATATCCAAAATACCTCTGGTCCCAAGCATTTTGGATAAGGGATACTCAACCTGTATATATATATATATATATATATATATATATATATATATATATATATATATATATACACACACACATACATACATATAGTCACAAGCATACCATGCAGAAATTATACACCATAAAACTGCACTGGACTAGCAATACAAAGTAATACTCAGTATAGCTATATATGTTAACAATAGATATAACAAAGCACAGTAGATACTGGATGTATATCACAGGGTATTTGTACCACACAGCCCTGAATGTATGCACTCTTTCTTAACTAACACTGTCCCTTGACAGGTAGAATACTTAAGTGTCCTGTAAAATGCAGAGCGCTGGCGAGCAGGCGGCTTTACAGAGGAGGATTTGCCCCAGCAGTCCCAGGAACAGCTCAGCTCCATTGTGATGTCGGCTGACAGGGAGTGGGGGAGAGATATGCCGCTTCAGGGCGGAAAAATTCACTGAAATGGCGCCCTGGGGCTGGGGGAGGGGTTACAGGTTAGGCCTTATCCCCCCTGCTGGCTTCCCCACCGGGCGCTGCGGGCTATGTTTAAAACTGGGTTTTTATGAGAGAAACCCCTCACCTGTGCCCTGTGTCTCAGTGAAGCGGCTGCCCCATTACAGTGTTCACACCAGCGCGCGCGGCCCGCCTCCCACGGCCGCGCCGGATCGCGGTTAACAGCGGGCCAAAGAGACCCCTTACCTCCCCTTGTACCTGTGCCCACGCGATCCTGGAGGGCAGCGGCGGGTGTGTGTGACTAACAGAAGTATACCAGAGCCTCCGCTGTAGTTACCCAGCAACCAGGGCGCGGGAGTATACAGCGCCGCTGGGGGAGTGATGGAGCTACAGCAAAGGATGTCTTATTGAAATGCATAAAAGCTGCAGCCCTTGATCATCTTTCTTCTTGATTAAGCTATAATATGGGCTACAATGACAGCCCCCCTATTGATTGCCTGCTTACTGCATGGCACCAACTTACAAACTGAGCTCCTGTGCACGGAGGCAGGGTTATAGAGGAGGCGGCGCTGTGCATCTTGGGAACAGTCAAAGCTTTGAGCCTGTTGGTGCCTCGGATCAAGATCTTACTCTACACCCTGATGTTAATCCTTGTGCTCCAACACCGCGCCCCAGCATCTTAGACTGGCATCCGTCAGAAGGACCCAGTTGGAGATCCAGAAGGGACGACCCCTGCTCAAAAGTCGGTCCTGCATCCAGCTCAGTGACCTCCGGAGACAAGGAGATCATGCGAGTCCTGATCCGGTGAGGCAGGCTGTACCATTTGGCAAGAATCAGTTTCTGCAGAGGGCGTGAATGGATTTGAGCGTACTCCACCATGTCAAAAGCCGACACCATGAGACCTAGCACTTGCATCGCCGAATGTATTGACACTTGTGGACGAGATACGAAGTAACAAATCTTGTCCTGAAGCTTCAGGACCTTCTCCTGAGACAAGAACAACCGCTGGCTGTGGGTGTCCAACAACGCTCCCAGGTGCACCATGCTTTGCGCAGGGACCAGGGAAGATTTCTTCCAGTTGATGAGCCACCCGTGGGCTTGCAGAAACTGGATTGTCAGATCCATATGGCGTAGGAGAACTTCCGGGAAATTTGCCAGGATCAATAAGTCGTCCAGATACGGTAGGATCCTTACCCCTTGACGGCGGAGTACAGCCGTCATTACCGACATGACCTTGGTGAAAACATGCGGAGCCGTGGTCAAGGCCAAAATTGGTAATGGAGGTTGCCCACCGCAAATCTCAGGTACTGCTGATGTGACATTGCAATGGGAATATGCAGGTAAGCATCCTTTATGTCCAGGGAGACCATAAAATCCCCAGGTTCCAAGGTCAGAACAATAGAGCGAAGGGTTTCCATATGAAACTTGGAAACCCTGACAAATTTGTTCAAGGACTTGAGGTTGAGAATGGGCCGGGCCGACACATTCGGTTTCGGGACTAGGAACAGCAGTGAATAGTACTCCTTGCCTCTCTGAGCCAGAGGCACTTGCACTACCACTCCTGTGTCCAGGAGGGATTGTACCACAGACTGAAAGGTGACTGCCTTCACTGGGTCCGACAGAAGGTCTGATAGGCAAAATCAACGAGGGGGGGCGCTTCTTGAAGGATACGGCGTAACCTCGAGTGAAGACTTCCCGTACCCAGGCATTGGAAGTGGTCTTCAACCATTCCAGGGTAAACCCTAGAAGTCGGCCCCCCACCCTGGGATCCCCCAGGAGGAGGTCCGCCCCATCATGCGGCAGGCTTGTCAGTTTTGGAAGCAGGCTGACGGGCAGCCCAGTCCCGTTTGAGTTTGGGCTTAGCAGGTCTGGAAGTGCGAACGTGTTTCAGGAACGCCTGACCTTTTGCTTTTCCTGGAGGACAAAAGGAACGAGAGGAAATACTCTTGGCCTTCGGCACCGAAGGAGCAGTACTAGGCAGACATGCCGTTTTAGCAGAAGCTAAGTCAGCCACTATCTTGTTGAGGTCTTCTCCAAAAAGAATGTCTCCCTTAAAAGGGAGCACCTCCAGAGTTTTCTTAGAGTCCAGATCTACGGACCATGACCGCAACCAAAGAATCCAGCAAGCCAGGATTGATGTAGTAGAATCCTTGGCCGCCAGAATACCGGCATCAGAAGCCGCCTCCTTCACATAATGAGAAGCTGTGACAATATACGACAGGCATTGTCTAGCATGATCAGAAGCATTGGAAGGCAACTCTGCCTCCAACTCCTGGGCCCACGCCTCAATGTCCTCTGCAGCCCAAGTTGTTGCAATAGCGGGTCTATGCGCAGCACCGGTTAGGGTGTAAATCGCCTTTAAACAACCCTCCACATGCTTATCCGTCAGTTCATTCAGAGATGCGACGGTAGTCACAGGCAGAGCTGAGGATACTTCCAGCTGCGCCACCTGCGAATCCACTGGTGGGGGAGTCTCCCAATTTTTACTTAGCTCCGCAGCAAGAGGATAGTGAGCCAGCATCTTCTTGTGAGGTCTGAATTTCTTACCTCGAGTTTCCCCAGAATTCCTGACGTATGTCCACTAAGTGGTCAGAGTGAGGTAAAACTTGCTTAACCACTTTCTTACGTTTGAATCTGTCTGGTTTCTTAGGAACAGCATCAGGCTCTGCGTCATCATTGATCTGAAGAATCATCCTGATCCCCTCCAACAAGTCAGGAACATCTACCTGTGAACCAGCCTCCCCATCAGAACTATCAGGATCAAAATCTGAGGGGTCAGTATAGACACCATCCTCATCAGATGAAGTGTCTGGGACAGTGGTAGACTGTGAGGAAGTAATGGCCCGTTTAGACAACCCCTTGGTCTTAGGCGGGCGAGAGATTTCTTTTTAGTCAGCAACTGGTTTAATTGCTGTAACTGATTGGAGATTTGATATGCCCAGGGCGGATTAACTGTAGGGACCATAATCTGTTGTACTGGCACAGGATAGGGGGCGTAAGTTTTGTTACAAGCGTAGTTAGTAACAAGGAAAATGTAGCCCAAGGTGGGTCATTTTGAACCCCCGTTGCCACTATTCCACTGGGGGGTAGGGAACCCCCAGAACCTGAACTCTCTGCTGCCAAGTTTTCCACAAACATGCCTGCAGCATCACCTCCACACATTGTGAGATCAGCTCCAGCTCTGTTGCTCCCTGTAGCGGACATATCTGAAAGCACAATCTCAGGCAACACAGTACAATATCAGCAGCAATATACCCGACAAGCACCCCCTGTGCAGCTTATATACTTCGCAACAGGGAATTCAAGAGGTATATGGTGACTAAAAATCCCAAAGAAAAATACACAATGAGTATATCCTGTGAGACGCCTATATCGGATAATAAACCTGACGCACTGAGCCTCCTCAGGTCATAGAATATAGGGATAGCAATATGAGTGAGAGACACGAAATGGAGGTCACACAGCAGCTACATGCACACACATATAGTCACAATGTACAATGCAGAAATTATAGCATGCAATAAAACTGCACTGGACTAGCAATACAAAGTAATATTCCGTATAGCTATATAATTAGTAAATATATCAATGCACAGTAAAGACTGGATGTATAACACAGGGTACTTGTACTATATAACCCTGACCAAATGCACTGTTTCTTAACTAACACTGTCAACAGACATGTAGAATACTTAAGTGTCTTGTAAAATGCACAGCGCTGAAATGCAGGCGGCTTTACAAAGGAGGATTTGCCCAAACAGTCCCAGGAACAGTGCTGCTCTGTGTAATGGCGCCCAAACACTGACTGGGAGTGAGGGAGCCAGATATATGCAGCTCCAGGGCGGGAACATTATTGTAAATGGCGCCCTGGGGGAGGGGCTACAGGTCCAAGCCTTATCCCCCTGCTGGAAGTCACCACTGGTACTATGGGCTGTAATAAAAATGGTTTTTATGAAGAAAAACCGACCTGTGCCCTTGCCCTGGTGGTTTAGTGGAGTCCCTGCCCGGCCACAGTGTCCACGCCTCTTACCGGCCGCGCCAGACCGAGATTTCAGCGGGACCCTCCTAGGGGACCCACTTACCTGCTCCCTGAGTGCGGCCACGCGATCCAGGAGAACTTCGGCGAGTGTGTGACTAACGTTGAGCAAACCGGAGCCTCCGCTGTAAGTACCCGGCAACCAGGGCACGGGAGTATACAGCACCGCTGGGGGATGTGATGGAGCTGCAGCAGGAGATGTCAGACTGACATCTATCACTGCTGCAGCCCTTGAAGTCTTCTGTCTTCGCTTAGAAAAGCTCTTCTCAGGGCTGCTGTAGCAGCCCACCTGTTGTATGCCTGCTTACTGCATGGCACCAACTACAAAACTGAGTTCCTGTGCACGGAGGCGGGGTTATAGAGGAGGCGGTGCTATGTATCTGGGGAACAGTCAAAGCTTTGAGCCTGTTGGTGCCTCGGATCAAGATACTAATCTACACCCCAATGTTATTCCCTGTGGAGCCCAGTGTACCCCGCAGCAGAAATACTTAATTTGATCTATTCAGTCTTTAACAAACTATGTTTTTTTTTCTTCTTCTTTGGTGTAATGTATGAATATTACAACATCAAGGAAGCAGCATTAGCATACATTACTGTATACCAAGCTAGAGACACATGTAAACCATCAGGCTAATTTACAGCGGAGGGAGGAGAATCAGGGAGGGCTTTCGCAAGCTCTCTCAAAATCAATTTGAATATTGTGGCCTATAGAATTTTGTGTCCATACATGGTCAAACACATGCAGTAAAACATCTGGAAATAATCCAAGGAAACATAACTGTAAAACAGGGTCATTCATGGTTAAACTTTCAACTGTATCCCATCATCTGCTTTAGGCTGAATTCCCAAGAGGCTCATGGAAAACAAATTAGCGTGAGTCCTGGAATTTCAAACTTTTCTCAGCAGATCCACTCCAAATGGCTGCTTTCCCATGCACTTCTAAGGCAGGTCACTTCCATCCGTTTTACAGATCTATTTGTGGCCCCAAGCAAACGCCACTTAAGAAAGGGTCTTCTGGATGGATAACGTAGTAGTAACAGCACATATATGTTTTTATATAGTGTGGGACAATGAATGAGTACTAAGTGCCTAACCCAAACAGCAGAGGGTGGGGTCAAATCGAACTTCCTGGGTATGCTTGGGAAACTACACAACCATTCCAAAGACAACCATCACAGCATAAAAATATAAAATATGTGCACTATTTCTTTTCTGTGCGACCCATATGGGTTTACAGATTGAAATTCTTTTTCTTTGCACAATTCAAAATAAAGACCAAACTAAAATAATAATGTAATTGTCCACAAACCATTTCTTCTTACACTGTGATTAGATGAGCTCTTACAATTAATAGCGGTATGGTGATAAGTATTCTCTCTCTAATGCAACCTCATTATCAGGTTTGTCAAATTTAGATTCATGTCTGTTACCAAAACTTAATACAAAAGAATAAAGTGACAGAACTAAACAACTGATCAATATTTTAAAAGGGAAGTGTAGGCTTATCCCATTTATAATGAAACCGTATTAGGTCTAAAATAATATATTGAATAAAAATGACTGGCAAAAATATCAGCACAAATAGAAATGTCCTCCGTGGTAATGTATAAATGTATATATTTCAGGCAATACATTGATGTAATTACAGTAAATACATTCCATGCAGTAATTATTTATGCTTTTTAAAATAAGTAGTTTTTCAGTAGATTGTTTTTCTGCACTTTATGCTTTAGTGCTCATCAACAAATACTGTATAAAAATATTCCTAGCACTGGTAAAGTGCTTCTTTGGTGGGTCCTAATCCCAGCATATAGGGAATTATTCAAAGCAAAAAAGTTAGCAATTGGTAAAACCATGCGCACTGCAGGTGGGGCAGATGTAACAAGTGCAGAGAGATTTAGATTTGGGTGGTTGCTTTATTTTTACACTGCAATTTACATTTCATTCCAAATCTAACTCTCTGCACATGTTACAGCTGCCCCCTCCTGCAGTGCACATTGTTTTGCTAACTTTATTGGTTCGCGAGCAACTCTGAATAACCACCATAGTCCGGGGCCTTAAAATGCAAAGCCAGGGAAGTCATATAGAACTACTGACAATACAATGAATACCTGCACTTACCTGAAATAAGTGTTTAATACCCCTTTCCCACCGCACAAATAACCCGGTATCGACCCGGCAGACACGGGTCAGTGTGCGGTGTGAAAGTGCCATGTCAGATTTCCCGGGTCACCTGACCCGGTAATTCAACCCAGGTTATAAGCAGTGTTATTCCTGGGTTGAATACCGGGTCAGTCGCTCTGTAAACGGATTCCAGAGTCAAGCCGATCCGGGACCCGTTTACAAGATAGGGAGAGGCAGCGCTGAGATTAGCTCATCTCCCAGCGCCGCCTCCACCCCTGCTGCTATGGCAACCGATTCGGCATATTGCCGGGTCGGACAGCCAGCGAAAGGGGTAGGGAGAGTCTCCAATACTGGATCCCACCAGGGAAGGACCCCTTTCCAATTCCCGGGTGGGATCCGGCATTGGAGATGTGAAAGGGGTATTAAACTGAAGCCAATATTTGCAAATATGTTACATGTAACTGCATGTTATTTTTCATTTGTTAGGAATACTAAGAATGTGCGTTCTCCTAAACACTATTTTATAATGAGATGAGTATATGCCACTAATGAGCCTTGATGAAAAGTCCCATAAATTCAGATAAACAAATGGGGGATCGTGTAAACAACTTGCGTTACTTATCTGGTACAGAGTCTAGTAAATGAGTCTGTACAAGCTCTTTGCAAATTAATTTTCAGTAAAAATGAAATAATGGACCTTGTCATTATATAAAATTTCCAATTTTTAATAGTATATTGTTGTGAGCTACAGATTTCAGAAAGGCTTTCACATGAAATGGTTACACTGTAACATTTCTAAATGACCGTAGTTTACCTTTTGCAACCACAATGTGGTAATTCTCTGCCTGATTTAAGGTTTACTCCATTATCCTAACATTAAAGGGATAACACCACACCTTTGTTTTTCTATATTTTACTGATAAAGAATCTTAAAAAAAGTATTTTTGCCACTTACATCTCCCACATACGTGTAACAGTGTATCTGAAGATTACCTACACTGCTCAAATGAGAAGCTCTAATATACTCTCCAAACCACAGGCGAATCTGGGGGGTGGGTCCTGGGATGCACCGGACCACCCATTAGCCTGTATCCATAATTTATTAATTTAATTTGTGTCCTCTTGGTCAGGGATGCATTTGCTGACCGGGAGTACTATAGCCACACTGCTGCTCCCCGACTCCACCCCCTCCCCATGCCACTGAATGTGCGCGGTGTGACGTGTTGACATCATGCCGCCCTCGTTCCTGTCAAAGCCCACCTGGCCACCGGAGCTCCACCAGTCCTCCCGCCCGCCACCAGCTCTTACCACAGTCATGCTGGCTCCCGGTCCTCAGTACCCGGCTCCAGCCTCCTCACGCCACCAGCTCCCAGCCGCCTCACCCCGCCGACCCCGTTCCTCAGCTTCCAGCCGGCTCCCGACACCCAGACATTGAAGGTGTGCTGAGAGACGACACAGGGACAACACAGGTGATGGTGTGCTGAGAGACGACACAGGGGGTAGGTGATGGTGTGCTGAGAGACGACACAGGGGGTAGGTGATGGTGTGCTGAGAGACGACTCGGACGACGCAGGAGGTAGGTGATGGTGTGCTAAGAGACGACACAGGGGGCAGGTGGTGGTTTGCTGAGAAACGACAGAGGGGGCAGGTGGTGGTGTGCTGAGAAACGACAGAGGGGGCAGGTGGTGGTGTGCTGAGAAACGACAGGGGGGCAGGTGGTGGTGTGCCGAGAGAAGACACGATGTTGGTGATGGTGTGCTGAGAGACGACACAAGGGGCAGGTGGTGGTGTGCTGAGAGGCGATACACTGGGTAGGTGATGGTGTGCTGAGAGACGACACAGGGGGTAGGTGATGGTGTGCTGAGAGACGACACAGGGAGTAGGTGATGGTGTGCTGAGAGACGACAGAGGGGGCAGGTGGTGGTGTGCTGAGAAACGACAGAGGGGGCAGGTGGTGGTGTGCTGAGAGACGACACGGGGTTGGTGATGTTGTGCTGAGAGACGACACGAGGTAGGTGATGGTGTGCTGAGTGCCGACACAGGGGGTAGGTGATGGTGTGCTGAGAGACGACACAGGGGGTAAGTGATGGTGTGCTGAGAGACGACACAGGGGGCAGGTGGTGGTTTGCTGAGAGACGACACAGGGGGTAGGTGATGGTGTGCTGAGTGACGACACAGGGTAGGTGATGGTGTGCTGAGTGACGACACAGGGGGTATGGGATGGTGTGCTGAGTGACGACACGGGGTAGGGGATGGTGTGCTGAGAGACGACACGGGGTAGGTGATGGTGTGCTGAGAGACGACACGGGGTAGGTGATGGTGTGCTGAGAGACGACACGGGGGGTAGGTGATGGTGTGCTGAGAGAACACATGGGGTAGGTGATGGTGTGCTGAGAGACAACACGAGGTAGGTGGAGGTGTGCTGAGAGACGCCCCGGGGTAGGTGATGGTGTGCAGAGTGACGACACAGGAGGTATGTGATGGTGTGCTGAGAGACGACACAGGGGGCAGGTGGTGGTTTGCTCAGAGACAGCACAGGGGGTAGGTGATGATTTGCTGAGAGACAGCACAGGGGGTAGGTGATGGTGTGCTGAGAGACGACATAGGGTAGGTGATTGTGTGCTGAGCGACGACACGGTGTAGGTCAGGGGTGGGGAACCTCAGGCCCGAGGGCCGTATAAGGCCCTCAAAGCCACTTGATCCGGCCCAGCCAGGCTCACCTAACCGAGAGGAGATGCCGAGCGCCCGCTGAGATTTTACAACCAGCGGGCGCCCGGCTCCTCCTCCTCAGCAGCAGCCGGAGGCAGGAGCTCACTCCTGAGCTCCAGCTTCTGGCTCAGGCAGTGTACATGTGTGGCTGTTCGGTGCTATGGGAGAGATGTCATGACATCTCTCCCATAGTTCCGAGGAGAGGGAGGGCAGCGGTCCGGAAGCAGGAGCGGGGCTGGTGAGCTTTGTGTTTTGTTTTCTTTTAATGTGTGTGTGTAAGCGGCGCTACTAGGGGGCATATCTAATGGGGCATAACTACAGGGGGCATATTTAATGGGGCATAACAACTGACGGGTCGTATCTAATGGGCCAAAACAACTGACAATGGGCATATCTAATGGAGCATAACAACTGACTGGGGGCAAAACTAATCGGGCATAACAAGTGACTGGAGGGCATAACAACTGACTAGAGACAGGCTAATTTTTAAGTTGATAATTTTTGTATGGCCCCCGAAGGATTTTATATATATCCAAATGGCCCTTGGTAGAAAAAAGGTTCCCCACCCCTGGTGTAGGTGATTGTGTGCTGAGAGACTATGCAGGGTGTAGGTGATGGTGTGCTCAGTGATGACGCAGGGGGTAGGTGATGGTGTGCTGAGTGATGACGCAGGGGGAAGGTAGCTGTGTGCTGAGAGATGACACAGGGGGTAGGAGATGGTGTGCTGAGAGATGACACAGGGGGTAAGTGATGGTGTGCTGAGAGACGACATGGGGTAGGCGATTGTGTGCTGAGAGACGACACGGGTAGGTCACTATGTGCGGAGAGACTATGCAGTGGGTAGGTGATGGTGTGCTAAGAGACGACACGAGAGGGAAATTATGGTGTGGCTGAGAGACACAGGGGGCAGGATGTGAGTCTGGTGGAACCGCTGTTGTATGATGCGGACCTTGTTAACTTTCCTACACAAACAGGCATCTTCTGGACGATGTGATCTCCTACATGAATAGTGAATATCGACTGAAGACGCTGTCTGCCTTAGAGGATACAGTTCTTTAGAGGTTCCACATTGTGATCAACCATCATATAGGTAAGGTGCATGTGGAATTGAAAAGAATGTTCCAAGTGTGACAAGAAACAGGTGGCATGTCATGTGGACATGCCCCTTTTCAGTGCCCACGCCCCTTCTGGTATGTGGCTACGGCCATTTTTCCCACTGCGTGCACATCATTAACTTTGTAGGTCTTTCCAGGAGTGGGGGCCAAACTGGGACCACCCATTACCAAATATCTAGTTTCGCCTATGCTCCAAACATGCCTGTACCCACTCAGCACCATTTATCGGAGTTCTGCCCTCTGAGGAGAGAACATTATGACATTGTAGATACAGTCTCTAGCACAGTGTGATCTTACAAACCAAACAAAAGTTATCACAGGTAAGCATAGGCAAAGCTACAGCAAACCCCTTCCCCTCAAAGAACATGAAAAAGAATGTCACTTTCCACAATATGCCATATGGCCATGTTTAGATGAATGGAAAAAAAAAAAAAAAAAAAAAGATTCACAAATAAAACCCTGCAAAACGAAGGCCTTAAAAACAAAAAAAACAAACCGTGAAATTACAGGTAATAAACAGCCATTTTTCCATGCTAAATGCAGATAAAAGATACATTACATGAAACATCCACCCACTAATATCCAAACACAGGACGGTAGATTCTTTTTTACTACTTTTATTAACATACCTGAACAGTTTTTTTAATTCGGTGAGATGGACCAGGATAATCTGGGGCATATAAATCCGTTAAGAAGAGTGAATTGATGAGAGTTGACTTTCCCAGACCAGATTCACCTATTAAAAAGAGACATAAGCATATTTTTATTAACAACAATTCCAGAAAAAAAGTTTTTTTTTTTTTTTTTGAAAGATCAAAACATTGAAATGCATAATGACTATTCAACAAGGAAAAACAGAAGGCCACTGAGTCCTATTATTCAACGATAAAAGCCCTGAGCCAGCTATATTAAAGCATGATGAACTATTTTTAGTAATGTTAATGAATATTAAATGATTAAAACTACAAATAAAAGGTAGAGTGCAGCTTACATTGAACCTAACAGAAAATGGTGTTATTTGTAGCAATATTATGGGGAGAGTCCAAAAACAACTAGTACAACAAATGCATTGACACAGGAAAGGGTTGAGTATGCGAGACCACCGGTCACCATACCGTGAAGGGGGAGGGGGGGGGGGGGGGCTGAGCGAAGCCCCTTGTGGGCTCGCTGCACTTGCCACAGGTAATATTCCCACTCTATGGGTGTCATGGAATAGTCCCTGTTAGTCAGCATGCTGTCTGCTGGGACTGTAAGGGTGCGGGATTCCGGCGTCGGTATTGTGACCAGCGGTCACGTAACTGCCTCCCCGTTCCATCATGCAATGACAACCAATGGCTCTATCTGCTGCAGCAGCTATAGCTGCAGCATGCCCTGTCATGCCCTTTATTCCAATCTTCCTATAAACGGACTAGCTCTCCGTAACACAAAATATTAGGCTCTTTTAAACAGAGACAGAAAATAGAGTGTTCTGTAATGCAGATGGATATCCAACGACCACTGTAATATAGATTCACTGCTTTAATGATGTCACAATACAAACTTAAAGTGCAACAAAATATGTTAGGGCTATATAAGGAACTATTGTAATAGTGATTATAGTGGCAAAAAGGGGATCTGGTTTGGATCCAGGCAATCAGAATACAGAATGCCAACACCAGCCTCCCAAATAGGGTGTCCAGTCCAGCAGCCAGGATCCCCAATGAGCAGACCCAGCCGTGCCAGACAGGAAAGCTGTGGGGGAGGGAGTAGGAAGGTTAGGTTAAGTGGCTGTGCGGGGAGGTTTAGGGTACGCCCTAAGGAGGGTTAGGATTAGACTGCGGGGAGGGGGGTTCAGGAGACACAGAAGGTGGTTAGGGTTAGGCTGCGGGGGAGGATGGTCAGGTTTAGGCTACACAATGAGAGGGTTAGGGAGCCGGGGGGAGTAAGTATACTTACCTTCCCCTGTCAGGACACTAGTCATCGGGATGCCGTGGTCGGTATTCTTACCGCCGGCATCCCAAACGCCAGCATGTTATACCGAACCCGCATGAAGAGCTTGCCAATAGCTAATGATGAAACACAAATGCTGTGTGTGAAAGCAATGGTGCAGGCCGTGTAATATGCTGCTATATACATGAGCAACCTGTAATGGTAAGCTCACTCACGGCAATGGTCAATGTTTACCTACAAGACTGTTTAACTATGGTTTATTCTAGACAGGTAAGACATAAATCAACATTCATTAATAGTTTACTTAGTGTATTTCGTTATAGACAGTGGAAAATTGATTTACAGATTATCTTTCTTTATATACACAATACACTAGAATGTAAAAAAAAAAAAAAAAGATAGCTTTTGTCACCCACTAGAGAAATTGCCATTAGTACATTTTAGAGTTATAATACTTGGTAGAAACATATCAATTCTGTACATATGGGCTTTCCTCACACTTCTATATCTGCAGAAAAAAGGAGACCAAAAAGCAAAACATGTTCATTGTTTCATTCTATTTAAATTAAATCAGACCCAGTTGGCCTATAGCAAACAAGCTTCCAGCAAACATTTAGCATAGTCTATAAAAGGACCGGTAACAGCTGATTGCTATAAGACACCTCACCCTACCTTATCTCTTCCTAAGGTTTTATACTTCTACTCCTCCCCATGGAACTGGGAAGGAAGCCTAGACCCTATTACAGTGCACTGGGAGTTGAGGCCACAGACAACTTAACCCCCCCTCCACTTCCACCTCACCGATGCCCTTGTAGTGACAGTACTTGCAGAAGTCTTTCTAGCGTCGCTATCGCTGACTCTAGATTTGGCATGCATGCCAAATCTAGTTAGTTTGCTCGCGTCACCGCTGGGTGAGTGTGAGCGCCCCGTCCCACCTCCCTCGCTCAGCACACATCTCTGGGAGAAATCTCTGTGTGTGTAACCCCCTTTAGACTCGTACTTTAGCTTGCCTAAGGTGTCGATCGTGATAATATAGAAGCTTAAACCACCGTAACTCACAGGTTGCCTCTGCAATGTAAATGGACGTGGAATAAAAAGATTTATATTGAAGGACACTTAGAATTTTTATGACCGCCAGAACCCCCTTGGCTTGAATTTTTTTCAAGAGTACAAAACATGCTTAAGATAGGCAGACTTTATCCTATCTGCTCCTCAAAAGCCTTAAGTGTTTGCTTTACAATTTAGTTGGGGGTGTGAAGGCTTGTTCACAAATATGACACTATACTGACTGTAACACATGTTGACACTAAATAAATCAGTGATTAAGAGTGCAGTTTGGCATCCACCTGCAGGTGCCTTGTAAAGCTGCAGCAATGCAAAAAATGTCAAATTCCTGCAAAATTATCATTGATGCTTAAAACAACAACAACTACCTCTGCAATACTGGGAGTACTTAGAAGAATCCTTAAGACAGGGCAGAACTATTGTAGCACTTTCATAGAGAGCTCTCTACACCCTGCAGCAGCTGATACCTGTACTCCTACTCCAGACCACTCATTAAATTGCCCATGCCATGCTAATCTTCCCTATATTGTTCCAATTCTAGTATATGTGCTACTCAGCAGTTATCAGATTTGCATCCAGCTTTGAATCAGGACCTAAGATTCCCACAGTGAACACAGGATTTATTTTGGCTAGTCTGGCACTGAAACATATGCTGCTGGGACTTCACAAGTGCTATACATAGTACTGTAGAGGTAGTACAAAACACTTCGTACTACAGACATTGGTAAAAAAAACAAACCCTAAACGATACTCAATTCAATACAAGCTTAGGCATCATAGGAACTGGGATGTGTGCAGCCTACTTATGCTGGCCATACAATCACAGCAACCAGCATCAGATCCAAGTCGTCTCATGATTTCCCTTCAACCTCCCCCTGGGAATCTCCCTGGCAGTAAAGGCCACATGAATGACAAATGATGTGCTAACGACCAGTCATTAAACAATCCATCATGTGCCGCACAAAAAAGAATAAATAATCCAAGGAAATGGCGCTCAAAATGGTACGATACATCGTATGTGCATAAAACATGGTGCGATGTGCATACAATTACAGCGGATAATATGGGCTGCACGTATGACCAGAGAATGCAACATTCGACCCACAGGACCACGCATTGCATCGTACACAAAACATGTACGATGTGCATACGATGCATCGTATGAGGCACGTATTCTTATACAATATCGACCTACTGTATGGCTAGCATTAGACATGGTTAGACTACATGTCATACAGATATTATTGTTGCAGAAATTGTATTGGAGAGGAAAAGTTATTATTGCATGTAGACTCACTGCCAACAATATCTTCCAATATACAAGTATATAAACAGAATGTCTCTGATATCCTGACATCTAAATAGGATGTAGTCGGGCAAAAGATTAAAATAACCAAGCAATTCTATTCTTAATAATATAGCAATTCTATTCAACATACTGTAAGTATCAAGAGCAGCAGCCTGCATAATATAATCATATCAACATGTTTAATGCATAACTCATGACAACTGCATCAGGAAACTTAACATTGAATTCTCCCATTACTAATCTTAGCATTATTCAATTTCAAATCCAGTAAATTAAGTTGGAATAGTGATGGCAATTAATTCTCTAGAAAGAAGCATTACAGTACAACTATGCTTACTGAATAAGCCAAACAACAGTGGAAATTGGACTCCATGGAACATTTATAGACCATGCCAAACAAGATCTCCTTAAGAGACAAAAACTTTAAAACATTTTATTCGGAAGTCAAAAGCTCGCTTTTATTAAATGGTTGTATGACAGGTCATTGGCAAGAAGCTTAGAAAATACAGCCCTGAAATATTGGTCTCCATAAGAACTATTTAGCCACATCCGCTATGGACAATGTTGAATAACGCATTTTCAAAGCCAATGTTGAGGACTGCTTGTGTTTGGTTGCTAAGGTGGGAACAAAGACAGAATGCCAAGCATAAGGAAATATGCCTAGCAGCCAAGACACATCAAAAGTATCTAAGAAGGGAAAGGATAGCGTCCAGTGAAAGTGAGAGAGGACTGAAACCACCATTGTATACTGATGGATTTTTTCACATTACAGTAGCGTGCAAGTCAGTAGAATTCAAAATCTTAAGTTTACGTTGTTCAAACATTATTTTTACAAGGGAAAGGATTCAATTCTGTAAACATTTTTTTTTAACTGAGAAAATGTTCTTAAAAAGGAATCATTTGTCAGTCGTAATGAAATGCCAATATAGTGCAAATTTGAAAGATATTAGTTACAGAAACTCAAATGAGTTACAAGGTAGCAAAAAACTCTTCCACAATACAGTTAGCAGCTAATATTTCAGCTATTACAATCACACCGCAAGACATTTTACGTACATACGTTTTACTGTACATACAACACAGTGCGCTCTTCCAAGTGTTGATCACAATTTCAAGCTCAAAAAAGGTTATTGCAT